>NC_143259.1:99668385-100918385 GCF_984573655.1 Nuphar pumila
TCCAACTTTTCGCTCTAGCTTACATGAAGACTCTGATGGCACAGTGGTAAGAGTTCCACTGTTTGTAGCACCTGACTTGATGAAATTGCTGCAATCAGAAAAAGCTTTTGGCTCCAAATCATATGAATTTTCAGGTGCTGCCACTGATGAATCAACAATGGACAGTTGATGAGTTCCCCAATTGTATACAGCTCTCGCATTTCCTTCTAAAGCTTTCACAAGGGTGTCCAATTCATTCAAATCATAGTGGAAGAGGAAATATCTCTTGCTTGGATCACATGAACAGAGTAGCTTTGCGTGCTCTAAACATGAGAAGCGGTTTGGCGAGCATTCGCAACCACTTGCTGACAAATGTAAATCATAAAAGCATAAAAAACATTCTTTCTCATCAACCAAATCAAAGTTTGTATGCATCCTCCTTGCTGCAAAAAGTTTAGGAAGTGATTCTCTTCTTGTCTGCTCCATCAAAACTCGTGTCTATAGAATAACAGCAATTACAACCAAGAAGAAATTAGAATGGACACAGGTTAATTCATTAGTTGATGAATAATGTATAAGCACACTTTTACCTTAATTGCATTTGTCAGTACTCCATCCTTCCCACATGCACTTTCCCATTTCAAACTTTCTTTCTTACTTTCCTCAAGTAATAATAGCTTCCAGAGACCCTTGACTGCTTCATTAGCTGCACCGAGGAGTAATTTATCATGGGATATTGATGTCTTTCGATACTGTTCACTGTAAAGTTCCACAGCACTTTGTCCATGTGGCAACCAGTCAACTGGAGCAACATTGACTGCCTCAGCGCAGTTAAAACCACAGTTAAATCCCGAGTGGTATGCCCTGGGGAAAGTAAGAACGAACTCCCCAGCATGTTGAACAGTACGATAAACAGAGACCCCTTCAGATTTTAAAACTGATGGAGACAGTTGTGTGACCTGTTGCAAAGCACGGTAAAAGATATTAATGATGAATTGAAAACACAACACAAACTTTAAGAGAAGATTGACCTACTACTGAGATGATGATAAATGTGATGACTCATCTTTCAAACTGTGAAGCTATTATAGTTTACAAAACTTATGAAGCATTAATACAGGAGTATTATCTAGATTCCTCCAAATTAATCTAACATGTTTCTATTGACAACAAAACCAAAAAGACAGCATAAATCCAAACCTTTCTTTCTACGGGAAAAAAGCATTCATAAGTGGAAAGCAGGTTGAATGAAGAAAAACTATTTGTCCTAGGAATGGTTACGCATCTCTCGGATCTTATCTCTTCAATGTGGTAAAAAGGAGTTTGCTGCTCTTTCATTTTATTGAATTAATAATGATTCTGGATCAACATGTTAATTGCAGGCAGAACCTCTTTGGATTCACTTTTCAGAAGAGAAGTATGGCAGCAAGAGTAACAAGTAACCTTTTATTTCCCATTTATCTTTCTTTAGTTTCTATAGATAAAGGCGATAATGGACATTCATTATCACCCACTTTGATGCTTACATATTTCCATGGCAACAAAGTAATAGTTTGTTTCTAGTATGTCAGTAATTTAAGTATTTTTTAGTGCCTTAACATTTTCCATTTTTACTTATTACGATAATTTATTTCTAAAACACTTAATACCTTTAAACAATGTTTTGATTCTTCTCTGTGTCCAAGTCAAATCAATCCAAATACATTATTAGCATGTCACTCCTTTCATGTAATCCAAAAGCAGCATACTTTCATCTTGAAAAAAGAAAAGAAAAAAATACAGTGCAATAGAAAGGAAGAAAATATGAGGGACGATGAAGCAAAACTCTGATATGGAAAAATACAAAACCACCTATATCAGAAAATGGTGTACTCTCTGGTTTTGAGGACTTAAATAACCTAGAAAACGATATTCTTCCTGAACAGTATTAGTCCATTCATGAGTTGGAATGAAACTTTGATATGTCTCTATCCATCACAAATCAGCAACACTTTATATTAGCCAATTTCTTAAGGTACATGCGATGTTACCAAGTCCAAAAGGTCGACTATCATAACTAGATTTGTGTTGTATATTGTGTTTATTGTGTTTGTACAGCTATTGTGCTTACAATGAGGTCAAGGTGTTGTAGCCTTTTGTGCACACCATACTTATGGTGGCAGTCTTGTAATATTCTTTACTATTTTTATATACTTGGACTTACTTTCTTAAGCATAAATCTAAAGTATTTTCTCACTTTCAAAACTTTTATAAATTGGTTAAAAATATATTCAAAAATGAAATATCTATATTTTGTACTGACCCAGGGGGAGAATTTCTGTTAAAAGAATTTAAAATTTATCTAAACTTACATGGCATCACAAATCAAAGATATTGTTCACATACTTCAACAAAATAGCTTAGCTGAAAGAAAACATAGGCATATTGTTGAAACATTAAGAACTTTGCTTATTGTTAGCCATATACCTAAAGTTTTCTAGGCAGAAGCTATCTTGATTGTTGTTTATCTTATAAACAGAATGCCATCCTCTTTTTTACAAAATACTTCACCTGTTGAAAAACTTCTTAGAATCACTCTTGATTATTCCAAATTACGAGTATTTGGTTGCAAACGTTTTATCTTAACAAATAAGAATGAAAAATTTTATCCTAGAGCTATCGCTTATGCTTTCTTTGGCTATGCTGGTAACCAAAAGGGATATAGGTGCTATGATTCTAAAAATAAAAAATTATATATTTCAAGAAATATAACATTTTTGGAAAAAAATTGATAAAGATCAATCTAAGGAAGTAACTGAGTATTCTTTTTTGTTTGATCTTGTTTCCAAACAAGATATTGATGATTGTGATTGTGAGTATAATTTTGAGAATGTTATTGAATCAAGAGATATTCTCTTGATGAATTGTCTCATGATGATCAAACCTTTATTCAATATTCTAGACAAGGAAGCCAAAACCCTCCATGTGCACTCGAAAAGTTTTCTGGCCTTAGTGAAAATGAACTGCAAACTAGGAAATCATCTAGAGTATCAAAACCACTGTCAAAATTTGTATCCTATGACTCATTTTCCTAAAAATACTAAGCATGCATAGCCTTAATTCCATGGTTGTATGTATCGTACCGTATCGTACGATACGTATCGTTACTTTTGGGTTTTGTGATATGATACACACTCGTATCGCGATACGAGTGTGTATCGTACCTATATCGGGTGTATCGTATGATACACTTATGTATCGTTTTGTATCGTATGATACATTGTGTATCATATGATACAATATCGGTGCACTTAAAAAAGGTTGAAAGTTGTCTTTTTTCATTTTGGGTTTAAAAGGCCTCTTGAGGGCCAAGTTGTCCATATGTCTAGAGTCTGTTAGAAGGAAACTCACGCACCCTAGGTTTCTTGAGATTAATTTGGGGGTTGATTCGTGTGTAAGGGAGAGGGCTTTTATGATTTTATCAAGAGTGCATTTTCATCATTTCTCCACTCAAGGAAGTGGGTTAAGGTACAAAATCTTTGTTCTTCAATTTGTATTGAGAGTTTTTTAGGAAAGGTGTGTTTGTTGTCCGGTGCTTTCTTATTCTTTGCTTTTTATTGAGTTTTTTAATTAGTTATGTTTTATTTTAGAACATTCGATGTCGTCTTCACATTTATATCATAGAGATGATCCTGCATGGCAATATTGCAGAAGCATTGATGATGTACCACGACTAGGGATGTTTGTTTTGTGATGCTATTATTAGAGGTGAATTTCATAGATTTAAGCAACATATTGCAGGTCAAGATCAAAATGTATGTTCATGTGATTCTCCGTCTATTTTGTCACTTTTCATGTTGATGTTATTGTTAAACTAAAAGAAATTTGAAGAAGAAGAATTTTGCAAAAATGCAAAGATAAAGGACTTCCAACCATTGTTTCAAATTTTGAAGATGATGGCGATGACTCAATTGCCAAAAAATGACCGAAAATAAAGAGATCATCGCGCGGCAGTTGGATGCAACATTGAGAAAGTATTGTCCTAATGTTTGGAAAATAGGCTCTAAAAGATAGTTTAGTTTTAGGATCTTTATAATTTAGAACTTTAGAGATGAAGATTGGCATGTAAGACATTGGTTAAATGTAATATTTTTAGTTATCATGAACTCTTAGTAGTTTAGTTACATTTTAGTATGACTTAGATGTTAATTTAATATTGTTAGTTAAGGCTTTAATTATGTTTAAAATTTAAATTATGTAGTTGCCTTTATATGTGATTTTATGGTTGTATTTAGTGCAATTCATCATTGTTTTATGTGATGATTTTTTTAGAATTTTTGCCATTTTTTTATTTTGTTAGATTTTTTTAGAATTTTTGAAAATTTTGTATTAAAATTTTACGATATGTTTATGATACAATACGGTGTTACTTTGAGCCTGATCGATAAGGGTAACGATATGATACTTATAACCTTGATTAATTCATTTATATGTTGAACCCTCATCTTATGCTCAAGCCAGAGAATACTCTGAATAGATTAAAGCTATGAGGGTAGAACGAGAAGCATTAGAAAATGCTCAAACTTAGTCTATTCAAAATCTTTCATATGGAAAGAAACCTATAAGTTGTAGGTTGGTGTACAAGATAAAAACCAAGATTGATGGGACTCTTAAGAGATACAAAGCTAGGCTAGTTGTCAAAGGATATTTACAAGAATATGGCATAGATTATAAAGAAACTTTTGCACCGGTTGCCGGCATGACCACGGTTAGAAAACTTATTACAATTGCTTCAATTAAAAAATGGTTCATATATCAAATGGATGTTAAAAATATTTTTCTCAAAGAAAATCTTATAGAAGAAGTATACATGGAGACACCCCCTAGTATGGGCATTCCACAAGGGAAGGCCCTTCACCTACAAAAGGCATTATATGAATTAAAGCAAGCACACAAAGCTTGGTATGATAGATTTAGCAAAGTTATGCTTGATATTGGCTTTAGATCCAGTTTGACTGACACCACTTTGTTTGTTAAGAATTCTGTTGCAGGTACTATCATTTTGCTTCTCTATGTTGATGATATAATAATCATTGGAGGCGACAAACAAAGAGTTAAAAATATTAAAAAAAAAAACAAATTTTGAAATGACCGACTTAGGGTTTTTACAATACTTTCTAGGTATAGAGGCCGCTTATTCCCCTAGAGGTTAATTATTGTCTCAATCTATGTTTGATTCTAATATTGTTCTCGGGTCTAGAATCACATATGACAAGAATGTTGATACTCCAAAAGTGACAAATGTCAATATGAAAAACGATTATGGGGAGCCTCTAGATGATCCAACCCCTTATCGACAACTTCTTGGAGCCCTTTCTTACTTACCAATTACTAGACTTGATATAACACGTACACACAGCTAGTCAGTTTCAGCACGCTCCCACATCTGTTCACATGGAAGCTATTTTGTGTATTAATACATATCTTAAAAATTCTATTTCTAGAGGCCTTTTTATGTCTTCTACATTTGTATTGGAATTACTTGCATATACTGATGTAGATTGAGGAGGTGATCCCAATAATAGGCACTCAACTATGGGTTTCTATATTTTCTTAGGTGAAAAAGCAAATGCAACAGGTCTCTCTTTCCTCAACTGAAGCTGAGTATTGAGTTATTGTCACAACCACAATGGAGGTAGTTTGGCTGAGAAGGTTGTTGATTGATATGGGAATCCAAATGCTAAGAGCTTCAAAGATATGATGCAACAATAAGAGTGTTATCTACATTGTCAACAACTACACTTTTCACGAAAGAACAAAGTACATCAAGATGGACTGTCACTATGTGTGAGAGGAATATCTTCAAGGGATCATTGATCTGCCTTATGTCACATCAGAGTACCAGTTAGCAGACTTCTTCACCAAACGTCTCAATGCTCATAGGTTTCACTTCCTTCTAGGCAAACTTTCAATCATTATACCGTAAGTTTGAGAGAGAGTGTTAAATTATATATATATATATATATATATATATATATATATTTTATGTATATACTATATTATACGTATATACATATATATGTATATATGTATAAATATATATTATAGTTCTTTTTTTATTGTATTTTTTACTTTTTTGGGCTTAGTCAAACTAAGTTTGACTAAGCTCGCAATGGCTATATTTCTAGCCATTGGAAGGTCTTTCTCTCTCTTTCTTTTGGCGCTCTTAGCCCTCTCTCCTCTCCTCTCTTGTATATATAATAGGGGTCTTTCCCCTTTTATATGGTATGCTTTTTGCATACTTTGTGAATCAATAAAGAATATTATTTTTATATTGTGAGCTTTCTTGTGTGTACCCCTTTGTGGGTTTTGTAAGTGTGTTCCTTGGAGAACAGTTTTGTGTTTGTCCGCTTGATATTTTTGGACATTTTGGTTCGTGATTGAAGGTTCCTTGCATCTTTACAGCCAACTCAAACACTCAGCATTATTTTAATTTTTAAATAATATTTTATTATATTTTCATTTTATTTTAATAAAAAAGCTATTTTCAATGTTAAAATTTTCAAAAAATAGTTTTTTATTGATTAAAAAATCAAAAAATCCCATGTCCTTGTGTCCCATTTTTGAATTTTTTTTTTGAACTTTCGAGTTGAATCTGAATCCCGCATCCTGGAGTCCACGAATCATTGTGACAGAGTTTTGGTTTTTGAAGTCTAAGTTAAGTCCATGGTTAAAATCTGTCACACGGACTCTTCTAACAGGGCACTGCACTGTGTTAGGTGAAGTCAAACACACTGAGGTCCATTTCTATCCAAAAGTATATTCAGTTAACCCTACTCAAGTCCATTTTTATCCATATTATATATATATATATATATAAATACATAAATACACATAGTGTTAACTTAAAAAATTTATATATATATATATATATGTATCCTCCCTGCACCCCAGCACCCAAGTTTTTTTAAAGTACCGCATCGCTGCATCCGTTCCCGCACCTATGTGACATAGGTTAAAATCCATACACAATGAGATTATGTTATTTTTATAGATTTGTGTTTGTTGTGTTTGCATCTTTATTGTGCTTATATTGAAGTCAAAGATGCTTGTCTTGTGGACACCATACTTAACAGTGGCAGTTTTTCCTTGTGCTCTCTCAAAAAAATAGTGGCAGTAATGTAATATTCTTTATTGCGCTTAAAATAAAGAAAAACAAGATTGCAATGATAGTGGGAATCATGACCCGCTAAGAACCCAACTGCCCCTTTATCTTCCATGTTCTCTCATTCTAAGGCTCAACATTTAACCAACCAAAATGGTACAATAAATAATTCAGCACTAGCAAAATTGAGGTGCCAAATACCATGGCAGTAAATGCACAATTCTACACATAAATTATGTATATGAAAAATTAGCAGCTCCTAAACAGTTTTATGTCCTCTACACCTTAAACACTACAAAAAAACTTAGTTGAAGGTGTTTTTCACTTCATCTAAACTTGAAGATGTGTTTGTCATTGCTTGTTTACTAATAAAACATGCTCAGGATTGAATCATGAGAAATTTTGATTTTTACTTCATAAAGTTTTAATGCAATATGAGTCGTTGATTTGTTATCACACTAAAAGCACATTTAAACATGAAACTTGATTTTTACTTCACAAGTTTTAGTGCAATCTACATCTTCTGCCAAGTAAGCTATGGAGAATATATTTGTAAGTTCAAATTAAGGTAACACCAAAAATTTCGCCATTTGAAGCTGTTTAGGTAGGTTTGGGAGATTAGACTGCTTAGGAATCACTTTTATTTCTATATCTATATATATATATATATACATGTGTGTGTGTTGTTACTTCTTTTAGGATACAGCAGGTCTTTCATTTTGGAGGAAAACAAACAGTGACACATTTTCTAAAAAGGAACGTGTACTCTAAAATTTTGAATTCGAAAAGTAAAAGATGTTTTTTAACCCCAAAAAAGTAATTATGTATTTTCAAAGATCCCTTTGCTTTGAAAGCTATTTTGTTCATTTCAATCAGTTCAACGCTGCTAACATTACATATATAGTTTAAAGCTATATACAAAAAATAGATTTGCTACCATATTCGTACATGCAATCTAGTAGAAAGCACAATTTTTTCCACATTTTACCCACTTTTTTGTTAGTGCTAACCTTATAGATGTCTACATAGTTTCTTTAGTAGAAAACAGGTTTTTGGTCATTTTAAGTTGGTTTTCCAAGGGCTTTAAAAATCAAAGGCCCATAATGTACCAAATTTTCATGACTCAAAAGATCATATTTTTACATCCAAAAAAGATGATCTAAAGTGTGACCCCTAGCACCAACCATGCTGAACAAATCTATGAGGTTAGATCGAGCAGATACAACTTACACCTATGATTTTCCAATCAGATTGTATATACAATAGACAGTAGCAGTATATATTGTTAAAATATGTATATATATATATACATATACTTATATATATATATATATATATATATATATATATATATATATATATTCGTATATATATAAGTATATATATACATATATGTATATATATACAGTTTCCCTTTTCTTGAAATACCCGATAGGGGTATTTTGGTAAAACCACAATGTAACCTTTTTATTTTTATATTTTTCTTTTTTCTCTTTTTTCTTTTTTCTTTTTTCTTTTTCCTTTTTTCTTTTTTATTTTCAATTTTTTGTAAGACCACAAGGGCCCCACACATGTAGTCGTTGGGGCCCCAACGGTCAGATTTATGATCGTTGGGGCTCCCAACGACTACATGGGAGCCCCTTGTGGTAAAACCACAATGTAACCTTTTTATTTTTATATTTTTCTTTTTTCTCTTTTCTCTTTTTTCTTTTTCCTTTTTTCTTTTTCCTTTTTTCTTTTTTATTTTCAATTTTTTGTAAGACCACAAGGGCCCCACACATGTAGTCGTTGGGGCCCCAACGGTCAGATTTATGATCGTTGGGGCTCCCAACGACTACATGGGAGCCCCTTGTGGTCCCTTCCTTTACACTCCCTCTATCAGATTTGATATATGGTACAGCATCTACAAGAAACAAAGAGAGAGAGAGAGAGAGAAAACACAATGGCTGGGGCGGCACTAAAAAATGCACGACCTGCAAGCCCTAACCATTATATATATAAAACAGATATACAACTATCCTTGTAATATCAGAGATATTACAAGGATGCCATTGATGAGAAATATACAGCATGTGTTTTATTAACATACCATGCGTATGGATCTGGATCCAGATCCATACGCAAGCTATATTTTTACACCCTCCCTCAAGTTGTACGTGATTTTGGATCATGTACAACTTGCTCTTCAATAGCCAAAATTGATGTCCTGTTAACCCCTTGGTAAACAAGTCTGCCACTTGATCTTCTGTTCGAACATGACGTAGTTTTATCTCCTTCATCTTGACTTTCTGCCGTATGAAATGTTGATCAATCTCAATGTGCTTTGTTCTGCTATGCTGGATAGGATTACATGCAATGTTTATTGCGCTTTGATTGTCACATAGAAGAAACGATTGAATAATTGTCTCCCCAAGATCACTCAATAAGTGTCTAATCCATGTGGCTTATGCCGTGCCTGCAGCCATCGATCTGTATTCAGCCTATGTACTCGATCGTGTCACTGCCTTTTGTTTTCTGCTGCTCCAGGACACTAAATTGTGTCCAATATATACACAATATCCAGAGATAGATCGTCTCTCATCTGGATCCCCTGCCCAATCTGCGTCTGTATAAGTGATGAGTTCATGTCCTCTATGCAGATTATCGTTCTTACGATAAACAAGTTCGTCTCCTATAGTTCCTTTTAAATAGCGTACAATGCACTTCACAGCTTCCATATGACCCTCCGTTGGAGCATGCATAAACTGGGATATCTGATTGACAGCATAAACTATATCAGGTCTGGTAAAGGTCAAGTATTGTAACATTCCCACGAGACTTCTATACATTGTAGGGTTGACACAAAGATGACCATCTTCAGAGCTCAGCCTTTGATGTAATACACTAGGAGTACTGACTGGTTTGCAATTCGTCATCCCGACTCTTTCCAGAAGATCAAGAGTGTACTTTTGTTGCATGAGTGTCAATGTGTCTTGTTGTCTGTCAACTTCCACACCAAGAAAGTACCTCAACTCCCCTAAATCTTTCATCTTGAAAGTTTTCATTAAAAACTGCTTCACGTCTTGCACATGATTATCTGAACTCCTAGTGATCACAATGTCATCAACATATATAAGAAAAAGTATAACAATGTCTGCCTTTTGGTAAATAAAGAGTGAGTGATCCAGAGAGCATCTTCTAAAACCATAACTCTGAATTTGCATAGAGAAACTTTCAAACCAGGAACGAGACGTCTGTTTCAACCCATACAGAGATTTCCTTAGTTTGCACACCCAGGCAGTAGGATCCTTCTCGGCATAACCAGGAGGTTGCTCCATATACACTTCTTCCTTTAAAATTCCATGCAAAAATGCATTTTTAACATCCATCTGGCTAAGGTTCCAACCTTGATCGACTGCTAGGGATATGATGACACGAATAGTACCCATTTTGACTACCGGACTAAAAGTTTCATCGTAGTCTTCACCATATTGTTGTGTGAATCCTCGAGCAACAAGTCGCGCCTTATATCTGTCAATACTTCCTTCAGGCTTATACTTTGTTTTATAAACCCATTTTGAGCCAACTACATTCTTTCCTTCTGGCCGAGGGACTATTTCCCAAGTCTGGCATTCATGAAGAGCTTTCATTTCTTCATTCATAGCTTCAGTCCAATGACAGGATTGAAGAGCTTGATTAAAACAAGTGGGTTCATCCTGTTTTGTGAGCTGAGACATAAACAACTGGAAATCAAGGGAGAAGGTCTCATAACTCACCCATCGTTGATGCTTAATGCGTGACGGAATTCAACATGCATCTGTGAGTCATTCAATTCCCTACTCAAGCTGAAGGAAGGACAATTTGTCTGACATGTTTCTCCTATATTAGCAAAAAGATATGCGCTCATCCATGGATCATATACTTCTAATTCTCGAGATGGCAACGCTGCAGAGTCATTAACCTGAAAATTTTGTTCGTCAAAAACAACATTTCTGGAGGTCCTAATACATTTTGTAGTAGGGTCATAGCATCGATAACCTTTGTATTCATCTGCATACCCAACAAATATACACTTGACAGCCTTGTCCTAAAACTTATTTCGCAGAGATGAATCAACATGTACATAACATACACAACCAAAAACATGCAGTTTATCGTAAGAGGGATGTTGCCCGAATAAAGTATAATAGGGAGATTTCCGATCCAAAAGTGCCTTAGGAAGACGATTTATGATATGAACAGATGTGTGAAAAACTTTTGTCCAGAGACTAACGGGCACATTGCTATCATGTAACATGCTCATCACGCTCTCGACAATATGCCTGTGTTTCCTCTCTACAACCCCATTTTGTTGAGGAGTATGAGGGCAAGAAACCTGTCGACTTATTCCTTTATCCCGAACAAAGGCAATAAACTCGTTCGATGAATACTCTCCTCCACCATCACATTGTAAATGCACAACATCACAAGCAAACTTTGTTTTGACCATCGAATGGAATTCCCGAAATATTTGAAAAACTTCATGCTTGTGTTTTAAGAAATATATCCAAGTATAACATGTAACGCCCCGAAATCTTAACCCAAATTTTGACAATTTTTTTTTTCAATACAGCGGAAACCAGTCATACCGTAGGGCTAAGCATTCCAGAACATTACAGATGAAGCAAGATCAAAACATTCTTTTCATTTCAATATCAATGAAAATTAAGATCAGAGTTCTCACACTATCCTTGGAACAGTAAATCCAAAAATCCCGATCGAAGCCTCATCCCGCAGTCGTTCCTCAATCCAACTCTTCACTTGTAAATTTATAGGAATTAGACTACAACTGTCTAAGTAAAAATTACTGTAATTTTTCTTGTAGATATGTCATGTGTCAAGTATATGGTGTGGGTGCCAAATGTAATTTTCAACCCATACAAGAATAAGTAAAGAACTACGCTACAACAGTCAACAATTTATTAGAAGCAATCTGACAAGTATCATCAAAAGCAATCATTTAAATATCCCATAACCACATATACGAATTCATACAATGATTCCAAGAAATGCAATTATGACCATTTATAATTCAAGTACGCATTCACACCACAAGGTACATCCATTATGCATAAAGAAACATTAAATCATCCCATGATGCATCATTTTAGTACAACAAGACCTTAAACATACATTGACAGTTAAACATCATGCATCGACTAAACATATAACAATTAAGGAAACAAATAACATATGCATGTTCTAATGTATAATACAAAAATGAATGATTATGTGAAATGCATGATTTCTTTTGTTATCTTTCATTTAAGTTTCATCTTTCCATATGCATGCTCTATTAAATGCATACATCTTTAAGTTCCTCTTTTTAATTACCGTGGCCCGCGGATACACCAAACGGGTACAAACCCCGAGGTCAAGTAGGTTTTCAGGGTAGCTTAACACACAATTTGTATTTTATTACTGGGTTCTCACTTAGCCCTCGACCGATATCAGGAAACAGCACCATCCATCTGAACATTAGACCTCCACATCTAATGTCGGGCACACAAGGGACACCCCACGCCCACAAGTGTCACTTCCTTGGTATCATAAACTCACAGTTGTGACTAACACACCACTCCCGGGTAAAAGTGGCGGGCTCTCCCTAAAACCGTGGTCAGGAGAAGAACCTCAATATCGGGTTCAGGAGCAACAACGCACACGGAGTTTTTGTATCCTCACAGTCTCCCCAAGACTGGATAACTAAGATTCTCATACTCCAGATGAGATATCCCAGAAGGTATATTACACTGTTCTTATTCATTATATTTTTATTTAATTTCATTCTTTAAGTTTGCAACACAATATGCAAAAGTAAAGTGAAAACCCCGCATCCTCCCTTGCAGGGACCCATTCGGGACTCCAGCCCGTATAAACCATTAGAACAGTGTTGTAATGTGCCAAACCATCTTATGTGGTTTAAGTGATGCTTTTAAAAACATATGTAAAAGAAAACCAAACCCACAGCTCTCCAGGTCGGTGATGGTCCAATTAGGCCATCGATGCATCACATAATAAAACCAAGTAGTGTTTCAATCATAACACTAAGCCAAAATGCCAAACAGCATATATATTCATGCAAATATAAACCCAAACATATGCATGTCATAATTCATTCATATGCATTTTCAATATGTGTGTGTTACCTACATCACATATGGGTCTTAACCAATCCATGGTTTCTTTAAGTGTATGAGTGTACATGTACCATTTCACATATCAATCAAGTGTACATGTTCAAGAAGACTTACTAATAATTGAATCATGCTCACACTCATGCGTACCATAGTCATAACAGTCAAGTGAAAGCATAAATCTCCACGACAAGTGTTTCCAAATGCACATTCATTCACACTAATTTAACAATGTGCATGAGCTACCATAATCATATGCATGTGTTCACCATCCATGTGCAAGTGCTTTCATGAAATCACCTAACACACATGCATTCGTCCAAGATTTCATAAACACATGAGGACATTTATGCAAGATTGTACACGCCAATATCATCGATGTCATGTACGCACTCGTACCAAGCCAACTTTGCGGAAATCAAATATCTCACATGTTACAAGGCATGCTAACAAGTGTCATTAAATATTCAAAACTCAACTTTACTTTAAAAACTCAACTTTACGTACATAATAACAAATAAAGTTATCAGCACAAATTTGTTAACATTGAATAATTTATGTATGCCCTGTACATGCTTAGACATTACCCTGTGCCAAAAACCCAAAGTTTCTCAACATACACTGTGATCTGAGTATTAACCTGTGTAGTTTAGGTGATGCAATTAAACATATATGAAAAGCAACCCAGCACACGTCGATTCCATGATCTTAACAACAATTGCGTAAGCATATCAGTGCATATTCCCATCATGTGCACACGTACTTGTAAATGCATGTTTTTCATTGAAATAAACGTCAAATGCACATATTCTTTCAAATGTGTGTAATGTTAAAATGTATACTCAAAAACATTATTGTAAGTATAAATATATATGCTTATATACATAGAGATACGTATACATATGTTATATGTATACGTATCTCTATATATAAGTATATATATTTATACATTTTCCCCTTTTTACCCGAAAAGGTTATTTTAGTCCTTTTACATTTTTGCGCATATTCCAATTGGAATATGTTGTAACTTTTTTCTTTATTTTTAATTTCTTTTATTTTTTTTATTTTTTCCTTTTTGAAATTTCAAAAAGCTGCCTTGGGGGTCTCCCCAATAGAGTCGTTGGGGAGCCCCCAACGGTCACAATTGTGACCGTTGGGAGCTCCCCAACGACTCCTTTGGGGAGCCCCCTTGCACCTCCCATTTCTTGTATAAATAGGGGTGTTCCCCCTTGTAAATCTTTAAGCTTGAGAGTCTCAAGCATTTCCTCTTTCTTTATGAAACACATGCATTATTGCATGTTTATTATTTTTACGCTTTTCGCGTATTGTGTTCAAGTGTTGTGAAAGTGCCTTCGTGCACTTCTTTTTTAAAGTATTTGTGCTTGTATGTGTATTGTCTCTTCGTAAACAATTTTACATGGTATCAAAGCTCGGTTGGTGATTAAGGATCGTGGGATTCTTCTTTTTTCGAGTGCCTCGAAAACCGTGCCTTCGGATTTTTGGAAGTTGAAGTGGTGGATCTTGCTTCTCAAATATTTTAGAAGGAGCTTGTGCAAGCTAGAAGTTGAAACATTGTGTTGGTACGCCTTCTTCTCTTTTTCTTTACTCCTTAATGGGTGAAAAAGAGTCTCACTTCGCCCTTGGCTTCAAGTTGAATGGGTCCAACTACCATATTTGGGCCGGGAACATGGAGGCTCACATAAAAGGTAAAGGATTATGGGGTTATGTGCAAGGCACTATTCCGGAACCGGAACCCAAAACAACCGTGATGGACGGAAATGAAATCAAGGTTCTTGAGGGAGAGGAAAGGGTCAAAGCTCTTGAAGAATACTCCAAGAAGCACGACGAATGGGAAATGAAGAACTTCAAGATTCTTTCTTGGTTCTTCGCATCCGTCGAAACAAAGATTAATGCCAACATTATCAAGTTCAAGAAAGCATCCAAAGCTTGGCATTATCTCGAGAAAATGTATACATCAAGAGATCTATCTCATAAGTATTACCTTCAAAAGAAGGCCCTCTCCCTTACTCAAGGTGAAATGTCCATTAGGGAATATTATGCCGACCTCTCCTCCATTTGGGATGAGCTTTCCATGCTTGAACCAAAATGGAGTGGAGAGGCAATTGAACTCCGCCATAAGCAACTTGAAGAAGATCGGTTCTTCAATTTTTTGAATGGGTTAAGACCGGAATTTGAGCAAATAAGGTCATCTCTTCTATCCTCATTTTCTCCTCCATCTCTTGAAGATGTTCTCACCAAATTAAGTGGTGAGGAAACTCGTATGAGCTTATGTAAACAAGGATCAAATGTTCTTGTGGTTCCTTGTAATCTTGAAGAAAACAATGAGGTCAATGCCGTATCAAGACCCGAAAATAATGTAAAGACCTATCGTCCTCATTTCAAATTCCAAAATCAAGGAGGAGATGGTGGACAAAGAGGAAAGAGAGACTATAGCAAGACTATTTGTCACTTTTGTAAGGAACTGGGGCATATCAAGCCCGTATGTCCCAAATGGAAGAGGCTTCTCGCTATGGCCACCACCGGTGTACCACAAAAGGAAGAGGCATCATCAAGTGGGTCACTCTCGTTGAATCAAATAGTGGAAGCCCTTCAACCTCTTCTCAAGGGAGCTACATCCGGTGCCGCCGTGTCTACCTCTTCCATTCCAGGTAAAGTCTCTTGGCTTTTGGACTCAGGTGCATCTTTTCATATGTCCCCAAACATGTTTTCACTTTTCGATTTTTCAAAAAATGTTTCTCCATCCTTTGTTTCCACTGCGGATTGAACCTCTCTTGAAATTAAAGGAATAGGTAATTTTGAAACTCAAAGTTTTTCCATTCCAAAAATTAGATTTATACCTAAACTTAACTTAAACCTTCTCTCTGTTTCTCAACTCTCGGACCATGGATGCGATATTAAATTTTCATGTGACAAATGTTTAATACAGGATCGTCGGTCCGGGAAATTGATTGGGGAAGGCTTTAGAAAAGGAGACTTATACTATATGGAATCTCTCCAAGTTTCCCAAATCATTTTGTAATGTTGCCCGGAACAAAGATATAAACATATGGCACAAAAGACTTGGTCATCCTAATGCCACCAAGTTATCTTATTTACATTTTGTGAAGGATTTATGTAAAAGTTCATTTTCATGTAATGATTGTATTCTCGGAAAAATGCAAAGTTTACCGTTTAAGCAAAGAACTATGTTCTCATCTAAAACCTTCGAAATTGTTCATTCCGATGTTTGGGGACCCGCACCTGTTGTTTCAAAAGGAGGCTTTTCTTACTATGTTATTTTTGTGGATGATTTCTCCCGATATTCATGGATTTATTTCCTAAAGTACAAACATGAAGTTTTTACATGTTTTAAAACCTTTCATTCAATGATCAAGAATCAATTTAATAGTAATATAAAGATTTTTAGAAGTGACTCTGGAGGAGAATATATCTCCAACCAATTTAAAACATATCTTGAGGATCACGGAATTATTCATCAAAGGTCTTGTCCTAAAACCCCTCAACAGAATGGATTGGCCGAAAGAAAACATAGGCATATCATTGAGACCACTAGGACCCTGCTTATTTCTCAAAATATTCCTAAGAACTTTTGGGCTGAAGCAGCCCTCGCTTCTGTTTATCTGATAAACCGCTTACCATCTAGGATATTAGGAAAAATATCCCCTTTTGAGATCTTATATAAACTTGAACCTGATTATAATAGGTTACATGTTTTTTGGTGTAAATGTTTTATTCTTACGGATAAAAATGACAAGCTATCTCCCAAAGCTATCTCCTGTGCCTTTCTTGGGTATTCTGAAACTCAAAAAGGATTTCGTTGTTATGATCTTCGAAATGATAAATTATATGTTTCTAGAAATGTAACGTTCTTAGAAAATGAGAGTGGATTTGAAAAAAAATGTTTCTCAACAAGAAAATTTTGATTACTCATTCCTTTTTGATTTATTGGCTAGTAATGATGATATATCTAGTGATGATGATGTACCATCAAATCACGATGAGGAAAATGATGGTGATGTCGAAGAACATAACCCTCCCAATGATCAAGAAAACAGGATTTCAAGTGATCCGATAACCTACTCCCGTAGAAACCAAGACACCTTTAGAAGTGCCATTGACCAATATAGTGAGCTTGTACCTACTCTCGATCACCGGAGATCTGAGAGGAATAGGAGACCGCCAACTCGTTTTGTCTCTTTTGATTCATTTTCACCCTGGTATAGGGCTTGTCTTAGTGCCATTCACTCTTATTTTGAGCCAAGGAATTTTGAAGAAGCTAAAAAATGTATAGAATGGCAAGAAGCCATGCAAAAAGAACTTAGTGCTCTCAAGAGGGCTGAAACTTGGGATTTCCAAACTCTACCCATAGGAAAGAAAACTATAGGTTGTCGATGGGTTTTTAAAGTTAAAACTAAAAGCGATGGATCCCTGGAAAGGTATAAAGCTCGCTTAGTTGCAAAAGGGTATAGGCAAGAGTATGGAATTGATTATGAAGAAACCTTTGCTCCTGTAGCCCGAATGGTTACAGTTAGATGTCTCATTACCATTGCATCTATTAAAAATTGGAATATTTTTCAAATGGATGTGAAAAATGCCTTTTTAAATGGTGACCTTAACGAAGAGGTGTATATGGAAGCCCCACCAGGCATGACGATTCCTAAAGATAAAGTCCTTCGTCTTCGAAAGGCTCTTTATGGTTTGAAACAGGCCCCCAAAGCCTGGTATGACAGATTTACCAGTGTAATGCTAGAAAATGGTTTCTCCTCATGTTATATTGATACTGCTTTGTTTACTAGGAAATCTAAAGCAGGGATTGTAATATTGTTACTATATGTTGATGACATGTTGATTACAGGTGATGATGTTCAAGGAGTCAAGGGTATTAAGTCCGTCTTGACTTCAAAATTTGAGATGTCAGACTTAGGTTTTCTGACATATTTTCTTGGAATTGAGGTTGCCTATTCGCAACGTGGTTATTTTCTATCTCAGTCTAAACTTGCTTGTGAGATTATTGACAGATCAGGAATCTCTGATGACAATGTATGCGAAACTCCTGAAGTTGTGGGAGCCAAAATGAAGATTGACGATGGTGTTCCTCTAACCGATCCTACTCCCTACAGGCAGTTGATAGGTTCTTTAATGTATCTTAGCATTACTCGACCTGATTTGTCACATGCTATACACATCGCCAGTCAGTTTCAGCATGCTCCTACAACCGTTCATATGAGTGCTGTGCTTCGCATTATCAGATACTTGAAGGGAACGGTGAATAAGGGAGTATTCTTATTCTCTTCTTCTGAATTAAAATTGCTTGCTTATACTGACTCAGATTGGGGAGGTGACCCTAGTAACCGTCACTCCACCACTGGCTTTTGTATTTTCTTAGGAGAATCTTTGATCTCGTGGCGATGTAAAAAGCAACAGAAGGTCTCCTTATCATCCACTGAAGCCGAATACAGAGCCATGGCATCTACCACCATGGAAATAGTATGGATTAGACGCCTTTTGGAAGATATGGGAGTTGTTGTCAAAGAACCAACAAAGCTTTGCTGTGACAATAAAAGTGCAATCTACAATGCCAAGAACCACACATTTCACGAGCGAACAAAGCATATAGAGATGGACTGCCATTATGTCAAGGAAGAATACTTGAAGAAGGTCATTGATCTACCATACGTAACGTCTGAGTATCAACTTGCGGACTTCTTCACAAAAGCACTTTGTTCGCCTAGATTTCATTTCCTTCTTGACAAACTTGCGGTTATCACACCGTAAGTTTGAGGGGGGGTGTTAAAATGTATACTCAAAAACATTATTGTAAGTATAAATATATATACTTATATACATAGAGATACGTATACATATGTTATATGTATACGTATCTCTATATATAAGTATATATATTTATACATTTTCCCCTTTTTACCCGAAAAGGGTATTTTAGTCCTTTTACATTTTTGCGCATATTCCAATTGGAATATGTTGTAACTTTTTTCTTTATTTTTAATTTCTTTTATTTTTTTATTTTTTCCTTTTTGAAATTTCAAAAGGGTGCCTTGGGGGTCTCCCCAATAAAGTCGTTGGGGAGCCCCCAACGGTCACAATTGTGACCGTTGGGAGCTCCCCAACAACTCCTTTGGGGAGCCCCCTTGCACCTCTCATTTCTTGTATAAATAGGGGTGTTCCCCCTTGTAAATCTTTAAGCTTGAGAGTCTCAAGCATTTCCTCTTTCTTTATGAAACACATGCATTATTGCATGTTTATTATTTTTACGCTTTTCGCGTATTGTGTTCAAGTGTTGTGAAAGTGCCTTCGTGCACTTCTTTTTTAAAGTATTTGTGCTTGTATGCGTATTGTCTCTTCGTAGACAATTTTACATGTAACTATCAAGGCCCTGGCTCGGTTTGGAAATGTCATATGCCCATCAACACAAGTTTCTATCAAGCTCCACCTAATTGTCAACTTCAAAATTTCATTAAGTGCATGCCTATCTTCTGCATAATTTGGTCAAGTAGAAACAACATGCAAATACCGATTCTTAGCACCTATATTTATATATATTTACAATTGTATTTAGAGTACGAAGGTCTCCCTTCATCAAGAGGTTCACCTCCAGCCGACCCAGTCGACTGAGGTACCAACCAGGCTCAGTCGACACCAGTCAGCTGGGTCGGGTCTGGCAAACAGACTGGATAACTAAGCCAGCCCAGCCAACCCCATTGGCTGGGGCCTGACAGCACCTGCACTGGCCCAGCCCAGCCTGTGTGTGCTGTCGAGGCTGGACAGTTACCCGCCTATATATATATACATATATATATATATATAAGAACAATTACACGGTCATATATCTGATAGGAAGCATGATTATTGAGCAAGTATGCAGCTAAAACATTCCACAATTAAGAAACAGTTACACACCTACACAGGAGAAAATTTTACCCATATAAATTAAGGAAACCTGTGAAAGAATTTTAAATCAACATACATGTACACCATGTATCTTGGTGTGGTTACTGATCTCCATGTTTTTCTCTACTAAACCGTCCAGCTCATACTCAGCCGAACACCCGGCTGGGTCTAACAGCATAACACTGTAGGTAGCATTGAATACGCTCCAGCGCCCAAATGCAGATGTACATGCTATGGAAGTCCTTTTCATGTGTGGACAAGAAAGTGGTGAAAGAAAATTCTACAAGTAATATTCCCATGTGTGCATGTAAGTGTACAATAATGTGCATAACAATAATTGTCATGAGCTAGGTATGTAAGTGTGCTGCAGAATTACAGACAAGGATATTTATAAGACTTGAATACAGACTGAAATGTAAATAACTCCAACCGTTGACAGATAAACCTTACTATCACGTAATAGGTGTCAAGGCTGATTAAAGGCATTTAACTCAACTAAAAATTTATGCATATAAACGAATCACAACATTGAGATATTCTAAGCATTAAATTTTCAGAACTTACATTAATTCGGACAAAAATTAATTTGAACCTGAATTCATTTTAGATAGTTTAATATAGGTTCCATAGTTGTAACACACTGATCGGGTGTCTTATACATATATATATTTTTTTTCACACCTTGATATTAACAGAGGTTAATCGACTTTGATTTACAGCCCTCCAACCGTGAAATTAGAATGACGTGCTCCCTCTCGTAGGAGTAACATAACATTGTAACTAATAGTGGATAGTTTCAGTGATTTAACAAAATAAAATGGACATTCATGAATCAATTAGGGAAATAAAATTGGGAGGACACGGTTATCAGGGTATATGCCCTTAACAGAAATCTGAAAACTCCTGTAGCATCTATATTTTTCACAGCAGCCGAAACCTAAACCCACACCCAGCGTAATGCCTCCTACTATCGATAATCCAAAATCCCCAAATCAGGGATTTGGCATTTCTGGTGGCTTAAATACCCAAATACCCAAAAAAAACCTTTAGGATTTTGGGATTCACTACACCCTCATCGTATGCTTGACCCACAGAATACCCAACAGAAAAACAAACAGGAAAACCTACCTTTTTTTCGGCGAGATGGTTGTTGCTACAACGAGAGGAGGTGAAGATCGAGAGGGAGAGAAGGGCTCGGCAGGGGCGGTGGCATCGATCCAGTCACACGTAGCGAGGGTGCCGACGAGAGAGGCTCCAGCGAACTCCAGGGCAGCGTCGATGGCTTGCGCAGAGGGAGACGAGAGAGAGAGGAAGAGAAAGAAAGAAGAGAGCAGAGGTGGGGAGGAAGAGGGGCGAGACCCCCATTTGAAGAGGCAGGAGCACACTGCCCTCCCAGCAGCGCGCTCCAGCCCTCTTCCCCCTTTACGATATCCCTATGCAGGGGTTAGGGTTCACCCTAACCCCTTCATTTTATCGGGCCTTCATATGCCCCCTTAACAGAAAATCCCTCTTTTAAAACAACTGCAGCCCGATATAGGGTTTTAAAAACCCTATCGGGTTACGGATCCGGGTCGGGTCCGACCCGAGTCCAAGAGCTTCTTGCTTTTAAATTAAATTTTTATATTTTTTCCTTTTAACGAGAGGGCCGGGTCCGGGTCTGCGACCTGCGGCTCAGGATCCAAACCCGACCGGACCCTTGCCTCCCACTTGATATGGATCCACGGATTGGATGTAAATGGATCCAATCGTGGATCCCCTAAAAATACTCATATAGTATATATTTATATATATATATATATATTTAATCATGTATACAAATATATAGGGTATTTTACCTATATCCATATGGATCCTATTTGGGTATTGGATCCGAAATGTGGATCCCAAGCCCATATATACATTATATACGTAGTTATCTCTTGAATAAATTGCCTAATTAAAAATTTTTGCACTTATGTAAGTACATATATGTTTTACGAGATAAATACATATATAAAGACCCCTTTATGGGTCCCGGATCCGCGACTTGGATCCCAGGCCCAAATCACATTGTTATGAAATATATACCATAATATTTTTAAATAAAAGCCTAAAAATTTAGGTTATTACATCCCTACCCCCTTAAAAGAATTTCGTCCGCGAAATTTCTAAGAGACTCTGTCCTGAATAACCTCCACTTATTTCCATTTCTCAAAATGTCTCCATCTTTTTAGAGAAGTCCAAAACATAACTTCAAAACAGGTGTACCCAAAACATTAGTTTTATAAAATGTGATCCCTTATATATCAAGAATTAACTAAACCTCAAGACACGTAACTTCTGCGTAATTCAAGTTATGCACACAAGATTCAATCACATATGCATCTAAGACATTCAGATTATTTCATTATTTCATGTGCTTTGATAATTCTGACATCATATCACATTCAATGATTTCGACAGGAAACACACACAAATGTCTACTAAGAGCTTTAGTCGAATATTCATGATACACACATCAATCATGATATGCATTATAATAGATTCCTACATATAGTCATCTATAATGCAATCATCTACAATATAAAACTATATAGACGTGAACTCACCCATACGCTAATCACGACTAATACAAAAATCAGAATAAAATTTACTTACAGAGCGATTGCAGGGTATGGCGCGACCGTGATCTTTGATTTAGTGTTCCAATGCTCTGATACCATAACTGTAACGCCCCGAAATCTTAACCCAAATTTTGACAATTTTTTTTTTTCAATACAGCGGAAACCAGTCATACCGTAGGGCTAAGCATTCCAGAACATTACAGATGGAGCAAGATCAAAACATTCTTTTCATTTCAATATCAATGAAAATTAAGATCAGAGTTCTCACACTATCCTTGGAACAGTAAATCCAAAAATCCCGATCGAAGCCTCATCCCGCAGTCGTTCCTAAATCCAACTCTTCACTTGTAAATTTATAGGAATTAGACTACAACTGTCTAAGTAGAAATTACTGTAATTTTTCTTGTAGATATGTCATGTGTCAAGTATATGGTGTGGGTGCCAAATGTAATTTTCAACCCATACAAGAATAAGTAAAGAACTACGCTACAACAGTCAACAATTTATTAGAAGCAATCTGACAAGTATCATCAAAAGCAATCATTTAAATATCCCATAACCACATATACGAATTCATACAATGATTCCAAGAAATGCAATTATGACCATTTATAATTCAGGTACGCATTCACACCACAAGGTACATCCATTATGCATAAAGAAACATTAAATCATCCCATGATGCATCATTTTAGTACAACAAGACCTTAAACATACATTGACAGTTAAACATCATGCATCGACTAAACATATAACAATTAAGGAAACAAATAACATATGCATGTTCTAATGTATAATAGAAAAATGAATGATTATGTGAAATGCATGATTTCTTTTGTTATCTTTCATATAAGTTTCATCTTTTCATATGCATGCCCTATTAAATGCATACATCTTTAAGTTCCTCTTTTTAATTACCGTGGCCCGCGGATACACCAAACGGGTACAAACCCCGAGGTCAAGTAGGTTTCCAGGGTAGCTTAACACACAATTTGTATTTTATTACTGGGTTCCCACTTAGCCCTCGACCGATATCAGGAAACAGCACCATCCATCGGAACATTAGACCTCCACATTTAATGTCGGGGACACAAGGGACACCCCACGCCCACAAGTGTCACTTCCTTGGTACCATAAACTCACAGTTGTGACTAACACACCACTCCCGGGTAAAGTGGCGGGCTCTCCCTAAAACCGTGGTCAGGAGAAGAACCTCAATATCGGGTTCAGGGGCAACAACGCACACGGAGTTTTTGTATCCTCACAGTCTCCCCAAGACTGGATAACTAAGATTCTCATACTCCAGATGAGATATCCCAGAAGGTATATTACACTGTTCTTATTCATTATATTTTTATTTAATTTCATTCTTTAAGTTTGCAACACAATATGCAAAAGTAAAGTGAAAACCCCGCATCCTCCCTTGCAGGGACCCATTCGGGACTCCAGCCCGTATAAACCATTAGAACAGTGTTGTAATGTGCCAAACCATCTTATGTGGTTTAAGTGATGCTTTTAAAAACATATGTAAAAGAAAACCAAACCCACAGCTCTCCAGGTCGGTGATGGTCCAATTAGGTCATCGATGCATCACATAATAAAACCAAGTAGTGTTTAAATCATAACACTAAGCCAAAATGCCAAAAAGCATATATATTCATGCAAATATAAACCCAAACATATGCATGTCATAATTCATTCATATGCATTTTCAATATGTGTATGTTACCTACATCACATATGGGTCTTAACCAATCCATGGTTTCTTTAAGTGTATGAGTGTACATGTACCATTTCACATATCAATCAAGTGTACATGTTCAAGAAGACTTACTAATAATTGAATCATGCTCACACTCATGCGTACCATAGTCATAACAGTCAAGTGAAAGCATAAATCTCCACGACAAGTGTTTCCAAATGCACATTCATTCACACTAATTTAACAATGTGCATGAGCTACCATAATCATATGCATGTGTTCACCATCCATGTGCAAGTGCTTTCATGAAATCACCTAACACACATGCATTCGTCCAAGATTTCATAAACACATGAGGACATTTATGCAAGATTGTACACGCCAATATCATCGATGTCATGTACGCACTCGTACCAAGCCAACTTTGCGGAAATCAAATATCTCACATGTTACAAGGCATGCTAACAAGTGTCATTAAATATTCAAAACTCAACTTTACTTTAAAAACTCAACTTTACGTACATAATAACAAATAAAGTTATCAGCACAAATTTGTTAACATTGAATAATTTATGTATGCCCTGTACATGCTTAGACATTACCCTGTGCCAAAAACCCAAAGTTTCTCAACATACACTGTGATCTGAGTATTAACCTGTGTAGTTTAGGTGATGCAATTAAACATATATGAAAAGCAACCCAGCACACGTTGATTCCATGATCTTAACAACAATTGCGTAAGCATATCAATGCATATTCCCATCATGTGCACACGTACTTGTAAATGCATGTTTTTCATTGAAATAAACGTCAAATGCACATATTCTTTCAAATGTGTGTAACTATCAAGGCCCTGGCTCGGTTTGGAAATGTCATATGCCCATCAACACAAGTTTCTATCAAGCTCCACCTAATTGTCAACTTCAAAATTTCATTAAGTGCATGCCTATCTTCTGCATAATTTGGTCAAGTAGAAACAACATGCAAATACCGATTCTTAGCACCTATATTTATATATATTTACAATTGTATTTAGAGTACGAAGGTCTCCCTTCATCAAGAGGTTCACCTCCAGCCGACCCAGTCGACTGAGGTACCAACCAGGCTCAGTCGACACCAGTCAGCTGGGTCGGGTCTGGCAAACAGACTGGATAACTAAGCCAGCCCAGCCAACCCCATTGGCTGGGGCCTGACAGCACCTGCACTGGCCCAGCCCAGCCTGTGTGTGCTGTCGAGGCTGGACAGTTACCCGCCTATATATATATATATATATATATATATATAAGAACAATTACACGGTCATATATCTGATAGGAAGCATGATTATTGAGCAAGTATGCAGCTAAAACATTCCACAATTAAGAAACAGTTACACACCTACACAGGAGAAAATTTTACCCATATAAATTAAGGAAACCTGTGAAAGAATTTTAAATCAACATACATGTACACCATGTATTCCATGTTTTTCTCTACTAAATCGTCCAGCTCATACTCAGCCGAACACCCGGCTGGGTCTAACAGCATAACACTATAGGTAAAACTGAATACGCTCCAGCGCCCAAATGCAGATATACATGCTATGGAAGTCCTTTTCATGTGTAGACAAGAAAGTGGTGAAAGAAAATTCTACAAGTAATATTCCCATGTGTGCATGTAAGTGTACAATAATGTGCATAACAATAATTGTCATGAGCTAGGTATGTAAGTGTGCTGCAGAATTACAGACAAGGATATTTATAAGACTTGAATACAAACTGAAATGTAAATAACTCCAACCGTTGACAGATAAACCTTACTATCACGTAATAGGTGTCAAGGCTGATTAAAGGCATTTAACTCAACTAAAAATTTATGCATATAAACGAATCACAACATTGAGATATTCTAAGCATTAAATTTTCAGAACTTACATTAATTCGGACAAAAATTAATTTGAACCTGAATTCATTTTAGATAGTTTAATATAGGTTCCATAGTTGTAACACACTGATCGGGTGTCTTATACATATATATATTTTTTTCACACCTTGATATTAACAGAGGTTAATCGACTTTGATTTACAGCCCTCCAACCGTGAAATTAGAATGACGTGCTCCCTCTCGTAGGAGTAACATAACATTGTAACTAATAGTGGATAGTTTCAGTGATTTAACAAAATAAAATGGACATTCATGAATCAATTAGGGAAATAAAATTGGGAGGACATGGTTATCAGGGTATATGCCCTTAACAGAAATCTGAAAACTCCTGTAGCATCTATATTTTTCACAGCAGCCGAAACCTAAACCCACACCCAGCGTAATGACTCCTACTATCGATAATCCAAAATCCCCAAATCAGGGATTTGGCATTTCTGGTGGCTTAAAAACCCAAATACCCAAAAAAACCCTTTCGGATTTTGGGATTCACTACACCCTCATCGTATGCTTGACCCACAGAATACCCAACAGGAAAACCTACCTTTTTTCCGACGAGATGGTTGCTGCTACAACGAGAGGAGGTGAAGATCGAGAGGGAGAGAAGGGCTCGGCAGGGGCGGCGGCATCGATCCAGTCACACGTAGCGAGGGTGCCGACGAGAGAGGCTCCAGCGAACTCCAGGGCAGCGTCGATGGCTTGCACAGAGGGAGACGAGAGAGAGAGGAAGAGAAAGAAAGAAGAGAGCAGAGGTGGGGAGGAAGAGGGGCGAGACCCCCATTTGAAGAGGCAGGAGCACACTGCCCTCCCAACGGCGCGCTCCAGCCCTCTTCCCCCTTTGCGATATCCCTATGCAGGGGTTAGGGTTCACCCTAACCCCTTCATTTTATCGGGCCTTCATATGCCCCCTTAACAGAAAATCCCTCTTTTAAAACAACTGCAGCCCGATATAGGGTTTTAAAAACCCTATCGGGTTATGGATCCGGGTCGGGTCCGACCCGGGTCCAAGAGCTTCTTGCTTTTAAATTAAATTTTTATATTTTTTCCTTTTAACGAGAGGGTCGGGTCTGGGTCTGCAACCTGCAGCTCAGGATCCAAACCCGACCGGACCCTTGCCTCCCACTTGATATGGATCCACGGATTGGATCTAAATGGATCCAATCGTGGATCCCCTAAAAATACTCATATAATATATATTTTTATATATATATTTAATCATGTATACAAATATATAGGGTATTTTACCTATATCCATATGGATCCTATCTGGGTATTGGATCCGAAATGTGGATCCCAAGCCCATATATACATTATATACGTAGTTATCTCTTGAATAAATTGCCTAATTAAAAAAATTTGCACTTATGTAAGTACATATATGTTTTACGAGATAAATACATATATAAAGACCCCTTTATGGGTCCCGGATCCGCGACTTGGATCTCGGGCCCAAATCACATTGTTATGAAATATATACCATAATATTTTTAAATAAAAGCCTAAAAATTTAGGTTGTTACATAACAGGAATAGGAATCAATAAAGGTAACATAGTAACGACTGCCAGAAAGAGAGGGAATAGGTGCGGGTCCCCAAACATCAGAACAAATAATCTCAAATGGCTTTGAAGCTCTTTTATTTATAATATGAAAAGGAAGAACATGACTTTTGCAAAGTTCGCATGAAGAACATTTATTATTATTATCAGAAAATGAACATAAACTAGACTCTGGAAGGAGACCATCAGATACAAGATTTTCAACGAAACCTCGACTACAATGTCCCAAACGACTATGCCAAATATCTGGCTTATTACAATGAGATGAATTAAAAACTTCCAATGAAGGAAAAAACAAAGACTCTGAAGGCGAAGACACTGAAGAATGCTTGGACGACTTCAACTGGAGGACTGGGACTGAAGACGAAGACACTGAAGGAATCTCCTTGAAGACGTACATATTTCCTTGTCGCTCCCCCTTAGCGAACGTCTCCTTCGTTCGTAGATCCTTAACATAAACAGAAGAGGGAGTAAATTCGACGGAAGAATTCATATCGTCAATAAGTTTAGCTACAGAAACAATGTTCTTTTTAATATTAGGAGCAAGAAGGACATTGGACAAGTGAAGTGAGGACTTTGACATAGGGATATGTGCATTGCCAGTATGACTAATGGAGTGATAAGTTTCATCTCCCGTAACTATACTACCTTTTTCAAAGTAAGGCAATAAGTGAGATAACTTACCCGCATTACCCGTAACATGTGTGGCGGCACCTGAATCAACATACCATTCGCCTTGTTCATTTTGCTTGATCGTCATCTGTGACAATGCTGATAACAAAAGTTGTTGCACATCTGTGGATGGCACTTTTGTGTCCACAATAGTAGCTGATTTATTTTCAATTTTGTTTATTTTTCCTCTATTCTGTAGATTGAACCAACGATCAGCTTTCACATGTCCTCTTTTGTTACATAAGAAACGAGTGGGCACTCTCCTCTGATTCCCTGTATTAAAAACCCCTGAAATATTAGGTGTAGGCAAGATACCACGTCCTCCCTGCCCAAAACGTTCGCGGCCTCTGCCTCCTTGATGCCCACCATTCCATTGTCCAAAACCTACAGAAGTGTCCATGGCCAAAACTGAATGAGGACGAGCTGATTCATTTCCTTCTGCCCTTTGCTTAATAATCATCTCATGCTGGAGAAGTTTCGCTTGGAGGTCGTCAAAAGTGGGCAAGTGAGAAAGGCATGATAAAGTTGTGGTAAACATGTCAAAATCAGGACCCAATCCATTGAGAAGTTGTTGAACTTTATCTTTATCTGCAATAGCACTTCCAACAATAGCCAATTGATCAGTAATACTCTTCAAGCGGCCTATGTATTCCATGACTGTCATGGAGCCTTTCTTCAAACTTTGAAATTCATTTTTTAAGAACATAACTCGGGATTCTGATATCTGAGAGTAAGTCTGTGACAGCTTACTCCACAGATCCGCCGCAGTGCAATCATCTGAAAGAGTAACCAACACTTCTTGAGAGAGTGTTGACGTAATATAAGCAACCAAAGACTGATCCCGCTTCCTCCAAGCTGTATACTCTGGATTCTTAATGGAAATGGTAATTGTGTCACCCTTCTCATCCTTGGTTTCCTGCAAAATAAGTCGTGGTGGTATAGGAACTAAACCATCGAAATGTTCATCGAGATCCTGACTCTGTATAAAAGGAAGGATTTGCCTTTTCCAGGTCAAAAAATTAGAATGAGTAAGTTTTTCTGTAACGAGCTGACTCAAGAAATTGGCAGAGGGACCGGATGACGAAGACGAAGAGTAATCCATATCAGTGGAATAATGAATAAGCAAACAAGATGAATGAAAAGAAATAAATAGATTTGAGATCACTTAATCAATCAGTAAAACTGTAATAACGCATATACCTGTACGACCAAAAGTGCTCCACAAAGAACACTAAAACAGCAATGAAAGAAAGGAAAGGAAACTTGTGGAATCAAAAACTGGTTTGAAATAAAAAAGGGAACAACAGTCGGTGATGTTTAGGAAAAAAAAATGGAACCAACACAGACGATAGAGTAACAGAAAAGAAGGAACTTGGGATGAACACAGTCGATGAGTTGTTGTTCACGATGTTCTCGATGAACACGCTGTTCACGCTGAAAGGAAAAGAAATGTACCAACTTTCAGAAGGGGAGATTTCAGAGGATGAGATTTTAAAGGCTGTCGTTCTCGATCTGCTGATTCAGAACTTCTTCATGCACAGGATGGCCACGCAGTGCTGCTGTTCACGATCTGCTGCTCACGCTGTTCTCGATGAACATGTTGTTCACGCTGAAAGGAGGTGGGTGTTGTTCACGATCTGCTATTTCAAAGCTTCTTCACGCACGCTGTTGGTGTTGTTCACGATTTGCTATTTCAAGGCTTCTTCACGCACGTTGTTCACGATCTGCTATTTCAGAGCTTCTTCACGCACAGGATGGCTAAGGCTCTGATACCATATCAGATTTGATATCTGGTACAGCATCTACAAGAAACAGAGAGAGAGAGAGGAAAAAAAACACAATGGCTGGGGCGGCACTCAAAAATGCACGACCTCCAAGCCCTAACCATTATATATATATAGCAGATATACAACTATCCTTGTAATATCAGAGATATTACAAGGATGCCATTGATGAGAAATATACAGCATGTGTTTTATTAACATACCATGCGTATGGATCTGGATCCAGATCCATACGCAAGCTATATTTTAACACCCTCCTCTATAAATAGAGGAGGTATTCTCCTATTGTAAGCAATGGGTTTTCACCCTTCTCTTCCTTTCTTCAATAAATCCAACTTATGACTTTAAGTCATTTTCTACTTTTGAGAGTTTTGTGTGTGCACTTTTAGTGTCTGTGTTCTTGGCTCTTGAGGTCACTCTTAAAGAGTGCTTTTTGCTCTATTGGTGCTTCCGCCTCTTTTCATTACATGGTATCAGAGCTCGGTTGGTGATTGGGCTTCTCTTTGTTATCTTGGAACGTGTGCCTCTCAAATTTTAAGAAAGGGAGGATATTTGGTGTCGATGGAACGTGATTCTAAAGTGGAGCTTTCTTTTAAGCTAAATGGGTCCAACTATCTCATGTGGGCCTTCGCTATGGAAAATCATCTAAGAGGTAAGAAACTTTGGGGTTTTGTTATGGGAACTACTCTCGAACCCTCTCTTGTTCTCACTAAAATCGAAAATGAGGTTGAAAAAGCTTTAGATGGCGATGAGCGCATCAAAGCTATCAATGACCATCAATCCAAAGTTGAGGATTGGGAAAGTAACCATGCCAAAATTTTGGCATGGTTTATGAACAATGTTGACCTTAAAAATTGTGCTAATATTGCCAAATTTAGAAGGGCCAATGAGGCATGGTTTTTCCTTAAGGGTATGTATACCCAAAAGGATCTTGCTCGACAATTTTTTTGTCAAGAAAAAATCCGTTCTACCAAACAAATGGATATGAGTGTCCGGGATTATTTTAGCTCTCTAACCTCTCTTTGGGATGAACTTGCTCTTCTTGAGCCTAAATGGGTGGCTCCGGAAAATATTGAGTTAAGAAGGGAACAAATTGAAAAGGAGCATTTTTTTCAATTTCTTCATGGTCTTCGCCCGGAATTTGAACAAGTTAGGGCATCTCTTCTCCATAGAAGCAAAGCTCTACCTATTGAAGACGCCCTTGCCGAAATATGCCAAGAGGAAACTCGACTTGCCTTAAACGTTAAGAGTGATGAAGTTTTGGCTGTTACTAGGCCCGAATCAAATGTTAAAGCCTATAGACCTCCTCACTTTAACAAAAATAGTAATGGGCCTAGAAAGGGAATAATATGTCATTATTGTAATGAACCGGGACACATTAGACCGGTTTGTCCCAAACTTAAGAGAAAAGTAGCCGCGGTTGGAGAAAATTCTCCAAAGAAGGAAGAAGAAAGTGCCAAAGAAGGAGATATCAAAGAAACTCTTAATCATATCTCTGAAGTTCTCCAACATCTTCTCAAGACTTCTTCTTCAACATCCGGAGCCGCCATCGCCTATTCTTCATCACCTCCAGGTATGTAGATACTAGACTCTGGTGCTTCTTTTCATATGACATCTCATAAAAACTCTCTTTCAAATGTTTTTTCCGAACCCATATCCTCTTATGTTTCAACGGCCGATGGAACATCATTGAAAATTGAAAGTATTGGAACACTTGATTTTAAAAATTCTCAAAACTTTTTCGTTCCTAAAGTAAGAATCGTTCCAAAAATTAATTTAAATCTTTTTTCCGTTTCTCAAATCACCGATCATGGATGCCAAGTCTCTTTCTCACCTAAAGATTGCACCGTGAAGGATCTCCAATCAAGGAAGCTGATTGGGCAAGGCCATAGAAGGGGTGATCTCTATTTTATGGACTTTTTGACTCTTCCATCTAAGTCATCTTGCAATCTTGTAAAAGACAAAAGTATTGGAATTTGGCATGAGAGACTTGGTCATCCAAATTTTGTAAAAATGTCTCTTTTTTTGTTTTTGAACAATACTTGTCAAGACAATCACATGACTTGTAAAGATTGCATTTTTGGGAAATCTAAAGCTACTCCATTTCCTCAAAGAAGTTACTTTACCACTCGACCATTTGAACTTGTTCATTCCGATGTGTGGGGACCTTCCCCTATTTTGTCTAAAGGAGGATTTTCATATTATGTGGTCTTTATTGATGACTTCACTCGATTTACGTGGATTTACTTCCTAAGTCGCAAATCTGAAGTTTTTTCCTTCTTTAAAGAATTTCATGCAATGGTTAAAAATCATTTTTTGGGAAATCTATCTATTCTTAGGTCCGATTCAAAGGCGAATATATGTCCAATGATTTTCAAAGTTATTTAAAAGAAAATGGAATTTGTCATCAACGTTCTTGTCCCAACACTCCGCAACAAAATGGTCTTGTGGAAAGAAAGCATAGACACATAATAGAAACAAGAACGTTATTAATTTCAAAAAATATCCCAAAATCCTTTTGGGCCGAAGGTGTTCTAACCTCAACATATCTTATCAATAGAACCCCTTCATCCTCTTTGAAAAATCTTTCTCCATTTGAAAAACTTTACAATATGTCTCCCGATTATAAAAGACTAAGAATTTTTGGATGTAAATGCTTTGTTCTAGCTCACAAAAATGATAAACTTTCTCCTAGGGCTATTGAATGTATTTTCTTAGGATATGGCGAAAAACAAAATGGTTATCGATGTTTTGACATGCTCAAGAACAAACTTTATATCTTAAAAGATGTCACATTCCTAGAAGAAGAAAATGGTTTTTCGCACCAACCAAATGAAAATATTGATTATTCCTTTTTATTTGACTTGTTGCCTCAAGAAAACATCATAGATGATCATATTGATCCTAGTGAACCTCTTAGTGAAGATCATTTTGAACATCCAAATGATGATCAAAACTTAGGAGAAAATGTTTCAAGACAAATACAAGTCTACTTTAGAAGGAATGAAAGAAATCCTCCTTGTGCCCTTGAAAAATTCTCTCAAAGTGAGTCAATCGAAGAGACCTCTCAAAGAAAATCAAATCGTATTTCCAAAATACCCAATAGATTTGTTTCTTATGATTCTTTTTCTCCTAACTTTCGAGCATGCCTACTTGCTCTTCACTCCTTTCATGAACCATCTCATTACAATGATGCTAAACAATATGCTCATTGGAATGAAGCTATGGAACTAGAACTTAATGCTCTTAAAAGGGCGCAAACTTGGGAAATCATTGATCCTCCCAATGGCAAGAAACTCATTGGATGTAGATGGGTTTTTAAAGTAAAAACTAAAAGTGATGGTTCATTGGAAAGATATAAGGCTAGGTTGGTAGCCAAAGGATATGCCCAAGAGTATGGGGTAGATTATGATGAAACTTTTGCCCCAGTTGCTCGAATGACTAGTGTTCGAGCTCTTATTGCTATAGCCTCTGTTAAAAAATGGTCAATCTTTCAACTTGATGTCAAAAATGCATTTTTGAATGGTAATTTAAATGAAGAAGTTTATATGGAACCGCCTCCATGTATGAATTTAAATGGAAAAATTTTGAAATTAAAAAAGGCCTTATATGGACTTAAGCAAGCTCCTAAAGCTTGGTATAACAGGTTTAGTAATATATTAATCAATTTAGGATCTTCTTCTTGCTATACTGACACTGCTCTTTTTGTTAAAAGGACAGGTGACTCCAATATTATGCTTCTGCTGTATGTTGATGATATGATCATCACTGGGAATGACAAAAAGGGAGTAAATGATGTAAAGTCTATGTTAAAAGAAACTTTTGATATGCCTGATCTTAGATATTTGAGATATTTTTTAGGAATTGAAGTGGCTTATTCCGCGCGAGGATACATCCTATCTCAAATGAAATTAGCTGCAGAAATTTGTACCAAATCAGGAATATCTGATGAAAAGAAAGTTGAGACTCCCGAAATTATCAATGCGAAACTGAGACTTGAAGATGGTGTTCTTCTTGAGGATCCAACCCCCTACCGTCAATTAATCGGATCCCTCACCTATCTACCCATCACACGTCCAGATATAGCTCATGTGGTTCATGCAGCAAGCCAGTTTCAGCATGCACCTACTTCGGTTCATATGGCGGCCGTAATGAGAATTGTGCGATACATCAAAAATACCATCTCCAAGGGACTCTTCTTATCCTCTTCCTCATCTCTTGACTTAACTGCTTTTACTGATGCTGACTAGGGAGAAAATCCCAATAATCGTATCTCAATTACGGGTCTTTGTATTTTTTTAGGTGAATCTCTCATTTCGTGGAGATGCAAGAAGCAGCAGAAGGTCTCACTGTCATCCACTGAAGCTGAATATCGGGTCATGGCAATGACAACTATGGAAATCGTGTGGCTCAGGAGTCTCCTTGGTGACATGGGCGTCCCCATTTCCACTCCCACCAAGCTCTGTTGTGATAACAAAAGTGCGATATACATTGCCAGCAATCACACTTTTCATGAGCGGACCAAGCATATCGAAATGGATTGCCATTATGTTCGAGACGAATATCTCAGAGGGACTATCTCATTACCATATGTTACTTCAGAATATCAACTAGTTGACTTCTTCACCAAGGCGCTCCCAACTCCACGATTTATGTTTCTTCTTAGCAAACTTTCGGTCTTCTCCCCGTAAAGTTTGAGGGGGCGTGTTAAAATATGTATATATATATACATATACTTATATATATACATTCGTATATATATAAGTATATATATACATATATGTATATGTATATATATATAGTTTCCCTTTTCTTGAAATACCCGATAGGGGTATTTTGGTAAAACCACAATGTAACCTTTTTATTTTTATATTTTTCTTTCTTCTCTTTTTTCTTTTTCCTTTTTTCTTTTTTATTTTCTCTTTTTTGTAAGACCACAAGGGCCCCACACATGTAGTTGTTGGGGCCCCAACGGTCAGATTTATGACCATTGGGGCTCCCAACGACTACATAGGAGCCCCTTGTGGTCCCTTCCTTTACACTCCCTCCTCTATAAATAGAGGAGGTATTCTCCTCTTGTAAGCAATGGGTTTTCACCCTTCTCTTCTTTTCTTCAATAAATCCAACTTATGACTTTAAGTCATTTTCTACTTTTGAGAGTTTTGTGTGTGCACTTTTAGTGTTTGTGTTCTTGGCTCCTGAGGTCACTCTTAAAGAGTGCTTTTTGCTCTATTGGTGCTTCCGCCTCTTTTCATTACATATATATATATATATATGTGTGTGTGTGTGCGTGCGTGTGTGGAAAATATTTTCTATTAATGAAGGTACGGAACTAATGAGCTAGAAAGCACAGGTGCAAGTTGTATCGACTCGATCTAACCACATAGATGTGTTCAAGCATGGTTTGTTTACTAAGGTCAAGCCTTGGATCGTGTTTTTCTAATGTAAAAATGTGATATTTTGAGTTATGAAATTTTGGCACATTGTGGGCAGTTGATTTTTGGACCCCTTTAAAAATCCAATTACTTGTCATAATCACATGATTCAAAACAAGTTTCCTACTAAAAAAATCATGCAGATCACATCTGTAACATTTGATCTACAAAAAATTGGAAATTTTTGAAGAAAAGAGTGATTTCTACTCATTACTTCCTTACCTTCATTAGTAGCCAATATATATATATATAGAGAGAGAGAGAGAGAACCTACAAAGGGCTTTTACTGCTCACTTTTGTTTGAAGTGTTCATTCTATTCCAGTACTAACTACAGCGACACCTGGGTCACTATAGAAGCTAGAAGCAGCCTATAGTACAACAGTCGGCCTAGCCACATCACAATGGAAAATCTACATTTTTCATCTTCCATAGGGTAAGGGGTGCTTAATTAGGGGGCTTTAACTGCCTAGATCCATTAGATGGGCTAAATGTGCTTAAATTTTACAAAGCAGTGCAATAAGTGAATGAGAAATGATAGATAATCAATGAAATTTGAATATATATGGACTTCAATATGTATATCATAAACCATATAATCAGTTACAGGTATAGCACATAATCAGCACGATGTATATCCAATAGCATATAATCAGCTAGATGTATCTCTTAGCATGTCAATGGTTGGCAAAGCCAATGGAAAGTGAAAGTTATCCAATAGATTCATGCTAGATTAATAAATAAAATTTCCCCTTAGAAGCATCATTGCGGAAAAACTTCCTAAGCTAATATATTCCAATTATTATGACTCAATGATATAGGAAGGATTAAACATTAAATTGATAAAACAAATTTGTAACGAGATATTGCTTTTGTAATCAAGTGATTAGCAATTTTTAACTTCAGAAATCAGCTGCCAACCAATGGAGTAAACTTATAGCCTATACATGGTTCAATCATCTCGAATTACACTTCTGGCACCATGCCTGACCCTTCCCGCCCACATATCCTACTGAAGATCACGGCTTAGGTTCACACACTGTCACCAATATCGACGATATTTTGAAAATATTGTGAGAAATACTAATATTTTAAGGTAGCCAATATTAAAAGGAATATCTAGCAATATTTTCAAAATATCATCAGAAGACATAATACCGCGATATTATTGTGATAATATCATGATATTTTTTAGGAAAAACTCTTTTTTATATATTAAGTTTGCATTTTCTATTTTTTCTTTTATATTTTAAAACCTTTAAAACTTGTTTCTTTATATTTTTGGTAGAAAAATAATGCAAAACTTATTATTTTCTTATTTTTTTGTTATTATTTATATTTTTTAATTTTCTAAACTCCAGAGATTTTTCAACTTTTGAAAATCTCTCGGAGAAATACCCTCACCGAGATAATACCTTGAACGATATAGGTGACTATGGTTTCACATAGTACACTACAAACATCAAAATACATTTTGGGACTAAAGAATTACACTATATGTTTTCTATGTCAACATTTTAACAATGATTATTTACAATATTATAGTACATCTGGTTTTCATTTTTTGTTCTTCACATGAATCAATTCTATTTTCCACAAATTCCAAATCAATAATGTCAATCCTTTGTTAGAGGGTCTTGGTGCCTGGTTGAGGCAGGCAGCAAGTCACTTCTAAAACATTCTTAGTCACAATGTCAGGAAGTTTAGTGGATAAGTCGCATTTGTCCTTGAAGTTATAATTAGAAATCCCATAGATGGTCAGTCCCTTTGTAGAAACTATATGCAAAGAGAAAGAACTCTTTGTGAAAGCTGAAATGAGCAATACCATGCAGTAAGAGCAGCGAGTATGCTAAAATGCAAGGAATTTTTAATGAGAAAAAAATGTTACTCACAAGTTCATTCAGTAAAGCAGGTTGTTCTTCAAACAGATCCGGTAAATGTTTTCTCATTGCATTCTCCAACTTCAAAGCATCAGTTCCTGGGACCCCATACCATAGCTTTGGATCCCCCCAGTGGAGATAATTCAATGAGTATAGGTGGTGATCCTCAACATGCTACCATAATAAGGAAACACATTAAAAGAAGGTAGCATAAGCACAACACAAAACCAATTAATGCCACTAAAAAATGGTATGCATAACAAACTGTGTTTAGTATAGCATAAATAAATCTATTTGTCATGTATTATTAAGACTGGGACAGTGTCTGATCCTACACCAAGTGAAGAAAAGCTAAAGCACAAGTTTCAACCAGATTATAGATCCCATATCGACCTACCCAGCAAAATGATGAGAAACACATTCCTATGTATAGCCATGGAACCAGAACACCAGAAATATCTGCCTGTTCAAAAGCAAGTACAGATCCTGGAAGGCGTGCAAAATTGTTTAAATTCCAACCAGATGTTAAATAATAATCAGAATCACATTGACAAGTCAAAGCTGCCTTTGGAAACCCACTGCCAAACTTTTCAGTATCCAAATCAGCACCATAATGCACCTACAAAAAGATTTGACAATTCAAAATGATAATGATAATTTAAGTTATAAAGTAAGGACATGGATAACCAGCTTCCAGATATAGAATAGAGGGTACCTCAACTTCCTCAGATGCTTTCTCAACTAATCTCCAGTATTCACCTTCAATATCCTCAACTGACAATTCCTTCTTCCTTTTGGATTCATCATTACTGGAGCATAAATCCTTAGAGGATTCTTTAACTCCAAAATATTGTTTCTTAAAATAGTCTGCATATTTTTGAAAAGTTTCTAGAGTGTACTCTGAGCCAGGATGGAACCCAAACCTCTCATCCTCATCAGAAGCTGCAGGTTCACTGACTTCAGATCGGTTAGCATTATTACGCCTACGAGGCACCATTGTCCATGACTGTCTCCTTTTCCTCTTCCTGTTGCGGCTTTTAGGTTTCTTTCTTGATGGTTCCCTATTTTGAAGTTTGTCAACTTCTTGAATTCGAGTCTCAAACTTACAATTTTCCCACAGGTTTCTCTCTTTTAAAGGACAGGGTGGCTTAAAGGAAGAAGGTGGCACAATGCGGCATATACCAAATGCTTCCACCTTCTGGCAAATGCTCTTAATGTATTTAAGTGTGTCTTTGAATTCCTGAAACAAGAATGATTTTACATTTAGTTGCTTTATGACAAAAAAAATGTTCACTGAAAAATGATAAAGACCATAACTTTACCTCTTCACTTGGATAAAATACAGGGGCTTCATCGATGATCGGCCTACAAGCTTCTTCAGGTCGCCATCTTGCAAACACCTTTTGTAATATCAGACAATTGTCCAGTCATGACGTGTGAAAAGAAGGAGAAAATTATATAAACATGGAAAATTTCTGATAACAAAACTTTTGAATCCAACAGATCTTAAAATATCTCATTACCTATGAAAAATAATCTAATGAACACCATTTGTGACAACAAAAACAACATAAATATGCTACATATGTGGAATAAAAAAGCAATATATAGACACAAATTTCAAAGATACTGTCAAGACCTTCTTAAGGGTTATGCTTAAATGTCTTGTTAAGACATCATTTCGAATCTCAGCTCGTGTTTGGAAGATCATCATCTCATTTCAAGTATCACTGTCACTGATATAGCCGATATTTTGAAAATATAGCGATATTATCAGCTATTTCAAGGTAGCCGATAGTATTGGAAACATATCGCAATCTTTTTAAAATATCGCCATAAACAAAATATTGCAATATTTTTTGAGAAAAATATTTTTCTTTTAAGTTTGCATTCCCTATTTTTATGTTTCTTTTGTATTTTAAAACCTCAAAAACATGTTTCTTTATATTTTTGAAAAAAAAAATGCAAAACTTATTATTTTCTTAGCTTTTTGTTGTTATTTATATTTTTTTCAAATTTTTAAACTCCTGAGATTTATCAACTTTTTAAAATCTGTCCGAGAAATACCCTCGCCAAGAAATTACCTTTAACGATACAAGTGACTATGGTTATTATATGCGACAATTATGATAGTTGTGAGATTTTGATGTCCATGTTAACTTCGCATTAAATTTCTGACCATTCCTTTCACCATCTTCAATTTTACATAACACTATCAAGACTTAAAAATGAAGGAACTTATGGATTAACAATACACAGAAAGATAAATTTCAAAATATAATGTCAAACATACATGCATAGCTCCATACACTTTCTTGTAGAAAAGAAAAATTAAACGGTCCAATCATGCTCCTTTTTAGCTTGAAGTGAATGAAATAACAGATAATCCATACATAGACAAAGTTACAACTGAAAATAAACCTTAAAAATCAAACTCAGTCTAAAATTTTACCAAGTTTAGATGTGGATTGGTTGGTAGCGTAGCTAACTTAAGATCATGCTAAGAGGGTAAAGGTGTTTTTGCAGTGAAACACATGCTTGCATACCGCATGCAAGTACTTCTTAGGTGTTCATCCTTTTTTCTGGGAACATGTAGTCACAGAGATCTTCGAAATGGCACTCAGAAGCATGTGGTCATATATACAATCAAATAATTCAAGTTCTTATAAATAATCGAGTGATATGGATATGTCATTTCCAAAGAAACCAAAGTCAAAATCCACAAATGCTTCAAGTTTTTGTGAAATCAACATGATCCTACAATAAGGATTGTCGCATGATCAACATCTTGATCTACCTCTAATATTTTGCAGCTTCAGACGATGCAGTATATGACACAACTATTAAATCCTTTATGCTTTTCTGTCTGCAAAACTTTCAGCTTATAATTTTATATTTTTGAAAAATTACACACCTTTACATGAGTCTTTCCTATCTTCAGATATGGCTTTCCATTAACACATGAAAAACCTCTAGCAGTGCCTTTTATCTAGCCAAGTTGGTTTCTTCAACATTTTTCTATACCAGACCTCCAATTTCAGATTGTACCCATTACCTATGCCTGAATCCAAGCACTTACAGCCATATCGACAGTAGACATGAGAAGTTCACCCTCAAAACTTGTGAATGAAGAAAAAGGAATTTACATTACCTTGCATGTTGAGATGGAGGATAGGAAATCAAAAAGGTAAAGGAAAAGAAAAATGTCAGTGCCTGTGATGTAAGATATAGTGCAAAAAGATTTGAACATCCTAAGCACTGAAGACACAAAACATACTGCGAAAGAAATTCGGAAGGCAGAGAAACAAGGAGAACATTTCTCACCATGAGAGTGATGAAGCCAACATAACCATCTACACCTAAAAGAAACTTGATAAGGAATAAGGCTATACATATCTGAGATTAGCATAAAGCCTCCCTGAGACACAAGCCAAATGCCTTGCCATAAACATGGTGGATTCTATCTTCGGCTGGGCACGTGTGAATCCTTCTCATAAATATGGTTACTATTTCACATGCATGAATATTACCCTATTGCATGTTACAACTTGCAACTGCTCAATAGCGAAAGCACACCAACGATGTCTATACGAGTCTGGCTCCAGCAAGAAATACTAAACAAGCTATATGCTTAAGTACTGGAAACTATTGTCAACATACCCTGCTCAAACTAGGGATAGAAATTACTATAATCTTTTTTATTATTTCAATATCTAGTAAAGCGGCCTATCTCCACATTCCATGGCAAAATGTAATTTTGAACAGTTCGAATCATTGCTACATTTTCTAGTCCTTAGATGATAATGGTTAGTTCTTGATATTCTGAACTAACAGCCGTAACCCTAATTCTGTCAAAGAGTGCCGCTTCCATGAAAAGGCTACCATATGGAGCTACATTTGCAGGAACGAAAAATAAGCCCAAGAGTGACATAAGAATGAAATGAAAAACATCATAATCGACCACAGATCCTAGCTTATCTGATTTCTTGTTCGGATCTGTCATTAATCAGGCACCATCATCAAATCTCACAAAACAATTGATTTCCAAATTTTCAGTACAGGGATAAAAAAAAGTCAACAAGATTAACATGACATGAATAAAGCAGCCTCACATGCAAACGAATATCAAAAAATGATCAAGGAGGCAAAAATCAAGAACTCAGGACAAAGAAATCTTACTTCTTCCTGGGGATCTCCTTCGCCCATGAGAAGTTAATCTGTCAGGACAACCAATTCACTTCTACCAACCAAGAGATAAACATGAAAAAAGCAAAACAGGAAAGAGAAAAATTGCCCCAAAATCTAATCAAAGCAAGAATGATCAAATCCTAACATACGAACAAAAACCCAGTTCTTATAAGATCAAAAAAATCATAATCATGAAATATTTCACAACCAAAGCGTTCAAAACACTTTGAAAATCAATTCTTACCTAAGAAAAAAAATCCAAAAAGAAAAAAAAAACACCAAAAAGGAAAGTGGTCAATGGCAAGAATTCCACCTTCCAACAATTTGAGACAGACCCAACTCCCAAGCCAAGCAAAAAATAAAAAATTCCTAGTAAAAATCTGTTTTCGATTCAGGAAAGCAGATCCTCCCTATGAGTTAACAGACCAAGAAATACCCACAAAAGATTGGATCCAGAAAAAGAAGGGGAGTAAATCAGAATGAATGAAATAACCTCAAAGACGGCTAAATTTTCAATCAGAGGGCCCTCCCAGGGACAGCAATTTGTGTCAACTAGGAAACTAAGAATTAAATTCTCAGATGGGCGAGCGCTTTTTGAGAGACGTTTTGCTGAGGGAGACCAAAGAGGATTACGAATGAAGGAGAGAGGTCAGGGGTGGGCTCAAAGTTGGTTGCTTTCTCTGTTCACATGTGTTGGCCCGGCCAACCAACCTTAAGAGTCCCTACCCCCACACACACCGAGAGATATCCGCACGTGCTATTCACACGTGAGAGAAGTGCGAGGGCAGTTTGGTGATTTGTGGAGTTGCATTGCTGACCGACACGTGGAGAGATGGGTGGTTGGAGGCTTAAAGCTGCAATCGTAAAGTGGGGGTGGCACCCGAAAGATTGTCGCACATGAGAGAGGTATGAACGCAGTTTGGTCATTTGGGCAGTTGTGTCCTTGGCTTGACACGTGGATGAGTGGTGTTAGAGGACGATTTTAAGGACTAAGCTGCAAATTGTCAAGTGGGTCCCACATGCTTTGTGGAATTCCCAAGTTTTTCAACGGGTTGAACATGAGCGGGATCTGGACCCGACCTTCTGTGGTTTCACCAGATCCAGATACGGACGGGTATAAGAATTTCGGTATTGACTTTTGACTTTGAAAACATGGCATGGTTAGCAAATTTGTTTAAAACATGTAATTTTTAATGAATTTAAAAAAAAAACATAAAATGGTATGACGTACTTTTTTTTAATGCCTAAAAAAAACTTCGCCAAAAACATTTAGAAATCAAAGAATTATATTTCCTAATATACTTCTCACAATATTTTAATTAGATGTGAGTTTAGCAGATCTAGTCCTCAATTCCTATTTTTTGGAAGACAAGAAAATATTTCATTAAACCAATTCTCAGTGCATCCATAAGCACGTATTAATCTCATTTCATAAAATTAATTTTGAATGATATTTATTTATTTATTATGCAAGAGGTTTTTTAATTATGTATTCATACTTTCCAAAAAATATTCACGTATTGCTAACTATGACGTGACCTGCTTACTTATGAATTTCAGCAAGTTACTGCCATCTGTGGGGGTACATCAGATCCATATTCAGATCCCAAAACAGGACTTAGAATTTTGGGATTAGAGTGCCAGTCTCAAGTTACGTCCCGTCAGTTAAAAAGAATGTACTTATCTCATATGAGTTTTTTCCTTTTTCCGTTCTTGTTTAGGATAAGGATGTTTTGTTTTTTGAGGGATTATTCAGTTAAGGCTTGTTATCAACCATAGTGACAAAAGTTTTTATCGGCAATTTCTCGTTTTTTTAAAAACTCGTGAGAAATTGAAAAAATTTCATAAATCTCTCATTGTTTTGGCAAAATCTCGGCAATAAAAAAATAATTTAAAAATATAAAAATTATTTTTTATAAGAAAATATTAATAAAATTATTTAAAAATAAAAATATAGGATTTTTTTCATGATAAATAGCCGTTTAAAACGTAAACATCACGGTATTTATGTTTTTTCATAAATCTCGCAATATTATAAAAAACTCGCAAAAAACTGCCATTTTAAACTTTCAGGCAATTTCTCACGATATTTGTCACACTGTTATCAACTAGGATCCTGTTAAGGAATTTTTGAAGCGAGAAAGAATTTAGAAAAGTGATGCAAAATGAAGAATATGTATGGATTTTTCGACCCTTCCAAACCTGAGACTTTTTTCACTGAAAGAGTTTTTCTAAAAAACATATTTTTTCATATGAAACATTTCTTGGGGGTGATGAAATGTTTCCTACCAAAAGAAAATTTATTTTTATACTCCCAACCACCCATCTCACCACCACCACCGCCACCCTCCGCATCCTCTCTCTCATTTTTTCACAATTTCCCACTTTGTTTTTTCTCATGCCTAAGAAACATGCAAAAAACTTTCTTTTGAAAAACTTATTATATCAAAAACTCTCATAGGCAAACTTTTCTTTTTCTATGAGAGTTTTTCTCTTCCAAACGTGTTGCAGAATGATTCAGATCGGATCAGAAAATATACTGGAGAGTTTGTTCTATTCAGTTCCAATCTGGGACAGTCAAAATTTGTAAAATCATCCCATTTCCAAACTGAAGCAGGTTATATGCCCCCCCCCCCCCCCGAAGACAGTTGTTAGCTATAGTCTGTGTTCAGGCGTCCCAATGAGCGCCACGTATATAAGCTCATGGGGCACATATCACCGTGTGTGTCGACATCACTTAGCATCGGAATTTGGTGTGGTTGCAAAGACATAAGTACCCTTTCCCTCCATTCTCACCATGAAACGACGGTTTGAGAAAAGGACAAAAATGTCCTCCATTCAAAAAAGGGAAACGACGGTTCAAGATCCTCAATCTAGAAAAGTGAAACGCCGGTTCGAGAATAATGTTAACTCTTCAAAGTCCAAATGTTTCATTTTCGCCCTAAGCAGAAAAGGACAAAAATGTCCTTTATTCAAAAAAGGGAAACAACGGTTCAAGATCCTCCATCTAGAAAACTAAAATGTCGGTTTGAGAATGATGTTAACTCTTTAAAGTCCAAATGTTCCATTTTTTCCCTAAGCATTAAACTTTTGCACCATCTGCTGTAACAGAAGCTCCCTTTGACGATGCACCATTTGTCATCGTCTGCTGCCACCCGACCCTCCTTTGTCGTTGTCTGCTGCCGTTGGGGCATCCTTTGTCGTCGTCTACACTGAAGCATCCTTTGTCGTCGAAAGCTGCCATTGGAGCACTCTTTGTCGTCGTCTGCTACAGTCGAAGCATTCTTTTGTCGTCGTCTGCGTAGTGGCAGCATCGTTACCACCATCAGCTGCATCTACCTTCTGGGTGTTTCTCCTCCACTGTCGGATCACCAAGGTTTCATTATGCAAACAAATAGATTTATAAATCTGAATGCTAAATCTTACAATTGGTTTTACTATTCATGCTAAATAACACCTATTTTCATACTGAAATAAATCATATGTACATATCCACCTTCTAGACGTCGAAAAATAGTTAGCATGATTTATTCTTATGAAGGCCAAACATTTCAACGATATGTACTTATAAAGGCTAAATTTCTACAATGATTTGTACATTTGAAACATGAACGATTTATACATTTAAATCAGTAGCGATTTGTATGTTCGATGCAGCAACAATTTATATGTTTGAAACAATAACGATTTAATGAAACTACCATGATTTGTACTTAAGTTTGATAAATTGTACAACAATGTTTACGTATGAAGCCAAACATTACAACGATATATACTTATGAAGCTTGCGATTTATAGATTTGTAAGTTTGAAGCAGCAACGATTTATACATTTAAAGCACTAGTGATGAGTATTTATGAAGTTACCTCGATTTGTACTTAAGTTTGCTAAATCTTATAACGATGTTTACTTATGAAGCCAAATATTGCAACGATTTGTAATGTTGGTGATTGTGTAACAAATGGGATAATTTGTATTATTATATACTTGGGGAAGCAGTTATAACGTATAATGATGAGGTTAAATTTATGTGTTGTGCAGGTTAGCAATGTCTAAAGCTCGTGAGTTAAGAAATCCCTCACCGTTCTATGGGATGATTATTAGAGAAGTTATCTGCGAGTCTCATCTATATGAGTGTTATGAAATGTACCAAAATATAATGAAGATTGAGAATGATAAAGACAAAGACAAAGCGTTTGAATTATATTATGTAGAGGATTATCCATCAGATATTGAGGCTGAAGAGCAAAAGAAGAATGAGGAAGAACTAAAGATGAAGAAGAAGAAGAAGAAGAAGGATGACGAAAAGAATGAAAAGCAAAGGAAGAAGGAGGAGAATGAAAAGCAAAGCCAAAGGAAGAAGGTGGAAGAGAGGAAAAGGCAAAGGAAGAAGGAGGAGGAGAATGAAAAGCAAAAGAAGAAAAGGCAAATGAAGAATGAGGAGGAGGAGGAGAGGGAAAGGCAATTAAAAAAAAAGAAGAAAGAGGAGGCAGTGAAGGAAAGGCAAATGATGAAGCTGAAATATTTTAAAAAGCAAAAAAGGATAAGGCAAATGAAGACGGAGGCGAAGAAGAGAGAAAAACAAAAAAAGAATAAAGAGGAGGAGGAGGAGGAGGAAGAGAAGGAAAGGCAAATGATGAAGATGGAAGAGGAAAGGCAAAGGAAGAAGCATCAGAATGAGGAAGAGAAGGAAAGGCAAAGAAAGGAGAAGGAGGACGAGGAAGAGAAGGAAATGCAAAGGAAGGAGGAGGAAAAGAAGGAAATGGAAAGAAAAAAGCAGGAGAAAGAAAGGGAAAGGAAGAAATAAATTGAAAAGCAGAGGAGGAAGGCGACAGAGCAACAAGAAAGACAGAGGATAAAAAGAGGAGATGAATAAGAGAAAAGTGTGATCAAGGTACGTAAATCATTCTTGTCTATCACAATTGACTGTGATAGGTACTACTGTGATAGTGATTACTATGTATAGTGATTATTGTGATAGCGGTTACTGTGAATGATTTACTGTAATATGTATTACTATGTATAACAATTATTGTGATAGCGATTACTATATATAGTGATTACTGTGATAACGTGTGTGCAATAATTATTATTTATAGCGATTATTGTGTAGAATGAGGTATATAAGTACAATTGGAACTAATCTATAATTTATATGAATAATATGTTATTTTGTGTTACAGGAAGGTTAGAAGAGAAGTAGAGGACCAGGTGAAAAGCTCGGATAGCGGTGTCAGTGGCCTGTAGTTCTGTCTTGGTATGGACAACTGGGTGAATATCAGAATGATCGATTACAAAATATGCACTCCAGCGGCCTTCTAGACCAGCATTATTTTAAAACATGCTGGAACACTATGACCCACCTAGTAAATAAGTGGAATCATCAGACGAACACATTCTAGTTTGATTATTTTGAGATCACCATGACCCTATAAGATGTGGTGCGGATTACTGGCCTTAAGTATCATGGAAGTGTTGTCCTATTACGGGATTCAAACTATAATGCAAGAAAAAAGTGCACGACCCTTCTAAGAATGTCGATGGACGACTGGAGTCAATGTATTTTTAGTGGAAGTAATTCCACATCGATGAAAGTTTTTTCTTTTCGTAATAAATGAGAAGGTCGGTCTGCTACATATGCATATGAAAGAGCTTACCAAGAGTTGCACAACTTCCTTCTTTATTTTTTGGACTTTATTTTTCGATTGTTTTGGTTCTAGAATAAGTTACTTGTGGTTGCAGTTCCTCGAAGACTTAGATGAAGTCGATAATTGGGCATGGGGTGCTGCTATGCTCGCACACTTCTACAGTCAACTTTATTGTGCGAGTAAGGGTACAAAAATCGTCTCAGAGTTTTGGCTACTTGTTCATGTATTTGTTTATTACATATTTAATACTTGTAGACTAAGCTCGTTGAAGGTTATAGTGTTACTAATTTATTATTTTTGTAGACCTGGGCATGGAAGCATATTGTCGCGTTGCATCCTCAGTGTGGCCCTGCAATTTGTGGTTTTCCAAAGATCGGTCGATGGGCTAGAATAAATGTCAAGGAGGATAATGCTAAGTTCATTTTAGATGGTTTGCAATTAAATATGGTAAATGGTTTAAAATCGTTTACGATCGTTTCAGCATTTATCATTCATTAGTATAAATCGTTAAAATGTTTAGCATTCTTAAGTAATCATCGCTACAGGATTTTGTCTTTGTGAGTACAAATCATTATCGCTTTAGCATTTATCCTTCAGTACTATAAATCATTGTAATCGTTTGCATTCTTAAGTAATGATTGTTGCAGAATTTTGTATTCCTTAGTACAAATCGTTATCTCTTGAGCATTTAACTTTCGTTAGTGTAAGTCGTTGTAATCGTTAGCATTCTTAGTAACAATCATTGTAATATATTTAACATGCTATTATAAATAATTTTAATATTTAACTTTCATTAGCATGAATAATTGTATATACCCAAACTATAATCTCCAATGTACAGGTTGTGTGGAGACTGTATGAAGATGGGGAGGACGAGGACCAAGAGCTTGTTGTTGAGGGTGCGAGACTGTCTCACCGCGATATTTGGTTGTTTAGCAATTTGAAGCCGAGTTGCAGCATGGTAGTCGAGTTCTCCTACAATCTGGCTTGGGATAGTCTATCCCAAAGAAGCATGTAGAAGAGAGAAGGAAGATGAATAGTGGTGGAGCCAGGAACGTGAATTGACACGAATGCTACAGGGAATAATTGGATGGCTGGAACAAATGAGGTGTTCGTGCCATAGCGTATGATTATAACAAACGATAATATGATCCCAACTATTTCTAAAAATATTGGAAACCCATGCATCGAAATCTAGAGATTGAGAATATTGAGAACCCATGCCTCCCTTTTGTCCCCCATCATACGCATCCCAGCTTAGAAAGCACGTCCATCGTCTCCCTCTGGCTACAAAAATGATTACCTCAGTAATAGTACACGATGAGGAGCGAACACAACTCATAAAAGAGAATGTAGTCTTCGGTACAAGGTTCGAGATATTGGAGAGGGAGAATAAGGACTTTCGAAAGGAGGTGAGGAATTTGGGGAGACAAATGTGTTACGACAATGAAGCCATACATGGTACTTCAAGTACAAGGTTTTGATGATGAGCAAGTAGAATCAACTGCATTTCAGCTAAGGCTATGAAGAAATTGAAGAATTCAGTGAAGAATCCTTGAAGACTAGTGTGCAAATGTTTAATTCATTAAAAGTCTTAGATTCTTGTAAGAGCCTTACTTAGAGTGCATATTTAGGTTGCATTTCACCTTAAAAGTCTTTAGAAAAACTTTTCTAAAAGAAACTCTTTTGAAAAACTTTTTAGAAAACTCTTTTCTTAAATTTTCATGTTTATTAGTCGACCAATAGACTTATCAGTCGACTAATCCTTTCGCGCCATATTTTCTAAAAAGTCATTCTTGTCAAATTAATCGATCGAAGGTTTTATCAGTCGACTGGACAGAATGTCTGTTTTCTAGAAAATTAGCAGCAGTCGACTAATGATTTTTCAGTCGACTGAACAGAACATGTATTTTTCTGAAAAATTTAGCAGCAGTCGACTAATGCTTTTTATTAGTCGACCGAACAGAATGTTTGATTTTCAGAAGTTTTTAGCAGCAGTCGACTAAAAGGTTTTTCAGTCTACTGATGATATTATCAGTCGACTAACTTTTCTCCAGTCGACTAAGTTTCAAAAGTTCAGATTTTCAAACGGCTCGATTAACAGACCAGTCGACCGACGATAACTGTCAGTCTACTAATAACTAACTACTAGTCGACTAACTGATGTTTCAGTCGACTAATTTTGTCGTTTTCCTGAAACTTCAAAAAAGGCGTGTCTTTTCATTTTTCAAACGTTTTGATCGTTCAAAATAGACCGTTTTGACACCCTTTCATACTCTCAACGTATGGAATCTTTTAATTGTAAATATGAGTGCATTTTACACTAAAAAACAACAATTCAATCGATTTGAATCTTGCTTTTCACTCCTATTCATTCAAGTATTTGTTTTCTCACTCACGTGATATTTTCACTTCAGTTTTTCACTCAAATCACTTTGAGAGATAGTGAATTCGTGAGTAGAGTGTTTCAACAACTTTAATAGCCAATTGCATCTCATTTGCATTCAAAAGGAAGGCTCATAGGTTGTATTGTAAGTTGTTATTTCTTTTGTGTAAAAAGAAGGACTCCTTAGTGTAAAGGAGTTGTTTGCTTTCAGTAGGATTGTTACTGAAAGTGGGACCGGTTATGGTCTGTGTGATCTTGTAGTTTACAAGGTTGATAGTGGAATATCTCAAGCGGGTTTTGCTTGGGGACTGAATGTAGGTCGGGTTTGACCGAACCAGGATAAAATCTTGTGTTCTTTGTGTGTTTGCTTTGAGATTTGCAAAATCATTCAATATTCCGCAGAGAGTTTTAAAAGCACTATTCACCCCCCCTCTAGTGCTCGTTGCCTCGATCCTAGTGCACTTTCAAAATGTGGTCACTAGTAGAGATGATGACCAGTGTTTATAATAAGATCGAGGAAACCAAGAGGCCACCAAGGATAGAGAGTCCACTAAGAAAAAGAAAGAGACGATTTGTATGTCGTCATAGCCCATCTGAGTCGTTAAGTGCCACTGAATAAATGATTGTGATTCTTTTTATCCCGATAATTATTTATTATAATTCTATAATTCTTTGTTGTAATTCTATAATTATTTTTTGTAACGTGACATTCTTTAATTTTTTTTTAATAAGTGTAACACACAAGTGCCATTGAACAGATTGTTGTAATGTTTGATCTTCATAAATAAAAGTGATTGCAGTTGTTTTTTATAAGAGATCATGATTGAGAGCGTGATTTGTTTTTTATAGAAAGTGTTCTTGTAATATCCGAAAATTTCTAAGTTCTTTTCTATAGCATTATGAAATGTCTTGAATTTCGTGCCAATATAGAACCATAATTTCTTTAAAAAATTAATGTTTGAGTATATTCGTAAGGATTAAGGGGTTTAATTATATTGAATTATAGTAAATATAAACCCTACATGGTTTGGATATATGAGAAAATTCTAAGTGATGTCTAATTAAAAACGTCTTACTTAAAAAGAAAATGTTGATTTTTCTTTTAAGTAAAATTATTTAAATAAAGTAAATTAACAAAAGTAGATTTTAAAAAATACACATATTAATATGCTTAATAAGATGGAATTAACTTATATTAAATTCCTTTACATTTTCACATGAGTTGTGGTTATATAAAACAAAAAACAATTTTTAATTTGAATTTTATGATTATTCAATAATAGTTTAATATAATAGTTTTCTTTTTTTATAAATTAAAATCCATTTTTTATTAGTTTAGTAGAAGCCCATAGGTGGGCCGTCCCATCCTATGTGACATCTTACTTCAAATTCAAATTGAAAATAAAGGTATAGTGATTTTCAAGGTTATTTAAAGTTTGAAAAGTCAAAGTAGAGATCAAGGGCTCCAAATGAATTTCATTAATGAGATCAAGGGCTGGAATTAATTCCAGCACATAACCTAGTTTAAGAAGGGTTATAAAACCCTCCCATAGCCCTTGCCCTCCTCATTTGTGCTGGAAAAAAAAGGAAAGCTTCTCTCTCCCCCCAAAACCCTCTTCTCTCTCTCCTGTCTTTCCCTTCCCTATTCTCTTCTTTTAGGGTTTCTTTTGGTTCTTGAGTGCAAGATCCAGGCCTCAAGGGGTGTGAAGAGGAGATCTAAGGTCCTCACCTTGCTGGAAGAAAGGGCTGATCGGTGGATCGAGCAAAAAGGGCCATTCATTCATCAAGAAATACATTTTTTTCAACAAAATGTAGGGTTTCTATGCTTTTCTTGCAAGAACGGAGTTCTTGGCATGGATTTTGATGCTTTTTCATGAGTTTAGATCATGATCAAACCCTCCTAATCGTGGGTTTGACTCAAATCTAATGATCCATGGCAAAAACACGTTTTTCCTTGAAGAAAACCATTTTTGAAATCGGGTTTATCATAAAAATCGGTTTCTTAGAAATAGATTCGTAAAATATATTTGTATTTGATTTATTCCATGATTTTTATGCAAATATTAGTTTGGATTGATATATTATGAAGTGTTCCATCTACTGTGAATATTTTAGAATTTTTAAAATTTTATTTCAGACGTATTCCCTATTTCTTTTAATTTTTATTGGGATTCGGGTGACTCGGTTTGATTCACCCAAATGCAAATCTCGGAATTCCAGGTTTTCCACTTGACCTCCATTCAGTAAAATGGTCGTTTCTCTCTTGTCCAAAGGAGTTTTGATGAACGGATTATTGCGTTTGAAATCTAACTCCATTGTGCATCTACTGTAGAAATTTGGGCTCTGTTCATCTACCGAGCACATCTCTGTGACAGTCGAAACAAAAACAAATAGGTCTGTAGTAAAACATGCATAACTCTCTCATACGGAGGAGTTTTTACAAACGGTTTGCGGCTATGGATAGCTGACAACAATTCCTATATACTGTAAAAATTTTAGCTTTGTTTATGGAGCCAAAAATTTTTTGTGAGCTCTATAGCAGTCGGACATAGTTATGAAATTGGAAAAAAATTAGGGCAAATTCATAAATCAAGGCTCAAAGGGTGCATAGTATATATGTTTTTATTCAATTTCTTTATAGAATTAGTATGCATTATGTGAATGATTATGCAGGTCTGATTTTATGCAATCTTATATGATTATGGCATGAATTGTAAATGGAAGGTTACACATTTAAGATTTAGGATCAAAAGGTCCAATGAATACAAGTTTATGTTTTAAATTCTAAAAATGTGTTGACTACATGTATGTCCATGATATCGTGATGATATGATTGTTTCATTGATATGGATATTCATATATATTCTCCTTGTTGCATTGGCCATGTACATGCATATGCATTATGATGTGTGAAAATGAATAAGATGTTTATGCTACGCATGTGCTCAAATGTCTGTTACAAGTTTAATTATATGACTTTGTCTAATGCTTTATAAGAATGCATCCATTACCATAAAGTGGTTTAAGTTTGATGTTGCATAAAAAGTATGACTGTAATCAAGTAATCATGTGACATTAAACTCAAGATACTTGTTTGGAGAGTAGCAGGTGATACAAAACTTCGTGGGGCAAGTTCTGTTACGGGCACGGAAGGTTGCTCCTCCCCTCCCACGATTTTAGGGGGAAAACCTCTGCATTAGACTGCAGCGTAGAGGTTATAGTACTCATGAGGAAAAACTGATGCATCGGTTTGAAAGGTGTTGGAAATCTCTCTCGTATTAACGTCCCTCACCCTGTCTTAGTGAATGGACTTGGCCAGGCTAAAGCCACCCCTGTATGTAAAACACGTTCTGTGTCATGGTTCTGATCTGAAAATGTATGCTTGTGTCATATAAGCAGGGCTAAGAAGTGATAACTTAAATGGTGTGTGCATTAATTTGGCATCACATGCATCATCTAATTAAGAAAATGTAACTAAATATAAGAAAATATGCATGCATTGAAAGAGCTTCTGCATATGGTAAGTCATGCATTTTAATGGTACATGCATTTTGTATTTTGAATATATGAATTTATGTCTTTCTGTTAAATATGAAAATTCTAAACATGCATGATTGTTGTATGATTGGTTAAGTTAAATTAAATATTAAACCATGAAATTTCTATTGAAATCATTGTCTTGTTATTTTGTTTTACAAGTTTAGCATTATTACTCTACTGAGACATGTTGTCTGACCCTATATGGTATAAAAATTTTCAGGTAATGAGTAGGTACTTACGTGTGAAGGCGGAAGGTTGCGACGGGGACTGAGCCTACCTTTCCTCTGCTTTATGAATTCTGAACTCTGATTTTACTTTAATTTAATTCAATGACAAATGTGATTAATTTTGGATATTGTGAAATTTGAATTTTATTTCATGCATAGTTAATTAGTTATTAAAGTTTAAATTCCATAAGTATATGCTTGCAAGCATTCATCTGAAGTAGCACGCCAAGTTTATGCCCAATGTGTTTTTCTGTTGTTAACTGCTAAAAGATTTAAATGTATTTCAAAAAAAAAAATTCCACCAATTTCAGGTTATAAAAATTGGGGTGTTACAGTTCTATCCCGATCTGTAGAGTCATCCCACCTAAACCCATCAAATAATCGAACCAAACCTGTTTGATTATCCTATTGCGATTTTCCTTCACGAGTTTTGTCCTAGAGAACGATACGTTCCATCGCGATTTACACAATGACATTCGAAAATGGTAGAAAAAGAAAAAATAAACAAATTGACATGATGTTTGGACTTAGTAAAGAACACATTAAGTTAACTTCATCGATATAGATGTCATTGTGTATATCGCTCTGAGACAATATCTGGTATAATGATTTAGATACAATATATGTACAACGATTTGTCTTAACCCGATTTACACAATGACTGATAAAAAGCGAAAAGTAGAAAGAAAAAAACAAATCGATACGATGTTTATTAGTGAAGTCCAAATCTAGGTAACTTGATAAATACAAATTGAGTTAACTTCAACGATACATTACAACCACATTCATTTACATAAGTATTTAGTTACAATACATCATCACCAATGGTTTGGCTTAGATACAATATATGACCATCATCATCATCAACACCATCCCCACGTCCAAATAGTGATGTGCTTCGAAACAGATATCATCATCATCAGCATCATCATCATCAACACCTTCAGTTTACTAAGTAGCCTTTGCTAGTCACTGGGAACGATAGAAGGCAAATCTATCTACTAATGGAGGTCCTTATCTCAAAGTATGGTTTGCGAACGATTGAGGGCCCGGCAGTAGGAATAGATCAAATAGATGGTCATCAACATCCTCTTGTCTATTATGCAGAATATATGTGCTTGCTTTGGTATGGCAGCAAAGATTGAAGATGATTATGGTCATCATATTCTCCGTAAGCTTTGATATACTTCATGACAAATACATCACAGTCATATATATCATGAATATATTGATGTATCCACAGAAAATAACCACTATAATCATCATCAAAGATTATACAAAACTTTTCTCACGGTATAAAACAACTACGGTATCAAACCCTATCCATCAAGCACAGGTAGAAGTAACACAGAAGAACAAAGAAGAAAGAAAAATACAAGGAAGGAGAAGAAGGAAAAGAAGAAGAAGAAGACGAAGGCGGAGGAGAAAAAAGAAGAAAAAGAAGAAGTTGCTCTGCTTCAAAAAAAAAAGAGGAAGAGAGGTTAAATAGATTAGGATTTTAGACCGGGACAACGGGTCAGGTCGGGATACTCCCCCACCTAAACCCATCACACAAATCAAGATGTTGTTCATACTAGATAAAGTAAAAATTGAGATAACTTCATAAATACGAATTGCCATGATGTTTATTGGTAAACTATAAATCTAGGTAACTTAATAAATACAAATCGACTTACAACAAAAATACTTTAAGTTTCATAATTTAACAATATTTGTTCTATTGTGATTTGTTGTTACGAGCTTTGTCAATGTGAACGATATATCCTATCGTGATTTACAAAATGATTGATTCATAAATAGCGGAAAAGAAAAAAAAACAAATCGAGACGATGTTCAGACTAGACAAAGTAAAATTGAGGTATCTTCATAAATACAAATCGTTTTATAACTTGATACCGATTTAAGTAAGAGTTGCAAATTGATTTATGTCATCGCGAATTGCGTTGACGAGCTTTGTCTGCGTGAACGATTTATCCTATCGCGATTTACATAATTATGGATTCATAAAATCCAAAAAAAAAAACACCGTCTAAATAAATGTACACGATGTTTAGACTTAGTAAACTACAAATGGAGACTTAGTTACAAATCGATTTAACTGTAACAATAAGTGTTATCACGATTTGCTTGATATGTCCTATCACGTTGACTAGTTTTGTAAAAGGCAAATGAAACAATAGTTTGTCATTTAATTAATGCGCAATGCAATTAATTTGCATACAGTTTTTGAAAATGAGCGGTAGGTGAAATGATGTTTCTTTTATATATGAATGACATGTCAGACAAGTTCAGGACAGTGTAGTTTTGCGTTCCTTCATGAACAAGGAACAGACAAACTGATGGTTCCTTTATAAATTACGTGTTTGTGAATCAATATCGAAGAAGGAGACGAGGAAGGAGAAGATGACAACTACATTACCAACGATGGTGAATCAGGCGTATATTGTCTAAACATCATGTCAATTTTCTTCAAAATTTATCTTTTTTATGGCATATATTTGATTTGTGTTGTGTACTCTAGAATGTAATTTCAATATCGTTTCTTGAATATTCTGCTCATGTCAGTGGAACATGCATAAAAGGTGGTGCTCGAAAACTCAGGAAAGAACTCCAAGATAACATCAAATGGATGCAAAATAAATTTGCAGAAGGGAACACTATCAGTAATTTTGTATGTATGAAACCATTATCAATTATATATTTATGTATGCCATGAGTATATATGTTAACAAGTTTATATTTGTTGCAAACAAGCTATATCTGATTTTGTCATGTATATTAAAAGAAGCGCAACAAGCAATACTAGACACATCGTCAACCCTTATTTCATGGTATATCGATTCTCTTATTTGTTTATTTTCTTTTTTAATTTACTCTTGTTGCTTTGTGTTTTAACCTTGCTATTATCACTGTTTCGTTCAAGAGACTTGCATCTGCCGAAAGAAATACACCATTGGATTTCAAGATGCACTACCATACTGGGGTAACGACGATCACTACGGAGACTTCTGGTCAAGTGAAAAGGTAAGTGAAGAAACATCTTGTCCAAGGTTTAGGCCTAACAGTCTTAGCACAATTTGTACTATCGATTTGCATATATTGATTCCTACACTCTCACAAACTGTGGAGCATTGGGTCTTATACATGATGGATTTATAGGAAAAACAACTATGGTGCTACAATTCATTGGACTTTCACTCTGGTATACAACGTGACATTATGCGTTTGGTAAGTTTCTATCTATAAGTGTATTGTATCTTTTACGGTGGCCCAGATTTTACTTGATTCTGCATTAACCACAAAAGGGATTCTTCAAAGACGTTTTGGGTGTCGACATTGGCGAGTGGAGCTTGCTCTGTGCAGACCATGCTCTTTTACAAAATAATGGTGTCGATTATGGCATATTTGTAATGAAGTATATTGAAGCAATATACAATGGACGAGAACTTGATTTCGACGTTATATGCTCTTTATTATCCTCTATTATTGGGGACTCAATTTATATATTGGTGTCATATTACATTTTTGTTGTAGGATGATATATCTAGATTCCGCACAGAACTATGCCAAAAATTGACTGAGTTTCTAATTGCAAAAGAGAAAAAAAATCAGCCGGCAAGAATACTTACAAGGCAATGACCGATGCGACCTCATCGGGAGTAATATGATGTACAGAGATTTCTAACAGATTTTATAGACTGTATACCAAATTTTGTATACAAATTTTGTAAGACTATATACAAATTATGTAAATCTCTCTATGTTGAAATAAAATTTCAATTTTACTAAACATGCGAATAAGTTGGACTCTTATTTGTCACCTCTATAGACGACTATTCTTTGTACATGTATGTCTACTTACAATTTGAGAAATTTGAAGTCTTTCAAGTTTTTAAGGACTTCAATAGAAAACTATAGAAACATACTGGCAAAGTTATAAAAGTAGTCAGGCCAGATAAAGGTAGAGAATACTATAGGCATTTTACTAAGATAATGAAATCGTAGACGGGATTAGCAATGTGTACGGTGAATAAATTGGTGTAATGTTTGCCCTTTGTTAATGAAAATCATAAAAGCAAATATCGTTGCATATTGTTAACAAATCGTTGTAATGTTCACCCTCCGTAAATGAAAATCGTAAAACGATTACCATTGTGTTCAGTGAACAAAGCCTTGTAGTGTTCAGTGAATAAAGCCTTGTAATGTTCACCCTTCGTAAATGAAAATCCTAAAAGTGATTAGCGTTGTGTACAGTGGAAATGAACTATTTTCTGTAACGTAACATTCTATAAGTGTAGCACACAAATGTCACTAAACAAATCAATGTAATGATCGGCCTTCGTAAATTAAAATCGAATAAGAATTTATATAAGTCTGAAAATATTTGCACAAACATTCATAAATGGCTGAAACGATTTGCACAAACATTGTCTGTGCACTTTTACAACGATTTGTACTCATGCACAATGCGATTTTCTTCCAGTAATACCATCGCCATTTACACAATGGCGTATAAAGGCAATGTCTATGTCAACGATATTTCCTAATTGCTTTTCGATCGATTGGGAAATAGGGTTTGGGATTTGGAGTTTAGGTTTTAGGTTTTAAAATTTTGGGTTTTACTTCAACGATACAAAACGAGTTAACTTCTTAAATGCAAATCGATTTCGTTCATAAAAACAAACAAAGACATTTAGGGTTTAGGGTTTAGGGTTTAGGGATTAGGGATTAGGTTTTAGGATTTAGGGTTTAAGGTTTAGGGTTTAGGGATTAGGTTTTAGGATTTAGGGTTTAGGGTTTAAAAAGCTACCGAGACAACGATATAGCTTTGTTTGTCTTTATGAAGGATATCGATATATAATATTGCGATTGATGATTTGTGACAAACTTCTTATCATGGTTTGTTTTGACGAGCTTTGTCTAAGTTAACGATTTTCAGATCGTGATTTACACAATGATAGATAAAAGTTGAAAATGAGGTTGAAAAACAAATCGACATGAGACGTGCTATTGTGATTTGACTGATATATCCTATCGTGATTTGTAAAAGGCAGATGGAATGACAATTTTTAATTTAATTAATGCACAATACAATTTATTTGCTCATGCTTTTTGAAAACATGAAATATTTTTTTGAAAATTGGCGGTCTGTGAAACGATGTTTCGTTTATATATGAATGACACGTCGCACAAGTTCAGAACAGTGTGGCTTTGCTTTGCTTCGTGAACAAGGAACAAACAAACCGACGATTCCTTTATAAACGATGTGTTTGTGAATCGATATTGAATAAGAAGACGAGGAAGGAGAAGATGACATCTACATGACCAACGATGGTCAATCATACATATATTGTCTAAACATTGTGTCGATTTTCTTCAAATTTTGTTTTTTTATGGTGTATATTCGATTTGTGTTGTGTACTATAGAATGGAATTTCAATATCGTTTCTTGAATATTCTGCTCATGTCAGTGGAACATCCACAAAAAGCAGTGCCCAAAAACCCAGGAAAGAACTCCAAGATAACATCAAACGGATGCAAAACGAAATTGTAGAAGGGAACACTCTCAGTAATTTTGTACGTATGAAACCACTATCAGTTATATATTTATGTATGCCATGGGTATGTATGTTAACAAGTTCATATTTGTTGCAAACAGACTATATCCGATTTTGTCATGTATATTCAAAGCAACACAACAACCAATACTAGACGCATCAGCAGCCCTTATTTCATGATATATTGGTTCTCTTATATGTTTATTTTCTTTTTTGATTTACTCTTGTTGCTTCGTGTTTTAGCATTACTATCATCACTATTTTGTTCAACAGAGTATCATTCGTTGATTGCCATACTCCATTGGATTTCAAGATGGACTATCATACGGGGGTAATGATGATCATTTCAGAGACTTTTGGTCAAGTGAAAAGGTATGTGAACAAACCTCTTGTCCAAGGTTTAGGCATAACAGTCCTAACACAATGTGTACTATTGATTTGCAGATATTGATTTCTACACTCTGGCAAACTGATAAGCATTGAGTCTTATACGTGATGGATTTACGAGAAAAAAACTATGGTGCTACAATTCATTGGACTTACACAGTGGTGTACATCGTGACATTTTGCATTTGGTAAGTTTCCATCTATAAGGGTATCGTATCATGTACGGTGGCAATGAATTTACTTTCTTTTGCATTAACCACAGGTGGGATTCGTCAAAGATGTTTTGGGTCTCGACATTGGCGAGTAGAGGTTTCGCTTAGCACATGATTCTCCTTTACAAAATAATGGCATCGATTGTGGCGTATTTATAATGAAGTATATTGAAGCAATATACAATGGATGAGAACCTGATTTCGACGTTGTATGCTCTTTATTATCTTCTATTATTGGGGACTCAATTTATATATTGGTGTCACATTACTTTTTTTTGATGATATACCGAGATTCTGCACTGAACTATGTGAAACATTAATGGAGTTTCTAATTGCGGAAGAGAAAAAAAACCAGCCGGCAAGAATACCTAGAAGGCAACGAACGACACGACCCCCCCCCCCCCCCACCCAGGAGTAATATGATGTACATTGACTTCTAACATATTTTTTAGAATGTACAACCAAATTTTGTATAAAAAAATTTGTAAGACTGTGTATACAAATTATGTAAATATCTATTGGTTGAAATAAATAAAATTTCAATTTTACTAAACAGGCCAAAAGTTGGACTGTTATATAGTAAAAGTAAATCATGGTTATGTTCGCCCTTCGTAATTGAAAAACGTAAAAGTGATTAGCATTGTGTACAGTGAAAACGAGCTGTTTTTTTTAACGTGATTGTCTATAAGTGTATAAATCTATTTTAATCAGTGTAGCACACAAATGTCACTAAAAAAATCATTGTAATGATCGTCCTTTGTAAATTAAAATCGAACAAACATTTATTTAAGGGTGAAATGATTTGTACAAACATTCATAAACGGTGATCACGATTTGCATAAACATTGACCGTGCACTTTTACCATGATTTGTACTCATGCATAGTGTGATTTTCATCCAGTTGTGGCCGACATATATGTCATTGTGTAAATCGTTATACCATCACGATTTACACAATGATGTATGTCTTTTAGACAATGAGTTTTGTCTAAGTGAATGATACGTACCATCATGATTTATACAGTGACATATGAAGGCTACATGCTATCACGATTTGCTTTTATGGGCTATGTCTATGTTAACAATATTTTCTAATTGCTTTTACGAGCGATTGGGGTTGAGGGGTTAAGGATTTTGAGTTTTACTTCAACGATACAAAATGAGTTAAATTCTTAAATACAAATCAATTTCATTCACAAATACAAACAAAGACATATCGTTCTCATCATAACTTTGTAACTACAAATCTACAAGATTTACATGATTTACATTATTTACATGATTTACAACCACATTCATATAGAAAAAATATTAGTATTTAGTTATAATATCTATGGGATGACATTTTCGTCAAGCACATATCTATCTTTTAGAGAATCCCATTTTTACAAAAGAGATCACCAAAACATATCTATGCTGCAAAGTGATTCTATGTGCAGCTGAGGATACATCCGCTCCAAGAAAATGAGATCATTAGTAATGGCAACACACTGTACCATTTTTCTCGGACTGAGGCCAATTCTTAGAGACTCTAGCATTGGTGCGCTCTTGACAATAAGCTTCACAACTTAAGCTCAGGCACCGTTCCCTTGAAGGAGCCGAAGGGCTACATGATAAATCGCTTTTACGTATTTGTCATGAAGTATATCAAAGATTATACAAATCTTTTCCCATGGCGTGAAATAACTACGTTATCAGCATCAAACCCCATCTATCAAGCACAAGTAGAAGGAACACAGAAGAACAAAGAAGAAAGAAAAATACAAGGAAGAAGAAGACAAAAGAGAAGAAGAAGAAGAAGACGAAGGCGGAGGAGAAAAAAGAAGAAGAAGAAGTTGTGTCGCCGTAGAAAAGAAAAAGGAAGACAGGTTAAATAAATTAGGGTTTTAGACCTGAACAACGGGTCCGGTCAAATAGGGTTTTATATATAGATCTATATTAGGGTTTTACATTTTGCAGGGTTTTACGCACATATACAACAATCGACATGTTGTTTAGACTTAGTAAAGTATAAATTGATTTAAGTAACAGTTGTATAACGTTATGAGTAAATCGCTTTATTACATATCGATATCGTTCATATATACAAACAAAGACATATCGTTGTCGCAGTTACTTATAAATACAATTAGATGTCTCGTTAATTATCTACTGGTGATGATATATGTTTTTTTTTATGATGATGGTCATGTATTTTATCTAAGCCAAACCATTGTGGTCAAGTAAAAAAGACTAGGTTTTTTTGTAAATGATTGTGGTTGTAAATCACATCGATTTATAGTTTTAAAGTTACCGCGACAACGATATGTTTTTGTTAGTCTTTGTGAACGAAATCAATTTTTATTTATGAAGTTACAGCGTCAACGATATGTCTTTCTTAGTCTTTGTGAACGAAATTGATTTGTATTTTTAAAGTTACCTTAATTTATATCGTTGAATTATTCTCGATTTGTTCTTTACTAAGTCTATACATCGTGTGACTTTATTTATTGTTTTTCTTTTTGGTCATTTATTAATCAGTCATTTTTCGGCCATTGGTCATGATGTATTGTAAATAGATACTAATATGTAAGAAGCTACCGCGACAACGATATATCTTTGTTTGTCTTTGTGAACGATATCGATATATAATATCACGATTTACTCATCGATTTACAATTGTTACTATAATATTGTTTTTTTATAAAACATAAATCAGTATCATGTTGTAAATCACTTCGAATTTACCTCAATTTTTTTCATCTTAACACGATTTGTAGATGAGACAACGATTTGTAGATGCACTTTTATCGTGATTTATACTCATGCACATTGCGATTTCCATCCAGTTGTACAAATCGTTATACGCATGGAAGAATATATTACAAAAATCGATACAAAAATGCATCATAATAACTTAAAAAATGATATTAACAAACAAAACAATATCTCACAAATCGGTATTATGTTACTATAGCAGCGATTTGCGATTTGTGATACATTGCATATACTGAGTGAATGGACAATACTGGATGGTATAGAGGCCCTCCCATACAATATAGATGTTGCAGTATATGTATAATGATTTGTATATGTGAAGGCTAGATAAGATAATGATTTTCACTAATTGTATAAGCACTGAGCAATAACAATTTACTTACGGCATCAAAATTGTAGTTCTGTATGTTAGATGAGACAACGATTTATATATGTGAATGATACATATTACAATGATTTATACATGTGAATGATACATTATTAAACAAATTTCACACTCGATTCCTTTATTTCATAGCTTTTTAGATGAAGCCTTTTTCATGAATGATGTTCCACAAAAATATTAATAATTTTATTTTTGTGGCTCACGATTCATAAAAATGGATTCATTCAAAAACTCTTTCTTGATAAAATCATCCAGTGTATAAGCATATTCACCTCCTGATTTGTTAAACTCTTAACAAATCCGACAATGTGGAAATTGGGTCATGCAAAGAGGCATGACAACTAACTTTATGGTAAGACTTAAACAAAATTCATATGTGATTCTTGTGTTCCATAGCTCGCTTTCGAATTGATCTGAACCTGTCATGAAATGGAGCAATATAAGACTCTACATTAAGTTTCACAAGAAATGCAAACATTCTTTAAACATTGATTACATACCAAAAGACTTGTAAAACTGAAGCTGTCGTTCTCAAAAAACTGGTCGGGATGATTGAAGGTTATAACATTAGAAATTACGTCTGTAGGGTATTGCTGTATGTTGAAAATTACACAAGTTAGATATTGATAAGCTGCACATAATGCAATTTACATGAGAAGCAATATAATGTCTTACATACATGTTCATGCGAAGGGCTTCGTTGCTTTTGCTTAAAGGTTGGTTGTTTCTTAGACCTTTTCTTGCCAACCAATTCTAGTAAACCATTTGTCTTTCGACAACTGCGATCAAAGGCAGGTTTTCTTTTGATACCCTTCCCTTGGTGAATTTTTTTATCATAATCTACAACGATCACTCCTGACTTATTAAAGATGATGTTTACGCTTCGGTGCAACTTCTCATGAGTGTCAAGGGAAGCATGATTTTCACCTCCGTTGTTCGCTCCCATTTTCTTGGATTGGTCTTCATGAACTACAATAGACTGATGGTAAATTAACTACACATTTTTAAGTATCTTCCTTGACGCTTGTCTCATGCATATATAGGCTTCTTCACTTTTTGATGCCAAATCTGCAACATGCATAAATGACCTATACAGTTGTTGGTAACGGAAGACTATGTGACACTTCTCATCAACACCAGATTGACTTACATTATCTGTATCCAGTAGTTCAATCTTTGCTTGTTTCCTTTATCTTCGCATTAAATATGACTCAGGTATTTCTTGTATCTTCTCTTGATTAAGTGCCTTTAATGCATGATGACATAAAATACCTTTGAATTTATACTTTTTGCACGTACATTCAACTTATTTGTTGTCAACATTATACGTGACATGTGTTTCTTGCCTTTTTTTATGCTCTTTGCCCTCCCATACAATATGGTATTTATACATATTCTCAATTTGCACGCATCCTTCTATGTTACAATTCATGACCTATATAACATCATTCTTAATCCATTAAAATACAGTTAGTGTATACAAATCTGCAGGTCACATCAATATTTTCATGCCCAAAGTTACAGGGCGTGTATTGAAGCATTTCACATCTTGTTCAAGCTCATTCTGTCTAAAACCGTCTACAAATAATTCATATTGTTCCATGAAGTAAAATATTGTTAAACATGAATACAAGGTTTTCTTCAGTGTGGCATGCATAGAGTAAGCTCTTTGTGTACTTATCATACCTACACAAAAGTATCATCTTCCATATGCCAATGCTCATTTCTCTTTTTCTATATATAAATTTTGTAACCACAGACAGTCTTCAAGGTCGTACATCTGAATCATTTCCTCCGAATGAGACATAAAGGTAACCTCGTCTACGCTATCAAGTACACACCTTGTAAAGTTTTTGCCAAACCTTGTCTTTTGATTAAATATGTGTCCTATGTTCTTTGTTGCATTTTGAAGGATATTCCATAAACATAGGCGATGATGTGCATTTGGCCATACATGAGACACTGCAACCGCAATTATGTGATCACCATCTGTAAGTACAGCTTCAGGTTGCTTCCTATTCATTGCCTGTGTAAATACTTTGAACAACCATTCAAAGCCTTCCTTGGTTTGGTCATACAAAAAAGTGTCACCTAATATACAACTCTGTGAGTGATGGTTCACTCTGACAAACTGCGCAAATGGCCATTGTTCAGTATTAATCTTCACTATCATATAAAAAATAAGCACATCATTGAAGCATTTATAATCTACTTTTGACTTTAAATCTGCCGAAAACATATTTACAGCATATCCATCTTTATTTAGTTGCATTGCACTAAAGAAACCAGAGTCAATGTTTGATTTCTTTTGTAAGTAATCAACCAAAGAACATATTTCTCTATTTTTCATGTTATGTGTCCTCTTTCTTCTCAAGTAGTTTATTAGATCCATAGGTGTGAATGGCACATTCTCGTGGTCACCATCTATGTGCGCGCATAAATTGTATGTCTCCCTTGGTGCAATGTCGGCGCTATCAGCTATTTCAGTAATTGCAGCATGCACTGCAGTTACTTTATGATGTGACCTTAATATAGGAGTCATAAATGAAACAGATAAATCATGGTTATGATCACTAATTATGGTACAAACTACATATTTCCCATTTGAAAGTCTTTTTAACACCATTCTCGCTGGACATCCACATCTTGAATCTAACTTGCTCCTTATTGGATTTCCACTTGACTTCTTTCAACCTTCTTTCGAACAAACATATGTCTTTCTCACTACGATACCCTATGCATTTTTTGACCAAGATATCTTCTAACACTGAAGCCAAGTTTTAAGGCATAATCATTGTAAAATTTATATGCAGCTTCCTCATTATTATAATGCATTTCTTCTACGGGAATAGAGTCAGGTGTACTATCATGTACATTCCCAGTGCTTACACCTTTGTCAAGTGTATTGTCACAATCGTCTACCTCATTATCGAATTATATTTCTTCTGCTGGAACATTCAAGTCAAGAGTGAATCCAATGCCTGCACCCTTCGTATCATGTGCATCATTAGTGCACATGTTCACTTCTTTGGGTGCGTCATTAGTACAAATGTTTACTTCTCCATTACTTTTCATTGATTGAGATAGATCATCTTCATTACAACCATATGATAAGCTCACCACTGTTATAATCAAGATATCAATTTGCGTTAGTCAGCACATACGTTTACTACGATTTATTCAAGATGCATATAAAAATGGATACTGATAAGATTAAGCAAGTCAAAATCAAGTCAAAGAAATGATTGAATGAATCACAGTATAAAAGCAAGATTGATTTGTTATTTGCTTATACTATGCATTGAGTTGTTATTTACCATACCAATAAAAGAAACGATTTGTCATATATGTGTGTTGACGATAACGATTCACGTGACAACGATTTAATTATATCTACGACATTGTGAAGTGATTTTAATAGAAATTGTTAAATGAGCAGTGATTTGAATACAAAAATCGTCATCGCAAGCGCACAATAATGTATTTCCGCATGCACACGTTTTAAAATTCTTTTTACAAATATCTTACAAATCAATACTAGAAAACACATAATATCTTACAAATCAATATACATATTACATAATATATTACAAATCGATACGACAATTCTGCATAATAGCTTACAAATCAACACTACAAAACACATAATATCTTACAAATCGATATACATATCACAAAATATATTACAAATTGATACAGAAATTCAGCATAATAGCTTACAAATCGATATTAACAAACAAAATAATATCTCACAAATCGGTAGTATGTTACTACAACCATGATTTATGATACATTGCATATACTAAGTGAATGGACGATACCGGATGGGGTAGAGGCCCTTCCTCACATCTGTAAATAAGCATTCTTGTCAACAGGTCCCAACATCTTACAAATATCGTTAAGTTTCCAACAGTCGAACAAACAATATCCATCCGCAATAACAAAATAATGCTTTAATGGCACTCACGATGACATACGTTCTTTAACAATAGCATGATGACATGGAAAGGTACTCACGACGCCTTAATGGCACTTGTTGGACTGTTTGTGCGTCATTGTTTTCTTTCATACTGCCTAACGACAATGAAAAAGAAGAGAAGATTGTAAAAAGAGATGGCCGACAAATGCCCCTATGATGCCCACCAATGATCGAACCAGTCGATCATGAACCCGAGAATGTTTTGTAACACGAGGTAGGAACGAGAAGGCGGCAATGTGTTGTAATACAAGCTAAAAACCAAGGCAGGAACCTGGACTCGAGACGACGACAAAGGATGCTCCAGCAACAACAAACGACGGTAAAGGGTATGTCGTCAAAGGGAGCTCCTGTTACAACAAATGGTGCAAAAGTTTACTGCTTAGGGTGAAAACAGAACGTTTGGACTTTGAAAAGTTAACATCATCCTCGACTTTCTGGATGAAGGACATTTTTGTTATTTTTTCAAATCATCGTTTCCTTTTTTTTTGAATGAAGGACATTTTTGTCATTTTGCTCGAACCATCGTTTCATAGCGAGAATAGCAGAAAAGGGTACTTAAGTCTTTGCAACCGCACCAGACTCCGATGCTAAGTGATGCCGACATACACAGGAATACAAGCCCCACGTGCTTATATACGTGATGCTCATTCGGACCCCTGAACATGCACTGTAGCAAACCCTGCGTCTTCGGAGGAGAACACACAACACCCTCCCATTTGCAACCCTCGTCTCCTTTGTTTCATGGGAAAAGCCACGAACAATAGTGAGTCCTTTTTTGGTGTCATTGGCGAAATAAATGGCGTAACATATAAGAAGTGGGCCCCACAATTTCCAAAGAAATGGTCAGTTTCCTATGAAAACCATTTCATATCCTCCCTCCCTCCCTCCCTCCAGGCATTTTCATGGGAGGCAGTGCTATATTTGGAAGGGCGTGTCTTTCACACTAAAGGTTGCACTTTGTGTAAGAATCGATGTTTTTATGTGAAAACGATTATTTCTCATGCATGAAACAAACACAATAACGACAATGAGAACTATTCGAATTAAAATTTGTTTTTAATGTCAAAGTCCATATAGAAAATTTTTCCTTTCCAGTTCTCTCACCCTCGTAACCGCCTGGTGAATTTTTATCCTAGTCCCAATAATAACCACTCATCTTCACATGTGCATGTTTCCAAAAATAAGAAAAAAGAAAGAGAACTTTAAATAGAACTTCTTGGTCATGTTCTATTTTGTTCTCTGGAAAATATCAGTGAAGGAAAATCATGCGGTAGTTTAACAAAAGTTTTTTTTTTTTTTGGAAAATCTCAAGAAAATATTAGAATATGAATATATAAAATAGAAATAGAAATATAAATATAAATAAGAAAAAAATGTTTTAGCATTGATATTGGGTTAAAAATGTTATATTTTTAAAATGGGCAACACTTAAAAAATATCACATTGTTTCAGTATAATTTCATATTGTTAAAATACTATTATAAAATTGCAATAATTTTAAAAAAATTGTAATATTGTGAGTACAATTTTTAATGCCAGCCAAAAACTAATTTAATATTGTGATCGATGTTTAAAAAAAGTGTAATATTGTGACTATGATTTAAAAAAAAAGTGTATAATTTCATATTGTTAAAAAACCACTAATGTAGTATCTACCAACGAGAGCTCCGCTTGTTTGGTAGGAGCTGTTAGTGCACGTCACCATGTGTTGGGACTTTGCAAGTTCAAAACCCAATGGTATGTTTGTGTAACTGGTGGGGGGTCTGCCTAACCCCAGCTTGCCTTTAAAAAGAAAAAATCCGATGTTAGCTTGAATTTGAGATCCTTGCTTTTGTGAGCCAAAAGGAGAAAGGTTTGAGTTTGAAATCCAACCTGGCAGACGGAGAAGGGTTTTTAAGGGTTGCACCCACACCAAATTGGGTGGGTCTAGACCTGAATCCGACTAAGAGGTGCTGATGTCGGATTTGGATCTGGCTCTGATCAGATCTTTTATAAGAAAATCATATCCAGACTCGATAAGACTTACATAAACCAAACCTGATAAAATAAATTTTTTATGTTTTTTAATTGCATTGAAAACTTGCAAATCTTGGTTGAATCCCTCGGGTCAGATCCAGGATTTTTATAAAATTTCGCAAACCATACCTAGCCCATATGATACCAAACCTCACGAGATTGGCAAGTGGGGTTGGAACCCTTCCTTTGTTACCAAATCTTTCCCTGCTGGATCCAATATGGGTTAGGATGGGGTTATACCCGACCAATTAATGGCAAGTCGGGTCGAACAAGAGATTCTCAGATCTCATACCCGAGGGATTCAAACGCAGGCAAAATCTAAGGACCATGACACTAACAAGCATCCGATTGGACCATATCGACCTAACATTTATCTCATCTTTTGACAGAGTCAACGAGGTTGAGCATACTTTTCTATTCTTGCTAGCTAGCTAACAGCACATCCCAATTATAATATTTGGGGTCTGCCTCGTGATGAAGGACAGAAGCAGATATTTAGTTAACATCTTTAGAAAAAAAAAACTTTAAATAAAGGGTTTGAAAAGACGCCAGTTACCACGTAAACCAGTTGAAGAAAATACTGTCTTGCCGATATTGGCTGAGACTATTTATAACCTTAACAGAACACTCCTAACGTAACGATGATCAATCTTGAGGAGTCCTCAGGGCTACGAGAGTCTTGGTTTGACCAGTATCTTTGGCCCTATCATTATGATCCTTATCTCTATCGTTGTTATCTTTAACAGAAGGATTTATATTTTAACGAGTAATTCTCAGGGTCCACAACACTCTTGTGCATGATTAGATTGTAAGAATAAATGGCTATAAGACAATTAACTATCAAAACAGTTAAAAATGAACATAAACCAAGATAATATATCAAGTTACATGAAAGACATGATTACATAGTTTGATTAAGGTTGTTATCCTTGGGGTAAAGGGTCTTCATTGGACATGACCCCAGTCCACCCCCTTTTCAAGTGTATATATCAAGGTTGCCCAACTAAGAAGCCGAAGCGGAAAATGATATGGGAAGCGGAAGCGAGGCATTTTAAAATTTATACAAAGCGGGAAGTGAAGTTTCAATTTAAAAGCGAAATATAAATAAAAAATAAAATAATATGAAATCAAACAAGAAACAAATAAAAACTAAAATATAATTAATCATTTTTATATATCATGATTTTGAGTTAAATTTTTGTTAAAATCTAACAATGATGGTTACCAATTTAAAGAAAGTACATGGAAAGTGAGTGAAAGCGTGAGAGAAAATACATGAAAAAGATGAAAAGAAATGTGAGAAAAACATATAGTATGCATAGACCATTTGTATGAGAAGCGTGGGGGAATCGAGCTTCCCATGAAGTTTCGGAAGCGAGGAGTATTGTGCTTTCGAAGCGAGTTTCCGAGAAGCGAGCTTCCCACCTACCTAAGAAGCTTACGATAACTCTGGTATATATGGCCCTTAGAGGAGGATTTACAGACACAAGAAGTGAATCAATACACAAGAAAACTAGTCTTCATATATTTTTAGATTTACATAAATCAAGAAAGGCATGAGGATGTGTTTTAGAGTAAACTATCACTAGTGATTTTCTGCATAACTGTGCAAGCCCAAAACCTTGAATTCACCCTTCCGTAGGCATTTTCAACTCCTTATAGTGGTATAAAGAGTCTGGTGGGTCCCTCCCTTGTTGGTGATCATGTGCGCATCCGAAGTCTCAGTCACCACCAGAAAATGAAAATAAAAATAAAACAAAAAAGGGGAATTTTAGCTAAAAAGGTCATTGATTTTTAATTTCTGTTTTTGGCAAACAGTGAACCAAGGATTCCTGTTGTGGAAGCACTGATTTGTTTAGCGTACAAAAAAAATTATATACCAGAATTTTTTGGATGACCTACGTTCACTCAGGTCTATCACCGACAAACGCTATAGCCATGTCTGGCAACAGCCACCATATTTGATTTCTGTTAAACAAAAAAAATATCAAAAATAGAGAAATAAAAAAGCACAAGATTAAAAATCAAAGGAATCATTTCTCGGGTCATCGAAAATCATTGAACACCGAAGAAGGGTGTAGATGAGCATAACATCAAGCAAAGGGGATGCAGACACCACCAAATTTGGTGTGTAAATCTTAGTCTCAGAGGGTAACAAAGAGACAAATTAGAAAAGAGGGACAGGCACAAAGCCACCATCGATGAGCATGTAGTCATCTCGGGTAAGTCTCCGACCAACCGAGTAGCCAAAAATTTATGAAAACATGGGTGCAAATCAAAACAATAACATCCATTGGTCCAACCAACCTGTGTGTGACTGTTGCGGGCTGTTTCCACCAAATCTCCAGCTAACCAGTCCTTAATCACACAAAAATCCGCTATATTCATCGTATAACTCACTCAGGAGTCGACTCTCCTAGGTTTAAGAATCAACTCATGAGCCAAACATAACAAAATAGCACACAAGAGTCGATTCTCTTGATTCATAAGTTGATCCTTAGGCTGGATAGTACTTGAATAACATATAAAAGTTGACTCTCTTATTTCAGAGTCCACTTTTTCACTTTAGGAGTCAACTCACAAGATGCAAGAATTAACTCTTTAATTACAGGAGTTGACTCTCGCTGTCTTTCAACAACACTAAACAGAGTTTAAGAATGAGAAGTCGACCCTTATGATGCAGGAGTGGATCTCCGAGACATTTTAGTTCGGTTCCACACTTTCAGAACACCAAAAACTCAGGGTTGGATGCATCCAACTCAAACAAAAATCATCCCCAACACTCTTAGAAGTGTCTGAAATCGGTTAAACACATCATTCAACTAAAACATCCCTCAAAATCGATATTCTAACATATGAGAACATTGTAAGCATGCTATTTTCACAAAACCACATCACAAACTACATGCAATCCTAACATGCTCACTATCTACAACAGGAAAATCGAGTGCATACCTTGCTCGTTAAATCCTAAAAAAATAACACCAACACACTATACACAGCTCCCACACACACAAACTCGAGTTCTCCAAATGCAACACACGAGCTAGGAAGGTTGTTCCTCCAACCCAAGGCCTTCACACAGATTGGGGTGCCTCCAAAATGCTGCTCTAGCTGCAACAAAGCTCCACAGGTGAGGAAAAAGAAGGTGGGAGTGAGGAAAGGTGAGTGTAGGGAGTATGCAATAGGAGAGAGAAAGTTCAGCCAAAAGAGAGAAAATGAGGGATGTGGCCTTAGGAAAGTTCAAATAAAACTTCATAACATGGGTATGGATCTAGGCAAACTAGGTCTAGATCTTATTGGGATCCAACTAGGGGTGTGGGTTCCTAGTTAGCCCACTAGTTGGGGTAACTAGGTTCCTACCTAGTTGGCCTAACCAAAAAAGAGGACAGCCAACAGAAAAGCCCTGCAACTTGGTTGGGTCCAGCTGAACCTGGTAGGTCTAACCTGCTGGGATTGGCTGGGCTGGGCGGCAGCCCCAACAAAAAAACAAACATGCCCTCAAAAAGGGAATCCTGGCTAAATGAGTCATTTAGGCTCATTTCTAACCTTTTCCAAAACCAAAAACTACATAAATGCTATTCAAATAAATTAAATAATTTTGGATGTGTCTCTCACGTGTAGAATTGTTCCAAAACAAATCAGAAATGATGTGTGTCTCGTAAGGACAAAAATTGTCTAAAATACCCCTAAAACTTGTAAAGTGCATACTAGGCTCGATATAACTCTTATTTCAATGAAATAAAGACCATTCTTCTTCAAAAATGCGTAAGAATGTAACTAAGTATGTCAATGACATGAAAAATCTATTTATATTGCCAATTTTTAGATATTATTAAAACCAAGAAAAATGGCAGATGTTCTAATATAAATCTTAAGAGATGAAGATATCATAATAAAAGATATCGATAAAAAGGTGGATCAACCATCCAAATCGAGTTTTTAACCTTATGCAATGCGGAAGTCCGATTGTGACCACTTTCACATCTTTTAAACACTCCACTAACCCTTAGTGAAAAATGTAATATGTTTTTTCTCATTTTTTTGCACATCTGACCCTCTAGATATTATCTTTATATCAAGTTTAGTAGAAATGACCTTAGGATCATGTTTTTCTAATGTATATGTAAAATTTTACTAGGGTTAAAAATAAACAATCTAAAATCTAACAAAATTTCAAATCTCCAAACAACATATTTTTACGTGAAAAGTATATGATCCAAAGGTCGAGTCCTACTATTTTGACCATGTTGAACACATCCATGAGGTTGTTGGAGATATTGGAGCAGGACAATCAAATGTTTATGAAAAAGATCTAAAGAGTAAGATCCACCAAATGAGCAAGATTGTTCAACATGGAAGGCGACATCAAGATAACTTGAGTACAACTCAACAGATGAGGCAAGAAGATAATCTTTCTATTATGCACTTCCTATGATCAAATGAAGATGTCCCAATAATGTAGCAGAAGCTACAAGAAATTCTTTTTGTAACAACTCATGTAAATCTCCCCTTAAGAAACCTAATGAAAATAATCACTCATGAGAGATTATTATCAGTGAGTTTAGACCATGGATGTAGGTTCATTTCGAACTGAACCACGTTACATCGTGTGCAATCTTTTCACTTTTCTATTTTTCTTGGATGGTATCAAACCCATCAAAGAGGTGGTGTTCTATGTGTTCGTGTTGTTGTTCTATGTGGTGATCTATGTGTTGTTCTCCTTTCTCATTGGTGTGTTTTAGGAGTGGTCATGGAATCTACAAATGGATTGTTGTCATCCTTGTCGATCATAACAATAGAATGTGTTTGCTAATTTGGCTTCAATCAATAGAAACAACTATTTATTGTCCAGATCACATATCAAGTTTGCTAATTCGGTTTCTATCAAACTTGATATAACAACTATTTATTATGGAGATCACCGATCGAATCTGTGATGCTAAGACAGGATTTGTTAAAATTCATTGATAGAACTTGTCCAGCTCGTACTAAGTTTCTTGATGAATCAGCTCGGTCATATGATCATAAATTTTTGGCCTATTGTAGATCTGACCAACTAGATTTGAGTTGGACCAAGGCCAGTGTCTTTGAATATGTTCTTGGACATATTATTCGGATGTCAACAACTAGGAAATCTTGGTTAGCTTTCGGGAAATCATGTGTCAAACTCCAGTTTATGCATTATCCAACTTAAAGATCAACTCTGTGAAATTAAGAAGGGAAGTGACAATGTGGTCTCTCGTCTTAACAAAGTGATATTTTTGGCTGATTCATTGGCTGTTGTGAATGAACTGATATGAGAAGGTGATCGTGTTCAATATGCTAACAATGGACTTTCGTCAGATTATGTTCATCACTACTATCACCATCGACAAAATTTTACCAACATTTTATGAGATTTACATGTTGGTAAACCAAGAGCGGTGACTTGAATAGATTTGATCTCTTTAGCCTGCTAAATCCAATATGGTTGCCCTTCTTTTCTCAAAGAGAAAGATACCGTAAAGGGAAAGGAAAGGGTTACTACAATGATCATGCGGGCAATAAATCCCAAGAAAACAACTGGCCATTTACTAACTAGTCTCACGGTGGATCTCAAGGGGGTTCATTAAACAATAGTTGAGCCAATCAGAACCAACAACAAAATGGATCTGTAGGGAGTGTTATGTATTAGTATTGTGGACGTTGAAATCATAACATTGGAAAGGTATTTTCTGCTTTAGCCGTGCCTTCCAACTCTGAGTAGATGTGGCATCGAGCCACTCATCATGTCACCTCTGATGACCAAGATCTGATACAAAGGGCTGAATATGGAAGACCAAACTTGGTGATGGTAGGAAATGGAGCACACTTGTCAATATCAAACATTGGTACTCTCTTTTTGCCTTCAATAGTAATAAGTTCATTCTTCGAAATGTCTTGTATGTTCAGAACATAGTGCATAATCTTCTTTCGATAGTAAAATTTACCCAACAACAATTGTGCTTTTATTTTCAGTAAATTTGTCTTTGCTATTAAGGATCAACAAACGGGTCGAACGTTACACCAAGGGCCAATGCATGAAGAGTTATACACATTCATTCCTAACAACAAAAATAAAGACCAGGCAGGGGCTGGCGTTAATAAAAGACTAGCAGCTTTTCTAAGCAAGAAAATAACGCTGGAAGGTTGGCATCGGCTTCTCAGGCATCCACATCTGAAAATTTTAGATTTTCTTTGCAGTGTGTTCAAGTTGTTATTAAGTGACTGGTGACTTTAATATTTCAGTGTGTTCAAGTTGTTTCCTTGGGAAGTGTCACAAACTTCCATTTAATAAGTAAAAAGACTGAAACTCAAGCACCACTAGAGATCGCGCATGCTGACTTCTAGGGTCCAACTCCCGCTCTCTTGAGAAGGGTATGGTGGATCATGGTTCTCTTAGATCTTTATGTTGGCTCAAAAATCTAATGCACCTGAAATTTTTCAACAGATAGTTGAGAAAAGACTTGGTTTCCAACTAAAAACTTTTCAAAAGGTTGTGCGAAAATAGCCCTGCACATAAAAGATTTTAAGAAACAAAACGTTGCATTTAGTGTTACAATTTTCATAACGATTTTAGCAAGTAGTGTCATGATTTTTAAGAATTTCACAATCAACAATGCGAAACTCTTGACAAAATTTGTAAGTAGTGTTGAGATTTTCATACTATAGTATCACGATTTTTGCATTTGAAAATGCATGCGAAAATTGTGAATTTCGCAAACCTTTAAAAAATTTTGCAAACTTTTCAGGAATTTCACAACCAATAATGTGAAACTCTTGACAAAATTCATAATGTCGAGATTTTTGTACTATAGTACCACACTTTTCACAGCCTAAAAGAAATTTGCATCACCTCATGCGAAACTCATGATAAAATTCACAAGTAATGTTGCGACCACTTTTTTTGCATATGAAAAAGGAATTTCGCATTACTGCATGCAAAACTCGTGACAAAATTTGCAAGTAATGTCACAACCATGATTTTCGCATCTGAAAATAAATTTTGCATTACCTCATGCGAAACTCATGATGAAATTCGCAAGTAGTGTGATTTTTGTACTATAGTACCATAATTTTCACATCTGAAATAAAATTTTTCATCACCTCATGTCAAACTCGTGATGAAATTCGCAAGTAGTATCACAATTTTTGTATTATAGTACTATAATTTTTACATCTAAAAAGGAATTTCGCATTTCCATATGCGAAACTCATAAATTTTGCAAACCTTTAAGGAATTCTGCAATTTTTCACGAATTTTGCAACGAACAACATGAAGCTCTTGACAAAATTCGCAAGTAATGTCACGATTTTCATACTATAATACCATAATTTTTGTATCTGAAAAGGAATTCCGCATCACCTCATGAGAAACTAGTGAATTTCGCAAACTTTTGAGAAGTTTTGCAACCAATAACGCAAAATTCGCAAGTAGTATCATGATTTTTGTACTATAAATGCAAAATTCCTTTTCAAATACGAAAATCATGGTACTATAGTACGAAAATTGTCACACTACTTGTGAATTTCGTCAAGAGTTTCACGTTGGTTGCAAAATTCTTGAATCGTGATACTACTTGCAAAAATTATTACGAAAATTGCAACACTAAATACGATGTTTTGTTTCTTAAATCTATTTTTGCGTAACCCAGGACTATTTTTGCTTAACCTAGGGTCTCTTATGGTCCCCAACCAGTGGTCCTCAAACCCCGTTCTCCCCCGATGACTATTTATGTCGAAACATACATCAACAACGCTTAATTAATGACACTTCATCGGTGGCACTTTATCTTGCCACTCAGTTTTGACCAAGAAAATGAAGAAATCTGAAAAAAAATACACAAAATAAAGATTCTAAATGAAAATATATTTTCAACAATATTTTATTTACCAGGTGTTATCATTACAAAATTTTACTTTTGCAAGTCAAACTGACCTTTAAAAAAGTTTTAAAATAACTTGCCTCTATTTTTAAAATAAGGAGAAATTCGTAGAATGGGACTCACCTGGCGGTACGAGGTTCAACCATTCCTGGCACCATAACCAGGGGTAATTGAACCAAGGTTCAATCAAGTGCTTTGCTATGCTCAATTGTCTAAATCAATGTTTTATTTTCTAAGTGCACAAAGAACCAGACATGTGCTACGACTTAGATAAATTTTTTATTGAAAAACATGATGTATGCTTGAAATACTTTAGAATGTTTAAAAAAGTAGAAGCTTTGAAAACCGTGAATCAGAATTTGAGAAATAATTTAAAGAAAAAAAATTATTTATGAAGAAAAGGAGTGCTTTCTGAGAAAATCAATTTCTGGAGAAATTCAAATAACTTTGAGAAAATTGATTTTTTTGAGATGAATTTGGAAAATATATCAGAAGAGATGGGTGTGTCGCCCTATGAAAATCCTTTCATGGTGTAATCTAACCTAGATGAATGAATGAATGCAATTTGAGAAAACATTTTCTGAAGAACGTTTGAGAAAATTGTTTTAAAAAAAAGAATTTTTATGTGCCTTATAGAATTTCAATAAAATAGATTTTTCTCATATCCCTGACTATGGCCATATATATGTATTGAATCTAATCCATTTAATTCTAAAAGCAAAAAAATATTTAGAAAACTTTGAAATATACAATGGTTTTTGAAAATAGCCTAAGAGTGTAGGCTAGTTGTGGCTTAAAAGAAGATAAATCTAGATTTTGTTCGTATTCTGACTATGGCCATAAATACGAACTCAATCGAGTTTATTAACTCCCTAGAAGCTAGTGCACATGATATTCGTGTAGACCATGGTGAATTCGAATATGCATGAATCATCATCCATCACAAATTAACATTTATTAAAAAATTAAACTATATGCACATGCAAACCCTAATCTAAGCAGGAATTTAAACTCTTATTCCAAAGTTTACATTTAATTTACATCACTAATTGATTTTAAATAAAAAAAATACAATCTTGAATATCCCTGCAAAACTAGAAAAACTTGTTAGTAAAAATATGTTCGCTTTTCTGCATTTATCCAATAATATCTGAAAATTACTGGATTTATCCGAATATAAGCCTTTTTTCATATTTTACTGAGATAAACATAATAAAAGATAATGTAAAATTGAAGAAATAATAATAAAAATAACTTTAAAATTTAGAATTTGGATAAAAATGATAAGAATACCCCTAAAAACAAGACTATGGCCTTGAAATCAGGGTTTTCAGAAAAGATTTTTGTAAAACATTAGATTTAGGGCTCAAATGGATTCAAATAAAAGCCAAATCGGGTATGAAGTACCCTAAGATGATTATAAACATGATAAAACCCTAAAAATATAAAACATTTTCTAAAAAAACTGAAATATCATGAAAACAGTATTTTTTGCGAGTGTTTTACTTGAATCGGGACTCTACGGGCACCCTTTTCACGATTTAATCAAATAATATATCAAATGAACTCAAAAATCTATAAAAATCAACATGGACACTTATGATAACCCTAAAATTAAATTTCATTCAAAAAAATATGTTTCTAACATTATTTTAACACAAAAATTGAATAAACCCCCAAAATATGCAATTTTGCTCGTGGGCACATAACTGTCACAGTGTGAGACCCAAATCAGGGATCAAATCATCATAGAAATTTATAAAAATTTACAGAAAAATACTAGATAGAAAAACAAAGATTTACCTATTTACATATTGATAAAATAATCTCTGGTTAAAGAGATATCATTCCGGCAATATAGGCTCAATTCTGACGAATATATAACAAGTTGAAATAAGTACATCCGATTTTGGGAACAAGAAAATATAACAAATCATATTAAAAAATTATAAAATTTTAGCAGTGAACAACAAATATATAGAAGAAGAATTTTCTTTTTATGGATCATCAATTGGATCTCCAGTTAAGGAGATACAAGCTACACAAGTCGATCTAGGGTTTAAACAAAGTATAACAAGCTCTGAAAAATTGATTATACTTTCTGACAAAGGAAAAATAGTAAATTGATGCATAAAAATACTAGACATTAAGAAAAAACCACTACAACTTACGGATTGTCAATCGAATCTTTAACAAGAGAGATATCGCCTCTGCAAGTTGTTCCCAAATCCGTATAGCGATTTCACAGTGTAAAAAACAAGGTTCAATATTCTATTTTTTTGACAAGGTTCCAGAACCCAAAATAATCTAATTTTTTTATGAAAAGTCACTGACAAACCCGTGGACCAATCCTAAAAAAATTATATTTTTTTGAAAGAAACTTAAACATGAAATAACATAATTTTTGCGTGCCCGGGATTGAAACACATGGATATTCGATAAAACATTAAAAATCATAATCTAAATACGAAAAATAATGAAAAAATATGTAAATAACACAACAAAATTGGATTTGATGCTTGAATATGTAAAATAAATATTAATATAATAAGAAAATAAAAAAAATCATGGAATACATGATTGGATTTGATTTAGCCTTCAAAAAGAGAGATTTCACCCATTTAACGAATGAATCTCATCTTTTAATGAGATTAAATATAAAAGACGGTATTTCCAATTATTTGAACGGATTGAAATCATGGAAAATGCCCTCAAACAGCATTAGATGACTTTCTTGAATCGATTTTATGATTCTTGGGTGAAAGCCAAGCTTAAATCCAACACACAAGGGAGCGGCAATGGTGAAAACTCATAAAAAAGCAAAAAAACTTATAAAATTAATGAAATAATTTAAATAAAACTCACCTTGGATGTTGCTGCAACAACGGAGGGAGTGTTTCTGGAGGAGAGAGAGGGAGCAAGAAAAGGAGAGAAGAAAACCTAGGGGTCAACCCCTCCTATCCACCCTTTTTATAGAAAATTTTTAGGTTTAATTAGAGGGAGTTCTAGTTTAACTAGAACTCCTCTTAATTAATTAAGATTAAGCATATGGGGGACGGGGGGATTTTTTTGAGAAACTCCTAGCCTAGGTGGGACTCTAGCTAACCTACCTAAGTCCTAATTAAACTCTAAACTAATCCAAATGTAGCACCAACCTCTATGGGCCCACATTTGGTTTTTTAAAGGCTTGAATTTAAAAGTTGAAATGTGTTTTAAAAATAGTGAAGAAAAATGAAGTTTTAAAATCAATTTTAACCTTTTCAAACTCCTAACCTAATTAGGACACTGACTAACCCAAATCAAACCCTGACTCTTTCAAATGTGGTGCCACCCAGAGTGGGCCCCACTTGATTTTCAAAACGATTTTAAAACTGAAAAATAAGATATTTTAAAAGAGGTTAAAAGGAAATTGGATTTAAAACTGAAAGTTTCGAATCCATCGAAGTTCTGAATGGATCGGGACTCCTCCAGATATGGCACCAACTGTGTAGGCCCCACATAAGGGTTTTGAAAAAGTTGAGATAAAGTTTGGAAATGGTTTTAAAACAGAGTTAAAATCACCGAATAAAAATCAGAGGTTTTGAAATAGAGTCTTAAGCGAACTGAAATTCAAGACCAGAGTCCTAAACCAACTAAAACTCTAAAATTGAGGTTTTTGAAAGCCAAACGAAGAAGTTTTTGAAGGATCTTCTCAAAACTAGTGAAAATAAGTCAGAAAATGCAGTCACGGTTAGAGTCCTAACTCAACCGAAACTCTAAAATAGAGTCTAGAATCATCTGGAAATATGCAAAATGAACTAATTTTTAAAAAATAAGTTAAGATAATGAAAATGGAAATAGAAACATAAATTCAGAATAGAGTCCTAACTGGATTAGGACTCTGGGACAAAGTCCTGATCAGACTGAAACTCTAGATTTTTGGCATTTTTGAAGGATAAATAAAGGAATTTTAAAAGGTTTTCTTAGAATTTGATAAAATGAGCTGAAAAAATGAAGTTAGAATCAGAGTCCTAGTTCAACTGAAACACTTGAAATAGAGCCTTAAGTTGACTAAAACTCTACAAAATTGGATTTTTTTCGAAAACAAGCGAAAAGGTTTTAAAAACAGGTAAGAATGGAAGTTAAAATAGACATCAGAACAGAGTTCTGATCCGATCAAAACTCTGAGACAGAGTCCTAATTCGACTGAAACTCCTGAAATTTTGATTTTTCTAAAAACAGACACGAAGATTTTGAGAGCTTTTCGCGAAAAAAGTGAAAAGCATGCTACATCTCGGCTTCACATTGGTTAAAGAGCCAAATATCGCATACAGACAGTCTCACAACCTCGACAACAACCTCATCATCCTCGTCCTCCTCATCCCCATAAGGTCTCCACACAACTTGTATAATCAAGATTGTGGTTTAGATATAAATATAATTATTCATGCAAAATGTTGATTGCAATAATGATTTGTACAAAAGAAGACAAAATGTTGAATGTGATTATTAGTTAAGAATGTTAAACATTACAACGATTTACTGTAATGAAAGTTAGATCCAAATGCGATAACAATTTGTACTAAAGAAAATGAAGTGTCGAATGCGGTGATTACTTGAGAATGCTAAATACTACAATAATTTATGGTAATGAAAGTTAGATGCAAATGCGATAACGATTTGTTCTAAGGAAAACAAAATGTTGAATGTGATGATTACTTGAGAATGCTAAACATTACAATGATTTACGGTAATGAAAGTTAGATGCAAATGCAATAACGATTTAACTAAAGATAATGAAATCACGATGATTACTTGAGAATGCTAAACATTACAACGAATTACGATAATGAAAATTAGATGCAAAGGCGATGACGATTTGCATTAAAGAAGACAAAATCCTAAAGCGATGATTACTTAAGGATGCTAAACATTACAATGATTTACGGTAATGAAAGTTAGATGTGAATGTGATAACGATTTGTACTAAAGAAAACAAAATGTTGAATGCAATGATTACTTGAGAATGCTAAACATTACAACGATTTACAATAATAAAAGTTAGATGTTGTTATCGTCGCAAAATTTTTCTCCGTCTTCTCTTCCTTGCGAAAGAGAGAGGGAAAATGCTTTCGCGCTTCAAACTTGACCGGATTTTGGAAATTGTTTTGAAATACTCGCCTCCGTTTTAAAATTTGCGGGAAAATCCATGGGATGGGGGCTCGACCTGTCGGTACGAGGTTCGACCGTTCCTGCCGCCTTTAACAGAGGTAATCGAACCAAGCACCAAAATTGTGCTTGACTTTAGTGAAATTATCGAAATCGTGTTCTATCCTAAATGCACAGAGAATTCAGGCATGTGCTATGAGACTTTAGAAAATGTAAGTTGGAAAACATGATGTATGCTCAGAAAACCTTTGGAGTTGAAAGATATTTATCAGGGAAAAGGTCAATTTCTCAGGAAACTCGGATGAAAAAGGGTTTTTGAAATCACGAGAAAGTTCATAAAGATGTGGAAAAATCATGAATAGTTGAAAATTCTGGGAAAATAGAAGTGATTCTTGAGAAAAGGGAGAACATTTGAAAAGGGAAACACTTCTCAGGAAAACTCAGACTTTGAGAATTTTCTTAAGAAAATGATGGAAAAATTATAGGAGAACTCATTGGAGAAGAAAAACTGAACTTGGGAAATTGAAATCCTTGGAATCTAACCCTTGAAATACTTGGAAATTGATTTTGATCTTTGAGAAAGGTGAGAGACTTCTTTTGAAAATCTTGGGAAAATAACCTTTTCCATGGAAAACTGTGGAAAAACTTGACTTGGGAAAACCGATTTTGAAAAATTCTGAGAGTTTCTTGAGAAATTGATTTCTTGAGAATGAAGTTTTCTTAAGAAAATTATGAGAAAACCAATGATTTCATGATGCAAATGATATGAGTGAATGAATGCACTTTGAAAGATTTTCTAAGAAATTTGTTGAAAAAATGTGTATTAAGTCAAAATAAATCCTTCACATATTCTGACTGTGGCCATGAATATGTTCAGAGTTTAATTGATTTAATGCACAATACTTTGCAAAATTGGAAATATGATGTGCATTTTAAGATAGCCTAAGAGTGTAGGCTCAGTGTGACCGGTACAAAGATGATGGATCTGGGTCTCGTCCATATTCCGACTAGGGCCGTAAATATGGATTCCACCGAGTTCATCAACTCCCTAAGAGTTGGTGCACGTGCCATTCGTGTACATCCATAGTGCTTTTGAAATAAAATGCATGAATCATTTAAGCAGGATATTGCATAAATTCAAACTATATGATATGCATCCTAGTCTAAGCAGGAAATTAAAATCTTATTCCAAAATTTACATTATTACATCACTAAATAAATGAAATAAAAGAAATTGCAGACTTTAATTCCTTCTTTTGAATGTCCCTGCGAAACTTGAAATAAGGTTAGCTCAAATATGCGGGTTTTTCCAAGATTTTCCAATAATATTATGAAATTATTAGATTTAATTGGATATAAACCCTATCCCCATGCTTCCTTGATATTTGAAATGATGTAAATGCAGGAAATTCAGTAGAAAATAGTTCGAAATTCGAAATGGTGGTCAAAATGACCAAAATACCCCTAATTATAAAGTTATACCTTTAAAATCAAGGTTTTTTGAAGAAAAATTTGGTAAAATTGATATTTCGAAATTCAAATTGAATCAAATGATGATGAAATGCATAATGAGATATGATGACAAGCTGCTAAACACATTAGAACTGTAAAATCAGAATTTGACATTTTGCAATTTATCCAAAATAATGAATTTCGCTTGTTTTTCGCTTGGATCTGGGTCCCGCGGGGCCCTGTTTTGATGATATGGTTAAATCAAGCCTCAAATGAATTCCAAATCACACCAAATTCGGTATGAAGCATCTAACTACTCTGATAGACATTCTAGAATGCTAAAAATTACAAAATGATATGATTTGAATGTTAAAATTTAAAGAAAGTCCTAAAAAGGGTGGATTTCGCCTATGGACCCGAACCAAATGCAATGCTTAATATGGTAATGCAAAATTTACATCATGAAAACTTTTGATATTTTGCAGACTGCTAAAGGACCCGAAATGGAACATTTTTGGTTTTTACAGCCTCAGAATTTGAGCCATGGTGAGTTCGGTAACAGGGATTTGGTTCTGACGGAGGTAAAATCGACCTAATCCAATATAAAATGTTAAATAAATAGAAACCAGCCATGGAAATTTCTGATATTTAACAGAGCTACTCATGACAACTACATGGACAACTTTTATGTTCATGACTTTGGTGCTTGATCAACATAAACACAGATAAAAATATAACTTTTCACGCCTAAAATAACAGAACAGACAAATGTGACCAAACAGATGACTGTCTAGAAAAATCCGAAACAGATATCACAACTATTCTAAAAATTACAGGCTTTCATATTCAAACAGAAGACATCTTAAAAATAACATTCATTTTTTACAGATTTGGATTTAGATCAATACTCAAAGAGAACCCATCGACCTAAGTCGATCCAAAGTCTCAGAGGCCCAAATCAGGCTCTGACACGTGTCCCAAACTCTCGGATTTTTTTCAGACATTAAATAAAACAGAAATATCTGAGAAAATCATGTTACAAACTAGACATCCTCCCGAGTTCAGAACATTTTTCAGATAAAAATCGGATCTCCCATGATGGCGATCTCGATTTTACAAGTCGAAAAAGATATTTTAAAATGCATCCCGAGTAATAAAACCCGACTCACCTTTTTGAACATTTACAATAGTAAAAGAATTCAAATCTCTCCGAATTTTTGGCACGTTTCTAGGAACAGCTAAGGGGGCATTCCATGATTTTTTTAGAAATTTTAATGAAATATAAATGCATGAAATGACGTGTGGACTAACTGTTAAAAACAGAGAACTACTGAAACTGAGCAGAATTGAAATAAATGCTAAATTAATCATAATTAACTCATGAAACATGCTAAATTAACGAAATAAAATCCAAATTAAATCTAGCTAAATGCATGAATGCTAAAAATCATCAAGGAAGCATAATCATGTATTTTTATATATGTCGTTTTATGAGAATAGCTCAATCCATCCCTCGGATGAGCTCTTTCCTCAAACGACTCTTGAATCAAATCATGATATGAAATCAAGAGGAAAAGAGGTGCACCTTGCTTCGTTATGCAGCGTTTGAAGCTCTTGAAAGGGACGACTATCACGAGCTTCGTTCGTCCTTCGATCCGGGCTTCGGATGATTCACCAAGATCGACCCACGCTTGAATCAGATTGGCCACTGCACGAGCGATGTAGGCACTTCACTGCATCTTCTCCACTGAGCTCAAGGGGGCGTGAATTCCAAAGTTCAAAAATCGGGTTCGGAAGAAAAGCTAGGTTGAGTTTCCAAGTCCAAAAAGGAGCTCTCCTAGGCTGGGCGTGGAGCCTTGTTTTTATAGAATTTTTCTGAAAATTTTGAATTTCAAACAGGCTCAATCTGAGCCCTCCATGTGGCGCCATCTCAGGGGGTGCTCTCTTGGAGTTTTGAGAAAATAAAATGGGAAAATTTGTGGGTGAGACACCTCAGCAGAATTTGAAAATTTTCAAAGTTTGGGTCTGCTTGATTTTCTCTGCAGAAGACTCCCATATTGCGCCACTTCAGAGGGTGCTCTCTTGGAGTTTGAAATTCAAATTCCTAATTTTCTGAAGCTTCTCAAATGGCGCCACCTTAGGGGCTATTTTTATTAAAAAAATAAAATAAAAAAAAGGAATGAAGCCAAGTGGGGTTCTGGAATGGTGCCACCTCAAAAGGAGGTTTGAGGTGTAAAGCTGGAAACAGTAGAAGCATGCCATGTGGCGCCACCTCTGGAAGCTCTTGACACATGTCAGAAGGATAGGAGTGGAAAAAGCAGACTGTGCCACCTCAGAGGAATTCAAATTCTACTTTTCTGCAGGAAAGGAGAGGCTGACATGTGGCGCCACCTTAGGGTGGTTCCACACTGCCATGTGGCAGAAGAGTAGGGATGGAAGAAGCAAAATGCGCCACCTCAGAGGGGGGGGTTCTACTTTTTCTGATGCAGAGAGGTCTGGACATGTGGCAGACAAGTGTCAGCTGTTTGGAGAAGCCTTCTCAAATGGCGCCACCTCAGAAGGTGATTTGAATTTCAAATGAGGGGGTTGGCTCTGAAGGAATGGAGGATGGTCATGTGGCAGTTCCTCAGGGTGGCTCCTACAATGCCATGTGGCAGGAGGAAAAAGCAAGGAACATGTGGCGCCCTCATAGACAAAGTAGAAAAAGGTAGAACTCCAGGATTTGCGCCACCTAGCTCTTGTCTAAAAATTTTTGAATAGTTGCTTTTTCTGAAGAAAGCCAAGAGTGACATGTGTCTTCTACTTTTTTTGAAGGAAGCTAGACATGACATGTGTCATCTACTTTTCTGAGAAAAGTAGGGGAAAGACATGTGTCAGCCTGCTTTTTCTGAAAGAAGCAGAGATTGACACGTGGCAGAGGGAAGAGAAGGAGGTCCAAGCCATGTGGCACCATCTCAGACAAAATGGGAAAGGTGAAGTTCAGGATTTGCGCCACCTCTAGAGAGATTTGAATATTTGAATTCTAGCTTTCTCTGAAGAGAGCAGGAAGTGACACGTGGCATTTACTTTTTCTGAAAAGATAAGAGGTTGACATGTGTCCTCTGCAGGAGACACACTTCAAGTGGCGCCACCTCAGAGGAGACAACCTACCTTTTTCTGGATGAAGCTAGGAGTGACACGTGTCTTCTGCAGGAGACACCCTTCAAATGGCGCCACCTCAGAGGAGACAGGTTTTGCTTTTTCTGGCCAGGACAACACGTGACACTTGGCATCTCAGAATGATCTTTGGAATGACACATGGCGCAGGGTGAAGATGGTGGATGCTGACACATGGCATGGAATGAAGAGGGGGTCTAATGACATGTGGCGGCTTCTTAAGGTAGCCCCACACTGACACTTGGCAGATAAATGAGAGGAGAGAGAAAAGACAAGTGGCACCAATCTAGGGGACAAGGTTCCTATATTTTTGGGTTTTTCAAAATTCAAAATTTTCAAAAGAAAAGCCTGTGTGACACCACCTCAGTGTGGGTCCCACATTGCTTCTTTATTGACATAAGGATAAGACAGTAAAACCTCTTTTTGGAATTTTTATAAAATCTGGACTAATTGGTAAAACAGAAATTTTGAAAAGGGTTAGCCCCTGTAGGACGATTTTGTAAAATGAACATATTTGAAATTGTTGACAAAAAGGCAAAATCTGAGTTGAAGTGGTTGAAATCCATATTGAAAAATATCCAGATCATTTTCCTGAGGAAATATTTTGAAATTCAGAGCCCTGGGGGTAAAATGGGAAGATCTGATAATTTTGAAGACCCAGGGTTTTAAAATCGATTTTGAAAATAGTTGAAATTCTAATCTGGATTAAAAATTTTGAAATCAAGAGTTCTGGTCCTCAAAATGACATGTTGTGCAGTGCAGTGATATGAAATGTTCATGCAATGATATGCAATGCCATGTCTTATGCAATATAATCTTGAACCAAGACTTGGAGATTCCTGTCTTCTGTCAGGAATAAAATTTTGAATATCTGAGCTAAAAATAGAGAAATGTTTAGAGTTCCAAATGAAATTTAGACTTTTGCAAGGTCTGAGCTTAGAAAATGACCATTTTGCCCTCCGGCGATTTCAAAGACTGAATGATGATGCTTGGTGGAAATGCTGGAGAGGTGAATGAAAATTTGGGGTGTTTACAGATGCCCCTCTTTGCTACTAAGCTGGCTTGTGGCCGAGCTTAATGACAAAGAAAAACACACCAAATTTGGGCTATATAAAAAAAATGCCCCAGTTAGAAGGATCTGACTGGGTGTGGAGATATTAGCCCAAAAAAGATGGTAGACATGAAATGGAGAATGAAGAGGAAAGATTTGCTCTATGAGAGCGAAGTTCAGGTTTTTGCCCTTAACCTGAATGGGACAGAAATACCTCGCATGGAACGAAGCTCAGGTTTGACCCTTAACCTGATTGGGAAATGGAATATCTTATTGAAATGAGACTCAGGTTTGTGTCCTTATCCTGATCGAGCGGAAGATGAAATACCTCTTTGATTGAGGCTCAGGTTTGTACCCTTATCCAGATCGGGCGGAAGATGAAATACCTCTTCGAATGAGGCTCAGGTTTGTACTCTTATCTTGATCGGGTGGAAGATGAAATACCTCTTTGATTGACGCTCAGGTTTGTACCCTTATCCTGATCGGGAGAAAAATAAAATACCTCTTTGAATGAGGCTCAGGTTTGTACCCTTAACCTGATCGGGTGGAAAATGGAATACCTCTTTGAATGAGGCTTAGGTTTATACCATTATCTTGATCGGGCGGAAAATAGAATGAAATCCTCAAAAGAAGAGACCATGATGGAACCTTCGGATTTTGCATAATAAATCCGACAAGGGTTTTGCAAAAGGAAGGAAAATGGGGTCCCTAAAGCTTGAAAAGAAATTGATTTTGGGAGTCTCATTGCTGAGACTAAATAGCTTTTGAAATTGCCTATTGCGAGAAATGATTGGTGGTTCGACCTCTAACCGAAATGGGACTGTCTATGGTGGGACAGTGGGGACACAGGGAAGTGTGCAAATCTGAGAGTTCATGCTCTCAAAGAAGGGAAGGAATCAAGTCCTTAGGAGAGATTTAAAATTGGTGTCAGGATGCATCGAAAACGGACATCAAGCTCTCACTTCACGTCAGGATAGCTAGAAAATATTGTCAAAATGTTGGAAATTTTGGAAATTTTGCTGTTGATTCAAAATTTTTTAAAATGTTGCATATGGTTGCAAAGATATTCTTTCTTTTCTACCCAAAGCATTACCTCTAAACAAGGTTCACTTTGTAGAATCAAGATTGGAAACCCAAATTATTTGCAATTGCCCTTCTTCAAGGAAGCTATTAGTTTCATTTATATGAGCAGGAAAGAAAATTTGATATTATAAAAGCAATTGATGAAAAAGTATTGATAGTAGAATTTCACGAATTTAAAGAGGATTCTTGATAGATCTGGCGGTTTGATATCCTGAGAGCTTCTCTCATGCTAATCTTTCTGCACTCTTTTGGCTCTCTGATGTTTTGGCTATATTCTCCTTCATTTTGGAGATGTTCTGACTTTTCCCTCTTTCTTTTTCCTCTCTTGCTCTCTTTTGGGAAGGGTACGTCACAAACTCCTTCATCTTGGAGATGTTTCGATCCTTCTTGGGCGATGGGTTTGGAGATCTTTGGATGATAGCTGAAATTAAATATCTTTTAGGGATTGTCGGTAGGTTCATCGCATTTGCCTTCATCTCGATAGTGCTTTGGACTTTTCCTGGAAGGATCTGTTACAAACTCCGTCATCTTGGAGATGTTTCGAATCTTCTTTGGCCCCTGGGTCTACTCGCCTAATCCACCTTCATCTTGACGACAGGTGAGAGATCCCTTTTGCGGATATTTAATTGCAGCTTAGGTGATTCTGATGAGACAGGGTTTTGATGAATGCTCTTTTTTTCTAGCGCTCAGGATATTTTCACTGTCTCGTCTTTACAAGAATAGCCTTTAAAGATGTGCCATTGACTGCGATCAATATCGATCATCTACGGCTTTTTAATAACATTGAATTTTCTTTTCTGGCCATATCGAGGACTTATCCTTCATCCTTTTGGTTGGCCAATAGAAAGAATTTGAATTTTGAATCTCTTTTCGCAAAAGCTTCACTCTTTTGGAAGTAATGCTAAAGGTAAATAGAGATTTGTGCAATAAAGATTCTGAAATCAACAAATACTTTGATTGACAAAATTTTCTTAAAGTCTTGGGTGAAAGTGAGTATTTGAAATCCGGCCCTACACATCCGTGACGAAAATTCTCCTCTCTTTTTCACCAAAAAGAGAGACTCAGGCTTAGCCCTTACCTGAATGGGAAATGAGAAATACTCCTCTCTTCCCTGAAGAGGAGGTGTTTGCAAAATGGACTTTCGAAGAGAAATTAAGCTTTTTTCAACGCTCCCTAATATTAGGCTTCTCTTATGGAAAGGGGGTCGATAATAGTGAGGTCTGAAAAATGGGTCATGAAAGGAATGAGTCCATCACACTCTCCCTGCCAAGAGGGTCCTTCATGACGAAAATGGCCTAGTATGAAATTGGGGGGTCACAAGAAAAACGAGTCTCCGTCGAGCCTCTCCCTTGAAAAGGGTTCCTTGTGTGAAATTGGAAATTGTTTTGCAAACTGTTCACAAAGATGCGAGTCCTTTCAAACTCTCCCTGAAAAGGGGCTAAGTGAACGAATTGGATAGAATGCAAAAAGAACGAGCTCCCTCGAACTCTCCCTAAAAGGGTCTCTCGCAAGAGAAAATGATTGAAATTGGATATTGAGCTTGATTGACCCAAAGGTCGAAATTGGAAATCAGGAAATTGGTTGCTGGAAATTGGATGACCCGAAGGTCGAAATTGGTTGACATGATGGTCGAAATTGAGAATTGGTTGACCAAAAGGTCAAAATTGTGTGACTCGAAAGTCGAAATTGAGAATTGAGTGACCCGAAGGTCGAAATTGAGAATTGAGTGACCCGAAGGTCGAAATTGACAATTGAGTGACCCGAAGGTCGAAATTTGGAAATTGAGTGACCCGAAGGTCAAAGATTGGAAATTGAGTGATCCGAAGGTCGAAATTGGAAATTGATTGACCCGAAGGTTGAAAATTGGAAATTGATTGACCCGAAGGTCGAAAATTGGAAATTGAATGACCCGAAGGTCGAAAATTTGGAAATTGGTAATTGAAATTGAGAATTGGAAATTGGGTGACCCAGAGGTCAGAATTGGAGAATTGCCTGGTTCGAAGATTTAAATTGAAGTTTGGAGTGCAAAATATCAAACTTGAGCAATTGACAGACCCTGATAATTGAAATGGCTGGAATTAACAAAGGAGAATAATGAGTTTGAATCAAAGCTCGAATAAAATACAGAGATCACGAGTCGGAACCCGGATCAATAGAAGAAAATGAAGAGCTCGAGTCAGGGCTCGAGTAAGGTAATGAGATCATGAGTCGGAACTCGGATCAACAGAAAAAAATGAAGAGCTCGAGTTATAACTCGAATAAGACAAAGAGATCACGAGTCGGAACTCGGATCAACAAAAGAAAATGAAGAGCTCGAATCAGAGCTCGAATCAGAGCTCGAATCAGGTAATGATATCAGAAGTCAGAACCAGATCAACAAATGAAGTGCTTGAATTAGAGTTTGAATAAGATAAAGAGATCTCGAGTCGGAACCCGGATCATCAGAGAAAAATTAAGACCTCGAATCTGAGCTCGAATGGATAAAGAGATCTCGAGTCGGAACCCGGATCAACAAAAGAAAATGACAAGCTCGAATCTGAGCTTAACTGAATAAAGAGATCTCGAGTCGAAACCCGGATCAACAAAAGAAAATGACAAGCTTGAATCTGAGCTTGACTGAATAAAGAGATCTCGAGTCGAAACCCGAATCAACAAAAGGAAATGATTTGAACAAAAAACCGAGTCGAAACTCGGTTATCCAAAACGCTGGGATTTTGAAAATGTACTAGTTTGAACACTGGATTTTGAAATAATACTAGTTTGAGCGCTGGGTTTTGGTTCAGTATTGGCGATTATCTTTCCATTTTGAATCATTAGGAATTGTGATGAGACTGTTTGTTGAAATCCCAATACTGACCGGATTGTTGTTAATGCAGTTGAATGCAAATGAATATGAATTGATGCATATGAATGCACAAGTGCGTGAAATGAGGAATTTGTTTATCCTGCCTGCATACAGAACAAAATTTTAAAATGCCCCAGTGTAACTGGGAAAGAAAATTTGATCATTGTTTGAAGAAAATAGGAAGGTTTACAAGAGGAGAATAAATGTTTTAAGTATAAAAAATTTTCAAGTGTCGAGCATTAATGGGATCCGGCAATTCTACCCCATCGGCATTGATGAGCCGATATGAGTTACGGGGTAATGCTTCTTTGACAATATAGGGACCTTCCCAATTTGGCGACCATTTGCCGCCGGGACGATGCTTGAGATAAGCTGTGGATCGAAGTACTAAATCATTGACTTTGAATCTTCTTTCGATGATAGACTTCGCATATTCCCTGACCACTCTCTGGCGATAGGATTGAGCATGCTCTACTGCTTTTAGCCTTCTCTTGTCGAGTAAGTCTAGTTGTACCAGTCGCTGCTGTTGGTATTGATCAAGAGGTAATTCTAGAAGCGACGCGAATTTCAAAGCGGGCTTTTGAACATGTAGCGGCAATACTACTTCTGTTCCATATACCAATTCTGATGGTGTGGAATTCGTTGGTGTACGAATGGTGGTCCGGTAGGCCCATAATGCATCGTGGATCTTCTCATGCCAGTCACGGCCTGTTTCCATAGTTCGCTCCAAGATACGAATTAAAATCTTGTTGGTGGCCTCTGCCTGACAATTCCCTTGGGGATAATATGGAGCGAAAAAATGATGATAAATCTTGAACTTTGAGCAGAATGTCTTCATTCTTTCATTCTTGAAATGACTGCCATTATCTGATACAATGTCATGTGGGATGCCGAAACGACAAAGGATGTTCTTGTGAATGAAAGAAACCACGTGTCGTCCTTCTATTGTGCGAAGAGTGACAGCTTCTACCCACTTGGTGAAATATTCTGTTGCGGCAATGAAGTATTTGTGGCCATTTGAAGATGAGGGAGTGATGGGACCTACGACATCGAAGGCCCACATAGAGAACGGCCATGGAGAAACAACGGATTGTAAATAAGTTGTCGGAGCATGAATAGAAGGCGCGTGTATCTGACATTGAACACACTTTTTCACATAATGATAATAGTCTTGTTGCATGGTCTTCCAGTAATAACCTGCTCTGATGATCTGTTTGACAAGGGTTTGGTAGCCGACGTGGCCACCACAAATGCCTTCGTGTGCTTCTCGCACGACTTCTTTGGCTTCTTCTTCATCTAAACATCTGGAATACTCTGAACTGAATCCACGACAATAGAGGACACTGGCCAAAATGAAATATCGAGTGGACATACGTTGGATTGCTCGCTGCTCTTTCTTTGAGAGTTCTGGAGGAAATTCACCAGTTTCTATGAAAGTCTTGATGTTGTGATACCAAGGCTTCTTCCTTTGCTCAGCCTGGTTTACTTGTTCCGCTGGAAGGAAAGCAGGTTGGTCAAGTCTGCCAATTTCAAAAGAGCGACAAGATTCTCCATTTCTGAATGCCATAATGAAGCCTAAACTGGCTAGACTATCGACCACTTGATTAAAATCTCTCTTGATATGGAAGAGCTGAAATTCTTCAAACTTGCTGACAAGAGCTAAAACAATTTTCTGATAGGGAAATAGCTTCTGATCTTTGACCTGCCATTCGGTTCGGACTTGATTGACAACGAGTAATGAGTCGCCATAGGTAGGGGAGGCAATTTCTGACACGACCTGCCAACCCGCCTCTTAGGCGGGTTCGGGTTGGGCTTAAGCCAACCCGTTTAATAAACGGGTCGACCCGTGTAACCCGTTTATTAAATAGGTCGGGTTCGGGTTGGGGGTATGCCAACCCGGCTGACCCGTTTAATAAACGGGTTAGGCGGGTGGGTCAACCCGCCAACCCGCCCCGCCAACCCACCAACCCACCAACCCGTCAACCCGCCAACCCGACCCGTCAACCCGACCCGCCAACCTGCCTACCTGCCAACCCGATCCGTCAACCCGACCCGCGAACCTGAAAACCCGTTTACCCGACCCAACCCATTTATTAAATGGGTTGGAGGGTCGTGTCGGGTTACCCGTTTATTAAATGGGTCGGGTTCGTGTTTGCCACAGCCGACCCGTTTAATAAACGGGTCGGGTTCGGGTTGAGGTATGCTGACACGCAAACCCGCCAACCCGACCCGCCAACCCGCCAACCCGCCAACCCGAACCGATTGCCACCCCTAGCCATAGGCATGTACTCTCTTAACATTGAAATCTAGTAGAATTTTGAGACCTTGAATTAGGGCTTCATATTCAGCCATATTGTGGGTACATTGAAAGTCGAGCTTAAGAGAGAAGGGAATCATCTCCTTCTCTCGAGTGATTAACAGAATTCCGATGCCTATTCTGGACATGTTCTTGGAACCATCGAAAAATAAATTCCAGACTGGATATTGCATATTTGCTCATCCGGGAAATCATCTTCGGCTTTTACCTCTTCTGCCAAAGGAAAATCCGCCAATTTATCTGCAATTGCTTGGCCTTTGATTGACTGCTGCGAGACATATTCTAAGTCATATTGCATCAGTAAGACTTGCCATTTTGCGACCCGTCCGCTTAGGAAAGGTCGCTCCAAGATGTATTTGAGAGGATTGAGTTTGGACAATATTTTGACTTCAGATGCCAACAAGTAGTGTCTTAGCTTCTTACACATCCATACCAGAGCTAGGCAGGTCTTCTCTATTTGAGAGTATCTCTTTTCATAATCTATGAAACTCTTACTCACATAATAGATGGTGTGCTCTATCAGGCTGCCTTCTTTGTATTGTGCCAAGAATCCGCCGCATGCGACTTGATTGACTGAGATATATAGCAAAAGAGGTTTTCCCAATTCTGGCGGCTTCAAGATGGGAGGATTGATAAGATAATTCTTGATCCGATCGAATGATTGCTGACACTCTGGTCCCCATTCGAACTTCACTCCTTTTCTGAGCAAGTGATTGAAAGGTTCGCATCTCATTGCCAAATTGGAAATAAATTGCCGGATTGGTTGCATACGTCCCTGAAGGCTACGCAATTCTTTGAGATTTGTTGGGGGTGGCATATCAATAATAGCCTTTGCTTTGGCTGGGTCAATTTCAATTCCCTTTTTGCTGACCAAAAAACCCAACAGTTTGCCTGATTCAACTCCAAAAACACACTTTTGCGGGTTAAGCCTTAACTTATAAAGGATGAGTCTCTTAAAGACTTGATCAAGCATTTCGAGGTGATCTTCTCCCTATTTAGATTTCACGAGGATATCGTCAACATACGCATCCATAATTTTGCGCATCTGATCGTGAAAGATAACGGCCATTGCTTGTTGATACGTTGCTCCGGCATTCTTGAGCCCAAAGACATAACTGTATAGCAGAAAGTGCCCCAAGGCGTAGTGAAGGAGGTTTTGGATTGGTCGCGGGCTGTCAACTTAATCTGATTGTAGCCGAAATATCCATCCATAAACGAGAACATGGCATGTCCTGCCGTGCTGTCGACTAGAAGATCGATGCTTGGAAGTGGATAGTCATCCTTCGGAGTTGCCTTATTGATGTCTCTGAAGTCTATGCAGATTCTGACTTTGTCACTTTTCTTTGGGACAACGACAATATTGGATAACCAATCTGGGTAGTCAATAGTTGGGATAAATCCTGCTTTGAGCAGATCTTCAAATCCTTCTTTGACTTGTTGTTCCATTCTACGATCCATTTTTCTCAGCTTCTGCTTAACTGGTTTAGCATCCGGCTTCAAAACGAGTCGTTGTTCGACCAATTTTGGGTCCAAGCCCGGCATATCTTCATATGTCCATGCGAACACTTCCACATGTTGCTTGAGAAATTTAATGAGCCTTTTTTTTTCTTCAGGACTCAAACTGGTTCCGATCTGGAGAATTTTGGGATTTTCCTTTGAACCGATGTTGACCTCTTCAGTCGGATCTTGTACTAGAGGAGATGGTTCGACCTGCTTCTGAACTGCGACGAACTCTGGTAACTCCTGAAGAGACTGATCATATTCTACACAATCATCTGATCGCTTTGCAATCTGGCCATCTTCGGTGCTTGCTTTGACTCGGTGAATTGCTGCCGACTTCTGAAAAGCCTTGGGATTGAGAACGAGCCTCTTGATTGTCCGAGAAGTCATTTTGAAATTTTGGATGAGAAATTTGGTTCAGATAAATCGGCCTATCGCAAGACAAGCAATCATTTGAAGAGAACTATGCATAAGATGGTATTTAAAATTATAATAAACAGATAGACAGAAAGGGGATAAATGGCATCCAGATAGACAAAGAAACTTGGAATTTTATTGATTGAATCGATCAATGACACTTCACTGCATCTTCTCCACTGAGCTCAAGGGGGCGTGAATTCCAAAGTTCAAAAATCGGGTTCGGAAGAAAAGCTAGGTTGAGTTTCCAAGTCCAAAAAGGAGCTCTCCTAGGCTGGGCGTGGAGCCTTGTTTTTATAGAATTTTTCTGAAAATTTTGAATTTCAAACAGGCTCAATCTGAGCCCTCCATGTGGCGCCATCTCAGGGGGTGCTCTCTTGGAGTTTTGAGAAAATAAAATGGGAAAATTTGTGGGTGAGACACCTCAGCAGAATTTGAAAATTTTCAAAGTTTGGGTCTGCTTGATTTTCTCTGCAGGAGACTCCCATATTGCGCCACTTCAGAGGGTGCTCTCTTGGAGTTTGAAATTCAAATTCCTAATTTTCTGAAGCTTCTCAAATGGCGCCACCTTAGGGGCTATTTTCATTAAAAAAATAAAATAAAAAAAAGGAATGAAGCCAAGTGGGGTTCTGGAATGGCGCCACCTCAAAAGGAGGTTTGAGGTGTAAAGCTGGAAACAGTAGGAGCATGCCATGTGGCGCCACCTCTGGAAGCTCTTGACACATGTCAGAAGGATAGGAGTGGAAAAAGCAGACTGTGCCACCTCAGAGGAATTCAAATTCTACTTTTCTGCAGGAAAGGAGAGGCTGACATGTGGCGCCACCTTAGGGTGGTTCCACACTGCCATGTGGCAGAAGAGTAGGGATGGAAGAAGCAAAATGCGCCACCTCAGAGGGGGGGGGTTCTACTTTTTCTGATGCAGAGAGGTCTGGACATGTGGCAGACAAGTGTCAGCTGTTTGGAGAAGCCTTCTCAAATGGCGCCACCTCAGAAGGTGATTTGAATTTCAAATGAGGGGGTTGGCTCTGAAGGAATGGAGGATGGTCATGTGGCAGTTCCTCAGGGTGGCTCCTACAATGCCATGTGGCAGGAGGAAAAAGCAAGGAACATGTGGCGCCCTCATAGACAAAGTAGAAAAAGGTAGAACTCCAGGATTTGCGCCACCTAGCTCTTGTCTGAAAATTTTTGAATAGTTGCTTTTTCTGAAGAAAGCCAAGAGTGACATGTGTCTTCTACTTTTTTTGAAGGAAGCTAGACATGACATGTGTCATCTACTTTTCTGAGAAAAGTAGGGGAAAGACATGTGTCATCCTGCTTTTTCTGAAAGAAGCAGAGATTGACACGTGGCAGAGGGAAGAGAAGGAGGTCCAAGCCATGTGGCGCCATCTCAGACAAAATGGGAAAGGTGAAGTTCAGGATTTGCGCCACCTCTAGAGAGATTTGATTATTTGAATTCTAGCTTTCTCTGAAGAGAGCAGGAAGTGACACGTGGCATTTACTTTTTCTGAAAAGATAAGAGGTTGACATGTGTCCTCTGCAGGAGACACACTTCAAGTGGCGCCACCTCAGAGGAGACAACCTACCTTTTTCTGGATGAAGCTAGGAGTGACACGTGTCTTCTGCAGGAGACACCCTTCAAATGGCGCCACCTCAGAGGAGACAGGTTTTGCTTTTTCTGGCCAGGACAACACGTGACACTTGGCATCTCAGGATGATCTTTGGAATGACACATGGCGCAGGGTGAAGATGGTGGATGCTGACACATGGCATGGAATGAAGAGGGGGTCTAATGACATGTGGCGGCTTCTTAAGGTAGCCCCACACTGACACTTGGCAGATAGATGAGAGGAGAGAGAAAAGACAAGTGGCACCAATCCAGGGGACAAGGTTCCTATATTTTTTGGATTTTCAAAAGAAAAGCCTGTGTGACACCACCTCAGTGTGGGTCCCACATTGCTTCTTTATTGACATAAGGACAAGACAATAAAACCTCTTTTTTGAATTTTTATAAAATCTAGACTAATTGGTAAAACAGAAATTTTGAAAAGGGTTAGCCCCTGTAGGACGATTTTGTAAAATGAAGATATTTGAAATTGTTGACAAAAAGGCAAAATCTGAGTTGAAGTGGTTGAAATCCATATTGAAAAATATCCAGATCATTTTCCTGAGGAAATATTTTGAAATTCAGAGCCTTGGGGGTAAAATGGGAAGAATTGATCATTTTGAAGACCCAAGGTTTTAAAATCGATTTTGAAAATAGTTGAAATTCTAATCTGGATTGAAAATTTTGAAATCAAGAGTTCTGGACTTCAAAATGACATGTTGTGCAGTGCAGTGATATGAAATCTTCATGCAATGATATGCAATGTCATGTCTTATGCAATATAATCTTGAACCAAGACTTGGAGATTCCTGTCTTTTGTCAGGAATAAAATTTTGAACATCTGAGCTAAAAAAAGAGAAATTTTTAGAGTTCCAAATGAAATTTAGACTTTTGCAAGGTCTGAGCTCAGAAAATGACCATTTTGCCCTCCGACGATTTCAAAGACTGAATGATGATGCTTGGTGGAAATGCTGGAGAGGTGAATGAAAATTTGGGGTGTTTACAGATGCCCCTCTTTGCTACTAAGCCGGCTTGTGGCCGAGCTTAGTGGCAAAGAAAAACACACCAAATTTGGGCTATATAAAAAAAATGCCCAGTTAGAAGGATCTAACTGGGTGTGGAGATATTAGCCCGAAAAAGATGGTAGACATGAAATGGAGAATGAAGAGGAAAGATTTGCTCTATGAGAGCGAAGTTCAGGTTTTTGCCCTTAACCTGGATGGGACAGAAATACCTCGCATGGAACGAAGCTCAGGTTTGACCCTTAACCTGATTGGGGAATGGAATATCTCATTGAAATGAGACTCAGGTTTGTGCCCTTATCCTGGTCGGGCGGAAGATGAAATACCTCTTTGATTGAGGCTCAGGTTTGTACCCTTATCCTGATCGGGCGGAAGATGAAATACCTCTTCGAATGAGGCTCAGGTTTGTACCCTTATCCTGATCGGGTGGAAGATGAAATATCTCTTTGATTGAGGCTCAGGTTTGTACCCTTATCCTGATCGGGTGAAAAATGAAATACCTCTTTGAATGAGGCTCAGGTTTGTACCCTTAACCTGATTGGGTGGAAAATGGAATACCTCTTTGAATGAGGCTCAGGTTTATACCCTTATCCTGATCAAGCGGAAAATGGAATGGAATCCTCAAAAGAAGAGACCATGATGGAACCTTCGGATTTTGCATAATAAATCAGACAGGGGTTTTGTAAAAGGAAGAAAAATGGGGTCCCTAAAGCTTGAAAAGGGATTGATTTTGGGCGTCTCATTGCTGAGACTAAATAGCTTTTGAAATTGCCTTTTGCGAGAAATGATTGGTGGTTCGACCTCGAACCGAAATGGGACTGTCTATGGTGGGACAGTGGAGACACAGAGAAGTGTGCAAATCTGAGAGTTCATGCTCTCAAAGAAGGGAAGGAATCAAGTCCTTAGGAGGGATTTAAAATTGGTGTCAGGATGCATCGAAAACGGACATCAAGCTCTCACTTCACGTCAGGATAGCTAGAAAATATTGTCAAAATGTTGGAAATTTTGGAAATTTTGCTGTTGATTCAAAATTTTTGAAAATGTTGCATATGGTTGCAAAGATATTCCTTCTTTTCTACCCGAAGCATTACCTCTAAACAAGGTTCACTTTGTAGAATCAAGATTGGAAACCCAAATTATTTGCAATTGCCCTTCTTCAAGGAAGCTATTAGTTTCCTTGATATAAGCAGGAAAGAAAATTTGATATTATGAAAGCAATTGATGAAAGAGTATTGATAGTAGAATTTCACGAATTTAAAGAGGATTCTTGATAGATCTGGCGGTTTGATATCCTGAGAGCTTCTCTCATGCTAATCTTTCTGCACTTTTTTGGCTCTCTGGTGTTTTGTCTATATTCTCCTTCATTTTGGAGATGTTTTGACTTTTCTCTCTTTCTTTTTCCTCTCTTGCTCTCTTTTGGGAAGGGTACGTCACAAACTCCTTCATCTTGGAGATGTTTCGATCCTTCTTGGGCGATGGGTTTGGAGATCTTTGGATGATAGCTAAAATTAAATATCTTTTAGGGATTGTCGGTAGGTTCATCGCATCTGCCTTCGTCTCGATAGTGCTTTGGACTTTCCCTGGAAGGATCTGTCACAAACTCCGTCATCTTGGAGATGTTTCGAATATTCTTTGGCCCCGGGGGTCTACTCGCCTAATCCGCCTTCATCTTGACGACAGGTGAGAGATCCCTTTTGCGGATATTTAATTGCAGCTTAGGTGATTCTGATGAGACAGGGTTTTGATGAATACTCTTTTTTTCTAGCGCTCAGGATATTTTCACTGTCTCGTCTTTACAAAAATAGCCTTTAAAGATGTGCCATTGACTGCGATCAATATCGATCATCTACGGCTTTTCAATAATATTGAATTTTCTTTTCTGGCCATATCGAGGACTTATCCTTCATCCTTTTGGTTGGCCAATAGAAAGAATTTGAATTTTGAATATCTTTTCGCAAAAGCTTCACTCTTTTGGAAGTAATGCTAAAGGTAAATAGAGATTTGTGCAATAAAGATTCTGAAATCAACAAATACTTTGATTGACAAAATTTTCTTGAAGTCCTGGGTGAAAGTGAGTATTTGAAATCCGGCCCAACACATCCGTGACGAAAATTCTCCTCTTTTTCACCCAAAAGAGAGACTGAGGCTTATCCCTTACCTGAATGGGAAATGAGAAATACTCCTCTCTTCCATGAAGAGGAGGTGTTTGCAAAACGGACTTTCGAAGAGAAATTAAGCTTTTTTCAACGTTCCCTAATATTAGGCTTCTCTTATGGAAAGGGGGTCGATAATAGTGAGGTCTGAAAATGGGTCATGAAAGGAACGAGTCCATCACACTCTCCCTGCCAAGAGGGTCCTTCATGACGAAAATGGCCTAGTATGAAATTGGGGGGTCACAAGAAAAATGAGTCTCCGCCGAGCCTCTCCCTTGAAAAGGGTTCCTCGTGTGAAATTGGAAATTGTTTTGCAAACTGTTCACAAAGACGCGAGTCCTTTCAAACTCTCCCTGAAAAGGGGCTAAGTGAACGAATTGGATAGCATGCGAAAAGAACGAGCTCCCTCGAACTCTCCCTAAAAGGGTCTCTCGCAAGAGAAAATGATTGAAATTGGATATTGAGATTGATTGACCCAAAGGTCGAAATTGGAAATTGGGAAATTGGTTGCTGGAAATTGGATGACCCGAAGGTCGAAATTGGATGACATGATGGTCGAAATTGAGAATTGGTTGACCAAAAGGTCGAAATTGTGTGACTCGAAAGTCGAAATTGAGAATTGAGTGACCCGAAGGTCAAAATTGAGAATTGAGTGACCCGAAGGTCGAAATTGAGAATTGAGTGACCCGAAGGTCGAAATTTGGAAATTGAGTGACCCGAAGGTCAAAGATTGGAAATTGACTTATCCGAAGGTCGAAATTGGAAATTGATTGACCCGAAGGTTGAAAATTGGAAATTGATTGACCCAAAGGTCGAAAATTTGGAAATTGGTAATTGAAATTGAGAATTGGAAATTGGGTGACCCAGAGGTCGGAATTGGAGAATTGCCTGGTTCGAAGATTTAAATTGAAATTTGGAGGGCAAAATATCAAACTTGAGGAATTGACAGACCCCGATAATTGAAATGGCTGGAATTAACAAAGGAGAATAATTAGTTCGAGTTAAAGCTCGAATAAAATACAGAGATCACGAGTCGGAACCCGGATCAACAAAAGAAAATAAAGAGCTCGAGTCAGGGCTCGAGTAAGGTAATGAGATCATAAGTCGGAACTCAGATCAACAAAGAAAAATGAAGAATTCGAGTTAGAACTCGAATAAGGTAAAGAGATCACGAGTCGAAACTTGGATCAACAAAAGAAAATGAAGAGCTCGAATGAGGTAATGAGATCACGAGTCGGAACCCGGATCAACAAATGAAGTGCTTGAATTAGAGTTTGGATAAGATAAAGAGATCTCGAGTCGGAACCCGGATCAACAAAGAAAAATGAAGAGCTCGAATGGATAAAGAGATCTCGAGTCGGAACCCTGATCAACAAAAGAAAATGAAGAGCTTGAATCTGAGCTCGGGTAAGGTAATGAGATCACGAGTCGGAACCCGGATCAACGAAAGAAAATGACAAGCTCGAATCTGAGCTTGACTGAATAAATTGATCTCGAGTCGAAACCCGGATCAACAAAAGAAAATGACAAGCTCGAATCTGAGCTTGACTGAATAAAGAGATCTCGAGTCGAAACCCGGATCAACAAAAGAAAGTGACAAGCTTGAATCTGAGCTTGACTGAATAAAGAGATCTCGAGTCGAAACCCGGATCAACAAAAGGAAATGATTTGAACAAAAACCCGAGTTGGAACTCGGTTTTCCAAAAAGCTGGGATTTTGAAAATGTACCAGTTTGAACACTGGATTTTGAAATAATACCAGTTCGAGCGCTGGGTTTTAGTTCAGTATTGGAGATTATCTTTCCATTTTAAATCATTAGAAATTGTGATGAGACTGTTTGTTGAAATCCCAATACTGACCGGATTGTTGTTAATGCAGTTGAATGCAAATGAATATGAATTGATGCATATGAATGCACAAGTGCATGAAATGAGGAATTTGTTTATCCTGCCTGCATACAGAACAAAATTTTAAAATGCCCCAGTGTAACTGGGAAAGAAAATTTGATCATTGTTTGAAGAAAATAGGAAGGATTACAAGAGGAGAATAAATGTTTTAAGTATAAAACTTTTTCAACTGTCGAGCATTAATGGGATCCGGCAATTCTACCCCATCGGCATTGATGAGCCGATATGAGTTGCGGGGTAATGCTTCTTTGACAACATAGGGACCTTCCCAATTTGGCGACCATTTGCCGTCGGGACGATGCTTGAGATAAGCTGTGGATCGAAGTACTAAATCATTGACTTTGAATCTTCTTTCGATGATAGACTTCGCATATTGCCTGACCACTCTCTGGCGATAGGATTGAGCATGCTCTGCTCCTTTTAGCCTTCTCTTGTCGAGTAAGTCTAGTTGTACCAGTCGCTGCTGTTGGTATTGATCAAGAGGTAATTCTAGAAGCGACGCGAATTTCAAAGCGGGCTTTTGAACATGTAGCGGCAATACTACTTCTGTTCCATATACCAATTCTGATGGTGTGGAATTCGTTGGTGTACGAATGGTGGTCCGGTAGGCCCATAATGCATCGTGGATCTTCTCATGCCAGTCACGGCCTGTTTCCACAGTTCGCTCCAAGATACGAATTAAAATCTTGTTGGTGGCCTCTGCCTGACCATTCCCTTGGGGATAATATGGAGCGAAAAAATGATGATAAATCTTGAACTTTGAGCAGAATGTCTTCATTCTTTCATTCTTGAAATGACTGCCATTATCTGATATAATGTCATATGGGATGCCGAAACGACAAAGGATGTTCTTGTGAATGAAAGAAACCACGTGTCGTCCTTCTACTGTGCGAAGAGTGACAGCTTCTACCCACTTGGTGAAATATTCTGTTGCGACAATGAAGTATTTGTGGCCATTTGAAGATGAGGGAGTGATGGGACCTACGACATCGAAGGCCCACATAGAGAACGGCCATGGAGAAACAACGGATTGTAAATAAGTTGCCGGAGCATGAATAGAAGGCACGTGTATCTGGCATTGAACACAGTTTTTCACATAATGATAACAGTCTTGCTGCATGGTCTTCCAGTAATAACCTGCTCTGATGATCTGTTTGACAAGGGTTTGGTAGCCGACGTGGCCACCACAAATGCCTTCGTGTGATTCTCGCATGACTTCTTTGGCTTCTTCTTCATCTAAACATCTGGAATACTCTGAACTGAATCCACGACGATAGAGGACATTGGCCAAAATGAAATATCGAGTGAACATACGCTGGATTGCTCGATGCTCTTTCTTTGAGAGTTCTGGAGGAAATTCACCAGTTTCTATGAAAGTCTTGATGTTGTGATACCAAGGCTTCTTCCTTTGCTCAACCTGGTTTACTTGTTTCGTTGGAAGAAAAGCAGGTTGGTCAAGTCTACCAATTTCAAAAGAGCGACAAGATTCTCCATTTCTGAATGCCATAATGGAGCCTAAACTGGCTAGACTATCGGCCACTTGATTAAAATCTCTCTCGATATGGAAGAGCTGAAATTCTTCAAACTTGCTGACAAGAGCTGAAACAATTTTCTGATAAGGAAATAGCTTCTGATCTTTGACCTGCCATTCGACTTAGACTTGATTGACAACGAGTAATGAGTCGCCATAGGCATGTACTCTCTTAACATTGAAATCTAGTAGAATTTTGAGACCTTGAATCAGGGCTTTATATTCAGTCATATTGTGGGTACATTGAAAGTCGAGCTTAAGAGAGAAGGGAATCATCTCCTTCTCTGGAGTGATTAACAGAATTCTGATGCCTATTCCGGCTATGTTCTTGGAACCATCGAAAAATAAATTCCAGACTGGATATTGCTGGATATTGCATATTTGCTCATCCGGGAAATCATCTTCGACTTTTACCTCTTCTGCCAAAGGAAAATCCGCCAATTGATCTGCAATTGCTTGGCCTTTGATTGACTGCTGCGAGACATATTCTAAGTCATATTGCATCAGTAAGACTTGCCATTTTGCGACCCGTCCGCTTAGGAAAGGTTGCTCCAAGATGTATTTGAGAGGATTGAGTTTGGACAAGATTTTGACTTCAGATGCCAACAAGTAGTGTCTTAGCTTCTTACACATCCATACCAGAGCTAGGCAGGTCATCTCTATTTGAGAGTATCTCTTTTCATAATCTATGAAAGTCTTACTCACATAATAGATGGCATGCTCTATCAGGCTGCCTTCTTTGTATTGTGCTAAGAATCCGCCGCATGCGACTTGATTGACTGAGATATATAGCAAAACAGGTTTTCCCAATTCTGGCGGCTTCAAGATGGGAGGATTGAGAAGATACTTCTTGATCCGATCGAACGATTGCTGACACTCTGGTCCCCATTCAAACTTCACTCCTTTTCTGAGCAAGTGATTGAAAGGTTCGCATCTCATTGCCAAATTGGAAATAAATCGCCGGATTGATTGCATACGTCCCTGAAGGCTACGCAATTCTTTGAGATTTGTTGGGGGTGGCATATCAATAATAGCCTTTTTTTTGGCTGGGTCAATTTTAATTCCCTTTTTGCTGACCAGAAAACCCAACAGTTTGCCTAATTCAACTCCAAAAACACACTTTTGCGGGTTAAGCCTTAACTTATAAAGGATGAGTCGCTTAAAGACTTGATCAAGCGTTTCAAGGTGATCTTCTCCCTCTTTAGATTTCACGAGGATATCGTCAACATACGCATCCATGATTTTGCGCATCTGATCGTGAAAGATAACGGCCATTGCCCGTTGATACGTTGCTCCGGCATTCTTGAGCCAAAGGCATAACTGTATAGCAGAAAGTGACCCAAGGCGTAGTGAAGGGGGTTTTGGATTGGTCACGGGCGGCCAACATAATCTGATTGTAGCTGAAATATCCATCCATAATCGAGTTGCCTTATTGATGTCTCTGAAGTCTATGCAGATTCTGACTTTGCCACTGTTTTTTGGGACAACGACGATATTGGCTAACCAATCTGGGTAGTCAATAGTTTGGATAAATCCTGCTTTGAGCAGATCTTCAAGTCCTTCTTTGACTTGTTGTTATATTCTAGGATCCATTTTTCTCAGCTTCTGCTTAACTGGTTTAGCATCCGGCTTCAAAACGAGTCGGTGTTCGACCAATTTTGGGTCCAAGCCCGGCATATCTTCATATGTCCATGCGAACACTTCCACATGTTGCTTGAGAAATTTAATCAGCCTTTCTTTTTCTTTCGGACTCAAACTGGTTTCGATCTGGAGAATTTTGGGATTTTCCTCTAAACCGATGTTGACCTCTTCAGTCGGATCTTGTACTAGAGGAGATGGTTCGACCTGCTTCTGAACTGCCGCGAACTCTGGTAACTCCTAAAGAGACTGATCATATTCTGCACAATCATCTGATCGCTTTGCAATCTGGCCATCTTCGGTGCTTGCTTTGACTCGGTGAATTGCTGCCGACTTCTGAAAAGCCTTGGGATTGAGAACGAGCCTTTTGATTGTCCGAGAAGTCATTTTGAAATTTTGGATGAGAAATTTGGTTCAGATAAATCGGCCTATCGCAAGACAAGCAATCATTTGAAGAGAACTATGCATAAGATGGTATTTAAAATTATAATGAAAAGATAGACAGAAAGGGGATAAATGGCATCCAGATAGACAAAGAAACTTGGAATTTTATTGATTGAATCGATCAATGACATTTGATAAAATAAGACATTTATTTTGACAAGAATAGAAAGGAATAACAAATGGTCTTTATTGTGCCCCTTTGACAAAAACAGTCTTCCTTGATGTGCTTCTTCCGGAGAACCCCAGTCCTGCTCTGTGGGGACGATGCTTCTGGATCACTGGCTTGATGCGGCCATCTTCGTTCTTGTCGAGTTCTTTGAAGGGTTGATAACCGTGCTTTAGGAGTAACTCAAATCCCTTTCTTGACTTCATGAATTGTGGAAACAATGGGTGATCCTTAATGGTACTGTAGTTGATTCGGCCTCCAACCTTGAAGAATTGAGGGCCTCTCCATCGGGTTGTGGCTACCGTGTGCAGAGATAGTTTCGATGATGCCTGGAGTATTTCTCGATTCTCTCCGTGACTAATTTCTTCACTTTCCCTGATGTTGGGAATATCCGCGGTGAATGATGGCCGGGGAATCATGGGTTGTAGGAGCCTTTCTTCTGGGTCTTCTCCCAGTATTGTGGTAAGCATTCCACCTTTTGACCATTTTACGCATTGATGCAGGGTGGAAGGCACTGCATTTGCGTTATGAATCCATGTTCTTCCTAGTAGCAAATTGTAGGTAGGTGGCACATTGACCACATGGAAAAGCACTAAGTGCACCGAATAGTTGATGAACACTTCCAAAAATATTTTGCCTTTTGCCGTTTGACCATGGTTGTAAAACCCGTAGATAGTGATGGGATCTGGAATATATTCTTCGTCCTTGATCCCTAATGCCTTCGCTGTTATCTCGGGACATATGTTGAGGCTATTGCCTCCATCGACCAGCACGTGGGCTACCGTCATTCCTCTCACTCAAACAACGATGTACAAAGCATTGTTATGAAAGGAATGAGGCTTTGGAAGGTCCTCATCCGAGAAAGTAATTGGTGCGTTGGTCATGGCAGAGTTCACAATCTGTGCCATGTCTTCAGGAGTGGTACTGGGCTTAACTTTGATTTTCCTGAGTAAATCATCCAGTGCTCGCTGGTGCTTGCTAGAATTCTTGGCCAAGTCAAAAATGGAGACATTGGATAGAGCAATCAGAGGCTTCTGACTTGAACTCTCTGGCCTGGGTTTGATGATTTGCTTGAGGAAGTCAGGAGTTCCAGATGCTTCAGAAACTTTCATTTTGCTGAATGCTGAAATTAGATCCATCTTCTTAGAAGCTGGAGCTGCTTGTCGTAGTACTGACACCTGATGCCGAACTTGTAGATCTTGTGCGGAACACGGCTTGATGTGTTCATGCGGTAAGAATGGTTGTGCGGACACCACTGTCGTGGTGTGCGAAGGAAAGGGGTGATTGAGAATGTCCATTTTCTCTTCTTCTTCTCCTTCCACTAGAAGATTTTTTTCAATGAGATCTTGTATAATGTTTTTGAGAACAAAGCAGTTCTCAGTATTGTGTCCCACTATCCTGTGGAACTTACAAAATTGATCTTTCCACTTCCCCATAGGCACAGGGGGATCGGCCAATCTGAGCAACTTGACCATCTCTTTTGACAACATATACTCGAGCACATCCTCGAGTATTTGGTCTAGAGGAGAAAACTTTCTGTCGTAACTCCATCCTTCATGTTTAGTCTTCTCACGCAGTTTCGACCCTTGGTCCTGCTGAGGAGGCTTGCTGTATTGAGGAGCAGGCTTTGCTTTCTGATCTCCCTTGTTGTGTGAGTTGCCGGTACCGTAGCAGTAATCTCTTTTCTGCCCTTTGTGTTGATTTTGGCCTTTGTTGGTAGAGTAAGTGAAGTGAGCTTTCTTCTTCTGCTCACCTTGGGAGTTGCTTTTGGAAAAGGTGAAGCCTTCATAGACTCCATTTTCCACACTCAGTTTGAGCCATTTGGCTCATTCAGTCAACTCGATGAAAGTCCTAGATGGTGTTCTGGAGATCAGTCCTCTTAAAGGTTGTGAAAAGTTGTTGAGGATTAGGGACAAGGCATGTCTTTCCGAGATAGAATCTCTGATTTTGTTGCAGGCCGATCTCCATCTGTGAATGAAGTCCCGCGCCTTTTCATTCTCCTTTTGCCTTAAATTGCAGAGATGACTCAATGTAGGCAGCGCTTCTGTGTTGAACAAGAAGCATTCAATAAACAGATTTACAACTTTATCGAACTCCTTGAGCTCGATTGGGTTGATATGCTCAGCATACCACTTAGCTGCAACTCCTTCAAAGCTGTAGGGAAAGCATAAGAACAGTGCTCTGTTGTCCCTTCTGAACCTAGAGCATTCTGCGAAGAAAGTGGCGAGATGAGCTTTTGGGTCGTCAGAATCGTCAAACTTAATGAATTTACGGGGAAGATTCTCCAGATCATCATCCCCTTCTAAGCTGTCATAGAAGTCCTCACTGGTGAAGACTTTCTTGCCCTTGTCGCGGGCTTGCAGATCCTTGACAACTCGGGCCTTTTCCCTGAACTGTGCTTGCAGGGGCTTTTCTGCATCCTGACTCTTTAATCTGTGGCTTTTTCTTTGTTCTCAGCCTCGCTTCTGAAATACCGGAGGCACTTCATATTCTTCCTCTGTATCTTCAGTGGAGTCTGTTCCATCTGAGATTTCTTCCAGCTGGATTTGCTTTCTGGAAGTCCTCTTATCCCTTTGGCCATGGAACTTTTCTCTGAATGGGTTTCTTTCCGAGCTGGTCCCGGGCTGCTCATTCATCATTTTGTTCATCATTTTTCGAAACATGGCATATATTTGAGGGTCTATGCCATCATCTTCTTGTTGCTGCTCTTGACTCCTCTCAGACCGAGGGGAACCCATCTCTTCTTCTGAGGCTGACGAGTACTGCGATGCTGCTGTCCTTTTGCCTGATCTTGTTTGAACCATCAAATGTTGTAGACGCTCTCTCCAGGGCAAAGACCTCATTAGATTCTGTAGGACTTGATTTTTGGAAGAAATATTTGCTGAAAATGTGGTAGACAATTTGAAAAAGATATCCCATTACTAGAGACTGAGTCATTGCGAGAATCACGACAATTGTGTTGTCATTCTTTTTGCAAAAGAAATAAACAACGAAAATATGCCTTGTTACCTAGGCGAGGTTATCAAACCACAATAGAAAGATAGAGAATTTTATTGAAATGAGAAAGCATGATTTTATTGATCTTGACAAAGAGGTGGAGGACAGACAATTTGCCACCATTCATAATAGTCGGCAGACACTCTAGGACCAGAAAAGATTTTAAGAGAGACAAAGGAATCCCAACTGTAGCGGGCAGAATGATATGCCCCGGACCATTGTGCGGAGGTGAGATCGAACTCTGCCATAGCTTCTGATAACAGTCGGGCTTCGACGTACTGCTGCCTCTGGGAGAACTGCCGAACACATCTCTCTAGTTGGTAGTAAGTGCATAAGAATGGTCCCAACAACTTGAACCGCTTGCCATAAGCGTACGTATATCTGGGAGGGGATAATTGCCGATCAAAATAGTCTCAAACTATGTCATCTTCTTGAATGTTGTTGATCATGGATCGGTACTGTGACACTGGGAGAAGTTCTTGACCATTGTATCTGAAAGAGCTTGCTCGGGCTGGAACATGCTGGAAGAACCAGGACTGAAGCGCGTAGATGCAACCTTCAACTAAAATGGATTCTCCAAGTGAAAATCGAGTGAAACCTCGATATAGGAAAGCAAGTGTTGCCATGGCTATGGAGAGACGATTGGTTTGTCGACTTCCCCATCTTCTCATAAGCTGGATTATTCTCATGTCCATGTAGTTTTGTCCATCTGAAAAGAGGGATAATCCTACAGTGCACAAAACCATTGCATTCTGAATCCTTTCTTTAGCTGTCCTGGATAGCGAACTGACTTCAACGAAGGTCCCGTACTGGCGGTACAACTCGAGCAGGTCAACATATTAATTTCCCTCCAACTGGATCAGGGGCCAAGATCGGCGGCCTGTCATACGAGCTAATGAATCTCGGGGGTCCAAACCCTTGACATTTATAAGGAATTAATGTTCTAATGGATCGCTTGGTTGACCGGCTGGTTCTGGTAACCCCATGATCTCTGAAAATTCATCCATTAAAACGGTCATTTTCCCCATGGGAACCAGAAGGTACACGTCCGAGGATTCCATCGCTCCGCCATTGCATTGATCAGGTTGTCGTTGATGGTCTGTTTTCCAACTGCTGACGCCAATTCTAATCCGCACTCGCTCAAATGGTCCGGGAACATTTGGGAAAAGCTTTTCAGCCAGGAATAGTACCACCGGGGAATGAAAGTTCCGGTGTTGAGGGCTCGATGTTCAGGACGACCTTGTTGCACCTCATAAGAGATGTGACCTTCAGGAAAGATAGGATCGACTTGACTGGATGCCATCGAACTGAAAATAGAAAAAGACTCAGAATGAGACTTAGGAAAATATGGGAAATTTTGAAAAATTTTGCAGGCAGGATAAAATGCAGCTGGAGATTCGAGATCCAGTAGAAAGGTAGAATGGAAAAACCACCTGGAGTTTTGAAAGAAATGGGATATTTGAGAAAGTCATATAGGGTTTGAGAAAATAAAGAAAAAAGATGAGAAATATGGGTATTTGAAAATATTTTTGGGAAAATGTAAGGAAATAGAGATAACATACAAACAATCACATTCTGCACAAACATTTATGCACATTCAGCATTCCCTAAAAGGATGACTCTAAATGCATCATTTTAAAAACAGTTGTAGGATCCTAACCCTAACTCTAGGTTTAGATCATCTTTGTCCAATCTAGTTATGCCGATATACCCGAATTGAAATCCGAGGTACGTGGCATATAATCTCAACTCCGGTTCTTAGGTAAGGTTTTCCAACATCCTTGAGCACCTACCGATATACTTCGGACTGTGGCACGCGGTACGTGGTAGGGGGTGTTAACCCAAATAGTTGGCCCAGTTGTGAGGCTCTGTCCCGAACTAGGGTTCTGGAAGAGAGCCCAGCAACGTGAAGACCGGGTAATGATAGGTAAAGGGGTTTGGAAAAAATGATCACATGCAAGAAATAGAGGGCTCTAACTCCTAGAGAGATAGATTTTGAAAACCTTTGAACAAGCATACATTGTTTGCATTCAGATCCTAAATTGAGGAGAGTTGTATTTAGACCTAAGTCTATGTGAGCATGAAAATTTCTCCTCAATCTGGTACTACCAAACCATGCCTAGTCTACATGCAGGCAATGTCAGCTAGGTCAGAATCTAGGCTCCTAGGTTCACATGATACCAAAAGTAGAAGAGCTGACATTTTGTGAACATAATTTCAATAATTGAACTAAGTCAAGCATAATTTTCATCAGACAAGGACAGGTCCCATCACGGTCGCCAAACCTGTTATCGTCGCAAAATTTTTCCCCGTCTTCCCTTCCTTGCGGAAGAGAGAGGGAAAATGCTTTCGCGCTTCAAACTTGACCGGATTTTGGAAATTGTTTTGAAATACTTGCCTCCGTTTTAAAATTTGCGGGAAAATCCATGGGATGGGGCTCGACCTGTCGGTACGAGGTTCCATCGTTCCTGCCGCCTTTAACAAGGGTAATCGAACCAAGGACCAAAATTGTGCTTGACTTAGTGAAATTATCGAAATCGTGTTCTATCTTAAATGCACAGAGAATTCAGGCATGTGCTATGAGACTTTGGAAAATGTAAGTTGGAAAACATGATGTATGCTCAGAAAACCTTTGGAGTTAAAAGATATTTATCAGGGAAAAGGTCAATTTCTCAGGAAACTCAGATGAAAAAGGGTTTTTGAAATCACGAGAAAGTTCATAAAGATGTGGAAAAATCATGAATAGTTGAAAATTCTGGGAAAATAGAAGTGATTCTTGAGAAAAGGGAGAACATTTGAAAAGGGAAACACTTCTCAGGAAAACTCAGACTTTGAGAATTTTCTTAAGAAAATGATGGAAAAATTATAGGAGAACTCATTGAAGAAGAAAAACTGAACTTGGGAAATTGAAATCCTGGGAATCTTACCCTTGAAATACTTGGAAATTGATTTTGATCTTTGAGAAAGGTGAGAGACTTCTTTTGAAAATCTTGGGAAAATAACCTTTTCCATGGAAAACTGTGGAAAAACTTGACTTGGGAAAACCGATTTTGAAAAATTCTGAGAGTTTCTTGAGAAATTGATTTCTTGAGAATGAAGTTTTCTTAAGAAAATTATGAGAAAACCAATGATTTCATGATGCAAATGATATGAGTGAATGAATGCACTTTGAAAGATTTTCTAAGAAATTTGTTGAAAAAATGTGTATTAAGTCAAAATAAATCCTTCACATATTCTGACTGTGGCCATGAATATGTTCAGAGTTTAATTGATTTAATGCACAATACTTTGCAAAATTGGAAATATGATGCGCATTTTAAGATAGCCTAAGAGTGTAGGCTCAGTGTGACTGGTAGAAAGATGATGGATCTGGGTCTCGTCCATATTCCGACTAGGGCCATAAATATGGATTCCACCGAGTTCATCAACTCCCTAAGAGTTGGTGCACGTGCCATTCGTGTACATCCATAGTGCTTTTGAAATAAAATGCATGAATCATTTAAGTAGGATATTGCATAAATTCAAACTATATGATATGCATCCTAGTCTAAGCAGGAAATTAAAATCTTATTCCAAAATTTACATTATTACATCACTAAATAAATGAAATAAAAGAAATTGCAGACTTCAATTCCTTCTTTTGAATGTCCCTGCGAAACTTGAAATAAGGTTAGCTCAAATATGCGGGTTTTTCCAAGATTTTCCAATAATATTATGAAATTATTGGATTTAATTGGATATAAACCCTATCCCCATGCTTCCTTGATATTTGAAATGATGTAAATGCAGGAAATTCAGTAGAAAATAGTTTGAAATTCGAAATGGTGGTCAAAATGACCAAAATACCCCTAATTATAAAGTTATACCTTTAAAATCAGGGTTTTTTGAAGGAAATTTTGGTAAAAATGATATTTCAAAATTCAAATTGAATCAAATGATGATGAAATGCATAATGAGATATGATGAAATGCTGCTAAACACATTAAGACTGTAAAATCAGAATTTGACATTTTGCAATTTATCCAAAATAACGAATTTCGCTTGTTTTCCGCTTGGATCTGGGTCCCGCGGGGCCCTGTTTTGATGATATGTTAAATCAAGCCTCAAATGAATTCCAAATCACACCAAACTCGGTATGAAGCATCTACCTACTCTGATAGACAGCCTAAAATACTAAAAATTACAAAATGATATAATTTGAATGTTAAAATTTAAAGAAAGTCCTAAAAAGGGTGGATTTCGCCTATGGACCCGAACCAAATGCAATGCTTAATATGACAATGCCACATTTACACCATGAAAACTTCTGATATTTGGCAGACTGCTAAAGGACCCGAAATGGAACATTTTTTGTTTTTACAGCCTCAGGATTTGAGCCATGGTGAGTTCGGTAACAGGGATTTGGTTCTAACGGAGGTAAAATCGACCTAATCTAACATAAAATGCTAAATAAATAGAAAACAACCATGGAAATTTATGATATTTAACAGAGCTACTCACGACACCTACAAAGACAACTTTTATGTTCATGACTTTGGCGCTTGATCAACAGAAACACAGATAAAAATATAACTTTTCACGCCTAAAATAACAGAACAGACAAATGTGACCAAACAGATGACTGTCTAGAAAAATCCGAAATAGATATCACAACTATTCTAAAAATTATAGGCTTTCAGATGCAAACAAAGGACATCTCGGAAATAACATTCCTTTTTTACAGATTTGGATTTGGATCAATACCCAAAGAGAACCCATCGACGTAAGTCGATCCAAAGTCTCAGAAGCCCAAATCAGGCTCTGACACGTGTCCCGAACTCTCGGATTTTTGTGAGACACTAAAAAAAATCCGAAATATCTGAAAAAATCATGTTACAAACTAGACATCCTCCCAAGTTCAGAACATCTTCGGATCTCTCATGAGGGAGATCTCGATTTTATAAGTCGGAAACGATATTTTAAAACGCATCCTGGGTAATAAAACCTGACTCATCTTTTTGAACGTTTACCACAGTAAAAGAATTCAAATCTCTCCGAATTTTTGGCATATTTTTAGGGACACCTAAAAGCGCTTTCCATGATTTTTTAGAATTTTTAATAAAAAATAAATGCATGAAATGATGTGTGGAATGACTGACAAAAACAGAGAACTATTGAAACTGAGCAGAATTGAAATAAATGCTAAATTAATCCTAATTAACTCATGAAACATGCTAAATTAACGAAATAAAATGCAAATTAAATCTAGCTAAATGCATGAATGCTAAAAATCATCAAGGAAGCATAATCATGTATTTTTATATATGTCGTTTTATGAGAATAGCTCAATCCATCCCTCGGATGAGCTCTTTCTTCAAACGACTCCTGAATCAAATCATGATATGAAATCAAGAGGAAAAGAGGTGCATCTTGCTTCATTATGCAGCGTTTGAAGCTCTTGAAAGGGACGGCTATCACGAGCTTCGTTCGTCCTTCGATCCGGGCTTTGGATGATTCACCAAGATCGACCCACGCTTGAATCAGATTGGCCACTGCACGAGCGATGTAGGCACTTCACTGCATCTTCTCCACTGAGCTCAAGGGGGCGTGAATTCCAAAGTTCAAAAATCGGGTTCGGAAGAAAAGCTAGGTTGAGTTTCCAAGTCCAAAAAGGAGCTCTCCTAGGCTGGGCGTGGAGCCTTGTTTTTATAGAATTTTTCTGAAAATTTTGAATTTCAAACAGGCTCAATCTGAGCCCTCCATGTGGCGCCATCTCAGGGGGTGCTCTCTTGGAGTTTTGAGAAAATAAAATAGGAAAATTTGTGGGTGAGACACCTCAGCAGAATTTGAAAATTTTCAAAGTTTGGGTCTGCTTGATTTTCTCTGCAGGAGACTCCCATATTGCGCCACTTCAGAGGGTGCTCTCTTGGAGTTTGAAATTCAAATTCCTAATTTTCTGAAGCTTCTCAAATGGCGCCACCTTAGGGGCTATTTTTATTAAAAAAATAAAATAAAAAAAAGGAATGAAGCCAAGTGGGGTTCTGGAATGGCGCCACCTCAAAAGGAGGTTTGAGGTGTAAAGCTGGAAACAGTAGGAGCATGTCATGTGGCGCCACCTCTGGAAGCTCTTGACACATGTCAGAAGGATAGGAGTGGAAAAAGCAGACTGTGCCACCTCAGAGGAATTCAAATTCTACTTTTCTACAGGAAAGGAGAGGCTGACATGTGGCGCCACCTTAGGGTGGTTCCACACTGCCATGTGGCAGAAGAGTAGGGATGGAAGAAGCAAAATGCGCCACCTCAGAGGGGGGGGGTTCTACTTTTTCTGATGCAGAGAGGTCTGGACATGTGGCAGACAAGTGTCAGCTGTTTGGAGAAGCCTTCTCAAATGGCGCCACCTCAGAAGGTGATTTGAATTTCAAATGAGGGGGTTGGCTCTGAAGGAATGGAGGATGGTCATGTGGCAGTTCCTCAGGGTGGCTCCTACAATGCCATGTGGCAGGAGGAAAAAGCAAGGAACATGTGGCGCCCTCATAGACAAAGTAGAAAAAGGTAGAACTCCAGGATTTGCGCCACCTAGATCTTGTCTAAAAATTTTTGAATAGTTGCTTTTTCTGAAGAAAGCCAAGAGTGACATGTGTCTTCTACTTTTTTTGAAGGAAGCTAGACATGACATGTGTCATCTACTTTTCTGAGAAAAGTAGGGGAAAGACATGTGTCAGCCTGCTTTTTCTGAAAGAAGCAGAGATTGACACGTGGCAGAGGGAAGAGAAGGAGGTCCAAGCCATGTGGCACCATCTCAGACAAAATGGGAAAGGTGAAGTTCAGGATTTGCGCCACCTCTAGAGAGATTTGAATATTTGAATTCTAGCTTTCTCTGAAGAGAGCAGGAAGTGACACGTGGCATTTACTTTTTCTGAAAAGATAAGAGGTTGACATGTGTCCTCTGCAGGAGACACACTTCAAGTGGCGCCATCTCAGAGGAGACAACCTACCTTTTTCTGGAGGAAGCTAAGAGTGACACGTGTCTTCTGCAGGAGACACCCTTCAAATGGCGCCACCTCAGAGGAGACAGGTTTTGCTTTTTCTGGCCAGGACAACACGTGACACTTGGCATCTCAGGATGATCTTTGGAATGATACATGGCGCAGGGTGAAGATGGTGGATGCTGACACATGGCATGGAATGAAGAGGGGGTCTAATGACATGTGGCGGCTTCTTAAGGTAGCCCCACACTGACACTTGGCAGATAAATGAGAGGAGAGAGAAAAGACAAGTGGCACCAATCCAGGGGACAAGGTTCCTATATTTTTTGGATTTTCAAAAGAAAAGCCTGTGTTACACCACCTCAGTGTGGGTCCCACATTGCTTCTTTATTGACATAAGGACAAGACAGTAAAACCTCTTTTTGGAATTTTTATAAAATCTGGACTAATTGGTAAAACAGAAATTTTGAAAAGGGTTAGCCCCTGTAGGACGATTTTGTAAAATGAAGATATTTGAAATTGTTGACAAAAAGGCAAAATCTGAGTTGAAGTGGTTGAAATCCATATTGAAAAATATTCAGATTGTTTTCCTGAGGAAATATTTTGAAATTCAGAGCCCTGGGGGTAAAATGGGAAGAATTGATAATTTTGAAGACCTAGGGTTTTAAAATCGATTTTGAAAATAGTTGAAATTCTAATCTGGATTGAAATTTTTGAAATCAAGAGTTTTGGACCTCAAAATGACATGTTGTGCAGTGCAGTGATATGAAATGTTCATGCAATGATATGCAATGCCATGTCTTATGCAATATAATCTTGAACCAAGACTTGGAAATTCCTGTCTTCTGTTAGGAATAAAATTTTGAACATCTGAGCTAAAAATAGAGAAATTTTTAGAGTTCCAAATGAAATTTAGACTTTTGCAAGGTCCGAGCTCAGAAAATGACAATTTTTCCCTCTGGTGATTTCAAAGACTGAATGATGATGCTTGGTGGAAATGCTGGAGAGGTGAATGAAAATTTGGGGTGTTTACAGATGCAAATGTGATAACGATTTGTACTAAGAAAAATGAAATGTTGAATGCAATGATTACTTGAGAATGCTAAACATTACAACGATTTATGATAATAAAAATTAGATGCAAAGGCAATGACGATTTGCATTAAGGAAAACAAAATCCTAAAGCGATGATTACTTAAGAATGCTAAACATTACAACGATTTACGCTAATTAAAGTTAGATGCAAATGCGATAATGATTTGTACTAAAGAAAATAAAATGTCAAATACAATGATTACTTGAGAATGCTAAACATTACAAGAATTTACGATAATAAAAGTTAGATGCAAATGCGATATCGATTTATACTAAGGAAAATAAAATGCTGAATGCGATGATTACTTGAGAATGCTAAACATTACAACGATTTACGGTAATGAAAATTAGATGCAAAGGCGATGACGATTTATACTAAGGAAGACAAAATCTTAAAGTGATGATTACTTAAGAATGTTAAACATTACAACGATTTATGCTAATGAAAGTTAGATGCAAATGCGATAACAATTTTTAATAAGAAAGACAAAATCCTAAAGCGGTGATTACTTAAGAATGCTAAACTATATAACGATTTACGCTAATGAAAGTTAGATGCAAAGGAGATAACGATTTGTACTAAAAAAGACAAAATCATAAAGCGATGATTACTTAAGAATGTTAAACTTTACACCGATTTTAAACCATTTACCTCATTTAATTGCAGTCCATCTAAAATGAATTGAGCATTTTCGCACTCGACATTTATTGAAGCCCACTCGCCAATCATGGGAATACCACAAACCGCAGGGCCACATTAAGGATGCAAGGCAACAATATGCTCTCAAGTCCAGGCCTACAAAAACAATATATTAGTAAGACTACAACCTTCAACGAGCTTAGTTCACAAGCACTAAATATGTAATAAATAAATACCTGAATAAATGGCCAAAACCCCCTGACGGTTTTCGTACCCCTACTCGCATGGTAAAGTTGATTGTACAAGTGTGCGAGCATAGCAGCACCCCATGCCCAGTTGTCGACTTCATCTAAGTCTTCCAAGAACTGCAGCCACAAGTAACTTATTCTCGAACCAGAACAATTAGAAAATAAAGTAAGTCCAAAAAAATAAAGAAGGAAGTCGCACAACTCTTGGTCAGCTGCTTGAGATGCACATGCAGCGGACCGACCTTCTCATTTATTACGGAAAAAATAAACTTTCATCGATGAAGAATTGCCTCCACCAAAAATACACTCATGTCATTCCTCCATCGACTTTCCTAGAAGGGTCGTGCAATTGTCCCTTGGGTTATAGTTTGAATCTTGTGTTAGGACAGCACTTTCATGGCACTTAAGACCCGTAATCCATGTCACATCTTCTAGGGTCATGGTTATCTCAAAACCCCTAAACTGGAACGTGTTCGTCTTATGGTTCCACTTATTGATGAGGTGGGTCATGGTGTTCCAGCAATTTTCAAAATAATGTTGGTCCAGAAGGCCGCCGAAGTGCATCTTTCATAATCGGTCCTTCTGATATTCACTCAGCTTTCTGAACCACGACAGAACTACAGGCTACTGACACCGCCCTCTCAACTTTTCACCTGTTGCTTTGCTTCTCTTCTGACCTGCCTGTAACACAAAATATCAAATCACAGTTAATCGCTATACATAGTAATCACTATACAAAGTAATCGCTATCGCATTAATCACTATCGCAGTAATCGCTATAAAGAGTAATCGCTATAAAGAGTAATCGCTATACATAATATTCGCTATACAGAGTAATCGTTATACATAGTAATCGCTATATAGAGTAAGCGCTATACATAATAATACCTACAACAATACACCGCGATATATAGTAGCGATTAACATACCTTGGTCAGACTTTTCTCCTCTTTATCCCCTTTCTCTGTTTTTGTACTTCTTCCTTCCTTCCGTCCTTCGCGACCATCGTATGCTTTTTCCTTTCTTTTTCGTTCTCTTCCTCATCCTCCTTCTCCTTCCTTTGTCTTTCCTTCTCTTCCTTGTCCTTCTTCTCCTAACTTTGCCTTTCCCTCTCTTCCTTGTCATCCTTCTTTTTCCTTTGTTTTTTCTTCTCTTCCTTGTCCACCTTCTCCTTCTCCTTCCTTTGCCTTTCCTCTTTCATATTTATCATTTGACTTTCCTTCTCTTCCTTCTTCTTCAATTGACATTTCCTCTCCTTATTTTTTTTTTCTTTTCCCTCTGCTCCTTATTCTTTTTTTGCCTTTCCCACTCCTCCGCCTCCTTCTTCATTTGCCTTATCCTCCTTTGCTTTTCAAAAAAGATTTGCTTCATCAGTTTCATTTTCTCCTCCTTCTTCTTCAACTGCCTTTCTCTCTCCTCCTCCTCCTCCTGCTTCTTCCTTTGTCTTTCCTTCTCTTCCTTGTCCTCCTTCTCCTTTCTTTGATTTTCCCTCTCCTCCTCCTTCTTTTGCCTTCGCTTCTCCTTCTTCTCCTTAGTCTTCTTTTGCTTTTCTCTCTCCTCCTCCTTCTTTTGCCTTCGCTTCTCTTCCTCCTTCTCCTTATTATTCTTTTGATTTCCCTTATCCCCCACCTCCTCCTTCCTTTGCCTTGGTTTCCTTTGTTTTTTTTCATTATCCTCCTCTTCCTTTCATTTTGTTTGTCTTCATCATTCTTCTTCTTCTATTAAATCGTTGGATTATCATCTTCAATATCTCACGAATTAGGCTTCGATCTATACTTTATCAGCAACTGCTCCCTTTCTTTATCATTCTTAATCTTCATTATTCTGTAGTACGCTTCTACTTGCTCATACAAAGCATACTCTTGGACGATTACGTCAAGAGTTTTCCCCGTTGACGACTAAGCGTTTCTTCTCTTAGGAATGTAAGCCATTGGAAACCTGCACAACACAAAAACTTATCGAGACGGCAAAGGGTGCTCCGACGAAAGAAGATAAATCGTTAGAATTTTTTGTGGAACGTTTAGGGAAAAATATTGTGAAGAACTCTTTTTATAGCGGAGGAGTTTAATGCTTATGGGACCCACCAAAGATTTTTTGGCGGTTCACGTCTTATAATAAAAGATTTTATAATGACGTCATTGTCGGACACAAAGATCGGCCTTTGTTGCAAAAATAGTCATAATATAACACAATCAGATATTCAAATATCATACAAATTGATATGGAAATTACTATTGATAGCTTTTTAATGCTTATGGGACCCGTCAAAGATTTTTTATCGGTTCACATTTTTTGTGGTTCACGTCTTATAATAAAAGATTTTATAATGATGTCGTTGCCGACCACAAAGATCTGCCTTTGTTGCGAAAATATTGTCATAGTATAACGCAATCGGATATTCAAATATCATACAAATCAATATGGAAATTACTGTTGATAGCTTATAAATCGATATTAAGAATAAAACAATATCTTAAATCCATATTAAGAATCAACATAAAAATCAATATTAAGATTCAAAACAATATCTTAAATCGATTTTGAAAAATTGTATTGATATCTTAAACATCGATATTTAGAATCAAAACAATAGTTTAAATCGATATTAATAATCAAAACAATATCTTAAATCAATATACGAAATCATGATAGAAATCGATATTACGAATCAAAACAATATCTTAAATCAATATTAAGAATATTATGTTGAATTGTCGTATCGATGATTAATATATTATGCGATATGTATATCGATGTGTAAGATACTAGGTATTTTCTAGTATCGATTTTTAAGATGTTATACCATGACGTCTATGTCTGCCACAACTGGATGGAAATCACTATTGGCATGAGTACAAATCGTGATACAATTGTACGGACAAATCATTGTCTCATCTTGCCTTCAAATTTACACCTCGTTTAGGGTATAGGTATAATGTTTAGGATTTAGGGCTTAGTGTTAGGGTTTAGAAAGATATGACACCATTTATAAATCTCTTTCTTTATCATTCTCAATCCTCATTATATAAATCATAAATCATTGCTGCTTTAAATATATAAATCATAAATAATTAAATATATAAATTATTGCTGCTTTAAATGTATAAATGATTTGTATATATAAAGACTATGAACTATCGTGATTTTCCTTTAAGAGTTTGTCTAAGCAAACAATACGTTCCATCATGATTTACAAAATGACTGATTCATAAATGGCGGAAAGAAAATTAAACAAATCGCGATTTGCTTTTACGAGTAATGTCCATGTGAACTATATGTCCTACCGCGATTTACACACTGACTGACTCATAAAAGAAGGAAAACAAAAACAATAAACAAATCGATATGATGTTTATACTTAGTAAACTACAAATCCTGACTTAGTAGCAAATCGATATCACTGTACAATAATTGATATAGCGATTTGCTTGATACCGATTATCCTTTTGCGAATTATTTTTTTTAGCTTTGTATATGTGAACAACATGTCCTACCACGATTTATACAATGACTAATTCATAAAAGGCAAAAAGGAAAATATAATAAACAAATTGACACAATGTTTAGGCATAGTAAACTATAAATCGAGTTAACTTCAACGATACATTACAACCACATTCATTACAAAATATATGAGTGTTGCACATTCTTTGCTTCTCATGCAAATATCCTCAGCTGAACATTCTTTGCTTTCAGAGTGTTGCACATTCTTTGTTTTCAGAGATCCTCTAATGTTATCACTCCTGGCACATAGTTCATATTCCAGCTAGCAAGATCTCTAGAGAGATATATATTCGATCGACACAAAGAATCACTTTGCAGCAGGAAATGAGTGCACTCTTGAAAATATGCTTCACAAACTTCAGTTCAGGCACTCACCGTTAGAAAGAACTGATTCTATGTGCATATTTGTCATGAAGTATATCAAAGGTAGACAAATATTTTTCCAACTATGAATTATGGTTTGCGAACAATGGAGGGTCTGACAGTAGGAATAAATCAAATAGATGAACATCAACATCACTCTCTGTCTATCATGAAGAATATTTATGCTTGCTCTGGTATGGCGGCAACGATTGAAGATGATTATGGTCATTATATTCCGTGTAAACTTCGATATACTTCACGACAAGTAGAGCATAGTCGTATGTGTCATGAATATATCGATGTATACACAGAAGATAACAATCATAATCATCATCGAAGATTATACAAATATTTTCTCACGTCGTGAAACAACTACGTTATCAGCATCAAAACCCATTTATCAAGCACAGGTAGAAGGAACACAAAAGAATAAAGAAGAAAGAAAAATACAAGGGAGAAGAAGAAGAAGAAGGAGAAGGCGGAGGAGAAAAAAGAAGAAGAAGAATAAGCCGCGCTGTCGCAAAAAAGAGGATAAATAGATTAGGGTTTTAGACATGGACAACGGGTCAGGTCGGATAGGGTAGGGTTTTACATAGATTAGGGTTTTACACAGTTCTATATTAGAGTTTTACATAGAATAAGGTTTTACACACGTGTACACAAATCAACACGACGTTTAGACTTAGTAAAGTATAAATCGATTTACAACTTGATAACTATTAAAAAGTTGCAAATCACTATCACTGTTATATAGAAGAAGTGTTCTATCACGATTTGTACAACAATCGGCATTAAGTTAAAGTTGCAAATCTTTATCACTATTTTATAGAAGAAGTGTTCTATCAAGATCTGTACAAGAACAGACCTAAATTGGAAATGATTTGTCCTATCACGATTTGTGTTGACGAGTTTATCTATGTGAACGATATCCTATAGCGATTTGATTTTACGAGCATTTTCTACGTGAATGATATGTCGTATCACGATGTACCTAATGACTGATTCATAAAAGGCAGAAAGGAAATAACTGTAAACAAATCAACACAATGTTTAGACTTACTAAAGAACAAATCGACACGATGTTTAGGGTTTAGGGTTTCGAGGTTCGGAGTTATGGTCTAGGTTTTAGGGTTTAGGATTTAAGGTTAAGGGTTTAGTAATTTATTAAGGGTTTAGGGTTTAGCATTAGGGTTTAGTAAGATATTAAGGGTTTAGGGTTTAGTAACAAATCGACACGACGTTTAGACATAGTAAAGTACAAATTAATTTACAACTTTATAACTATCACGATTTGCTTTTACGAGCGTTTTCAACGTGAACGATATATTGTATAGCGATTTACTTGACAACGATTCAAAAAAGGCAGAAAGGAAAAACAATAAACAAATCAACACGATGTTTAGACTTACTAAAGAACAAATTGACATGATGTTTAGGGTTTGGGGTTTAGGATCAAGGGTCTAGGGTTTAAGGTTTCGAGTTTAGGGTTTAGGGTTTAGGGTTTATGTTGTAGGGATTGGGGTTTAGGGTTTATGATTTAGGGTTTAGGGTTTATGGTTTAGAGTTTAGAGTTTAGGGTTCAGGAGTTATGGTTTAGGGTTTAAGGCTTAACAATATATTAAGGGTTTAGTGTTTACCATTAGGGTTTAGTAAGATATTTAGGGTTTAGGTTTAGATTTATGGTTTAGGGTTAGGTATAGGGTTTAGGGTTTATAGTGAGAGTATAGGGTTAGATATTTGTAGTATGTAATTGAAACCTATGCGTGAGGAATAACAATTGTAGCGACATGAGGTGTCCATTTGCGTGTTCAAATTGTTGCTCATTTAGGGTTAGTATAAATCGCTATTGCATTAAACGTATAAATTATTCCTACTTTAAACGTACAAATCGCTGCTTCAAACTTACAAATCGATGTAGAAATTGCACCCTTCATAAGTACATATCGTTGTAATGTTTGGGCTTCAAGAGTAAACCTCGTTGTACGATTTAACAAACTTACAAATCTTGGTAACTTTATATATCATAAATCGCTACTGCGTTAAATGTATAAATCGTTGCTGCTTTAAATGTATAAATCATAAATCATGTCGATTTGGCTTTGTTACCAAAATATGTGTCATTCATTTATAAAAGAAACATCGTTTCACACCCCGCTCGTTGTCAAAAATCGATATGCCTTGTGAGACCTGTATTTCGGTTAACGATTTATGAGATTTACGCAATGACGTCTATGTCAGCCACAACGATTTGCCTTTGTATAAAAAATATTGGAATAGCATAACGCAAAGCGCGGTTGTAGTAATATACTATCGATTTGAGAGATATTGTTTTGTTTGTTAATATCGATTTGTAAGCTATTATACTTATGTTTATCGTATCGATTTGTAATATGAAAACTCAATTATGCTGAATTGTTGTATCAATTTGTAGTATATTATGTGATATATACATTGATTTGTGTGTTCAAATCATTGCTCATTTATCGATTTCTATTAAAATCGCTGCACATTATTTGAAGTATGAATCATTGTAAATATATATTATGTGTTTGCTAGTGTCAATTATTATGATATTTGTCGTATAAATTACGTCAAAACATGCTAATACTATAAAGCATTAGGTTTATTAGCATGGTAAATAATAACTTGAAGATAATGACATTGAATGTTGAACAAAGTTTACAAAGTTTGTATACTAAGTTAATAAACTCCAATTTATTACACTCCTCACGAGTGATACCTTATCATGCTTCCAACCACCTTATCATGTTTTGACATGCTTCCAACCATCTTTCCTTTGGCAGGGTCAACCCATTATTTGTAAAGATCTTCAATTATTTCTCTTCGATGAGTATGTACAACCATTACGAATGAGCTCGTTTGCTTGCAAAGGATATGCGGGATCTGACCCCTGATATAGAGTTGTTAGAACTTTTGTAGATGAACATGGAGCTACCAGTTGAAGAGTATACTTTTGAATATGTTATTGTTGATTTAATATCTGATAGATTCTCAATCGCACGACAAAGGGTGGTCCGACACCAGACGATGGTAAAAGGTGGTCCAACAGCAGACGACGGCAAAATGTGCTCCGACAACAAACGACGACAAAGGGTGCTCTTGCGGCAGCAGACGACGACAAAGGGTGCTCCTCTAGAGGTGTAAGGGTGATCCAGAACGGAGAGAACGACAAATTTCAAGGTTGAGACTCTTCAAGTAAAAGTGTTTACTACTTAGGGCGAAAACAAGAGGTTATCCTCCATTTTCTAACAAGAGAACATTTTTGTCCTTTACTCGAAACATCATTTCATGACACTAATGAAGAAAAATGGTACTTAAGTCTTTGCAAACGCACAAGACTTCGATGTTAAGTGATGCAGACACACACGAAAAAATAGGCCCCACGTGCTTACATACGTGATGCTCATTCAGACCCGAGAGCATGCACCTGCGTGTTCTTGGAGGAACATATAACATGCTTCTTGCATGTCCTCTTCATGGTTTCATGGGAGTGATACTTTTTTTTTTTTAAACTACCGTTAACATTAAAAGATGCTCGCCACATGGCGAGCATCAAAAGGTCAAGATCAACGGTGGATATCGTTCGACGAATGACCTGATCTGTGTCCAATTCTGTCGGACACCATAGATCGCTTTGCCCGCACCTTTTCTATTATTTTTCTTCCTCCAAGTTGCAATCAACCACTGAACGAGAGAGAGAGAGAGAGAGAATGGTGCACAGCACCTACGATTCCTTCCAGATCCTGAGGGACGCGCCCTCCCGGATCGAGTCGGTGGCCTCGTGGAGCTCCAAGCTCCTCCTCGCCTGCGCCGATGGATCCCTCAGGGTCTACTCCCCGCCGTCCGATCACCTCGCCTCCGGAACCCCGACCCCTTCCAAGGACGAGCCCTACGTGCTGGAGCGCACCCTCAACGTCTTCTCCAGGAAGGGAGCCTCTGTCTCCATCCAGTCCCTGGGCTCCCGCAATCTCCTCCTCTCCCTCTCCGACTCCGTCTCCTTCCATCGCCTCCCCAGCCTCGAGGCTGCCGGCTCCCTCGGCAAGACCAAGGGCGCCAACGCTTACGGCTGGGACGACCGCCGCGGGTTCCTCTGCGTCGGACGACAGAAGAAGGTCATCATCTATCGCCATGAAGGTTAGCTCATCGTCGTCTATCATCGCCTCTTTTTTTTTTTATGTGCATATTCATGTCCACATACACTGTCGATAAGAATGTTTGACTCAAGTTTATTCCTCCCCTTTTTGTTTGCTCCAAATGCAATCCAATTTCTTTTAGATCTAGATAAACTACGTGGTTGGCCAAGTATTTTGATTGCTAACTTCTGTAATAGGCTATTCACTCCACTCATTTCCCACCATATCCCTAATTGAAAAAAAAAATCAATTGTGAATTGGATTCCAAAGTTAAAGAATTAGAGAATGCTTAATAGCATAAAACTCACGTGGATTTGCAATATTAATAAGAGATATTGTAATCTCATTGAAGACCTTCTGATCTTTTGAATGATAACCTGTCAATTCTGAAGCAAGATTGTGTAATCGGTCAATTTTAATGCAAGATCATTCTGCTATTTTTCTTTCTCAATCTTCTTCATTATCATTATTTTGATCCCATCCATGATTTCACTATTCATCTCACCAAACTAATATAAAAAGTTATCAAGTTAAATTTCCAACAAAACCAAATAATGGACATTTCAAATTAAGTTCACATCTATGGTCAATGATGTTTTTGCAATGTCTATGTACTTATCCATGATTTCACTATTCATCTCACCAAACTAATAGAAAAAGTTATCAAGTTAAATTTCCAACAAAAGCAAATAATGGACATTTCAAATTAAGTTCACATCTATGGTCAATGATGTTTTGCAATGTCTATGTACTTATCCATTTGATTGTTATGAAAACTCTTGATTGTTTCTTTAACACAATTTATGGCTTTATAAATAACCTATAGTAGAATCATTTCCATTTACCGTGGTCAAGACATTTACAAGTGGCTCCACAGTTTCTACTATTTCTCTTTCATGCTGTGTTTGGGAGGAGGGTGTTGGAGGAGATGAGATGGTGTCAGAGACAGTTATTTGAGTTGGACTACTACAAAAAAATTTGGAGGATATTTGGGAGAAGGAATGCAGGGAATCGTGAATTTAGGCTGGGATTCAGGAGGTTACAAATCCTCACTTTTGCCCTCTTTCAACTCCTTTCACAGTGAGGAGGTATTTACAACTCCTTACTTTGAAGGGATTCCAGTGGTTTGTGTAATAAACCGAAAAAAAAAATTTAAGTTTGGATTCGGGTCGGATCCGGACCTGGACCCGACCCGGACCCGAAAGGGAGGCACCGCCTCCCGTGTCTTTTGAAGACAGGGAGGCAGGGGTTTCAAAGAGAACCCCCACCCCCCTTCTTCCTCTCTCGGTCTGTCTCCCCCGGCCGACTCCCTCTCTGCGTTGCTGAGCATCGCCGCCGACGCCCCCCTTCCGACAAGCACCTTCCGGAAGCCTCCCCAGAGGAGCCCCCGACGTAGGAGCTCCCTCTTCTCGCCGGATACCCCCCTCCGTTGCTGCCATCGTCGACTACCTTTGTTCCCTCCGTCGACGCTGTCGCCGATGCCGGCAACCCCCAGGTACACTTCTTTTTCTCCTTCTCTCCTCTTCGTCTCCCTCGACCCTCCTCTTCAAGGGTCGGTTGACCAGAGCCACCAATCGTGGTGGCTCTAGGTCTGCCAGGGAGGGAGGTGCTGAGCACCTCCCCTCATTTTCCCCCCTCTTCTTTTCGGCAGGCGGCAGGGCTGCCGCCTGCATCGCTTCTTTTCTTGGGCGTTGGGCTTCAGGGGAGGGGCTGCTCATGCCTTGGACGACAGGGTGGCAAGCCCCGCCTCCCCTACTTGCCTTTTATGCAGGTAAGTCGGCAGGGGTCGAGCCCTTGCCACTTAGCCGACAGGTCGGCAGGGGTAAAACCCCTACCGCCTGTGAGAAGGGTTCTGGCAGGGGGTTTTGGGGCCCCTGCCTGCCCTTTTGTTTTCACAGGGAGGGTCGAGACCCCTCCATGTCTCTTCTTGGCCATAGGGAGGGTGGAGTCCTCCCTGTCTCCTTTTTGGTCGTGCAGGGGAGGGTTCGACCCTCCCTGCCTCTGTTTGTTGAGGGGAAGGGTTCGAGCCCTCCCTGCCTACGTGCTATGCAGGGGAGGGTTCAACCCCCTCTGCTTTCGCAATATGCAGGAGGAGGGGTCGAGCCCCCTCCTCGGTCCCTTGATGTTAGGGGAGGGGTCGAGACCCTCCCTGCTTGTCTTTTATACAGGGGGAGGGGTCGAGCCCCTCCCTGCTTGTTCATTGCGTAGGGAAGGGGTCAATCCCCTCCCTGTTTCTGTGTTTCGCTGGGAAGGGGGGGCCGAGACCCCCTTCCTCCCTCTATTGTTCGGGGGAGGGCTGAGCCCTCCCTGTGTTCTGTTTCTGCTTGGCAAGCAGGGGCTCATCCCCTATCCTTGTTTCTTTTTGCAGGACGGAACAAGGTCGTCGCCGTTGCCCTTTTTGCAGAGATGGCAGAGGACCGAGTCCCCTAGCCCTCTTTGCATATTCGCCAGGCAAGGTGCGGCCTACTGCCTCTCCCTTAGTGGCTTGCAGGGAAGGGTCTCGCCTCCTTGCTCTCATGGCAGGCAGGGCGAAGCCTCCCTCGTTGTCTTCTTCGGGCAGGGGTGCAACCCCCTGCCTCCTCGGAGTCCGCCGACGACAAGTCAGCAGGGGCTCGCAGCCCCTGCCCCTGCTTATTGCGCTTATAGCAGGTGCGCAAGGGCACGATGCCCCTGCCTCTGCTTCCTTTACGTCAGGACGATGGCAGTGCCCCTGACTTCCTATTTTGGTATTAGCTTGCTAAGATCGTTACTTTTGCAGCTCGTACGACGGATCTCGCTCGCGCTCTGCGACCTGAGCCACCAATCGCGTACATCCGCGGACGACAGCAAGTTTGCAACTCTCAAAGGTAGGGGAAGATTGCACAGAAGACTTGGACAATTGAATTAAGTTCAATTAACTAAAAAAGGACCATTAAATAAATATATATATATAGAAATATATATATTTATACGAGTATGCATTTAACTCAAGGACGCGGTTTCGCGATCCTTGTCCTTTACCTTGCCGTTGCGCATCACACAAAGGTTTTGCGTTGCACTCCTGTTTACAGCCTTTACTTTGCCGTCGCGCATCGCGCATAGGTTTTGCGTTGCACTTCTGCTTACGGTCTTTACTTTGCCGTCGCGCTTTGCGTTAGGCTCTTGCTTTTGCACATGTGTTGTTACTGCCTTGCTATTGCAGATGACGCTTAGGTATTCGCTCATTGCATACGCGTGTGAGGCATCCTCGTGGAGGATGCAAGAGACATCTATCACTCCCTCTTGTGACAAGAGTTCAGTCGGGAGCTGGCGATACACTCTCGTCTAAGGGAGAGGGATACCTCATAAGGATCCTGGCTCTTCGTGTGCGCAGTTCTGCAGAGTCGACTTGAGATTTTAGGGAGCTGCGCAAAAGCATCAAAGACTGCTCGAAATCGAAGCATTTGGAAGGATGTGACTGGCTGGTTCTGCTCGCCTTCTTGGCTTATCTCGAGTGATCCCGAATTGGGGGTTCGAGCGAACTTCTTAGCAGGTGTCCTGTTGAGAAACCCGTGTCCCGTCTATCGAGGTCAGTATCGAGTCATGCGAGACATGTAGATACCCCGATAGCGGATTTGATTCGAGATAATCACATGTATAATGTTGGTACAAGGTACTGCTCTTTCAAAAGATAAAGTAAAGTTGATAAACTTTACATCTTTGTGAAACACTCCTGTTTAGGCTTCTATTGAGGAACTATACCCCCTTCATCCTAGAGTACTTGTAGTCGTGCACGACACGTCTAGTACTGCGATGATTGGATGAGACGGTCGTGCGACCTCGAACAACGCTAAATGCAAAATGTTGTAATCACATAAATGACCTCACATTCGCCTTCACAGGCAAAATGCTTGAGTGGTTTAAAGACCACAACATAGAATGGGTCGTTAGTTAAGCAACCCCTAACACACCCATTCGCTTCTGGTTGTCTATCAAGGGAGAGGACAGATCAGTACAAAACTCCAATGGACAGGTTGTTAACAACCACCCCACGGGCAATGATCCGGCCTCCCCAGTCATTGGAGTTAAGGGGAAAGGGGCTATAATAGTTAGCTCAAGACTTCTACCAAAGTTGGATGCATCCGTGACACTGCTTTTTCAGCCTCTGGAGAATCCTCTCTCGGCTAAAGCCGTCCCCTTTGGAGCGGACTCAACTAGCTATTCGGGTTATTAAAAATACATAGAATAACAGACGCCCGAACTAGTCTCAGTTGTTTCTACGTTTTGCCTGCGCGTACCCGCAGGCCAGTAATATCAGAACATAAAGTCTGTTCACATTTGGTTGTTGGGTCGTGAGACTCGCTTGCACTACTGACTCGTTTGCACTACTGATTCGCTTGCACTACTGACTCGCTTGCACTACTGATTCACTTGCATTACTGACTCGCCTGCACTATTGATTCGCTTGCACTACTAATTCGCTTGCTTGCTCGATAGTTTAGTATGCTACTCGTTGAGCTGTGCACGCCTGTCAAGGCATTATTCTAGTTGGTTAAACTGATTATGCAGTTCTTTGCGGAGTAATAAGGAGCTTCTCATACTAGTTAAATGCTTATAATAATAGCATTATGTCAGTTGCTACATATTAGCATGCGACTTGCTTTATCCCTTGGTCGGACTGTTTGGTGCTTATTGTAGCGTAGCACTTGTTGGCTTACATCTCTTATGATTGATGTGATTGCATACAGCTCGTACTCTACGAACTGGTGAAAACTAGGATTGATGTGGCCGCTTGTCTTAAAAGCTGCTTACATATTGTGATATAACTGCTGCCGTATGATTCCTTATGAATGGCTTGTGATGCAATGGTTTATGCCTCATGATTAATTTAATTACTTGTTGATAGACTGAGCCATTTTAGGGTAATTATATGTTTTACGAGCATTGTTATGAGTGCTTGTCTTATTCAGTTGTTTTGTTTGGCTGACGGGTAAAGTTAGTTACCCTTTGCCCATAGTATTAATTGGATTGCCATATCTGCGCGTTCTCATGTGTCGTTTACACATGCTTTGAGGGCCTATTTAAGGATTGCAATATTCCTTATGGCAATAACACGATGCGTATGATTATATGCTTCTATGTGAAGTGATACGATGCATATTGCTGATATGCATGTTTGTGCCTATATTGTGGCTACCGACCCCGAGGCGGTCAATGATTTAGAGCAGTCAATTATTGATGCATGTATCACTGAGTGGGGTGTTTGTCGAGCACTTGATCTCCAAAGGATTATCTGCGAGGGCGTGTATGATCAAGACCAGGTACCCGACTAGAGTGGTAGATTCTCTGTGAGGATGTACACTGTCCACGAACGGGTAGCCGCAAAGGCGGTGAACTCCTGTGAGGAAGTGTATGGTCCAAGACCAGGTATACCATCTAGGACGGAATTCCTTGTGAGATTATACATTTCCCAGACCAGGTGATCCGGCGTTGATCTTGTTGTTTGTATTAGTGGATATTGACCCTGAGAGCGGTCATTTGTGTTGATGCGTGTATCGCAATGATTTTCATTGGATGTGGCATTTGTTAGGGATCGGTCTCCCAAAGGTTTCTCTGTGAGGATGTACACTGTCCACGAACGGGTAGCCGCGAAGACAGTGAACTCCTGTGAGGAAGTGTAGGGTCCAAGATCAGGTATACCCTCTAGGGCAGTAATTCCTTGTCCGGTCGTATATCTCTCGGACCGAACGATCCAACGTGGATCTTGTGTTTTTGCTTACCATAAAAAGTTATGGTAAGCTGTGACGATCTTCTAAGATTGTTTGTGATAGCTAACTATGAATTCATAGTTTCGGCTTTCTGTTTTAGCATGATTACATGCATGGCTCAGATGTGAGAATCAGATCGTTAGTGATTTGAGTTAGTGTTTATGTTTTGGACCTTCTACGGAAGGGTGGGCTTTTCTGAGGAAGTATGACGCCTTAGTGCGTCGTAACCGGTGACAGTCAGCCGCGGAAGACTTTGAGAGATGAGAATAGATTAAGGTTGTTTAGGACAAAGCGTTTGTTAGAAGTCGTGAGAGCGACAAAAGATGCCCTGATACTGATTCAGTGCAGAGACCTCGTTCTAGGAACGAGAACAAGCTAGTTGCGTGGTAGTTCACAGCTTACGATCAATTGAATCGTATGGTGCGTTTGTCAGTTGCACTGCTTACTTGCTTCGAACTGCTTACTGGTTGCACTACTTGTGCATTCGCACTACTTATTCGCTTGTACTACTTACGCGTTTGCACTATTTACTTGCTTGCATTGCTTACCTGTTTAACTGCATATCTGCTTTAAACTGCGTAACCTACAAACTGCGTAACCTACTGAATTAAATGTACTTAATTCAGTTCCTTGTAGTCTCTCTTGTGCACCTACTAGTTTTTCGTGAAACTAACCCATTCTATGGGTACAGGTGATGTTTAGGTACTCTACGGGCGATGGCGTGATTGCAAGATGACTTCAAGACTTCTTCTTCCTGCTCTTAGCTCGCGTCCTGGACGCTTGGGTTTGTATCGGATTTCCCTTAGGATATCCGAATCTTGTGAGTTTTGGTTCTTTTAGCTAACGTGCCCAAAGTTGTGATCTTGCCTTGTGATTTATCAAAGAAAAATCTTTCGTTGATTTCATAAACAAACTCTGAAGGAAAGAGATATATCTAGTCTCTTGCCTGTTTTTCTGAAAATGTTAGCAAGTTTGAAATTTGGGGCGTTACAATTTGTTACCAAAAGACGTTCACCTCCGGTGGGTAGTTATCGAAAGACATTCACCTCTCTCTCTCTCTCATGTTAGTCATTTCATATTCATTTGGATCTAGGTAACCCAAATCCCACACAATGGTCAGACATTAGATTTGAATCAGAAACAATATTGACTCCATAACATTGATGTATCTTGTTTGGATTTGGAGTCATATATGAACCTAGAATCTCTATATAAAATCCATATTTAGGTTGAATATCAATAGTTAGTTTTTTTTTTGTCAAATCTAACTGAATGGACTCATATTCAATTGGATATCTGACCCATATCTAAATTCTTTGCTTTCTTAGTAATAGGGTAAAAAATGGATTGGATTTGTTCAAATCTTTGGTCCAAACCTAAGCTTTGTTTCTAATATCGATTTAGATTTACATATTCAAAGTTTTTTGGATTAAAATCACCGTTTGAAATTAGATATTTGGTTGGATTCAGATCTAATCCAATTTATCAATAGCTTGTAGATGTAGGTCTTTTTGGCCATTATTGTTAGGAAGCTTGAGGTTGATGCTTGGGTGGGCCTCACAAATTAGATAGTTGATTGAAATGATAAGCAATCTCCTATTTCATTTTTTAATGTCCCTTATGCTTTTAGTTTGCATTTTTCAGTTAGTTTGCTTTTATTAAAATTGAATGCATCAATTATTGGGTAAAACCTATGTCACAATTTTAAAATTTTTGGACACGGGGACTCGGCAAAAAAAAAAAAATATATATATATATATAATTTTATTTTATTTTTAAAATGCCACAGCTGACAGCACAGTCTGTGTGTCTGTGCACAGTCACAGACTGTGACTGTGCACAGTCACAGGCACAACACTGTGCACAGTCACAGTCACGCAGCACAGTCACAGTCTGCACTGTGCATTTTTTTATATATATATTTTTAAATAAAAAATATAAAAAATTTGTTTTTAGGGACATTTTTGGACTCGGTCAAAGTTGACCGAGTCCAAAATGTGGACGGACTCGGCCTGGACTCGTTGACCGAGTCCGACTCGGCGTTGTCCGAGTCTGACTCGGCGTTGACCGAGTCCGACTCGGCGTTGACCGAGTCCGACTCGGCATTGACCGAGTCCGTGCCGAGTCCGAAGCCGCACCCGAGTCCGCACCCGTGTCGGGGCGTGTCGATTCGTGTGCAGCACCTCCTTAGCCGAGTCCGTGTGACATAGGGTAAAACAAAGCTTTAAAAGTATACCTATTTTTTGTGTGCATGAGATTCAATCCAATTGTAATCCATATTATATGTAAAATTGTTTTTCCACAGAAGACAATGATTTAAATATTACTTGTTTGTTAAAAAATTTAAATGTCAGTTATTCCATTAAATATGATATATCTTTTCTCTACATTCTTTGCTACTCAAATACCATGCTACGGGTTCCCAAACAAGGTGATGAATCAGTAGTAGTTAAAAGCCTGAATCCTTGAAGGAGTTGTTTATGCTTCCAAACAAAAGAGGGACTCCACAACTCCTTTGAAATCCATTTCTCTTCAAATCCAGTAGTTGTACTTCCCTCGACTCCTTGCAACTCCCTTCAACATGGATTCCCAAACAGAGCTTCATTCCCCCCCCCCCCCCCCCCCCAAATTTCTTTTTTTGCCAATTTGCATAAGCTACCAAAAACATCAATTTACCCTCTTTTGGTAAAAATTAGTAGCAAAACGAGCAACTCCAGGTTGTCATATTTCTCTTTTTCTTTGTATAGCTTCTTATAAGTTTTTTTTCCCAATTTGTGCATGAAATTTGCAATCCTTTGTGCTCTTGCCAAAAAATGACATTAAAACATGGACACTGGTAGCCACCATGGATGCTCAGTTGCCAGAGTCTTATCTAATTCCAGAGATGGTGAATATTGCTGGTTGGTCACTGTTCAGAGAGAGAGAGAGAGAGAGAGAGAGAGAGAGAGAGAGAGAGAGAGACTTGTTTCAGCGCCAAAGAGATAGAAGTGAAAAAGGGGGCAATTGTTTGAGACTTGAGAAGTGAAAGAGGGCTCAAATTTTCTTTAGATTTTGTCCAAGGTTAAAACAAAATAGCTAAAAACACATTATATTTTGTGTTATTTTCAAAGTATGGTAGTATTATTGTGACTTTACAAATATCTAATAATATTGCGACATTTTGAAACTAACAAATATCTTAGCCATTTCAAATGGCTGAAAAAATATCATGGTATTTTTCACTATGATAGTTTGCCTCTCTGTGATAGCATGTCCATTTCTCTTGTTGAAAAAGATCTTTAAAAAAAAGGTCCATCGTTCTTCAGATTATTTCTTGGTGTTTTCTTGGATATCTCTTTGCATTTACTTTAAGCACTTATTTGCAACTTGTATTTACTTGCCAATAGGTGACAAAGGATTAAAAAAGGTGAAAGAATTCAACATTTCTGATGTAATAGTCAATGATATGGTATGTCAAAATATTTGTTTGGTATGAGAAAAGAATACATTATAATGAACCACACAACCAGAGCTTTATCTGAGTTTTTTCCATGTGGAAGGATTGCTGCCTACTATTGTTTCTAATGCATGCTTAAGAAAGAAATGATCTTACTTATTGGTCTTCAATTGGACTAGTAAATGGCTAGCATCAAGCTTTTACGGGGGAGATATGAAACACTGTATTCTGTAAACATTTTTTATGATTAGTACAGACACGCAATCTTTGGGAGATGGATGTTCATGTGGTCAATTCATGCCTTGCTCTATAATATACTATTATGAAGTTTAAACTGTGAAAAGGATGGAAGTTGAACTTTCTGAATGTGTAGTATTTCCCTAGAACAGTTATCAGGTACTTCTTTATCCAATTCATTGATGGGACTACTTTTTGCATTTGGCGATACGGGAACTTGGGACGTAGGGCTACTTTGGTACTTCTACGAGTTCTTTGAAGTTTGAACAATTTTAAATAAACTATATAGGTTCTCTCTCTATTTTCCATTTCCTTTCTTTGTCTTGTTTTTCTTCTTTTTATTTTAGTGAAATATGAGACATATCACAACTGAATTCTGCTCTATGATCATTCATCATGTCCCTCGCACTTCACATGATTTTATGGCGTTCTCTTGGATAGCTCTTTACTAACACTGTTTGCAACTTGTGTTTACTTGCCAATAGGTGGTAAAGAGTTTGCAGAGATGAAAGAATTCAATGTTCCTGATATAATTAAGTCAATGATATGGTGTGGTGAAAATATTTGTTTGGGTATCAGAAAAGAATACTTGATAATGAACAGCACAAATGGAGCACTATCTGAGGTATTTCCATGTGGAAGGATTGCTGCCCCTTTAATCACACCACTTCCTTCTGGAGAGCTTCTACTTGGAAAGGTACTGTTGATGTTTAACTGAGAGCACCTGCTAGTTTTAATGAACTTGCTGCTGTCAAGGTACTTTTGCACAATTTAGGAATCACATTCAATTACTTGCAAGAGGTTTGACTAGGTTTTGGTGTGTGAGATTGCTCGTTTGTAGGGGTGGACATTAGGTCTGTCACGAAGTGGTGCGGAATCCAAGGCACTCAAAACCCAAACACAAATACAAACATGCAATACATATGAATGAAAAATAAATACAACAAACACAATACTTTATGAATATGTATCTTCATTAATAATGAACCTTGAAATACATAAGCCAAATAAAAACATTATACAAAATACCTCATTACGCAAATACACTCACACTCATGAGCATATACTACCCATCACTCTCACACACAATAGGCACACACACCCCATATATATAGTGAGAAAAGAGAGGAAGCGATAGAGTAAAGAGATGAGAGAGAAAGTCCTCTCTAGCCATTGGACTAGAAATCTAGCTTTTGGGCTTAGTTCCCAACACAAATCTAGCCGTTGGGCTGAGTTCCCAACAACTAGTATTACAAATCATATATTATATACATAGAAAACGGATAGAGTAATCTTAACAGGGTCGGGCCAGGCTGACCCTATAACAGCCCCGCAAAGGCCCTACATGCTCGAATGACTTGCTTGATTGCCGAAAGGATGCTCTTGATCTTCATGACCCGAAAGGATGCAAAAAACAAAACCATTACATAAAATGTCTTCATGACTTCATCAAGTTCTTCCATTCGTTGTTTCCTTAAAGGATGCTCTTGATCTTCAATCTTATGCTCTATTATACAAAAGGTCTTTAGGATCTTCAATATCATCAATATTTGAGAATCTGTAAATAGAGCTAACAAAACATTCCAACTATACATACACATATATATCATAAAACATAAAAAATAAAAAAAATAAACTATATCAATTATATATTATGGAGAGAGGATGACCAAACACACAAAAAATACAATATATAAAAATTATTTAGTAAAACAATTTAATAATTTTTAAAATCATTTAAAAAAATTAATTTTGAAAAATCATTAAGTTTTAAAACACAATAGTCATTGAGTGACTCACTTTGATAGATAATTTTTAAGAAACCATAGTTCTTAATTCACAAGGGAACATAATTGCATATTATTAAAAGAGATGCAAGCATAAAATATCGAAAAGATAAAGTCAATAATCACATTAATTTCATGAAAATCATGCACACATATATTTATCACAAAATGCACATTAATACATAAAAGACAGGTTTTCAACAACATCAATACCATGAAGCAATAACTCACAAAAGAGTTTAAATCACAAAATTTCCCAAAGGAGAGTAAAATATTTGTAGATAGATTTTATTTCATACACAGCAGAAGATATAAGAAATGATTCAAGTCATTTAATAAGGATTTTAAGAAGATATAAATAAACATGGATCGATCAATTTTAGAAGCCATATTAACCACACAACTAATGCATATCCGAATGAACCATGCAATAGTTTAGAATCAATGAAAAAATCACTTGTGGGCAATTTTAAGAGATAACAATGAAAATCTTTCAAGAACTATGAAGAGATTTAAAATCCCACAAATATCAAGAAATGATATTTTTACCAATATTAATATATACACAAGGCAGCCAATCATGAAACAAATTTAAAGTATCTTAGTCATGCAATTAAAGCATACTCAATGTAAAATTGCATGAAAAATATTTCAATAACCTTTTGTCATACAAGGACAAATATAAATTTTTTTAAAGAGATTTAAAAATCCAATGATATTTGTAAATCTCAACAATAGTTTGATCACTACAAGCAATCACTTTGCTAGACTTTCAAACCTCAAAATTTAAGTGTATCAGCCACTAGAACAAGCACATAATCACAATGCCACTAATAGGCTAAAACACGCACAAAAAGTGTGAATAACAAACATCTCTTGGCTACATAAAATGATATTTAAAACAAGTGTATCAATGACTAGAACAAGAGCATAGCCAATCGGTACATATAACTCACCACGTTAAAACATCTCTTGTCTACATATAATGACACTCAAAATAAGTGTATCAACAACTAGAACAAGAGTATAATCACAATGCTACATAAAGGCAAAATAAACACACAAAAATATGAATAAACATCTCTTGTCTACTTATAATGACACTCATAAAAAGTGTATCAGCTACTAGAGCAAAAGCATAATCATAATGCTACTAATAGGCTAAGCAAACACGCAAAAAATGTGAATAAACATCTCTTGTCTACATATAATGACGCTTAGATAAGAGGCATAATAAGAGGAAACACAAGAGGTAAGAGAGCTTGTAATGAAAACAAACTGTCAAGAAGAATAAAAATAACAATTTTAACAATCTTTTGAAACTCCATGTTTCAAAAGTATAACTATCATCGCAAAAAAAACACGACATCAAAAATCTAATATTGTAACAATCACCACATAAACAAATGAGTGATACAACACACTCATAGAACTAGAGATCAAACAATTGCCAGTTAGAGCTGGATTATAAGCTGACAATCTAAATAGACAAAAATCAAGGTACACACAACTCACCTCAACAAAAAAGTCTGGTTCAATAACAAGGCCAAAAAGAAAAGATGCATCATATAAAAATATGTGGTGGACAACCAAATGCCATAACATGACAACCTTCCTTGTCAAAGGCGCTAGGCTAAGCTTAGGCGGGGCCTAGGCAAACTTGGTGGTGCCCCAAATAAAAAAAATAAAAAATGATATACAAAATATGTAAACAAACTACTTAACTTAATAACAAACATGTATACAACATAAAATCAATCAACAATAAGCAATAGACAAATAATATGTTGTCGAACATTGAAAAGCAATTATATTACATAAAAACAGTCAAATAGATAACTCATACGCTTATAAATTATATGTGAATTAAGTACAAAGATATGTATATATATAATTATATATATAATATAAACAGATAATATTGTAAATTTATAATATATGTTTATGATATGTTAAATTATATAATTATATACAATTACACATAAAACATATATATGTTTGTGCAACTGCGTATTAGACCAAGAGGCTACCTCGGCTAGGCTGCCTAGGCAGTGCCTAGGCTCCACGTTTGACAACTAAGCGGAGGGGTGAAAGGAGCAGAAAGAAGAAAAACTTAAGGTAAAAAAACCAAAAGAAGAAAAGGAGAGAATAAAAAAAAAAGCTTTTGGGGCAGGAACAAGAAAAAAATAAAAGAAAAGAGAAAAGAATTAGAAAAAGCATGACAACTATGTTCTTGCGGTTTAGGCATGGACAACCTAAGCAACCTAAGTAAAAAACCAGGGCCCTACTGCCTAGACTCATAAGCCTAGGCGGTGGCCCTAAGCCTAGCCAGCCTAGGCGTAACTTTTGACAACTAAGATGACAACAAAGAACTCGTGAAAATAAATTTCAAATAATGTGAGTTCAAATAATAAATGATTTAGAAAACATTATTTCAAATTAGTTTTACTAATGATTTTAGGATATAATGTAGACAAGGTGTTGATTGACAATATATCATGAATCTTGTGCAAGCAAAGGCAACAAGATTATATAAAAAACAATACGAAATGGCCAAGGAGCTAGCTTACCCTAAACCATAAGTCCATTAAGGGACCAAAAAGAAGTATAAAAAAGTAGCAGAAGCACAAACACAAAGATTCTAAACACCACCAATCACTAAGAGGCACAAGAGCTCAATACATAAAAATATGGTAGCTTTTTATAAGAAAAAAGGCCTAATAAATAGGCGTATACACATATAGGGACTCATGAGAGAGCACACCATGGATGTTAACTAAGAGATCATATAAAATATGTAAAAGAATGCATTCAAGTACATGATATTAAAGCATGCTCATGCAATAAAAAATAAGTTGATATTAGCAATCACAAATGCTACTCATGACATATACCCAAGAAAATAAATCAAGAGATAATATTCCATTAAATATAAGAATCACTCCTTAATCTCATAAATTTAAACCATCAAAGTTCATACTCAATCAATCATTAATCCTTTACAAAATAATTTTGCACATTAAGATGGTTTTAAATATAGCAACAACATAAAGTCAAACATTGATGTCACACAATAATAATAGCGCAATCTCATGAGAGCCTATAAACCATTCGTGATATTTCTAAACAATTTATAGCATCTACGACTTAATGAGTAAATCATTCAAGAGTTTAAAACAGAGTTACCAGTCGAGGAAGCGGGAGCGGGAAGCGAGGCACTTTAAAAAATTTAGGAAGCGGGGAAGCGTGGGACCACTTAGAAGAAAATTACGAACCGTCTCGGAAGCGACCTAGGAAGCGAAAAAATGGGAAGCGAGGGGGAAGCGTGCTTCCCATAAAAGGGAAGCGCGCTTCCCAAAAAAAGGGGATGCTTCCCCACGCGTTTTGGAAGGGCGACGTTTCACGCTTCTGAAGTGCGTATCGGGGAAGCACACTTCCCCATACGCCTAGGCGCTTCCGGTAACTCTGGTTTAAACCAATTTTTTCAACATAGAAAATTCACACAATATATCAAGAATCATGATTTGAACTCAAGAAATCATGTAAACACATTCACACGATAATGGAGAGCATACAATATTAAGGATTACAAGAATATATTCAAAATATCATGCATATCACAAGCTAAAATTCATCAAAATATCATAATAATCACAAGATGATTCATGTGAATAAACTCATTAAGCGTCATACAAGGGAGGACATCATAAAATTTAGTATTTTGCCAAACATGAAAAACATATAAAATTTTAAGAAACTATATACTTTTGCAAAATACACTTATCTATAATCAAATTTTATGTTTACACAAAACCATATGTCAAGATACAATAATTTTTACAAATTCTACTTTCAATGGATTTATGAAAAACATATTCATTTTAAAATAATTTCATTTTAAACACATGCCATAACGTCATAGTGTACATACCAGAATGAGAGAGCCTTGAATCCAAGCCATTAATCAAGTTGGAATTTTTCCTTTGAAGCATGATCACGAACAAGACTTCAAGACCATGATGCCTTGGCTCTTATATCATGTCATGAAGTGGTGTGGAATCCAAGGCACTCAAAACCCAAACACAAATACCAACATGCAATACAAATGAATGAAAAATAAATACAACAAACACAAGACTTTATGAATATGTATCTTCATTAATAATGAACCTTGAAATACATAAGCCAAAGAAAAACATTATACAAAATACCTCACTACGCAAATACACTCACACTCATGAGCCTATACTACCCATCACTCTCTCATACACAATAGGCACACACACCCCATATATATAGAGAGAAAAGAGAGGAAGTGATAGAGTAAAGAGATGAGAGAAAGTCCTCTCTAGCCATTGGACTAGAAATCTGGCTGTTGGGCTTAGTTCCCAACACAAATCTAGTTGTTGGGCTGAGTTCCCAACAACTAGTTAACTTTACAAATAATTTATCATACATATATGTATATATGTACATAAATATATAATATATTATATACATACAAAAAAGGATAGAGTAATCTTAACAGGGTCGGGCCAGGCCGACCCTATAGCAGGCCCGCAAAGGCCCTACAGGCTCGAATGACTTGCCTGATTGCTGAAAGCCTGACCTTATTATTTTTGGGTCGGGCTTCTTAGCCAGTGTATGTGACCTGCCCGATAGGCCAGGTTCAGGCTTAGAGAGAGAAATCACCCTGGCTAACCTGCTGGAAAGGGAGCACTACCCCTTTCTGGCCACACACACACACACACACACACACACACACACACACACACACACACACATATATATATATATATATATATATATATATATATAGAGAGAGAGAGAGAGAGAGAGAGAGAGAGAGAGAGAGGTTTATTGGATTTTGAAAAGGAAATAAAAGGGGCGGTGTTGGAATTTGGAAAGGGAGTTAAAGGGGTTTTGTTGGAAACTTGAAATTGGAATTTGAAAAAGAAAGAGAAGGGTGTTGCCTATTCGTCTCCCAAAAACCGAGAGAGAACGAAAGACACGTCTTTCTTTCCTTTTCTTGTGCCACATCAGACTGGCAGCTTTGACAGCTGGCCAGTTTTTTGTTTTTTATCTATTGGTTATAAAGGGTGGAAGGAAGGGCACATTTTTTCTAAAATTTAAGAAACTTACTTTTTAACGTTTTTCAAAAAGTGTGTAACATTTTAAGTTTTTTTGACCCATAAGGGCCTGACTCGAGCCGAGCCATGTGCCCAAGCCTGACCTGATTAGTTATCGGGTCGGGCCTGGCCACATATTAATCGGGCTAGACCTTCAATGTTCGGCATGAGCCCGGCTCGTGTCGGGCCTGGTACCCGATTGGCGTTGGGATGCCCGACTCGATGTCCACCCCTAGTTTTATGGTGACTTATATCTAATGCTTTAATAAATACTGAAATGGTGAAGGTGAAAGCTGTGTGCTGATATGATTGTCCATAAATTTCCTCAACCTCTCTGCAGTAGGACAGGACATTCTACAATGGAATTTTAAAAATTTGATTTTTAAAACAACAGTTCATGAGGGATAGGAACAAAAAGAAAATTAGGAAGTAATTTGGAGCAAACACTCTTTTTGCAATGACTAACTGCATATGAATCAACAAAATGACTTCATAATGACATGCATTTCTAAAACTATAACTGAACATAACTACCAAATTTACAAGCTGACAAGTTAATGATTTTTTAGTGTGTGTGTTACATGCAGGATAATATTGGAGTTTTTGTGGACCAAAATGGAAAGTTATTACAAGAGGGTCGGATATGTTGGTCGGAACCACCAGGATCTGTCACTATTCAAATGCCATATGCTGTAGCTCGTTTGCCAAGACATATCGAGGTACAATGACATAGTCTAGCAGTTGAACAAAAAACGACCATATGCAAACCATTCCTTTTATCTTGACAAATGTTTGGACCATCATTGGGACTTTGATTTAGATATGGTTTTGCAGATTCGATCTCTCAGAGCTCCTTATCAATTGGTACAAACTGTTGTTCTCAGAGATGTTCGTCATCTTTTTTCAGGCAATGGTTATGTGATAGCTGCATTAGACACTTCTGTTTATGGGCTATTACCTGTCCCTCTTGGTGCCCAGGTATCTGTAACGCATTCCAAATTGTATGTGTGGCTTGTATAGTTGGACATCCTTTGTATATAAGAATGTGTTGCTAAGGGGTGCTTGCTCAATGCTATTACTGCCTCCAACTTTTCTGTATGTGTTTTCCTTATTGTGTATGGTATTCTTTGTCACATGGATACCACTGCGGGAATAAGAGACAACAGGGATATGCTTGGTATGACATGACAATTCTCAAAAATCAGCATACAGGGACACAACCATACACACACATAGATGTATATATGTATATAACAATAATTCAAAATCACTATAATTAAAAAATCAAATAATAAAACTAAGTTGAAATTGAAACATAATATAATTGATGACAAATTTTAAAAGAAAAGGAACGCAGGCAAATATAAAATAAGTAATCATGATCGTAAAAGGAAATAGATCAAAATTAATGACAAATCGATGATTGTGTTTAACTATATCCATGAAGTGTTCTGGTGTCCGAGTGACATGGGATGCACATGTTGAGTAAAGTGTCTTTGTGACATAGAGGGTATTAGACTGGACAGTATATCATGAAAGGGGCTTTTTGGTAATTTTGAATCATTGAGCATCTTGCGATATGCATAGGCTATGTTATTTTACACTGTTAGTTTGGTTATTTTATTGTATAGTATTGTTTTTGGTTTTATTAGTTTAGTGTATATGTCATATATCACACCACTTTTGAGTGGCATTATTATAATTCTTGTAATATTGTTGACTTTTGTGTACCACCTCAATTAGAGAATCTCTTAATAATAAGAGAGTAGTGTGCAACCCCCACACTGGAGAATGCATTTTGGGGCTAGAACTCTCTATCCACAAGGCTTATCCTCCTCCTTCCTCTTTTATTGAAGAATTATCATGGTATCAGACCTACCATCCCATCTTGTGAGGATCATTTAATTACCTTCTTCTCTTCTCCATAATCCTACTTTTCTTCCACTCCCAGCAACCTCATCCTCCTCTCCTTTTCTTTTCGCTTTTCTCCCTCATTCCTTCTTTCCTCTTCTACTTCATTCTTCTCATCTATCTGAGTGCTTCTATCCTTGGCATGCATTTTTGAGGCTGCATTCACAGTCTCTGATTTCACTCTGCCCCTTTGTTGATGTCACCCGTAACGTGCCCTTTTTCATCTTAATCTATGTCACACGGACTCGGCTAAGGAGGTGCCGCACCCGAGTCGACACGCCCCGACACGGGTGCGGACTCGGGTGCGGCTTCGGACTCGGCCTGGACTCGGTCAATGCCGAGTCGGACTCGGTCAACGAGTCCAGGCCGAGTCCGTCCACATTTTGGACTCGGTCAACTTTGACCGAGTCCAAAAATGTCCCTAAAAAACCAAATTTTTATATTTTTTATTTAAAAATATATATAAAAAAGGGCACAGTGCAGACTGTGACTGTGACTGTGACTGTGACTGTGACTGTGACTGTGACTGTGACTGTGACTGTGCACAGTGCACAGTGCACAGTCTGTGCCTGTGCACAGTGCACAGTGTTGTGCCTGTGACTGTGCACAGACACACAGACTGTGCTGTCAGCTGTGGCATTTTAAAAATAAAATAAAATTCTATATATATATATATATATTTTTTTTTTTGCCGAGTCCCCGTGTCCAAAAATTTTAAAATTGTGCCGCACCCGTGTCGCACCCGCACCCACACCCATGTGACATAGATCTTAATTTCCTTGAATTCTTTTTTTTATTCGGTTAGTTATTTTACCTCTTGTCTCTCTTATATTTGTTTGGCTTTCCCTATTGTAGAAAAAGAAGATGAAAAAAGAGAGGAAGAAGAAAGAAGAAAGAAGAAAAGAAGTTGACAGAGAGGTAAAAGGGTTCTATGGTTAGAAAGAAGTTTTGCCTTGTGCCCTTGAAATTAGCCATGGAAGAACAAAATTCATCGACGCTACCAATTGGTTCCACTCCTCTATTATACATAATATCTCCAATTTGGATGCTACTTCATTCTCTTTGCATGTGAATTCCCAAAATCCAAATTCTGCCCGACTCATTTCTGATTCCTCTTCACAAATTTCCTTCCCTAAGGTCCAATATTAAATTCGATGATTCCAGTTACTTTACTTGGCAGATTGTCCTTGTGCCTCACATCAAATTCTTTAGATTGATGGATCACATAGATGGTAATGGGAAGACTACACCTGCTATCATCACATATGAGGATGTGAAGGAAGATGGCTAAAGAGACACTTTTGGCTCCAAATCCAACCTATCAAGATTGGACGATTTGTGATCAAGGGTTGATAAGGTGGATTTATTTCACTTTGTTGGAAGACATACTTTCTCAAGTAGTTGGACTTACTGCAACACAAGATTTGTGGAATGCTTTACATGAGGCGTATGCTCAAGTTTGCATGGCTAATGACGTACTTGAGACAATTATTGATGGAGTGCAAGATGGAGAACAAGTCTTTTTCAGATTAGTTGGTCTACCTCAAGCAAATTTATGGTCAATTGGCTATAGTGGGGCAACCCATGAATGAATATGACAAAGTTTACTATGCACTTTGAAGTGTAAGAGAGTTTGCAAGGGCTTTGTCATGGATTTGTCCATAAGGGTTGAATTCTCTGGCTTTTTTAAGGCCATTACTTGTCAACCATTGTGCTATGAAAGACAAGTGCTACACATGTAACCAACAATGCTCCTCATGAAGTGCTATTGCAAGCAATAATTATGGGACATCTAGAGAAGGTAGAGTCCATGGATAGGAACAACAATAGAGGAAGGGGCCATAATCTTCCCAATGCAGTTTGTCAAGGGATTCTACCTACACCCACAACCAATAATGCTAGAACTTTTAATGGTTCTACTACAATAACAACAATAACACAAATAATTATGTCAGCAAAATATTGGTTATGGAAACATGGATAAAGATAGCAAGGTTACTTGTTAGCTTTGTGGATTACAGGCACATGAGTACATAGTACAAATCACTATAGATGTGATTTAATCCCTTAGTATGGAGCAAATCAACATAGCGTTGAGCATGTCTCAATGCTGAGAGTAGCGCGACCACTCAAGAAGATCACACTATTGAAACAATTGTTCTTTTGACAACTTTAGCCATCATGGTTGTTGAGACTTAGCATGGGCCATTGATAGTAGTGTGTCAAACCACGTTTTGGGAGAACCCCGTATGTTCTCTTCTTGTCCCATTTGTTGGAAAAGGAGCCATAGTCACAAGAGATAGCTCTTCTCACTCTATCATGCATATAGGAATAACAATTCTTAACCTTGAACATGATCATATTTTGCTTAACAATGTGTTTCTTATTCCTAATTTTTGTAATAGTCTTTCAAATTTCTAGAGAGAAGTGTCATTTTTATCTTTATTTTTGGCTTTGTTTTCATAAAAGATTGGCATAAGGGGAGCATGTTCGCTAGGAGAGGCATCATGGAGATCTTTATATCTTGGACCATGCCACTTCTCAAAGTCGATTCTCTGCAATTTTATCTCTTGCAGTTAGAAAGGATGCCAATTTATGGTTTCAACGTTTCTGTCATTGTAACTTGATACTGTTAGGCATTATTCTTATTCTCTCTATTCAGTTTGAGTAGTTGTAGTATGTATCCCTATACACTTTGGGTGCCAGTTGAGAAAAAATACATGTTTTACTTTTCTTTCACAACAACAACAACAAGTACGCCTTCATCCGAAAACAATTGTTTGTATAATTGATTGTATATATATAATATATATATATATATTATATGTATTTTTATATCAAGATAATGTTTGTATAATTGATTTGAAATTTTGAATGTATTTTTTTTGTGTTTTCAGGATAAAAATGATGGATAAAGGGAAAAGACTTGCGTCATCCTCATCCCAACATTTGAAATCTGCTGCTAGTTTTGCTGATAGTTGTAGTGGGACTGATGACGTGGGGCCACTATGGGTACATGTAGATAAACTTGCAAAAATTGGAGGACGTGGTGGAAACAAGAGATTTCGATGCAAGTTCTGTGAAAGAGATTTTGTTGGGTCTTACACAAGAGTGAAGACTCATTTGTTGAAGATACCAAGACATGATATTTCAGGATGCAGAAAAGTCGATGAGGCAATGCAAAGACAATACAAGAATATGTGTAACGGCAAAAAAAAAATGTTTTGATTCGGGCCGGATCCGGACCCGACCCGGACCACCGCCTCTCGCTGTCTTTTAAGACAGCGAGGCAGGCGGGAGGAGGGTTATGAAGCCCTCCTCACCGCCCTTCCACCTCGACCCTCTCATCTCTCTCCCCGACACCCACCGCCTCTCGTCACCCTCGATTCGCCAGAGACCAGCGTCAGCCGATCGCCGCCGGCGACTCTCTCCGCCGCCGCCGCCGACCACCAGGTACGTTCTTCCTCCCCTTCTTCTCCCTCTTTCCGTCTCTCTCTCATTCCTTCCCCCTTGTTTCTTCGTTACACAGGGAGGGGAGGGCTGAGCCTCCTCCCTGCTTTCGTACGGCAGGGAAGGGGTCGAGCCCTCTTCCCTGCTCTCTGCTGCGGCAGGGGAGGGGTTGAGCCCCTCCTCCCTGCCCCTTTTTGTTGCGCCAGCAGGGGCCATCGGCCCCTGCCTTTCGTTTGCCAGCAGGGGCCTATGGCCCCTGCCTTTCTTTTGTCAGCAGGGGCATAGGCCTCTACCTTTCGTTTGCCAGCAGGGGCCTATGGCCCCTGCCTTTCTTTTGTCAGCAGGGCCTGCCTTTCGTTTGCCAGCAGGGGCCATCGACCCTTGCTTTCCTTTTTACTAGCAGGGGCCATAGGCCCCTGCCTTTCTTCTTGTCAGCAGGGGCCTACCTGCCGTTCGTTTGCCAGCAGGGGGCCATCGGCCCCTGCCTTCCTTTTTGCTAGCAGGGGCCACCTGCCTTTCTTTTTGTCAGCAGGGGCCATCGGCCCTTGCCTTTCTGTTTGCTAATAGGGGCCATCGGCCCCTGCCTTTTTGTTTGCCAGCAGGGGCCGATGCCCCTTTGTGCACGAGCCTATACCCTTGGTCGACAAGCCCGGGGAATCTTTGGAAGCTACATTGTAATGGGGACAGATCATTACAATTGTTGATCTCCAGCGAGGAATTCCTAGTGAACGTGAGTCATCTGCTCGCATTGACTATATCCCTCTTTAGGCGGCAAGGCTCATTTGGCCCTGCCCCATCCTTTTTTTCGAGTCATTTGGGACTGTTGGCCCCAGCTCTATGTATTGGAGAAGTTGAGTCTTTGCCTTGCTTTTGTCTGGGTTTGCATGTTAATATCGCATATTTGCAGCTACGACGGATCTCATTCGCGCTCCGCGACCCGAGCCGTCAATTGTGTACGTCCGCAGACGTCAGCAAACTCGTAACCCTCCAAGGTAGGGGAAGATTGTACGGAAGACTTGGATAATTGAATTAAGTTCAATTAAACTAAAAACGATCATTAAATGAATATATATATACAAATATATATATATATATATATATATATATATATATATATATATATATATATATATATATATATATTTATACGAGTATGCACTTAACTCAAGGACGCGGTTTCACGAACCTTGCCCTTTACCTTATGTCAGTCTATACTTGCCATCGTGTATCGCGTCGAGATCTCGTGTTGCATTCTTGCTTATGGTTTGTATGTGCCGTCACGCATCGTGGCGAGGTTCAGCGTTGCACTTCTGCTTACCGCCTTTACCTTGTCGTCGTGCTTTGCGCCTAGGCTCTTGTTTTTGTATGTATTATTACTGTTTTGCTATTGCAGATGCCGCACAGGTTTTTGCTCTTTGCATATGCCTTAAAGGCATCCTCAGGCATTCACCTCTCTCTCTTGCGACGAGAGTTGAGATAAGAGCTAGCGTTACATCCCCGTCTAAGGAGGGGGATACCTTGCAATGATCCTGACTCCTTGAGTATGCAGTCCTGCAGACGAGTTGGAGGTTCTGTTGAGAAACCTGTATCCCGTCTATCGAGGCCGGTGTCGAGTCATGCGAGGCATGTAGATACCCCGATAACGGATGAGGTTCTAGAAAATCGCAGACATAATGTTGGCACAAGGTACTGCTGTTTCAAAGGATATAGTAAAGTTGATAAACTTTACATCTTTGTGAAACACTCTTGTTGAGGCTTCTTTTGAGGAACTATACCCCCTTCATCCTAGAGTATTTGTAGTCGTGCACGACACGTCTAGTACTGCGATGATCGGATGAGAGGTCGTGCGACCTCGAACAGTGCGAAATGCACAATGTTGGAATCACATAAATGGCCTCACATTCGCCTTCACAGGCAAGATGCTCGAGTGGTTTAAAGACCACAACATAGAATGAGTCGTTAGTTAAGCAACCCCTAACGTACCTATTCGTTTCTAGTGGTCTGTCAAGGGAGAGGACAGAGCGGTACAAACTCCAATGGACAGGTTGTTAACAACCACCCTACGAGCAATGATCCGGCCTCCCTAGTCATTGGAGTTAGGGGAAAGGGGCTACAATAGTTAGCTCAACACTTCTGCAGAAGTTGGATGTATCCGTGGCACTGCCTCTTTTGGGGAATCCTCTCTCGGCTAAAGCCGTCCCTTTGGAGCAGACTCAATTAGCTATTCGGGTTATTCAAAATACATAGAATAACAGACGCCCGAACTAGTCTCAGTTGTTTCTACGTTTTGCCTGCGCGTACCCGCAGGCCAGTAATATCGAAACATAAAGTCTGTTCACACTGGTTGTTGAGTAGTGAGACTCACATGCACTCACTTACACTACTGACTCCCTTGCACTCGCTTGCACCACTGACTCGCTTGCACTACCTATTCGCTTGCACTATTGACTCGCTTGCACTACCTATTCGCTTGCACTATTGACTCGCTTGCACTACCTATTCGTTTGCACTATTGATTCGCTTGCACTGCTTACGCGTTTGCACTATTTACCTGCTTGCATTGCTTACCTGTTTAACTGCATATTTGCTTTAAACTGCGTAACCTACTGAATTAAATGTACATAATTCAGTTTCCTTGTATTCTCTCTTGTGCACCTACTAGTTTTTCGCGAAACTAACCCATTCTATGGGTACAGGTGATGAATAGGTACTCCACGGGCGATGGCGCGATGGAAAGATGGCTTTAAGACTTTCTTCTTCCTGCTCTTAGCTCGCGTCCTGATGTTTTTGGGTCTTGTAACGGATTTTCCTTGGGACATCCGAATTTTTGTACTTTTGGAACCTTCTTTTAATGGAAGTACTTTTTTTCAAGTAACATGGTTTGTATGTTTTGGTTCTTCAGCTAACGCGCCCAAAGTGGTCAACTTGCCTTTCTAAAATTAACAAAAGGATGGTCTTCCGCTGATTTCATAAACCAACTCTGTAATAAAGAAATTCTTTTAGTCTCTTGCCTGTTTTCTGAAAGGTTCGAAAGTTTGAAATTTTGGGGCGTTACAATATGAGAAGAGAAAGACAATGACCGATTCTTGTGCAGTTAGTGTGCCATTTGCAAGCCACCAAGAAGATGCTGAAAAAAAAGAAAAGTCAATGTAGGAGGTAGAGGAACGCTACAAGTAGCATTCAATACATATGGAACAGAAAAATTGGATATAAAAGTTGGGAGGTATTTTTATTCTAGTTTACTCCCATTTAATGCGGCTAAAAATCTTTATTGGAAGAATTTAGTAACATCCTTGGCAAATTGTAATTTGAGTGGCCATGTGTCTCCAAGCTCAGAAAAAATACGAACCACACTTCTTGCAGAAGAGAGGGCAAATGTGGAGAAGTTGTTGGAGATTAAAAAATATTCATGGGAGCAAAATAGAGTTTCTATTGTGTCTGATGGATGGACAGATATTCAAAGGCGTCCACTGATCAATTTCATTGCTTCTTCGCTTAGTGACCCAGTATTCTTGAAAGCAGTTGACGCATCTGAAGAATATAAAAATGCAGAGTATTTGAAGGGGTTGTTTATATAAGTCATAAAAGAAGTGGGTGATCAGAATATTTTATAAGTTGTTACAGACAACACTCCAGTTTGTAAAAGTGCAGTATTGAGTTTGGAGAGTGACTACTCTCATATTTTTTGGACTCCATGTGTAGCACACAACTTAAATCTGACCCTAAAGAGCATATGCAACCTCAAAGAAGAAGAAAATTCACAAGCATATGCTTTATATTCATAGACTGAAGATTTAGAAAGAAATGTCAAAAGCATTAAAATTTTTGTTGTTAACTACCATCGTGGACAATGATGAAGAAAGGTGTTTCTCTCAAGTACATTAGTATAATTAAAGATATGTATGAAGGAGTAGTAACCAATGTCCGCACTTGTGGAGGGGTGACAACCAATTTTCCGATAACGGTTGGGTTACATCAAGGATCTGCTTTAAGCCCTTTCCTATTTGCGATAGTGATGGATGAGCTTACGAGATCAATTCAAGAAAATGTACCGTGGTGTATGTTGTTTGCTGATGATATTGTTTTGATTGATGAGTCTAGAGCTGGGGTTAATGCTAAGTTAGAATTATGGAGACAGACATTGGAAGCTAGAGGTTTTAAGTTGAGTAAGAGTAAGACTGAATATATGGAATGTCGGTTTAGTAAGCAACGAAGTAGTGATGGGAGTGTAGTGAAGCTTGGTGAGCAAGAAATACCGGTGAATGATTATTTCAAATATTTGGGATCCATCATTCAAAAGTATGGAGAAATTGATGGAGATGTAAATCATAGGATAAAGGTTGGGTGGATGAAATGGAAAAGTGCTACTGGAGTGCTGTGCGATCGTAGAATGCCATTGCGGTTGAAGGGACAGTTTTTTAGGACGACTATTAGACCCGCTTTACTATATGGTACGGAATGTTGGGCTGCCAAGAGACATCATATTCAAAAAATGAGTGTAGCTGAGATGCGGATGCTTAGATGGATGTGTGGAAATACAATAAAAGATAAGATTCGGAACGAAGAGATACGTAAGAAGGTAGGTGTTGCACCCATTGAAAATAAGATGCGAGAGAATCGTTTACGGTGGTTTGGACATATTCGGCGAAGGCCTAATGATGCTCCAGTTAGAAGGTTGGAGAAATGGGAAAATATATTAGTTAAAAGAGGTCGGGGTAGGCCTAGGAAGACTTGGATGGAGATGATAGGAAAGGATATGAATGCTTTGAACCTCACCGAGGACATGGCGTTGGATATAAATGATTGGAGGAAAAGGATTCATGTGGAAGACCCAAAATGAATTTCTTTTTTGGTTCATATCGTTGACCCCAATTGTTTTGGGATGAAGGCGTAGTTGTTGTTGTTGTTGTTGTTGTTGAACCACCATCGTGCTAATGTTATATTTAATAGGCATTCTGACTTGAAATTGTTGAAGGTCGCTGAAACACGTTTTGCGTCTATCATTGTGATGGTGAAGATGATTAAAAAAGTGAAGAATGCTTTGGTTAGCATGGTGACTGATGAAAATTGAACATTCTATCGTGCTGATGATGACGTCAATGCTCAGGAAATTAAGAAATTAATTATTGATGATGAGTTTTGGGACAAAGTGATATACTTTCTTCAATTTACCCAACCTATTTGAGAAATGTTGAGAGAAGTTGATAAAAATGAACCCATGCTTCACAGAGTTTATGAAATTTGGGATAATATGATTGAAAAAATACAAGCTGTTGTTTTTAAGCATGAGGAAAAAAATTCTGCATTGGATGATTCAGAATTTTTTAGCCATATTTATTCAATTTTAGTCAGAAGATGGGATAAGAGCAACACTCCTTTGCATTGCATGGCACATTCTCTTAATCCAAAATATTATGCAAAAAAGTGACAAGCAGATGGTATTGGTCTTGTCCCTCCAAATCTAGACCTAGAGCTATCAAGACATAGAAATATGTGTATGATAAGACTTTTTCCTGAAGCATATCTTCTAAATCAAGTCACTCAAGAGTTTGAAAAATTTTCATCTTCGAGATTATATGGACCAACATTATTCGCGAGAGCGGAAGATAATATAGATCTTATCACATGGTGGTCAACATTTTGATCAGAAACACCTATTCTCCAACGTCTTGCATTATGATTGCTATCGGAACCTGCTAGTTCATCTTGTTGTGAAAGAAATTGGAGCACATATTTTCAAATCCACAACGTGAAGAGAAACAAACTCACAAGCAAGCGTGCAAAGGATTTAGTATATGTTCATTCAAATCTTCGAGTACTTTCGCGAACTAATGATGAATACATGTACTAATTTGCTCTCTTAGTTATTTGATTATTTATTTTTTAATTTTTTATTTAAATATACTTTTATTGTATTTAACATTTTCAAATTGGGTTTGTAACGCAGACAAGGAACATCCGAATTTTGGGATGTAAACCCAGAAGAGTGTGACTTCGAGAGAGACTATGATTTCAACATGACAAACATGGATTTATATGAGCCCAGTCTTCCTTCTAATAATGCATTTGATGATGAAGAAGAAATTTATTAAGATCCATTACTTTTGATATGTAATTTAGTTCTTTTCTGCTTTACTTATTTGATCGATATTTAGGTTGATTTATGTAATTGCTTTACTTATTTGATTGATATTTAGGTTGATATATTGTATGCTTGATGAATGATATTATGACAATGTTAACTGTTAAATTATGATAATGTTATATATATATATTTACATTTTTTCCCTACCGCACCCTCGCACCCGTACCCGCACCCGCACCCATGTGACTTAATATATATATATATATATATATATATATATATATATATATATATATATATATATATATATATATATATATATATATATATATATATATATATATGGTAGTACATCCGTGCTAAATGAAACATGCTAAATTGGTTTTTCAGCTTTTCCAGTCTTTTTTCACGGTTCCAACCCCATAAATGTGTTGGGCATGGTCAATTTACTATGAATCTACATCTGGATCATGTGTTTTTGAAGAAAAAGATGATATTTGGAGCCTCAAAAATTTGCAAAGACTTTGGACCCTTGATTTTTTGAACCTTATAAAAACCCACCCATGTGTCGGAATAGAACGCTTCAAGAGTTGATCCCTATAAATCAAGTGCATAAATCACATCTATACGGTAAGAATTTAAAAATAAGGTAAAAAAAGCCTGAAAAACTCATTTAGCATGTTTCATTTATCACATTTCATTTAGCACGGATGTATTATCTTATATATATGTATACACACACACTTTAGATTGTATGGCCATTGGTCCTAGCATCATGTGTTCTATAAACTTGTAATTGTAACTTTTGCAATGAATTATGGAAACCTTTTGACTTTTATATGTAGTGTTATTTCCTATCAATTTAATTGTGTTTGTGGTGATTAGATTTACCAATGTCTTGACGCTTTCTACTTGCTGACGACCTAGCATGGCAACACTGTGAAGTTCTTGAGGGTCAGAGGGGTTGTATGATTGTGAGATATAGATTCTGTGGTTTATTGGTTCATGGGGTTTTGATTTGTATACAACAACATATTGCTCAAATCCAAATATGCCAGTGCAATCATGCAGTACAGCTCCAGATGAGGCATGGGCTGAGATACAATCAGATCTTGATGAAGAGAATGAGTATTACATGCAGTGACACATGTTCGGACATTGCCAAATGATGAAAATGATGAGACACAAGACCCACAACAAGACGTCATTTCTGATGTAAAATGTAAAATGTTTGATGATGAAGTTGACTGATGGGTTTTGTACTTTTGTTGTTTTATCACTAAACTTTTGTGTAATGAAATCTCATGGTGTCTATGTTTGACTTTGTGTAGTGAATTTTACTAGTTTACTTGATGTTAATGGAATACTTATGTTTAGTTGGTCTTAATGCTTAAATTTGGTTTTTTTCTTGTATTCTATGATTTTGTTTTATTTTATTTTTTTGTTTTTTTGCAAAATTTTAAGTGCCTTTTTTCTGTCTTATGATATGATATGATGTGGTACAATATGTCGTATCCTTGACCCTCACGATAGGGATTCCCATAGGATTTTTACAACATTGCTTTCAACACCTCAGACCTCACCTAGAATTGTTTATGTTTAGAAATCTTAGTTAACTTGACATTCCTCTGGACTAGAAGTTATTGATTTGTCCAATAATGAAAAACGCGTACTAGGGATAGCGAACTCTTCCAATTATGGAAAAACTCATCATAGATAGATAATTGGTAGTTTGAAGACAAGTAGCTGAATAGATAGATAGATTGATAGACAGTTGATCCATCTAGCGGTTTGGGGTCTTTTGGAGAGGGTAAGCAGTTAACGGGAACTAGATAATATAATGTTCATCTGGCAAGTGATGCAACTCTTGTGAATCAGTATTATTTTTATTTTTTGATGTTCTACAATATAATTCTTTTTGTTAATTGTTGATTGTGTATTTAAAAATTTGTTCTATTATTCTTGTGTGCAAGCGTATTTCATAAAGTGCATTAAAAAGAGATGGTACACAGACTCCCTTTCTAGCGCATTTCACTTATTTCTAATTTTTCTGGTAAAATTCAATTCATTGGTTCTCATTTTCTGACATGGTACTTTGAACTACAGATTGTGCAATTAGCAGCATCAGGAAATTTTGAGGAGGCCTTGGCTTTGTGTAAACTACTTCCCCCTGAGGATTCAACTCTGAGAGCCTCCAAGGAAAGGACCATTCACCTCAGGCAATGACGATGCTCTTAAAAATTCTATATTTTGTTCCTGCAGTTTCATGAATATGTTACTTGCTGATGTTTAATATGTTTTCAATACCTCACGTCTTGATTACAACTAATGTTTGTTATCACCAAAAGATTCATGTGTAGTAGGTGCAAGTTATTTCTCTTTGGTCTCGTAAGTGCCTTGTAACTCATTGATTGCACATGTGGTGTTATCATGAGATACTGCTAGTAGTGGGAGTTGGATTTTCCGAACATTTATAAATGGCACAAGAATATCTATCTTTGGCAGCAAAGAATTGCTCTAATCCATCAAGCTTAGTGCATTCTATGTCCTTTTTTTCTTCTTAACAAGATGTCAGCTCAATCCTAAGCTCATGACCTTCTTTTAATAAGGGCTGGAAGAAGGAGAACAAATTAAGGCATGAAATTAGGCGATGGTGTTCAAATAATGGTTGTTATTAAGCCAAAGAGCAGAGTGGATTGTGGACTTATATGATTGACGCGAAGTATGGTCTCTTACTCCTACCATGGGCTAGGAAGAAACAAATTTACACGAGGAATAAATATCATATCATTCATGGATGGCTCTTCGTAACATGGCAGGCTATACGAAAGAAAATGAGCAATAGGATCTTCATTGGCACCAGTGTCCACTATTCTTCAGTGTGTATTGTAATGAAACTTGGAAAAGAGGTGCACACAAGTGACAAATCCAATATGGGAAAATGCACATAAGCCACTAATGGGCTTAACACTCAATATAAAAAATATAATTTTTTATTAAGCACAATAATTCACAAGACATACAACTACACGTGAGAGATCCCATTTAAATAAGGGCTGGGCGAACTAGTTGTTAGGCTAGTCCAACGGCTAGTTGGACTAGCCCAGAGTTACCGGAAGCGCCTAGGTAAAAGGGGAAGCACGCTTCGGAAGCGCGAAACGTCGCGCTTTCGAAACGCGTGGGGAAGCGTCCCCCTTTTTGGGGAAGCACCCTTCCCTTTTATGGGAAGCGTGCTTCCCCCTCGCTTTCTCATTTTTTTTGCTTCCGGTTCGCTTCCTAGGTCGCTTCCGAGACGGTTCATAATTTTCTTCTAAGTGGTCTCCCGCTTCCCCGCTTCCTAAATTTTTGAAAGTGCCTCGCTTCCCGCTCTATCTTCCTTGACTGGTAACTCTGGACTAGCCCATAGTCCCAATAGCTAGAAATGGGACTAAAAAATACAACAACAACAACTACGCCTTCATTCCAAAACAATTGGGGTCGGCGATATGAACCAAAAAAGAAAATCATTTTGGGTCTTCCACATGAATCCTTCTCCTCCAAATATTTCTATCCAATGCCATGTCCTCGGTGAGGTTCCAAGCATTCATATCCTTTCCTATCATCTCCATCCATGTCTTCCTAGGCCTACCCCGACCTCTTTTAACTAATATATTTTCCCATTTCTCCATCCTTCTAATTGGAGCATCATTAGGCCTTCGCCGAATATGTCCAAACCACCGTAAATGATTCTCATCTTATTTTCAATGGGTGCAACGTCTACCTTCTTACGTATCTCCTCGTTCCGAATCTTATCTTTTATTGTATTTTCACATATCCATCTAAGCATCCGCATCTCTGCTACACTCATTTTTTGAATATGATGTCTCTTGGTAACCCAACATTCCGTACCATATAGTAAAGCGGGCCTAATAGTCGTCCTATAAAACTTTTTCTTCAATCGCAATGGCATTCTACGATCGCACAACACTTCAGTTGCACTTTTCCATTTCATCCACCCAACCTTTATCCTATGATTTACATCTCCATCAATTTCTCCATACTTTTGAATGATAGATCCCAAATATTTGAAACAATCATCCACCGGTATTTCTTGCTCACCAAGCTTCATTACACTCCCATCACTACTTCGTTGCTTACTAAACCGACATTCCATATATTCTGTCTTACTCTTACTCAACTTAAAACCTTTTGCTTCCAATGTCTGTCTTCATAATTCTAACTCAGCATTAACCCCAGCTCTAGACTCATCAATCAAAACAATATCCTCAGCAAACAACATACACCACGACACATTTTCTTGAATTGATCTCGTAAGCTCATCCATCACTATAGCAAATAGGAAAGGGCTTAAAGCAGATCCTTGATGTAACCCAACCGTTATAGGAAAATTGGTTGTCACCCCTCCACAAGTGCAGACATTGGTTACTACTCCTTCATACATATCTTTAATTATACTAATGTACTTGAGAGAAACACCTTTCTTCATCATTGTCCACCAGAGAACGTCCCTCGGTACTTTATCGTATGCCTTCTCCAAATCAATAAAAACCATATGCAAGTCTTTGTTTCTCTCTCTATTTCTCTCAATAAGTTGTGTAAGAAGATGTATAGTTTCCATAGTTGATCTTCCAGGCATAAAACCAAATTGATTCTCCGATATCATGACAACTTTCCTCAACCTAGACTCGATCACCCTCTCCCAAAGTTTCATAGTATGACTCATGAGTTTTATACCACGATAGTGTGCGCAATCTTGTATATCACCCTTATTCTTATATAGAGGCACCAAAGTACTCTTTCTCCACTCATTAGGCATCTTATTTGTCCGCCAAATCTTGTTAAAAAGATTTATCAACTATTCTAAACCTTTCTCTCCGAAGCATTTCCAAGCCTCGATAGGTATACCATCTGGGCCAACTGCTCTTCTTGATTTCATTTTCTTCAAAGCCTCCACAATTTCTTTCTTTTGAATCTTGCGCATGAAGTCACAATTCATTTCATGAAAAGGAATGGAGAAGTCTCCAAGATCCTGAGCATGACTTCCATTAAATAGCTTATCAAAATAATCTTACCATCTCTCCTTAATCTCCTCATCTTTGACTAAAACCCTTTGCGTTTCATCTTTGATACATCTAACCATACCTAGATCCCTCGATTTTCTATCTTTCATCTTTGCAAGTCTATAAATATCCTTCTCGCTCTCTTTAGTATCCAACTTGTCATAAACCTCCTTATATACCTTATCCCTCGCGTTTCGAACTACTTTTTTAGCTTCCTTCTTTGCTATCATATACTTCTCCAAATTCTCATTATCACGACTCTTATTTAGATTTCTATAACACTATCTTTTAACCTTAATAGCTAATTTGACATCTTCGTTCCACCATGATGTATCCTTACCTAGCGGTGCACCGCCTTTAAACTCACCCAATACCTCCTTAGCCACCTTTCTCATGCCACCCGCTATCTTATTCCACATTGATTCTGAATCCTCCTCGAGACACTAATCAACTTCCTTAACTACCTGCTCTACAACCATACCTTGTTTAGCTCCTTTCAGTGCCTACCACTTAATTCTAGGATATATCCTATGTCTATCCCTTTTGCGACATTGTCTAATTCTAAGATTTAAAATTAAGACTCTATGTTGTGTAGCTACACTCTCTCCCGGTATAACCTTACAATCGATGCAACAACCCCTATCTCTTTTTCTAAGTAGGAAAAAATCTATCTGACTCGTATTAACCCCACTTTTAAATGTTACTAGGTGAGACTCCCTCTTCCTAAACCAAGTGTTTGCTAATATCATATCATAGTAAAAAACCAAAATCTAAAATCCTTTCTCCATTTTCGTTTCTTTCTCCTATACCGTAGCCTCCATGGATATTCTCAAATCCATCCCTACTAATGCCTACATGTCCATTAAGGTCACCACCAATGAAAAGCTTTTCTCCATGAGATATCCCTTGTACTACTTCATCTAAATCTTCTCAAAATTGATGCTTAATGGAATCATCTAAACCTACTTGAGGTACATAAACACTAATAATATTAATAATATCCGTACCTAATACTAATTTAATAAGTAAAATCCTATCACCCTTCCTACGGACCTCAACTACATTATCTATAAACTCACGACTCATAATAATCCTTACTCCATTTCTATTCCTATTTATTCCTGTATACCAAATCTTATATTCCCAAGGTTCTATCACTTTGGCTTTTCCACCTACTCATTTGGTCTCTTGTAGACATAAAATATCAATCTTTCTCCTACACATAACATCTACTAACTCTACCAACTTACCAGTTAAAGACCCTATGTTCCAAGTGGCTAACCTAATTTTATGGTCTTGGACTAACTTCTTTACCCCCACCCGTCCAACAAAGTGAGGGAACCCTTGCCTATTTGACACCACACTCGGGCGCCGGTGTGACGCGTCGCTTTCGGGCGACGACCTAGCAATCCTTGCCCATTTATCATTGCCTCCGGGTCTATAGAGTACACTGCGTCGCTCAGTAGGGAACGCCTCAACGAAATTCTCATATTGGTTCATATTCATAAGGTATGACTAAGTTTTTATGCTGGCTGTCACTGGCCTACCACAACCCTCCTCCTTTATCCGGGCTTGGGATCGACAGTGTATAACCAGGCGGAGTTAAATGGGACTAAAAAATAAAGACTAAGAAAAGAATAAAAGAAAAATACAAAATTGCCCCTAATGGGCAGAACATATTACACCATGTATAATTACAAAAATGCCCCTAAAGGGCATGACCTATTACAAAATGCTAAAGACACACACACACACACACACATATATATATATATATGTATTTTAGCACCCCATTCAAAGTGACAGTGAGATATCAAAAGTTTGTCGAGAAACGAAAAAATGAGGCACCGATAAAGCCTTTGTGAAAAAGTTCGCAATTTGATATTCAGATGTGACATAAGGAAATTCAATAGTGCCCTAGAGAAACTCTTCCCGAACATAGTGGCAATCCATCTCTATATGCTTTATTCGCTCATAAAAGGTGTAATTGCTAGCAATGTAAATAACGGTCTTCAATGGAGTAGAGATGATGATACCCATATTCTTCAATAGACTTCTAAGCCAAACAATCTTGGTGGTGGTAGTTGCCATTGCCAGATACTTGGGTTCAGTTGGAGAGAGTGACTCTAAAGCCTGTAAAAAAAAATCATGTCGAACACGTGCTGGGCACGTGTTGAGGTTGGTCCGCCGTGTGGGGCCCGGATCCGAGCCTGACCCGGACTCGGGCTCTCGAACCTTCGCGAGAGCCTGCGTCTTTAAAAGACGTAGGCTGAGAGGGGCGAGGGGTAAAACCCTCGCCACTCTCTCTCCTCCCTTCCGTCTCTCTGCCTCCCGTCTCTCGTCTCCGGCCCCTTTCTTGTAGACGCCAACGATCGAAGCCGCCGACGAACTCCGAGCGTCGACGACGTCCGAGCGTCAGTGACCTCCGAGCGTCGGCAACCTCCGAGCATCGATGCCCCCCCTGTCCCTGTCGCCCTCTTCCTCCCTGTATCCCGTCGATGCCACCACTCTGCTCTCCTCCCTCTCTGCGGCACATCCCTGTCGTCGCCACCCATGCTCGACGTTCGCCGACAACCACCCCAGTCCGGTGGCCTCAGCAGATACCCCCTTCTTCGGCCGCCTGACGCCGGTGTGGTTGTGGGTCTTGGCGACGAGTCCTCCCGTCCGACCTCGTGTGCCGATGGCCTCAACCAACCCCCCGTCTCGGTCACCCGCTGCTTTCCGGAGGCCACCTGATGATATGTTCCCTGAGCAACCCTCAACGACCCCGTTACCCTCTCCCTCGTGCCTCTTCGGTTCTGCAGAGGAGCCCCCGACGTCGGAGCTCCCTCTGCTCGTCGGAGCCTGACGCTGGTGACCCCAAGAGCAACCTCTCATTCGTCCCTTTTCTCCCATCGAACGAGGTCCCACCCCCGCCACCATCTCCTGAGCCATCCCTGGACTCTCCAGTCGCTGCCGTCTTCCGGGGTATCAACCTCTCTCCTCTTGCGCTATTTTCTCGTTGGAGACGCCGGGAGGTCGGTGAGCTCTTGCCTCCCTTTTTCCCTATTTGTTGTCGGTGGACCAGAGCCACCATCGTGGGTAGCTCTGGGTCTACTAGGAGGGTGGTGTCGTTGCACTCCTCCTCGCTGTCTCCTCTCTTCTTTGTCTCCCTCAACCCTCCTGTTCTCGGGTCGGTGGACCAGAGCCACCATCGTGGTGGCTCTGGGTCTCCCAGGGAGGGAGGCACCTCCCCTAGGTCATCTCCCCCTTTCCCTTTTGGTAGGCGGCAGGGCTGCCACTCGCGTCGCCTCCTCTGTTTGGTAGAGGGCTCCCAGGGGAGGGCTTTCAGGTGGCCCTTGTGCCTTGGTCGGCAGGGCCCCTTCTGCCTGCCTCTTGTTCAGGCAGGTCGGCAGGTGCCGAGCCCCTGCCACCTCCCTTTTGGTTCTCGGTAGGTTGGTAAGGGTCGAGCCCCTGCCATCTCCCTATGTTCGGATGGGTTGGCAAACCGTCTCCCTGCATTTTGGTTGGCGGGGAGTGGTCGAGCCCTCCCTGTTCCCCCCTTCTCTCTCTCTGTTGTTGTCGGGCAAACAGGGGCCCGACCCCTGTCTCTGCTCCTTTCCAGCAGGCAGGGGGCAGAGCCTCTACCTCTGTGTTCTTCCTGTCAGGCAATTAGGGGTAGAGCCTTGTCCTCTTTACTTTCCTTGCACTTTTCTTTTCTGTTGCCGTCGCACTATATGTGCCCTGTCTTTCTTGGTAGGTAGGCAGGAACAAAACCCTCCTTGCCCTTGCCACTCCCTGCACCTCTTAGCCCCCTACCCCTCTCGGTTGTTCGGGCATGTAGGGAGCAAGGCTCCCTATCTCTACCACTGCTTGCTGTCGGTGGTCAGCAAGGTCTTGTCAGGAGGCCTTTGCTGTTTGAGTAGGCAGGGAACCCAAGACACCCTACCTTGCTGCCTTTGCTGTCCTTCTGCATGGAGCTGAGCTCTTTGCATACCCTCGTATCGGGGTCCGATACTGCTGCAGGTCTTATCGGACCCGCTTCTCGTTTGTATTTTGGCATTCTAACACTTTTACGCTCGTAGGTTGAACGACGGATCCGGTTCGCCCTTTTCGTGGCTCGAGCCCGTACTTACGCTCCCAAGCGTATGCTGCACCGCGATCCTTGTCCTTTTTACTTTCCTTGCACTTTTTTTTTCTGTTGCTGTCGCGCTATATGTGCCCATGCTTTTAATTCATGTCTTTACATTTCATGTATTTTAATTCAAGGATGCGGTTTCACGATCCTTGTCCTCTTTACTTTTCTGCAATTTACTTTCCTGCTGCCCTGCGTTTTATGTGCCATGGCTTTTTACTTGTCTTTACTTTGCCGTCGTGCTTTATGTGCCCAGGCTTCTATTTCACATTTACTTTTTGCACTTTCCTTTCTGTTTCCCTGCGCTTTATGCGCCAAGGCTTTCCTTTCTATTCTTGTTGGATTTTAAGTTATTGATGCTCTTTTGCTTTGAGTATTGCTTGCATTGTCTAGCCGAGATACAATTTCGTACCTTCTATGTTGCTTTGTGTGTTCACTTGCTTGCGTGTTTGTTTGGTCGATGTGCGGTTTCGTACCTCGTGCATTGCTTTGAGTATTCACGTACTTGCTTGATTGATTAGTTGAGGTACAGTTTCGTACTTTGTGCTTTGCTTACGAGGTTTTGTGCTCGACACGTAGTTTTGCACTTTGCGGATCGATCGAACTTTATCACCGCATTGTAACGTGCACGGGCTTGCTCTTTGTTGGCTTGCACTTACTGAGTGCAGCTTTGAGCGTATTTCAACTTGTTCATTTGTCTTAAAAGACACGATGCACACTTATGCACTTGGTTCTTCAAAAAGGATGACTTTTAGGCACCAACCTATTTTCGAAACGTATAGTTTTGTAAAGCATATTTCAAAAGCCTTTTGCGAGCGTGTCCGATATAACTCGGATAACCCCTGTTTAAGGGCATGAGCATGAGATGGGTGAAGGTTTTACTAAGGAACCTGCGCCATCGCTAGACCAGTGTTGCATCACCCTTGATGTAGGACCTAGTTATTGGGTTTTCTAGCCAAGCTAAAATAGTTGGCACTTTTCATTTCTTCGCGAGATTATTGTTGATTGATTTCTCTTGAGAAATCCATGTCCCTCTCCTCGTAGTAGTACTCTTAGTCATGTACGATATATTTGGACTACGAGGAGTAGGATGATAGGTCTGTAGTAACCTCGAGGCGTGTTTTGACACTTTCTGTTAATCATGTAATATCGATGTTTGCCTAACAGGCAAGAGGCTCGTGACTGTCTAAAGGACTCGAGCATGCCAAGTTTGAACTGGAATGATTACACCATATTTTATCGGTAAAGCATTGTTGTGGGGATTTCTTTTTGAGAAATTCACGCCCCTCTCATCGTAGTTGTACTTTTGAACAAGTACATTGCGTACTACGATGAGTAGGATAAGAGGTCTGTGATTATCTCGAACGTGCAATGACACGTGTTTTGAGATCATCAAAATGATGATGTCTTCACCCTCACTATGAGTTGACCCCTCTCATCGCGGTTGTACTTTTGAACATGTACATTGTGTACTACAAGGAGTAGGATGAGAGGTGTGTGGTTGCCTCGAACGTGCATTGGCACGTATCACTAAATGGTGACTATGCGCCTTCACAAGCAAGATGCTCGAGCGGGCATAATGGTTCTGAACATGTAGAATGGGGCGGCGGTTAAGAAACCCCGTCGTGCTCGTTCCAAATGGTTCATCAAGATAAATGATGAATGGTACAAAACTCTGATGGACAAGCCATTAATGGCTAGTTCAGGCAAATGACTCGGCTTTCCCTGTCATCAAAGTTAGGGAAAATGCTACAAAGATAGACTTCAGGCCACTTTTGCAGAAATTTGGATGCATCCACGGGCCACGAATGCCTTTGAGGATTTACTCTCTTGGTCACTGGCCGTTATCTTAGAAGCGGACTCAGTCAGTTATTCGGGGTATCATAAAATATATAGCATAATAGACTCCCGAATCGATCTCGGCTGTTTCTACGGTTAGTGCCTTGTGCGTACCCACAACGACCAGTTAATAATCAGAACATATGTAAACTATTCACATTGTAGAGATGCGCATGCTGTGACGTGAAGTACTTGTTTGCTTTGTAGTTCAGTGTATACCACTCATTGAACTATGCGTGCCTGTTGTAGCGCTGCTCTAATTGGTTAAGCTGCTTACACAGTTTCTCGCTAGTAATAACTAACTGCTTGTACTAGTTAAATGTTTATGATAATAGCATTACATTAGTTACAATATATTAGCATGTGACTTGCTTTACTATCGGGTGAAATTGTTCGTACTTGGTGTTGTAATATAGCACTTGTTGGCTTGCATCTCTTATGACGAATGTGACGGCTTACATCTCGTAATCTATGAACTGTTTATATGATAAATGTAACTGCTCACAACTTGTAATCTACAAACTGTCTACAACTAGAACTAATGCAGTTGTTTGTCTTACTAACTGCCTACACTTTGCGGTTAATATATAATTGTTGTCGTGTGATTGCTTAATCACGTGTAGCTTATAAACTGCACTTTATGATCACTGTAGTTACTTGTTGGTGGACTGGAGAATTCAATGGTTATTGTATGCATTGTAAACTTTGTTATGATTACCTATCTTATTCTGTTACTCGGTTTACAATGCTTGTCGGCTTGGTGGAGTTAGTTACTCCCTACTTGTAGAGTTAGTTAGAGACTGTTATAGTTGCTTACTTTGCTTGTTTAGCACATTTGTCCGTTGCTACTTTGCTTTACTGGAGTTTTGCTTGCCATATTCGACAACATGTATGGATAGCTCTGCTAGTTTTGTTTCTCATGTTTAGCAGAGCAATTATCTTGCTTATTGCAGTCTTTGTTTCTCCTTGTCTTTTGTACGCCTACTAGTTTTTCGCGAAACTGACCCATTTCATGGGTAGGTGGTGGACAGGTTGAGACAACTTGTGATGACACGATGACGTGATGAGTTTAAGACAAGACCCTTTCCCTGACGTTACGCTTCAGAGGACATTTTGATAAATATAGTATAGAGCTTCTTTGAAAGCCTCTCTTTTGTTTTAACCTTGAATTATTAAAACTGTGTTACCGAATCTTCATTTCCTTTTTTTAATAAATATATTTGAGTTGCAAAACGGTTTGTAAAATGGAAGCTTGCACTGTAATGCGCCCAAGGTTCAGGGACTTGCTATTTCAAACATGATTTTTCGCTGAACTTCTGTTTCAAACTTTGATAAATGATCGATTTCAAAACTTTCAACATTTTTCATAAAAGGTTTCAAGTCCAGGATTTTGGGGCGTTACAGACACCTTATGTTACTTTTTATACCTCCAAGATATAAGTGAATTGCCTAGTAACACACAATAACCTGTAGTTAAAATACAATCATTAGGGTTGCCTCCCAAATCTGAATCAGTATAAGCAATTACATCTAGAGATAAAGAGGAGGATAAGAAAAACCCTTTAGTTATAGTGCCCTTTAAATATCTAACAATTCTCATAACAGTTGCTATGTGAACTGAAGTAAACACACATTGAAATTGACTTGCGTTGTAAATTGCATATGCTATGTTGGGTCGAGTGATGGATAAATATGTGAGAGACTCAGTTAGTTGACGGTAGGGAGCAGGATCCTCTAATGGAGTGCCATGATTGACTCTTATTTACACATTGAGTACCTCAGGGGTATCTGCTACCTTTTCATTCGTTAAACCTCACCTAGCAATTATGTTAGATGCTAGTTTCATTTGAGAAAGCACATATCCTCTTGGGGAGTATACAACCTCAAAACCTAAAAAATACCTCAGAAAACCGAGGTTAGACATATCAAAATTTCTTTTAAGAACACTTTTAACCTCATCAATACCGTTTATATCACTACCAATGATAATCATATCATCAACATACAATAATAAAACAATTATACATGTTCTTGTATTTCTAATAAAAAGAGTTGTGTCAGTATCTATGTTGTAAGTATCATACTATGCAATATGATACATATCGTTACTTTGGGCCTAATCAATACGATACACACCCGTATCGAGATGCAGGTGTGTATTGTACTTGTATGGTATGATACACCCCGATACAGGGTGTATCTTATGATACACAATTAGTGCATTTTATGTTGCACTCAATTAGTTTTTTTTAAAATATATAAGAAGACTCCTTAAGGTGAGTTTGTGTTCACTCCTAAAGAACTTGAGAGTGATTTATAGCTTGATTTCTTGCAAGAAGTCTTCATTTTTGTTTGAACTTAAAAAAATTAGTTATGTAAAATTTTTAAGTATTGAGAAACACTTGAGGATTTTGTTTCTGTTTATGTAAACATGCACTATTATGGATCTTATGACTTATTAGCTTAGTGTTGTTGTTTATTATTTCATAATTTATGTTTTTCTTATGAGATATGCATGTGGTTCATAGCGGCTCATGGAGACATAAATGCTTCGGATGTGATTTTTGTAATGAATTATGAAGAATTACAAATACAAAGTGCAAAAACACATATAAGTCCAAGAATGTCAATTACAAAGAAGATAAACAAACACACAAGTGCATAAACAAAAGTTCACTAAGGGATAATACCAAAAGCTAATAAAAAGAAATATTATTGAAGAGAATGGAAAAGGAATAATAGAAATAAGGGGGATCACTCCCCTATTTATATACAAACACAAAAGGGGGAGTGTCCATGGGGAGCTCTCCTTTATAAAGTCGTCGTGGATCTCCCAACGATCATATTTATGATTGTTAGGGCCCCAATAACTCTATGGAGTGGGGCCCTAATGATAAAAAAAGGGGAAAAATAAGAAAAAGAAGAAAATAGTTGTTTCTAATAAACAACTATTATTATATATAAAAAGACAAAAATGCTCCTATTAGGCAAACTGTTACAATATATATATATATATATATATATATATATATATATATATATATATATATTAACACTCCCCTTCAAACTTTACAGGCAAATGACAGAAAGTTTGTTAAGGAGAAAGAAAAATCAAGGAGAAGGAAGTTATTGAAGTGCCTTCGATATTTGGTTAAGTGTGTCTTTAATATCTCCTCAATTTTTGCTTGTTTCTTCTTTCTTAAGTGTGATTTCTTCAACGAAAGCAATTTTACCTTCAAGCTTTCGACGTACCAGTCTAATGTGTCTCGATTCATTACAATGGTGGCAAATAACACCCTTCCTATATCCACTATTATAGCTAGACCCATTATTATAGTTATTTTGTTTTACAAAGTGGGGAGGCTTATAGGCCTTTACATTTGAACCCGGCCTACTAACGACCAACACATCATCATTCTTATTGGTCATGCCAAGACGAGTTTCTTCTTGACATACGTCGATCAGAGCATCTCCAAGATACATAGCTTTGGCTCTATGAAGAAGAGCCCAAAGAGGGGACAAAATGCTAAAATAATCCTGGACACACATGTCCCCTTGCTTAGTAGATCTAATCTTGTCTTAACAAAAATATTGTCTAACAAGATTCTTTTGGGTATACATACTCTTAAGAAAGAACCAAACTTCATTGGCTCTTCTAAATTTAGCAATGTTAACACATATTTTTATGTCAACATTGTTCATAAACCATGCCAAAATTTTGGCATTGTTACTTTCCCAATCCTCTACCTTTGTTTGATGTTCATTGATGACTTTAACTCAATCATCTCCAACAAGAGCTTTCTCAACACCTTCTTCAACCTTGATGAGCTTTAACGATGGTTCAAGAAAAGTTTCCATCACGAAACCCCAAAGTTTCTTTCCTCTAAGATGATTTTTCATGGCCGATGCTCACATCAACTAGTTGGATCCATTGGGTTTGAAGGAGAGCTCCACTCTTGATTCATGCTCCATGATGAAAAGAAATAGATAAAGACGAAAAAGTGATATGCACATTTGTCACGATCTTTAATCACCATAAGTAGTACTTCCAAGATCAAGAGAACCCAATGTGCTCTGATACCATGTAATGAAGTATGCAGAATTATAAAAACAAAGTGCAAAAGCACATATAAGTCCAAGACTGAACAATTTCAAAGAAGATAGACAAGCACACAAGTGCATAAACAAAAATCCACTAAGGGACAATACCAAAAGCTAATAAAAAGAAATATTATTGGAGCGAATGAAAAAGGAATAATAAAAATAAGGGGGATCACTCCCCTATTTATATACAAACACGAGGGGGGAGTTCATTGGGAGCTCCCCTTCATAGAGTCGTTGGGGAGCTCCCAATGGTTATATTTATGACCGTTAGGGCCCCAAAGACTATGGAGTGGGGCCCAACGATAAGAAAAAGATAAAATTAAAAAAGGAAAAAGAAAAAGAAGAAAATAGTTGTTTCTAATAAACAACTATTGTTATATATAAAAAGACAAAAATGCCCCTATCAAGCAAACTGTTACAATGTATATATATATATATATATATATTATAGCTGAATTTTGTGCAATTCATCATTGTTTCATGTGATATGATTTTTTTAGAATTTTTTTCTAGTTTTTTCTGATTTTTCAGAATTTTTTATTTAAAATTTACGATATTTTACGATATGATATAATATTACTTTGGGCCCGACCGATATGGGTAATGATACAATACTTACAACCTTGGTCAATATAACATGAAACAAATCCATTACCAATAATAACTTTCCTAAAATAATCATACCAGGCCTTAGGGGCTGCTTAAGATCATAAAGAGTTTTTTAAAGTTTAAGAACCTTATCCTTTTCAATATCAAACCCGTCCATGTACACTTGTTCATTAAGATCCCCATTAAGAAATGCATTTTTGATGCCTAATTAGTAAATTAAACATTTCTTAATCGAGGTTGTCACTCTAAGAGTCCTAACACATGTCATTCTACTTACAACTGCAACGGTTTCTTCGTAATAGATCTCATATTATTGAGCATATCCCTTGGCCACTAGCCTAGCTTTATACCTTTTTAAGGTTCCATCACTCTTAGTTTTTACTTTGAATACCCATCTACATCTTATATTTTTCTTTCCTAAGGGATGATTCACAATCTCTTAAGTTTTTGCTTTATGGAGGGCATCTAACTCAACTTTCATACCTTCTACCCAACGTGAGTAATCCTTGGCTTCTTTGTATGTAAATGGTTAAAAAAACATGAATTGCTAGGAAACAAGCTTTATATCTAGGAAAAAATGACTCATTGGACACAAATCTACTTAGGGCCTTAGATATACTATCCGATCTCCTAAAGTTTGTCACATCTATGGATTGATTTTGCATAAATTTATCAAGTGCACATGGATGTTTCTCATTATTATGTTGGGAATAGACCTTAAGCTCTCAAATATCATTGGTCTTATTAATATTATCTTTATTACCAACAATGTTTGGAGAGTCGACCAACATTTTGATTACAATCATTATCACCGTTACTCGGTTCAATAGTGTGATGTAATAATTATCAACATCATTCTCTCAAGAACTTCATCAATTGTAGATGGTTCATTCATTTTCTTAGTCTATAAATCAAACAAGAAAGAATAGTCTGTTAAAACATATGTAATAATACCATAATACCCGATAGGGGTATTATGGTCATTTCACAAAGTACCCCATAGGGGTACTTATTTTGTTTCTCGTATTTCACTATTTTTTATTTTTCTTTTTATTTTTATTTTTGTATTTTTTGGATACCGAAAAGGGGCCCCACAATGGAGTCGTTGGGGCCCCCAACGGTCACATATGTGACCGTTGGGGGCTCCCAACGACTCTATTGGGAGCCCCTTTGGTCTCCTCTTCTTATAAATAGGGGGAACCCCCCATGTATGTTGTATTGCTCTTGAGAGCTCCTCTTCAATAATAGTGATATTATTTTTCATGTGTGTAGCCTTTTTATAAGGCCCTTTGTATATCCCTTAGTGGATTTTCTCTCTTGTGCTTGTTGCATTTGTCCGTGTGGGACATAGTGAATGCTTTAGCATTCTTGGTTTCTTCCGCTTATTTCATTACATGGTATCAGAGCCATAAGATCTTCTAAAGGTAAAATCTTGTCTCTCTCTACTTCCTTTCTTTCTCACATCTTCCTTGTGTAGCAATGGAAGTCAAGATCGATCTATCATTCAAACTCAATGGAAAAAATTACATGATGTGGGCATCCGCAATGGAGAATAATCTCAAAGGCAAGAAGCTTTGGGGTTATGTAATGGGAACCGTTCCGGAACCCCAACTTAAGCTCACAAAGATGGAAGGAGATCAAGAGAAAGCACTTGAAGGCGATGCTCGTCTCAAGGCCATTGAAGATTATAATCATCAAATGGAAGATTGGGAGAGCAACCATGCAAAAATCCTTGCATGGTTTATGAATAATGTCGAACTTAAGGTATGTGCAAATATTGCAAAATTCCGCCAGGCAAATGAAGCTTGGTTTTTTATGAAGGGTATGTTTACCCAAAAGGATCTTGCAAGAGCTTATTTCTTGCAAGAAAAAGTAAGAACCACAAAACAAGGCGACATGAGCATACAAGATTACTATAGTGCTCTAAATCCTTTGTGGGATGAATTGGCTCTTTTAGAGCCTAAATGGGTATCTATGGAGGATGTGGTTCTAAGACAAAAACAAATGGAACAAGATAGATTGTTTCAATTTTTATTTGGGCTTCGTCCCGAATTTGAACAAGTGAGATCCTCACTTCTCCATAGATCCACGTTTCCTCCCTTAGAAGAAGCTATTGCCGAGATTACTCAAGAAGAGACTAGGCATAGCATGGGTAAAAGCATAGAGGAAGTTCTTGCCGTATCTAAACCCGGCAATCATGTTAAAACATACAAACCACCTCATTTTGGTAAGCAAGGGAGTGGTGGAAGAAAAATGATTATATGTCACCATTGTTATGAGCCGAGACATATTAAACCCGTTTGCCCAAAGCTAAATGGGGCATTCAAGCCAAAGGTGGCTTCCGTTGAAGAATCCACCACCAAAGAAGATGACGGCAAGAACGGGGATCTCAAAGACACTCTTGGACAAATTTCCTTGGCTCTTCAACAAATCTTAAAGGTCACTTCTTCCACCTCCGGTGCCGCCATTGCCTCATCATCACCTCCCGGTACGTACTCTTGGATTTTAGATTCCGGAGCTTCTTTTCACATGACCCCTCATGAAAATGCATTAACCAATGTGCACACCAATTCAAAAATGTCTTGTGTCTCTACGGCCGATGGAACTTTTATCAAAATAAATGGTGTTGGAACTCTTGATTCTAAAAATGTTCAAAATTTCCTTGTTCCAAAAGTTAGAATAGTTCCAAAATTAAATCTTAACCTCTTTTCCGTTTCTCAAATAGCCGACCATGGATGTGAAATATCTTTCTCATCCCAAGGGTGCTTTGTGCAGGATCTCCGGTCCGGGAAGCGGATTGGGCAAGGCCATAGGAAGGGAGACCTTTATTTTATGGATAATTTAATGCTTCCAAATACCTCATTTTGTACTTATGTCCAAGACAAAAATATTGAAACTTGGCATAAAAGGCTTGGACATCCAAGTTACTCTAAAATGTATCTTTTTCCTTTTGGACACAAGTTTTGTAAAGAAAAAGATATCAATTGCAAAGATTGCATTTTTGGCAAAATGAAGTCTACTCCTTTTCCTATTAGATCCTTTGTGACAACAAGACCTTTTGAATTGGTGCATTCCGATGTTTGGGGGCCATCTCCGGTTCTATCTAAAGGTGGTTATTCATATTATGTTACTTTTATTGATGATTATACTAGGTATGTATGGATTTATTTTCTTAACTTTAAATCGGAAGTTTTTAACTTCTTTAAAGAATTCCATGCAAAAATTCAAAATCAATTTCAAAGTCAAATATCCATTCTTAGATCCGATTCGGGTGGAGAATACTTATCAAATGATTTTCAAGCATATCTAAAACAACATGGCATTTGTCATCAAAAATCTTGCCCAAGAACTCTTCAACAAAACGGTCTAGCGGAAAGAAAACATAGGCATATTTTGGAAACCACTAGATCCTTACTCATTTCTAAAAATATTCATAAAAATTTTTGGGCCGAAGCCGTGTTAACCTCCACCTATTTAATCAATAGGATGCCATCTTCAAAATTGAATAATATCTCTCCTTATGAAAAACTTTTTAATATGACACCCGACTACAATCGTCTTCGGATTTTTGGGTGTAAATGCTTTGTTCTTTTACATAAAAGAGATAAATTGTCACCTAAAGCAATAGAATGTGTATTTTTAGGATATGGTGAAAATAAAAAAGGCTATAGATGCTTTGATCATAAAAACAATAAGTTATTTGTCTCTAAAGATGTAACCTTTTTAGGAGATGAAAATGGATTTGACATATTGGAAAAATCAAATGAAATTGATTATATGTTTATCAATGATCTTTTAGAAGATTCAAATGATGACTCTTTGAGTCATCCGGAAATTTTAGAAAATACTCATGATTCTCATGATGATGATGTATCACCAACTAATGGTGACAATCTCCAAGTATACACTCGGCGTGAGGAAGCCCAACCTATTAGTGCTTTAGAAAAATTCTTGCGGCTTAATGAACCCCTAGAAGAAACCTCCCTTAGGCGTTCTTTTAGAGAATCAATTCCACCTAATAGGTTTGTCTCATATGAAACTCTTTCACCTAAATATAGAGCTTGTCTAATAGCCTTGCATTCTTACTATGAACCCTCCCATTATAATCAAGCAAAAAGTATACCTCATTGGGTTGAAGCAATGAAAGTTGAACTAGATGCTTTAAATAAAGCTAAAACTTGGGAAATAGTTCACCTTCCTCCAAATAAGAAAGCTATAGGATGTCGATGGGTCTACAAAGTCAAAACAAAAAGTGATGGTTCCCTAGAGCGCTATAAAGCTAGATTAGTTGCTAAGGGATACTCACAAGAATATGGCATCGATTATGAGGAGACTTTTGCTCCCGTGGCTCGCATGACAAGCGTTAGAACTTTAATTGCGGTAGCATCATCTAAAAAATAGCCTATATTCCAATTAGATGTTAAAAATGCCTTTCTTAATGGTCAGTTGAATGAAGAAGTATATATGGATCCTCCGCCGGGAATCAGTGTTAACCAAGGTCAAACCCTTCGGTTATTAAAAGCCTTATATGGTCTTAAACAAGCCCCTAAGGCTTGGTATGATAGATTTAGTGCTATCATGTTACAATTGGGATTTCGCTCATGTTATACTGACACTGCTCTTTTTGTTAAAAATGCAGGTAATAGTATCATCATCCTTCTGCTTCATGTTGATGATATGATCATCACTGGCAATGATGAAAGCGGTATTCTTAAAGTTAAAAATATGTTAAAACATAATTTTGATATGTCTGATCTGGGTTTTCTCAGGTACTTTCTTGGCATAGAAGTTGCATACTCTCCTCGAGGGTATATACTGTCACAGATGAAGCTTGCTGCAGACATATGTTCCAAATCTGGGATTTCAGATGATAAAAAGGTGGAGACTCCCGAGGTTATCAATGCTAAACTACGACTGGAGGATGGAGTTCTGCTGGACGATCCTACGCCCTACAGGCAACTCATAGGCTCCCTCACCTATCTGACTATCACCAGGCCCGATATTGCTCATGCTGTGCACTCTGCAAGCCAATTTCAGCATGCTCCTACATCTGTGCATATGAGTGCTGTGCTCCGGATCATTCGATATATTAAAAATACTTTGACTAAAGGGCTATTCCTATCCTCAATCTCTTCCTTAGATTTACTAGCTTATACTGATGCTGACTGGGGAGGAAACCCAAATGATCGAATCTCAACTACTGGCTTTTGTGTATTCCTAGGAGATTCGCTAATTGCTTGGAGGTGCAAGAAACAGCAGAAAGTCTCATTGCCTTCTACTGAAGCAGAATACAGGGCTATGGCAACCACTACAATGGAGCTGGTGTGGCTTCGAAGTCTTCTTCAAGATATGAGAGTCGAAATTACCGGGGCTTCGAAGCTTTGTTGTGACAACAAAAGTGCTATCTACATTGCCAGCAACCACACTTTACATGAGAGGACGAAACATATTGAAATGGATTGTCATTATGTACGTGATGAATATCTTCGTGGGACAGTAACACTGCCATATGTCACTTCAGAATATCAACTTGCTGATTTCTTCACCAAAGCCCTGCCTGCTCCTCGCTTCTTGTTCCTCCTTGGCAAACTTTCGGTCATTCCCCCGTAAAGTTTGAGGGGGGGTGTTAAAACATATGTAATAATACCATAATACCCGATAGGGGTATTATGGTCATTTCACAAAGTACCCCATAGGGGTACTTATTTTGTTTCTCGTATTTCACTATTTTTTATTTTTCTTTTTATTTTTATTTTTGTATTTTTTGGATACCGAAAAGGGGCCCCACAATGGAGTCGTTGGGGCCCCCAACGGTCACATATGTGACCGTTGGGGGCTCCCAACGACTCTATTGGGAGCCCCTTTGATCTCCTCTTCTTATAAATAGGGGGAACCCCCCATGTATGTTGTATTGCTCTTGAGAGCTCCTCTTCAATAATAGTGATATTATTTTTCATGTGTGTAGCCTTTTTATAAGGCCCTTTGTATATCCCTTAGTGGATTTTCTCTCTTGTGCTTGTTGCATTTGTCCGTGTGGGACATAGTGAATGCTTTAGCATTCTTGGTTTATTCCGCTTATTTCATTACATAGTCATTATCTTTCTTAAGACCATTCTAATTTTCGAGAAAAGTTACATTTCTCGAAGTATAAAATTTTTCATTTTTTAAGCCACAACACCAATAACCTTTTTTATTTCCCTCATAACCAAGAAAGGCACATTCAATCGGTGTTGTGAGAGGCGAGGCGCACCCTCAAGGTACTGAGGCGTTGCTGTGATGCGCCCCTCATCAACCTCCGACCAGTTGTGACCACTGACCACCGGAGTTGCTGTGCTGCAGCTGCTGCTCAGTCTTCTCCGACCACCGGACGACCGACATATCCCTCGCTTCCGTACAGCTGGGCGCGTGGTCCTTCTCTTACTGCCTCCCCTCCCACCGCTTCACTTCCATACCAGTTGTGAGAGGCGAAGCGCAGGCTCAACGCCTCGCTTCGCGTCATCGCATTTAACAACCTTGCATTCAATGATTTTATGAGATAATTTATCATTTCTTTAACAAAGCACCAAACACTTACACTGAAGGTCTTTTAATCTTTTAAAATCTGGTTCAATACCAAAAAGTTTTTTTAAAGGAGAGAGATTTTCAAAGCGGAAGATGGCATTCTATTTATTAAATAGACCGTGGTGAGAGCGGCTTTGGCCCAAAAAATTTTGGAACATTTTTTAAATAAGTAATGTTCTAGTAGTCTCTATGATGTGTATTTTGTTGTGGGGTTCTTGGGCAAGATCTTTGATGAAAAATTCTATTTTCCTTTAAATAATACTTTAACTCATTTGATAAAAATTCACCTCCCTGATCCAAACGAAAGATATGTATGTTAGTTTGAAATTGATTTTTAATTAAATTATTAAATCTTTTAAAACAAGAGAATGTTTTAGATTTTTTCCTAAGAAAATAAACCCAAGTATACCTAGTAGAATCATCAATAAATATAACATAATAGGAGAATCCTTCTTTAGACATGACCGGAGTGGGTCTCCACACATCCGAGTGCATCAATTCAAAAGGTCTCTTACTTTTATAAGATCTAGAATAAAAACGAAGAGTTCTCATTTTTCCCATAACACAATCTTTGCATACAAGTTCTTTCTCATTACAATTTTTTTCCAAAAAAAGGAAAGAGACAAAGTTTAGATACACTTAGATGACCTAGTCTTTTATACCAAGTTTCTATATCCTTTTCTTGAGCATAGTTACAAAAAGAGTTTCTTAGAATATATAAAAAATTCATACAGTATAAATCTCCTCTTTTATGGCCTTCCCCCTGACTGACGATCTTGCACGAAACAAGCTTTAGATGAGAAGGAGATTTCATACCTATGATTGAAAATTTGAGAAGCGGATGGTAAGTTTAAATTTAATTTAGGAATAACTCTAACTTTTGAAACAAAGAAATTTTTGGAATCATTTTTCAAATCTCCAATCCTTGTAATTTCTAAAGAAGTGCCATCGACAGTAGAAACACTAGAAAACTCTTTATTGGTGCGACAATTAGATAGTAGAGAACCATTCGGTGTCATGTGAAAAGACGCCCCCAAGTCAAGGATCCAAGGTGACATATCCAGATGAGAAGAGGATGAGACTGTGACAACCGAGGTAGAAGTAGAAGTCTTCAAGTATTGTTGTAGAGCCGCGGCCAATTGTGCACTTGAGAGGTCTTTAAGCTCTCCACTTTTGTTGATTATTTTGGAAGAGTCTCTAACAGAGGCTACCTTCTTTAACTTGGGGCAAGCTGGCTTTTTGTGACCCGACTCATTGCAAAAGTGACAAATGATTTTTCTAGATTCTCCATTGTTTTGTTTTCCAAAATGTGAAAGTCTATATGCCTTGGTAGTGACACCAGGTTTGGAGGCAGCAAGAACGGTGTCACTCACTTTGTCTTCTTTCTCCTCTTTCAATCTCCCTTTCTCCATACTCAACTCGGTAAGAGTCTCATGGAGAGAATGAACTTTGGATTTATGGAGTAACATCATTCTTACTCCAAATTCGGGCCGTAGATCGTTGAGGAACATGAAGAATTCTTCCCTTTTGAGTTCTTGTCTAAGATGAAGATCCCTAGTGGTTTCCTATTTGGGCTCCAAGACAGCAAGTTCCCTCCATAGAAGGGTCATTTCGTTGTAGTAGTATTAGATGGATTTATCTCCTTTCTTTAAGGACATCATCCTCTTGTGAAGGTTCGACCAATGAGCCATGTCCTTCATAGTGTACATGTCTCTCAAGAATTTTCATGCTTCCTTGGCCACTTTGAATTGGGCCATACTATCAAGAATGAAAGCTTCTACACTACTCACAATCCATGCCAATATTTTAGCATTGTTCATCTGCCACTCCATGTGTCTCCTTTCAAATTCAAGAATGGCGATGACCTCCTCATCTTTTTGTAGGAACCTCAAGTTCCCATCCACAATTTTTTGTAAATGAAAGTTGAGGCTTCGGACAATCCCTCTCAATATATTTGATGAGGCCCTTGGATAAATATGTGATTCCCCATAGTAGAGGCCCAAGTGCAATAGTTAAAGCCATTCAACTTGATAGGCATGACAAACACATACTCCATGATGAGCAAGAGAGAGATTTGATGAAGACTCGAAGCTTTGGCACATACTCCAAGGATGAGCTCGATCACCACGAAGGTCCATCAATATAATCAAGAGCCTATTGGCTTTGATACCATGTAATGAAACTTGGAAAAGAGGTGCACATACACAAATCCACTATGGGAAAATGCGCATATGCCACTAAGGGCTAGAACAAGCACTAAAGAGCAAGCCACTAATGGGCTTAATACTCAATATAAAAAAATATATTTTTTATTAAATACAATAGCTTTGATACCATGTAATGAAACTTGGAAAAGAGGTGCACATACACAAATCCACTATGGGAAAATGCACAGAAGCCACTAAGGGCTAGAACAAGCACTCAAGAGCAAGCCACTAATGGGCTCAATATAAAAAATTATATTTTTTATTAAACACAATAATGCACAAGAGAGGCATACAACTCCATGGGAGGGATCCCATTTAAATAAGGGCTAGACCAACTAGCCGTTAGGCTAGACCAACGGCTAGAAATGGGACTGAAAAATAAAGAATAAGAAATAAAAACAAGAAAAAAAAATACAAAACAACCCCTAATGGTTAGAACCTATTACACCATGTACAATTACGAAAATGCCTCTTGAGGTCATGACCTATTACAAAATGATAAAGACACACACACACACACACACACACACACACACACACACACACACACATATATATATGTATTTTAACATGTATCCTCTGGTACTGGCCAACATATACTTGGTCTGGATTGTGCGTTGCAGGAGTGGGGTCTCCTCCTAACTCCATACCTGCTTCGCATCTTTTGTGGTGTTCTATTATGCTGCTCCTTTTTGACTGCTTCTTTGGATAACATCTTGTTACTCTGAATTCCTTCTATTGACAAATGTGCATTCTTTTAAGTCTAAAAGGAAAAGGCAGTGCATTATTTTTCAACAGCTTTGTATTAGGGTTGATTGCTGGCGAACCATTTTTATATTTCACTGAACTTTATAATCAAAGTATCCTTTCTCTACTCACCACATACACATGCATACATACTTTTTTAACAAAGTGTTATTGAAAAGATTTTACCTATAGAGACTATGGACCACTTGATCATTGGCTTGAAGCAACTAAATGTGCTTATTGATGTTCTGAACTAGGATATATATAGCTATTGATTTTTGAATCCTTATAAAAACCTGCTCACATGTCATAATTGGATTGTTCAAAAGCCGATTGCTACTAAACAAACCACTTAGATCACATCTGTAAGGTTAGATTTTAAAGCAAGTATCAAAAAAATGAAAAATTGACTTTCCACACTCTCCTACTGTTAGGAGGAACCAATCTCTCTCTCTCTCTATATATATATATATACGCACATACACACACACACACATATATATATATATATATATATATATGTGTGTGTGTGTGTGTGTGTGTGTGTGTGTGTGTGTGTGTGTGTGTAGAGAGTATATAGGGTAATCCAAAACTGATGTTCTCAATTTTGTATAAGCGATAGTCTGGGAAGTTGCTTTACATCTATCTAACTATTTTCTCTTGAAATTAGATATGGGCATTACCTTTTCGATAATGGAAGCTATGAGGAAGCCATGGAACAGTTTTTAGCATCTACAGTGGACATCACATATGTCCTCTATTTGTATCCATTTATACTTCTTCCGAAAACACTAGATGTTTCTGAATCTGGGGTGCTAGAGTCTCCTTCAGATGCTTCACTTCTTTCTAGGATGCCATCTGATGTGTCAGATGACATGGAAGGCTCTTCGCCTTCGAAAATTCTAGAGATGCCAGTGGAATCTGATGGTAAAGCAACATTGGAACAGAAGAAGATTAGCCATAATGCTCTTGTAGCTCTCATCAAGTTCTTGCAGAAAAAGAGAAACACTATAATTGAGAGGGCCACCTCGGAGGGGACAGAAGAGGCTGTTGCAGATGCTGTGCAGGGCAGTATTGCATCATTTGATTACTATCTGCCAAATCGTTCAAGAAAGGTGAAGAATTGGTTTCAGATTGCATTTAATTTTCCTTTCCTTTTTTTTTTTGCATGTTCATGATTGAGTTATTTCCAGTTGCCTTTTTATTGGTCTTGTAGGTTACTATGTGTTGGCTGTCTGTTTCACTTTTCCCCCCCTCTTCTGAATGTACCTTTAATTCTAGGCTTTGTCACTTGGGTATGAGTGCAGGTACGGATGAGGAGGGTACGACACGGCAATTTCAAAAATTGTGGGTACGGGGACACAACTATATATATATTAAATATCACATAAATACAAAATAAACTGATTATAATCTAAATATATATGCTATATCTAAAATATATATTATATACTGCAAATATAGTTATAAACTGAAAATATAATAAATTGAATACAAACTTGTATGTACGGGCATGTCAACACGGGTACGGAGGGCAAAATGGAATGTCTGTGTGACATAGATTGTAGGATAAAGCAGAGAAGTGGAAGAATGGCATATGTTTATTAATTAAAGCAAAGTCAATGGCTACCCTGCCAACCCTCCTTTTTTTCTTTCCCTTTTATAATTCTTTTCCTTTGGTGTGATTTAGCAGTTGCTAGAGCAATAAATGAACTTTATAATTTAAACAAATTTCTGGTGCTTTAATAAACACTGTACTTTAGGTGCCATACAGTGGGGATCCACATCTTGAAGAACTTGATGCTCTTTTGTGGAGGGTGAGAAAAAGAATATATAAAGTGGTGTCAAAAGCAATATTGTTGAAAATTGGCTTACTGTGGAACTCCTATATGACACATTTTTATGAGATTACCAGCAGGAGCCTTAGTTGTCAAAAGCACTAGTCAAAGCCTAGTCGGAAGACCCTTAAAAGGACTAATCGAGGCTTAGGCGGGACTAGTCGGCCTAGGCGGGACCAAAAAAATAAAACATCAAGAAAAGCAAAATTTTTACAATAAATAGTTAAATTTAGTAACAAACATATGATTGTAATTATGGATGAAGTGTGTAATTCAGTGTGACATGTCACAAAATTCATGAAATTGCATAATATTGAACATACACCAAAACTTAGAGCACACCGTTCGATTACTCTAATACATACATATATATATATGTATATTCAGATAAATAGATAGATAGATAGATAGATAGATATAGAAAGAGAATGAGGATTATCCTGCCCTTGTTTTGTTAGGTCACTGTTAGGACCCTAAAAAAAATCATAGTTTTTAGATGTTTTATACTTGATCTTAACCGTTAGATGTGTTTATGATTGTTGTTGAATTGAGAACATCTAATTGATTAAGCATCTTTATGCTCACATGTGTATTTTAAAGAGATAAAAAAATCATTGGTTGATATCATACTAAAATTTTATGATTTCACATTTTTTATATCAAATCAATTTGAAACAAATCTTGTTTCTCAATAAACAAGTATTGATAAACACATCTAATTGTTCAAATTGAGCATAAAACACCTAAAACTTTGATATTTGGAGGGTCTTAATGGTGACGTAAAGAAAAAAAGGATAGGATGAATCCCGTTGTCATATACATATATGGGTTAATATAACATTAAACTAGTTGTATTTAACATTAAATGAATCAACCTTACTAAAATGACTAAAAAACCATTAAAAGAATGATATTTTTGAAAATGCATGCTTACTTTTATGGGCATTGTAGGTCTTTTGAACTTGGAGAGAATTGAAAAGTCAAACACCTTTTCCAGAAAAATAACTTTATGAATCTATCAAAGTTACTTTTTTTATCTCAAAAAGTAATCATACATTTTTAAAAATGCTTTCTTTTAAGGGTATTTTAGTCATTTTAATAAGGTTGAATCCATCTAATGTTAAACACAAGTAGTTTAATGTTAGATTAACCATGTATATAGATAGATAGATAACTAAAAAAACAGATTTTATATATGTGTGTGTCAAAAACACATGCATTCATGTAAACAAAAATAAAAAAGAAGGAAAAAAGATAAAAAGGGAAAAAAAGAAGAGTGGAGGGGAGAGATGAGGAAGAAGAAAAAAAAAGAAGGAAAAAAAGAAAAGGGGAAAAGGAAGAAGAGGAAGAGGAAGATGAAGAGGAAGAAAAATAGAAGCCGGAAGGGTGAAAGGAGGAGGAAGAAAAAAAAGAGAATATAAAAAGAACAAAATAAGAAGGTAAAAAAAGAAAAGTAAAAGAAGAAGAAAATGAGAGAACAAAAAAAGAAAGCGTTTGGGACGGGAAAAAGAAGAAAAAGAAAGAAAGAAAGAAAGAAAGGAAGGAAACAAAAAAATTAAAAAAATGACAACCATGTCTCTGCGGTCTAGGCGTGGAAACCTAGGTAGTCTAGTTCAAAAAACAGGGCCCTACCGCCTAGATCCATAAGCCTAGGCGGAGCCTAGGCACAGTTTTTGACAACTAAGGCAGGAGCTAATGTAATGATATGAGTTGCCTCTTGCAATCATGTGTATGGACCTCTCATTGTGATAATAGTATGTTGGGCTGTTCTCTTTGTAATTTTGTCATTAACATCAGTGCCATGAATGACTAGGGCTACATAGCTATCTTTATCTGGCTTAGTGTAAGATTTTAATGGTATAGGTCTCCATTCATAGCTATCCCCCTTCATTAGGTGAATCTGTTCTATACTTTCACCTCTGCTCAATGTCATGTGGCATTATGTTGTATTTCTAGAATCTTCCGTGACTTTGTCCCAATGACAACCAGTTGGCCCCCATGTCACAATCATTCTTGGACTCAAGGAGTTCGGCTCAGAAGTTCAATTTTTTTTTTCAAAAATGAGACATGTGGACACATAATATTTTAATCTGTCACACAGACTGTTCTAACAGGGCATCACACCTGCGTCACACCCGCACCCAGGCGGGTGCGACACTTGGACACAACTTCCTTTGTGTTAGGTGAAGTCAACCACACTAAGGTCCATTTCTATCCAAAAGTAGATTTGATTAACCCTAATCAAGTTCATTTTTATCTATATTATATATAAATACATAAATGCACACAAATACACATAGTGTTAACTTTAAACTGTTAATATATATATCCTCCCCGCACCCAACTTTTTTTAAAGTGCCGCATCGCCACATCCGCACCCGTACCCGCACTCGCACCTATGTGACAGATTTTAATTTGTTAATCAATTAAAAATATTTTTGAATATTTTAACATTAAAAATAGTTTTTATTGAAATAAAATTAAAATATAATAAAATACTATTTAAAATATTAAAATAATGCTGTACGTGTCCGCTCGTGTCACCAGAGACAGCCAAAATGGCGTGTCCTTGTGACATAGGTTGGCCCTATTGGCATGGCTAATTATTTTCGCTAGTTCAATTTGTAAACTTTCTCATGAAAAGTGCCATGACATGTGTTAGAAAAAATAATAAACTATTCACCTATGTCACATGGGTGCGGGTGCGGGCGCGGGTGCGGGTGCGGGTGCGGGTGCGGGGATTCGGCACTTCCAAAAAACCCGGGTGCGGGGGTGCGGCAGGGGCAAAAATGTAAAATATATATATATATATATATATATATATATATATATATATATATATATATATATATATATATATATATATATATATATATATATCAAGGGGGTCAGCAGCTCTGTCAGCTGTCAGCAGCTGACAGACAGCTGCTGCGGCTGACAGCAGCTGTCAGCAGCTGCTGCAGCTGACAGCAGCTGTCAGCAGACTGCTGCAGCTGTTCTGACAGCTGCTGTCAGCAGCTGACAGACAGCTGCTGTCAGCAGCTGTCAGCATTACTTTTTTTAAAAAAAATTTCGCAGCCCATTTGGGCAATTTTTTTTTTAAAAAAATAAATCCAAAACAAGAATGGACCAAAATGATCCTGGGTGCGGTCAACGCACCCAGGATAGGGTTGACCGCACCCGGTGCCGCACCCGCACATGCACCCGCGTCGAGTCGCGTCGACGCGGGTGCGGCACCCTGCTAGCCGAATCCCTGTGACATAGCTATTCACTGAGAGGGATTGATGCTTTGCACATCTGGAAAAGATTTGGAATGTGATGCACGGTAGTAGTGGGCTGGAATGAATGAAGAAAGTTACAGGAAAAGGTGCATTAACTTACACAATCCCTGGGATTGCGTTTTAGTTTCAAGAAATGAACGGAGAAGTATGGCAGGGTTTGGCATGAGAAAGGAAAAAATGGCAGAAAAAGTTATTAGTCAGAAAAAAGTGATTAACTTTGCTACCCACCAGTCTGTCTAGTGTCAGATCATCTTTCTTATGCTTCTAAAAGAACCATAAAACTGTTTTTTTAAAATTGATTAGGTAAAATCATTAGCCCATCAGATTGTGTCATGCTGATGTATGTGCATGTAAATCCAAAACACATGAATTTCTTGATATTTTTTACTCAGTTCATCATATAGTAATTGAATTACATAATTCAAGGAAGTCAGGCTAGCACTGTTGGAAATATTGTTAAAATATGCTTCATAAGCGCAATATCAAGCAAGATGTATTTCTGATTATATTTTCTTTAGTTTGCACATGTAAAGACTCTCACATGGTGCACATAACACATATGACTTGTAATATGAGTTTGAACTCCGAGTGAACTTTTGAGATTTGAAAAATCAATGCCCTTTCTGAATCTAGTCCTCCTATCCTTGTGTTCTGCTTTGCAGCTTTATCTATCTTTGCTTAAATTTTGTGTTTACTCAAGAGTAAATATTCTTGTGCAAATTTTCAGTTTTGTCCTTTTGTTTCTCATATCTGATCATGTTGCCTTCCAGAGCCATGATGGTGTCCACATAAGTTCAGGTGCTAGGGAAATGGCATCTATTCTTGATACCGCACTTATTCAAGCACTGCTGTTCACTGGGCAATCATCAAGTGCACTAGAGCTAATAAAAGGTCCTAATTACTGTGATGTAAAAGTCTGTGAAAATTTTCTGCGGCAGAGAAAATTCTATTTGGTGTTAATAGAACTATTTAAGGGCAATGAAATGCATCGTGAAGCGCTTATTCTTCTTAGTCAACTAGTAGAAGAATCAGACACTGAACAGTCTGATGACATGCACAAGTTCACTCCGGAGATGATTATTCAATACCTTAAGGTATGGTTTTTTTGTGGGGATTATTATTCAACAACTTTTGCATGGTTTAAATTTCTGAAATAACGAAGTGACATTCACTTGGCCTTCTTGCTTTTGGATAAAAGCCAGCTTCAAATCTTTGATGTCTCTAAATTGGTCTATATTTCTTGGTCAGCAGTTCTGGAATTTGAAACAAACTTCCCTTAAGATGGCACAACTCCACCATTTTACCATCACATTCAAAGTCCCAGATTAGTTTGTTCTAAACTGGTTTATAGAAACTGCAGAGTTGCGAAATAATTTATAGCATTTTATTTATTATTTTCCTCTGTAGTTACTTTCGATGGTCTTTGAGCTGCTGGAGAATGTCTTCCACCCTTTGACCCACCCTGTCTCTGTTTTCAAAGAAAGACATGGTCGCTTTTGCATCTTAAAGATCTTTATCTGTCAATCACCACTTCACCATCTATAGTTTGGAAATGTCATATTGTGAACCCTTAGAAAAAAGAGAAGCCGATACAGAATTCTATTCATCTTGGTTTACTGCTTACTTCAGGATTGACTTTTCTTCAAACCATGGTTCTTAGCATTTATTCACAACAATTGAATTTTGTTGGTTTTTCCTTGCAGCCCCTAGGTGGAAGTGATCCTATGCTTGTTCTGGAATTTTCTATGAGAATTCTTGAAAGCCGTCCATCAGAAACTATTGAGCTCTTCTTGTCTGGGGGCGTTCCACCAGATCTGGTTAATTCTTATTTAAAGCAACATGCACCACAGATGCAAGCAACTTACTTGGAACATATGCTTTCTATGAATGAACATGTGATCACTCCCAATCTTCAGAATGAACTGGTATCATATTGTTCCCTTATCATTAATTTTTGAGTCTTCTTTTTTGCTTATATTCCTTTAGTTATATGTTTCACCTTTTACAATTGTTGGCCAAATACTGCGATCTGCTTTCAGGTGCAATTCTATCTTTCTCAAGTTCTTGACTGGTACACCACTCTTACTGCTCAGCAAAAGTGGGATGAAAAAGAGTATTCCCCTACACGAAGGAAGCTGCTCTCTGCTTTGGAGAGCACATCTGGATATAATCCAGAGATTTTGTTGAAGCGCCTTCCAGTAGATGCTCTCTACGAGGAACGTGCATTATTGTTGGGTAAAATGCAACAACATCAGCTTGCTCTCTCTCTCTATGTACACAAGGTACATAGTAATTGCAAATTTCTCAACAGCAGTTTAGAGGTCTGATTTTATGTCAGCCATATAAATGTAACATGACAGGCAATTGAGTCAATAATTGGGCTTGACTGTTGTCCCAGTCAGCTCAAGTTCATTCAGGTTTATTCTTTCAGACTTTAGTGTTTCCTTAAGCTTGTTTTCCCTCATCTTTTTAGTCAATAGTATGTTTAACTTAAACTAAGCAGTTTGTTAATAGGAAAATAATTCAAGCTTTTAGCATTAGGTTGTTTAGTAGACCCATGTTCCTGTCCTCAGCAAACAGGAAGATGTGCTCTAACATGTTGAAAGTGTGCACATGATTCCTCATAATTTTTTTTTGCGATTCTCACTGAAATTGTGATTAAATATGAAGAATGTTTTGAATCTTTTATTTATAACTCCCCCTCTTTATTTATTTTATTGATTTATTTTCTTTGTTTTTAATTTACTACTTGTTCTCAGTTTTTAGGTACTCATCATGGTATCTTTATTTTGTATTCTTATGGAAGCATATTTTGGTGTTGGTACCTTTCTATGTGGACAAGGTGGTCTGACTTGAACAATCAGGGTAATGGTGTGTTTTTGCTGCTTTTGTGGCACATTTCCTTTCTTGACTTGGGTCATAATATTTGAGTTGCTCACGGAATCAGCATCTAGCTTGATATGGACCTATTCAGTGCCTTATTTGCACATTCTTGAGATTTTCAGAGTCTATGAATTGAATTAAGATGTGTGCAGCATGAATCCTATATGGTGATCTGTCTGTTTGGACAAAAAATCCTCCAACTGTTTTGGAAGCAACAGGATGCAAATGCTTAGATAAGGGTGTTTAACTGAGTAAATAAATGCATGAGTTGGCAGCACTGTTGTTGCCAGGTTGTATACAATTCTATGTCTACCAAGCAGTGTTGTGAAAAGCATTGAGGCATAGCGAGGCACTCCACCAAAAACTGAGGCGAGGCATAAGCCTCGAGGCGTAAAGCGTAAGCCTTAAAATTTTTTTTTTGAAAACCTCAAAAAATATAAAAAAATATCTAAAAATACAAATAAATAAAAAAATGCTTTATTGATGAAGCAACAACCAATAAGAAATAGAAAATCTCAAATAAATACTAAAAAATATGAGAATAACATATAAAATTAACTAAGAAACTGACTATATAACGAAAAATATATGAAAACTAATTATATAAACTAATTATATAACTGAAAAATATTTGAAAACTAATTATATAACTGAAAAATATAACTTCTTCGAAAATCTCAAATAAATACTAAAAAATATGAGATTAACATATAAAAGTAACTAGGAAACTTATTATATAGCAAAAAATATATGAAAACTAATTATATAAAGTTATAAACTAATTATATAACTGAAAAATATCTAAAAACTAATTATATAACTGAAAAACTTCATCTGAAAAATATAATATAACTTCTTCTTCTTTTTCTTAAACTAATTATATAACTGAAAAATATCTGAAAACTAATTATATAACTGAAAAACTTCTTCTGAAAAATATAATACTTTGTTCACGCCTCAGGCTGTCGCCTTGAGGCGCAGAGGGCCTCGCCTCAAGGCGAGGCGTGCCTTTTGCGCCTCAAGACGCGCTTTTAACAACACTGCTACCAAGTAAAAAGTTGAAGGGTAAAATTAGATGACTATGTATAATTTCATAGATAGTTATATATATATATATTCAAGATATATGTATATATAGCTATAATTAATAATGTAATTTAGGTTGCCCACCAGGGGCATTTTGGTTATTTTGTACATGTTAGAAAATGGGTTTTCTTTATTCTTCTTTTATTTTTTTGTATTTTATCTCATTATGTAAGGGGCATTATTGTAAAATGCCTTCTTATAGTCGTTAAGAGTACTCCCAACGATCACAAATATGACCATTGGGAGTCTCCCAATGTTTATTTGGAGGCTCTCTCTTGGCATCTTCTTGTCTTAAATAAGGGCTTAAGGCCCCTATATTTGTAAGCTTTCTTGAAGCTCCTTAATGAATAAATTCATTATTTTTAAGTGTTGTCTCTCTTCTGATATTGTATGCACTCTTGTGCTTGTGTAAGCCTTAGTGCTTTTTGGATTCTCCCATAGTGGACTTGTACAAGTGCACTTTGTGATTGCGTTCTTTATAAGCCCTTAGTGTTTTTTGTGCTTTGGACGATTTGTGGGTGTGATTTATGACTCTTGAGTGAGGTGTGTGAAAACTCCTTGTTTCATTACATGGTATCAGAGCGAGGGTGTTCTTAGACCTTTGAAGTGTGATTATTACGTGATTGTGGTACCTGTGTGGTCGTGGTGATTGTGGTGCCCAAGAGGTTGTGTTGTCTACATCTTTCTCTCTCTTATAATATTTCAAGTTAAATAAAGCTACATGATGTGGGCTTCGGTTTGTATTCTAAAATCCTTATATATATATGACTATTTTTTAGTTCTATATCTTTAAAATGGCATATATATATTTTTGAAAAATTTGTTTGAAATATTATGGTTATTTCTTAATCGTGTAAAATGTGTTTTCTTTAAAAATTAAATTGGAACTAGAGTTTGCATTTTGATATTAACTCATAAGTAGCATATTGTTAAGCTCTTTATGATAAATCCTCCATTTTTTACTTTTCTACAAAAATATATATTTTCTATGCTCTCGTATATATCCATTAGTAAATTTGTGTACGTGCTTATTCAAAGTATATATAATTTTTTGAAAATTTTTGAACACTTTTATGATTATTGATATGTAGAGTTTTTAAAAATAAGTTAAATGCATCTTACATGTCTTATGATCAATAAAATCAACAATATTATCTCTTGTTCTTGTTTTTGTATCTCTTTAGTGGGTGCTTGTGAGTGAATCTTTTTGTGGTTCTTTGAGTATTTTTTTTGGTATTTTAGAGAAACTATTTTGAGTGTCCATTGGTGGTGACTTAGTGTGAGCCCATTTTGTGGCTTGTGAATGTTCTTTTGGTACTTTGGTGGAACTCTTTGAGTGTCCACTTTGTTGTTGTGGTAAATATCTTTTGGAGGACCTTGTTTCCTTTTTGGTGAACATCTTTGGAGACTTTCATTTCCTTGCATATTAATTCAAAGTATATTTTGGGTATATTAATGTCTTTATGATTATTTGTGTATATTCCTATAATATATTAAAAATTATGTCCTAAGTATGTGGTTTCTTAAGGACTCTAATTATATGTTTTCTATGCCTTTTCCTTTTTGTTGAACAAATGAAATTTCATCTTGAGCTTTTTACGGATGCCCCTTTGTGGGCTTTATTGGTGTGCCCCTAATGGACACTTGTTGTGCTTGTCCACTTGGATCTTTAATGAACACTAATTTTCTTGATTAACGGTTGTTATTTATAAAATGTTAAATATTATAGTAGATTTTATGTGGTCCTAAAGTTATTAGATTATTGGATATGCATGAATTTTAATCTCTTTGAGAGTATCCATGATTGTTTGTGCTTGGGTGTGCTCTTGGTCTTATGTATGGTTCGTTGAGAACCTTTGTAAGTTTTGGCCCCTTTTATGTTGTATACCATTGTTATCTCATAATAGACTTATAATCTAGATTGAGCTCTCTCTTTATATAGCTTGTTTATATTGGCCATACTCATTCTTCATTGTTATTGATGTAACCTTGATTGTCTTTACTTACAAGGTTTATGAAAAATTATAAATTAATATCTTGTGTGCATATGATTGCATAAATTTTTACAAGGTTTTGCCTAACTTTATTTTAGTTGATTTGAAACTTGCTTTTTCAAATCGAACATTTGATATGAACTCACCTATTTGGAAATTGAATTATGTGAGCATGTATTGCCTTTTGTGGCATTTGGATTGTCCATCATAGAATTTTATACGATGCATCATTCTCTTGACCTTGTTATTTGTTCAGAGATGTGTATTGGGGTGAGTTGTGTGCACCTCGTTTTATGTTAGTTTAGATTGTCAACTTGTGGTTTGACTCTAACTGACGGTTGATTGATCTCTGGATTTCTGAGTATCACTCATTTGTTGATTGACCATTGTTATTTTTATAGATGCTTATAACTCTATTTATCTGTGATGACAATCTATTGTTTGAAACCATAGTGTTTCGAAGGATTGTTAAAATTGATATTTTTTGGTGTGATATTAGTATGTTTTCATTACAAGTTTTTTTTACCTTGAGTGTCTTCTCCTTGTTATGCCTCTTATCCAAGTGTCATTATATGTAGACAAAAGATGTTTGTTCACACATTTCTGTGTGTTTTTTAGCTCATTGTTGGCATTATGATTATACTCTTGATCTCTTGATCTAATCGTTGATACACTTGTTTTTTTAGTGTCCTTATATGTAGACAAGAGATGTTTGTTCACACCTTCGTGTGAGATTTTAGCCCATTGTTGGCATTATGATTATGCTCTTTTTCTAGTCGTTGATACACTTATGTTGAGTGTCATTATATGTATACAAGAGATGTTTATGCACACCTTCACGTGCGTCTTTAGTTCTTTATGTTTATGCTTTTGTTCTAGTCACTGATACACTTGATTTTGAGGATTTGAGGTCTAGTGAGGTGATTGCTTGTGATGGTCAAACTATTATTGAGATTTACAAACATCATTAATTGTGTTATATGCGATTTTTTAAATCTCTACAAAATTTCTGATACTACTCATTTATCTTTATATGGAAAATGGTTATTGAAATATTTTCATGCATTTTGCATCAAATATGCTTTAATTGCATGATTAAGAACACTTTAAATTTGTTTCATGATCGACTGTCTTGTGTGTTTTATACATTACTATTTGCAAAAATATTATTTCATGGGATTTGTGGAATTTTAAATCTCTTATAAGTTATTTTCTCTTAGAAAAGTTTTTATTAGTCCGTAAGTGACTCTTTCATTGGCTCTAAACTATTGCATGATTCATTCATATATGCATGATTAATACTGCTTTTAAAAAACAATGTTTGATTGATCCATGTTTGTCATATTTGTTTTATCTTAACCTTTGTTCAATGGTTTGAATTATTTCTTATATCTTCCATTGCGTAAAAATGACTTGTTCTAAAAAAAAATCTATTTATGAGTCAAGTACTCTTTGTAGGATTTTATTATTTAAACACTTTTTTGTGAGTCATTTATGTAACGCTCCGAAATCTTAACCCAAATTTTTGAGGATTTTTTTTTAAACAGTGAAAACCAGTCATACCATAGGGCTAAGCATTTCAGAACATTACAGGTGGAGCAAGACCAAAACATTCTTTTCATTTCAATATCAATGAAAATTAAGATCATAGTCCTCACACTATCCTTGGAACAGTAAATCTAAAATCCCGATCGAAGCCTCATCCCGCAGTCGCTCCTAACTCCAATTCTTCACTTGAAAATTTATAGGAATTAGACTACAACTGTCTAAGTAGGAAATCTGTAACTTTTAATGTGGTACATCTTGAATCCAGTATGTGATATGGGTGTCAAGTATGATGTTTAGTATATACAAAAAATAAACAAAGGTCTATACTACGACAGTCAACAATTTATCAGAAGCTAGCTGACAGGTAACATCAATAGCAACATTTATATATCCCACAACCACAATTACGAATCCACACAATTATTCAGGGGAAAGCAATTATGACAATTCATAATTCAAGTAAGCATCCATACCACATGGTACATCCATTAGGCTTAAAAGAACACCAATCAATACCATGAATTACGAATCAAGTAGAACAGGGCATTTAACATGCGTTAGAAGTTAAATATGTATCCATCAAACATATAACAATTAAAGAAACAAATAACATATGTATGTTCTAATGCATAGCATGAATATGCATCATTTATGTGCAATACATGCACGCTTTATTATCTTTCCTTAAAGTCTTCATTTTCCATATGCATGCCCTATTAAATGCATACAATTTAAGTTTCCTTTTTTAATTACCGTTGCCCGCGGATACACCAAACGAGTATAATCCCTGAGGTCAAGTAGGTTCTCAGGGTAGCTTAACACACAATTTGTATTTTATTACTGAGTTCCAACTTAGCCTTCGACCGAATCACCTTCGAAACATTAGACCTCCTATTTAATATCGGGGACACAAGAGACACCCTACGCCCACAAGTGCTACTTTCTTGGTACTAAACAAACTCACAACTGTGACCAACACACCACTTCCGGGTAAAGTGACAGACTCTTCCTAAAACCATGGTCAGGAGAAGGAACCTTAATATCGGGTTCAGGGGACAAAATTGCAGCACACGAAGTTTTTGTATCCTCACAGTTTCCCCAAGATCGGAACTCTAAGATCCTCATTCTCCAGATGAGATATCTCAAAACGTATATTACATTGCTTTTATTCATTATCTTTTTATTAAAAGCCAATTATTGAGTTTTGCAATTCAACATGCAAAAACAAGGCAGAAGCTCGCATCTACCCCTGCGAGAACCATCACGGGACTAAAGTTCGTGGAAACACATCGAACAGTGCAATATAGAGCAATAAAATCACATTTGCAAATCAACATGCAAAGTTAATCATAGGCTTGCAAATCAACATGCAAACATAAGCTCACAAATCACCAATGTGTAGCTCTTCACGGCCTACTACCCGTGGCAACCATAGAGCAACACAATTAAAACCATTATGTAAATATGATTATTGCGATGCATTTAAACAATTAAAGAAAGAGCAAACCCAAGCTCAAGGCTCTCTAGGCCTGTGATGATTCATTTAGACCATCGATGCATCATATGCAAAAATAATAACTTGCAATTTATGCAATGAGGTCAGCATGCCTCCAAATACACATCCATCCAAACCAATTTAACAATGTGCATGAGTTACCATAATCATATGTATGTGTTCATCATCCATGTGCAAGTGCTTTTATGTAATCACTTAACACACATGCATTCATCCATAATTCTTAAGTACATGAGAACATTTATACCTGATCGTGTATGCACATGTACTTGAAACCAATCCATAAATGTACGATAAATAATTATGTCCCATCAATGTAGGCACGAAACTTTTTCATGTGTTAACATCCACACACATGAACATAACCCAATCATAAGCATGCCATTTCTCAATCATATGCATCCCCACTATGTGTATTACCTACATCACATACGGGTATTAACCATTGCATATCCCTTTTGAGTGTGTGAGTGTGCATATAAAATTACACATACTCATCAAGCATACATGCTCAAGAAGCAACATCAACAACCTAGTCATGCTCACCTTCAAGAGTACACAACTAGTATCATGAAATGCAAAAACAACATTTACATAATTTCCGGGCAGAAGTGTAAGCTTTAGCACATGCTAGGGACGATGGTTAGGCTTACCAATCCCGGACCCGCTATCCTCCTAGCTAAACATCCAACTAAGTTCCAAAGGTCTGGGATTCTTGACATATACATAGGCATATGTAGGTTCGTAACAGTCAACAGGTCACACACACAATCTGTTCAATCTACATAACATGAAACTCAGTAAGGTCTGGTCAACTTTACATATTTCTTGAACTTAGCAAATCTGACCGGATTGCAAACCCATTTAAAATAGCAAATCTGGACCAGATTTGTCAATCCAATTCCTAATAGAATTGTCATCACACCCTGTGTAAAATTGCACCGCACTTAATGTAATGAGCAATAACATTAATGGTATGTAAGAGTTATGAGTTGCATAACAAATGCTAACATCTTGACTCTGTTCTTCCATTTTTATTCATAAAAGCATCTACCACTACAAAGCCAATCACTTTCAGATACAAGTATCCACGTTAAGTACATACAACTACTTAGCTCCCATTCATCGGGTGTGTCAGTTTAACAAGAGAGCATGCATACACAAGAATGAAACATGCATCATTCATTGGTGAGTTCATCACCGTTCCCAAATCAACTATTCAGGAAAAACCCCGATTCAAGGATCTGCCGAACACCCTAAGGGTTCAGACTTTTACCCATTTGAATAATCTCCAGTAAATCTTGAAGTATACATGCTTCACTGATATACCAATATGCAAGATGTTAAATGAACACATGGAATCCCATTTAAGAATATGATACCCAAATGGAAACAACAACACAAATCAAATTGATACTCATGTGTTCAATTTCAAGAATACGATACTCATATTGGGAAACAGCAAGAATCGGAAATCAGAATGTATCTCAAAAAGGAACTATTCACAGAAATTAAAACAAGAAACCAAATCAAGATTTTAACTCACTTTAACATGAAGATCTGAAACATAAAGATTTCTATAACAACTAAATTCCCAACCATACCATCTATGAATCGGCATCTCCCAGTAGATCGCACCTCCCAAATAGTTATATGACCATTTTGGTTCACAAGGCTGATTGACCTATACAACCCTTAACTCACAGTTCAAGATGTGGTAGTCCCCACGAAGACTCCCTCATCTTAAGCCAAGAATAACAGTAGCTAAAAGAGGGATTCCGACTTGATTCGTAAAAACCATCTTGGAACTCATAATATTTATGACATAAACACAAGCAATGGAGAGAGAAACCCAATAGAAATCCAACCAAAACCATTCGGTCGATACTTCATAATACCATCCAAATAGTGAATGACATCAAGAAAAAAAATAGGCTAAACTAAAACTAAGCAACCAAATAACCCTTTATAACAAGTACCCGCAAAAAACTTCAAGAAAACCCATCTAAAATAACAAGTGATGTCCATGACATAAAACCCATAAAGAAATGAAGGGAACCCCCAAATCGACATCACCACTACCGGGAAACCCTAGCTCACCAATCTGGGTTTTTTTGGCTACCAAGAATCACATTGAAAACACTCTAAATCATGAAAAAGAATTGGGGTTCCCCCTTGACCGACCCAAACACAATTGATTCAGTCCGCAACCAACAAGAAAAGGCCAGAATCCTACCTTTTCCGGTGCTTTTTCCGACGATCGGAGACTGCTATCGCGAGACGATGGTCGGCCTGCTGTTTCCCCAGCCGCGATGCCGGTCGAGAGGGTGATGAGGGGCAAATCTCGTCATCTGAATTGCATGAGGCTTCCTTGTTGGGGTGTTTTGAGCACCATACGCCATTTACAGGCGATGATGAGAGAGAGATGAGAAGTGCGAGGGCGAGACCTCCCCCTCCTTCTCCCTTTGTCGAACCAAACCCCACCTTCTCTCTCCTCTGTAACCCCTCCCCTTGCCTTCTTGACGCTCTGCAAGAATCGTGCCCTAGGCACGATTCTTCTAATTGAGCCCCTTTAAAATAAAAAGGTGTTGGGTCCGGGTTCGGGTCCCGCGACGCTGGATCCGAGTGATCTGGATCCGTATGTTTAAAAATATGGATCCGGGTCAGCCTAAAATGAGGGATCCAAGTGGATTCGGGTCGGCATTGAACTGTAGGATCCACTGGTTGGGTCCATTTGGCTCCAATGTGGGCCCAAACCCAAATTACCCAAAACTTTTATTATATATCCTTTTGGATCCGGGTAACGGATCCTGAACCCAAAACCTTAAAATTCGTAGATATTACAATTTATTCATGATATTAATATTACTCAACAAATCCTATTTCATGTCTTGCATGCATTAATGTGCTTTTTTCTTGATAAATATATGTGTTGATTATCCTAAAGTTAACTTTTTTATTTGTTGGTTGTTTCTTGAGTTTTTCACATCTTATGCATGGCTGTGAAATTTTCCTAGTAGGTTTTACTTTCTCATTTCGAAGTATTAAGGTATTGTGCATATTTTCATAAAAGTTTTCATGAATGTTTAAGGTGATTAATGATTTATGCCTCCTTCCATAATATCAATATATTTTGAACAAATAATATTTTAAAATGTTCTTTGTTTTTATGATATATAGGTTCTTTTGTATAGTTGAGATATTTGGCTTGATGATCTATTTACAATTTTCCAAGTATTGAAGAGCCGTTTTTGAGCAAATGATTGAACAAAAATATTGAAGACCATATACATCCTTCAATGGAAGGAACTAACGAAGAAACATGACGAAGACTTTCAATGACATGAGTTCTTTTGTAAGTTGTGTAATTTCATATATATATATATATTCAAGATATATGTCAATATAACTATAATTAATAATATAATTTAGGTTGCCCACATTTTAGAAAATAGGCTTTTCTTTAGTCTTCTTTTAATTTTTTGTATTTTATCTCATTATGTAAGAGCATTCTTGTAAAATGCCTTCTTATAGTCGTTGGGAGTACTCCCAACGATCACAAATATGACCCCTCTGTGCACGTTACAGCGCGGCGACAAAGTAAATGACATAAAGTAGGGCTCGATGTGTGAAATCACACATCAAGCTAAATAAATTGCTTAAGCGAAGCTCGGTGTACAAAATCGTATATTGGGCTAAGTAAATTGCGTAAGTAGGAGCCTGTGCACATTATAGCGCGGTGGCAAAATAAATGACATAAAGCAAGGCTCGATGTGTGAAACCACACATTGAGCTAAACAAATTACAGAAAGCTGGAGCCTATGTACATTAAAGCACGACGACAAAGTAAATGACGTAATTTAAAATAGACAAAAATATGCAAAACTGCATCCTTCAGTTAATATATATATATATATATATAATACGTATTAGTTAGAAGTATCTTGACATTCTTCTTCTTTGCAACTTTCCCCTACTTTGGAGATGGTCTGAATCTCTGACGATTCCGAGCGTAGGTTCTTAAAGGCTCGTACCTTGGTAAGCATGTCTTGTCCGTTGTGCCGATGTGTAGCACTAAAAAAGATTCTATTGTGTTGCATAAAGAATGATGTTAAAACCTTATTTTAACGGACGAAGCGATGATTGCGTCGCAGGGGTCAAACCCGAACCCAGTTCGAGCCGACCGGACCGAGCCAAGCTCGGTACAAGAAATCAAGTCAGCTCTGCTAGCATGCCGAGCCAAGCGTAACGAGGCATAAGAAGTTGGTTCGACAGGGAACCGAGTTGACTAAGTTTGACCGAGCTGAACTCGGTTTGACCTAATCAGACTATTTTTACCTCAATTAGTCTCTGAAAATTTGAGCAATTCTAATTTCCTAACTTGGAAGAGGCAAATAACTTCTTTCATTAAGAGTCAACATATCTCTGAACACTTTGATGGGTCAATCGTCCCTCCACCAGAGTATATTATCAAAGAGGAAAATTATGACAAAGGGGTTGTAATTTCTTTTAATGTAAAAAAATCATATTTTATTTCATAGATGAAGCGAGATCAGGCATTGATCGCCTACATCTCCACTTTGTCACAGAAGGTGCTCATTGTAGTGCCTAACTCTGGACTAGATTAGTCCAGACATTCTCAAATTTTGGAATCCATGGTAATGTCTTTTAAGAGGAAATTTTAAAATTTAAAGAAAGGTTTCATGTCGATCATGGAGTATCTTAATAAATGAACATCATTGATCAACTTGCTATCGTTGGCTATGAAGTATCATAAAAGGATATGGTTCAACATGCTCTCAACGGTCTTGGCCTTGATTATCATGTCCTCTCTACCACCTTACGGTACTTGGAGTTGCTTCCTACGTTTGAGAATTTATGGGCAAAATTATTACATATTGAGATGACTCTTTTTGTTGATGTTGATGCTTCTAATGAAACTCGGAAAATTCTGGTCACTAATGTCTCGTGAGGCCATGAAAGAGGTGGATACTTTAGAGGAGGTAGGGGACGCGATCATAGAGGTTGAGGTATACTGCCCACACTGAATGTTTTCCTTAACACTGATGCCCAAGGGAGACGCCTTGTTCGATGCTTCTAATGAAACTCGGAAAATTCTGGTCACTAATGTCTCGTGAGGCCATGAAAGAGGTGGATACTTTAGAGGAGGTAGGGGACGCGATCATAGAGGTCGAGGTATACTGCCCACACTGAATGTTTTCCTTAACACTGATGCCCAAGGGAGACGCCTTGTTCTTACTTCATATGCAAAAAATCAGGTAATGTGAAAGCGAATTGTTGGTTCAAGGATAATCTGAGATATAATCAAGAGACAACACAAAACAAGAATAAAGGCAAAAGTCAATTTGGAGGTAAGAGTAGTGCACAGGGTAGTGAAGAAGGTCAACTCCCAATAGATAAGCAGTTGCTACTTGTCATAACTCAGTTTAAAGCAGAATGCACAAGGAATGTGATATCTTGATTATATAGCTGCTAATCACATTACTGGTGATGAGGGTAAGTTCTTAACTTTGGTTCTTTATCATGGTAAAGATAGTATTGTTATTGGAGATGGGACTCGTCACCCATCACACACACTCAGAGTTATCAGTCGAGGAAGCGGGAACGGGAAGCGATACAGGAAGCAGGAGCGGGAAGCGAGGCACTTTCAAAAATTTAGGAAGCGGGAAAGCGTGGGACCACTTAGAAGAAAATTATGAGCCGTCTTGGAAGCGACCTAGGAAGCGAATCGGAAGCGACCTAGGAAGCGAGGGAGAAGCGAAAAAAATGAAAAAATGGGGGAAGCGAGGGGGAAGCGCGCTTCCCATAAATGGGGGACGCTTCCCCACGCGTTTCGGAAGCGCGATGTTTCGCGCTTCCGAAGCACGTATCGGGGAAGCGCGCTTCCCTTTACTCCTAGGTGCTTCCGATAACTCTGATTTATTTTTTTGTCTAAGTCTAATTTTCTAAATGTCTCTAATGTCTTTTATGTTTCCAACATGAAGAATCTTATTTTTGTTTCTAAACTTGTTGATAATACCAATTTATGAAGGCAAAAGATCGAAAAAATATGTACATCTTCTGTAATATCGCGTATTTTCACACTTTGTTAAATTTGAGATTTTTAAAAATTTGACTAAGTATAGAAGAAAATCTATTTGGAGGCTTCCTCTTGGCCTCTTCTTGTCTATAAATAAGGGCTTAAGGCCCTTTGTATTTGTAAGCTTCTTTGAAGTTCCTTGATGAATAAATTCATTATTTTTAAGTGTTGTCTCTCTTTTGATATTTTTTGCACTCTTGTGCTTGTGTAAGCCTTAGTGCTTTTTGGATTCTCCCATAGTGGACTTGTGCATGAGCACTTTGTGATTGCGTTCTTAGTAAGCCCTTAGTAGTTTTTGTGCTTTGGATGATTTGTGGGTGTGATTTGTGCCTCTTGAGTGAGGTGTGTGAAGACTTCTTGTTTCGTTACAATAACTGAATCTGCAAGGTGAAACGGTGAACTGTAACATGACATGACTGAATCAACACTTTGGGCATTTTTTTCTTGAATTCTTTGCAGGTTTATGATCTATTTCATTGGCAAACTTTTCCAGTTTAGATCTCTTATTGATGTGAAGTCATTCTGTTCACGAAAATGCAGCTTCATCGACCTGAACTGGCGTTGGCCTACTGTGATCGTGTATATGAGAATGTTCTGCAGCAACCCAGTTCAAAAGCATTCAGTAACATCTATCTCACACTTTTGCAAATATATCTCAACCCCCAGAAGTCAACTAAAGTGATTGAACAGCGGATGGTGAACTTGTCATCATCTCAAGTTCCAGGAAATCAGAAAGTTGGTGCTGTTAGTAAGGGCAGAGGCGTGCGTGGGATGAAAAAAATTGCTGAAATAGAAGGAGCAGAGGACTTGCGTTGGAATGCAAGCAGCACAGACAGTGGTAAGAGTGATGTGGATGGAGATGAAACAAATGGGGAAGTTGGTTTTATCATGATTGATGAAGCCATAGATCTACTAAGCCGGAATTGGAACAGGATCAACGGTGCTCAGGCTCTTAGGCTCCTACCTAAAGACACCAAGCTGCAGGTATTCTGTTAACCTCAAATCAGATAAAGTAGCGCTACAAGAAGTTCTTGAAAAAAAAGTAGAAGAAAATGATCTGGTATTTTGTCATTCATAAAAAATATGATACTACCCTGTTTATGATTCGTGAAGCTAGCCTGTTTTGGTCCAAGTCTCAGTTGAAATTATTGTCAATTCCTGTCCCAGCTATATCTCAGCCACGAATTATTGCACTGTATGTTTTTCATACATCTCAGGGAATTCTCATCAGTTTTGAGAAGTTATGAAAGAATTTGAAAATTAAAAAAAAAAACAAAGAATTAGGAAAATGCCTTGAATTGGTGAAAATTTTCTAAAAAATTGGTTGAACTTAGATGTTTCTTCCCTTTGTTCTTTTCTTTGCCCTCTCTTTTTCTTTTTTTAATTATTTATTTTACCTTTTCCCATTTCTTTTGCCCTTTTTCTTTCTTTCGATTTTCTTCCTTCTCTCCTTTCCTTCATCTCTTCTCCATCCTTTGCTCTCCTTTATAGTCAACTCAAACTGAGCTGTTCTCCTTTGTTCTTTATTTTCCTGAAAATGCCCCTTAAGAAGTGACTCTAAGGACATGCTGAACGATTCATGGGAAACCAAAAAGATGCTGGATTGAAGCAGTATCCTACGGAACTTTATAGATCTTTCATTAATCTGTAGATGTGTGGAGGATTAAGCATTTAATAGATTCTTAATAGCCAATAATAATAAATCATTTTGTCATTTTTAAGATCCTTATTTTCCGAATTTCTGAAATCTTGCCAAAAACCAAAAAAGGTGAAGATTTTGAAAATGAAATCAAGTGGGCCTTGCAAATGGTTCAATTTTGCTTTTATGAATTTTTTTTTTCGTATTCTTGAATCAGAAAAAGTTGGAGGTTAAAGATCCGGAAACCAAGAAAAACCTGCTAGTGGCAATAATATTACAATAATTTGAAAAATACCATCCTGTTATTATATTCTTTTACAATATCAATATTTCCAAATATCACAATTTGCCTTTGAAAATATTTTCTTTTTCAATTTACTGCAATACTATCTCAATATCTATAAGCAATGTGTTTAATGGCTGAGCAGCTGGTTAATGTAGTTTTCAAATCACGTGTTGTTAGTCAAATGGAATATTTTCAAAGTACCATGGCTAAAGAGAATTCTTTATAGGGAAATTTTAAAAAACACACCCAAGTTTTTGGGCAATAATAAAAAGCACACCTAAATTTTCAATATTGTTAAAAACACCTAATTTTTTTTCATGATTAATCAGAAACACCCAGGGCTTAGTTCCGTCAAAGTTGCCGTTAAATGTATGCAGTAATTGCTAAAAGCTAGGCGCCTTATAAATTATTGCTGAAACTTTAGGCGTGTCTTTGAAATCTTTTTTTAGAAAACCGATTAATGTTGAGGGTAAATTAGTAACTTTATCCCATTAAGTAAACTTGGGTTAATAATAACCCAAGTTAAATTGACAGAAGTTTCTTTTTGATTAACGGAACATAAATTTATGCATGTTTTTAACAATATAAAAAATTTAATGCGTCTGTGATTATTGCCAAAACTTTAGATGTGTATTTTGAAATTTCTCTCCTTTATAAATAAATAAATAAGTAAATAAATGAATATATATATATATATATATATATATATATATATATATATATAGCCACTAGAATATGAGAAGTAGATTGTGCCCCCCTCCCAAATCTGACCATATGGATGTGATCTACATGTTTGGTTTTAAAGGGACCAGTTCTTAGAATCATTCGATTGCGATGCACCAGCAGGATTTTTTAAGGCTTGAAAATTGACGGTTTAGAATTTTTGTAAATATTCATGTATCCAAAAATCATGTTTTTTTTTTTAAAAACATGATTCAAGAGTCAGTTCATAGCAGATGGACCATGCTGAATGCATCTGCAGGGACAAATTTGCAAAAAAACATTGAAAATGCCTAGTTCACATTCTAGTTCTCATATTCTAGTGTGTATGTGTGTGTGTGATGTATGTATATATATAAACATACTAAATGTGTTTTTTGGACATTTTTCATTTTTATTTTTAAATTCTGACGATGTGATCTACATACTTGAATTTATAGGGAACAGCTCTTGGAGTGCTCATTTCCGACACATGATAGGTTTTTATAAGGTTCAAAAAATTGACGGTCCAAAATTGTCGTAACCTTATAAAAACCACCCATCCGTTGGAATCCGATGGTGCAAGAGCTGATCTCTATAAAATCAATTTCATAGATCACATCTGTACAGTCTGAATTTAAAAATAAAACGAAAAAAGCCTGAAAAACTCATTTAGCATGTTTGCAATCTCTCTCTCTCTCTCTCAGCCACTGGAATATGATAACTAGAAATATGTGAATTGAGATTATGGTTTTTTTCTTAAATTTTACCGTATGAATGTGATTTATATGCTTTGGTTTTATGAGAACAGGCTCTTGGATGATCAGATTATAGTTCATAAGCAAAATTTTTTGCTTATGAACTATAATCGGATGATCCAAGAGCCTGTTCTCATCAAACCAAGCATATAAATCACATTCATACGGTAAAATTTAATAAAAAAAACCACAATCTTGATTCACACTAATTCACATATTTCTAGTGGCTCTGAGAGAGAGAGAGAGAGAGAGAGAGAGAGAGAGAGAGAGAGACTTTCAAACTTACCGTTTAAAATCAGACTTACTGATTGTTCGTAATTTTGTTTTCTCGTCTGCAGAATTTGCTTCCATTTCTTGAACCTCTTTTGAAGAAATCAAGTGAAGGGAGACGCAACTATTCTGTGATCAGTAGCCTGCGCCAAAGTGAGAACCTGCAGGTATGTGTACAATAAAGCTTGAAAATCGACCCTAGGATTGGGCAGTATCTTAAGTTGCATCTTTCAGTGCTTCCTGAAGTTGGTTTCATTGGGATCAGTAACTGACTGACTATTACTCAATTTCCCAAATGCTTGAGTTTTTTTTTGAGGGAATCCCAAATGCTTGAGTTGTGCCCACATTCATCTGTGATCCGACCTGGTTATATTGAAATCTGGCTTCTCGTGTTTTACTTCTATCATTGTTAAGGTGAAAGAAGAGCTTTATAAGAATCGGAGGAGGATGGCAACAATAGGCAGTGAAAGCATGTGCTCACTCTGCAACAAACGGATTGGCACTAGTGTTTTTGCGATATATCCAAATGGCACCACACTTGTTCACTTTGTTTGCTTTAGGGATTCCCAAAGTATGAATGCTGTACGTGGTGCATCTGTTATCAGAAGTGCCTAGCTGTTCAACCAGAACACAAGGGAAATGTAGGATGCGAGGCTTCCTGAGATCCTTGTTTGTTGTCATATTCATTTTGTTGAGAATAGCTTCAACAGCCCAAGCTGATTTGTCGGGTGCCTTCTCCCAATATGAACAGTACTTGATAGCCTCTTTCTCTCTCTAGTGCAGTTGAGCACCTTGTAATTGTTGGCTTTGCAAACATTCAACACTTTCTCCATGTTCACTCTGATACCAGATTCATGTCTTCCAAGGCTAGTGTAAAAGAGTGTCCTGTTTGTTTCCCCTCTCTTAATTGGGATGTGTTTTTGGTGATCTTTACCTGTTTGCAGTTGTGTATAGTGTGAGATTGTTGTATTCTTCTTACATAATCATTGTATTAACATTATTAATTGTTGTGTATATATTTGACGGATAACCTTTTGCCTTTTCATGAATGGATGAAGTTTCTTCTCCTTTTCTTTTGGTTCTTGATAAGAATTGTTGTTGTTGGTCTCTCAACATGGATCAACACGGTATGCTATACAACTACCGTCTATGGTTATAGAAAAAATGAACCCAACCACTTCATCAATTTAAAATCTGGAAGGATAAGCCTCCCAATTCGTATCTTACATTAGATCAGATACAATCTCTTTGCTTGTTTTGTACTGGTGAGGGTCTGCCTAACCCCTGCTTGCCCATCCAATAAAAAAAAGTGGAAACCAACCTAAGCTTAACTGACTCCTCTAGTCAGCTAGAGACTCTAGATAGTATTTAGAACACCACAGGATGTCCGCTTGGAGCCTGAGCTTTCGGAATCATCATCAATGTGATCAGATTATCAATGGTAGCTCAATGCATGACAATAAATTTATTTTACATTATAAAATCTCAATTAAAAGACTTGTAATACATTTGAATTAAGTTGGTTAACCAATTACCATACATTTAAACCCCAAACTCAAAACCCTAAACGCCAAACCATAAACCTGAAACCCAAACCCCAAGATCTGTGGTCAACTGAGGGTTTATGTGGGTGAGGCAAGTTGTCTGAAAACTTTGAACGTCCCAGCAAATCTTAATAAACATCCTCACGAATTCTACAATGATATTGGATAAGTTGATATATAACTGGAATAATGAGTCCAGCCAGCCTAAGCTTGAATTAGTCTACGTTCTGGCTCATATACCCAAGCCTAGATCAACCTCAAGATTTGATTGGTGAATGGAGCCATTTGATTCTTACATATGTACACTTCATTATGTGAAGTATGTGGTGTCAGTCTTAGACACGGCCTGTCTAAATCTTATGCAAAAGATTTGATATGCTGTCTCTCTCTCATACGGATCCATTCCTTGATTCCTTGAAAATATCTTTTTGTGGTGTTCTGGTTATTAGCAAATGAAAGATCAACCCCCTTCAATAGATTATTAGGAGAAAATGAGACGCCACATTGATGGTCTCTTTTTGTGGACGTAACTAATGGAATCTTTAACCACAACTGTCCATCTTTTCCGATTAAAAAGAAAAACAGAGAGAGAGAGAGAGAAAGAGAGAGAGAGAGAGAGAGAGAGAGAGAGAGAGAGAGAGAGAGAGAGAGCACCATTTGTCCCGTCATGTTTCCTCGTTCATGGTAGTGGGCCATTTTTTTTTTTCGACAGAGAAAGCTAGGGTTAGGCAGACCCCTAACAGTTATACAACCATACCATTGGGATTCAAACTTGCAACGTCCCAACACAAGGTGACGTGTGTTGGGGTCGTCCGGGAAAGCCTCCCCTGTTGATTCCGGTGACCCTGTATTGAGGCAACCAAACAAACAGAGATTGTTAGGTAAATAGCAAAAGCACATAGGAGGTGCTGCGTACCTGAGACAACCATTGTCGGGCTGTTGTTGCCGATGGTGGGGTTCGACTGGAGCAGAGAAGGTCACTGCTGAAGGGTGATAGTCGTTCAGGACAAAGGGGATTTCTCTGCTCAGTCGAGCTGCAGCCACCACAAATGCAGGCTTTCGAATGCAGCCGATGAGTAGACCTCTTCCTTTCTGTAGCAGATTACCAATACTTTAAAGGGTTGCTTATGACACCCTTATATATGGCATAGGGTGAGAATGATTTGCGTAACCGTTCTCCCTTGATCCTATGCCGATTTATCGGAAGAGATCATTCGAGATGTGGGGATGAATCCACATCGTGGATAACCACCACGTCAATCGTGGTGGTTAATCCAACATTCTCCCACTTGATCCGACGATAAACCCTTTAACCAGAAAACCTTATGAGAATAACTTGATGAATAGAATAACCTTTTTATTGTATTCTATAGGTCCTTAGTTGAATCTGTAATCCTTATGAGATTAACAAAAAAAAAAAAAAATAAGAATCAAGAAATGAAAGTGATCATTTTATTTATATGCATATGTCAAAAAAAGTTTAACAAGCCCATCCTCATTACATGTTCAGAATATAATCCCGGTGCTAGCCTTTTAGTAAGAGGATCAACAATCATCTCTTTGGTACTAATATTAACAATATGCACTAAATGATTCTCTGTCCTTTCTTTAACAACAAAATACTTCAATTCCATATGCTTACATGATGTAGTACTTTTGTTGTTTGAAAAGGGCACCGCAACTTCATTATCACAGTAGACCTTCAATGGCTTTCCAATGGAATCAACCACCTTTAACTGTGATATGAAGTTCTTTAACCATATAGCCTGCAAGGTAGTCTCATACAATGCTATGAATTCTGCCTCCATGGTGTGGGCAGCAGTGGTCGTCTGCTTTCCACTCCTCCAAGAGATCGCGCCCCCAGAAAGTAAGAAGACGTACCCAGTAGTAGACTTTCTACTATAAGGCATCCTCCTAAGTCTGCATTTGAGTAGCCAATGACCTCGAGGTGATCAACTTTATGATACGTCAACATATAGTCTTTTGTCTCTTGCAAGTACCGCAAGACTTTCTTGGCAGCCTTCCAATAGGGTAAACCTGGGTTAGACTAAAATCTGCCAAGCACCCCTACTGCAAAAGAAATATCTGGTCGAGAACATGTTTGCGCGTACTGCAAGCTGCCAACAACTGATGCATATGGATAAGCACTCATTTGTGCTTTGTCAATATCGTCCCGTGGACAATCTTTTAGGCTCAACTTGTCACCTTTTGATATGGGTGTTGAACTAGGAGAATAATTCTCCATCCCATATCGCTTTAACACCTTATCTATATAGGATATCTGAGAGAGGTCTATAAAACCTTTTGCTCTGTCTCGACGAATCTCAATGCCAAGAACATAAGCAGTCTCACCCATATCTTTCATATCAAAATGTGATGCAAGAAACTATTTTGTCTTTGAAAGCAACTTTATATTGTTGGTTGCAAGTAAAATGTCATCCACATACAACATCAATATAATGAACTTACTCCCACTATCCTTAAAATATATACATTGATCAATAATGTTTTCTATAAACTCGAAAGTCACAATGACTTGGAAAAATTTAATATACCACTGTCGGGAGGCCTGTTTAAGTTCATATATTGATTTGTTGAGTTTACAAACCAGACGATCATTTTCAGAGAAACCAAGAGGTTGATCCAGATATACCTCTTCATTCAGATTCCCGTTGAAAAACACTGTTTTCACATCCTTCTGATGTAGCTCCAAGTCATAAGAGCAACAAGGGCCAAAATTATTCTCATTGACTCTTCAGTTGAGACAGAAGAAAACATCTCATTATAGTCAATGCCCTCCATCTGGTTGAATCCTTTAGCAACCATCTTGCTTTATGTCTCTCTATGTTGCCTTTGGAGTCCTTCTTGGTCTTAAAAACCCATTTACACCCTACGGGCTTTACTCCCTTAGGTAACTCAATAAGATCCCATACTTGATTTTTAGCCATAGAGTATAACTCTTCTTTCATGGCTTCTATCTAGTTTGTAGATTGTTTGCTTTCCACAACTTCCATAAAAGTCAACGGGTCATCATCCATATCTATGAAATCACCAGGCTTCTGAAGGTACACCACATAATCAGGATGTATGACAGATCTCCTAATCCTTGTGGATCTCCAAACAGGTCGTTCTTCAGGTTTAGATTGAACCTGATCATCCTGTTTGTGTTCTTCCGCATTGTCCACAATAGGTTCACTTTGGATTTGTGCATCAACAACCGAATAATCAACCACATCATTATTAGAAATAATAATGAGGTATCTTTTGGTGTTTTTCTTAACAAGTGACGAAACTAGATCATGTACTTCCTCAAAACCAAGGTTTTGAAGTGCACTTAATCCCACTGAATCATCTTCTAGGAATTTAGCTTTATCTGTTTCAACAATCTGTGGTGAGTGAGATGGGTAATAAAACCTATACCCTTTTGATCTTTCTGGATAACCAATGAAATATTCACTGGTTGTTCTTAAATCAAAGGCTTTAATGTGTGGGTTATACAACTTAGCCTCTGTAGGACATCCTCATATGTGCATATAAGACAAAGATGATTTTCTACCTGTCCACAACTCGTAAGGAGTTTTAGGCACAAATTTTATAGGTACCTTATTTAAAATATGCACAACTGCCCTTAAGGCTTTACCCCACAACTTCATGGAAAGTGTTGAATAATTCAACATGGCCCTCACCATTTCTTTAAGTGTACGATTTCTCCTTTCAGCTACATCATTCTGATAGGCACTACCAGGCATGGTATATTGAGGCGCAATGCCTTCTTCTTTGAGAAATCACGCTAATGGTCCTTCCCTTTGCCCCATCTCAGTAAACCTACCATAATATTCGCCACCTCTATCAGACCTGACTATTTTAATAACTTTATCGGTTTGTTTCTTTACTTCTTTCGTAAATTCCTTGAACATCTAAAAAACATCAATTTTTTTGAAAATTAAGTAGAGATACATATACCGTGAATAGTCATCAATAAAGGTGACAAAATATTTCTCGCCTGTGTAACAGGGGGTAAAAGGTCCACATACATCTGTGTGAACTATCTCTAATATCTCACTACTGCGTTTGACACCCTCTTTATATGTGTTTATATGCTTAGCCTTTATGCAATCAACACATGAGCCATTGTCGATAAAATCTAGAGATTTCAGGATCCCTTCATTTACGAGTCTCTTTATTCTCTTTTTAGAGATATGACCCAACCTTCGATATCAAAGCATGTAAGATTTATCATTTATCAAGTTACGTTTATTTCCAATTAATGTGTATTCAGAAGTCAGGGACTCCTGAGTTTGGATCTTCACGTTCAATCTATGCAAACTATCATAAACTGATGCAGAATCCATTTCAATTGAATTTCTATAAATGAACAATTTGGAATTTTTAAACTTAAAACAATATCCAAATTTATCAAATTTCAAAATTGAAATTAAGTTTCTACTATATGATGGAATATAAAAGACATCATGAAGATCCAAAACTACGCTTGTATCTAGAGTAATCTTGCAAGTTCCAATACCCTTCACATGTGAACGCATCTTATTTCCTGAATAGATGCTCTTTTCATGCATTGTTGGTTTTCTTCTGCTCAGGAATAGCCGTAGACAGTTGAAAATATGAGCAGTAGCACTATAATTAATCTACCACCTATTTTCAGGAATTTGTAATAAATTACATTCATGAGAAATAAATGAGAAATTACCTTTATTTTCCAACCACCTTTTGTACTTTATGCAATCTATCTTCCTGTGTCCCTTCTTGCAAAAGAAGTACTTTATGGGATCAGAGTCGGATTGCTTGCCTTGAGATGTCTTATCCCCTGTTGCCTTCTTCCTAGCATTTCTTTTAAATGCATTCTTCATTGGTCCTACCTTGGATGTATGAGAAGCCATATGTGCACTCTGCACCTTCTCCCCTTTCAACCTTTCTTCTTCTTCAACACACTTGGACACAAGTTCATTGAACGTACATTCATTATTATGTGTGTTGTAAGAGATTTTGAAAGGTCCATACTCCAAGGGTAAGGATGCTAGCACTAAATACAATAGGAAAGAATCCGAGATGGTGAGCTTCATGTCATTTAGCTGAGACGCTATGTTTCTCATCTCTAAAATATGCTGACGAATGTTTCCCCCTCCAGTATATTTCATAGATATGAGTTTAGACATCAGGGTATTGGCTCAGACCATATTTGAACTCACAAATTGTGCTTCAATAGCACTTAAAAACTCTCTAACTGTCCTGCATTGTGGTATGACACTACAAATATTCTTAGCCACCTTAGATTGCAAAAGCAACATGCTAAGTCTATTCGAGCGCTCCCACTTCTTAAAAGCAGTCTTTTGATCAGTTAAAGCAGCAGGTTCTTCTGTCCTTAGGGTCAGATCCAGATCCATATACCCTAATGTAAAAAGTATAATTTCTTTCTAATCATTAAAATTCGATCCATCTAAAAAATGTATACAGCTAGAGCCATCTAAAATCACAGAACTAAAAACTGCACGACAAAAGACATGTATCAGGAAGCATTCATACGAGACTAAAACTTTAATGAAAAAAGCAAAAGAAAAGATGCCCTTAATATGCTTATTTCTAGGCGAGTGAAGGGAGTCATCAGAGTCCTACTTTAGTAAGAGCTCCGACACGCAAAACCACTTTGCCTACCGATCATATTCAATAAAACTAAGGTTCTTGTGAAGTTAGACCATCAACACAAGGTGTCTTTGGATACACATGTGTGATGATGACACATTTACCTTATTCTACCCTACTTAATTTCTAAACATGATAAAACTACCTTTGGGTCGTTTATCGTTTCATGAATCTAAGTATAATGTTAATATTGGCTAAAAACTGTATGATAGTATTGACACTTTTTGACAACATACGTGTATTCAGTCACTTTGGTGATGTGAATACACTAAATCATCAAACTATCCTTAATGCCAATATGAAATAACACTTTGAACAAGCTGTAACTTGATGCTTATGTTCATATCCATATCAAAAATTGGTAAACTCATGAAATTAGACCTTGAAATGACCACCAATTTATTGAATCAGTTCTCAATCCTTATGAACCGACTATAAAACCTTCAAAACGGTCCAAAAACTAGATGAACCGGTCATATGAGCCATGCACCGGTCCAAAAACTGGATGAACCGGTCAAATGACCCACGAAATGGTCTGAAAACTGAATGAACCGGTCAAATAATCCACGAATCAGTCTAAAAACTAGATGAACCGGCCATATAAAGCATTGAATCAGTTCAAAATATACCGAACCAGGTCTGTAACACTCTGAACCGGTCTCTGCAACAGTGAACCAGTCTCAGTTGTCTGAGAACCGGTTCCAGAGAGATCCGGATCGGCTCAGAAATAGGTCGAACCAATTTAGACCCTGTTACAGATCATTCGGATCCGGTTCCGTTAGACTGACGGATCCAGAACCATATAATCCAGTTTTAACTGGATTTTGGATCAATCACTAAAACAACCGAGTCCGGCATACCCAGATCCAATCCAGTGAATGTTTTCGGATTCGGGATCTGAGACCTGAAGATCTGAATCCGGATCCGAACCGAATCGATATTATAGGTCGATACAGGTCATCAGATCTGGGTATGAACTTCTACCCGATCCAAATGAACTTAATGGACCGGATGTGGTTCCAGATATCCAAAGTAGATCTCACAGACCCGACCCGAATCCAAAAACATAACAGGTCAGGGTCATGGATCGAATCAGAATGGGTCCCCTACTTGAATCCCGGATCCAATCCAAATAACCTTATGGATCAGATTCAGATGGGGCGGGTCTGGATCCAAACTGGGACTCAGGATCCGAAATAGGTTTTAAAAGAACCTGAAACACGAAATAGGGTTTTCTGAAACCCTATTTCGCTCTTTCTCCTTCGAATGCAGATGAAGATTGCTGTCGTCGGCCGCGACGATCCGGCAATCCGACGATTGCCGACGATCCGACGATTGCCGGCGATCCGACAACAAAGTCGGGGTTGCCTCCACCGTCAGTGACCCAACAATCACTTGCTTTCAACGGTGGGGTGACACCTACCATAACAGGTCTGCTGTCGTGCTTCGGCAACTCAACAATCACCGACGACAGCTTCATTGGCTCTGCAGAACCCTGATGGAGGAGAAAAGGCAACGAGAGCAGCCGGCACGCCCTTCCTGACTGAAACCCTCAAATCTGAAGATAAGTCAATCCAAATTAGATTTTTTTTTACTCTGTCGCCCTACGGCGCCAGTCGCCAGCTGCCGACGACACCATGTCGCCCCACGATGACCTGCTGTCGACTGCCTGCAACGTCGCCCCATGAAGACTTCGCTCTGCTGGAAAATACTATCGCCCAATGACGACAGTTGCCAAAAAACACCATCGAGCCTTGTGCCCATAACCCATTGTTGGGGTCATCCAGAAAAGCCTCCCCTTGTTGATTCCGATGACCTTGTATTGAGGCAACCAAACAAACAAAGGCTGTTATGTAAACAACAAAAGCACAAAGGAGGTGCTGCGTACCTGAGGCAATCATTGTCGGGCTGTTGTTGTTGACGGTGGGGTTCGACTGGAGCAGAGAAGGTCGCTGCTGGAGGGTGATAGTCGTTCAGGACAAAGGGGATTTCTCTGCTCAGTGGTGCTGCAGCCACCACGAATGCAGCCTTCCAAATGCAGCGGGTGAGTAGACCTCTTCCCTTATGTAGCAGATTACCGATACTTTAAAGGGTTGCTCATGACACCCTTATATAGGGCATAGGGTGAGAACAATTTGCGTAACTGTTCTCCCTTATCCTATGCCGGTTTATCGGAAGAGATCATCCAAGATGTGGGGATGAATCCACATCGTGGATAACCACCACGTCAATCGTGGTGGTTAATCCATCAACTTGCACTAGCTGCTCCAAGCGGAGTCCCGTTGGTAGTGGGTCTTTTGCTGCTTTGCACCTCAAGATTTGGGTTTTCCTTTGAGGAAATTGTTCAGCTGTCCACGGGACAAGCGTTCTAGATCTCGGATTTTGTTTTTTTTGAGATATGCCAATTTATTGAAACAATTAGGGACCTTACAGGAAAACGACAGTGTGATGGGATATCACACTATATACAGTGAACATAGAATAACAAAGAGCAGGGGAAACATGGGAAAATGCAGAACTGTAAACACCAATTGGGCAAACCGCAAAAAAAGTCCTGTTGAACCCAACCCAACTCCAGGACTGGTCCGGCCATTTGCCACTTGGTTCTGTTCCCACCAGATAAGCTTTCATGCCGACAACACCCAAACTCTCCACAAGAAAACCCATTTTTTCCCTTTTGTTTGCAGATGGTTTGCAATGAGCACATTCCTGGGAAAAAGGATATCATCCCACTTGAATTGGAAGTCGCCCCATGCTTTCTGCAGTAACGATCGCATGAAGTAACAGTCCCAAAGTAGGTGCTTGGTCGATTCCACCTAGCATCGGCATAAAGAACTGGTGGAACCCGGTTAACTGCAAATCTGATTTCTGTCTTTAGTTTACCTTGAAAAATGATCCATCCCAACAAACAAGCTCAATGGTAGGCCACCCCTACAGGGATTTATCCGGCAGCCATTGTATCGAAGTTGATGACATTGCCATATAGCATTTAGCTTTCTCCTTGGAATGAAGGCGCTTTGCAAGGGCGAGGCAAGTGGAGCGACAATGAGCTTTAACCCAAGGCCTTAGTAATGATTTTGAAGCAAGTACCCACCAAAAATATAGGTGTGAATCTACCAATATCTTAGGTTTGTGAGTTCTTCGGTAAGAGGATGAGGGCTGATCTACCATCACTCCTGACACCATTGCATTTGAATGGAACTCTTGTATCATATCTATCAAATACCCTTTCACACATTCCCAATTAAATCTGAAAAATTCAATAAGCTCGAAGTCTTGCCATTAGGTAGGTACCATACCACACACTTCACTTCTTCCATGCTAAAATTTGCTTCCAAACATGCCTGACCAGCCTCACCAAGCTTTTCAAAGTCAAAACCGGATATGTTGTAGGATGTCAAAACCGTGAATCCAAACCAGTCTTTGAAGTATTTAGTGGCTGCCAAGAGTACCTGATCAGATCCTTCATAACGTCGACCATCAATAATCAAGGAACCGATGTGGTTCTTCCTTTGTCTTGTAGAGTCACACATGATAAAACTTCGTGTTTATCTCTTAGGATTGCATCCAATGCGCCTTAGCGCATTGTTTCCACCTTATATTTTCCCAAATCCTCCACTCACCAATGTTGTTGACCAAGGCTTGACACCTAGATTTAATCTCCGAGGCATTCCCCTTCTCCTCTACACGTTGAAGCTCCAACAATTGTTCCTCCCAAACATACAAATCCTTGAATTTTGCCTCTTCTCGTCTTGCTCCGGTCAATATATAAACAAGTTTTGTGATTATTTTTTGTGCTGCCCACCTTTCATTGAGTCGTGCCCCTTCTCACCACTCCCGAATTAGGTCCGCAAAACCCGGTACCCTCAACCACCACAACTCCATACAGAACCCTCTTCTTCTAATGTATCGGCTTTCGGCCCATGTCAACCAAATAGGTGCATGATCCGATATTGAGATTGGATCCACATGAGCTTTCATGTCATGAATTTGCTGCAGCAAGCAAGAGGCCCCACAAGGAACCTATCCAACTTGCGTAGGATGGGTTGAGAGCGCTTATTCGACCTAGTGAACTTGGTCTCATGCATGGGCAAATCCGATAGGTTCCCACAGTCCAAGAAATAGGCATATCTTTACATGTTTCTTGTATATGGCTGCAATCTATTTGAGTCCTCCATCCAAAGAAGTGCATTGAAGTCACCTCCCACACACAAAAAAAAGTACGTTGGGTGATGTCTTCCCTAATGGTGTGCAGCTCTTTCCAAAACAAAATTTTCCGAGTGCTTGTGCACGGTCCATAAACCGTAGTGCAGGATGCATATTAGGGAAAAACACCGACAAAGAGAAGTCCCCCACATGACCCATAAATCCCGTAATTTCCTTCATGCAATAAGGATCCCTCTCGCCCGGCCAAGCACTAGTCGCACGACAAAATTTCAATTGCACCATACATTGTTGAACAATTCCAGGTCAATGGAATTGAGTTTGGTCACTTGAATGCATGCGATGTCTGGCTTTTTCTCATTAATCATGTTTGATAAGAAATTCTATTTACCGCGGCTACATAAGCCGTCGATGTTCCACATAAGGATCCACATAAAAACCATGACTACCCTTCCTCCCTTAGAATAGGACCCCATCAAAGAGATGCCTCAGGTCCCCGAATTGATTTCACGCCTTAATTCGATTCCAATCTTTGAGCAAGAGGCAGGTGCAAGACGGAGTTTGATTGCACCCAATACACGTTGCAGCGTACAGTCATCTTCAAATTGTGCCTCAGGCCCTGGTCGAGATTCCGGCGGATGCCATTTTTTCCGGCAAGCCTTGTATGCCGATTCCCCTGACCTGCAGAGGGCGATTTCTCTGGCTGCCTGTGGCCACCATGTCATCTCCTACCAGACCCGTGCGACAACATGCAACGGATAGTTCCAAAGTAAATGGAGGCGTTTGCCGGTGATGGAGAGCTTGTGGCCTGTGTCGGTGGGTTACAACCTGCTCTAGTCTGTCCCGAACAATCGCCTGTCATGTTGGAAACCGATGGTGTAGGGCACCTCGAAACCTTGTAAACCCTACATGACCTCCGTCTGAAGTTGACATATGTGCAAGATGCACAAGTCCAGTCGCCGATAAACTTTGGGCATTATGAGTGAGCTTCAGGTCGATATGATTTCTTGTCCATCTTCTTCTTATGCTTCGATTTGTATTTCACCCACCCTTCGCGCTCGACCTGGTTGTGTGCGTCTCCTCCCTTTGAAGACGCCAAAGCCGCACCAAGTGCAAATCTTCGCTTCCATGGAGTTGAGAGTAGCGCAAGCTTCGCACCACCATCCTCTCTCCACTGCCTTGAGAGCATTTGTGAGCTTCAACAGTCGCAACGTCCTTGGGTCGTCCCTCCCCGCACTATCCGACTTGCACAAACGCGGCTGAATATAGCCGTGACATCTCTGCGCTAAAATCGGAGAAGCCACCTTCCAGGGAAGGGTTCCTGCTTGCACACACCTAACCATGGCAGGGACCCAATAGATTCTGAAAGCATCAGCGTCAATCTGGTCCTCCTCTTCCTTAAGCTCATCAATGGCCGCCAGATTGATGCCTGTTGATTGCCGCCAGTGTAGCCCGCCCATTATGTGTTCAATATCAACATTATTTTCCCACTTAAACAACCAGAAATCCAGCTTCTTGCCGCCCGAACCCTTCCACTTGATCTTCTTCGCAATGCCGCTATGAATTCGGAGGTCCATCGAGAGATCCTTGTCAGATGATTGAACCCATTTATGTCTCAACTTCAGCATACATTTTCTGCCTCTGGATGGTTCTCTTGACTTCACTAGTTTTCTTTGGGACCAGATGCACCTTGATAAGTCCCTACACCAGTGATACCCGACTCATCCATTGCCGTGAATCGTTGGGGTGATCTGAGATTTAATCTTGCTGCCGACATGCTCCAGGCGTACAACCGAGCTCCGGGAGATTTACAGCAACCCCCTCCACCGCATCCATCGCCATTCGTAAATTTCTCGTGTTCTTTCCAACTTGACTTTCACCCAGATCTCCTCGGATTCTGGTCCATGCTGTTTGTAGGGTACAAGTTGGATTTCTTGGTAGACTTGGAAATTGGCTTGTAGCTCTCATCAGCACGCATCTAGTGAGGCTGGGTCTGTCCCAAACCACATCTCAAGTAATTGCTTTTTTCTGCAGTTAAAAGCCAATAAATGCATGAACCAACTTGGTGCAATCAGTATAACTGGGATGGGGGAGAAGAGGTGGCAAGGCGGGTCGGGTCGGGTCAGCGGGTCAACATACCTCAACACGAACCCGATCAGTTTATTAAACGGGTCAGTTGTGGCAAACACGAACTTGACCCATTTATTAAACGGGTAACCCGACACGGCATAGTTAACTCGTTTAATAAATGGGTCAGGTAAGGTAAACGGGTTGGCGGGCGGGTTGGTGGGTCGGGTTCGGGTAAATGGGTTGGTGGGCGGGTTAGTGGGTCGGGTTCGAGTAAATGGGTTTGCGGGCGGGTTGGGGTCGGGTAAACGGGTTGGTGGGTCAGGTTCGGGTAAACGGGTTGACCCGCCCGCCTAACCCATTTATTAAACGGGTCAGCCGGGTTGAGGGGTTGGCATACCCCTAACACGAACCTGACCCGTTTAATAAACGGGTTAGGCGGGTCAACCCGTTTACGATATGAACCCGTTTAAGCCAAACCCGAACCCGGCTAAGAAGCAGGTTGGCGGGTCGTGTCAGATTTTGCCACCCCTAGACGGGAGGGTGTTGGGTGTTCTCCCCCCAAGACGCACTGTTTGCTACAGTGCATGTTCCGGGTTCCGAATGAGCGCCATGTATATAAGCATGTGGGGGCTCGTATTCCCGTGTGTGTCAGCATCACTTAACATCAAAGTCCGGTGCGGTTGCAAAGACTTAAGTACCTTTCCTGCTATTCTTGCCATGAAATGATGGTTCGAGAAAAGGACAAAAATGTCCTCCATCCAGAAAGTCGATGATGATGTTAACTCTTCAAAGTCCAAACATTCCGTTTTTGCCCTAAGTAGTAAACTTTTGCACCATCTGCTGTAACAGGAGATCCCTTTGATGATGCACCCTTTATCGTCGTTTACTGCCACCGAAGCAGCCTTTGCCATCGTCTCGAGTCCAGGTTCCCGCCTTGGTTTTTAGCTTGTGTTACAACACATTGCCGCCTTCTCGTTCCTGCCTTGTGTTACAAAACATTCTCGGGTTCGCGATTGACTGGTTCGATCATTGGTGGGCGTCATAGAGGCATTTGTCGGCCATCTCTTTTTACAGTATTCTCTTCTTTTTCGTTGTCGTTAGGCAATATAGAAGAAAGCAATGATGCACAAACATTCCAACAAGTGCCATTAAGGCATCGTGAGTACCTTTCCATTTCATCATGCTATTGTTGAAGAACATATGTCGTCGTGAGTGCCATTAAAGCGTTGTTTTGTTATTGCAGGTGGATCTTGTCCTTTCGATTGTTGGAAACTTAACGATATTTATAAAACGCTGGGACCTATTGACAAGAATGCTTGTTTATATATGCGAGGAAGGGCCTCTACCCCATTCGGTATAGTCCATTCACTCAGTATATGCAATGTAACGCAAATCGCGGTTGTAGTAACATGTATATCGATTTGTGAGATATTGTTTTGTTTGTTAATATCAATTTATAATATATTATGCTGAATTGCTGTATATCGATTTGTAAGATATTATGTATTTTTTAGTGTCGATTTATGAGATATTGTTTTGTTTGTTAATATCAATTTGTAATATATTATGCTAAATTTCCGTATATCGATTTGTAAGTTGTTTGTGAGATATTATTGCTTTCCATGTAAATTGTATTACGTGCAACTTATCAATATCTAACTTGTGTAATTTTCAACATACAACAATACCCTACAGACGTGCACTACAACGTTGGGACTTGCAATCCTCCAGCCATGTTTGAGTGGAACGATGGCATGAGTTTGACAAGTCTTTTGGTATATAACAATTTTGGGAGGATGTTTGCATTTCTTATTGAACTTAATGTAGTGTCTGATATTGTTATGTTTCATGACTGACTCAATTCAATTCAAAAGTGAGCAACACAACACAAGAATCGCATGTGGATTCTTCAACTACAAAATAGTTATAACATTTAACTTTCATTAGTGTAAATCATTGTAATGTTTAACATTCTATAATTCTGAATTTCTGTATCAATTTGTAATATATTATGCGATATGTATATCGATTTTTAACATCTTATGTGTTTGCTAATGTCAATTTGTAAGATATTTGTATTATGATATTGAAACGTGTGCGTGCGGCATTTACATTGTTGCACAATTATGGTGGCGATTTGTGTATTCAAATCGCTATTCATTAAATCATTGTCACGTGAATCGCTATCGTCAACACACATATACAATACATTATTTCTTTTATTCACACGGTAAATAACAACTCGATACATAGTATAGTGTGATGCAACAAACGATCATGATAGATAACATGAAGAATGATGTGCATGTAGATTTAATTTTGCATGGTCGGCAGGAAGAAATCCATTTGCCTCATAAGTGCGTGTAGTTTTCATTCTCTTCCTCATTCTTCCTTTGCTTTTCCTTCTCTTCGTCATCCTTCTTCTTCTTCTTCATCTTTAGTTCTTCCTCATCCTTCTTCGTTTGCTTTTCATCTTCAATATCTGATGGATCAGGCACTGCATAATAAATATGCAACAATTTGTTCCTGTCTTTTTCATTCTCAATGTTCATTATATTTTGGTACTTTACATAACCCTCATATGTATCAGATTGGCGAAGGGTGAGGTGGGAGAAAGAGAAACTTTGGGCATGGGATGAGGGGTGGGAGGCACAACATCGACAAGAAGGGATGGTGGTGGTTGGAGGTTGAGGAGTTGGGAGGCATATGAGGTGCCCTTGCTTCTCAGAGCCGCCGCAGGTGACTTATGCAGTGGCGTTGCAGTTGTCCTCTCCATTTCAGACATCATTATCGTCGGAGAGAGAGAGAGAGAGAGAGAGAGAGAGAGAGAGAGGAAATGTGTCTAAAAAAGCCAGTGCGATATAGCTGTTACAGACAGAAAATAAAATATTATGGCTTTTCTCCCCTGCCAGTTCAAAATTTTAAATCGATGTCCTGTTCTTAATGGGCAACTGGAAAATGATGCCATCCATCGCCCCAGTGGAAATTTTTTAAATCGATAACTTATCTTACAAATCGATATGAAAATTCTTATTGATAGCTTAGAAATCGATATTAAGAATCAACATACAAATCGATATTAAGAATCAAAGTAATATCTTAAATCGATATAAAATCCTATAAATTTATAGTAGACATCATGTTAGGAAGCAATATCTGTAAATCGATGATAAAATATCATAAAAATTGAGAGGGAAATTCCTATTAATAGCTTAGAAATTGATATTAAGAATAAGCATACAAATCAATATTAAGAATCAATTTGTAATATATTACGCAATATTATATCGATTTGTATGATGTTATGTGTTTACTAGTGTCGATTTTGCAAGATATTTATAATATGATTTTGAAATGTGTGCCTGCAGAATTTACATCAAATCGAGATATGGTCACAAACTCTTTCACTTGACCAAAAGTCTGCCATTTGGTCATCGTTACCCCAGTTAGGGTTAGGGTTAGGGTTTAGGTTTATGGTTTATGGTTTATGGTTTATGGTTTATGGTTTATGGTTTATGGTTTATGGTTTATGGTTTATGGTTTAGGTTTAGGTTAGGGTTTAGGTTTAGAGTTTAGGGTTAGGGTTTAGGGTTAGGGTTTAAGGATTAGGGTTTAGTAATATATTAAGGGTTTAGGGTTTAGCATTAGGGTTTAGTAAGATATTAAGGGTTTAGGGTTTAGCATTAGGGTTTAGTAAGATATTAAGGGTTTAGGGTTTAGGGTTTAGGTTTAGGGTTTTGGGTTAGGGTTTAGGATTTATAGGTTTAGGGTTTAGGGTAAGGGTTTAGTAAGATATTAAGGGTTTAGGGTATAGGGTATAAGGTTAGGTATAGTAATATATTATGTGATATTTATATCGATTTGTAAAATATTAAGTGCTTTATAGTATCGATTTGTTAGATATTTGTAGTATATAATTGAAACCTGTGTGTGACAAATTTACATTGTAACGACATGAGGTGGCCATTTGCGTGTTCAAATCGTTGCTCATTTAGCAATTTCTATAGAAATTGTTTCAAAGTGTCATACCTATAATTAAATAGCTGTCACGTGAATCACTATCGTTAACAAGTATAAATCGCTATTACATCAAACGTATAAATCGTTCATGCGTTAAACATACAAATCACTACTTCAAACGTACAAATCGATGTAGAAATCACACCCTTCATAAGTACATATCGTTGTAACGTTTGGGTTTCAACAATAAACATTATTGTATGATTTAGCAAACATGAGTACAAATCTTGGTAACTTTATAAATCATAAATCGCTACTGCATTAAATGTATAAATCGTTGTTGCTTTAAATGTATAAATCATCTATTCCTCAAAGAAGAAGATTCAAAATGGAAAATAGAAATTACTCCTCTCTTCCCTGAAGAAGAGGTGTTTGAACTTTAGAAGAGAAATTAAGCTTTCGTCAAAACTTCCTAACATTAGGTTTCTCTTATGGAAAGGGGGCCGGTAATGGTGAGGTCGGTAAATTGGTCATGAAGGAATGAGTCCATCACACTCTCCCTGAAAAGAGGGTCCTCCATGATGAAATGGCCTAGTATGAAAATTTGGCGGGCCACAAGGAAAGCGAGCCTCCGTCAAAGCTCTCCCTGAAATAGGGGTTTCCTTGTGTGAAAATGGAAATTATTTTGCAAACGGTTCACAAAGACACGAGTCCCTTCAAACTCTCCCTGAAAAAAGGCTAAGTGAACAAAGGTTAGCATGCGAAAAGAATGAGCTCCCTCGAACTCTCCTTGTAAAAGGGTCTCTCGCAAGAGAAAATTTTTGAAATTGGTATTGGGTGACCAAAAGGTCGAAATTGGAAATTGGAAATTGGAAATTGGAAATTGGAAATTGGAAATTGGAAATTGGAAATTGGAAATTGGAAATTGGAAATTGGAAATTGGAAATTGGAAATTGGAAATTGAAAATTGAAAATTGGAAATTGGAAATTAAGAATTTGAATGACCCGGAGATCGAAATTGAGAATTGGGCAACTCAAAGGTCAGTATTGGAAATTGGAATTAATATAGAGATTGAATTTGAAAGAATGACCAATACACATACAAGAATTGGTAAATAACCAATGCGAGGCTGGATTTTGTAAAAGGACCAATTTGAAGATTGGATTTAGAAAGGACCGATACTAAACCGAGTTTTGGAAGGACCAATTCGAAGATTGGTTTTTGGGAAGGACCGATGCTAAACCGGGTTTGGAAGGACCAGGTGCTAGACTGGGTTTAGAAGGAACATTACTAAACTGGATTTCAGAAGGATCAATGCTAAACCAGATTTGGCAGGAAGATTCGAATAAGAATTCAAATCTTCAAGGGAAAACTAAATGAATTGGATTTTGAAAGAAAATTCGAGTCGAAACTTGGATCTTCTAGACCAATTACTAAATTGCAGAAAAGTTTCAGTAGAAACTCAAACCTCTAAAGGAAAGCTAAGCGAATTAGATTTGGAAGAAGATTCAAGTTGAAACTCTATTCTTCTGGACCGATTCTAGACATTTGAATTAGATTTGGAAGAAAATTTGAGTCAAAACTCTAATTTTCTAGACCAATTCTAGACATTTGAATTGGATTTAGAAGAAAATTTGAGTCAGAACTCTAATTTTCTAGACCAATTCAAAAAGAAAAGAAATTCGGGTCGGAACTCGAATCCTGAAGGGAAATTAAACCGAATTAAGGTTTTAAGGAAAAAAGATTTGAATCCCAAAGGGAAATTAAACCATTTAAAGTTTAAAGGGAAGATAACTTGAGTCGGAACTCGAATCCTGAAGGAAAATTAAACCGAACTAAGGTTTTAAGGAAAGAAGATTCAAATCGAAACTCGAATCCCAAAGGGAAATTAAACTATTTAAAGTTTAAAGGAAAGAGAACTTGAGTCAGAACTCGAATTCCACAGGAAAACTAAACCAATGTGGACTAGGTTTTGTTTTGACGGATCAACTCGAAAGCAGGACTTTGATTTGATCGACCGGCTCGAAAGCAGGATTGTGTTTTGACTTACTAGCTCGAAAGTAGGATTTTGGTTGACCGACCAGCTCGAAAGTAGGAATTATTTGACCGACCAGCTCAAAAGTAGGATTTTGGTTGACCGATCAGCTCAAAAGCAGAAATTATTTGACCGACCAGCTCGAAAGCATGATTTTGGTTGATCGACCAGCTCGAAAGCAGGATTTATTGACCGATCAACTCGAAAGTAGGATTTGTTGACCGACCAGTTCGAAAGCAGGATTTGTTGACCAATCAACTCGAAAGCAGGATTTGTTGACCGACCAACTCGAAAGCAGGATTTGTTTGATCGACCAACTCAAATGCAGGATTTATTGACCGACCAGCTCGAAAGCAGGATTTGTTTGATCGACCAACTCGAAAGCAGGATTTGTTGATTGACCAACTCGAAAGTAGGATTTATTGATCGACCAGCTCAAAAGTAGGATTTGTTGACCGACCAGCTCGAAAGCAGAATTTATTGACCAACCAGCTCGAAAGCAGGATTTATTTGGCCGACCAGCTCGAAAGCAGGATTTGTTTAACCGACCATCTCGAAAGCAAGATTTTGTTTAACCGACCAGCTCGAAAGCAAGATTTGTTGACCGGTCGACTCGAAAGCAGGATTTGTTGACCGACCAACTCGAAAGCAGGATTTGTTGACCGACCAACTCGAAAGCAGGATTTGTTGACCGACCAGCTCGAAAGCAGGATTTGTTGAAAGATTGAATTTGATGGTTGAAAATGATTGATATTGATGAAGTTGTGACCCAAAGCCTGGAAAATGACTGATATTGGTAGGATTGTAACCCGAAGGCTTGAAAATGATTTGACATTGATGAAGTTGTAACCCGAAGGTTTGAACATGATAGACATTGGTAAAGTTGTAACCCGAAGGCAGAAAAATGACTGATATTGGTAAGATTGTAACCCGAAGGGTTTGACTAGATTTGCCAACCCGAAGGTCTGTTTGTAGAAATTTGGCATTAAGCATGAGATTGAACCATTATAGAGAACTGTGTTACTTCAATGAATGGTCTTAGGATTTATCCCTTATCCTGAATGGGAAACTCAATTTGAAGAGGGACAACATGATGTTTGAATTTGGAAGGAAAATTCTTGATGAAAGATTCTTAATTTAGGAGTTAAATGGACCATCATGGTTAGCTGTATGTGATCTGATTTTTAGAATTTACCCCTTATCCTGAACGGGGAAGTGAATTTGATGCATATTAATGCAAATGAATGAATGCAGAATAATGTAAATGGGTGCACACACATGCAAAATGAGAGATTTGTGTGATCTTGCCTTCATACAGGATGTTTTGAAGACCAATTCTTTAAAAAAAATGCTCCAGTGTAATGGGGGAAGAAGATTTTGAACAAAAGGATAAATGATTGTTGTTTGAAGAACGCTCCTTGAAGGTGACAAAGCAACTGACTTTTGATTGATTCAGAAGAAACTCTAAAGAGGGTCACTCCTCATGAAAGGACATTTTTGCAGAGAGGGAGAACAAAAGGTGGCATCAAGCTTATGAATAAAATTGATAATTTTATTGATTGCATTGAAGGAAAAATGACAGATCAAGGAAAGATAAACATGATTACATCATCCTTCTAAAATAAAAGCAAAATGAGAAATGGGAAAATGCTTGCATTGTCAGCTTTTTGAATGATTGAGGAAAAAAGCTTAGTCAGGATCATTGGTCCTCCTTTTCATCTTCAACGAGGAGAATTTTATCAATGCAGTCTTGAACGATGTTCTTGAAGATGAAACAATGCTCGGTGTCGTGCCCCATTGTTCGATGAAACTTGCAGAATTGATCTTTAAACCTTCCCATGGTCACAGGGGGATCTGCCGTCTTAGGAAGTTTAACCATCCCCTTGGTTATCATATTCTCAAGAACTTGCTCAAGTGGCTGTTCTAAGGGAGTAAACTCGTGGTCTTATCCCCAACCGTCATGCTTTGGTCTCCCTTGGGGTTTTAATTCTAGTTGGATGCTCGCGGGAGGACTATCATCCTGATTGCTGATTCTATCCTTTTGACCTGTGTGGTCATCTCTGCTGGGATTTAGGTTCCCTGATCCGTCGGTGTGGTTATTTCTGCCACCCCTTTTGCTTTTGCCATTGCTGTTGCCGGTGGTATTCACAAAGAAAGCAAAGCATGACTTTTTCTTAATATCTGAGTTGCTCTTTAAGAGTGTGAGGCTCTCATATACTCCATTCTCTATTCCCATTTTGGGTCATTCAGCTCATTCTATCGATTCGATGAAAGATCGTACCAGAGAAGTAGAGATCAGGCCTCTGAAAGGTTGGGAGAAATTATTCAGAATGACCGACAACACATTCCCTTCCGATATCGGATCCTTTATTTGATTGCAAGTGGATCTCCATCTGTGGATAAAGTCTTTGGCCTTTTCAGTGTCCTGCTTCAGGTTATAAATGTGATTCAGGGTTGGTAGGACCTCTGTGTTGAACAAAAATCGCTCAATAAAAAGATTAACCACCTTGTCGAATTCCTTCAGCTCGATGGGATTGATGTGCTCTGAATACCATTTGGCCATGGTGCCCTCCAGACTGTGAGAAAAACATCTATACAAAGCACGGTTGTCTTTCTTGAATTTATTGCATTCTGCAAAGAACATAGCCAAGTGGGACTTGGGGTTGCCAGTCCCATTAAATTTGACAAATTTATGAAGGAGATCTTCTTGGCTGTAATCCCCGTCTAAACTATCGTAGAAGTCTTCGCTTGTGAAGACCTTCTTGCTCTTGTCGCGAGCTTGCAGATCTTTGACCATCTTGACCACGTCTTTGAGTTGTGGCTGGTCTGGGGCATTAACAAACTGATCCTTGGACTGATTGGCTGACCTTTGTCTCTGAGTCATCTTCTGGAAAGTTTGTTGAGCTTCACATTCTTCATTAGTGTTGCCTTCTGACTCAGTTTTTTTTGAAATATCCTTCTCCTGAACTCTTTTCTTTGAACATTTTGGGTATTTTTTTAGAATACGGCCCTTAATCTTCTTTTTGCCAGGAATCTTGCCGGAATTGGCCCCTACTTGCTCTGTCACCATCTTATTCATCATCTTCTGAAATAATGAGTACATTTGTGGATCCACATCATCACTGGCTTGTTGATTCTGTTTTCTGGCAGATCGCGGAGAATCTATTTCTTGCTCGCTGCCACTGCTAGGGTGTTGAAGCGACACTGTTTTCTTCCCAAATCTGGTTTGAATCACTCCACAACGCCAAAATTCTCTGTAGGACAAAGGGATGGTTTAGATTGAAAAATTTTTGGAAGAAAGGTAAATGATGAAGGAGATATTGAGGATGATGAAAGAGATATAAATTTTGGATAGAATTTGGAAGACAAAATTCGAACATTTAAAAAATTGCAGGCAGAATAAAGCTGGAAATTCGAGATCCAGAAGAAAGAAAGGATGAAAATCATCTGGGGTTTTGAGAAAAATAGAGGAGAATTTGGAAAATCATCCATGGTTTTGAGAAAATACAAAGAAATGCTTTATAAATTGGAAAATGAGGTATTTAAAAAATCATCCAATATTTTGGAAAAATTAGGTAAAATATGAAAAAATAAAGAGAAAATGACTACAGTACATTCAATCACATCATACACAAACAATTATGCACATACAACATTGCCTAAGAAGCTGACTCTAAATGCATCAATTTTGAAAGAGCTTTAGGACCCTAACCCTGACTCTAGGGTCGGATCAGTTGTGTCTAATAATGCTATGCCGATATACTCGAATCGAAACCCGAAGTACATGGTATAAAAGATTCATCTCCGGTTCTAGGCTTGTGTTTTCCCAGCATCCTTGAGCGCCTACTGATATGCTTCGGACTATGGCCCTTAGTACGTGGTAGGGGGGTGTTATCCCAAATGAGTGGCCCAGTTGTGAGGCTCTATCTCAAATTATGGTTCTGAAAGAGAGCCCAACAACATGAAGACCGAGTAAATATGGGTGAAGGGGGTTTGAAAAAAATGAGCACATGTAAAAAAACAGAGGGCTCTAAGACCTAGAGAGATAGATTTTGAAAAAATTGGAAGAAGCAAACATTGTTTTCATACAAATCCTAAATTGAGGAGTGTTGTATTAGACCTAGGTCTATGTGAGCATGAAAATTTCCTCCTCAATATGGTCCTACCAAACCATGTCTGGTCTACATGCATCCATGTCAACTGGGTCCAAGTCTAGGCTCCTAGGTTCACATGATATCAGAAAGTAAAAGCTGCCATTCCATAGAACATGATTTTGACAATTTGAACTTAGTCAAGCACACAATTGATCAGGCAAAGACAGGTCCCATCACGGTCGCCAAACCTGTTATCATCACAAAATTTTACTTTTGCAAGTCAAACTGACCTTTGATTTTTTTTTTGAAAATAACTCACCTCCGTTTTTAAAATGCGAGAAAATTTCGTAGAATGGGACTCACCTGTCGGTACGAGGTTCAACCATTTCTGACACCTTTACCAGGGGTAATTGAACCAAGGATCAAAATGGTGCTTAGCTTTGCTCAACTTGTCTAAATCATGTTCTATTTCCTAAATGCATAAAGAATCAGGCATGTGCTATGAATTTTCTGAAAATGCAGATTGAAAACATGATGTTTGCCTTAAATATTTGAAATACTTTGAGAACTCTTGAAAAATATAACACTTTGAAAATCATGAATTAGGATTGGGAGAGAGTTTCTGAAGTTGTGAAAATCGATTTTTGAGGAATTTCAAATAACTTTGGAAAAAACTTGATTTCTCTGAGTTTAGACTTTGAAATTGAAGATATTATGACTTGGAAAATCGTGATTTGAACTTGAAAAATACTTGAAATACCATTTGAAAGCTCAGAGTTTTGAGAAAATCAATTTCTGAATAAGACTTAGAAAATTTTGAGAAAATCGGTTTCTGAACTAGAATTGGAATTGGAATTTGCAAATTGAATGAAATGAATGAATGTGGATTTGAAAGACATTGTTTTTGAAGAATTGAGAAAATCTTTTTGTATTTTTGAGAAATGCAGTGCATTATGAAGTTAGCCTAAGAGTGTAGGCTGAATGTGGCTAATACGAAGATCATAAATCTGTGTCTCATTTATATTCTGACTATGACCATGAATACGAATTCCACCAAGTTTGTCAACTCCCTAAGAGCTTGTGCACGTGTCATTTGTGTCAATCATGGTGGATTTGTAAAAATATGCATGAATTGGCATACATCAGATATTGAAATTCGCAGAATTAAACTATATGCAAATGAGTCCTATTCTAAGCAAAGAATGTAAATCTTATTCCAAATATTACAACTTTGATATTACATTGAATTAAAATAAAATAAATAAATGAAAATTTTCTTTATGAATATTCCTGCAAAACTAGAAAACATGTTGGCACAAAAATGTAGGTTTATCTAGATTTATCCGAAAATATTGGGAAATTATCAGTTATTATCCAAATATAAACTCAATTCATACTTCCTTGTTATAAACATAAATGATGAAATTGGATTTAAAATATGAAAATAAGATTTGAAAATTCAAAATTGGGGTCAAAATGACCAAAATGCCCCTGATAGGAAGACTATGGCCTTGAAATCAGGGTTTTTCAGAAAGATATTTTGTAAAATACAAATTTTGAAATTCAAATGAAAATAAATCAAACACAAGATGATATGATATGATTGAAAATAAGAAAATCTAAGTTAGGGATTTCGAAATTGAGGTCAAATAACCAAAATGCCCCTGATAGCAAGACTATGACATTGAAATCAAGGTTTTCAGAAAATATTTTGGTAAAAGTTGGGATTTGGGGTTTAAAAAGTTCAAATTGCATCTAAATCGAACATGAGGTATCCTAGAATGATTCTAAACATGAACAAACCCTAAAAACATGAATTTATACCCAAAAAATTAGAAATATCATGAAAATCATGATTTTGACAGTGTTTCGGGATCCTACGGGTACCCTATTTTGCAATTTAACTCATCCAAGCATCAAATGATATCTAAAATTGATAAAAATCAACATATGCACTCTTTATAACTTTTAAAGTAGATTGAAAATAGAAAGATTAAATTTTTACATAATTTTAATACAAAAATTATAAGAAAAACCCTAAAATATGCTATTTTTACCCGCGGGCACGTACCTATTTCAGTGTCAGACCCGAATCAGGGATCAATGCACCATAGAAATTTATAACATTTTACAGAGAACTACTAGACAGAAAAACAAAGATTCTCCCTTTTACAGATTGGAAAAATCATCTCCGGTTAGGGAAATATCATTCCGGCAATATTTGATCAATTATAACAAATATAAAATTTATCAAAATGGACACTTCCGGTTTCAAATACAGAGAAAAATAGAAAATCACATCAAAAATTTCTGATATTTTATCAGTGAATAAAAGACATGTAAATAATGAACTTCTTTTTTTACAGATCATGAATCCAATCTCCAGTTAGGGAGATACGATCAACAAAAAATGAATTAGGGTTTTAATAAGACATAATGGATTCCAAAAATTTGATCTGACTCTCCGATAAAGGAAAAATATCAAACAGTGACATAAAATTATGAAAATTTTACAGTAAATAATAGACTCTAATATGAAGCTAATGCATTTTACGGATCCTGAATCGAATCTTGGATGACAAAAATAACGCAACTACAAGTTATACTTGAATATGAATAACGATTTTAACTAACAGGAATCACGATTCGACTTTATATTTTTCTAATAAGGTTCCCGAATCCCAAAACCTTTTATTTTTTTACTGGTGCTCACTAACACATCCATAGACTGCATATAAAGAAATCAGAAATTTCTAACAAATATTTAAATACGAAGTAGCATGATTTCTATGGATGTAAAATCAAAACACAAAAAAATCTAAGAAAACAATAAAAACTATGACTTAAACATGAAAAATAACAAAAAAAATACAAACAACATAACAAAATTTAATTTAATGCTAGAACATGTAAAACAAACATCATTATAATAAGAAAATAAAAAAAAATACAGGGAATCTATGGCTGAAGTTGATTTTACCTTTGAAAATATGGATTTAGCCCATTTAATGGATAAATCTCATATTTCATTGGTTAAGAATGTAAAAAATGTACCTCTCATCGATTCTAACGAATTAGAATCCTGGAAAACACCCTCAAACTGAGTTAGATCACCTTCTTGGGTCGACTTTAGGGTTCTTGGATGAAATCTATGGTTAAATCCATGAACACAAGGGTTTCCATAGTGAAATCTATTGAAAAATCATAAAAACAAATAATAAAAATTATGAAAAACCATTAAAGAGTCTTACCTTGGGGCTGCAGCTGCTAAGAAGGAAGGAGAGTTGTTGGAGAAGGAGAGATAGTCCACGAAATTAGGGAGAAAAATAGCCTTTGAAAAACCTTTTGAAGCCCTCCTTTTATAGGTTTTCAAAAAGTCACTTAATTAGGGTTAATTAAGAGGTTTCTTTTTTTTAGAACTCTTTCTAATAAATCCACTAAGGGGCAATGATTTTCCTAGACGCTTCTAACCTAAATGGACTCTAACTAAACCCTAATTAATATCTAATTAAACCCTAGGAAGTCTAAATGTGGCACCACCTAGTGTGGGCCCACATTTGGTTTTTAAAACTTGAATTTAAAACCTTTAAAAACCAATAGTTAAAAACCAAAGTAAAGATGGATATTTTTAAAATCAACTTTGACTCTTCTAAACCCCTAATCTAACTAGAACACTGACTAACCCTAGTCTAACCCTGACTTTATCAAATGTGGTGCCACCTCGAGTGGGCCCCATTTGGTTTTTCAAAAAGCGATTTTAAAACTTGAAAATAAGAGGTTTTCTCAAAAGATATTCAAAGTAAACTTGAAATTGAAAGTTTTGCAATGGAATAGAGTTCTGACTGGGTCAGAACTCCTCCAGATATGGCGCCAACTGATAAAATAAGTCAAAAAATACAGTCAGGGTTAGAGTCCTAACTCAACCGAAACTTTGAAATAGAGTCCTAAACCAATTAGAACTCTGCAAAATGACCTAATTTTTGAAAAACAAATGGAAATGAATGAAAATGAAAGTGAAAACAAACTTTAGAATAGACTTTTAACCAGATTAGGACTCTGAGACAGAGTTCTGATCGAGCTGAAACCCTAGATTTTTTTGGTATTTTCTAAAAAACAGATGAAAGAACAATGAAAACAGTGAAAATAAAAACAAGTATTGAAATCAAATAGAGTTCTGATCCAACTAAGACTCTGGGGACAAAGTCCTAATCGGACTAGGACTCTTAGAATTTTAGATTTTTTGAGAAAACAGATGAGGGAATCTTGAAAACAGGTGAAAATAAGATAAAATTGAAGTATGGTTCAAAGTCCTGGTCTCATTAGAACTCTGAGGAAGAGTCCTGAATCAACTAGAACTCTGAGAAATTTTTGATTTTCTAAAAAGCAAATGAAGAGATTTTAAAAGGAACTTTTGAAAACCAGTGAAAATGAAGTGAGAAAATGAACTCATGATAGAGTCATGATTCGATCAGGACTCTGGGATAAAATCCCAGAATTTTGAAATTCTATAATAAATGTGTAACAATTCTGAAGTTTGGAAAGATAAATAAAGAGTTTTTGGAAGGATTCTCGCAAAATTGAAATCAAGGTCAGAGTTTTGATCCAACTGGGACTATTTAAATAAAGTCCTGGTTCAACTAAAACTCTGAGTTTTTGACCCATTTTGACAGATTTTGAAAGATTTGATTAAAGATAGGCAGAATACCAATGAAAGATAGAGTCCTGATTCGATTAGGACTCCGAGAAAGAGTCCTAATTCGACCGAGACTCTAGAATTTTGTCCAAAACGAAGGATTTTGAAAGATTTTCTCAAAAATAGGTAAAATGGTAGTAAAAGGTAGAGTTCTGATCTGACTAGGACTCTGGAAAAAGAGTCCTGATCCAACTAGGACTTTAAAACTTTGACCAAAATGACAGAAATTTGCAAGGATATGACCACAACTAGTTTAAAATCAGAACGAAGTTTTTAAAAGATTAAAAAAGATAAAAAGATAGAGTCCTGATCCAACTAGAACTCTAAAATTTTTGAGAATTTTGATAAATAAAGAAATCCAGAAGCGACACCACCTAAATGAGTCTCATCTGAGAATTGAAATTGAGTTTAAAACAAATCCAGATTGTTTTCTGAGAAAACTTTTAGAATATAAGTGTCCTGGGGGTTGGCAAATGACAAAATGTCGATCCAAAACCTAGGTTTTGCAAGAAAAGTTTTAAAACTCAAATCTGGATTTAATATTTTGAAAATAGGAGTTTTGGATTTCGATGATGAGATGCAATGACATGCAATGCTCTGCAATGAAATGAAATGATATGTTGAATACATGCAGTGATATGCAATGACATGTAAAATATAAATCCTGAATGAGGGACTTGGAATCCCGGATCCTTGGCAAAGACAAAGAATTTGAAGCTTTTCATCTGAGGATGAGAACTGATAATTGAAATTGAGCCAAAATGAGGGTTGAATCTTGATTGTAGGATAAAGTATTGAATTTTTTGTAAAAATTTGGGTTCTAAACAGCCCTGGCTTAGATTTCGACCAGTTGGTTCCCTGAAGACTGCAGAGAGTGGGTCCCAGTGGAAGGAGGCAAATGTTTGTGAATGAGGGTGAAAATTTGGGGTGTTTACACGGGGAAAATCGATTTTGGGATTTGAAATTGAATTTGAGAATGTTAAAAAAACTTAGGAAATGCTTGAAATATCATTGGACAACTCAGAGTTTTTGAGAAAATCAATTTCTGAGAAAGACTTGGAAAATTTTAAGAAAATCGATTTCTCTGAAATAGAATTGGAAAATGATTTAGAAAATGATGCAAATTGAATGAATGAATTTAAAAGACATGTTTTTGAAAATTGAGAGAATCTTTTTGTATTTTTGAGAAATGCAGTGCATTTTTGAAGTTAGCCTAAGAGTGTAGGTTGAATGTGGCTAATACGAAGATCACAATTCTGGGTTTCCTTCATATTCTGACTATGACAAAAAATACGAATTCCACCAAGTTTGTCAACTCCCTAAGAGCTTGTGCACATGTCATTCATGTTAACCATAGTGGATTTGAGAAAAGAATATGTATGAATTATACATTCATCAGATATTGAAATTATACGAAAGCAAACTATATGCAATGCAATCCTATTGTAAGCAGAAAATGTAAATGTTTATTCCAAATATTACAACTTGATATTACATTGAATTGAATAAAAGAAAAGAAATAAAAGTCTTGTTCCTGGATATTCCTGCAAAACTAGAAAACATGTTAGCAGAGAAATGTAGGTTTATCTGGGTTTATCCGAAAATATTGAAAAATTATCGGATATTACCCAGATGTAAACCCAATTCATACCTCCCTGATATAAACATAAGAAATATATGATAAAATGAATGGAAAATCCAAAAATAAAGTTTGAAAATTCAAAATTGGAGTCAAAATAACCAAATGCCCCTCATAGCAAGACTATGGCCTTGAAATCAGGGTTTTTAGAAAGATATTTTACAAAATTAAGATTTGGAAATCCAAATGAAAATAAATTAAACACAATATGATATGATATGATTGAAAGTATAAAAATTAAAGTTTGGAAATTCAAAATTAAGGTCAAATGACCAAAATACCCTTGATAACAAGACTATGGCCTTGAAATCAGGTTTTTTTGAAATAATTTTTGTAAAAATGCAAAATTTAAAATTCGAATAAATGCAAATGATGTGTAAATCAACTATAATATGACATGAGATGATTATAAACACATTAAAACCCTAAAAATATAAAAATATCATAAAATATTGAATTTTGCCTGATTTTCGTCTCAGTTTTGCTTTTGGTCTTAAAAATTAACTAACACAAAAAGCAACTCAGCTTGGAATTGGCTCAAATTTAGCATGGACACCTAGACTAACCCTAAGAATAGAATGAAATATGAAAATTAATATTTTTGGTATTTTTACATATGGAAATTCAAATAAAAACCCTAAATTACATAATTTTTGCCTAAAACCCTAGATTTGCCTTAATGAAAACCGAATTTGGAAGACTAACCTACCATAGAAATTCCCCAAATTTTACTAGGTGATAGAGGACAGTTAGGCAAAGTTTTTTTCCTTTTACAAATTTGGGATTTGACCTATGGTCGGAGCTTTACAGCTCTGGCAAGTCGGATCGGAATCCGGCGAGTCTAGAATTTAGGGCAGACTGATAGATTTTCACATAAAATCAAGGAAAAATTGTAAATAGAGACAAAAACCTTTGAAATTTTAAGAGAATGACCCTGACACATAGAGGAACAATTCTTATTTTGACAGTTTCTTCATTGGACATATGGATTGGAAGGACACATAGGATTATCAGACATCTAGTTCTGATAAAATCGAATTAACAAAGAATTCAATAGTAAACTTGTAAAATCTGGAAAAAAAATCTGAATTTTTAAAATCTTGAAATTCTGGAAAATGGTAGAGGAGTTCATGAGGAACAACTCCTTTTTTAATGGTTTTGGCATTGGACCTATGGATTGGAGTACCACAGAGGATTAAGGCCAGTCTAGACCCTGACAAACAAATGAAAATTTTTTCACAAAGGTCTGGAAATTATGAATTTTTACAGATATCAAACCATTTTAGAAAAATCCTAAAAAATACAGAAAAATAATAAATTTAATCATGAAACTACTGTATTTTGTTGGGAATGAATCAGATCTCCCATGTAGGATATCTTAGATTGACAACCCTACAAAAGGGGAATCCAATATTTTCACAAAGTTGAAAATCGGGTCCGGTTCTCTATTTTTTTTTGCAAAGGATGAAAATATCAAAAGGGCCTGTGTTTTTTGCAGGGAACCAAGAACAAGCAAAGGTATTCATGATAAAAATTGCAAGATTTTTTAATAAATTTTTCTGCATAAAATAATGGCTGGACTATGCTTAGAAAATCAAGACCTATGACAACAAATGAGATTTCAATGGGGTTAAACTAGATGAATGAAATACGTGTAAAATGATGAAGACAACTAAATGCCATATTCAAAATATGAAATCTACATGAACCTAGTGATGCCGCTAAAAATGATCAGGGGTATGACCTATACTTAATATCGTCCATTGAAATGAGGGGTCTGATCCATCTATCAGAGGGATCCCTTCGTTTTGTATAGCCTTAATCTTGATAAACCCACATTACAAGTTTATGAAATAGCCTTTGAAACCAGATGGATCTGGTTTTAAACCGGATTCGTGCTGGAATCGTGCAAGAATAGGGGTTTTACCTTGGTATTGGACTTATATTTGATGTGGCTGGAGCGACTGGAGGTACTGCAACTTGCTTGAGGCGAATGGAGCTTTGATGGATGATGATTGCAACTATGGAGGCTGCAACAAGGTTGGAGCTGGAGGAGGAGACACCGATTGCGGTTGCCAGAGGTGCTGCTGAAGGTAGGCACCGGCAATAGAGATGTTCTTGCTGGTGGCTGCAATGGAGGCTATCAAGGAAGGAAGGCTGCTACCAATAGTGCTGGAGGTGTTGAAGATGATGGAGCTGAAGCAGTTGGTTACAGCTGCAAGGAGGGCGTGAATCAGAGAGAAAAGCTGCCCTCTTGAGGTAGATGGAGTAAGAGAGGGAGAGAGAGGAGACCCAAGGCAGTCGTGTGATTGCTTGTGGCTGGGATCAAAAGAGGACAAGAGGTGTGAGAGAGAAAGGTGAATGGTTGAGAGAGAGAGAGAGAGAGAGAGAGAGAGGAGTTACATGAATGGGAGTCCAAGAGAAAAGCGACTGCCGTGTGAATGCTATATCTAATTAAAACCAAAACATAGGTTTTAATGAGTGTCAAAAACAAGGTCTAGTCGTGCCTTGATTTAGGTATTAGAAAGAGGGAAAGAAAGGAGAAGGAAAGGAGGGAAAGAAAAGAAGAAGAAGAAAAAGGAAAGAAGAAGAGGAAAAAGAAAGAAAGAAAAGAAAGGGGAAGAAGGAAATGTGAGTGGGAAGGAGAGGGGAAAGAAGGAAGAGGAGAAAGGGAGAAAGAAAAGAAGAAAGAAAGAAAAAGAAAGAAAGAAGAAGAAGAAGAAGGAAAAAGAAGAAAGAGAAGAAAGAAAGGAAGAAGAGAAAAGAAAGAAGAAAGAAAAGAAAGAAAGAAGAAGAAGGAAAGAAAAAGAAAAGAAGGAGGGAAGGGGGGTAAAAATGAAATAAAGAAATAAAAAAAAAATAAAAATAAAAAAAGGGAATGAAAAGAAATATTTTTTTTTTATTAAAAGGAAATAAAATCCATGCTGGCGCCACCTCGGAAGTGGGTCCACATTCAATTTTAAAATTCATTTTGAAATCCAGAGGGGTAAAATGGTCTTTCAAAAAATTTCGAATGAAATGGGCTATTTTTGACAGTTTTTGAAATGAGCTCAGAATTTGAAGTTTCATATCCCATTACAGAGCAAATCCAATTTAGAATTTGAAAAACCAAGTTTGAAAAGAATCCAGATTGTTTTCTTAAAAAAATATTTCCAAATTTACAATCCTGGGGGTAAAAATGTCAATTTTGAAAACCCAGGGTTTGAAATTGATTTTGAAAAGCTTTAAAACTCAAATCTGGATTGAAATTTTCAAAAGTAGAGTTCTGGAACTCGAAAATGAAATGAAATGAAATGAAATGTGATGAAATGTTATGAAATGATGAAAAATGCTAAGAAATGATATGAAATGTCATGCGAAATGCTAACCCTGAATGAAGAAATTTGGATATTGGACCCCGATTGACAATGGTACCAATTTAGAAAGTGGTAAAATTGATAAAAATCGCAAAATGATTCAAGAAATGGTTTTTTGGTCTCTATCGGTCCAGAATGACACTGAAAATTTAGGTTTGAGCTGGATTGAACTGAAATGAGCTGGATTGAGCTGAGTTCTAGGGTTTTAAAACTCAAATGGACTGACAAGACACTGACTCAACTGAACTCCTCGACTAAATTATCAAGAAAAGCTGCCATTTTTAGAGAAATGGTGAGAAAATGGTCACTAGAGTTAAGTGAATTACAAACCAGAGCTGGGTTTGAGCTGAAATAAAGATTGGTAATACTGAGATGAACTAAAATTGAAGCTCAAACACTAGCTCAACTGACTGGACTCGGCTCAATTTCAGCTAAATGAGCTGAAATGTGCTAAAATGGGCTACTCGACACTTGAAAGTGATTTTGAACTGAAACTGGAGCACTTGAACTCTTGGTGAGCTCAAGATAGACTCAAAGGAATAGGATGGACTGGGAATGACTGACTCAGAGACAATTGGCTTGGATTTGAGTAAGAAATGGGCTCATTTCTAAAGAAATGATCCCATTTTGGCAGGAATGGTCAGGAACGAACATGATATGCTCACTGTGAGCTCAGGTGAGCTTGAAATGACTGACATTCTAACTGTTTCGAGCTTACAGATGAGCTTAGTTGACTCTGACTGACCAAGGGTCTGGGATGACCTAGGGGTAAAATGATAATTTTCCTAATAAAATGGGATAAATTGGTAATTTTCTAAAACAGACTCGAGGTTTGATTCCTACACTGACCTATTAGGGTTGGCATCCACATGAGGGGGAGTGTCTGAGAGTGGATGAGGAAAATTTGGGGTGTTTACATTCGCCTCTGTTTTAAAATATGGGAAAATTTTGTAGAATGGGACTCGCATGTCGGTACGAGGTTCACCTTGGAAATTCATAAAATTTTACATAGGAATAATAGACAAAAAAACAAAGATTCTCCTTTTTACAGATTGGAAAAATCATCTCCGGTTAAAGAGATATCATTCCGGCAGTCTGTACTTGAATTTAACAAATATAAAATCTATCAAAATAGATACTTTCGGCTTCAAATACAGGGAAAAACAACAAACCATATCACAAAATTCTAAAAGTTTAGCAGTAAATAGAAAATAGACAGATAAAGAGATTCCTTTTGACCGATCATTGATCGGATCTTCGGTTAGGGAGATACGATCAAACAATTCAACTTAAGGTTTAAATAAAACATAACAAGTTCTGAGAAGTTGATCCTACTTTCTGATAAAGGAAAAATAACAGACAATGGCAAAAAAATATAAGCAAATTACAAAAAATACTAGACATTAACACTATGCTACTGCAATTTACGAATCATAAATCGGATCCCAGATGACAAAAATATCACATCTGCAACTTATACCTGAATATCAATAGCGATTTTAAATAACAGAAATCACGATTCGACTTTATATTTTTCTGACAGGGTTCTCGAACCCCAAAACCTCTGATTTTTTTACAGGGACTTACTGACAAATTTTGGACTAAACATAAAAAAATCAGAATTTTCCACCAAATATTTAAACATGAAATAGCATGATTTTTACAGACCTAGAATCAAAACATACAAAAATCTAAGAAAACACTAAAAAAATGATTTAAACTTGAAAACTAATAAAAAATACATGAACGGCCTAACAAAACTTAATTTTACGCTGAAATATATTAAATAAAAACTAATATAATACAAAAATAAAAAAAATACAGGGAATCTATGGCTGAAATTGATTTACCCTTTGAAAATATGGATTTATCCCATTTAACGGGTAAATCTCATATTTCATTGGTTAAGAATATAGAAAATGTACCTCTAAACGATTCTAACGGATTAGAATTCTGAAAAATATCCCCAAACTGAGTTAGATCATCTTCTTGATTCATTTTTGGGGTTGTTGGATGAAACCCATGGTCAAAACCCATGAACAAACGGGCGCCCATGTTAAAATCCTTTGAAAAATCATAAAAAAAAGTAATAAAAAAATCATAAAATAAGGTATAAAAAATTACCTTGGGGGCTGCAGCTGCAATGGAGGAAGGAGGAGGTGTTGGAGAGGAGAGAGAATCTCCAAGATTTCAAGAGAGAGAGTAGTGGTCGACCCCCCCCCCCCTTGGGCTCTCTATTTATAGAATTTTTTAGGTTTAAGTAAAGAGTCCTAAAAAAACCAAACTTTTCCTTAATTGGGTTGCTAGGGGGGAATTTTTTTTTTGGAGTTTCCTAATATGTTCTTAACCCTAACTACCTAATTAACACCTAACTAGACCTCTAATTAACCTAGAAGACTTCCCAAATGTGGCAATACCTAGTGTGGGCCCACATTGGTTTTTAAAACTTTAATTTCAAACTTAGAAAAACAATAGTTAAAAACCCTAAATAAAAATGGATTTTCAAAATAGGTTTTTGACTCTTCTAAAACTCTAATCTAACTAGGACACTGACTAACCCTAGTCTAACCCTAACTTATGCAAATGTGGTCTCACCTCGAGTGGGCCCCACTTGAATTTTAAAAAACGATTTTAAAACTTGAAAATGAGAGTTTTTTCAAAAGAGATTCAAAAGTAAACTTGGAATTGAAAGTTTTGAAATGGCACGGAGTCCTGACTGGGTCAAAACTCCTCTAGATGTGGTGCCAACTGGGTGGGCCCCACATCAGGGTTTTGAAAATTTTGAAATAAAGACTGAAAATGGCTTTGAAAAGGGGTTAAAATCGATAGATGGAATTCAAAGGTTTTGAAAATAGAGTTCTGAGCGAACTGAAACTTTGAGCGAGAGTCCTGAACCAATTAGGACTATGAGATTTTAGATTTTTGAAAGCCAAATGATAAAATTTTTAAAATATTTTATCAGAACTGGTAAAATAAGTCAGAAAATACAGTCAGAGTTAGAGTCCTAACTCAATCAGAACTCTGAAATAGAGTCCTGAATCAACTGGAACTCTGCAAAATGACCTAATTCTTTTGAAAAACAAGTTAAGAAGGTGAAGATGGAGGTAAAACAAGATTCAAAATAGAGTCCTGATCAGATTAGGACTTTGAGACAGAGTCCTGATCGGACTGAAATTCTAGATTTTGAGTCTTTTTTGAAAAATCGATGAAAGATTTTGCAAAACCAGTGAAAATAATAACAAATAGTGAAATCAAGACAGAGTCCTAATCCAACTGGGACTCTGTGAGTAGAGTTCTAATTTGCCTAGGACTCTCAGAATTCTGGATTTTCTGAGAAAACAGATGAGAGTATTTTGGAAAACATGTGAAAATGAGGTAAATATTGAAGTCAGGTTAGAGTCCTGGTTCGATCAGGACTCTAAGGAAGAGTCCTAATTCGATTAGAACTCTGAGAATTTTGGTTTTTTGCAAAGCAAATGATGAAATTTTAAAAAGGACTTTTGAAAACCAGTGAAAATGAAGTGAGAAAATAACTCAGGATAGAGTCCTGATTCGATCAGGACTCTGGAATAAAATCCCAAAATTTTGGAACCCTGTGATAGAAGTGTAACAATTTTGAAAGATAAATGAAGAGATTTTGGAAAGATTCTCTCAAAATTGAAGTTAGGGTCAGAGTTCTGATCCAACTCGGACTCTTTGAACAAAGTCCTGGTTCAACTAGAACTCCAAGTTTTTGACTTCTCTTTGAAGGATTTTAAAAGATTTTGTTGAAAACCAGTAAAATATCAATGAAAGATAGAGTCCTAATCCGACTGAGACTCTGAGGAAGAGTCCTAATCTGACTGAAACTCTGAAATTTTGGGCAAAATGAAAGTTTTTGACAAATTTTGTTGAAAACAAGTAAAAATAGAGATGAAAAGTAGAGTCCTGGTCTGACAAAAACTCTGTGATAGAGTTTTAGTCTGACTGAAAGTCTAAGATTTTGGCTCTTTTAAAAATGAGACGAGCAGGTTTTAAAAAACAAGCGAAGAACAGGAGTAAGGGATGAAATCGGGATAGAGTCCTGATTCGATTAAGACTCTGAGAAAGAGTCCTAATTCGAATACTCTAGAATTTTGGCCAAAATGAAGGATTTTGAAAGATTTTCTCAAAAATAGGTAAGTCATTCACAGTAATCGCTATCACAATAAATTATTCATAGTAATCGCTATCACAATAAATTGTTCATAGTAATTGTTATCACAATAATCATTATACATAATCATACATATAACAGTAAATCGTTCACAGTAATTGCTATACATAGTAATCACTATCACATTAATCGCTATACATAGTAATGCCTCTCATAGTAAATCATGACATACATGATCAATTTACATACCTTGGTCACACTTTTCTCCTCTTCATCCCCTCCCTCCATCCTCTGACTTTCTTCTTCCTTCCTTTGGCTCCCTACTATGCTTTTCAATTACTTTCTTTCTTTCCATTTTCTTCTCTTCATCCTCCTGTTTTTTTCTTTTCCTTTCCTTCTCTTCATCCTCTTGCTTCTTTATTTTCCTTTCTCTTTCCTTCTGCTTTTTCCTTTCATTTTCTTTCTCTTCCTCCTGCTTTTTCCTTTCCCTTTCCTTTTCTTCATCCTCTTGCTTCTATTCTTTTTTCCTTATCTTCCTCGTCCTCCTTCTCCTTTCTTTGTCTTTCCTTCTCTTCCTCGTCCTCCTTCTCCTTCTTCTTCATTTGCCTTTTCTTCTCTTCCTCATCCTAATGCTTCTTCCTTTGCCTTTCCTCTTCCATCTTCATCATTTGCCTTTCCTTCTCTTCCTCCTCCTTCTTCAATTGCTTTTCCTTCTATTCCTCCTTCTCCTTATTCTTTCTTTATTATTCCCTCTCCTCCTCCTCCTTCTTCCTTTGCCTTTCCCTCTCCTCCTCCTTCCTTTGCCTTTGCTTTTCATTCTCCTCCTTCTTCTTCCTTTGTTTTTCCTTCTCTTCGTCATCCTTCTTCTTCTTTTTCAATGATCGTTCTTCCTCATGCTTCCTTTGATCTTCAACCTCAATATCTGATAGATATTGCTTCACATAATACAATTCTAACACTTTGTCCCTTTCTTTATCATTCTCAATCTTCATTATAGTTTGGTACCCTTCATAACGCTCATATAGATGAAAATGGTGAATCATTTCATTAAGTCTCATGAAATTGAATGACAGGGGATTTCTTGTCTGACAAGCTTTAGACATTGCTAATATGCACAACACATAAATTTAACCGCATCATTATATGTTACAACCGCCTCCCCAAGTATATAATATTATAAATTATCCTATTAGTTAAACAATCACCAACATTACAAATCATCGTAATATTTGGCTTCATAAGCAAACATCATTGTAAGATTTAGCAAACTTAAGTACAAATTGAGGTAACTTCATAAATACACATCGCTATTGCTTTAAATGTATAAATCATTGTTGCTTCAAACTAACAAATCATTGTAGCAATCACAACCTTCATAAGTAAGTATAAATCGTGGTAATTTCATTAAATCATTGTAGCTTTATAAGAACAAATCATGCTAACTATTTTTCAATGCACAGAAGGTGGATAGGTACAAATCGATTTATTTCAATATGAAAATAGGTGTTATTTAGCATGAATAGTAAAACCAGTTGTAAGATTTAGTATTCAGATTTACAAATTAATTTGTTTGCATAACGAAACCTTACACGAAACTCATCAAAATGATACGAGTTTTGATAATCCGACAGTGGAGGAGAAACACCCAGAACCAGAAGGTAGACGCAGCTGATGGTGACAACGATGCTACCACTTCGTAGAACATTTGGATGCTCCAGTGGCAACAGACAATGACAAAGGGTGCTTCAGCGACAACAGACGAAGGCAAAGGTTGCTCTGACAATAGTAGACGATGATAAAAGAGGGTTCAGGGGCAGCAGACGACGACAAAGGGTGTGTTGTCAAAGGGAGCTCCTGTTATAGCAGATGGTGCAAAAGTTTACTGCTTAGGGCAAAAACAGAACGTTTGGACTTTGAAGAGTTATCATTATTCTAGAATCGACATTTTCACTTTTCTAGATGGAGGATCTCGAACCATCGTTTCACTTTTCTAGATAGAGGACATTTTTGTCCTTTTCTCAAACCATCGTTTCTTGGCAGAAATGACGAGAAAGGGTACTTAAGTATTTGCAACCACACCAGACTCTGATGTTAAGTGATGCCGACACACACGGGGATATGAGCCCCATGAGCTTATATATATGGCGCTCATTTGAACCCCCGAACATGCACTATAGCAAACAGTGCGTCTTCGGGGGGGGGGGGGGGGGTATAACCTGCTTCGAAACCTTGCACCTTTCATTGATTCAATGGCTCACCAATTTTCTAAACCATAGATACCAACGGGGGGCTCCGCGTGGTTGGTAGGAACTGTCACTACATGTTTCCTTGTTATGGGATGTTGCAGGTTCAAACCCAGTGTTGCGTTGAATAATAATTGGTAGGGGTCTGCATAACCTCAGCTTGACTTTAAAAAAAAATCTAAACCATAGCCATCGTGATATTGGTGGCCCCAACAAGCCATGGAGGCATTTAGTGAATCAATTAATCATACATGTCTTCACAAGTAATCAGATTAGGAGGTTAGCTCAATTTGGATGTTAAAACACTAAACCAATAAGAATCTGATTATTGATTCAATGTCAACTTCGTATGAAATGTGGCTAAAGATGCATTTGAATCCCTTTGATTTCTAATCCAAGAGATTTTGACCAGACATCCGGAGGATCTCTCAGCTAACACATCCACCCCTCCACCCTCTGTCTCCGATAGGGATGCACATGAGCTGAGCTCGAGCCAAGCTTGGCATGTTTAAGCTCGGCTCACACAAGTGAACTAGTGTACAGGCTCGACCCGAGCCTGAATTGAGCTGAGCTTAATCAGGCCAAGCCCAAGTCAGTGTTTCACACTTTTGAGCACAATGAATCGAGCCCAGGCTCAGTTCGTGGCTCACTCCAAGAGAGAGAGAGAGAGAGAGAGAGAGAGAGAGAGAGAGAGAGAGAGAGAGAGAGAGAGAGAGAGAGAGAGAGAAGGTAGGGGGGAGTGAGAAAGCATGTTATCCCCCTACCTCAGCACTGGTCGGATGCCCTAGCCTGTCAAAGAGAGATCAAAGAGAGAGAGAGAGAGAGAGAGAGAGAGAGAGAGAGAGAGAGAGAGAGAGAAGCTCAAAGAGACATGAGAGATGGGAGAGAGAGTGGGGGAAGCTCGGAGAGACATGAGAGATGGGAGCGAGAGAGGGAGAGGGAAGCTCAGAGAGACATGAGAGATGGGAGAGAGAGAGGAAAGCTTAGAGAGTCGGGAGAGAGGGAAGAGGCTCAAGGTAGGGCGGGGGAGTCTAGGTAGGGTAGGGAACTTGAGATGGGGGGCTTAAGGCTGGGAGGGTAGTATTATTTTTTAATTTATATATATATTATTATATTATATTATATTATATAAAATATAATATGAGCCGAGCCTTATCGAGCTCGATAGGCTGATCAAGCTTGGCTCATTTGCTTGGCCGAGCCTCAGAGCTCAGTTCAAGCTCGACTTATTTATGGGATGGGCCAAGCCTAAGCCGAGCTTTACCGAGATAAGCCCGAGCCATTTAAGTTCATTGTGCATCCCTAATCGCTGATCAGATTTTAAATCTGATGATTGGAGGGGTTTTTTGCCTATAGTGGGAATCTAAAATTTGAAGATTTAAGATCCGCCATTTGAGAGAGTGTTGGATCAAGGCATGAGGCCTATGCTTTGATCCACATGTCCATGGATCTCTTCATAGATCCATGACATTCAAGCGCATCCTAAATGATTTTGGATTCAGTGAGATATCCATCCCAAAGTTGAACCATGGTCCATGTTAAAATCTATGAAAAATGATCGTACTGTATAGGAAAATGACACATTTTAAAAAAATGCCTCATAATTTTTCCTATTCGCCCCATGTCTAAAATCATAAATATGCAACTTTGTTACGACCTTTTTACCCTTCGCATGTGATAAACTCATATAGTTCACACGATATATGACTTTGCTCTTGAGGTATTGCAAACTCCCACTTAAAAGGAGGTCCATAATTTTTTTCCAGACATTACGAAGTTCGCATAATAATATTTGCAAACATGCTGTTAAACTCAAATCTTAAAACTTTGCAAATACTTGACTAAGTTCACATATATAATAAGAAATTCAAATAAAAAAATCTGTGAACCTCCTGTTAAACTGAAACATGTAACCTTGCAAATATCCTACTTAATCTGCATATACCTTACAAAATTTGCATAAAAATATATATATGAATATCCTTTTAAATTGACCTCGTAACTTCACAAATAATTGACTAAATTCACATATATGGTACTAAATTTGTGGCATGAAGCATGCTACCGATCTCACGGTTACAGTGTTGATCTTCAAAAGTACTTGTGCTCTTGTGAAGATTGGCAAGTTAGCAAAATTCCTTGTGAACATGCAATCACATGCATTTTATATGAGGGTACACTATCAAATGATTATTATGACAATTTTTTCATACTTGAATCGTATCAAGTTGCATATAATGAATATCTATTATTCTCGATGGCAGATAATGTCCCACATATCGCTCGATCAACTCTTATACTTGTGTATCTGCCAAAAGTGGTTAATAAAGCAAGGCGACCTAAGGTGAAGAGACAAAGAATAAAATGCATGATGTTGTACCATATAACTGCATTGTATATGGTGAGGTTGGCCACAACAGGTGAAAACACTAATAACAATATGTTAGAGTATGTATGCTTTGCTAAATGTAGGATTTATTTAGAATTGTTTAATGAATTGCTTTTTTATATTTATCTAATACTTTTTAATGAATTGCTCCAATGTCTTATGTCTTCTATGTATATCTTAGGTATATATTCTACGTATAAACATAAAAAACTATGGCAAAAAGGGAACCAAACCTTCATCCCACCCCCAACCAATTCATTTATTGTTGTGCCTAGGTATAATCAATGCCTCGAGTCATGTGTGTATATTTGTCTTATTATACATGTATGTATTTATATACAATTTCAATTGGTGATGAGAATAATTTAATGAACAGGGAGAAGTTATGCAATAGAAAACAAAAGAGCCGAAAAAGTATGAATTTGGTGAAGAAACTTTGCTGGTAAGTGGTGTAAGTATCATGTTCGTTTGTTTATTTGTTTGTTCTTTTGCTACGTTTGTATGTAGACTCATTTGAGTCTAACATAAATGTACCATATATTTTAACTATGTAGCGTCTAACAAGATTTATAGAAAGACTCCAAGAGGCCCACAACGAGGATATAAAAAGAGGAACGATACTGATAAGGACCCTTTACCATACCTTGTATTTCTCTGTGAGTTTGAAAAGTGATATTTTTTACTGAATAACAAAAACCAACAGGTAAACATTGATTGTTCACAAAAAATGATTGCAACTAAAAGGCAGTGAGATGAGGCAACTGGATGCTTGGAGAATAGCGACTTGCCGTATCAGTTCTTTGAAGTTGACAAGGCATCAGTTGGACAACTTTGCATACTTACAATTCTTAAATTTCCATATGCACGACCTTAAACTCGATTTATGTGGCAACTCTTAATTCCTATCAACCAGAGCAACTACCAATTCTTTAGTAAATAGACATGAAGGAGAAGGTGTTCAAGTTGTACAATTTCATGGGGTTTACAAATTGCGCAGATGAGAATGTTATACAAATAGTATGATAACATTACTTATTCAATAATGTACTTATTTTTTTACATATGTTTGTCAACTCACTTTTTTGCAAATGTTTGTTAAATCATTTTTTTGTAGGTTCATTTTTCTTGCTATGTGGTTTGGCTATGACTGATATAATGATTAGACAGTTGAGACCATGGAGGTATTCCTCAATAACAAAACAAGTAATTACTTTGCATATGTTTAAGATCTCAATTCATACATATACATGTTTTTGACTTGGAATATGATTGTTACAGGTATGATTGTGGTATATTTGTCCTACTGTACTATAGACACATAAATTTTGATCAAATCATTTAATGTCAGAATCAAGTACCAAAATCCAATATTTTTGACCTATTTTAAAGTTCTGTTAACTTCAACTTTATTTTTTTCTTTTAACAATATCCTTAAGCTTTTTGTCCAAAAAATAAATTAAACTAAAAGATTTTAGCTTTTCAACGAGCCAAAAATCAAGTCAATGTAGAAAGTTATATCCAAAACAAGGTGTCTTGTTTAGTAAAAAAAACTTATTTTTTAGGTAGGGTCCACTTTGAAAATATTTTTGACTATTAAAACATTCAAATTTGGTTTTTTATTTAAAATGTGAATTAAATCTAAGAATGTTAGTTTTCCAACACATTAAAAATTACCTTAAACCAACATTCAGATTGAAAGTTATGGCTGAAACAGGTTAACCTATCAGGCATTTTACCCGATTTCACTCAGGAAATATTAAGTTGTCATTAGCAATTGCCTAAAAACGTTGACCATAAGGTAACTTATTGTTAGTGGTTTAAAGGTATCGTCAAAAGTTTTTTTTATTAAGAATTGTCATTAGAGGTTAAGAATTATCATTAGAGTCTACCTCTAATGATAACTTAACTTGTCATTAGAGAAAATTATCGTCAACCACCATTTTCTTATCGTTAACCACCTTTTTTTCGCTCCCAATGGATAAAAATCGCCCCCTCAATCTTCCAAGCTCAAAACTGGAAAGATTCCTAGTCCTAAAACCCTTTTCTTAAATAAAATTCCTATCCTAGGCAACCTACCTTGGCTAAATCTCAACCCTTAATTAAAAAACAACCTATTAGGAGCTATCCATCCTAATCTGGGTCGGGTCAAGAGCTTTGTATCCTGGATATGTTGAAAATGTATTCAGATCCGTCTAAAAAACTATAAATATGCAGTCACCCTCTATTCTCAGATTTGGAATCCGAACAACCTTACTATGTCAAAATCTCTACACAGCCTAGCCACTTACCTAACCTAGTCTAGGTTCCAAATTACCCTATCTCATCCTATTTAGAGCTTAAACCTAGCTGAAGTGCCATTTGTGCTTCTCCGTGCTCGTCAATAATGTAGAAAGGGCTACCCAAGATTGAGGTGTGATTATGTTCTTTCTTTGTTTGTTTATTTTATACCTATTTATTAAGTTTGGATTTTCTAATGAATATTACATTGTTTGTGTTTCATATTTTTATCGAGTTTTGATGGTTTTCACCACCAAACTTGTTTTTTCTAGGAATTCATGTTTAAGGTACACCCATTTTTGTAATGCAACTTCCAACAACAATGATATATAGTCCCTGATTTGGCTGATCTCTGCTCAATGGAGGAGGAATTGCACAAGATTTTCAAGAACGATTCCCATTATCTTCTCAAATTCAGATTCAGATATCAAATCTATTTTCTAAAATATTTTTGATGAAAAACTTGTATTTTTAGCCCTTCAAAAATTCAGAGAGACATAGAATGGCGACCGTGATGAGACCATTCACATGATTTGAAGATCAAAGTTGCAAGGATAGTGTTGTGAGGTTAGTACCCATTTTTGATATTTTTTGGATCTGGATGCAAATCCTATTTTATTTTCTATTTTTTGTTTTCTAGCATTGTTGCAGTGATAGAGTCATATCTCTATGCTTGTAGCTCTCTTTTTTGTGTTTGTAGATTCATTGGAAATTACACAAACATGACTATGTTTCATTTGTTTGGCCCATTCTCAGATTCTATCTCCATGACCTCTGAAAATAAGCATAAACAATAAAAAATAGTTATTTTGGTGACTGTTTTTCATAAAAATACATGTTCCTTTATATGTATCTCAACAATCCAATAACAAAAACTCACATTTTTTAACTTGTTAGAAAGTTGAGACTTAAATCTAGGTCCTTCTAGTTTTGAGCCAGAGCTAAAAACTCCTCTAAAGCACTATTTTTTTTATTCAAAATATGGTATTGGTATTTTTCCTATGTTGTGAAACAATCAACTAATCTGATTTCTTGGAGGCTTATCTTTCTATTTGATGTCAGATCCTTGTGATCTCAGTGACCTTGGAAAGATAAGAGGCTCTTCTTATTTGGTCCTTTTTGTTGCGTTCTTGGATTTCCTGTGAAGGAAGTCAAAAGATAGGCTAAAGCAGACAAAATAAGGGTAGCAACACTTGTTCAACACTTGTTTTTTGGAACATTTCTGGGGTTGTATCTCAGATCCCTATCATCGGTTTCCTATGTGCCATGCATCTTTGGAAAGATATTTTTATTTGCCATCTTTTCTTTGATTTGCGTTTTTCTAAATTCTTGAAATTCTTTTGGGAAAAAAATAGTAGCAACATCTGCTATTGTTTCTTGGCTTAGGAAAATTTCGGGAAAACACCCCCTTTTTGCTAATCAGATTTATTTTCTTTTGGGTTTCGAAGCTCTGGTTTCTAAAACCCATGTTTTTGTCCTGATTCTTAAGTGTTGTCTGTGGTGTTTGAATTCAGGTGTACCTTTCACTACAAGAAATCTACGGATTAGCAACGGACGTAATCCATCACAAATCTATCGTTGAACAGTTTAGTGATGGATAACTTTCATCGCAATTTCCTAGTCGCTAATTAGTGACGGAACATATCTATCGCTACTTCTGTTGCTAATTTGTGATGGATTAGTGAATGCCATTATCCATCGTGAGGGCGTCGCTAATCCATAGAGATTTGGTTTTGCAACGGATACACATCCCTCGCTAATTTTGTTGCTATTGTAGCGCTGGATTTGCGACGGATTACAATCCGTCACAAAACACTGGCCGATTCAGTTTTGCAATGGATAAATATTCGTCCCAATCCATTGCTAAATTAGAGGCTGATACTAATTAGCGACGGATATTATCTGTCACTAATCCATCGCAAAAATAAAAAAAATTTGTTTGAAATATAAATATCAAGAAAAAATTTCTCATTATACAATTTATATATCCTATGTATAAAAAACAAAGTATATATAAAAAATACATATACAAAGCAGGTGAAACAAATTTAACACAAGTTACAAAGAGAAAAAATTTATCGATCCACTATAATCCTTGCAAAGTTCTAATTATTTAAATGTGAATGTATACAAAGAGTTTCGTTTGAAACAATAAGAAGGTGCAACAAATTTAACGCATGAATCTAATCATCACCAAGTTTTGGAGCATCATCCTCTTCATTGTCTCGATCTACCCCTTCATCCATGGCTCCATTAGCTCCTCTACGTTGATTATCTCCAGCATCCTACAAGAGAACCAAAAGGTTAGTATTGATAAACAAAATATAATGAAATAAATTATATGCAAGGAACCTAGTCTAAGGCAATCAAAGTAACATGGATGAATGACACATAGACTAGCAATAAAGTGAAGGACATTAACAAAATTCAAATATGTGTTCTAAGGCTGACAAAAAAAATTTATAATGATTCAATCATGCAGATATGTGTTCTAAGGTTGCCAAAAAAATGTCATAGTGATTCAAGCATGCATATATGGTTTATAAGGCTGTCAAATAAATGTGTCATGTATCACAATCATGCATATATGTGTTATAAGGCAGTAAAAAAACTTTCATAGTGATGAAATCATGCTTATATGTGTTCTAAGGTTGTAAAAAAACTTTCGTAGTGATTCAATCATGCATATATGTGTTATAAGGCAGTCAAACAATTTCATAGTGATGAAATCATGCTTATATATGTGTTCTAAGGTTTTCAAAAAACTTTCAGAGTGATTCAATCATGCATATATGTGTTCTAAGGTTGTCAAAAACTTTCATAGTGATTAAATCATGCACATACGTGTTATAAGGCAGTCAAAAAACTTTCATAGTGATAAAATCATGCTTATATGTGTTCTAAGGTTGTAAAAAAACTTTCATAGTGATTCAATCATGCATATATGTGTTATAAGGCAGTAAAAAAACTTTCATAGTGATGAAATCATGCTTATATGTGTTCTAAGGTTGTAAAAAAACTTTCGTAGTGATTCAATCATGCATATATGTGTTATAAGGCAGTCAAACAATTTCATAGTGATGAAATCATGCATATACTAGCTTAAAATCTAGCTACATGAAACAAATGACATGAAACTTTCATACCTGACGGGCACCTACAAACGAAGTTCCCCTGTCCCGAAAAAAACTGCACAACTCATTATGGACAACGTCGAAAATGACTTCATGTAAAAAGTCATGCATTGTGTCCTTAACAAGCTGGCGGACACCATCCCAAGAATTAGCAGGGTCAATTGGACGCTGGGAGTTGATGCTGGCAGGAGAACTCTGAGAGCCCTGGCTGGAGGAGGCAATGACTGGTGTGGTATTCATATTACTCCCAAACCCGAACACACGACCCTTTTTTGGTTCACTAGTTGCAGTCACCCATGTTGCATGATCAAAAAGCGGATGCTGAGTAGAGTTATCGCCATATCGCTCTACCATCTGCTGCTCATATGACTCCTATAAAGTAATGATTACAATATGGATTAATAATTAAGAATTACAATGTTCATGGTAACTTGTCTATTACTATGTTTATTAATACAATAAATACATATCGTTGTCACTCTCGCCTTCTCTGATATGAACTCTCTCGTGCTCTTACGTTTATGTGTTTCAATAAACACATCCTTGTAAGACACAATGCCTCCTTTTTCTGCTTCCTGTGAGGTTAAATGATAAAAAAATAAATTAAAAAGTATGCAACAATACTTATAAATTTGACAATATATATTGACGAGTTACCATTTTCTTCTGGTGGCTCCCAAAAGTCGTAGATCCACCTATGCGTGGATGGGCATCAGGCATCTTCGCTTAGTTTTGTACAACCTTTGTTGAGCGGTTTTAAAATTCATGGCCCGCCCACTTGTCGCACATTGCATCCCAATAATCTGACCTGATAGTAAGAGGGCCATGACCCTTCCACTGCAGTGGATCATCTATTCCACCGGGTGCTTTTATTGCTGCAGTCTTCATATTGTGCAGCATATCGATAATTCGACTAGAAGCCACCTTCTGCCACACTCGCCTCACGTCTTGCTCCTCCTTCATAGTCGCAAAGCGATTCGAAGCCTACAAATAATTTAAAAAAGTTAGTACACATGACTATAACAAAAAATTAAATATGAAACACATTAGCTATGATAAATGATTGTATACCATGAATGAGGACCACAATCTGTCCAACACCTCCTTCGGATACTCTTTCCATTGAGCGATCGGTCCTAGAAGATGTTGAACTAGTGACTACCTAATTTCTTGTATTACTTCTTGTGGCTCGAACCTCGCGCTGCACATGAATTGGTATACATTATCAAGCGACTATCGACATATACTATTTATAAGATAAGTATTGGATAAGTGAAAATGAAATACTTACGGTCGACTATCGATATACACTATTTGAATGAGTCATCGTGTGTCAGACTGAGAAGACCCTGCATTCAGTGTTGTCTCATGATGTGTATGAATAGCTGGTGTAGGTGGGTCATGTGCAGGCGAAACATCATTTATAGAAAAATGAGTTAGAAATTCACATAATGCACATTTAAACTAATCAAGTATACAATTATTTTAATGATATACCTATCGAAGCATTACGTGAAGACGAAGGTTGAGACTAGCTATCACAACCTCCACTTGATCTTCGATGACTGTGACCTCCATGAACCATATTCTAACAAATAAAAATATTATTTGGATCAGTTACATAACTTTTGATCTTATCATGGATATGACATATGCATGAAATATAAAGATTTAAAGGTCCTACATGAATTAGTTTTATAACTATGCATGAATTGTGCATGTACATGATAAGTATGCATGAAATGTAACATGATATGCAATTCCATGAACATGGATACATAATCAAATAAAAAATAACTTTATGCAAGTATGCATACAGTCACATCAAACATTGTAATACACTCAAATCATTCATATCACAACAATGTCAAACATGTACCTGCAACAAACACACTCCAGTATCCCGCTAACTACAACCATGACTAGCATGGTCTCCGAAATACAAACATAAGAGCATATGAGAAAGTGATGTGGTATGTATTATAAGATGTATTTCACTAGCTCGAGTATGCTTCATCATCACTTATTTGACTTTCATATTCTTTTTTTTTCTCCTCCTCCTCTTCGTCTTTTTCTTCATTGGGCGCCCATTCACTTGGTATATCATTTGGATCACATTATTCCATACGTATGCCATCAGACAATGGAGATGTAACATGCAGACCATGTGTGACATCGTGACCATAAGAGAAGTCATACATATCATCTGATTGATAGTAATCACCCTCTTCAGCAATCATGTCTTCCTGTAACTGATCATAATCAGGTATAGTTTAGACTTCACCTTGCAAACTGCCCACCATTCATTTCTATCTGTCTTCCTTGTATTTAGATATGAAGTATAATAAACTTGTTGAGCTTGTGAGGCTAATATGAATGGTTCATATGTTCCAAACCTTAATTTATGATTCACCTCCATAATGCCTGAGGCTTTATCGACTCTTGCTGCTGTGGGATCAAACCAATGACACTTGAATAAAGTTACCCTGTTATTTATGCCTAAGTAAGTCAACTTCATTATTTCTTCTATAATATCATAGTAGTCATGTTTATTTTTACCGTAGCTTCTACCATTGACACACACATCACTATTCATTGTTGACTTGTTTACACCATAGTCTTTTGTATATAATCGATAACCATTTACGATGTACCCATTGTAACATTGCACAACTTTGGTCGGACCATTTTGTAAATCACATATTCTTTGGTCATTAACATCACCATGACAGGCCTACAAGCATAAACAATGACTGTGATCACGACCAATTAAGTAACATATTGTTGTTTACACGGAAAGAATGCGTGTCATCGTCCTTACCAACTCTTTCAACCATGCCACAAACTTATTTTCACGTTGTTTCTGTACTTCTGAATCAGTGAGATGTGAAAGTTCTCTTTGCAACTCCAGATCAAATGGTCTGCACTTAACAAATAATTATATTATCGAACCATCTATGTGCGTAGAGAACTTAGTGTAACATATTAAGTATACTTACTTGATATAGGGGTCGATCACTGAGCAATTAAAAAGGATATAGATTTGTGCTGCATTTTGCTCTCTATCTTCCAAGAGTCTTGACCGGCAACTGCCAAAGGCATGCCAAAGTGGTTTAAATATCGATAGTTCGTCAGCTACAATAACTTGTTCTCCATCATCATATGCGAGAAAGCCACTGATTGTCCATAGAACAACAACCTTCATATTGAAGTTTTGTTTTTTGTGGGCATCGTACGTGAGAACTCCGTCATCCCACAGTATTTTCAGTTCATCAATCAATGGCCTTAAATATACATCAAGATTTTGGCCCAGAGAGGTCATACCAGGGATCAATAGAGACAAGAAAAGATTTTGACGTATCATACACAAGCTTAGAGGAAGGTTGTATAGGTTGACAAATACTGGCCAACACGAGTATAGAGTTGATCTACCCCCAAATAAATTAAATCCATTTGTACATAAACTGAGCCTAACATTTCTCACTTCCATTGCGAATGTCTCATGAGTATGATCAAAGTGCTTTTAAGTTTCCGCGTCAACAGGATACGTGATATTGTCTTTATCATATTGAACTTTATTTGCATGTCATCTCATGTGTTTAGCTGTCCTCGAAGATATACAATCGTTGCAATCTAGTTGTGAGAGGGAAGTAGCAAAGTGACTTGTATGACACTTCTTTTGACCTCATGCTACCATTGCCTCTTGTCTTTGACTTGAACTGAAGATGCCCACATGACGAACATGATTTGCTATTTTCTTGATCTTTGAAATACAACATGCAGTGATTTGGATAAGCATCTACCTTTTGATACCTTATACCTAGAGCGTTAACCATAACCTTCGCATGATAGAAATTTTATGGCAATTTCTCATCTTTGGGCAACATACTCTTCACAATAGAGCACAGACGATCAAAACATGATTGACTCAAATTATACTCGGACTTCAAATTCAGCAATTGAAAAACTGCAGACAAGATAGTGCGACTCTTGCAACCATTCCAAAGTGGCTCATCAGCATCTCTAAGTAAGTCATAAAATCTACTAGCTGCATCATTTTTTGCTTCTTCCTCTACCCAAGTTGATACATCACTAGGACCCATAGCAGAACTCTGTTCTGGTCTTGTGGCATCAAATATCAAATCCACATATGGATTATCATGCACCACATCTACCCGTGCGTCAAAATTGTTCCAAAATTCTTCACTATGAAGCATCCAATTCTGATAATCACTCACAAAACCCTTCCTGTATAGGTGATGTCTAACGCCATGAGGTTCTACAAATCGATTGTTCTTACACATCGTGCAGGGCCACCTGATCCGACCAGTGAGATCCATTGTACTGTCACTTGCCATTGCAAATTCAATAAAACTGTCAACACTATCCATATATTCAAGCGATACATCAATTCACGGTTTGCAGCCATTTTGTCTTATGATGTTACTGATATTATCATAACCAGTTAAAAGAGAATCATAAGAATGATATGAAGAAGAAAACATCTAATTTATCATGCATTGATGGTGGATGTAATGATTTGATATATATATATATATATGATGTCATTCAATCATATTTAGAATGATGAAATCACATTCATCAACACGATACATTCATTTGAAGCATGTTTTCATAATACAATTTCACATGGAAGGCATAATCAAATTAAAAATAACTTTATGCAAACATTGATACAATCACATCAAACATGACAATACAATCACTCATTCATACCACAATAATGTCAAACATGTACCTGCAACAAACACACTCCAATATCTCGCTAACTATTATCATGGCTAGCATAAAATACGAACTCCAAAAATAAGAGGACTTCTATTTTCATACATTCAAATCATGCTCAGCATGATCTCCAAACTCCAACAAAGCAGTCCTAGATATCCACAACTAAGTGAGTATGTGAACGGAAAAGTGTTGTATCCAAGAAATTAAATAACCTGTGATGCGCCTGCATCACTTACTCCCCATGGGTATTTACCCGATTTGTATATTTTTGCCTTTGCATTTTTCTTATTTCTTTTTGCATGACATTTTTAGCCGCATGAGATGCTTAGCACTAAGCATCGCACAATTAGCTCAACTACGCACCTGTAAAGCACAAATGTACAAACGAAGGATTGGCCTACGGTACCTTTTCTATGGGTGTGCCATCGGCTGAAATGTTGGCTCACGACACGATGCGGTGAGACAAGTGGTGGATTACCATAGCTATGCACTCTGTGTGTGGTGGATTGTCGCAGCTCGTATGAAGCGTTGGAAGTTTGTTGGAACTCTAAAGGTGATTTCTCATCTCAGCTTAGCAACCCCAGGTCAGGTGAGGCCACCCGCTGAGTTTAATCATATCAATAAGTGGATGAAAAAAAACTTACAAGGATTCCCCTAGTAATGGCGAGCGAACCGAGAATAGCCCAGCTTGAGAATCGGTAGGCTTCGCCTTCTAAATTGTAGTTTGTAAAAGCATCTTCAATGACGGATTAGACCCAAGTCACCTCGAAGGGGGCGTCAGAGAGGGTGAGCGCCCCTTCGTGTCCGAACCCTATCGCACCACGAGGCGCTATCAACAAGTCGGGTTGTTTGGGAATACAGCCGACAACGATGAGAGTGAGAGCCCCATCGTGTCAATGCGGTGCTCACCGACGATGGCAGGTCGAGAAAGGCGATGAGAGGGTGAGTGCTCGGGGGTCGGCGGCGGCGGCACACGGCGGTGAGAGAGATAGAGTGAGGGAAGAAGGAGGTAAAGGCGAGGGCGACGGGCGATGGGATGAAATAGAAAGGGAAAAGAAAGGGGCTCGCATTAGGGCGATGGGCGACGGGTGATGGATTAACGATGAAAAAATTAGATCACAAACACCGTCGCAAATTTACGATGGAGAAGCGACATAAAAATGGTGTCGCTCATCTGTCGCGAAGTTGCGACAGAGTGAGATGAATTTTTTTTGTCGCAAATTTGCGATGGTGTTTGTGATGGAATTGTTCCGTCGCAAATTTTGCAACAAATTGCAATTGTAGGGATGGATAGTTTTCTGTCGCAAATTTTCGTTGCTAAATAACATTTCTCTTGTAGTGTATTTAGATAAGGTCCATACCCAGATTCAAAGATTCAATCCTTTTTTATTTTTTTGCGTGAAAACCGTTTTGGATACAAAACCATAGTGTTTTCTTGTGTGCTTCCTTTCCATTTTCTTAGTTAAAAACACTAGGTAGCTTGTTTGTCTAATTTTTCTTTCTTTAGTTTAGAAAAATAACCTATAAAACCTTGTTGAAAAATCACATATATAGATTTTCCTTGAAAAATATCAAACTCTGAACAAGTTAGAAAAATACTTCGATTAAAAAACAAATACATGCTTCATCTATGTTCTCTCATTTTGTATCCTATTTCTCAAGACTTTAATTATAGAGACTTTGGTTTTCTATGTATTTTCGAAACCCTGCAACTCATTCTATCATTTTGGATTTTCAAATTCCCCCACTAGTACCAAAGGCCTTCAACTTAGGTATATCGGTAGTGGACAAAGAAGGTTAAGAACCTGTTTGCAGTACCAGGAGCTATTACTCAGGTATATCACAAAAGGTTCGGTATAGAGAAAAGCTCATCCTATTAGAACCTATTTGAAGCAAACCTCACAGATCTATGGAGCATTCGAGAAGAAATAAGAGACTCATTTTTAAAATCTTGATTTATGGGTTGTTTGGAGCTTTGTTTGTATTAGATCCTAAACCATGGTTCTACAAAAGGATCTCACTAATCCTCTAAGGAACCTGACTTTGGATTTGGGTTAGGGTTCCCAAAAATCTGACAAACCTGAGTATGTGACCCAAATTTGATCCAAGAATCCAGGAAAACTACCCAGAGGCACTTGGGAGTTAAGAGCATTGTTAGCCGAGACTCTGCTCCAAGATTTTAGAGCACTTTTATATGGTGGGATATCCATCAACGAACCCGTTAGGATGAGGGTGATGTTCAATTCATGGACATAGATAACAACCAAGGGGTAGCCTAAAAGTTTTTGGACAGATCCATTTTAGAGGAAGTGGAGAACTCCAAAGCAACTTTGAGGTTTCTAATACAGAAGATTCAACAAAAAATTCTTGAAATGAAGGTAAGTTGAAAAACTGCAAGCAGGTGCACAAACAAAGGAGTCATAACATCTCAGTTAGAAAAGTGTATCCTATCAGTGTGCCAGAGATATAGTGATCCCAATAGGCAGAATTATGTTTTTCAAGCCTAATGAATATGAAGAATAGGTCTGGAACATTGAAGAGGAACTCCAAAATGTGACCCACTAGATGAATGGAGCTAAAGGAGAAAGGCAACCATATGAGATTCTGGATTTTATCCTAGGTCAAGATAGTGAACATTTGAGTCTTACTCTTTGAAAGTTCGTGAAGTTAAATATTACAAAAAATCCCCAAACTCATATCACCCTATTCTTGGATATTTGTTCTGATTGTCTGCACAATGATCGAGTGTTCATCAAATGGTTTTTGAGAAGTCTTGAAAGTAAATCTCTATCTTGGTTTTCTACTTTGGATGTTTATCAAATCAAACAATTTTTGACCCTCATGAACCTATTCATAGAGCAATTCAAATTCAAAATGGATACCCTGCCAATGATCAGTCAACTCTACGATCTTAGGCAAAAGAAAGATGATGACACTTAGGACTTCATCAATCTATGGAGATCAGTATATCATCGCATGAAAGACCCAATTCAGGAGTCTCATGTCATTGCCCTCATTATAAACAATTTCAATCAACCTCTCAAAGGACTCTTAGCCACTTAAAAGTGTGAGACATTCATTGTTTTGATTGATGTTGCCACTTGGATGAAGTCAAACCTCAAAAGAGGCATGTACGGTAAAATTCTGGTCAATACTGGGTCTGAAAAGGATAGATCCAAAAGGAACGACTCACCCAGAAGCCAAGTTACTTTGGCTACTCCTCGAAAAGAAAATAAAAAGTCACAGTCTCTCAAGAAAAACGAGGGGCAAGCCCAAAATCCAAGATGGTCTAGTGTCAGAGAGTTCACTGAGATCCAACATACTCAATCTCAAGTCCTGAGTATTTTATTGCAACATGAGAATTTTGAATTGCTTAAAGTGTCAAATCCTCTCCAGATGAAAGGAAGTTTCCACACCAAATTTTGTAGATATCATTAGGCCCTAGGCCATGACATTGAAAAGTGCATTTCTTTTAAGCACATAATTCAGGACCACCATGACAAAGGTGAACTGATCTTAAAAAATGAAGAAGCTTAGGAGGAACCAAGTCACATTCAAAATAAGGAACTCCACATGATTAGAAAAGCTTAACCAATATTAAGAAAATTTATCATAATTCTCAAAGTCTACATTGACTCAACTAATAAAAAATGAGCCTCACAACAGTCAGAATCACTACAGCTTCCTGTCCTTAGGTCCACCAAGGTGAAACCCAACTCAAGAAGAAAGATGACAATGCTTCTGTCCAAATCCCAAAAAAGCAATTATATTTGAGTTAGCCAATTAATCCATCATTACAAAAGAGAAAGAAGAAGTTCCTGCTATGGCTTCGAAATAAAAAAGTCCTCTCATGGTTCCAAAAGAAGAAACTCAAATTATGCTTGAGTTGGCCCCTGACACTCATGTTTTTTAGGAAGAAAATATATCTGAGAATCCTACCGAAGAGGAAAACCTTGAATATGTTGATGCAATGAAAGATTTTGATTCATCCAACTCGGCAGACACAGATGATCATGCTCATATGAATTGTCCAAATCATATCATGGAGATTTCTTAAGAAGCTGAAATTCCTCATGTCTCTCATGAGGAAGAAGAAAATTCTATTGATGAAATTCTTCAAGACAACTCAAAATTTGTTGAGAAAAGATACAACTTTATTATTCTTATACTCATGTTATTCCTTAATCTTTTGGTCTCAGTTGGAACCATGAGTAGCATCCAAAAAAGAGCCAACATCTTCGTAAGTTTGATCTAAGCTTCTACCTCTGATAATGCTGAAGAAATCACCTGCAATCTGCACTATACAGAGCAAATCTATGCTAGATCAAGAGAGCAAAAAAGTCAACAAATATTTTCAATGATATAGAAGATCAACATCATATGTCATCTTACATAGCCACATTTGGGAAAACATCCAAGCAAAATTATAATTCCTAATCTTTTAAAAGATCAAGGTTGAAAATGAGGACAAAATCATAATATAGGTCTGCATATACTTCAAGAGAGAAATGTCATGAACCTATCCTCGTAGCATCTGCAACCTATTGATGGGTCTGATCCAAAGCACACTATGTTCTCTACATCAGGTCATAAAGTCACAAGAGGTAAAACTATATCATCCAGATTAGGTTTGCTCTCAACCTCTATAGTCCAAAGCCATGTGTCCATCATTCCCACATCCTTTGGGAATATGAATAAGTTGTCAGATTGTCTTTTATAAATAGTCATTTAAAAAATCTAAAAAGTCTTAAAAAATCCAAAAAATATAGAATATTAAAAATCTACAAAATTTAAAAAATCTTAAAAATACAAAAGAATTTAGAAAATCTTGAAAAATATAAAAAATGAGAAAATCTTGAAAATCCCAAAAATCTAAAAATTTCAAAATCATTGTCATTTTTGCTGGAATTTATTTTTTTATTTGAATGAATTTTGTCTAGAAATTGTATTTATAAAAAGTTCACATGCACTTTATCTCACTCCTTGCATCATTAGTAACAATCAATTTCTTTTCTGTTATTGTGAAGAAGAAACTTGAAGGTCAAGTCCTTTAAGAAGAAAACATAAGATGATTGAGCTTACAATGAAATAGAAGGATAAATCTCTTTGTAAAGCCTAACAATAAGAAAGGATGAATCATACAAGGACATGTAGAGACTCATATTATATGGTTTAAGACTATGATGATCCACATAGAGGAAAAACTCTTCAAGTTAAAAAATGTCATGACTACCTTCTTCTTTGCCTTTTCTTCTCACTCCCTCCATTGATTGGTCTTGTGGACTTATTCATCTTATGCTCGAGTACATTTTGGTCATAAGTTGTGTTTTCAATATCCTTGAGAAGGACTAAGTTGGTCATATCATTCTACAACGCAAAACCTACTCATTCAAGCTTTATCTTGGGGTATTTTTTTTTATGAAGAGGAGCATCAAGAAAATAATTAGTTCTCATAAAAAATGCCAAAAAAAACCCAAAAAAGGGTATTAAAAAAAGAAAAAAAGAAAAAGGTATGAAAGCTCCAAAAGGTTCAGTGCTTCCTCTGCAATCGAAGATCTTAAGTAAGAGATGCCTAGTATTCCTTAACCCATTATTTTTTAGCCTTACGTATAAGAATGATGTGTCCAAACTTTATTGGTACTCTTTTAAGCCTCGTGATACCCAAAGTAAAAAAAATAAAGTCATTACCATTTCATCCCTTGCCATTATCATTACCATTCACTTAGTTCAATAACCCGTGTCCTATTTGTTTTATTCAAAGTCTTTGAAAAATGATTGGCTACTTGAAAATATTTAATAGTAATAAGTTTGATGTAAAGCTTGGAGTGAGGAGGTTAAAGTGCATCAGATTGAAAAGTTCTAAGCTTTTATGCACTTGAAGTTCTCATTTTCGGGCCTACATGGTCAAAGAGTCTCGCTAATTTGGAAGTTTCTAGAGTCTTAACCTTTATGAAATTAGATTGGCAACTATTGAAGCATGAGCTTATACATATGCTGATATGACTAGTCACTTTGAAAGTTAAAGGTCAAACAAAAGGTTTATTCTAGTGGAGAAGAGTGAGCTTATCTATTTTATGATGACTTCAATTAGAGGTAAAAACTAACAACTGAAATCCAATCAACATTGGCAAAGAATCAAATTATCGTTGAGTAATGCAAGTTGCAAACACTCACTTCTGCACTCACTCTTCTCATGTCTGTAACACTTTCTATGACAAGTATTCATACAAATAAAAAAAATTTATTTCCAACATTCGTTTCCAATTTTTTTTTAGCAAGAGTTTGTTCCTTCTTATTTTGAGAAAAAAATGTTGAGCATAATTTTTAGACTTAAGTCGTCATGCACATTGCATTTCATAAGTCTCACCATAGTACTTAGCATTATGTCATGCACCATTATCATTCATAATTGTCATCTTTGTCTTCTCATTTGTTTGTCATGAAGTTCTTTAACATCATAATTTGTTTGTCTCATCATAACATTCATATTACATTCCATTATTCATGTCATCCTATTTGACCCGCAAAGGTCTACAAGGTAATCCTATAGCAAGATTTGTTTTGATAAATTTTTTTGTAATCTTTATCAATTTTATCCAAATTGGGTTTTTTACAATGCACAAATCAATGTCATAGCATTTACATGCAGTTTCATTTTGAGTCAATCTTTTAAAAATGTCTTTATCTAACTAGCTGCATTTGTCTTGCTTGTTTTGTCTTAAGACCGATGGTTGGTCATCGACAAGACTTCTCACTTTGCACGACTACTCATTATGTTGGAGAGACTCTTGTGTGAAACAAGGTTCTTGTTTCTTCTTGAGAATAATGGTTGGTCATTGTCCAGACCCACCCACCTTGAACAATTGATCATCAATCTAGGGAGCGAGGAACATCTGAAAATGCATTTTGACAATATAATCATTTTTCATCAAAGATGATAATATTCACTTCAAGCAATCTAAGATCAAGTATCTTTTGTATTGTTTTATCAAAAAAATAATCTTTCATGCATCTGAGAATTTATCTTAAAAACTTGCTTGGTGATCACCTTGATCAAAATTGGTCAAATCAAAGCATTTCGCCATGCATCATCATATAATGTCATGCATTTTTCTACATGCTACTAACAAGTTTTCTTGTATCTAACATAGTTCTTAGAAACACAATTGTCCCATTATAAAAAGCCTACCCAATCCTATCGTAGGATCAACATGTAGATAGATGGATATTAGGTCCATAGGTTGTTCCACAAATTGATAGAGCAATCCAAAACCGATTTGATAAGCACATAAACTATCATAAACCCTTATCTTGTTCCCAAAGGTGCATTTTTGAAAAAGGCATCATTCCATTTTATTTCATCAAAAGTCAAAAATGTCTCAGTCTCTTTTCGATGATTTTGCCCCCAAAAAGCTTGTCTTTGTCTTTTAAAAAATAAGTCTTTGTTTTTATCAAATCATTGGCCATCTTTTATGCGATTTCAAGTGACAAGACAATTGTTCATCTTTTGTCCGATCTCGCTCAATAGAGACTTCTCGCTCATAGTCGCTGAGTTCAAGAAAAAGCCCTTGTGTGAAACAAGAGACTAGTTTAGTTTGTAGACCAACCTCGTTTGGCCAGACCTCTTTGCCTAAATGAGTCAAGCACCTTAGAGCGACCCTCATGTTGGACTATGTACACGTAACCGTCTATGTCTTTCTCTTTGCAGAATCGACTTTCAAAAATAATGTGTTAGAGTCAATCCTTTCATCTTTTAAAGCTAGTGTGTTTATTTCTTTGTTATCGATCAAACTTTGCACACTCAATAATAAAGAGGGGCATCTGTAGACACAAAATTTAACCATCATTTCATGTTAGAGTCACATACCAAAATTAAGCATTTTTGACCCGTTTTAAAGATATTAACTTAAACTTCATTTTTGGCATCTAAAATGAGATGCTCAAGATTTTTGTCTAAAAGAGAAATTAAACTAGAGGTCTCAGCTTTTCAACGAGCCAAAAATCAAGTCAATACGATATCAAAGTATAAAGTTATAACCAAAACAAGGTGAGTTGTCTAGTAAAAAACTTATTTGTCAGGTAGGTCCTACTTTGAGTGAATTATTGACCACCAAAATGATCAAATTTAGTTTTTAACTTAAAAGATGAATTAAAGTAAGGATGTTAGCTTTCTAACACATCAAAAATCACTTCAAATCAACATCTAAATAGGAAGTTATGGCCAAAATAAGTTTAACTAGTCGGGCTTATTTTTACCCAATTTCGCTACAATAGTTAGCAGTTGCCCAAAAATGTTGACGACAAGATAACTTGTCATTAAAGGTTTAAAGGTGTCATTAACAAATTTTTTTATGAATAATTTTTGTGAGAGGTCAAGAATTATCATTACAGTCTACTTCTAATGATAACTTAACTTGTCGTTAGAGGAAAGTGTCATTAGAGGAACATGTTATTAGAGAAAATTGTCGACAATTGCCATTTTCTTATCGTTAACCACCTTTATTTCACACCCTTTGGATAAAAATTGCCCTCTCAATCTTTCAAACTCAAAATTGGAAAGATTCCAAGTCCTAAAACCTCTTTCCTAAATGAAAATCCTATCCTAGGCAACCTACCTTGGCTAAATCTTAGTCACTAATTCAAAAACAACCTATTAGGAGTTGTCCTTTTCAATCTAGGCTGGGTTCAGAGTTTTGTATCCTGGATACATGGATTTACCTAGAAAACTATAAATATGGAATCATCCCCTTTTCTACATGACCTAGCCTAGCCTACTTAACCTAGCCTAGGTTGATCACCCTATCTCATCCCATTTGAAGCTCGAACATAACCGAAGTGCCATCCACGATTCTCCGCGCTTATCAACAATAAAGAAAGGGCTACACAAGTTTGATGTGTGATGCTTTCTTTCTTTCTGTTTTTGTTTATTTTATTTATTTTATGGCATTTATTCTGTTTAGATTTTCTAACGAATATTAAAGTGTTTTTGTTTCATATTTTTCTTGAGTTTTTATGGTCTTCACTACCAAACTCACTTTTTCTAGGAATTCATGTTTGAGGTACGCTTGTTTTCACAATGCAAGCTCCAACAACAACGATCTCCGGTCCTTGATCGGGCCGATCCCCGCTTAACGGAGGAGAAAAGGCATGAGATCTTGAAGAACAGTTCTTATTATCTTCTCAAATTTGGATCCAGATCTCAGATCTATTTTCTAAAATATTTTTGGTGAAAAACTTGTATTTTTATCCCTTCAAAAATTCAAGGATATACATGTATATGAAGTACTTGGGCAGAAATTGAAAATTGAACTTCACATAAGTACATGTTTTGTTCAGTTTCATGGGATATAAGTTATAGTTAGTTGCTTGTTGATAACCCTTTTTTTAGAAAGATGCCACAAAGTTCAGGAGTCGTATGACCAAATTCTATGAACGCATAAATTTTGCAGAGGCTGTGGAGGGTGACAAAAGGAAGGGTGATGAGGAGGGTGCAAAAAAAAAAAATCAAAGAACGAAGATGAACCTCAATAGAACACAGATGGTACAAAGACCAATAAAAAGATGAAGGTAGATGAGGCATCGGTCAGTGAGGTACCGATTGGTGATGTCTTGATAGATGAGTTGTGGACAATTATGAAGAGTTTAGTTTAAACAGTCAATGTAAATTTGTATGAATTATCGAACTTTAAGGATGTAAATCATGAGTTTAAATTTTTGATGTTCTTTAAACATTCTATGATGTGTAAATTATGTAACAATTTAACAATTATATGTTTAACAATTTAACAATTGTATGTGATATTTAAATTGAGTTTAAATTATGTGTTCAAATTGTAGGTGTTGTAAACAAGTTTAATGTAAGAGGCTATAAAATGTAAGTGTTGTAAATAGGTTTAATCCAAAATTCACATATGTAAGTAGGAGGCAATCCACATATTTTAACTATTGTAAACATGTTTGATGTAAATTGTAAGTGTTGTAAGCATGTTTAATGTAAATCGTAAGTGTTGTAAGCATGTTTAATGTAAATCGTAAGTGTTGTAAATAGGTGAATTAAGAGTAAATCCTCATATGTAAGAGAAAATCCATTTATATAAAAGGAAAATTGTATAGACATTCCGATAATGCATAAAGAAATCCACATATTGAGGGATCACATATATATGTAACAGGAAATCTGAATATTTTGGAGGAAAAACCACATAAAATCCTGAATTTCTTTATATTCACAAATCTTTTTTGTGTAGTTTCGATCCTCACAACTCTTTGTTGTGAAAGATTTAGGTTGAAATCACATACGAAGAAAATCACATATTTTTTTGTTGCAAGAGACCCATTCCTCACAACTTTTTGTAGAAGGAAAATCACATATTTAGGCATAAATTCACATATGTACAAAAGAGGAAATCTGCATATTTTAAAAGAAAAACATATAAAGTCTTGAATTTCATTATGTTCTCAAAACTTTTTTGCTAAGTTTTGATCATTGCAATTATTTGATGCAAAATATTTTAGTTGAAATCACATGAGGAAAATCACATGTATTTTGTTGCGAAAAACCCATTCCTCGCAACTCTTTGTAAGAGGAACATCACATATCTAGGCATAAATTTGCATGAGTATGAAAGAGTAAATCCACATATTTTGGAGGAAAAACATATAAAGTCTAAAATTTCTTTATGTTCACAAAACTTTTTTTTTGAGTTCCAATCATTGTAATGCAAAAGATTTAAGTTGAAATCACATACGAGAAAAATCACATATATTTTGTTGCGAAAGACCCATTCCTCAAAACTCATTGTAAGAACATCACATATTTAAGCATAATTTCACATATGTATGAAGGAGGAAATCTACATATTTAGAGGAAAAATGTATAAAGTCCTGAATTTCTTTATGTTCCCAAAACTGTTTTTGCGGAGTTCCGATCATCACAACTATTTGGTATGAAAGATTTAGGTTAAAACCACATATATTTTTTTGAGAAGACTGGTTCATCGCAACTCTTTATATGAGAAATGTCACATATTTAAGCGTAAATTCATATATGTATGAAGGAAAAATGCATAAAGTCCCAAATTTCTTTATGTTAAAAAATCTATTTTGTGGAGTCCCATCATTGCAACTATTTGATAAGAAAGATTTAGGTTGAAATCACATACGAGAAAAATCCCATATTCGTGCAGATTAGGAAGACATCATGAGGATCAATGATGTCATAATTAGTTAATTACTAGTGGCTAGATCATCATCATTGATCTGGGAAATTGTCAGGCATGTCATCGTCTGTTGTTGCTGGGACAATGATCATAGTTGTTAGGGGCAGAGCCATGTTGTGGGGAGGGTGGGCACGTGCCCACCCTGAACTGTGCCTGACAGCCCTTGGTGGTGCTTTTGGGGTTTGAGAGAAGATGGCGAGGCAACAACCATCTAGTAACCCCAACCCTATTATTGAAATCGTTGGCAGTGCTTTTGGGGTTCTGCTTGACCGCGTATATCTTGGGTCCCCCTCTTTACTGGCATATGGCAGCGGGGCTTGTTGCCCTCTCCCGCATCTCTTGTCTATGATTCTTCCTATGAGCCCAACCTTTCCCTGCCCACGGGTCAGTGCCATCCAAATCTGGTTTTATTTTGCTGGTTCCTTTTTGGATGTTGAGAATTAAGATCTGAACGGCCACCATGTTTGTTTAGATCCATTATGTTTTATTTTGATTTAATTGGTGCTATTGAATGATGGGTTGCCTACTCTTTCTGTAGCCTTGTTTCTAAGATTTGAGAAGTTGGTTTTGGCACCAAGTCACCAAATTGATATGGTCGATTGTCTAATTAGGGTTTTGAACATTTTCTCTATTTTTTTTCTTTTCAATTAGCAATAATAATCATTCTATATTTGACTTCTATTAGGATTCTAGGGTTTTCTTTGTTTGCTTTTCTTTTTTGGAAAAGGCAAGCTGGGGTTAGGCATATCCCTACCAATTATTATTCAATGTGCCACTGGGGTTTGAACCTGCAACGTCTCACCACAAGGAGACATGCACTGATAGCTCCTACCAACCAGGCAAAGCCCCCCGGTGGTATCCTGTCTGCCTTTCAATTAGTATGAATCATGATTTCTTGTTTGATTTTATTATAATTTTAAAGTTTTGTGTTTTTTTAATGATTTTTTTTCTATTGATTGTGGCATTTGTGCCCAACATAATTTAAATTTCTGGCTCCACCCCTAGTTGTTGTCCTCAGCCTCTTGTCGAAGTAGGTTATATGTCCTCCCCCCCCCCGAAAGACGGTTGTTAGCTACATCTCGTGTTCGGGGGTCCCAATGAGCGCCACGTATGTAAGCAATTGCAACTCGTATCCCCATGTTTGTCAGCATTAGTTAGTGTCAGAGTCCGGTGCGGTTGAAAAGACTTAAGTACCCTTTCCTCTATGGGTGTCATAAAAACGATGATTCTAGAAAAAGAGCGATTGCAAAGACTTAAGTATCCTGAAGATGGTTATTTAAGACTCAATCCCTGCACTACAGGATTATCTGAGAAAGGGATCCCCCCTGAAGAAGGCCATGAACATCAACCCTCTCTCTCTCTCCCTTCTCTTTCTGCCTCTATGCACATCCAGCAAACGATCCTACACTGCTCCATCAAGCACTGACTGACCTGTGCACTGACTGTAGCATGGTTCAACTTGATGAGTTGTGGAGCCTGATTCTGAGTTTTTGCCCTTACAGGAGGGGGTCTGGGGGCTCTCCCTGGCGCGGGTCCCGCTGTGCGGTCAACGAGCGGGGGTCCAGGGGGCGCCCCTGGCAGGGGGTTTCTAGGAGGCAGCGCCCCCCAAAACAAATTTTTTTTGGGCCTTGTATAAATTCTTTCTTTTCTTTCCCTCTTGTAACTGTCGAAAAAGATCAATAAAGTGTTTTGTTTGACTGTGGTGCTCATATGTTTCCTTCGGTTGTTTCTTGCTCGAGGTTTTTGTAACACCCTTTTCCATGATTTTTTTTTCGCTACATAATTTTCGTAAATCGCTACTCGATTTAGTGATTTTCTATTTTTTTCACTACGTGATTTTCGTAAATCACTACTCGATTTAGGGATGTGCCGTTTTTTTATACACAATTTTCGTAAATCGCTACTCGATTTAGCGATTTGCCATTTTTTTTGCTACGCGATTTTCGTAAATCACTACTTGATATAGCGATTTATGAAAATCGTATAGCGATTTGCCATTTATTTATTTTTTTCGCTACGTGATTTTGCGATTTGCCATTTTTTTTGCGCTACACGATTTTCGTAAATCGCGATGCTGAATACCACCCCCTTGAGCACGATCTTCGTCGTGATCAGGTTGTAGTCATCAGCCATCCTGATGGCATTCTTGAGGTTCGTGATGGGGAAGCCAGAGAGGAACGTGCCATTCCCAACGCCCGTGTTGAGCAACGTCAGGGTGGTCAGGAAGGCATAGCCCTAATCGGAAGTATTGCCGACGTAGGGGGTAGACGGATTGTACTTTGAAAGACTCCGTTGTAGGTGTACTGGAGGAAGATTCTGTTGTAGGTGTCCCTCGAAGGCGGAGGAGGGGCCGCCGCAGTCGGTTGCCCGCTGGACGAGGGCAGCATTCTGACCACTGCTAGCAAAAATAGGATGACAATCACCATCAGATCGTCGGCTCTTTGCCTCCTTTAATTTCTTCTCTAGAGAGAGAGAGAGAGTTTTAAAGTGTTTTACGGAGAAGGAAGAAGAAGAAGATGACAACGAAAAGTTCAAACAGAAAAGAAAGAGAGAGAGCTTCAAGTTCGTTTCGTTGTTTAGATTTTGAAGAGTCAACATCATCCTCGACTTTCTGGATGGAAGACATTTTTGTCCTTTTTTTGAACCGTTGTTTCCCTTTTTTTGAATAGACATTTTTATCATTTTCTCAAACCGTCATTTTATGGCAAGAATAACAAGAAAGGGTACTTAAGTCTTTACAGCCGCACCAGACTCCGATGCTAAGTGATGCTGACATACACAGGATACAAGCCCCATGTGCTTACATACGTGGCGCTAGGACCCCCCAAACACTCATTGTGGCATTGGAGGAGAACACACACCACCCTCTCGCCTCTTGTTGTCGATAGATCCTTGACAATAATGGGGAATGCTGTTGCTCACTGAAGAATGATGCGTACATTTTCTTGGGTCTTAAAGATTATTTTGAAATTGCACATGATTACCGTCGTTGTCAAATGACGTGTGATCATCACCAGTAACTGATGGTAGCAATATATTTACTGAATAATGTTTTTGCACGGGAGAGAATAGACACCCTCATGAAGATTGTTGGATATGATCTACACATCATCATCATCGGCCGATCGAGCACTAAATTTTGTGCATTAAGCACTCCATTGCCCTCCATCAGGTCTTGGGTCTCACACCTGACAAGCCCTGTCCCCAAGATGTAGGGTGATCAGGTGCTTAATGCACAAATATTTGTGCAATCATATTGCACCCGATCTTTTGACTATGGCGTGGTTGGCACTGACTTGAGCAAGTCATGATTAGTTTTTCGTTTTATTGAAAATAAATAACGTGCGTACTAATTAGAATTTAATACTATAATTTCAGTTCAAATGCATAATGATATAACGGAACAGTGGCTTGGGAGAAAAACAAATTTCAGTCAGTAAACAACTCAGCACAAGATCAAAATTTTATCATTTATCAAACGTTTCACAAACATTTGTGATGTATCATTGCAGCGTACAGAATTACAAAATCACTGTTCAAAATTCTAACAAAGATGCTTAAAAAACAAGGACCATGGCAGTGAATTAAGGTTTGGCGTGATAGATGCCTACGATAATGAAGATATTTATGCAAGAGCTGCAAGACTACCAACAACGACAAAACTTAAAACAATAAAATAACGACAGCTAAATTAGTGTGAGGTATTAAACATTTTTCGTCAGCAAAATAAATAAGTTAATTTTTTTTTAAGTATATTTGTTAGAACAAATAAAAAATAATAAAACATATAACAAATCAAAGTGCCATTTTGACCCATTAAATTGCCAATGTACAACAACAACTACGCCTTCATCCCAAAACAATTGGGGTCGGCGATATGAACCAAAAAAGAAAATCATTCTGGGTCTTCCACATGAATCCTTCTCCTCCAATCATTTCTATCCAATGCCATGTCCTCGGTGAGGTTCAAAGCATTCATATCCTTTCCTATCACCTCCATCCATGTCTTCTTAGGCCTACCCCGACCTCTTTTAACTAATATATTTTCTCATTTCTCCATCCTTCTAACTGGAGCATCATTAGGCCTTCGCCGAATATGTCCAAACCACCGTAAACGTTTCTCTCTCATCTTATTTTCAATGGGTGCAATGCCTACCTTCTTACGTATCACCTCGTTCTGAATCTTATCTTTTATTGTATTTTCACACATCCATCTCAGCATACGCATTTCAGCTACACTCATTTTTTGAATATGATGTCTCTTGGCAGCCCAACATTCCGTACCATATAGTAAAGTGGGCCTAATAGTTGTCCTATAAAACTTTCCCTTCAACCGCAATGACATTCTACGATCGCACAACACTCCAGTTGCACTCTTCCATTTCATCCACCCAACATTTATCCTATGATTTACATCTCCATCAATTTCTCCATACTTTTGAATGATAGATCCCAAATATTTGAAACAATCATCTACCGGTATTTCTTGCTCACCAAGCTTCACTACACTCCCATCACTACTTCGTTGCTTACTAAATCGACATTCCATGTATTCTGTCTTACTCTTACTCAACTTAAAACCTCTTGCTTCCAATGTCTGTATCCATAATTCTAACTTAGCATTAACCCCAGCTCTAGACTCATCAATCAAAACAATATCATCAGCAAACAACATACACCACGACACATTTTCTTGAATTGGTCTCGTAAGCTCATCCATCACTATAGCAAATAGGAAAGGGCTTAAAGCAGATCCTTGATGTAACCCAACCGTTATAGGAAAATTGATTGTCACCCCTCCACAAGTACGAACATTGGTTATTACTCCTTCATACATATCTTTAATTATACTAATGTACTTGAGAGAAACACCTTTCTTCATCATTGTCCATCAGAGAACGTCCCTAGGTACTCTATCGTATGCCTTCTCCAAATCAATAAAAACCATACGCAAATCTTTGTTCCTCTCTCTATTTCTCTCAATAAGTTGTCTAAGAAGATGTATAGCTTTCATAGTTGATCTTCCAGGCATAAAACCAAATTGATTCTCCGATATCATGACAACCTTCCTCAACCTAGACTCAATCACCCTCTCCCAAAGTTTCATAGTATGACTCATTACCATTACATTAAATCGCCAATGTAATGGTAAATATTGTAATACAATATCTCGTTATAAAGGATAATATCAATGATGTTTCAAGAAATCATGGTATTTTGCTCGTTTTAAAAGAACAACCAAAATATCATGTTTTTCTGCAATTTTTTCAAAATATCATTGATATTTATCACTATGCCTATGCGCATTGATGCCCATGTTTGGGCAAATTATGTTCCAAATCATTTGAAAAAAGCAAAAGCCTGGAACCAGCGCCACCACGAGCTAGGCCAGGCAGGATGAGCCAATTCTGGCGGTGCAATCAGGTCATTCAATGATATTGATCGTCGATCTGGACCTTCTGATGCTCTCCCCATGGAGAGCATCTTTTAAGATTAACAGCAGTTTATGCCATTAACTTTATTTGGTTTAGAAAAAAGGAGAGGTACTCTTTTCAACACCAGGGCACCCCTCTCTGGATCCCAACACCAGAGCTCTCGCCCCCGGCGTCTCTGAATCACCACCACCCACCAACCCCAACCCCACCACCATCCCTCCTCAACTCTCTCTCTTCCTCCAGCCACCACAAAGCCCATCCAGGCCGCGCTCAGCCTGGCCTGCACTGCCCACAATGGCAGGTGTGCTCCTCTTCTGCCACGCCATAACCGAGCTGCTAGAGAGCAACTCGATTGTCGTCGGGAGGGTCCAGGGCTTCATCTCTGCCCGCTCCGACTTTGACATCATCTACTTGACCATCAACACCCCCGAACTCAATGGCGACCTCGCTTTCTAGGCCTCCAGCACCCGCCTCACCGACTTACAGGAGCTCGCCATCGTGGGTAGCACTGACAGGGTGCATGTCCTCTTTAGGATTTCATCAGCACGGTACTTTTTTTTTTAAATTGTCGTTAACCTTAAAAGATGCTCGCCACATGGCAAGCATCAGAAGGTCCAGATCGATATCATCGAATGACCTTTCTCTGCATAGAAAGAATCACTCTGTCATTGCTACACGAATATCAAGACTCAACCTTACTGGCCTTTGCCACAAACTTCTCATAGTCAAGACTCACTTTTTGAGCAAGAAACAACCTGATTCACACAAATAAAGTGGACGAAACTCTCCACAAACGATTGTCAATCTATAAAGTTCTGCAAAATATCCCAATCTTGGCTAATAAAACATGAAATTGAAGTCTTTCTGCCCAATGCATCCACAACAACATTGGTCTTTCATGGATGATATGATGTAGAGAAATCATAGTCCTTCAATAACTCTAGCCATCTTCTTTTCCTCAGATTCAATTTCTTCTACGAAAAGATGTACTTGAGACTCTTATGGCCAGAGAAGACCTCAAAAGTCTCATCATATAAGTAGTGTATCTATAACTTTACTTTAGTGCAAACACCACTGCAACTAGTTTCAAGTCATGGGTCAAGTAATTCCGTTCATGAGTCATCAACTGTCTTGAAGCATACACGATTACCCTATCATGCTGCATTAACACACAACCCAAGCCAATACCCAATGCATCATTGTAAACAATAAAGCCTCCTAAATCACTGGGTAAGGCTAAAATTGGGGTTGAAGTCAGTTTCTCCTTCAAGGTTTTGAAGCTCCCATCACACTACAGCGTCCACACGTACTTCGCTTCCTTACATAACAATTTCGTTATAGGGACAAAAATTCTAGCAAAATCCTGAATGAATCGTCGGTATTAGCCTGCTAAGCCCAAAAAGCTATGAACTTCTGTGATGCTCTTCGATGGATCTCATGTCATCATTGCTTCCACTTTCGTTGGATCTACCTTGACACTGTTGCCAAAAATTATGTGGCCCAAAAACATCACTGTGTCTAGCCAAAACTCGCACTTTGAAACTTGGCATAAAGCTTATATTCTCGCAACATCTCTAAAATAATATAAAGATAAACTCGGTGCTGCTCTGCATCATCAGAATACACCAAGATATCGTCGATGAACATGATCACGAACTGATCCAAGTATTGAGAAAAATCTCGGTTTATCAGATCTATAAAAACTACAAGAGCATTCGTCAACCCAAATGACATCACCAAGAACTCGCAATGCCTATATCGAGTAAAAAATATTATCTTTGACACATATTCTTCTTTAATCCTCAACTGATGATAACCCGTCCACAAGTCTATCTTCGAGAATACTTTGGTCGTCTTAAGCTTATAAAGCAGATCTTCAATTCTAGGCAACAAGTACTTATTCTTAATCATCACTTAATTGAGCATCATGTAATTGATGCACAATCACAGAGATCCATCATTCTTCTTGACAAAAAGAACAAGAGCATCACACAACGAAACTCTCATCTGAATGAAACCTTGCTCCAAAAGCACTTATAACTACTTCTTCAATACTGCTAGCTCGATAGACGCCATACAATATAATGTTTTAGATACGAGAGTTGAAGCAAGCACTAGATCTATCAAGAACTCAACATCTCTCGACGATGGAAAACCAGGCAAATCTTCTAGAAAGACATTCGCAAACTCTTGAACAACCTCTACGTCAAATATCGATGTTTCCTCATGGTTCAGAGCAACCACACTGACGAGAAATATCTGACTTTCACGATGCATAAACTTTGAAGCTCTCAACAAAGAGATCACCCTCCTGTCACTGGAGGGTCAAACTACACAAAACTCGACTAAAGACTGACTAGGTCTCTCCAACAAGACCTTCTGCCTACAACACTCCAAACTGGCGAAGTGCTCTCAAAGTCAATCCATCACGAGAATGACATTGAAGCTCGTCATTTCAAGAATGATAAGGTTCATCGAGAATGACTGACCTTCAATTGATACCACAAATCTGGGGAGAAGCAACACACAGTACGTCTTCACTCCTAAAGGGGTGGCTATTGCCACACATCGATCTATCTCGACTGCTGAAATGTCCAACAACTAAGCAAAAACCTTTGACACAAATGAATATGTTACACCAAAATCAAACAATACTTCAGCGAAGAAGTCAACAATATCCAAAGTACCTTCTATGACCTGAAGGCTCGGGCCCACCCGCGACCCGCTATCTCTTCTGCTGTTGTTGGGCTGGTTGAGTCTGCTACTGTCGAGGAGTCTATTGAAGTTGAATATGTTGCGGCATCGACCATTGCTGCAAAGGCTGAAGAGCAACACACCTCCACAGATAAAACCTGATAAAGTGTCCCTTTCAGCTACCATGCAAACAAGCGTCAGTCTCTCTAGGACAAAGCTGCCTTGCATGGTCCCTGGTACCTCTCAATAGACTATTCCTACTGTCGCTGCTGTTGCTGCCTGCCCTGAGCCTCAACTGCTTTTGATATGGGGCTGGCCTCTGGTTCTTCTGAAATGTCTTTGTAAAAGACTTCTGTGAATCCTTCTTTGTCCCTAACGATGATGGTGGTGGCTCAACTTTGCTTGAATTCTTCTTGAAGGACTCAATAATGTTGGCTAGTTCGATCACCTCCAACCGTGTTTGAGAGTACCCAACTAAGACCTTGTTCTGTAGTCCATCACAAAATCCTCACGCAAGCTTCAGGGCTGGTCTCTTGTCGATAGGAAAGATGTTGAGACAATATCGCTCTAGGTGTCAAAATCTGCTTGTATACTCCAACAAAGTACTCTGTCTCAACTCCAAAAATTTATGGGCCTTCTTATCCCTGACGAAGTCAGGAAAATAAGTCTCCAAGAAGACAACATAGAACTCTTCACACAAAGTTGGTTTCAGAGCGAAGTTCTCAAAATGGTCCAAGAATCGATCAAAACGCTTGAGTTTCGCATCTTGCCTACTACCTAACCCGGTGGAATAGGTAAAAGTTGGTAAATTATGATATAATTGATTGTTTGATTTGCAGTGACTAATGGTTTATTTGTGCTTACGGGTAACGAATGACCTGATTGGTGTCCCCAATGAGATTGTTCACAAATATATTTATTGTTATTTCTATTTCATTTTAAAATACATGGCCTTATGATGATTCATCAAATATGATCCATCAGCGTGTTGTCTTCTGTAACAGGCAGTTTCTCACGCAACATTTCCCAGCACCTCCCAGGGGACCTCGGTTGGATGCTCCATTGTAATCTGTGATTTAAAAACAGAATTTTGCAGTAGCAGTCAGAAAGTGTATATGAGCTTCTCTACATGAGAATCACCATATGTGCAGCAAAGTAGTAACATTTACAATAGGGTTGTCAACTACCAGCGGGGGCTCTGCTCATTTGGTATGAGCAGTCACGTCACCATGTGATGGAATGTTGCAAGTTCAAACCCACTGGTATATAGTTGGTTGCATAACTGTTGTAAAAGGAAGGGGGGCATAATTCCCCCATCTGTCATGGAAAAAAAAAGAAAAAATAGGGTTGTCAACCAGTAATCATCGGAGACGACCTGGATCTACAGCAATAAAATAAGACCTAGCTGAAAAAGTAGAAAGGTTTTGAGAGTAAGGGCCCAAGTTCGATCAGATAAAGGTTCAGAGTTGAGCTGCTTAAAGGAGAACCAGGTCCAGCAAAATTTTTTGCTAATAGACGGTGTCCAATCACTAAAACATGCATTGTTCTATAAGAAAAGTCACTTTGTAAAGATAATTCAATGTCAGTTGAATGATAGCAACACTAGCCCACAAGGGCTCCTGCTCATCTGGTAGGGATGAATACTTGTGAAAGTCACCAAGCTTACAAGACATCACGAGTTTGAAACCCACAGGGAATCATGCATTGCTGCAAGGTCGAATGTGCACTCCCCATTGAGCAGGTGGGGCCTCAAGGGTTTAGCCAACCTGAGGCCTGCGAATGTGCAGTCGGTGATGGATGGGCGTTTTTTATTTAGCTGAGCCAAAAAAAAGTAATAGTAATAAAAAAATAATAATAGCAACACTAGTAAAACAGTTAAAGCAACTTTCTTTTGATAGTACATATGTAGATTTGCATACATGCATAAACATATGCATGAATGTGTCTTCAGTGCTCACAAGTTTCGGTGATGTGGAAATGTACAGTAATCCACTAAAGCAGACTAGAACGGAGATGAGTCAACCTGATACATTTAACAAAACTTCAAAGTTTGGTCAGGTACAGGATGACTCTATCTGACTCGAGGATACCTGAATATAATCTTAACCACTACATACGTGGGCAGATAAGGTTAGTCCCTGATCCGACCCATCAACAGCCCTAATTTAAAACTTTATAAATTGACTGAAACAATCCCAAGAATGAAGAAAATAAGGGCTTCAAACATGGGAAGCAGAATGCATTAGATATATGAGAATTAGTTTGGTACAGTCTAAAAGAGAACCAAAAGATTTCCATAATAATGTGACAATAGATATGCAAAAAAACACTCTCCAATTTCAATTCTCACTATTACTTCCTCATCTCACTCTCACATTTGGATCGTTATGCCAAACTTTGTAATCGAGTTGATTTATAGTACTTTTAATATAAAGAAAATAATTATACAACAATGCACCTTCCAACTATGTCCTCTTAATTAGGGGTTGAGGCAATGAATATTAGCACTATTTCCAAAAGAGCACTAATGTGATGATACTTTCGGCTCTGTTTGGGAGTGCGAGATGGGAGGGGACAGGGGAGATGGCAATTTAATAAATGCACCAATCTTCACCTACCCCACCTACCACTTCAGGTGTTAATCTGGATTTGGAAGATGGGAGTGATGATAAAAGTGGAGATGATAGTAGAAAAGACCACTTTTCAACTACATCCTAATAAAAATGTAGTTGACAACTCCAGCCTCATCACCCATTCCCTTCACCACTCCCATCACCCTTCTCATCTCCTCCCCAACTCTGTCTCCCAAAGAGAGCCTAAAGTGTGTTGCTCTCAGGTACATCACCAGTTCTAATTAAAACGGGTAGTCCTCACCTTAAACATGGGCACATCAGAGATATAGCTACAAATTTGTGTTGGGCCAAGTATAGTATGGAAAATGACAACTATATCCTGCAGAAGGTTAAGCAATAGCATATAAATTCTGCAGTCTGAAAAACATTTTTTTAGCATAGCGTTAATAATGCAAAATGTGATCTAAATGGGAGAGTAAAGCATACCCTTGGGAAATATGGCTTCAGGACTGCACCATAGCTTTCAAGGAACCGCACTTCCAAAACTTAGAGGCATGACATGACATCCTGATTCATGCAACATCATTTCAATATCAAAGGCAGGTTTATAAGCTCCTGTTCCAGAGGTTGGACAAAACTGCAGTTGATTTGGGTCTGTTTTATTTCTTTACACGTGCATGAACTAGTTTCTTTGACATGTATGTTATTTGACGAGTCGTAATAAAATGGTTGCAAAAGCTGAAGATTGACCCCAAAAAGTTTCTCCACTTTATCGTGCATGCTTTTTTGAATGTTCCCATCTACAAGAAGTGAACTATTTTTTGCATTCATGGAGATGTACTCAGTGCAGGGCCTATCCCCTTCAGTATCATCAACAACCATGGTTTCAGCATGTTTGCCTTCTTCTATGCACATGCACCATTCAATCTTTTCTCCCATTTAGCATCAGATGCATCAGTGATCAGTCCCATGTGCATGTAAAAATTTACTGTTTAACTATTCAGATCAATATCTCCAGACAACAAGAACTGCTCTGAACTTCCCCTAAATAACTCACTGGTTTGACTTCTCTCTCTCTGAACCAGAGGTACTACTGCTTTCTGATCTATGTTTTTTTTGTCTGCAATAAACTTCAATATCCCCCTCTCTAGAAATATGAGGACCACCTAGAATGCACATTTTGTGTTTTGAATCCGGTCCATCATTATCTGAATCAGAGAACATTCCGCATAAATCAGCTTTAATATCACCGTGAATTACATCGTTACCACCCTCAAGGGGTGTCCTAAATCTCAAATCTTGCTGAACCAGGCAAGTCTCACAATACTTATCATATTCAGTTGCCGAGGGTACTTCTGCAGAGCTCATAATATCTACTTTATCCAAAATAGGTAAAACTAAGCCAATATTATCTTTGAAATTTGATTGAAAAGCTCCCGAAGCATCAGATCCATTATTCTCAGATTCATTCATGTCAGCGACCTTTTCCAGACTATCTGCACTAGCAAGCATTCCCTCTGTAGAAGGAAACTCAAATGCATTGCTTTTCCTGTCTAATTCCAGCTCTGAAGTATGGCCATTGGTAGCAACTGAATTTATGTTAATTGAAAACTTATCTGACACCCTCTCAATAGTCTCCAAATCAGTGTGATCAAGTTCAACTTCTGGCTTTAAATTACAGGAAGTCTCAGATGACATAGTGGTAAGAGTTCCACCGTTTGTTGCGCCTGACTTGATGAAATTGTAGCAATCAGATAAAGGTTCTGGCTTCAAATCATATGAATCCTCAGGTGATGTCACTGATGATTCAACAATGGACAGTCGGTTAGTTGCCCAATTGTATACAGATCTCAGATTTCCTTCTAAAGCTTTCACAAGGATGTCCAATTCATTCAAATCATAGCGGAAGAGGAAATATCTCTTGCTTGGATCACATGAACAGAGTAGCTTTGAATGCTCTAAACATGAGAAGCGATTTGGTGAGCATTTGCAGCCACTTGCTGACAGATGTAAATCATAAAAGCATAAAAAACATTCTTGCTCATTAGTCAAATCAAAGTTTGTATGCATCCTCCTTGCTGTAAAAAGTTTGGGAAGTGACTCTCTTCTCCTCTGCTCCATCAAAACTCGTGTCTATAGAATAACAGCAATCACAACCAAGAAAACATTAGAACGGACACAGGTTAATTCGATATTTGATGCATAATGTATAAGCACACTTTTACCTTGATTGCATTTGTCAGTACTCCGTCCTTTCCACATGCACTTTCCCATTTCAAATTTTCTTTCTTACTTTCTTTAAGTAATAATAGCTTCCAAAGACCCTTGACTGCTTCATTAGCTGCACCGAGGAGCAATTTATCATGGGATATTGATGTCTTTCGACACTGTTCACGGTAAAGTTCCACAGCACTTTGACCATGTGGCAACCAGTCAACTGGAGCAACATTGACAGCCTCAGCGCAGTTAAAACCACAGTTGAATCCTGAGTGGTATGCCCTGGGGAAAGTAAGAACGAACTCCCCAGCATGTTGAACAGTACGATAAACAGAGACCCCTTCAGATTTTAAAACTGAAGGAGATAGTTGTGTGACCTGTTGCAAAACATGGTAGAAGATACTAATGATGAATTGAAAACACAACACAAACTCTGAAAAGCAGATTGAACTACTACAAAGATGAACACAAATGTGATGACTCATCTTTCAAAATGTGAAGCTGTTACATTTTGTCAAAGTGATGACGTATTAATACAACTGAGTTTTATCTGGATTTCTCCAAATTAAACCTCTCTTTCTATGGGACAAAGAAATACATAAGTGGGAAGCAGGTTGAATGGAGAAAAAATGTTTGTTCTAGGAACGATTACTCATCTCTCAAATCTTATTTTTACAATGTAGTGAAAAGGAGTTTGTTGCTCTTTCAATTTGTTGAAGTAAAAATGATTCTGGATCTCATTTGTCAGCTCACTTCTAAGAAGAGAAGTATGGCAGCAAGAGTTACAAGTAGCCTTTTAGTTCCCATTTATCCTTTATTTTTCTATACATAACAGCAATCATGAATGTGATCACCCATTTTGATGATTCCATATATCCATGATAATACCAGTATGTTAGTAATTTAAGTATTTTTTAGTACCTTAAAATTTTTAATTTTTACGGCAAGCACGACGGGACAACTTAGAAGCGAATCAGGAATCGTCTCAGAAGCGCGGGATGACTTAAAAGCGAATCAGGAATCATCTCAGAAGCGAACTGAAAGCGACCTAGGAAGCGAGGGAGAAGCGAAAAAATAGAAAAAAGAAAGAAAAATAAAAATAAAAACACAAAAAAAAATGAAAAAATAAGGGAAAGCGAGCTTCTCTTAGATTGTGAAGCGTGCTTCCCAATTTTTTTTGGTGCTTCCTAGCACATTTTGGAAGTGCCACGTTTCGCGCTTCCGAAACGCACTTCAGGGAAGTGCGCTTCCCCATGTACTATGGCGCTTCAGGTAACCCTGGTTATTTTGCAGATTTGTGTTTTTTGTGTTTGCCCATGTATTTGTTAAATTATGTAATCTAGTATATATATTCATATGTATATATATATTGAAATACATATACATAGGTACTATGTATATATGTATATGTATCTCAATATATATATATATATGAATATATTTACTTATTTCTTTTTTGTTTTTTTTTACCCGAAAAGGGTATTTCTGTAAATTTCTATTTTATGCATATTCCCCTTGGAATATGATTGTAATTCTTCTTTTTTTCTTTTACTTTTTCTTTTTCTTTCTTTCTTTTCTTTCTTTCTTTTTCTTTCTTGGTTTTTGCGCCACATAGGGAGGCTCACCAAAGAGTCATTGAGGAGCCTCCAACGGTCACATATGTGACCGTTGGGGGCTCCCAACGACTCTCTTGGGAGCCCCCTTTTGTGGCTCCTTTATGTGCTTATAAATAGGGGTTTCACCCCTTTGTATTTCTTATGGCTTTGAGTCAAAGCCCAAGTGCTCAATAAAGTGGTTCCAATATTTTTATGCTGTTGCGCATTTGTGAGATTTTGTGAGTTGTGCTTTTTTGTACAAGTGTTCTAAAGTGTTCTTATCGTGCATGTGTGCTGAGTTTGTTATCAAGAATATTAAGGTCTTGATCTTAGTATCTTGTTAGAGATACTTTTACATGGTATTAGAGCCTCGTTGAAGAAGGAAGATCGTGCATCTCTTTATTTTTTGAAGTGCCTCAAAAAGCGTGCCTTCAAGCTATTGGAATTTGAAGTGGATATTCTTCTTCGGGCAATATTTTAGAAGCCTCTTTTAGCAAGAAAGACTTGAAAATGTTTTGAGGTAAGTGTTATTTTCTATCTTCTACCCTCTCTAATGGGTGAAAAGGACTCCCACTTCTCCCTTGGTTTTAAACTTGGTGGTTCGAACTATCATATTTGGGCCGGCAATATGGAAGCCCATGTTAAAGGAAAGGGCCTTGGGGATACGTTCAAGATTCAATACCGGAACCCGAACCCAAACTTACAATCATTGAAAAAGGGGATATTAAGATTCTTGAAGGGGAAGATAGACAAAAAGCCCTAGAAGATTACTCAAAAAAACATGATGAGTGGGAGATGAAGAATCATCCGTAGAAACCAAGATCAACGCCAACATCATTAAGTTTAAAAATGCCTCTGAAGCTTGGTTGTACCTTGAAAAAATGTATACTTCAAGGGATTTATCTCACAAGTATTACCTTCAAAAGAAGACTTTGACCCTTCAACAAAACGATTTGTCTATTCGGGAATATTTTGCCGAACTATCGTCCATTTGGGACGAGCTTGCTATGCTCGAACCAAAATGGAGCGGAGAAGCAATTGAGTTAAGACACAAACAACTAGAAGAAGATCGATTCTTCAATTTTCTAAATGGATTTAGACCCGAATTTGAACAAATTTGGTCCTCTCTTCTATCAGCCTTTACATCTCCCTCTATTGAAGATGTAATCACCAAGCTAAGTGGTGAAAAAATCCGTATGGGGATTAGTAAGAATAATCCTAGCATCCTTGCTACATTATCTTCTCAAGATGATTGTGAAGGAGTTAATGTCGTGTCAAGACCTGAGAATAATATGAAGGCCTACAAACCTCCTCATTTCAAAAATCAAGGTCAAGGAGGAAATGATCGATATGGCAAAAGAGACTATAGCAAATTAACTTGCCATTTTTGTAAAGAACTCAGGCATATCAAACCCATTTGCCCCAAATGGAAGAAAATTCTTGTTGCGGCTATGGCATCCCAAACAGAAGAACGACCATCTTCATCAAATGGGTCTCTTTCCCTTCAACAAATTGTGGATGCTCTACAACCTCTTCTCAAGGGAGGCATTTCCGGAGCCGCTATGTCATCCTCCTCACCTCCCGGTAAGACGTCTTGGCTCTTAGATTCCGGTGCATCTTTTCATATGACTCCAAGTGCTTGTTCTTTTTTCGATTTTTCTAAAAAATCTCTTCCATCTTTTGTCTCAACGGTGGATGGAACACCTCTTGAAATTAAAGGAATAGGCAATTTTGAAGAACAAGACTTCTTTATTCCAAAAATTTTTCTTATACCAAAACTAATTTTAAATTTACTTTCGGTCTCTCAACTCTCGGACTATGGTTGCGATATAAAATTCTCTTCTAATAAATGTTAGATTCAGGATCGCCAGTCCGGAAAGATGATTGGGGAAGGCTCTAGGAGAGGAGACCTCTACTATGTTGATTTTCTCCAAATTCCCAAGAACCAGTTTTGTAATGTTGCTCAAAACAAAGATATTCATGTATGGCATAAGAGATTGGGGCATCCCAACATTGTTAAAATATCTTGTTTGCCTTTTACTAAGCATCTTTATAATGAGAATTTTGTATGTAATGAATGTATTCTTGGCAAAATGAAAAGTCTACCGTTTACTCAAAGATCCATGTTTACAACAAAATCTTTTGAAATTGTTCACTCCGATGTATGGGGTCCGGCTCCTGTGATATCTAAGGGAGGTTTCTCATACTATGTTATTTTTGTGGACGATTACACTAGATTTTGTTGGATATATTTTCTTAAACATAAACATGAAGTTTTTTCAATTTTTAAAACATTTCATATGATGATTTTAAATCAATTCAATGGAAGTTTAAAAATTCTTAGAACCGACTCGGGTGGCGAATATCTTTCAAATGAATTCAAAAGTTATCTTGAAAGTCATGGTATTCTCCATCCAAAATCTTGCCCAAAACCCCCACAACAAAATGGGTTGGCTGAACGAAAACATAGGCATATCATTGAAACTACTACCATGAAAATTGTATGGATCCATCAGCTGCTTGAAGATATGAGAATCACTATTGAAGGGCCCACTAAGTCATGCTGTGATAACAAAAGTGCAATTTATATTGCCAAAAATCATACTTTCCACGAGCGGACTAAGCACATTGAAATGGACTGCCATTATGTTCGTGAAGCTTATCTAAAAGGAATCATTGATCTACCTTATGTTACTTCAGAATATCAGTTGGCAGATTTCTTCACCAAAGCTTTATGTGCACCACCACGATTCAACTTTCTCCTTGGCAAACTTTCGGTCATCATGCCCTAAGTTTGAGGGAGGGTGTTAAATTATGTAATCTAGTATGTATATTCATATATATATATATATATATATATATATATATATATATATATATATATATATATATATATATTGAAATACATATATATATATGTACTATGTATATATGTATATGTATCTCAATATATATATGAATATATTTACTTATTTCTTTTTTGTTTTCTTTTTACCCGAAAAGGGTATTTCTGTAAATTCCTATTTTACGCATATTCCCCTTGGAATATGATTGTAATTCTTCTTTTTTCTTTTACTTTTTCTTTCTTTCTTTTCTTTCTTGGTTTTTGCGCTACATAGGGAGGCTCCCCAAAGAGTTGTTGGGGAGCCTCCAACGGTCACATATGTGACCGTTGGGGGCTCCCAACGACTCTCTTGGGAGCCCCCTTTTGTGGCTCCTTTATGTGCTTATAAATAGGGGTTTCACCCCTTTATATTTCTTATGACTTTGAGTCAAAAACCAAGTTCTCAATAAAGTGGTTCCAATATTTTTATGCCGTTGCGCATTTGTGAGATTTTGTGAGTTGTGCTTTTGTGCACAAGTGTTCTAAAGTGTTCTTATCGTGCATGTGTGCCGAGTTTGTTATCAAGAATATTAAGGTCTTGATCTTAGTATCTTGTTAGAGATACTTTTACAGTATTGTGCTTATATTGAGGTCAACGATGTTTGTCTTTTTGTGGACACTGTACTTAACACTGGCAGTCATGCAGGAACGGAACAGGAATCTAAATTAGGGTGGGCACAAACTACGCTCATAAAAGTAAAGCTATATGAAAAACCAAAAAAAAATCACATAAAGAACATGAAAAAAACCTAAAATCATAACGGAAATCAAACATGGAGTCATGATTATTGCAAATTGAAAAACACAAAACTCTAAAATCCTAATAAAAATCAAAGATAAAATCATGATTATTGTTAATTGAAAAGAAAAAAACATAGAAAAACAATCAAAACCCTAATTAGACATTCATGTCATTTGAAACAATGCAAATCGAAAACCTAATGCTAATTGAAAAAGAAAAGCACATAAAAACCCCAAAACCATAATTAAACATTCATGCCAATTTTGAAAAACTAAATCAAAACCCTACTTCGTACAAACATCATAAATTATGCATTTATGCTAATTGATAAAAAAACACAAAATCCTCAATATTATAACTAAAATCAAGCATTCATTATTCATGGATTCATGCCTAAATAATGATGAAAACCTTCAATTGGACATCATCAAACACTTTGGTAGTGTGCTCTCGCCATATCAATAGTTGATTCTAACATGATGCAACGATAATACCATAGATCAAAATAAGCAGAAATAATGGCACAAATGTGTTGGGCTCATTTGACCTCTAATTCAGATTCATGAAATTTTCTCAGACATGGATCCAAAGGTAGATATGTTGTAAGTAGAAAAAAAACAAAAATTGCTACATCGGACAATCATAAATTTGATTATGTACGACATTTGATCCATATTTATCACTTTTTCCTCGAACTTGAATAATTGTTTAAGGGAGAGAGAAAACTCATTTTAGTTTCAAAGATGAACTTGGAAAAGGATGAACTCAACAGAAATGCTAAATTGCTAGCATGCTTTTATATTACTCTTCTCTTGACTTATGGCACACATAACTATATGTCAGCAATATGCTACAGCGATTAGCACTCTTATAGAAACAAGAATTTTCATAACCCAGCAGTATTATCATGCTGGAGTTCTCTTATGAAACATGACCAAGCACATGACCTTCAGCTTGTCTTCAATCTTCACAGAAGTTCTGCCCTGTTCTGGATTTGTGTTGATCCTACATCCTTGGAATTGCTGGCGAGAATTATGTGCTCTCTTCTTTGTTCACAGTGCAACCACCACACTGCAGCTCTATGGTGCAAGGGACGACTCAAAGAGGTCATGTCCAGGTGGTGCCCACCCTGACACAACCTATTACTGAGTGGGCAGTTGAATCAGGGTGAGCAGTGGCCCCCCGTGACCTGACCTTTCATTTGGTCAGGGTGGGGGGCACAGACCACCCTGTCCAGACCCCTTTATTGGGGGGATTTTGGGGTCAGGGTGGGCACATGCCCACCTTGGCCCCAATGTGGCTCCGCCAGTGCAGTCATGTAATATTTCTTTAATGTGTTTAATATAAAGAAAGAAAAATAGGTTACAATGCCAGCAGGAAAAGTGACCTGCTAAGATGTTGCTCCACCAGTGCAGTCATGTAATATTTCTTTATCGTGTTTGATATAAAGAAAGAAAAATAGGTTACAGTGACAGCAGGAAAAGTGACCTGTTAAGAGCCCAACTGTCCATCTTTTACGTTCTCTCGTTCTACACCTCAAGATTTAACCATCCATAATGGTACCATAAATAATTCAGCATTAGCAAAATTTAGGCGTCAAATACCATGGTAAATAAATGCATGATTTACATTCAAATTTAGCAGATCCAAAACAGTTTTATGTCCTCAATGCCTTAAACACTTCTAAAAATATATAATTGCAAGTGTTTCTTGCATAATCCAAAACCGAAGATGCACTTATCATTGCTTCTTTAATAAAAAAACATGCTTTGGATTGAATCAATTTAACAAGAAATTTTGATTTTTACTTCATTAAGTTTAAGTGCAATATGAGCCATTGTTTTATTATCACACTGAAACCACCTCTAAACATGAAACTTGATTTTTACTTCATCAAGTTTTAGTGCAACTTTCATCCTCAGCTAAGCCATAGAGAATATATTTGTAAGTTCAAATTAAGCAAACACCCAAAATTTTGCCCTATGAAGCCAATTAGGAAGGTTTGGGAGATAAAATTGTTTAATACCTACTTATTACTCACTATATATATATATATATATAGATGAGTGGGGTGTAACGTCAAACACACAAAATGTTCAACATTACATCGGATGCACGCACACCGCTGATCACATGTGATCAGCAGATAGCGTGCAATCTTAAAAAAAAGGTTTTTAGTGGCTATTGCGACCGCTGCTAAAGACCCTAGAGGAATTGACTGCGCTAATGCCTCCTTTTTGCACCAAATCAACGTGCAGCCCACGTTCGATAGGAGTCCACTATTATGCCCAATTGATATATATATATATATATATATATATATATATATATATATATATATATATATATATATAGTCAATTGTAAGTACAATCTAATTGGAATCTCATCATGGTAGTTATTTTGACTCAATCTAACCTCATAGATGTGTTCAAAATGGTCGATTTAGTGGGAATAGACTGTTGGATCATGTTTTTTTTTGGCATAAAAAATGTTTCTTAAGTTGAAAAGAAAAAAAATTGGTGCATTTACAACCTTTGACTTTTTTATTATCAGAAAAACCTGCAAACAGGTCGGATTAAAGATATGATCTACATGCTTGGTTTTAAAGGGACCAGATCCGTTTTAAAGGGACCAGATCTTGAATCATCTGATTGTGATAAATAAGCAGGATTTTTTATGGCTTGAAGATCGATGGCTCAGAATTTTCATAAATATTCACACACCCAAAAATCATATTTTTTGTCGAAAAAGCATGATCCATCTAAACACATCTGTAGGGTCAGATTTGCCGAAAAAATATTGGAAATGCCTAGTCCACACTCTAGTTCTCATATTCTAGTGGCCCTATATATATAACTTTAAACTAGTAATATTACGGTTAGCAACATCAACCAATTAGAATGACTAAACCACCCTTAAAAGTAATCACATTTTTGAAATTACATAGTTACTTTTGGGGTGTAGAGTGAGATTCATTTTGGAAGAAAACCAACAAACCATATTTTTAACATGTTCCCCACTTTTTTGTTAGAATTAACATTATAGATATGATGTATATAGTTTCCTTAGTAGAAAACAGGTTTAGAATCATGTTTTTGCAACATGTAAGTTGGTTTTCCAAGGCTTCAAAAATCAATGGTTCGGAATATACCATAATTTCATGACTCAAAAAATCATATAAGTCGAAGAAAGATGAATTGAAGTGTGATCCCTAGCAAACAAACCATGCTGAACACATCTCTGAGGTTAGATTGAGCGGATACAACTTGCACTTATGATTTTCAAATAGATGATACATAGAGTACACAGCAGCAAGTATATAAACATCTCTCTCTCTCTCTCTCTCTCTCTCTCTCTCTCTCTCTCTCTCTCTCTCTCTAGAGAGAGAGAGAGAGAGAGCTGTCACACGAACACTCCATTTTCCCTCCGTCCCCATGTCAACACGCATGTCCCCATGTCGACACCTGGACACGCCATTTTACCCTCCTTACATACAAGTTTGTATTCAATTTAGAATTTATAATTATATTTTCAGTATATAATATATATTTTAGATATAGAACATATATTTAGACTATATTCAGTTTATTTTGAATTTATTTTGTATTTATGTGATATTTAATATACATATAGCCATGTACCCATACCCCCATTTTTTGAAATTTCCGTGTCGTACCCTCCATACCCGTACCCATACCCATACCACATAGGGAGAGAGGACTACAAAGGGCTTCTACTGCTGGCCTTTGTTTGAAGTGTTCATTCTGTATCAATACTAACTACAACTACGCCCGGCTCACTATAGAATCTAAAATTAGCCAATATTACAGCAGTCAGCCTAGCCACCACATCATGATGGAAAGGTTACATTTTGCATCTCCCAAAGGGTAGGGGCTGCTCACATAAGTAGGGGGCTTTGCCAGCCTAAATCCAGTAGATGGGCCAAATGTGCTTAAATTTTACAAAGCAGTGTAATAAGTGAATGACAAATGATAGATAACTGTCAATAATAATTTGAATACCACAGTATGTGATAAACCACGTAATCAGTCAGAGGTATAACACATAATCAGCTAGACGTATATCTATATCATATAATCAGAGGTATATCATACTCTTTTAGCATGTCAATGGTTGCCAAAGCCAATAGAAAGTGAAAGTCCAATAGGTTCATGCTAGATTAATAAACAAAATTACCCTTTAGCAGCACCATTGCAAAAAAACTTCCTAATCTAGTACATTCCAATGATATAAGAAGGATTGAATGTTAAATCGATGAAACAAATTTGTAACAGGATATTGCTTTTGTAGTTTGTAATCAAGTTCTTAGGAAATTTTCACTTCAGAAATCAGCTGCCAGCCAATTTATATAACCTGGTGGCCTATGCATGATTCAATGATCCCAAATTATTTATCAGAATATACGCTTCTAGCACCATCTCTGACCCTCCCCGCCCACATATCCTACTGGAGATTGCAGCTTAATTTCACATAGTACAATTCAATCTTCAAAATACATTTTGGACCCAAAGAATTGCGCTTTATATTTTCTATATTAAATTTTTAACACTGATCTGTTTGCAATGCTATAGTACATCTGGCCTATCATTTTTATTCATAGGAATCAATTGTCTTTTCCACAAAATTCCAAATCAATAATGTCAAGTGTTTGTTAGATGGTCTAGGTGTGAGGCTGAGGCAGGCAGCAAGTCAGTTTCTAAAACATTGTTAATCACAATCTAGGGAAGGCTGGTGGATAAGTTGCATTTGTCCTTGAAGATATGTTTAGAAGTCCCATACACGGTTAGTTCCTTAGAAGAAATCATGTGTAAAACAAATTTGCAAGCACAAAGTGGCACAGAGCAAGAACTCTTTGTGAAAAGTGAAATGAGTGATACCATGCAGTAAGAACAGCAAGTGCACAGAATTTCTGATCAGAAAAAAAAACGTGACTCACAAGTTCATTCAGTAAAGCAGGTTGTTCTTCAAACAGATCCGGTAAATGTTTTCTCATTGCATTTTCCAACTTCAAAGCGTCACTTCCTGGGGCCCCATACCATAGCTTTGGATCCCCCCAGTGGAGATAATTCAATGAGCATAGGTGGTGATCCTCAACATGCTACCACAATAAAGAAATAAATTAAAAGAAGGTACCAGAAGAACATAAAACCAATTAATGTCAATACAAAATGGTAAACATATCAAACTGTGTCCAGTATGGCATAAATAATATATTTGTAGAGCACGTATTATTCAGAGTGGGACAGTAATTGATACTACACCAAGTGAAGAAAGTTTCAACCAGACTATAGGTTCCATAACATAATCTCATGTACCTACCCAGCAAAATGATGAGAAACACATTCCTATGTATAGCCATGGAACCAGAACACCAGAAATATCTGCCTGTTCAAAAGCAAGTATAGATCTAGGAAGGCGTGCAAAATTGTTCAAGTTCCAACCAGATGTTACGTAATAATCAGAATCACATTGACAAGTCAAAGCCTCCTTTGGAAACCCACTACCAAAATTTTCAGTAACCAAATCAGCACCATAATGCACCTACAACAAAAAGATATGAATTTAAGTTAAAATGACAATTTAAGGGACAACCGGCTTCCAGATGTAGACTAGAGGGTACCTCAACTTCATCAGATGCTTTCTCAACCAATCTCCAGTATTCACCTTCAATATCGTCAACCGACAATTCCAACTTCCTTTTGGGTTCATCGTCACTGGAGGATAAATTCTTAGAGGAATCTTTAACTCCAAAATATTGTTCCTTAAAATTGTCTGCATATTTTTGAAAAGCTTCTAGAGTGTACTCTGGACCAGGATGGAAGCCAAATCTTTTATCCTTGTCACAAGCTGCAGATTCACTGACTTCAGATCGGCTAGAATTATTATGCCTACGAGGCACCATTGTCCATGACTGTCTCCTTTTCCTCCTCCTGCAGGTTTTAGTTTTCTTTCTTGCGGGTTCTCTATTCTGAAGTTTGTCAACTTCTTGAATTCGAGTCTCAAACTTAGAATTTTGCCACAGGTTTCTCTCTTTTAAAAGACAGGGTGGCTTAAAGGAAGAAGGTGGGACAATGCGGCATATACCAACCACTTCCACCTTCGAGTAGATGCTTTCAATGTATTTAAGTGTATCTTTGAACTCCTGCAACAAGAATGATTTCATTTTTGGTTGCTTTACGGCAAAGAAATTTTTACTCAAAAATGATAAGACAATAACCTTACCTCTTCACTTGGATAAAATACAGGGGCTTCATCGATGATCGGCCTACAAGCTTCTTCAGGTCGCCATTGTGAAAAGACCTTTCGTAATATCAGACAATAGCCCAATCATGACATGTGTGTGCAAAAAAGAGAAAAATATATAAGCATGAAAAAGTTCTGATAACAGAAAACTTTTGAATCAAACAGATCTTGCAATGTCTCATTATCTACAAAAATTAATCTGATGAACACCATTTGTGACAACAAAAACCAACATAAATATGCTATATATGTGGAGTAAGAATTTCAACAACAATGTGATGATAATATGACATTTTAAACTTTTCATATTTCTTGATTTCCTAACATCAATAAAACTTGTGCTTTTCTAAATTTTTTAATTTTATTTTTTTCAAAAGTTTTCACATTTAATATTATTTGAGAACATCAATAAAATGTTTTTAATTCTTTCTTATTTTCCAAGACTACCAGAACTTTATTAACAAGAACTACCGGTTTCTAAGAACTTGCAGATACCCATTATGTTGCCAAGAAGTTGATATTCATTGACTATGTTTAGTACCAATTATGCCCCACACCAAGTGATTTGGATGTTAAAATAAGCTCTCGAATAGTGATAACGTACCTGCCTAGATTAAGCTATGATAAACATCTTAATAAATAAATCACAGTATCAGTAGTGCTTGACCCAATGCATTCTGGACCCCAAATGAATGACACTGTTTGGATCCACTAGACCTTTTATAATCAAAATTCAAGGTAATCATTGTTTATTCTTTATAACATACATATATAATCATTAGTACAAACATTGTTTCATCCAAGGCATTCTGGATATACTTATCGCTTATTCTTTAGAGAAACACATATATAATCTAATCATAGTATCAATATTGTTTGGTTCAAGCCATTCTGAATATCTAATGAATGATGAAATAACATCTGATGCTTCTTTTACAGTCAGAACCAACAACCCACATGCATGATGCATGCACACATCCATACACATGTCTGCACATGCACACACGCACATGTGCTTGTTAAAATATGTTGTAATTTCGTATATATATTTTATATATATAAGGTGATACATATACATATATTACATATGTATATGTATCTACCTATATATATATATAATATATATATTGATAAGGGTAGTTTAGGTATTTTACACATTCATTTTCGTGAATATGGTTTTGTAATTTTATCTTTTTTCTTCTTTTACTTTTTCTTTTTCATTTAATGCTTGTACTTGCATTGGGAGGGGCCCAACCCACTAGTCGTTGGACCCCTCCAACGGTCACATTTGTGACCGTTGGAGGGGCTCCAACGACTATGTGGAGCCCCTCTCAATGCCTCCTAAAAGCCCTATAAATATGGGCAGCTCCTCTTGTATTTTCTCAAGGGATTTGGGATTATAGCCCAACCTCTTTAGTTGTTTATGAATCTTATGAGTGCATTTGCACATTTGTGATTCTGTGTGTTGTGCTTGTTGTGCACAAGTGTTCTTGGGTGTGTATGTTCACACATTTATTCTCAAGGTTATTGCGTTATCGACTAAAGTATCTTGTTGAAGATACTTTTACATGGTATCAGAGCCTCGTTGAAAAGGAAGAATTGCGATTCGCCCTCTTTTGCATTCCTCGAAAAGCGTGCCTTCAAGTTTTTTGAAATCAAAGAGGATCACCTTCTTCGAGCAATATTTTAGGAGCCTCTCTTGTCAAGAAAGACGCGAAAAGTAATTAAGGTACGTATTATCCCTTGAATTCTTTCCTCTCTAATGGGCGAAAAAGACTCTCATTTCTCTCTTGGGTTTAAGCTTAATGGCTCAAACTATCACGTTTGGGCCGGTAATATGGAAGCTCATATTAAAGGAAAGGGGCTTTGGGGTTACGTTCATGGATCCATACCGGAACCGGAACCCAAAATTACCATTATTGAAGGAGGGGATATTAAGATCCTTGAAGGGGATGAAAGACAAAAGGCCCTTGAAGAGTATTCTAAAAAACATGATGATTGGGAAATGAAGAACTTCAAGATCTTATCTTGGATTTTCTCATCCGTTGAGACCAAGATAAACGCCAACATCATCAAATTTAAAAAAGCTTCCGAAGCTTGGGTATATCTTGAGAAAATGTACACCTCAAGAGATCTATCCCACAAGTACTTTCTCCAAAAGAGGGCTTTGACCCTCCAATAAAATGACATGACCATTCGGGAGTACTTTGCCGAATTATCCTCTATTTGGGACGAGCTCGCAATTCTTGAACCTAAATGGAGTGGTGAGGCAATCGAATTAAGGCACAAACAACTTGAGGAAGACCGGTTCTTCAATTTTTTAAATGGCCTTAGACCCGAATTTGAACAAGTTTGGTCCTCTCTTCTCTCCGCCTTCACATCCCCCTCACTTGAAGATGTTATCACCAAGCTAAGTGGTGAAGAAACCCGTATGGGGATTGGTAAAAATAATCCTAGTATTCTTGTTACTTCCTCTACTCAAGAAGATGGTGAAATGGCTAATGTCGTGTCAAGACCGAGAAATAACATGAAATCCTATAGACCTCCTCATTTCAAGAATCAAGGAGGAAATGATCGGTATGGCAAAAGAGACTATAGCAAAGTGACTTGCTACTATTGTAAAGAACCCGGACATATCAAACCTTTGTGTCCTAAATGGAAGAAATTGATTGCAACGGCTATGACATCTCAAGTTGAAGAACGACCTTCTTCATCAAGTGAGTCTCTTTCTCTTCAACAAATTGTAGATGCACTTCAACCTCTTCTCAAGGGAGGTACTTCCGGAGCCGCTATGTCATCTTCTTCCCCCGGTAAGACATCTTGGCTTTTAGATTCTGGGGCATCCTTTCACATGACCCCTAGCTCTTGCTCTCTTTCAAATTTTTCTAAAAATTCTTTTCCATCCTTTGTCTCAACCGCGGACGGAACATCTCTTGAGATTAAAGGAATAGGTAATTTTGAAAAACAAGACTTCTTTGTTCCAAAAATTCGTTTTATTCCAAACCTTAACTTAAATCTTTTTTCCGTCTCCCAACTCTCGGACCATGGTTGCGATATAAAATTCTCTTCTAATAAATGTTGGATACAGGATCGCCAGTCCGGGAGATTGATTGGGGAAGGCTCTAGAAGAGGAGACCTCTACTACGTAGATTTTCTTCAAGTTCCCAAGAGTCAATTTTGTAACGTTGTCCAAAACAAAGATATTCATGTATGGCATAAGAGATTGGGTCATCCCAATATTGTTAAGATCTCTTATTTGCCTTTTATTAAACATCTTTGTAAAAGTGATTTTTTGTGTAATGAATGCATTCTTGGAAAAATGAAATGTTTGCCTTTTCCTCAAAGATCCATGTTTACGACAAAACCATTTGAAATTGTCCATTCCGATGTATGGGGACCGGCTCCGGTAATGTCAAAAGGAGGATTTTCATATTATGTGATCTTCGTGGATGACTACTCTAGGTTTTGTTGGATTTATTTCCTTAAACATAAACATGAAGTTTTCTCAACTTTTAAAAGTTTTCACATGATGATTTCAAATCAATTCAATGGATGTTTAAAAATCTTTAGGTCTGACTCTGGAGGAGAATACCTCTCAAATGAATTTAAGAGTTATCTTGAAAATTTTGGTATTCTTCACCAAAAATCTTGTCCGAAAACCCCTCAACAAAATGGGTTAGCCGAACGAAAGCACAGGCACATCATTGAAACAACTAGGACTTTACTCATTTCTCAAAACATTCCAAAAAATCTTTGGGCTGAGGCAGCCCTTACTTCTGTCTATCTCATAAACAGACTCTCATCGAAGAATTTAAACAAAATTTCTCCCTTTGAAAAACTGTACGATAAGGAACCTGATTATAGCAGGTTAAGGGTCTTTGGGTGTAAATGTTTTGTTCTTACTGATAAGAATGACAAACTTTCTCCTAAAGCCATTCCTTGTGCCTTTCTTGGCTATTCTGAAACCCAAAAGGGGTTTCGTTGTTATGATATCAAAAGTGATAAATTGTATGTTTCCAAAAACGTGAGTTTTTTGGAAAATATCAGTGGATTTGAACGTTGTGACCCCCATAATGAAAATATGGATTATTCCTTTTTATTTGATTTACTGAATAAAGACGATGATACTAGTGATAATGAGTCAGATCAAAGTAACCCAAATGAATTTGAAACCGAGGAAAACATCTCCTTGCCTCCTTCGTCACATCAACCTATTGAATTACCTAGAGACCCTATCACCTACTCTCATAGAGATCAAAACAACTTTAGGAGTGCTCTCGACAGATATAATGATGTCAGTCCCAGTGCCTCTCAGAATGAAGTGATCCCTCGTAGAACTGAGAGAAGTAGAAGGCCTCCTTCTAGGTTCATTTCCCATGACTCTTTTTCACCAAGATATAGAGTCTGCCTTAGTGCCATCCACTCCTATATAGAACCTAGAAATTTTGAAGAAGCACGAAAGTGCCCTGAATGGATTAATGCAATGGACAATGAACTTGAAGCTCTGAGAAGAGCCAAAACTTGGGAGTTTCAAACTCTGCCTAAAGGCAAGAAAACAATAGGGTGCGGATGGGTTTTTAAAGTAAAAACTAAAAGTGACGGATCCCTTGAAAGGTATAAAGCTCGCTTGGTTGCAAAAGGATATAGTCAAGAATATGGTATTGACTATGAAGAAACTTTTGCTCATGTAGCTCGTATGGTCACTATCCGATGTCTTATAATCGTTGTCTCTATCAACAAATGGAACATCTATCAAATGGATGTTAAAAATGCCTTTTTAAATGGTGATTTAAGCGAAGAAGTTTATATGGATGCTCCTCCTAGAATGGAGACTCCTAAGGGAAAGGTGCTTCGTCTTCAAAAAGCACTCTATGGCCTAAAACAAGCCCCCATGGCTTGGTATGATAGATTTAACTCTGTAATGATTGAGAATGGTTTTTCCTCTTGTTTTAGTGACACTGCTCTTTTTGTTAGAAAATCCAATGCAGGGATTGTTATTTTACTTCTGTATGTTGATGACATGCTCATCACTGGGAGTGACTCTAACGGGGTTAAGAGTATAAAATCTATCTTAAAAGATAGATTTGAAATGTCTGACTTAGGTTTTCTAACTTATTTTTTGGGAATTAAAGTAGCATACTCTCTTAGAGGATATTTCTTATCCCAAACTAAGCTTGCTTCTGAGATCATTGACAGGTCAGGTATTACAGATGAGAAGCTTTGTGAAACTCCTGCGGTAGTAGGAGCAAAGATGAAAATTGATGATGGAGTTCCCCTTTTGGATCCTACACACTACAGACAGCTTGTAGGATCATTGATGTATCTGAGTATTACCAGACCAGATATATCTCATGCAGTCCATACTGCAAGTCAGTTTCAGCATGCGCCTACATCCGTTCACATGAGTGCCATCTTATGAGTCGTAAGATACATAAAGGGTACTCTAAATAAGGGAGTTTTTCTGTCCTCTTCTTCTGACTTAAAATTGATTGCGTATACTGACTCAGATTGGGGAGGTGACCCTAATAACCGTCACTCTACCACTGGTTTTTGTGTGTTCTTAGGAGACTCTCTAATATCGTGGAGATGCAAGAAGCAACAAAAGGTGTCACTCTCCTCCACAAAAGCTGAATATCGTGCCATGGCAACTACTACCATGGAGATTGTTTGGATTCATCAATTGCTAGAAGACATGGGGATTACAATAGAAGGGCCCACTAAGCTTTGTTGTGACAACAAGAGTGCAATCTACATTGCGAAAAATCACACCTTTCATGAGCGGACTAAACACATCGAAATGGACTGTCACTATGTTCGTGAAGCATATCTAAAAGGAGTCATTGATCTTCCTTATGTCACGTCCGAATATCAGCTGGCAGACTTCTTTACTAAAGCTTTGTGCGCTCCGCGATTCAACTTCCTTCTTGGCAAACTATCGGTCATCTTGCCCTAAGTTTGAGGGGGGTGTTAAAATATGTTGTAATTTCGTATATATATTTTATATATATAAGGTGATACATATACATATATTACATATGTATATGTATCTACCTATATATATAAAATATATATATTGATAAGGGTAGTTTAGGTAAGGGTAGTTTAGGTATTTTACACATATTCATTTTCGTGAATATGGTTTTGTAATTTTATCTTTTTTTCTTCTTTTACTTTTTCTTTTTCATTTAATGCTGTACTTGCATTGGGAGGGGCCCAACCCACTAGTCGTTGGACCCCTCCAACGGTCACATTTGTGACCGTTGGAGGGGCTCCAACGACTATGTGGAGCCCCTCTCAATGCCTCCTAAAAGCCCTATAAATATGGGCAGCTCCTCTTGTATTTTCTCAAGGGATTTGGGATTATAGCCCAACCTCTTTAGTTGTTTATGAATCTTATGAGTGCATTTGCACATTTGTGATTCCGTGTGTTGTGCTTGTTGTGCACAAGTGTTCTTGGGTGTGTATGTTCACACATTTATTCTCAAGGTTATTGCGTTATCGACTAAAGTATCTTGTTGAAGATACTTTTACAGTGCTCACATGTACAAATTAAGTGATATGTGGAGGAAACTTGATCAGTAGACATTACAATAACTACAGGCTTTTCTGGTTCAAATTCTAGAAGGGCTATCTCCCAGCTGCCTACGCAAGAGAACAAAAAAACAGTTTAATTGATCAGGGTTAGGAAACCAAGTTAAGGCACAATTATGGAAGTTAAAGAATCACATGAAGTTTATCAAGTTGGTGCAAAACTATTTCTTTAGGAAGTTCTTTGATAAGAGTCAATGAAGAATTAAAAAACAAATCCTAAAATGAATGAAAAGAAAACTGCGGCAACAGGAGAAAAGGGAAAACTCAAAAATGTTGACAATCATGTGCCAAGAAATGGGAAAAGAATGTAAAAGAAAACTTTTCTTTTTTTTCAGAACATGAACTTAAATGAACAGAGGGAGAAGATTCTGATGGTTTGAAACAGGTCAAAAGCAGAAAATTAAAGAGTTTGATATTTTTCCTTTTTTATTAATATGGATACACGTCCATTTTATCCATGAGAACCATGATAATTAGCATGGGCAGTTGTTCATACTGTGCATAGAAGGGTGATCTAATATTTTTTTTACTGAAATAAAAAAAACTAAGTAAAACATGTTAAGGGTATTTTTCTTTTTCTTTTTCCACTGGGATACAAGCATCATTTTAGGTAGAGTGATAGGAATAATGTAAAACCCGCTAAAAAAAATGGACCCGGGCCGGGTCGGGTCCGGACCCGACCCAGGCCCCCCTTCATTAGGGTTTCATAACCAGACACAGAGGGAGGATTTGTTAAAACAAATCCTCTCCCCTGTGCGCCGCGCCCTGCCCACGCCGCTCCACCCTCCTCGACAATTAAGGAAACCCCTTGGGGGTTTCCCCGATTGTCGCCTTCCCCGAGTCTTTAAGAGAAGGGCATGAGGGGAGGGGAGGCACACATCCCTTCTCTCCTCCTCCTCCTCCTCCTCTCCTCCCGACGCCGCTGCCCTCGATCTCCTCTGTGCTCGCCACCTCCGCCGTCACTACGCCCCACGCCGACGCCGGCCACCGCCTCCCAGGTACGCCACTCTCCTCCTCCCTCTTCTCCTCTTCGTCTCTCTCTCTATCACCTCGCCGGGAGGCCGACAGGCGGCGCACGGCCCCTGCCGCGCCCTCCCGCCTCGCCTGTACCCATCGGAGGCCCGACAGGTGGCCTACGGGGCCCCTGTCGCCTCCCCCTCTCTCTTGAGGTTGCAGGTGAGCCTACAGGGGGTTAGTCACCCCTGCGGCACCCCCTCCTCCCTTCTTTCCCTCTCTTTGAGGGCTTGCCGAGAGGCTGGCAGACGGCATACTGCCTGTGTCGTGCTTTCCCTCTTCACCTCCCTCTTTTTCCCCCTTCTTAGGGGTTCGCAGGGAGGCCGGCAGGCTGCGTGCGACCCCTGCCGCGCCTTGCGTATCCATCAGGGGCCTACGGGGCCCCTGTCTACGCCTTCTCTTCCCTGTGAGAGATCGGGCGACCCACAGGAAGTCGGTCGTCCCCCTGTCTCCCTGCCCCTCTTCTTTTAAACCCAGCAGGGGCCATCTTCGTAGGGGTCGGCAGGAGGCTGATGGCTCCTGCCGCCCCGATCCCTCTCTCGTCGGCAGGGGCTAGCCCCCTGCCCCTTCGGTGCAGACGGCAGGGGCTGCCTCCCCTGCTGTTTTGCTGCCATCGGCAGGGGCTCGACCCCTGCCGATTCGCCATCGTCGGCAGGGGCTAGCCCCCTGCCCCTTCGGTGCAGACGGCAGGGGCTGCCTCCCCTGCTGTTTTACCGCCATCGGCAGGGGCTTGACCCCTGCCGATTCGCCACCGTCGGCAGGGGCTCGACCCCTGCCGATTCGCTGCCGTCGGCAGGGGCGCGACCCCTACCGCTTCGTTGCTATCGGCAGGGGCTGCCCCCCTGTCGATTTCGCTGTCATTGGCAGGGGCTCGCCCCCTACCGCCTTAGTGCCGTCGGCAAGGCCTCGTCCCCTGTCGCCTAATTCTACCCTTGCCCTGTTGCACCATTAATTATATTAACATAATTGAATATTTTTCACACTCTTGCAGATTTACACAACAGGTCCCGATCGTGCTCCGCGGCTCAACCCTCGTATTATCCTCACGCGTAGGCGTACGCAGCTGCACGACATCCCAAGGTAGGGTAAAGTCGCACAAAAGGGCAATTGATGAACGTATTTAAGTTGAAATAATTAGGATGCCCATGCTAGATATGCTTAGATTTATATTGCTTCTGCGTTGCATATTTTCTTGTCTGCATATTTATGAGTCGATGTATGATTTTACTCTTTGAGTATTAAATTGCGTATTTGCTTATGTGATTGAAGGTGGTTTCGTACTTTTTGCCATACTTATGCCCTTAATTGCTTGCATATATGCTTGTCTGTTCGTTCCTATGGGTCGATGTACAATTTCATTCTTCGATCATTATTTTGCATAAGTTGATTACGAGTTGAGGTGTGGTTTCATATTTCTTGAAATACATATGCCCTTGTTTGCTTGCATCCATTTTTGCCTGCACGTTTCCTTTGAGTGAGGTACGACTTTGTGTCTCGTGTATTACTCATGACCTTATGTGTTTGTCTGTCTAACTGGTCAAAGTATGGTTTGGCACCTCGTGTGTTACTTATGTGTTTTTCGCTTGATGTGCGGCATCGCAAGTCGAGAGTTGCTTGTCGTCATGTTATAACCTGCATATGCTCACACTTATGGTAAATATGTACTTACATAAATGAAGTCTTGTGCCTATCCTGATTCAGTTGTTTTCAAAACACTAGAAGTTGTACTTGCGCATTGCAGTTCTTTAAATGAGGGTTTCCTCCTGCGAACCCAGTGCTCTTCAAATGGCACAGCTCTTGCAAAGTTAAGTTTTAATCCTCGCAGGATGTCGAAGTTGCATTTGAGTCCTCCCAAGTCCGCACACTTGGGAGAAATATTTTATAACCCTGATTCGAGTTGCGACCTAATTCGAATAACCCCGATCAGGGGTATAAGCATATAAATGAGTGGGGTTCTGTTGAAGGACCCATTCTGTATTTATCAATCTAGTGTCACATGTCGATAATAAGATAAATTTTGGATGTAAGATTGATAGTGTTGCGCCTTGCGTGAATGACTTAATGTGGCATTATGGCTTTTAAGGATGAATCGTGCCAAATGAGCACTCTTATATTCTTTGGATCGTTATGAAGTTGTGTGTTGGGTGTTCCTTTTGAGAAGCCCACACACCTTCCTTGTTCAGTATAGCGTACTTTTAGACATGCATAACATGTTAAGTACTTTGTTGATCGGACGAGAGATCCGAGATGACCTTGCATCATTGAAATATGAAAAATGTTGTTGAAGTGAATTCAAGACTTATCTTGCCAGGCTGTGTTGTATTAATTCTTTTGCAGATAATATCTGTTGGGGTTTCTTTTGTGAAACCATATCCCTTTCATCGTACTCGTACTTATGACATGTACGACCGTACTTTTTGACAAGTACGTCTTCTTACGTTGCGATGATTGGATGAGTAGGTTGTGGCAACCTCGATGAGTGCAAATAACAAAATGTTGTGATCACCTAAATAAGTGATGTGTTCGCCTTCACCGGCAAGATACTCGAGTGGGTCGAAAGACCAGAGTATGTAGAATGGGTCTTCAGTTAACTACCCCTGATGTACTCATTCGAATCGCTGACTCCTGTCAGGAGAGAGGACAGGAAGGTACAAAACTTTGATGGACAGGCCATTAATGGCAGTTACGAGCAAAAGACTCGGCTTCCTCAGTCATCAGAGTTAGGGGAATGAGACTACTATAATTATCCTAGATGGTAGTTCTCCATGATTGGGATGCATCCATTGTTTATGCTGCTTTGGGTATTTCTCTCTTGGTCACCGACCGTCCCCTTAGGTGCGGACTCAGTCAGCTATTCGGGTTATCATAAAATACATAGCATAATAAACCCTTGGATCAGTCTAGGCTGTTTCTAGAGTCGTGCCTTGTGCGTACCCGCTTGGCCAGTTAATATTGAAACATAATTTAAATCTGATCACATAATGTGTTCAATCATGCACGTGTGAAAGTTATAGTGTACAACAGGTTCAATACTTATGGAATTGTGTGTGTGGTTGATGAAGCATTGTATTTTGCCAGTTAACTTTCTTGTGCAGCGCTTTGCTTGTAATAGTTAGCCTACTTGTGTCAATAAAATGCTTGTAATAATTTTAGCATTGTGCTCATGGTCGTTGCTCTGTGAATCTGTTGAAATTAAATTACTATATAATTGTCTATCTACTTGACATATTAAATTATTTTGCTTAATTATGTTCAATATTGTCCTGTCTGTGCACCTACCAGTTTTTAGTGAAACTGACCCATTTTATGGGCAGGTTTTGGATAGGTAATACAGTCTGCGATGACACGATGGTGTGATGAGGTCAAGATAGAGCTTTTTCCCTGACGTTTCGCTCCTGAGGACATGTTGGTAAATTTGGTATAAAGTGTGTTTCAAAATTTCTCTTTTATTAAACCGTGAGTTAATAAAACGGTTTTAGTAAGCTTCTTCTTGGTTTTAACAAACGAATTCTCAATTATTGAAACTCTGTTTCTAAACCATTTGATTTCAATGGTTGTGCGGGATTTGACAAAAGAAAAGTTTACGCTGTAATGTGCTCAAGATCCATTGACTTGTGGTTTTAAAAATATCATTTTCCGCTGAAGTATTATTTAAACTCTGATTATTGTATGATTTCAAAGCTTTCTAAACTTTTCTAAAAAGTTACAAGTCTGGATTTTTGGGCCGTTACAAATAAAGTGGTCAGTTTGTGCTTAACAAATAACATCATCGCTTAAACCAATTACTCTCATCGTTAAGATGAAAAAAAATTTATCAACCAACAAAATGCCAAACTAATAATAAATAACTAAGAGAGTCAGAGCTAAATAGCACTCAAAAGTTCCCTGGATCAATGGCTTAAATTAGTAGCAATGTTTGTCAAGATAGCCACCATATGATGCCAAAAATTGTACAAGACAAAGCAAGAGAAGATTATGGACGAAACATTTTAATCATCCAATCATTTCCATGGGCACAAGATCCAATGCCAATTTCTATCCAAAACAACACGAATTTCCCAAGTGGATGAAAAATAATTTTGTTGGTGATCAAAGATGCATTATAGTAATTTAAAAGATTACTCTTAGAAACATAGATTGAGGAAAAGTTGTTCTCTCCAAAAAAAAAGAAAAAGAAAAAATTTAAGATAACATAGGTGTATAATTAATTACTAATATCATAGTTGACTAAATACTAACTTCACAGCATTGCTCAGCATCCTATTTAGATTCTGAACCACTATCAAACAACTCATATATCCATGTTTTACATATGAGTGACCACATAACCATCATTATTACAACTATGAGTATTTGGATCACTTAGGGGGCAGAAGCTACTCTTCAGAAGCATGTTCGTTTTTACCTCATTTTATAAAATTAAAACTGAATTAAACCCATATGTATTGTTTTTGAGTTTTTTACCTTTTCATGACTTCCCCTCCAAGAGTATTTTATTATGATCATCATGCACAATCTCCAAGTTCTGAGGCTTAGACCTTTGACAAGTAATTTAGGGAACTCAGAGTTTCACATATTCATCAATGGAGAAGAAACACAAAGAAGAGAGAAAACTAGAAACTTCATTAAGATGCAAAATGAATGGTTACAACAATATATAAGGGTCTATCCCTCTATGGCACTACAGGACAAAAATAGTTGGCTCTACAGCCCTACAACTAAGACAAAAATATAACAGTACCCAATATGTACATAAGAAGGGGTAGCACTTTGAATAGTAAATCTTGTATTACACTTTTCAACACTCCCCTCAAACTTGAGATGATGCAAGCTAAATTACCCCAAGTTTGGAACAAAATGACTGAAAGTGTAATTGCACAAGACTCTTAGTGAAAATGTCTACTAGTTGCTCTTTTGAGCCCACACGCTTCCTGTGGATCCCACTCGGATTTTGAAAATGAAAACAAGGGGTTTTCCACTAAAAGATTTTTTTTCTTTAAAATGGACCCAAAACCGGATCCAGACTTTGAAAAAGTGTGGGGACTGTTTTTCAAAGTAAAGTGCCTTTCCTCCTCCGATGAGCATGGATCAGCTAAACTAGGAACCCTTAATCTTTGTTTGGAGTGGCGTCGTTGTAGAGATTCATACCTCATATGCAAGACCTAGGAGACAACGAGTTCGGTGACGAGAACAACCAAAACTCAAGAAAAAGACAAAAGCAAACATCATACGAGCGTTAGGGCTATCAAAACTTAGAAAACACACACAAAATAAACGAAATACGAGAAAAAAAACAAATATCACCTCGGGCTTGGTAGCCCTTTCTACAGTTGACGAACACGGAAGCGCATGGGCAGCACTTCGACTAGGTGCGGACTCCAAAAATGGGTGAGACAAGGGATCTGAGTCCTAGGCTAGGCTTGACTTGATCGGCTAGGCTTGACTTGATCAGATCGACTAGGCTAGGCCTTGTAGAGACTCGAGCGGAGTGAGGAAGTAGACACAAATGAACTGCAAAGGCTGAAATAAGAGGGGATGTCTCCCTATTTATAGATTTTTAGGCAGATCCGGATGTGTTTCATGCGTATCCAGGATCTATCTAGATAGTCGACTTCTAAATAGGTTGCCCTTTGAATTGAAGGTTGGGATTGCATGGCTTACCCTAAGGAATCATTTTGGAAGAATTACTAGGCTTATCCTAACATTTTAGAAGGCCTAAACTCGAGAATCCATGATTTAAGTAAGTTGGTTTGGGCCAAAGCATATTTCTCTAGGCGAAACAAGTCTAAAATGGCAGGTTTAAAATAACTTTCACTATTTTCATCATATCTCCCACAATATAATTGATATTAACGTGAATTTTGTTTTATTTGACAGATAACACATTTATCTACAACTTTGGTTTGAATCTCAAGGCTCAAAAATGTAATTTGATAGGCCAAAAATCTATTATAAGTGGGGCCCAGTTGAAAATTGGGGTTAACCTTAGGCACACTTTACTATTTTGGCCATAAATCCCTCCCAGAGCATCCATTTTGACCTATGTCACATGGGTGTGGGTGCGGGTGCGGGTGCGGGGGTGCGGCACTTTCAAAAAACTTGGGTGCGGGGGTGCGGCAAAAATATAAAAAATTATATATATATATATATATATATATATATATATATATATATATATATATATATATATATAGTTGAAAAGTTGGACATAAATGATCTTGGGTGTGTTGACTGCACCCAGGGTCAAGTTGACCGCATCGGGTGCGGGTGCAACGCGGGTGCGGCACCTAGTTGGAGAATCCCTGTGACATAGATTTTGACCCAAATTTGTTTTATTTGGAAGGTAAGACATTCTAGAATATTTTTCCTTTTTGGTAAAAATGTCAAAAATGTCCTCTTGTAAGTCAAAATCATGTTGGAAGTCAATTTTGCCATATTTTAGACCTGTAATGACCCATTTGAGAAATCCAATCCAAGATCCAAATGGGTCAGAATTGGGGTGTCTACACTTCCATCCTCAAGTACCCTCCTAGTAAAGTGACAATCTATCTCAATGTGCTTTGTCCTCTCATGAAACTCTGAATTTTTTGCAATGTTAATAGCACTCATATTAAGGAGGTTCTTCCACAAACTGAAACACTGGTTCCCCATAAGCCATCTAATCTATATAATCTCAACAGTAACCTAAGCCATGGTTTTGTACTCTACCTTTGTAGTAGATAATGTAACTCGCTGCTAGTTTTTGCTCTTCCACGATAATAGAGAACTTCCAATGAAAACACAAAATCCCGTAATGGATACCAAGAGCAAAGGAGAAAACTCAAGACAAGGAACTCAAAACAGAGAAAGGAAGATAGAACTAGTATTACTTTAGAATGAAAGAATACAACCCTTTTTAAGGGAACTACCTCTTTGTTACACTAAAGGACAAAACTTGTTGACCTCACAACTATGAAAGAATGATAGAAATACCCCTATAAATTAAAATATACACACTTTTGAGGGGCAACACAAGAACTATATTACATTCCAACACTCCCCCTCAAACTTGAGATTATGCTAACAAAATCATTCCAAGTTTGGAAAGAAATGTTCTAAAATGAGAAGGTGAAATATTTTTTGTAAACACATCAGTAACTTGCTCTTTAGTTCTACATGTGAAAGAGAAAAATACTCCAGTCATGTGCATCTATCGCCGCCAAGCCCGCCTAATCGTGGGTGCCTAAAAAAGATAAATTAAGCAGGGGTGAGACAAACCACAAGTCTCAGTAGGTAACACGACCACCCACTATGCAATAACGAACATGGGTAGGTCACCAAACCAAATTGGACTCCAACTAAGTCCATGGCTAACAACGAGTCTCAAACCTCAACTCTATGTGGGATTTGACTCGACAAAACCTCTAACTCGAGAGGTCGCTCAAACAACTGTGCATAACCAAAATGCATATATATATATATATATATATATATATATATATATATATATATATTTCATTTAGGTTCATCTTTTGCTCTCTATCAATGCACACCACAATTTACTTAAGTTTTCACTTTCATTATTATCTCTACGAGAGTGAAATGACAATCAATTTATATGTGCTTTGTCCTCTCATGAAATTCAAGATTTTTGGCAATGTCAATTGCACTCGTGTTATCACAATAGAGAGGAGTCTTCTCATGAATGCCTATGCCAAGATACTTCAATAGTCACTCGATCCATATAAGCTATGTTGTCACTTGTGACATGGCTCTATATTCTGGTTCAGTTGCAAACAATGCTACTCTTTGTTGTTTCTTGTGCTTCCACGAAATCAATGAACTTTCAAGAAACACGCAAAATCCAAATGTCAATAATTTATCTCTAGTGGATCCCCCAAAATCAGCACATCTATTACTGCATTGTATCTCTAACATACCTAGTTATCCTTAGAACTGCAGCTAGATGTACTGATCTTGGTGCACTCATAAATTGACTAACAATATGCACATCATATGAAATATCTGGTCTGGTGATGGTTAGGTAAATTAAGCTTTCAACTAATTGTCTATATAAAGTAGGATCTTTCGATGCTTATCCATCCAAAGCTCTTAGTTTTGCGATTGCTTTGATAGGAGAATCCACTCCTTTTGTATCCTCAACAAGTTTTGCTTTAGTTACAAGTTTTGTGGCATACTTATGCTCGGCCAAATAAATTCCACGCCTTAAGAAAGCAACTTTAAGGCCTACAAAGTATTTCAAAATCCCCAAATCTTTCATTTAAAATATTTCGGATATCTTCTCCTTAGTCTCTGCAATCTTTTGAACATCATCACTTGTAACAATCAAGTCATCCACATACAAAAGGAGTATACACCTCCCATGACATGATGCTGAAACAAATAAAGCAAAATCATGATGACTTTGTTCAAAACCCATTGACTTCACAGCGGAGCTAAACTTTTCAAACCACGCTCTTAGAGCTTGCTTAAGTCCATATAATGCTCTTTTTAGCTTACACGCTCTTCCTTCTACATCAGAATAACCTTGAGGGGGAGCCAATGTAAACTTCTTCGTCAAAGTCTTCATTCAAAAAAACATTTTTCACATCTAGGTGCCATAATTTTTATGGCTTAAGAGTTTCTACCGCAAGGAGAGTTTTAATGGAGGTCATATGGCCACTGAAGCAAAGGTTTTTGCATAATCTATGTCACATTGTTGATTGTAGCCTTTGACAACTAATCTTGCTTTATTTTTTTCCACTGAGCCACATGCCTTAGTTTTAATTCTGTAAACCCATTTGCACCCTATAACATTCTTTCTAGGTGGTAGTTCAAAAGCGCCCAAGTTTGCATCCTTTTCAAAGCATTCAATTCTTCATCCATTTCTCTCTGTCATTTTTCTTTGAAAGTTGCCTAGCTCAACATAGGAATGGATAAGAGCAAAAAATGAATGATGTTTTAGAGGGAGACTCATATGAAACAATGTGAGTGGGAGGACTAGAAACACGAAAACTACAATGTACTTGGGCAAGAGGAGAGGGAATGCCTTGAGTTGCAGTGTTAGAATCAGTCGAAAGTAGATCATTGTTAAAGTTGTTAAAGAAGTTCGTGAAGAGAATGTGGTGCAATTCATTACAAATAATGCACCAAATTACGTGACAGCTGAAAATATGTTAACAAAAGATAAAACCTTCTTTTGGACACCATGTGTGGCGCATTGATTGGATTTAATGTTAGAAGATATTGGGAAGATACCAATTTTATAAATACAATATAAAAAACAAAGAAAATCACAAGATACATCTATAGCCATATATGGATATTAAATTTTATAAAAAAGTTCGCAAAGAAGAGAAAACTTCTACATTCAGGCATCACTCGTTTTGCCACATCATATCTCATGCTTCATAGCATTGGATGCCACAAGAAAGAGTTGAAGTTGTTGTTCTTGTCTTCAGAATAAAAAGTCTAATGCTAAGAAGATTTCTTGTATTGTTATTAATTATCATTATTTTTTAGTTGTCATATCATATGCAATTAAAGTTATGTTGTCTCTCGTCAAAGTATTGTGATTAGTGGATGCAGATGAACCTGCCATGAGATTTTTGTATGAAGCAATGGATAGAGCAGAGTTGTCAATCGGGGAAGCAAGAGTGAGAAGCGATAGCAAGAATCGAGACACTTCCAAAATTTTAGGAAGCGAAAAGCGCTGAACGACTTAGAAGCAAATTAGAAATCGTCTCGAAAGCGAAAAGAGAAGCGAACCAGAAGCGACCTAAGAAGCGAGGGGGAAGTAAGGGAGAAGCAAATAAGGAGAAGAAAAAAGAAAAACAAAAATAAAAACACAAAAAAATGAAAAAAGAAAGGGAAGCGAGGGGGAAGAGAGCTTCCCAAGCGCGCTTCTCAATTTTTTTGGTGTTTCCCAGCACGTTTCAGAAGTGTCACGTTTCGCGCTTCCGAAATGCGCTTCGGGGAAGAGTTCTTCCCCATGTCCTATGGCGCTTTCGGTAACCCTGGGATAGAGCAAAGGAGGAAATTGCTTTGAACCTTAGCAATGTTGAAAGAAAATATAAACCTATTTGGAACATCTTTGATAAACGATGAGATTTGCAACTCCACAAGCCTTTGCATGCAACTGATTATTATTTAAATCTTTATTTTCATTATGTTGAAAAATTCACCATAAATAAAGAAGTTATGATTGGTTTCTATGACTATGTTGAAAAAATGGTTTTTAATGTAAATGTTCGATTGAAAATTACAACACAAATAGATGCATTTAAAAAGGCAAAAGGGTTGTTTGGTAGAGAGGTAGTTGTTACAACAAGGAAACTAAAAAGTCTTGATAAGTTTGCAATTATGTTAATAAATATAATTTTTTATGTTTTATTTTTTTTTGTTAATTGTGAGATTCTTATTGTTTTTATCATTTTTTTTTGTGTTTTATTTTAATGTAGTTAATTGGTATTAGTGAAGGTCATTTGGGCATGAAATCCTGAGCTGGTGAATTTTGCAATTCGAATACTAAGTTTGACATATAGTGCATCAAAATTGGAGTACTTTCTCATTGGTACGTGACTTTGTATTTTGTTTTTAAAATAAAATTCTATAAGTTTAAATATTTTATACATTATTATCAATGATTTAAAATTATAAGTGCATTCAAAATAGAGAAATATTGATGAATGCATTGGTTTTTGTCATGTACAATATGAAGCTAAGGGAGAGAAATATGAAGATTAAGGCTACCATAGACTCAATATGTCTAGATCACATATACTTGAATGATGAGTGGATTGTTGAGAAGGAAGATCCAGTGTTTTCTAGCAATCCTAATTGGTTGGAGGATTCATGGTTGAACCAAACCTTCGACAAAAGTGTCATTGAGCATGTGCCTATTGAAGAAGCCGCTTCACATCATGGTTCACAAGGTGGTTCTAGGCAAGACAATATTGCAAGGTCATCAAGAGCTCTAGGTAAAGTTCTATAACCTTTTACCTTGTTATAAACATAAATGTATTTTTTAATTATATTTAATAAGCATTTAATACATGATTTTTTATTAAAGAAAAAAGAAAAGGATAAGAAGCAATTGATATGGAGAAAGAAAGTGTAGATGATGAAGAGACAGAGAACAAGGATGAAGGAAAACATGTTTATATGGATTCCTCAGATGAGTACATTGAAAGCTTGGATACTAATGATGTCGAGACACAAGAAAAGCCTAGGGCCTAATTCATATGGTAGGACTATGGACATTTGGCATATGTTTTTGTGTCCTTCATTTGCACTTGTAATGTTGTAAGTTGTAACCCACTCATTTTGGAGTCTTGGACAAATACATTAACTTTTGATTGTTAATGTTAATATTTTATTAGATACTTAGATAGATCAAGTTATTGCATTCATGTTACTTTTACATGTTATTCTTACATTTTTTGGTATTTATTTGATATTTCCTATTTTTTATTGGTTGTTGCTATATGAATAAAGCATTTCTTTTATTTATTTGTATTTTTAAATATTTTTAAAATTTTTAAAAATATATTTTTGAGGCTTTCTCTTTATGCCACGAGGCTTGCTCCTTGCTTCATATTTGGTGGAGCGCTTCGCTATGCCCGAAAATTTTTCACAACATTAAGTATTAATAAATAACTAAGCGACATGAATATGTCATTCCCAAACCAACCAAAGTTAAAATCAAAGTAAAAATGCTTCAAGTTTTTGTGAAATCAACATGATCCTACAATATAGATTTTCACATGATCAACATCCTGATGTCCCTCATAACTTTTTGCAGCTTCAGAAGACACACTATACAGCATAAATATTAAATCCTTTTCTGTTTGCAAAACTTTTGGCTTATAATTTCATATTTTTTAATCCCTATGCACCTTTATACAAGTTCTTGTCTATGTCACAGGGATTCGGCTAGCAGGGTGCCGCACCCGCGTCGACGCGACTCGACGTGGATGCGGGTGCAGGTGCGACACCGGGTGCGGTCAACCCAATCCTGGGTGCGTTGACCGCACCCAGGATCATTTCGGTCCATTTTTGTTTGGATTTTTTTTAAAAAAAAAAAAATTGCCCTACGAAATGGGCTTCGAAATTTTTTTAAAAAAAAAAATCTGCTAGCAGCTGACAGCAGCTGCCTTTTCAATTTCGTAAAAGATTTTCTCTCTCCACAATAAATGACAGCAGCTGCTGCTCCTGCCTTTTCAATTTCGTAAAGGATTTTCTCTCTCCACAATAAATGACAGCAGCTGCTGCTTCTGCCTTTTCAATTTCGTAAAGGATTTTCTCTCTCCACAATAAATGACAGCTGATAGCAGCTGCCTTTTCAATCCTTTTTTGTAAAGGATTTTCTCTCTCCATAATAAATGATAATGATGGTTCTTTTTAGTAAAGGATTTCCACTGTTCTCTTGACGAAATGGGTGCGTGCAGCTGTATATAAAATGAAATTTGAAAAAACCTGCGTCGCATATATATATATATATATATATATATATATATATATATATATATATATATATATATATTTTTTTTTTTTTTTTTTTTTTTTTTTGCCCCTGCCGCACCCCGCACCCGGGTTTTTTGGAAGTGACGAATCCCGGCACCCGCACCCGCACCCATGTGACATAGGTACTTGTTATCTCCATATATGACTCTTCCATCAACACATGAAAAAATTCTAGCAATGAACCCTTTGTTTCTTTCTTATATTTAGCCAAGTTGGTTTCTTTAACATTTTCTATAAGGGGCCTCCAATTTCAGATCGTACACATTCCCTATGCTTGAATCCAAGTACTTACAACCACATTGACAGTAGATGTGAGAATTTGCCCTCAAATTTGTGAATGATGAAAAAGGGATTTACATTACCTTGCTATGTTGAGATGGAGGATAGATTGCACACAACACACCACTCGACAGTCTAATAAGATTGCACATGTATACACATCGACAATCTGATCAGATTGTACATGTGTAAACCGTGACAAAATCTAATCAGATTTAACATGCTCAAACAGTAGCAAATCTGATCAGATTACATCTGCACTAACAGTGTCAAATATGATCAAATTGCACCCACCAAGCACAGTGGCAGATCTCATAGCAGTCCTCTAAAATAACATATAGACAAAATTTGGTAATAGTTATCAAAATAACATCTATATATAGGTCTGATCAACATAAAAAACAACCTATAGGCAAGTCTGATCCAGTCATAAAAAATAATATATGGTAAAATCTGATCACAATCATCAGGTTAACATATATTCAAATTTGATAACGATTATCAAATTAACATATAGTTAAGTCTAACAACAGTCATAAAAAACATATGGTTAAATATGATAACGATAATCAAATTAACATACGCATACAAGTTTGATCACTATAAACAACATATAGGCAAGTCTGACTACAACATAAAAAAAATAACCTATTGTAAGTTTGATAAAACTACACTCACATGGCATGTAGGCAAGTCTGATCAGACTACATACACAATACATAGTGCAAATCTGATCAGTTTGCACATGCTCACACGCATGTGCAATCTGACCAAAGGTAGAACTCTACCTCTTCTAGATAATACCTCTTTTTAATTAATTATTTTAATTATTTATTTATTATATGATAAAATATAATACGCGATTGAATATTCCAAAAGGAGTCACCCTCCTCAAAAAGCCTTCATATAGTAGAGTTCTACTTCAGGTAAAACTCTATCTACCCAATTTAAATTTTAAATTGATCTTAAAGTTTTAAATTGACTATATATGGATTTCGGATCCAAATCCATATCCAAGATCCAAATCCATATCCAAAATCCAAAATTCAAATGGATCCTATCTTGACCAGATCTTAATTAATGTGGGTCCTGAACTGGGTCTAGATCCATATTAACTTGGATCAAATGGAGCAAATCCAGTCTGATCCAATCCAAAAAAAGGCAAAAATAGAAGCAGGTTATTTTTAAAAAATGTGATTTTCGAGCCAACCATAACTCAATTTTAGAAAAATAGGGCACCAACGTGCTCAGAAGTATGAGACACATCTAATGGTATACATACTGTGAAGGAAAAAAAGATGTAAGAGCCTATGATCTAGCATATAGTAGAAACAATTTTCAACATCCTAAGCACTGAACACACAAAACATACTGTGAAAGAAATTTGGAAAGCAGAACATGAGGAAAATATGTCACCATGAGAGTGATGAAGCCCACATAATTGTCTACACCTATGTCACATAGGTGTAGATGCGGGTGCAGATACAGGTGCGAATGCGGCACTTTAAAATAACTTGGGTGCGGGGGTGTGGGAGGGTACAACAACAACAATAACTACGCCTTCATCCCAAAACAATTGGGGTCGGCGATATGAACCAAAAAAGAAAATCATTTTGGGTCTTCCACATGAATCCTTCTCCTCCAATCATTTCTATCCAATGCCATGTCCTTGGTGAGGTTCAAAGCATTCATATCCTTTCCTATCATCTCCATCCAAGTCTTCTTAGGCCTACCCCGACCTCTTTTAACTAATACAATTTCTCATTTCTCCATCCTTCTAACTGGAGCATCATTAGGCCTTCGCCAAATATGTTCAAACCACCGTAAATGATTCTCTCTCATCTTATTTTCAATGGATGCAACGCCTACCTTCTTCCGTATCTCCGTGTTTCAAATCTTATCTTTTATTGTATTTCCACACATCCATCTAAGCATACGCATCTCAGCTAACACTAATGAAATAAAAATAATTATCATATCATTAATTCATCATGTATAAATTCATGCAATAAATCAAATTAACAATCTACAATTGTTATTCCTCATCAATAAAAAATAACACCACACTGGTGCGGAGGTGCATATATATATAATATAGATAAAACTGGACTTGGTTAGTGTTAACTGAATCTACTTTTGGACAGAAATGGACCTCAATGTGGTTGACTTCACCTGACACAAAAGAAGTCATGTCCAAGAATCACACCCGCATGGGTGCGGGTGCGGTGCCCTGTTAGAAGAGTCCGTGTTACATAGGTCTACACCTAAAAATAACTTGATACAAGGGAACAAGACAACTACACATATCTGTGCTCAGGATAAAGCCTTCTTAAGACACAAGTCAATTTTCTTTCCATAAAAAGAGTCACAGCTAGGGATGGTGGATTATATCTTCAGCTAGACATGCATGAATGCTTCTTATAAATATGATTAATATTTCATAATCATGTTGCATGTTGCAACTCCTCAATAGCAAAAGCACATTAACGATGTCTGTAAGAGTCTGACTCCAGCACCAAATATTAAACAAACTACCCTGCTCCAACTAGGGTTAGGAATTACTGAAATCCTGCTTATTATTTCAATATCTAGTAAAACAGCTTATCTCCATATTAGTGGTTCGAATCATTGCTACATTTCTAGCCCTTGGATGATCATGGTTAGTTGTAAATATTCTGAACTAACATCACTAAGCCTAATTCTACCGACTAGTGATGCTTTCATGAAAAGGCTACCATATGAAAACGCATTTACAGGAGTGAAAAATAAGGCCAAGAGTAACATAAGAATGAAAACTAAAACATCATAATCGACCACAGATCCTACGTTCTCTGATTCTTGTTGAGATCTGTCATTAATCATGCATCATCATCAAATCTCATAAAACAATTGACGTCCAAATTCTAGTACAAGGATAACAAATTCCACAAGGCTAATATGATATGAATGAAACAGCCTCACAATCAAACAAATACCAAAGAATAATCAAAGGGACAAAAATCAAGAAATCAGGACCAAAAAATCTTACTTGTTCCTGGGGATCTCCTTCGCCCATGAGAAGTTAATTTTTGAACATAACCAATTCACTTCTACCAACCAAAAAAGATGCACATGAAAAGAACATAACAGGAAAGAAAAAAATCGCCTCAAAATCTAACCAAAGCAAGAATGGTCAAATCCTGACATACCAACGAACCAACAAAAACCATAACCATGAAGCAATCCACAACCAAAGCTACCGAAACACTTTGAAAATTTTACCTTAGGAAGAAACAGTTCCAAAAGGAAAAAGAAAAAAGGAAAATGGGCAAGGGCAAGAATTCCGCGAGAAAGGAAAGACCCTCCAACAAATTTAAGACAGACCCGACTCCCAAACCAAACACAAAAGCAAATATTCCAAGTTAAAATCTGTTTTTGATTCAGGAAAGCAGATCCCCCCTATGAACTAACAAAAACGACTAAATACCCACAAAAGATTGGATCCAGAAAAAGAAGGCGGATAAAACAGAATGAACGAAATAACCTCAAAGACGGGTAAAATTTCAACGAGGGGGGCCTCCAAGGGACAGCAATTTGTGTCAACTAGAAAACCAAGCACTAAAATCTCCACATGGGTGAACGGTTATTGAGAGACCTTTGGTGAGGGACACCAAAAGAGAGGTCCAAAGTACTTGGATATTTTTCTGTCGAAGGCGTCTTGGATGCCGTTCATCTTCAAGATGAGCGGCACTCAGAAAACTGTAGAAAAGCCAGACGTTTTGAACGAATGTGAGCCGTTCATTTTTCGGCCATAGCCATTGATGCCATTAATCTGAAAATTAAACGGCATCAAAAAAAATTATGGGGCCCCACCTAGGTGCAGAACAGATGGGTTTTGGCTGTCGTTCTGTAGAAGGTGAACGGCATTCAAGGTTTCTTGGATGGAAAAATGTGAAGGCACCTTGTCTCACCAAAAGGGCGATGTTGAAGTAGAGGTGGGCTCAAAGTTGGTTGCTTTGCCCGTTCACCGGAGGGTGTTGCGTGTTCTCCCCCAAAGACAGGCAATGTTTGCTACCGTGCATGTTTGGGGTTCGAATGAACGTCACGAATATAAGCACGTGGGGCTCGTATTCATGTGTCTGTCGGCATCACTTAGCATTAGAGTCTGGTGTGGTTGCAAAGACTTAAGTACAATTTCCTGCTATTCTCGCCATGAAATGATGGTTCAAGAAAATGACAAAAATGTCCTTCATTTAAAAAAAAGAAAACAATGATTCGAGAAAAGAACAAAAATGTCCTTCATCCAGAAAGTCGAGTATGATGTTAACTCTTCAAAGTCCAAACGTCTTATTTTTGCCCTAAGCAGTAAACTTTTGCATTATTTGCTATAACAGGAGCTCCCTTTGACAATGCAAACTTTGCCATCGTCTGCTGCCATCGAAGTAGCAGCCTTTGTCGTCGTCTCGAGTCAAGGTTCCCGCCTTCTTGTTTCTGCCTTATGTTACAAAACATTCCCGGGTTCACGATTGACTGGTTCAATCATTGGTGGGCGTCATAGGAGCATTTGTCGACCATCTCTTTTTACAGTCTTCACTTCTTTTTCGTTGTCGTTAAGCATTATAGAAAAAAACAATGATGCATAAACATTCCAACAAGTGTCATTATACTGTGATTCATTCAATTGTTTTTTTGACTTGCTTAACTTTGTCGGTATCCGTTGTTATATGCATCTTGAATAAATCGTAGTAAACGTATGTGCTTGCTAACGCAAATTGATATCTTGCTTATAACAGTGGTGAGCTTATCATCTGATTGTAATGAAGATGATCTATCTCAATCATTTGAAAGATATGGAGAAGTGAACATATGTATTAATGACGCACCTGAAGAAGTGAACATGTGCACTAATGATGCATATGATAACAAAAGTGCAGACATTGGATTCACTCTTGACTTGAATGTTTCAGTAAAAGAAATGCAATTCGATGATGAGGTAGACGTTCGTGACAGTACACTTGATAAAGGTGCAGGCACTGAGAATGTATATGATAGTACATCTGACTATATTCCCACAGAAAGAATGCAGTTTAATATTGAGGATGATGCATATAAATGTTACAATGTTTATGCCTTAAAATTTGGCTTTAGTGTTATAAGATATTCTTGGTCAAAAAATGCACAGGGTGTCGTGGTGAAAAAGACATATGTTTGTTCTAAGGAAGGTTGGAAGAAGTCAAGTGGAAATCCAAAAAGGAGCATGCCAGAATCAACATGTGGATGTCTAGTGAGAATGGTGTTAAAAAGACTTACGAATGAGAAATATATAGTTTGTACTTTAATCAGTGATCATAACCATGATTTATCTACTTCATTTATGACTCCTATGTTAAGGTCACATCGTAAAGTAACTGAAGTGCATGTTGTAATTGCTGAAATAGCTAATAGCACCGACATTGCACCAAGAAAGACATATAATTTGTTTGCACACTTAGATGGTGGTCACGAGAATGTGCCATTCACACCTATGGATCTAAGAAACCACTTGAGAAGGAAGAAGACAGATAACATGAAGAATGAAGAAATATGTTCTTTGGTTGATTACTTACAGAAGAAATCAAGCATTGACCCTGGTTTCTTTAGTGTAATGCAACTGGATGAATATGAATATGCTATGAATATGTTTGGGCAGATTCAAAGTCAAGAGTAGATTATGAATTCTTCAATGATGCACTTGTTTTTTATACGACAATGATGATTAATACTGAACAATGGTCATTTGCGCAGTTTGTCGAAGTGAACCATCACTCACAGAGTTGTATATTAGGCAGTGTTTTTTTGTATGACCAGACCAAGAAAAGCTTTGAGTGATTGTTCAGAGTAATAAGGTGAATATGCTTATACACTGGATGGTCTTATTAAGAAAGAGTTTTTGGATAAAGCTATTTTCATGAATCATGAGCCAAAAAAATTGAAGTGTTAATATTTTTGTGGATCACCGTTCATGAAAATGGATTCATCCAAAAAGCTATGGAACAAAGGAATCGCGTGTGAACTCTGTTTAATAATGTACCTTTCACATGTATAAATCCTTGTAATATGTATCATTCACATGTATAAATCGTAGTTAGTGAAAATTGGGTATTGTATGTGAACTTAGTGCTTATACAATTAGTGAAAATCATTGTCTCATCTAGCCTTCACATATACAAATTGTTATATATATAAACTATATCGTCCATATTGTATAGGAGGGCCTCTACAACATCCGGTATTGTCTGAGAATAATTTGTTCACAAACAAAGTCACACGATGTACAAACTTAGTAAAGAACAAATCGAGAATAATTCAACGATACAAATCGATGTAACTTTATAAATATAAATCGATTTCGTAATCAAAGACTAACAAAGACATATCGTTGTTGCGGTAACTTCATAAATACAAATCGATTTCGTTCTTAAAGACTAACAAAGACATGTCGTTGTCGCGGTAACTTTAAAAGTATAAATTGATATGATTTACAACCATAATCATTTACGAAAATACTGAGTCTTTTTTACCTGATCACAATGGTTTGGTTTAGATAAAATACATGACCATCATCATAAAAAAAATATATAGCATCATCAGTAGGTAATTAACGAGATGTCTAATTGTATCAAAAAAATAGATATGTCTTTGTTTGTCTATGTGAACGATATTGATATGTAATATAGTGAATTACTTATAACATTTTGCAACTGATGCTTAATTGGATTTATACTTTACTAAGTCTAAACATCGTGTTGATTGTTATATACGGGCGTAAAACCCTGCAAAATGTAAAACCCTAATATAGATCTATATATAAAACCCTACCCTACCCGACCTGACCCATTGTCCAGGTCTAAAACCCTAATCTATTTAACCTCTCGTCCTCTTTCTTTTCTGCGGCAGCGCAACTTCTTCTTCTTCTTCTTTTTTCTCCTCCACCTTCTTCTTCTTATTCTTCTTTTTGTTCTTCTTCTTTCTTCTTTGTTCTTTTGTGTTCCTTCTACCTGTGCTTAATAGATGGGGTTTGTTGCTGATAACGTAATTGTTTTATGCCGTGAGGAAAGATTTGTATAATCTTCGATGATGATTATGGTGGTTATTTGCATGATAGACATGCGGGGTAATGCAAATGTCCATCTATTTGATCTATTCCTACTGTCGGACCCTCCATTGTTCGCAAACTATACTTCATAGTTGAAAAAATATCTGCCTAATCTTCGATATACTTCATGATAAATACGTAAAAGCAATTTATCATGTAGCCCCTCGGCTCCTTTAAGGGGACGGTTCCTGACCTTAAGTTCTGAAGCTTATTGTCAAGAGCGTACCAATGCTAGAGTCTCTAAGAATCGGCCCCAGTCTGAGGAAAATGTTGCAGTGAGTTGCCATTACTATTAAGCTCATTTTCTTGGAGAGGATGTATCATCAGCTGCACATAGAATCGCTTTGCAACATAGAAGGATGCAACGATGAATGATACAGATGTTTTGGTGATCTTTTCTGTAAAAATGAGAGTCTCTAAAAGATAGATATGCGTTCGATGGAAGTGTCCTCTCATAGATATTGTAACTAAATATTAATATTTTTTTATATATGAATGTGGTTGTAAATCATGTAATTAATGTAAATCATATGGATTTGAAGTTACGAAGTTACAACGAGAACAATATATCTTTGTTTGTATTTGTGAACAAAATCAATCTGTTTTTAAGAATTTAACTCATTTTTTATCGTTGAAGTAAAACCCAAAATCCTTAAACCCTCAACCCCAATCGCCCATAAAAGCGATTACGAAATATCGTTGACATAGCCATTGGCCGTAAAAGCAAATCGTGATAGCACGTAGCCTTCATATGTCATTGTGTAAATTGCGATGGTACATATCGTTCACTTAGACAAAGCTCATTGGCTAAAAGACAGACGTCATTGTGTAAATCACAAAGGTATAATGATTTACACAATGATGTCTATGTCGGTCACAACTGGATGAAAATCGCTCTGTGCATGAGTATAAATCGTGGTAAAAGTGCACTGTCAATGTTTGTGCAAATCGTGATCACCGTTTATGAATGTTTGTGCAAATCGTTTCAACATTATATAAACGCTTGTTCGATTTTAATTTATGAAAGTTGATCATTACAACTATTTGTTCAGTGACATTTGTGTGTTACACTGATTAAAATAGATTTATATACTTATAGAAAGTCATGTTAATAAAAATAGCTCATTTTCACTTTACACAATGTTAATCGCTTTTACGATTTTCAATTATGAAGGGCGAGTATAACAATTATTTGCTTTTAATATATAACAATCCAACTTATTGGCGTGTTTAGTGAAATTAAAATTTTATTTATTTCAACCTAGAGATATTTACATAATTTGTATACATAGTCTTACAAAAAATTTTATACAATATTTGGTTGTACAGTCTATAAAATTTGTTAGAAGTCGATGTACATCATGTTCAGTGACATTTGTGTGCTATATTGATTAAAATAGATTTATACACTTATAGAACTTCACGTTAATGAAAATAGCTCATTTCCACTTTACACAACGCTAATCGCTTTTATGATTTTCAATTACGAAGGGAGAATATAACAAGGATTTGCTTTTACTATATAACAATCCAACTTATTGACGTGTTTAATGAAAGTGAAATTTTATTTATTTCAACCTAGAGATATTTACATAATTTGTATACATAGTCTTACAATTTTTTTATACAATATTTGATTGTACAGTCGATAAAATCTGTTAGAAGTCAATGTACATCATATTATTCCTAGGGGGGTCACGTCATTCCTTGCCTTCTAGGTATTCTTGTCGGTTGAGTTTTTTTCTCTTTCGCAATTAGAAACTTCGTCAATTTTCCGCATAGTTCTGTGCGGAATTTAGACATATCAACCTGTAATAAAAATTTAATGTGACACCAATATATACATTGAGTTTCAAATAATAGAGGGTAATAAAGAGCATACAACGTTGAAATCAAGTTCTGGTCCATTGTATATTGCTTCAGTATACTTCATTACAAATACGCCACAATCGACGTCATTATTTTGTAAAAGAGCATCGTGTGTTGAGTGAAAGATTCGCTCGCCAATGTCGACACTCAAAATGTCTTTGACGAATCCCACCTGTGATTAATGCAGAAGAAAGTAAAATCCTGGCCACCGTACATGATACAATACCCTTATATATGGAAACTTACGAAATACAAAATGTCACGATGTAGACCACTGTGTAAGTCCAATGAATTGTAGCACCATAGTTGTTTTTCATGTAAATCCATCACGTATAAGACCCAATGCTTTTCAGTTTGCCAGAGTGTAGGAATCAATATCTGCAAATCGATAGTACAAATTGTGCTAGGACTGTTATGCCTAAACCTTGTATAAGAGGTTTGTTCACTTACCTTTTCACTTGACCAAAAGTCTCCGCAATGATCATTGTTACCCCAGTATAGTAGTCCATCTTGAAATCTAATGGAGTATGGCAATCGATGGATGATACTCTATTGGACAAAACAATGATAATAGTAATGTTAAAACACAAAGCAACAAAAGTAAATCAAAAAATAAAATAAACATAAAAGAGAACCAATATACCATGAAATAAGGGCTGATTATGCATCTAGTATTGGTTGTTGTATTGCTTTGAATATACTTGACGAAATCGGATATAGTTTGTTTGCAGCAAATATGAACTCGTGAACATACATACCCATGGCATACGTAAATATATAACTTATAGTGGTTTCATACGTACAAAATTACTGATAGTGTTCCTTTTTGTATATTCGTTTTGCATCCGTTTGATGTTATCTTTGAGCGATTTGCTGAGTTTTTGGGCACTGCTTTTTGTGGATGTTCCACTAGCATTAGCAGAATATTCAAGAAACGATATTCAATTTCTGTTATACAGTATACAATACAAATCGCATAAATGCCATAAAAGAGACAAATTTTGAAGAAAATCGACACAATGTTTAGACAATATACGCTTGATTTACCATCACTGGTCGTGTAGCCGTCATCTTCTCCTTCCTTGTCTCCTTCATCGATATCGATACCCCCTTTGCGACGAAGCAGGATATGTGTTTGATTCATGAACACGCCATTTATAAAGGAATCGTCGGTTTGTCTGTTCCTTGTTCACGAAACAAAGCAAAGCCACACCATCTAGAACTTGTGTGACATGTCATTCATATATAAAGGAAACATCATTTCACAGACCACTAGTTTTCAAAAAAATAATGCCAGTTTTCAAAAAGTGTGAGCAAATAAATTGCATTGCGCATTAATTAAATTAAAAAATGTCATTTCATCTACCTTTTACAAAACTAATCAATGCGATAGGACGTATCAGTCAAATCATGATAGCACATCTCGTATGGATTTGTTTTTCAACATCTTTTTTGTCTTTTATATGTTATTGTGTAAATCGCGATAGGAAAATCGTTAACTTAGACAAAGCTTATTGAATCAAATCATGATAGGACAAATCATTGCAGTGAAATCGATTTGCAACTATGACTTAAATCGACATGAAGTTTTAAATTGTGATAGGATATATTGTTCACATAGACAAAGCTCGTCACCCTAAATCCTAAACCCAAATTCCTAAACCAAAAACCCATAAACCTGAAGCACAAAGCTCGTCAATCGCGACATTATATATCGCTATCGTTCATAAAGACAAACAAAGATATATCGTTGTCGCAGACCCTAAACCCTAAACCATAAACCCTAAACACTAAATCCTAAACCCTATAACCTAAACCGTAAACCCTAAATCCTAAATCCTAAAACCTAAAACCTAAGCCTAAACCCTAAACCATAAACCCTAAACACTAAACCCTAAAACCCAAAATCCTTAAACCCTAAACTCTACTACCTAAACCTTAAACCTTAAACCATAAACCATAAACCCTGCTACCTAACCTAAACCCTAAACACTAAACCCTAAAACCCAAAATCCTTAAACCCTAAACCCTAAACCCTAAACCTTAAACCTAAAACCTAAAACCTAAAACCTAAAACCTAAACCCTAACCCTAAACCCTAAACCCTAAACCGCTTTTGACAGTTTTTGCATGAGTACAAAATACTGTAAAAGTGCACGGTCAATCATTCATGAATATTTGTGCAAGTCGTTTCAGTTGTTTATGAATGTTTGTGCAAATCTTTCCAGACTTATATAAACGCTTGTTCGATTTAAATTTACGAAGGCCGATCATTACAACGATTTGTTCACTAACATTTGTGTGTTACACTTATAGAATGTCACGTTAATAAAAATAACTCATTTCCACTGTACACAACTCTAATCGCTTATAGGATTTTCATTTACGAAGGGCGAACATTAAAAGACTTTGTTCACTATACACAACGGTAATCACTTTACAATTTTTATTTACAGAGGGTGAGTATTACAATGATTTCTTAACAGTATACAACGATAATCGCTGTTATGATTTTCAGTAACGAATGGTGAACATTACACTGATTTGTTCACCATATATATCGCTAATCCCTTTTGCGATTTTTATTTACAAAAGGAGAATATTACAACAATTTGTTCATATAGACAAACTTTGTAAAAAGCAAATCGTGATAGGACAAATACTATTTACAAAATGACATCTATGTCAGAGCCAACCTACGCATGGTATACTGAGGCATAATGCCTTCTTCTTTTAGAAACCACACTAATGGCCTAAAAGACTTCAGATTTCTTAAATTGTAAGTAGAGATACATGTACAGAGAGTTGTCGTCTATAGAGGTGACAAATAAGAGTCCAACATATTCATGTGTTTAGTAAAATTGAAATTTTATTTCAACCCAGAGGGATTTACATAATTTGTATACAGTCTTACAAAATTTATCTATAAAATTTGGTATACACAGTCTACAAAATCTGTTAGAATCTTTGTGCATCATATTAATCCTGGGGGGGGGTCGCGTCGTTCGTTGCCTTGTAAGTACTCTTGTCGGTTGAGTTTTTTTCTCTTCCACAATTAGAAACTTAGTCAATTTTTGACATAGTTCTGTGCGAAATCCAAGTATATCATCCTATAACAAAAATATATTGTGACACCAATATATAAATTGAGTCCCCAATAACAAAGGATACTAAAGAGCATACAACATCGAAATCAGGTTCTCATCTATTGTATATTGCTTTAGTATACTTTATTACAAATATGTCACAATTGACGCCATTATTTTGTAAAGGAGTATGGTTTGCATAAAGCAAGCTCCACTCGCCAATGTTGACACCCAAAATGTCTTTTAGGAATCTCTCTTGTGGTTAATGCATAATAAAGTAAAATATGGGCCACCGTAAAAGATACGATACACTTATAGTCAAACTCTTACCAAATGCATGATGTCACGTTGTACACCAGTGTGAAAGTCCAATGAGTTGTAGCACCATAGTTATTTTCCCATAAATCCACCACGTATAAAACCCAATGCTCAGCAGTTTGCCAAAGTGTAGGAATCAATATCTGTGAATCAATAGAATATCTTAGAAATTGATAGACAAATCGTGTTAGGAATGTTAGGCCTAAACCTTGGACAAGAGGTTTGTTCACTTACCTTTTCACTTGACCAAAAGTCTCTGCAGTGATCATTGTTACACCAACATAGTGGTGCATCTTGAAATCCAATGGTGTATGGCTTTCGGTGGACGTAAGTCTGTTAAACAAAACAATGATAATAGTAAGGTTAAAATATAAAGCAACAAGAGTAAATAAAAAAGAAAATAAATAAATAAGAGAACCGATATACCATAAAATAAGGGGTGACGATGCATCTAGTAATGCTTGTTGCGTTGCTTTGAATATACATGATGAAATCGGATATAGTCTGTTTGCAACAAATATGAACTTGTTAACATACATACCCATGGCATACGTAAATATATAACTGATAGTGGTTTCATACGTACAGAATCACTGATAGTGTTCCATTCTACAAATTCATCTTGCAATCGATTGATGTTCTCTTGGAGCTCTTTGCAGCATTTTCACCAACCTTTTTTTATGGACGTTCCACTGACATAAGCAGAATATTCAGTAAATGACATTGAAATTGCTTTCTACAGTACATAATACAAATCAAATATACACCTAGTCACAAGGTTTAGACAATATATGCCTAAATCGCCATCGTTGGTCGTGTAACTGTGGTCGTCTCCTTCGTTGCCATCGTTGGCCGTGTAGCTGTCGTCGTCTTCTTCATCACCATCGTTGGCCGTGTAGCTGTCGTCTTCTTCTTCATCGACATCGTTGGCCATGTAGTTGTCGTTGTCTCCTTCCTTGACAACAATACCCCCTTTGCGATGAAGCAGGTTATATGTTCGTTTCACGAACATGTCATTTCTAAAGAAATCGTCAGTTCGTATGTTCCTTAATCATGAAGCAATGCGAAGCAACACCCTCCACTTATACGATGTATCATTCATATATAAAGGAAACGTCGTTTTACCTACTGCCCGATTTCAAAAATCGCACGCAAATTAATTGCATTGCACATTAATTAAATGAAAAAACATCGTTTCATCTGCCTTTTACAAAACTAGTCAATGCAATAGGACATATCTAGACTGAGCATTTGGTATCAAGTTGTAAAATGATTTATGTTTATGAAGTTACATCGATTTTACTTTATCTAGACTGAACATCGTCTTGATTTATTTATTATTTTTCTTTTTTGCCATTTATGAATCAGTCATTGTGTAAATCACGATAAAAAATATCGTTCACATTGACAAAGCTCGTAACAACAAATCGTAATAGGATAAATATTGTTAAATTATGAAACTTAAAGTATTATGGTTGTAAGTCGATTTGTATTTATTAAGTTACCTAGATTTGTAGTTTACCAATAAACATCGTGACGATTTGTACATCGATTTACCTCGAGTTATAGTTTATCTAGTCTGAACAATGTCTCGATTTATGTGATGAGTTTAGGTGGGGGAGTGACCCGACCCGACCCGACCCGTTGTCCAGATCTAAAACCCTAATCTATTTAACCTCTCTTCCTCTTTCTTTTCTGCGGCAGAGCAAGTTCTTATTCTTCTTTTTTCTCCTACCTTCGTCTTCTTCTTCTTCTTTTCCTTCTTCATCTTCCTTGTATTTTTCTTTCTTCTTTATTCTTATGTGTTCCTTCTACCTGTGCTTGATGGATGGTGTTTGATGTTGATACCGTAGTTGTTTCATGCCATGCGAAAAGATATGTATAATCTTTGATGATGATTATATTGGTTATCTTCTATGGGTACATCGATATATTCATGACACATATGATTGTGGCATATTTATCATGAAGTATATCGAAGCTTATGCAGAATATAACGACCATAATCATCCTCAATCTTTGCCGTCATACTGAAGCAAACACATATATTTTGCATGATAGACAGGTGGGTGCTGATGACCATCTATTTGATCTATTCCTACTGTCGGACTCACAATCGTTCGCAAACCATACTTTTCAGTTGAAAAAATATCTTCCTAATCTTTGATATACTTCATGACAAATATGCTAGGCGTGCGAGCTGCATCTTCTCTGCCTGTTGGGATCCATACCTTTATCTGCTGCTAATATACTTTATAAAAGAAAACTTGCAAACAGATAAGGACCTCCATTGGTAGATAGATTTGCCTTCAATCGTTCCTAGTGACTAGCGAAGGCCACTCAGTAAACTGAAGCTGCTGCTGATGATGATGATGTTGATGTTGATGATGTCTGTTTCGAAGCACATCACTATTTTGACGTGAGTTGATGTTGATGATGATGTCTATTTTCTTTGATCTACTCAGTAAACTGAAGCTGCTGATGATGATGATGATGTTGATGTTGATGATGTCTGTTTCGAAGCACATCACTATTTTGACGTGAGTTGATGTTGATGATGATGTCTATTTTCTTTGATGATGGTGATGGTCATGTATTGTATCTAAGCCAAACCATTGGTCATGATGTATTGTAACTAAATACTAAGGTAAATGAATATGGTTGTAATGTATCGTTGAAATTATTTATAATAACGAGTGCTAAATATCTTACGACTGTTACTAAGAATGCTAACGATTATAACAACTTACACTAATGAAAGTTAAATGCTAAAGCGATAACGATTTGTACTAAGAAATACAAAATCCTGCAATGATCATTACTTAAGAATGCAAACGATTACAATGATTTACAGTACTGAAAGATAAATGCTAAAGCGATAATGATTTGTAGCAATGATTACTTAAGAATGCTAAACATTTCAATGATTTATACTACTGAATGATAAATGTTGAATTATATGTAACCGATTTTAAACCATCTACCTCATTTAATTACAGACCATCTAAAATAAACTTAGCAATATCTTGCATTACATTAATTCTAGCCCACCGATCGATCTTTAGAAAACCACAAATCGTAGGGCCACATTAAGACTGCAACATGATAATATGCTCCTATACCCAGGCCTACAAAATCAATATATTAGTAAGACTATAACCTTAAACAATTTTTTTTTCTACTTTTTGCTTTTTATCAGTCATTCTGTAATTCGCGATAAGACAAATTATTGTACATGTATTGTATATGAATCATTATACCAGATATTATTCGAGAGTGATATAGACAATGACGTCTGTATCGGTGAAGTTAACTTGATTTGTTCTTTACTAAGTCTAAACATCGGGTTGATTAATTTATTTTTCTTTTCTGCCATTTTCGAATGTCATTGTGTAAATCGCGATGGAATGTATCGTTCCCTAGTACAAAGCTCGTGAAGAAAAATCGCAATAAGATATTCAAATAGATTTGGATCGATTATTTGATGGGTTTAAGTGGGATGGTTGTACAGATCGTGATAGAACACCTTCTATAAAAAACAAATCGCGATCTCTTATATACAACTGCTTGCAAATCAATCATGATCTCTTATAAAAAACAAATGCGATCACTTTTATTTATGAAGGCCAAACATTACAATGATTTGTTTAGTGACACTTTTGTGTTATATTTATTAAAAAAAATTAAACAATTAAAGAATGTAATGTTATAAAAAATAATTATAGAATTACAACAAAGATTTATAGAATTACAATAAATAATTATCGGGATAAAAAGAATCACTATCATTTATTCAGTGACACTTAACGACTCAGATGGAGAATGACGACATACAAATCATCTCTTTCTTTTACTTGGTGGACTCTCTATCATTGGTGGCCTCTTGGTTCCCTCAATCTTATTATAAACACTGGTCATCATCTTTACCAGTGACCGCATTTGTCTCTCCAAATTGCTCACTTCCTTTCGTAAGTTCTTATTCTCCCTCTCCAACATCTCAAACCTTGTATCGAAGACTACGTTATCTTTTGTGAGCTGTGTTCACTCCTCATTGTATACTACAACTGAGGTAATCATTGTTATAGCCGGAGGGAGACAAAGACATGTTTTCTATGCTAGGATGTGACATGATGGGGGACAGGAGGGAGGCATGGGTTTCCAATATTCTCAATCTCTAGATTTCGATGCATGGGTTTCCAATATTTTTGAAAATAGTTGGAATCATATTATCATTTTTTATAATCATACGCTATGGCACAAACACCTCCTTTGTTCCAGTTATCCAATTGTTTCTTGTAGCATTCGTGACAATTCACGTTCTTGCCCCCCCCCACTATTCATCTTCCTTTTGACTTTCACATGATTCTTTGGGATAGACTGTCCCAAGCCAGATTGTAGGAAAACTCGACTACCATGCTGTAACTCAACTTCATAATTGCTAAACAGCCAAATATTGCGGCCAGACAGTCTCGCACCCTCAGCAACAAGCTTTTGGTTCTCATCCTCCCCATCTTCTTATGGTCTCCACACACAACCTGTATATTGGAGATTATGGTTTAGGTATAGACAATTATTCATGCTAATGAATGCTAAATATTAAAATTATTTATAATAACGAGTGCTAAATACATTACAATGACTGTTACTAAGAATGCAAATGATTACAACAATTTACAGTACTGAAAGATAAATGCTAAAGCGATAACGATTTGTACTAACGAAGACAAAATCCTGCAGCGATGATTACTTAAGAATGCTATACATTTCAACGATTTATACTACTAAATGATAAATGTTGAAACGATTGTAAACAATTTTAAACCATTTACCTCATTTAGTTGCAGACCATCTAAAATAAACTTAGCATTATCCTCCTTGATATTTATTCTAGCCCACTGATCGATCTTTGGAAAACCACAAATCGCAAGGCCACACTAAGGACTCAACCCGAAAATATGCTCCCACGCCCAGACCTATAAAAACAATATATTAGTAACACTATAACCTTCAATGAGCTTAGTCTACAAGTACTAAATATGTAATAAGCAAATACCTCAACAAATGGCCAAAACCCCCAGACGGTTTTCATACCTTTACTCACACGGTAAAGTTGACTGTACAAGTGTGCGAGCATAGCAACACCCCATGCATAGTTGTCGACTTCATCTAAGTCTATCAGGAACTGCAGCTACAAGTAACTTATTCTCAAACCAGAACAATCGAAAAATAAAGTAAGACTAAAAAAATAAAGAAGGAAGCTACGCAACTCTTGGTCATCTCTTTCAGATACACATATAGCAGACCGACCTTCCCATTTACTACGGAAAGAAGAAACTTTTATCGATGTGGAATTGCTTCCACCATAAATACATTGACTCCGGTCATCCATCGACATTCCTAGAAGGGCCGTGCACTTTTCTCTTGCGTTATAGCTTGAATCCCGTAATAGGACAACACTTCTATGGCACTTAAGGCCAGTAATCCGCGCCACATCTTCTAGGGTCATGGTGATCTCAAAAGAATCAAACTGAAATATGTTCGTCTGATGATTCCACTTTTTTACCAGATGGGTCATGGTGTTCCAGCACGTTTCAAAATAATGTTGGTTTAGAAGGCCACCGAAGTGCATATTTCATAATCGATCCTTCTGATATTCACTCAACTGTCCATACCACGACAAAACTACAGACCACTGACACCGCCCTCCGAGCTTTTCACCTGGTGCTCTACTTCTCTTCTGACCTCTCTGTAATACAAATTAGCATATTATTCGTATCAATTGTAAATTAGTCCCATTTATACTTTTACACCTCGTTGTACACAATAATCACTATAAATAATAATCGTTGTACACACGCTATCACAGTAATCGCTAACACAGTAATCGCTATACATAGTAATCGCTATCACAATAATCACTATATATAGTAATACCTATCACAATAAATCATTCACAGTAATCGTTATACATTAATCACTATCATAATAATCGCTATACATAGTAATCACTATCATAATAGTACCTATCACAGTAAATCGTGATAGACATGATCGATTTACGTACCTTGGTCACACTTTTCTCCTCTTCATCCCCTCTCTTCATCCTCTACCTTTCTTATTGTTCCACCGCCTCCCACTGCTTTTCTACTTCTTCCATCCTTCGCTCCATCACCTCCCTCCTCTGCTTTTCAATTTTTTCCTTCATTTTCCTTTGCTTCTCTTCCTCCTTCTGCCTTTTCCTTTCCCTTTCCTTCTCTTCCGCCTCATGCTTCTTCCTTTGTCTTTCCTTATCTTCCTCGTCCTCCTTCTCCTTCCTTTGCCTTTCCTTCTCTTCCTCGTCCTCCTTCTCCTTCTCCTTTCTTTGCCTTTTCTTCTCTTCCTCCTCCTTCTTCTTCTTCAATTGCATTTCCCTCTCATTCTTCTCCTTATTCTTTTTTTGCCTTTTCCTCTCCTTCGCCTCCTTCTTCATTTGCCTTATCCTCCTTTGCTTTTCAAAATATTCTTGCTAGATCAGTTGCCTTTCATCATCTTCCTCCTCCTTCTTCTTCTTCAATTGCCTTTCCCTCTCCTCCTCCTTCTTCCTTTGCCTTTGCTTTTCATTCTCCTCCTCCTTCTTCCTTTGCCTTTGCTTTTCATTCTCCTCCTCCTTCTTCCTTTACTTTTCCTTGTCTTCGTCATCTTTCTTCTTCTTCATCTTTAGTTCTTCTTCATTCTTCCTTTTCTCTTCATCCTCAATATCTGATGGATAATCCTCCACATAATACAATTCCAATGCTTTGTCCTTGTCTTTATCATTCTCAATCTTCATTATATTTTGGTACCTTTCATAATGCTCATATAGATGGGACTGGCGGATAACTTCTCTAATATTTATCCCATAGAACGAAGGAGAATTTCTTGTGTGACGATCTTTAGACATTGCTAACCTGCACAACAAATAAATTTAACCGCATCATTATATGTTACAACCGCCTCACTAAGTATATAATAATACAAATTATCTCATTCGTTACACAATCACCAACATTACAAATCATCGTAATATTTGGCTTCATAAGTAAACATTGTTGTAAGATTTAGCAAACTTAAGTACGAATCGAGGTAACTTCATAAATACACATCGCTAGTGCTTTAAATGTATAAATCATTGTTGCTTCAAACTTACAAATCGTTGTATAAGTCACAACCTTCATAAGTACATATTGTTGTAACGTTTGGCTTCATACGTATACATTATTGTATGATTTATCAAACTTAAGTACAAATCATGGTAGTTTTATTAAATCATTATTGTTTCAAACGTATAAATCATTGCTGCATCGAACATACAAATCATGGTAGAAATTTAGCCTTCATAAGTACACATCGTTGAAATGTTTGGCCTTCATAAGAACAAATCATGCTAACTATTTTTTGATGCCCAAAAGGTGGATAGGTACAAATCGATTTGTTTTAGTATAAAAATAGGTGTTATTTAGCATAAATAGTAAAACCAGTTGTAAGATTCAACATTCATATTTACAAATCGATTTGTTTGCATAAAAAAACCTTGGTAATCCGACAGTGGAGGAGAAACACCCAGAAGGTAGATACAGCCAATGGTGGCAACGATGCTGCCACTGCGCAGTCGATGACAAAGGATGCTCTGGTGGCAGCAGAAGACGAAAAAGAGTGCTCCGACGACAGTAGATGATGGCAAAGGGTGCAATGGTGTAGACAACAACAAAGGATGCTCTAGCGGCAACAAACAATAAAAAAGGGTGCTCTAGCGGTAGCAGACAATGACAAAGGATATGGCGGCACAAACGATGACAAAGAATGCTCTGGCGACAACAAACAACGACAAATGATGCTCCGACAACAGCAGACGATGACAAAGGAGGGTTTGGTTGCAGAAGATGATGACAAAGGGTGTGTCGTTAAAAGGAGCTTCTGTTACAACAGATGGTGCAAAAGTTTATTGCTTAGAGCGAAAATGAAATGTTTGGACTTTGAAGAGTTAACATCATTCTCAAACCGACGTTTCAATTTTCTAGATGGAGGATCTCAAACCATCATTTCCCTTTTTTGAATGAAGGACATTTTTGTCATCTTTCTGAACTATCGTTTCATCCCAAGAATGGCGGGAAAGGGTACTTATGTCTTTGCAATTGCACTGGATTAAGATGCTAAGTGATGCCGACACACACGGGGATACGAGCCCCGTGAGCTTATATACGTGGCACTCATTGGGACCTCCAAACACGAACTGTGGCTAACAATCGTCTTCGGGGGGAGGGGGGACATATAACCTACTTCGCCCGTTCACACATGTTAACGTGGCCAACCAACTAGGGACGAAATGGTTCCAATCTGAAACAGCTAAATACACAGGGATTCGTATCAGAATCGAATTCAGAACAACGATGTTAAAAAAAACCATCCTAGAAGCATGAGAGCAGTTTTGTTATTTGGAGAGCTCCTCTCTCTGGTTTGACACTTGGAGAGATGGGTGGTTAGAGCATGATTTTTGGGTAGAGGTGCAATCTCTTGTTAGACCCATTTTAGAATCGGATTTAAAAGTTAGACATGAACTCAATTCAATTTAATTTGGGTTGGAATTTGGCTTTGGGTATGACTATAATTAAAGAACCATATGGGTTAATGGGTTCAGGTGCAAATTGGTTTAAGTTCAAATGGTCAAGTCTTAGGGCACTTTTGGAAGCCGGAAAAACTCTCATGGTAAAAGAAAATTTTGTGTATGAGAAGTTTTGATATGATAAATTTTTTTAAATAATTTTTTTTACATGTTTGGGTAGCATGAAAAAAATTAAATAAAAAATCTTTAAAAAATGAGAGAGAGAGGTGCCGGAGAGGGTGCTGTGGTCAAAGATGGTTCAGGGGTGAGGAGGGCTCGAGCCCCTCCTAAAGTTATGAAAATTTTCCTAGTAGGAAAGGAGGGGCACAACCTGATGAGAGCAACATGCCTTATATATATATATATATATATAACTAAATTCCTTGCAATTAAGATGTAAAGATTTCATTGAGATCGTGAAGGAGCTAATCCCGTTAGCCTTGGCATGCTTTATTAGGAATAGTAATGAATTGTCCCCCTCCCCTACCTAATCCCTATTAATAAGCACACGCCATAGGGATCATGTACTTTTCCTAAGAAAGTGTGGCCTGCCAACATGGTCGTATGCAATGTTATTAGTATATGTGTATCAGTTGATACACATTGTATCGACAAAATTTTGATACGATTCAGGGCTGATTCAGCTAATTATTAATAAATATAAAAAAAATACAAAATAATAGTTTTTAATATTATTTTTTATTTATTTTAATGGTTTTAACAGGTGTCACACATATTGATTTTTGTCATTTTTTAGCCGATACAGAATGATTCAGCCGAGTATCGGTATCAGCCGATATAGAAGAATCGACAACCCAACAATTCAGAGCCGATAGAGATACTGAAAACATCCGTCGTACATACAATATTGGAGGGTGATAGCTTATCATCTATCGTACAATATTGGAGGCCCATAAATAACCTCATTTTGAACTATTTTATTATATTATAAATTTTTTGTGCCTCTCGATACAATTATTTTTTTTTTAAAAGCCCAGTCCTAGCCCAACCCTGATTCCATATGAAATAGATTTTTATCCATTTTTGTAGCCCAGCCCAGCCTTGACTGCAACAAATAGTTCGATTCGTCCATATGAAATAGATTTTTATTGATAATTGTAACCATTTTTTATTTTATCTCAAAAAAAAAGTTTTTGGGGGCGCTGCCCCCGAACCCCCAACTATCACACAAAATTTTTTTTGCTACACCCCTGTCCCCCCACCCCCCCCCCCTCACACGAATCCTAGCTACGCCACTAGTGGTGGAGCTTTTTCATCACAGTTTTTCGAAAAGTGGGTGGTGGTGGTGAGATAGATGGTGATAATGGTGGTTATAGAAAATTATCGTCAGGGTAGTAGTAGAGATTCTCCGATGTTGTTTTCCAAAAGGTAGGTGATAGTGGGTAGTGATGGATGATGAGAAAGGCGGTGTTATGAGAGGTGAGTGGTGGTGATTGTTGTGAGATGGATGGTGATGATAGTGGTGGTGAAAAATCATCAATCACTATTTTCTCTTGGTACGAAACATTCCTCCACCTTCTTAGGAATGTTTCTTATCAAAAAAGCATATTTTTTTATAAAAAAACTCTCACTGAAAAAAGTCTCTTTTTGAAAATATAAAAAAATGGTACAATTTTCTCACTTTATATCACTTTTCCTACATCTTTCTCTCTTTCAAATATGCCCTTAAGGCCACTCTTTTTTATTCGAGTATAATAAATAGACTCAAAGCTGATCAAATTTGATTCATATATCTAGGTTCAGGTTTCAATGGCTAAAAATTGTAGACCCACATGAGTAAACTGGTTAAGTAAACAATGGGTTGGTTCTAAATGAGTTGGATCTTAATTTGATTCATATTCGAGTTTGATCCAGACATTATTAAAATTGTAAACTTGTACAATTTAGGTGTAAATCAGGTTGAATATAAATGAGTGGGTTTGTTTAGGTTATACGATTTTATGCCGCCGGAGAAGAGACCGTATATGCAAAAGTCCCGCATGGCCATGTCTCTTACTTGGGGGGTGGTTTCCCGTCCTTCATGGAAAAAAGTTAGATTAAGATTTTTAACTTTTTAGAGTTAAAAAAGTTGTTATCATAAAGCAAACCTATTAGATATATTTCTCTTAGTGATAATTTTATCATAATCGCACTACAACAAATCAGTGGATTAGCGACGACTTAATTCCGACGCTAACCGGCTTAACAACGGATTAGTGATGGATATCTTCTATCGCGAATTTTTTGACACTAATAAGCGACGACATATATCCGTTGCCAGTTCCGTCGCTAAGTTGTGACCGAATAACGAATGGCAATGTCCGTCGCAAAGCCGTCGTTACTAAACGACAACCTCAATTTGGCGACGACTTTACAGTCGTCGCTAATCCGTCGCTAACTTATACATCTAGCGATGGATATATTCGTCACTAATCCACCACAAACAAGGAAAAAAATAAAAAAAAATATTTGAAAATTAAATATCGAGAAAAAATTTCTCCTGCTACAATTTATATTTCCTGTACAATTTATATTTCATGTGAATAAAAAATAAAGTACATATAAAATTACATATAAAAGGAAACTAAAACAATTAATCGTTCCACTTTAAAATTCACAAGTTTTAATTATTTACAATTCAACAATTACATTTTCGAAACAAAAAAAAAGTAGAACAAATTCAACACATTAATCTAATCATCGCCAAGATTTTGTGCATCTTCTTGTTCATTGCCTTGATCTGTCCCTTCAGCTCTGCTATGCTGATTATTGCCAACAACCTACATAAGAAAAGAAAGGTCAGTATTGATAAACAAAATATATTGAAATAAAAAAAACTCTATATGTGATTCTATCATGCTCATATGTGCTCTAAGGCAGGCAAAAAACTCTATATGTGATTCTATCATGAATGATGTGTTCTAAGGCAGTCAAAAAACTCAATATGTGATTATAACATGCTCATATGTGTTCTAAGGTAGTGAGAAAAACTCTATATGTGATTCTACCATGTTCATATGTGCTCTAAAGCAGGCAAAAAGTTGTATATGTGATTTTATCATCCTTATATGTGTTCTAAGGCAATCAAAAAGCTGAATATGTGATTATAGCATGCTCATATGTGTTCTAAGGCAGTCAAAAAACTGAATATGTGATTATAGCATGCTCATATGTGTTCTAAGGCAGTCAGAAAAACTCTATATATGATTCTACCATGCTCATATGTGCTCTAAGGCAGACAAAAAGCTGTATATGTGATTTTATCATGATCATATGTGTTCTAAGGCAGTCAAAAAACTGAATATGTGATTATAGCATGCTCATATGTGTTTTAAGGCAGTCAAAAAACTGAATATGTGATTATAGCATGCTCATATGTATTCTAAAGCAGTAAAAAAAACTATATATGTGATTTTATCATGCTCATATGTGCTCTAAGACAGGCAGTCAGAAAAACTCTATATGTGATTTTACCATGCTCATATGTGCCATAAGGCAGGCAAAAAGCTGTATATGTGATTTTATCATGCTCATATGTGTTCTAAGACAGTCAAAAAACTGAATATGTGATTATAGCATGCTCATATGTGTTCTAAGGCAGTCAAAAAACTGAATATGTGATTAAAGCATGCTTATATGTGTTCTAAAACAGTAAAAAAAACTCTATATGTGATTCTATCACGATCATATGTGCTCTAAGGCAAGCAAAAAACTTTATATGTGATTCTATCATGCTCATATGTGTTCTAAGGCAGTCAGAAAAACTCTATATGTGATTCTACCATGCTCATATGTGTTCTAAGGCAGTCAGAAAAACTCTATATGTGATTCTATCATGCTCATATGTGTTCTAAGGCAGTCAAAAAACTGAATATGTGATTATAGCATGCTCATATGTGTTCTAAGGCCGTCAAAAAAATGTATATGTGATTCTATCATGCTCATAGCTCTAAGGCAGGCAAAAAACTCTATATGTGATTCTATCATGAATGATATGTGTTCTAAGGCAGTAAAAAAACTCTATATGTGATTATATCATTGTCATATGTGTTCTAAGGCAGTCAAAAAAACTCTATATGTGATTCTACCATGCTCATATATGCTCTAAGGCAAGCAAAAAGCTGTATATGTGATTCTATCATGCTCATATGTGTTCTAAGGCAGTAAAAATATTATACTGAAATATTATATAAAAGGTGAGTACTGATAAACAAAATATACTGAAATAAATTATATCCAATGCACCTAAGTTAAGGCAATCAAAGTCACATGAAATCTAACGACATGCAATATATTGCATGAAACTTTCATACCTGAAAGGCACCTGCAATCGAAGTTCTCCTGTTCAACAAAAAACTGTTGAACTCAGATCGGAGAACGTCGGCGATGGTTTCATGGAAGTAGTCACGCATTGTGTCCTTAACGATCTGGCGTACATCATCACCGAAAAAAATAGGATGCTGCTTGGAGCTTATGTCGACGAAAGAAGTCTGTGAGCCGTGATTGGAGGAAGCAATGACAGGTGAGGTGTTCATATTACTCCCAAACCCGAACACACGACCCTTTTTGGGTTCATCTGCTGCAGTCACCCATGCTGCAGGATCAAATGATGGATGCTGAGTAGAGTCATCGCCATATCGCTCTACCATCTATTGCTCATATGCCTCCTACAAAATAATGTTTACAGTATGCATTAATAATTAAGAATTACAATGTTTATGATAACTTGTATATTGCAATGATTATTAATAGAATAAATACATATCGTTGTTGTTCTCGCCTTCTCTGATACGAAGTCTCCCGTGATCTTTCGTTTATGTGTTTCAACAAACACATCCTTATATGGTACAATGGCTCTTTTTTCTGCTTCATGCGAAGTTAAATGATAAAAGATTTAGTTAACAGGTTTGCAACAATACTTATAAAATTGATATTATATATTGATGAGTTACCATTTTCTTCAGGTGGCTCCCAAAAGTCTTAGATTCACCTGTGTGTAGATGAGCTTCGAGCATTTTCGCTCGATTTTGTGCAGCCTTCGCAGAGCGATTTCGAAATGCATCCCCCGCCCACTTATCGCACATTCCCTTCCAATAATCTCTCCTGATAGTAATAGGGCCATGACCCTTCCACTATAGTGGATCATCTATTCCGCCAGATGCTTTTTTTGCTGCAGTCTTCATATTGTGCAGCATGTCTGCAAATCGATTTACAACCACCTTCTGTCACACTTTCCTTGCATCATGTTCCTCCATCGTAGTCGTGAAGCAATTTGAAGCTTATATATATTTTCAAAAAGTTAGTAGACATGACTATAAAAAAATTAAATATGAAACACATTAACTATGACAAACAACTGTATACCGTGAATGAGGACCGCAATCTGTCTATCACCTCTTTTGGATACTCTTTCCATTGAGCGACCGGTCCTGGTAGATGTTGAAGAAGTAAATTCCTAATCTCGCGTACTATTTCTTGTGGCTCAAACTTCATGCTGCATATGAATTGGTACACAATAAATATCAATATAAAATATTTATAAGATATGCAATAAGTGAAAATGAAATACTTACGGTCGATTATCGATATACACTATTTGAATGAGTCTTTTTGTGCCAGACTGAGAAGACCCTGCATCCTGTGTTGGCTCCTGACTTGTGTGATCAACTGGTGTAGGTGGGTCATGTACATGCGAAACATCATCTGTAAAAAAATATGTTAGAAATTCTCAGAATGCGCATTTCAACTAATCAAGAATCCAATTAGTTAAATGATATACCTATCACAGGAGCCCGTGAAGATGAAGGCTGAGCCTGGCTACTACTGGATGAACGACCATTGTAAGATCCACGAACCATATTCTAACAAATAAAAAATGACATACAATACATTCAAATAATTTGCATCAAGTATTACAATACATTCAAATAATTCAAATCATTCGCATCAAGTATTGCAATACATTCAAATCATTCGCATCAAGTATTGCAATACATTCAAATCATTTGCATCAAGTATTACAATATATTCAAATCATTTGCATCAAGTATTGCAATACATTCAAATGATTCACATCAAGTATTACAATACATTCAAATAATTCAAATCATTCACATCAAGTATTGCAATACATTCAAATCATTCGCATCAAGTATTACAATACATTCAAATCATTCACATCAAGTATTGCAATACATTCAAATGATTCACATCAAGTATTACAATACATTCAAATAATTCAAATCATTTACATCAAGTATTGCAATACATTCAAATCATTCACATCAAGTATTATAATACATTCAAATAATTCACATCAAGTATTGCAATATATTCAAATGATTCACATTAAGTATTATAATACATTCAAATAATTCAAATCATTCACATCAAGTATTGCAATACATTCAAATGATTCACATCAAGTATTACAATATATTCAAATAATTCAAATCATTCACATCAAGTATTGTAATACATTCAAATCATTTGCATCAAGTATTACAATATATTCAAATAATTCAAATCATTCACAACAAGTATTGCAATACATTCAAATAGAGGTTTGTATTACAAGATTTTGCTCACTAGCTTGAGAATTTTTCCTCATCACTTGTTTGACTTTCATATTCTTCTTCTTCTTCTTTTTCTTCTTCTTTATTGTTTGCCCATCCACTTGGCATATCATTTGGATCACATTCTTCTATGAATATTTCATCGGCCAATGGAGATATGACATGCATATCATGCGCAACTTCGTGACCATAAGAGAAGTCGTAGATATCATCTGATTGATAGTAATCACTGTCTTCAACTAACTTGTCTTCCTGTAACTGATCATACTTAGGGTATAGTTTGGACTTCACCTTGCAAACTACCCACCATTCATTTCTATCTAACTTTTTTGTACTCGGATATGAAGTATAATAAACTTGTTGAGCTTACGAGGCTAATATGAATGGTTCATATGCTGCAAACCTTGATTTATGATTCACCTCCACAATGCCTGAGGATTTGTCGAGTCTTGTTGCAGTTGGATCAAACCAATGACACTTGAATAAAGTTACCATATTATTTATGCCTAACTAAGTCAACTCCATTATTTTCTCTATAACACTGTAGTAATCATGTTTATTTTCACCGTAGCTGCTACCCTTGACACACACGCCACTATTCATTGTTGATTTGTTTATACCGTAATCTTTTGTATGGAATCGATAACCATTTACGATGTATCCGTTGTAACATTGCACAACTTTGGTCAGACCATTTTCTAAATCACATATTCCTTGATCTTTAACATCACCATGGCGGACTTACGCACAAACATAAACAATGATTGTGATCACGACCAATTAAGTAACTTAGTGTTGTTTACAAGTACACAATTTATGTTAGCATCCTTACCAACTATTTCAACCACTCCATAAACTTAGTTTCACGTTCTTTTTGTACTTCTGCATCAGTGAGATGTGAAACTTCTCTTCGCAACTCCATATAAAATCGTCTGCAAACCACAAATACTTATATTACCGAACCATGTATGCACATATAGAACATAAAAGGATTTATAATTGTGTTGCGTCTACATATACTTACTCGATGTATGGGTCGATCACTGAGCAATTAAAAAGAATATAGATGTGTGTTGCGTCTTGCTCTCGATCTGTCAAGAGCCTTGATCGGCAACTACCAAATGCATGCCCAAGTGGTTGAAATATCGACAGCTTGTCAGCTACAGTTACTTGTTCTCCATCATCGTTACAAGGCAGGCATGTGTAACATGTTGGAATTTGAGGTTCAAAGTACATAGATGAGAAATTTGAATTTTCTTCTAAAGTGTACGCCTCACAAATAGAGCCTTCTACTCTTGCTTTATTACGAACCTTTTTTTTGAGGTCAAACATGCATCTGTCAAAAATATATATTTCAAATTTGAAATATCTGTCATTGAAGAGACAAATATAAGAAAACATATATCTTTCAAATTGGTACATTCATCGATATTGCACAGGGCCACCAACCCTTAGTTCATATGGCAAATATATGATCAAATGTTCCATAACATCGAAAAATGCTGGCGGAAAAATCTTTTCTAGCAGACAAACAATGGTGATGACAGAGTCCTCGAGATTCTTTACATCAGATACTACGACTTCCGATGCACACAATGTTCTAAAAAATCCACTCAACTCAGACAATACCCCCCATATAGGTTTGTCTAACATATCATGGAATGCTAGGGGTATCAATCGTTGTATAAAGATATGACAATCATGACTCTTCAACCCATATAATTGTCCATCGTCAATCTTCACAGCCCGATCAATGTTAGAGATATATCCATCTGGAAATCTCAATTGTCTCAACCATTGACATACATGTTTTATTTGATTAGGTTCAAGCACGTACTTTGCCTTTGGTTTCAGTACTTTGCTATTATACTCTTTGAGTTCCAATTCTGGTCTTTTACATATTACTTTTAAATCCATACGGGCCTTCGGATTATCCTTCATTTTTCCTTTAACATTCATTACTGTATTAAATACATTATCAAACACATTTTTCTTCACATGCATCACATCAAAATTATGTCATATCAATAGGGTCAGCCAATGGTAGTTCCCAAAAAATAGATTTCTTTGTCCAATTGTGATCCTTCCCAAATCCACGGAAGGGTGTAGGACTGCGGACATTTGTTAATACATATGAAAAGTATCACAATCTTCTTAGAATCTCTATGCCAGACAATCTTGTAAATGAACCTTCCATTTCAGTTGTGTCTGCTCTAAACGCATTCCTTTGTCGTCAGAACGGATGGTCGCTGGGTAGAAATCGACGATGACACTTAAACCAACAAGGCTTTCTTCCATGCATCAATCTAAAAGCTTTGGTATCCTCCATGTAGTACGGACATGCCAACCTCCTATGTGTGCTCCAACCAGATAACATACCATATGTAGGGAAGTCACTGATTGTCCATAAAACAGCGGCCTTCATATTGAAATTTTATTTTTTTGTGGGCATCATACGTGGTAACACCGTCATCCCACAGTACTTTTAGTTTATCAATCAATGACCTTAAATATACATCAAGATTTTGGCCAGGTGAGGTCGGACCAGGGATCAACAGAGACAAGAAAAGATTTGGATGCTTCATACACAAGTTTGGTGGAAGGTTGTATGGAGTTACAAATACTGGTCAGCATGAGTATGGAGTTGTTCTACCCCCAAATAGATTAAATCCATCTGTACATAGACCGAGTTTAACATTTCTCACTTTTAATTGCGAAGTTCTGATGAGTACGATCAGAGTGCTTCCAAGCTTCAGCGTCAACAGGATGTGTGATCTTGTTTTCATCGTGTCAAACTTTATTTGCATGCCATCTCATGTGTTTAGCTGTCCTTGAGGACATATACAATCGTTGCAATCTAGGAGTGATAGGAAAATAGCGGAGCGACTTGTATGAAACTTTCTTTGATCTCGTGCTACCATTGCCTCTTGTCTTTGGCTTGAACCGAGGATGCCCACAGGACGGGCATGATATGTTGTTTTCCTGATCCTTGAAATACAACATGCAGTGATTTGGACAAGCATCAATCTTTTTATATCCCATACCTAGAGCGTTGACCATAACTTTCGCACGATAGAAATTTTGTGACGATTTCTCATCTTTGGGCAACATACTCTTCACAATCATGCACAAACGGTCAAAACATGATTGACTTAAATTATACTCGGACTTCAAATTCATTAGTTGAAGAACTGCAGACAAGATAGTGTGACTCTCGCAACCGTTCCAAAGTGGCTCATCAGCATCTCTAAGTAAATCATAAAATCTACTAGCTGCATCGTTTGGTGATTCTTCATCTACTGCAGTTCTTACATCACTAGGACTCATAGCAGAACCCAGTTCTGTTCCTGCGACATCAAATATCAAATTTATATATGGATTATTGTGCACCACATTCACCCGTGCATCAAAATTGTTTCTAAACTCTTCTCCATGAAACGTCAATTCTGATAATCACTCACAAAACTCTTCTTGTATAGGTGATGTCTAACGCCATGAGGTTCTACAAATCGATTATTCTTACAAATCTTGCAGGGACACGACCTGTGGGATCCACTGTACTGACACTTGCCGTTGCAAATTCAATAAAACTGTCAACACCATCCATATATTCATGCGATAACTCATTGTACACTATCCTACGGTACATCCATTCAAAGTTTGCAGTCATTTTGTCGTATGATGTTATGAATAGTATCCTAACCAGTTAAAAGAGAACCATTAGAATGCTATGATGAAGAAAATATCAAATTTATCATGCAATATATGATGTCATACAATCACAAGAATTATGATGCATGCATTGATAACTTAATATTTTCATGTGCAAACTATTTATGACACGATACATTCATTTGAAGCATGCTTTCATTATACAATTTCACATGGAAGCCATAATCAAATTGAAAGTAACTACATGCAAGCATGGATACAATCACATCAAACATTACAATACATTGAAATCATTCATATCAAACAAATGTCAAACATGTACCTGAAACAAACACACTTCAATATCCCGCTAACTACTACCATGCCTAGCATGGAATCCGTACTCCAAAAATAAGAACACTTCTATTCTCATACATTAAAATCATGCTCAGCACGATCTCTGAACTCCAACAAAGTAGTCCTAGATATCAACAACTAAGTGAGTGTGTGAATAATAAAATGTTACATCTAATAAATTAAATAACATGTGATGCGCTTGCATCACTTACTCACCATGGGTATTTACCCGATTTGCATTGTTTTTGTCACTTACTTACCACGGGTGGCGAGGAACAAGCGAGTTTCGTTGAGAAATCTGCAAAAAACACTGTGTTAAAATGAAGTCACCACATGCCGAAAAAAAAAACCGAGGCAAATGAAAAAATCTTGCATAGGCCTTTTATCTAAAAAATGCGGCCCTTCCAGAAGCCGAACTTTGGTGCACGTATTAGCTCTAGCTTTACTAGAGTTATTCGAGTAGCAGGAACCATCAAACAAACCATAACTGATTTAATGAGTCATTCACAGTTTCACAGAACATAGGGGGGCGACCCCCCTGCCGAAAATGCAGGGGGGGGGAGGGAGGCGACCCCCTGCCTGCCGGAAACGCAGGGGGGCGACCCCCTGCGCCCTGCTGCCGGAAACGCAGGGGGTCGACCCCCTGCTGCCGAAAACGCAGGGGGGTCGACCCCCTATTGCCGGAAATGCAGGGGGTCAACCTCCTGCCGGAAACGCAAGGGGGTCAACCCCCTGCCTGCCGGAAACGCAGGGGGGTTGACCCCCTGCCGACGGAAACGCAGGGGGTCGACCCCCTGCCGGAAATGCAGGGGGGTCGACCCCCTGCCGACGAAAATGTTTACATGCGCGTCGTCGGGTGGAGGCGGGAGGCTGACAGGGAGCGGTGGACGGTGGGGGCCGGAGAGAGGCGACAGGCGGCGGGCAGGAGCAATGGAAGAGGCAGCGAAACAAGAAAAGAGAAAGAGGGCTGGGATTCAGGATTTATGCAATATTTAGCGACAGAATTATTGCGTCGCTACGCTGTCGTAAATCAAAATACGAAAATAGCGACAGAATCTATTCAGTCGCCAAATCCGTCACTAAATAGCAACGAAATAAATTTTGTCGCAAAATACATCACTAAATGGCGTGACTATTATGACAAAACCTTCCGTCGCAAAATCCATCGCTAATTAGCAACGACATTTGCGATGAAATCTATTCTATCGCTATTTTCGTAAATATTATTCATTTTAGCTACGGATTTGTTTATGTCGTTAATCCGTTGCTAGTTAGCGACGAAATTATTCCATCGCTAACTTTCGTCGTTAATTCCATATTTTCTTGTAGTGTCGGTATACATTAGGTTCGGGTTAGGATTGGTTTGGGTACCGGGTCTAAAACAAGTTGGAGTTGGGGTGCATATTGTATAGTCTCTTGGGTTAGGGTAGCAAATAATTTTGGTTACAGAGTGGGTTCACATTCAGGTTGGTTCGGATATATATTATATAGAACGAGCCTAATTGGTTTCAAGTCTATGTTTTCTATGGCCATAACTAACCAATTTCTTAAATGGTTTCAAATTTTAGACACCATCCAAACCCATGAGTCTGTCAAAATTGGGTGGGTTTCAGACATTGGTTTGCTTCAAATATAGCCAACCTAGTTATACCCTTATTTTTTTTTTGTGGGGGTGGGGGGGGGGGGGGGGAATAATTAAGCAACAACTATAGGTGGGCTAGATTTGCTTGTGTATTTCAAGTCTTCAATAGGGTTGAATATGTGCAAGACATGGATCTGACCTTCTGTGGTTACACCAGATCTAGATCCGGACGAAAGACGAGTATCTGTTGCCATTACTTTCGTCTATGGGCCTACCACTACTGCTCGCAAGCATGAACTATGGCTTAAACTTTGCCATATTGCTTCTGCTCCATCACCCGTGGCTCATTATCGGAGACTGGAACTGCATCATCTCCTTGTCTGAGAGCAATAAACCCGCCTCCTTCTCCTTGTCTATTATGGGGTTCAGAATCTTTCTCTTTGATACTTCTCTGTCAGATATCCCTCTAAATGGCGAGAGGTTCTCTTGGAGGGATACCTGCTAGCGCAAACTTGATCTCGCAAATAATCTTCTTGATCTCGCTTTGGACCTTGCCAGTTTCATCTTGTCTTGGTCCATCTCTGATCACATTGTTGTAATCATTGACTGGGGACACTGCTTCGAAGCCCACCGGAAATTTAGGGTGTAGAGATGGTGGACTCATGAATCAGACCTCTGTGACAAAATCTGCGAACTCTAGTCCACCCCGATTGAGGTTGACTCCCTCAAGATACCGCAAAAGTTGAAGAGCCTAAAAAATTGCATCAAGATTTAGTTACGTGACTGCAGAATTAACAAGTTCAGCCATATCACAACCTGAGAAAATAAATTAGCATCCCTAATATTGGTATTATAGGCTAACTCTCCACCCCCACATCCACCTACATTGATGCTGGATCTTGATATCCAAATAAAGATGGAACAATTGACCACATCAATCAAGGAATGAAGAATAAGGAATGAGATCAAATGGAAGAAGTGCTTTCTTCTCTCATTGATGCAACTCAAGATAATAACACTATTTTCTTTCATCACTTGCCCTCCAAGCGGGCTCACATCAATAGTATCCCCTTCATACACATTGGCCCCATAATCTATGAGACACTGCACCTCCTTCCTGCCATCACCAATCATTTCAAATATTAGTTTCGTAAGTCTCCACTAGATGGTGGGGAGTTGGCACCCTCTCTTTTTCACCAGCTAACCGAAGCAGGTTATATGTCCCCCCCCCCTCGAACAGGGGAGTTAGCTACATCTCATGTTCGGGGGTCCCAAAGAGCACCAAATATATAAGCATGTGCGTCTCGTATCCTCATGTTTGTCAGCATTAATTAGCGTTGGAGTTTGATGCGATTGCAAAGACTTAAGTACCCTCTCCTCCATTGGTGCCAAAAAAATGACGATTCTTGAAAAGGAGTGGTTGTAAAGACTTAAGTGCCCCGAAGATGATTATTTAAGACTCAGTCTCTGCACTGCAGGATTATCCGAGAAAGAAATCTCCCCTGAAGGAGGCCATGAACATCAACCCTCTCACACTCTCTCTTTCTCTCCCTTCTCTTTCTGCTTCTGTGCACATCCAGCAGAAGATCATACATTGCTCCATCAAGCACCGACTGACCTGCACATTGACTGTTGTGGAGCCTGATTCAGAGTTTTTACCCTTACAGGAGGAGGGTTTGGGGGCTCCTCCCAGCGTGGGTAGCATCATTCAACTAAATGAGTTGTAGATCCTGATTCAGAGTTTTTACCCTTACAGGAGAGGGGTCTGGGAGCGCCTCCCAACGTGGGTAGCATCATTCAACTTGAAGAGTTGTGGAGTCTGATTCAAAGTTTTTACACTTACAGAAAGGGGGGTCTGAGGGCTCCTCCCAGCGTGGGTAGCATCATTCAACTTGAAGAGTTGTGGAGTCTGATTCAGAGTTTTTGCCCTTATAGGAATAGGATTTGAGGGCTCCTCCCAACGTAGATAGCATCATTCAACTTGATTCATTGTGGAGTCTGATTTAGAGTTTTTGCCCTTATAGGAGAAGGGTTTGAGAGCTCCTCCCAGCGTGGATATCATCGTTCAACTTGATTCGTTGTGGAGCTTGATTTAGAGTTTTTGCCCTTATAGGAGGAAGGTTTGGGGGCTCCTCCCAGCGTGGGTAGCATCATTCAACTTGATTCGTTATAGAACCTGATTTAGAGTTTTTGCCCTTACAGGAAAGGGGTCTGGGGGCTCCCCCGGCATGGGTCCCGGGTGTCATGGTCAAAAAATGCACAGGGTATCGTGGTGAAAAAGATATATTTTTGTTCCAAGCAAGGTTGGAAGAAATCAATGGAAAATTCAGCAAGGAGCATGCCAGAATCAAAATGTGGATGTCAAGCGAGAATGGTATTGTGCAACTCAAATAACACATAATAATAAGGGTCTGGTTTTTAGTTAAAATGGGGAATAAAATGACAATAGAAATTGCTGAAAATTTACATAAATAAACTAGACTCAATAACAAAGACACCACTTTTTACGGATTTGGAATATGACCTTCGGTTAGGGAGATATGACTCTGACAAGTTGGTCCTAATTCGGGTAGCAATTTACAGCGATTTGCTTACTGAATAACACTACAAATCGCTATAGTGATTTGCGAAAGACACTATAAATCGCTATAGTGAGATTCAAAAACACTATAAATCGCTATAGCAATTTGCGAAAACACTACAAATCGCTATAGTGAGATCCAAAAACACTATAAATCGCTATAGCGATTTGCGAAAAACACTACAAATCACTATAGTGAGATCCAACAACACTATAAATCGCTATAGCGATAATCGGGATCTGCGCCGGGAGGGGAGCCCCCGGACCCCCCTTTTGTAAGGGCAAAAACTCTAAATCAGGCTCCACAACTCATCAAGTTGAATGATGTTACCCACGCTGGGAGGAGCCCCCAAACCCTTCTTCTGTAAGGGCAAAACTCTGAATCAGGCTCTACAACGAATCAAGTTGAACGATGTTATCCACGTTGGGAGGAGCCCCCAAACCCTCCTCCTATAAGGGCAAAAACTATGAATCAAGCTCCATAACTCATCAAGTTGAACAATGCTACAGTCAGTGTGCAGGTCAGTCGGTGTTTGATGGAGCAATATAGGATCGTCTGTTGGATGTGCACAAAAGTAGAGAGAGAAGGGAGAGAGAGTGAAAGGGTTGATGTTCATGGCCTTCTCCAGGGAGAACTGTTTGCTTCCCTTGATTTCTTCTCTAGAGAGAGAGGGTTTTACAATGTTTTACGAAGAAAGAAGAAGAAGACTTTGAAGAGTCAACATCATCCTCGACTTTCTAGATGGAGGACATGTTTGTCCTTTTTTTGAACTGTTTGTTTTTTCTTTTTTGAATGAAAGACATTTTTGTCATTTTCTCAAACCATCACTTTATGAGAAGAATAGCAAGAAAGGGTACTGAAGTCTTTGCAACCACACCAGATTCTAATGCTTAGTGATGTCAACATACACGGGAATACGAGCCCCATGTGCTTGTATACGTGGTGCTCATTCAAAGCCCCGAACACAGGCGTGGGATTCAGTGAATCATCCGGGGGGAACATACACCACCCTCTCCTAGCTAACAGTCCTCGAACAGAACGGCTTGCGAACGCCCTTGACCATGGATGAAATACACAATGTAGTCTGGAGCCTCTCAAATCTCAAAGCACCTGGGGAGGACGGTTTCCCCGTGGATTTTTTCAAGTGGTTTGGGACATCACTCGATTTAATCTATTTCAATTCTTCAGAGAATTCCACAGTAACAGTAGTTAATTAATAGAACATTGCTAATTCTATTACCTAAGCATGGGGTGCAGGCAACGTCACGGATTGTTTCGGGGTGTTAATTAATAGAACACTGCCCATTTGCCTTCTCAATGCTGTCTATAAGATCCCCGCAAGACGGCCATGAGGCTCAAATTTGTTATCCATAAAGTTGTTTGGTTGTCACAACATGCTTTCATCCTTGGTCGCCGCCTTGCATGACCGTGAAGCTCTGGCAAACAAACTTTTGCACAGCATGGCCAAAAGCATCTTACCGTATTTAATCTTTAAGGTTGATTTCGGCAAAGCCTTTGATTCAGTCTCATGGTCCTTCCTACTGAAGTGTACGCTAAAAATGGGATTCAGAGCGTCCAGACTCGTTCCTGGGGTTTCGGATGGACCGGGTCTCTGTTTCACCCGGTAAGAAGCAGTCCATAACCCAGACCCGTTAGGGATTTTGAGTGGATCGGATCTATGTTCAACCTGGTCAGACCTGAACCCGTTTCGTAGATTGGGTTTGAGCCCGCCCTGGAGGCACCCAATCTGAACCCGGACCCAGTAAGTGGGTTCCAGGTGGATCAGGTCTATCCTTGACCCAGCTGGACCCGATTCAAACCCAGGTCCATTGGGGATTTCGGGTGGATCGGGTCTGTGCCTGACTTGGAGGGACCCGATCCAAACTCAGACCCAATAAGTGGCTTCCGAGTGGATCATTTTCAACATTTTGATTCTGGGGATCCGATTCATACCCAGACCGAATACAAGGGTCCAGGTGGATCAGGAAAGTGTCTGTCCCGAGGGACCTGATCTTGACCTAGAACCGTTAAGGGTTTTTGGGTGGATTGGGTCCATGACCGGTTTGGTCAGGAACCGGTCCAGAGAGCCGGACACATTTATAGGGTTTCAGGTGGACCAGGTATATACCCGAACTGGCTAGACACAGACCTGATATTTGGGTTCCGGGTGGACCGGTTTTGAGCCAGACCCTTTGCGACCTGATTCGGGACCCATTACTGTTTCAAGGTAGATTGGGTTAGTAACCATGGGTCGGATAAGGTTTGAAATAGGATCCTGTGACAGAATATGCATTGTTTGACCCTTTTAAGGAATATAACATGTCCAGTGACCAATTCGGTAGATTTTGGGACCGATTCTAAGTCTTTTTTGATCGGTTACTGCAAGAGGAGAGTCTGTTTTCTTGTATCTGAGAAAGAACAGTGTTGTCTCATTTGGTTTAAGGGTTTAAAGGCTTTTGTGCATGTTTTGAACTGATTCAACCATTTTAGAATGGGTTCAGGGTCTTTCTTGATCGATTCAAGGAAGTTTAAGACCGTTTTTTGATACTTTTTTATCAGTTCCAACACTGGGACCCTGGGTATTACCTATAAAAGCATGTCTTGTCATTTTTTTCTCATGCTTTATGTGTATTTTCATCATGGATGAAAGACTTTTGCATGACATTGCATGCATTTTATGTTGTTTTAAGTTATCCACAATATTTAAGCATGAAATTATGACTTAATTCATGATATATGTGATATGTTTTATCAAAATTTTAATTGTGCATATGAGATGTAGCATGAATTTATGTTTTTGATGTTATTATATGTAATTTATCATAAATATATATGCATTATCATAATTGCATAGGCATACTTTTTAATACGAATATGTTTGTGGTAAAAGATCTAGATCAACTCACTCTCGCAATCACCAAAGTGACCTCAGTAGATATTGATTGATGGTTCATTTGATCGTGTTGAGAGCAATATTTGGTATTATGATTGCGTGTGATTTTATAAAACAATAATTATATCCAAAGGTAGGTCATTGTGTTCTAAATTTACATAGGGCGTAATAGTAGGTATATACACCAACCCATAAAGCATGTCCGTACCCAAACATATGGTGTCGAATTGCCTCTGGTTACATAATCTAGTAGTTTCATCAATTGAAGTCAATTTCTTGAGAATTAGGAGGCGAAGCAACTCTGAGTATTATTGTTTTCACCAAAGTGGAACGATAATGACTATATTATGCTTGTCTTAGAAAACGTGAATAATAAAGGGTCTTATGTTTACCTTTTTTATATGAATCTCATACAAAGCGATTAACCTACTCTTATGAAAAATAGCATAACCAATCAGAAGGCTGTCCATGAGAAGTGAGAGCGCTCAGAAGGTTGTCTATAAGAAGTGAGAGCACTCAAATAGTCTTAGCTTATTTCTTTTGTAATCACAAGTGACTAAGAATATTTGATGAGTCATCTCTCACTGCAGGACATTGAAGAAATTTCTAAAAGTCATTAAGGAGAGAATTATTGCTTTATACAAGACTTTATCTCAGGCCATATGGATAAAAAACTTTATTTTGGATATTCGTATTATGGACTCTATTGAGAGGCCGCTAAAGATCTTTTGTGATAATAAAGTTTTTATTTTTTACTTTATTGTTAAAGAAAGAACTGACAATCATTTAGTGTGTATTGATACAATCAATACGAAGGCAATGATTATAGATCCTCTTACTAAAGGGCTAGCATCGAGATTATATTCCCAACATGTAATGAAGATGGGTCTATTTGATTCACTACAAGAAATCTACGGATTAACAATTGACGCTATTCGACGCTAATTCATCACTGAACTGTTTAGCAACGGATTGACAACGACTTAGCTATGGATAGCATCCATCACAATTCTGTGGTCGCTAATTAGTGACAAAACTGATTTGTCGCTATTTCCATCGCCAATTTACGACAGATTAATGAATGCCATGATCCATCACGAGTTCGTTGCTAAATAAGTACTGATTTAGTTTTGCGATAGATACATATCCGTCGCTAATCTGTCACAAAAATTCAATGACGAATATGTATCCATCTCTAAATTATGTCACCAATTTAACGACGAATTAGCGTTGAATTATATTTTATCGCAAAACATCGGCTGCTTCAATTTTTGAGACAGATAAATATTTGTCGCTAAATTTACGATGGATATTATTCATTGCTAAATACCGTCACCATTTTGCGACTGAATTTCTTCAAAAAATCCATCATTGAATATTAGCGACAGATAATATCCGTCGGTAATCCGTCTCAAAATAAAAAATAAAACAATTTTGTTTGAAATATAAATATTGAGAAAAAATTTTCATTATACAATTTATATAACCTATGTATAAAAAACAAAGTACACATAAAAAATACATATACAAAGTAGGTGAAACAAATTTAACACAAGTTATAAGTGAAACAAATTTAACAACTCAGTATAATCCTTGCCAAGTTCTAATTAGTTACAAGTGAACACATACAAAGAGTTTCATTTGAAACAACAAGTACGTGAAACAAATTCAACACATGAAACTACTCCTCACCAAGACTCAGAGCATCATCCTCTTCATTGTCTCGATCTGCCCCTTTATCCATGACTCCATCAGCTTCTCTACGCTGACCATCTGCAGCATCCTACAAGAGAACCAAAATGTTAGTATTGATAAACAAAATATAATGAAATAAATTATTTGCAATGCACCTAATCTAAGGCAATTAAAGTAACATGGCTGAATGACACATAGACTAGCAATAAAGTGAAGAAGATTAACAGAATGCAGAGGTTGTCAAAAAAAAATCATAGTGATGAAATCATGCTTATATGTGTTCTAAGGTTGTCAAAAAACTTTCATAGTGATTCAATCATGCATATATGTGTTATAAGGCAGTCAAATTTTTTTTATAGTAATTCAATCATGCATATATGTGTTATAAGGTTGTCAAAAAAATTTTATAGTGATTCAATCATACATATATGTGTTCTAAGGCTGTCAAAATAATTTCATACTTATTCAATCATTTATATATTTGTTCTATGACTGACAAAAAAAATTATAGCGATTCAATCATGCAGATATGTGTTCTAAGGTTGTCAAAAAAATGTCATAGTGATTCAAGCATGCATATATGTTTTTTAAGGTTGTCAAATAAATTTTATAGTGATTCAATCATGCATATATGTGTTCTAAGGCTATCAATAAAAGTTCATAGTGATTCAATCATGTATATATGTGTTCTAAGGTTGTCAAATTTTTTTTATAGTGATTCAATCATGTGTATATGTGTTCTAAGGTTGTCAAAAAAAATCATAGTGATTCAACCATACAAATATGTGTTCTAAGGCTGACAAAAAAATTTCATACTGATTCAATCATTTATATATCTCTTCTAAGGCTAACAAAAAAAATTTATAGTGATTCAATCATGCAGATATGTGTTCTAAGGTTGTCAAAAAAATGTCATAGTGATTCAAGCATGCATATATGTTTTTTAATGTTGTCAAATAAATTTCATAGTGATTTAATCATGCATATATGTGTTCTAAGGCTGTCAATAAAAGTTGATAGTGATTCGATCATGCATATATGTGTCCTAAGGTTGTCAAAAAAAAAATCATAGTGATTCAATCATGCATATATGTGTTCTAAGGTTGTAAAAACAAAATCATAGTGATTCAATCATGCATATATGTGTTCTAAGGCTATCATAAAAATTTTATAGTGATTCAATCATGTGTATATGTGTTCTAAAGGTGTCAAAAAAATTTATAGTGATTCAATCATGCATATATGTGTTCTAAGGTTGTCAAATAAAATTTATAGTGATTCAATCATACATATATGTGGTCTAAGGTTGTCAAAAAGATTTCATAGTGATTCAATCATGCATATATGTGTTTTAAGGTGTAAACACCCCAAAATTTTCTTGTGCACTTTCAGACACCGCCCTGCCATAGATGCCAAACCTGTAGGTCAACGTAGGAATCTAATCCTAGGTCTGTCCCCTTTTAGGTGTCATTTAACCTCCATTCTGTCAGTAAAGTTTCTATTTTACCCCTAGGTCACCTTAGATCCTTGTCAGTCAGAGTCGACCAAGCTCATTTTTAAGCTCAGAACAGTTAGAATGCCAGTCATTTTTAGCTCACCTGAGCTCACGATGAGCAGATCATGTTCATTTCTGACCATTTCTGCCAAAATAGGTTCATTTCCTGAAAAATAAGCTCATTTCTAACTTAAATCCCAGTCAGTTGTTCTTGGGTCAGTCAAATCCAGTCGACCCTATTCCCTTGAGTCTAACTTGAGCTCACCATGAGTTCAATTAGCGCGGTTCCAGTTCAAATCAATTTCTCATGGTCTATGAGTCCATTTTATCCCATTTCAGCTGAAATTAAGCTAAGTCCAGTCAATTGAGCTAGTGTTTCAGCTTCAGTTTTAGTTCATCTCAGTATTACTGATCTTTGTTCCAACTCAAACCCAGTTTTTGTTCATAACTCACTTCACTCCAGTGATTATTTCTCACCATTTCTCTAAGAAATGATATCATTTCTCGATCGTTCAGTCTAGAAGTTTAGTTGAGTCAGTGTTTTGTCAGTTTATTTGAGTTCTGAAACCCTAAAACTCAGTTCATTTCAGTTCAAACCAGTTAAAACCCCAGTTTTCAGTTAGCTAAGCTGAGACACATCTCGACTGAAACAAGTTGGGCTCGGTTGGTTTGACCAAGCTAGGCTCGACTCAAGTGAACCGAGCTAGGGGGTCGGCTAGCCTCCGACCAACCCCTGAATCAGAGGTGTGTTGGAGGGCTCGACCTAGTCAAGCCCGGTTCAGCAGAGATCCGAATCACCCTGGATCTTGGGTGGCTGGACTGAGTTCGACTCAATCGAGCCTGGTTTAGCAAAGATCTGGGTCACCTCGGATTTCAGTGGCTCAGTCCACTGCGCATGAGACATAGTGGAGGGGTGTTGCTGGACACCAGTAAGCAGAAAGAGGGAGGAAGGAGAGGAGGCAGGGAAGGAGCCCTACCATAGCGGGAGATGGGCAACACTACTAGCAGGGTGGTGTTGCTGGGCAAAACGAGAGAGAGGCGGAGGAGAGTGGTGGCACTCTATTTTTGTCCGACCGAAACAGGAGGAAAAGAAGAGGATTGAGAGAGAGAGAGAGAGAGAGAGAGAGAGAGAGAGAGAGAGAGAGAGAGAGAGAGAGAGAGAGAGACGGTGGGGGTCATAAGTTATAACCCAATGTGGATGACAGTAGGGGCTTTAAAAGGGTTGGGTTGGATTCTTTCAGATCCAAACACAAATCGGTAAGAGTCTAGTGTGTGTTCACAAACAAGCCCCCATTAGGTCAGGCTGGATCCTTATGGATCCAACACAAACCGATTTCATTGGGTTTTGAAAGCAGGTGATGAACTCGTATTGGATTTTGGGTTGGATCCAACCCTAATCCAAGATATTTTAAAGGGTTGAATTTTCATTGGATTGAGGTGGGTCCATTTGGATCCAACTCAATCCACTATTTAATACCCACAAATGTTTTGGGATTTTGAAATAAATAAAGTGAGAAATATCCTGACATTTTAAATTGTTAAATTAGTTGTTAATTATCAATTAAATAACAATTGTTTAGCGATAATATTCTGGTATTTATTAGGAATCTATGTGATTCAGTATGAAGTATTTGGATTTGGATCTCGATAGAGATCCAAAATGGCTAACCCACACTCACATAAGTCTGAACTGTTCAAATAAATACATTGAATCCATTGGATCTTAAGTTATCTATATTTGGATCTCTGAATGATTCGGGTCAACCCAAATTAGTTTGGGTAGAGTTTAGACACATATTAGGGTTTAAAATAAAGAGATTTGGATTTTTATTTGAAAACCCAAATGGATCCTGATAAATAAAAAGTATGTTGGTTTCATTTGGAAACCCAAATGGATCGCGATAAAAAAAAGTATATTGGTTTCATTTGGAAACCCAAATGGATCTTAATAAATAAAAATGTATTTTGGATCTATTTGAAAATCCAAATGGATCTCGCTAAGTAAAAAGTATTTTGGATCCATTTGAACGCCCAAATGAATCCCACTAAAAAAATAAGATTTGGATCTATTTGAGACCCAAAATGGACCCCCTATAAAGTAGAGAGTGTTTTGAATTCATTTGGAGACTTAAATGGATCACACTAAGAAAATGACATTTTGGATTCATTTGAAGACCCAAATGGATACTAAGAATTTTAGATTTATTTAGAGACCCAAATGGATCCCACTAAGTAACATGAGAATGTTGGATCCATTTGGAGTCTTAATTGGATCCCAATAAGTAAATAGGGTTTAGATTCACTTGAGACCCAAATAGATCTCATTAAAGAAAAATGAATTCATGAATCCATTGAAACACCCAAATGGATCTCACTTAAATAAATAAGATTTGGATCCACTTAGACCCAAATGAACCTAATATATATATATTGAATTTGGATTTTTGGGTCTCACCCAAAATCCAAATCCAACTCTCTCACCATGAATATGTTGGGATTGGATCTCATTTGGGTCCAACCCAAAACCCAAAGACCCAAAATGTCCCATCACCATCACATCTCAGCCACTCGCCATCCTCCTCTCACTTTGGCGCACTATCCCCGAATGCCAGGTTTCAAGGTGGTTGACGCTTTGCCTGATCTCTCTCTCCCCGTATGTCTATTTAAACCAACCCACCCCCTATGGTTTTTTATTGAAAACCACTCGCATCCCCCTCTGCAACCAAAGCAGGTCAAAGCAGGTTATATGTTCCCCCCCCGAACAGGGCCGGTACTGAGATCTCATGTTCAGGGGTTCCAAATAGCGCCACGTATAAGATGCAGACCGACATGTATCCCGATGTGTGTCCGCATCATACTGCATCGTAATTTGGTGCCACAACAAAGACTTAAGTACCCTTTACCGTCATTCGCTTCCTCTTCCTCGAACGGACATAAATGCCCTCCTTCTAGAAAACTGAATCGTCGGTTCGTGAAAAGGACAAAACTGCCCTCCATCGTTATCGCACCAAAACGTTCCACAAAGTTTGCGTATGGTTCGTGAAAAGGACAAAACTGCTCTCCATCGTTATCGCGCCAAAACGTTCCGCAGAGTTTGCGTATGTAGCAAGCGTTATGTTGTAGGATTCAAATAGTTCAAAACAATCCATTCTCGCTCTAAGCACTCTACCGGAGATTCTTTGCTTTCATCTGGAGTCGTCGGAGCATCCCTTCCTTTGTTCCAGAGCATCGGTTTCCGTCTTACGCGCAGTCGCAGCATAATAACCACCTTCTGTTGCGTATTAGTTATTACTGTTGCTTACTCTACATTTGGAATATCCAAATTCCCATCGTTTCAGTGAGTTTCGTGTAAGGTTTCTTTCTTCAATCTGAAGATTGCTTCTTATACAACGATTTGTACTTATGAACCCAAATATTTCGACGATTTCTAATCATGATGATCGTGTAATGTGTTGTGCAGGTTAGCAATGTCTGCGCCTCATCAGATTAGAGATACTCCGTTGTTCTATGGGTTGTCTATTAGAGAAGTGATCCACCAGTCCCATCTATCTAAGATTTTTGAAAGATACCAAAATATACTTAAGATTGAGAACGATGAAGACAGGGAAAAAGCCTTGGAATCGTATTATGCGGAGGATTATCCATCAGATATCGAGGCTGCAGACCAAAGGAAGAACTCTGAAGAACGAAAGATGCAGAAAAAGGAAGACGAATTGAAGGCAAAGGCAAGAAATATTGATGAGAATATAGATAGAAGGCGGAGGATTAACGCACAGGTGATGGAAAAGAGGAAGAAGAATGTGGAGGAGTTTGAAAGGTATGTTAGCTATTTAGTGGAGGACACTAAGGCAGAATGTAAGAGGAGAGACTTGGAGCGTAGTGCAATGCGAAACAAGGCAAGGCTACTAAAGGAGGCGGAGGAGAGGCGAAGGCAAATGAATAATGAGGAGGAAGAGAAGGAACAAAATATTCCTCAGTATGAGGGAGAAAAGGAAAGGCAAATGAGGGAGAAGGAGTTTGAAAAAGCTAAGGAAATGCAAAGGCAGGAGAAGGAGAATAAGGAAAAGAAGGAAAGGCAACAGAAGGATAAGGAGGAGGAAGAAAAGGAAAGAGAAAGGAAGAAGCAGGAGGAAGAATTGCAGGAAAGAAGAAAACAAGAACTGGAAGAGAAAGAAAGGCGGCGGAAGGAGAAGGAGGAGGAAGAAAAGGAAAGGGAAAGGAAGAAGCAGGAGGAGGAAGTACAAAAAAGGGAAAGGAAGAAGCAGAAGGAAGAGGCGAAAATGGAGAGAGAAAGGAAGCAGAAGGATGAGAAAAAAAAAGAGAGAGAAAGGAAGGAGAATGAGGAGGAGGCGAAAAAGGAGAAAGAAAGGATGCAGGAGGAGAAAAGGGAGAGAGAAAGGAAGCAGAAGGAGGAGGAGAAAAGGGAGAGAGAAAGAAAGCAAAAGAAGGAGGAGGAGAAAAGGGAGAGAGAAAGGAAGGAGAAGGAGGAGGAGGAGAAAAGGGAGAGAGAAAGAAAGGAGAAGGAGGATGAGGCAAAAAAGAAGAGAGAAAGGATGCAGGAGGAGAAAAGGGAGAGAGAAAGGAAGCAGAAGGAGGAGGAGAAAAGGGAGAGAGAAAGGAAGCAGAAGAAGGAGGAGGAGAAAAGGGAGAGAGAAAGGAAGGAGGAGGAAAAACGGGAGAGAGAAAGGAAGGAGAAGGAGGAGGAGAAACGGGAGAGAGAAAGGAAGCAGAAGAAGCAGGCGAAAAAGGAGAGAGAAAGGAAGCAGAAGGAGGAGGAGAAATGGGAGAGAGAAAGGAAGGAGAAGGAGGATGAGAAAAGGAAGGATAGAGAAAGGATGAAGAAGAAGGGCGAGAAAAGGAAGGCGAGAGAAAGACATGCGATGGTGGAGCCGGTAGAGATGGAGATTGAAAGGCAATTGGAGGCAGTGGACCCACCAGAAAGTCCCAGGTTGGAGGAAGAATAGGAGAAAATAGCGACCAAGGTAAATATATTCGTTCTGTCTGTGAAGATTTAATAATATGTTTAGCAATTTTGGTATAACGATTACTGTGTTAGGTATTAATATGTATAGCGATTACTGTGATAATCTGTCTGCAACCAATATTATTTATAGTGGTTAGTAGAATAGTATTTATAAGTACAAATGGAACTAATTTACAATTGGTAGGAATAATATGTTATTTTGTGTTACAGGGAGTTCATAGGAGAAGTAGAGCACCAGGTGAAAAGCTCGGAGGTCGGTGTCAATGGCCTGTAGTTCTGTCGTGGTATGGTCAGCTGAGTGCATATCAGAAGGACCGATTACGAAATATGCACTTCGGTGGCCTTTTGGACCAGCAATATTTTGAAACTTGCTGGAATACTATGACCCACCTGGTAAATAAGTGGAATGATAAGACGAACACATTCCAGTTTGATTCTTTTGAGATCACCATGACTCTAGAAGATGTGGCGAGGATCACTGGCCTTAAGTGCGGTGGCAGTGCTGTCCTATTACGGCATTCAAACTATAACGCAAGGGAAAAATGCACGGCTCTGTTAGGAATGTCGATGGACGAATGGAGTCAATGTATTTCTGGTGGAATCAATTCCACATCAATGAAAGTCTCATTTTTTCGTAATAAATGGGAAGGCACTCCGCTACTTGTGCATCTGAAATAGCTGACCAAGAGTTGTGCGACTTCCTTCTATATTTTTTTGGTCTTACATTATTTTCCGATTGTTGTGGTTCGAGAATAAGTTCCATGTGGCTGCAGTACCTGGCAGACTTAGACGAAGTCAACAACTATGCCTGGGGTGCCGCTATGCTCGCACACTTGTACAGTCAACTCCACCGTGCGAGTAATGGTACGAAAACAGTTGAGGGATTTTGGCCATTTGTTCAGGTATTTGTTGATTACATACTTAGTAATTGTAGACAAATCTCATTGCAGGTTGTGGTGTTACTAATAATATTATTTTTGTTAGGCCTGGGCGTTGGAACATATTATCCCATTGCGTCCACGTTGTGGCCCTCCGATTTGTGGTTTTCCCAAGATCGGTCGCTGGGCTAGAATAAACGTCACAGTTCATAATCCTAAGTCCATTTTAGATGAGCTGCAACTAAACGAGGTAAACTTTCTAAAATTGTTTACTATCGCGTCAGCATTTACCATTGAGTATTATAAATCGTTGTAATGTTCAACATTCTTAAGTATCCATCGCTGCAGGATTGTCTTCCGTAGTACATATCGTTGTTGTCATATCATGCGTAAACAAATTTTAATATATTTTCATTCGTTATTAAAAAGAATTACCAATGTACATGTTTTGTGGAGACCTTATGGAGATGGGGAGGACGATGATGAAGACGTTGCGGAGGCTGCTAGATTGTCTGACCGCGATTTGTGGCTATTCTGCAATTTTGAAGCCGAGTTGCAGCAAGGTAGTCGAGTTCTCCTACAATCTGGCTTGGGGCAGTCTATCCCAAATAAGCCTTTGGAAGTGAGAAAGAAGATGAATAGTGGTGGGGGCAGGAACGTGACTTGGCGGGATCGCTACAGGGACAAATTATTAAATTGGAACTCAGGTGGTTTCCCTGCCATATCGTATGATCATGAAGGGCGACAATTTGATCTCTTCTATTTTGAAAGGTATTGGGAACCAATGCGGCGAAATCGGAAGATTTAAAAAATTGTGAACCCATGCCTCCCAACTGCCCCTTCTCATGTTGAAGCCTAGCCTCTACAACCAAAACGTCGTCTCTCTCTGGTTACTACGACTAGTCCCTTAGTAACAAAGCGCGATGAAGAGCGAACACTTGTTCCAAAAGAGAACATTGTCTCTGCCGCAAGGTTCAAATTTATGGAGAGGGAGAATAAGAAATTAAGGGCAGAAGTAAACACTATGGGGATTCAATTGAACTCAGTGGTAGAGATGATGACCAGTTTTCTTAATAAAGGTTTCGCAACGAAGATGCCATGCAGAATAGACAGTCCACAAATAAAAAGTGAGAGACAAGTCTATGATATTTCATCTGATTCGTCAAGTGCCTCGGAATAAATCCTAGATTTTCATTTTTATCACGCTAGGTTTTTGTTGTAATTGTATAATGAGTTGTAGTAACGTGACATTCTTTTATTGTTTAATTCTTTATTATTACATCTTTTCGTCTGTGGATCTCGGTAATAAATAAACTTTAATCGAAAATAGATGTTTGTTTAGAAATTGTGGCATTGCCTAACCTCTTTGGCATCACTAAGATATAACATTTCTGTTTAGCAATCGCTGTATTTGTCTCCGCCTCGAAAGAATATCGCAAAAAGGATTGGCGATGTAAGCCGTGAACAATAATTTAACGAGTTCTGACGGCGTAAATGATAACAGTCAATAGCGATAAGAAAAGGTTGATGCTCCAAAATCTGTATGATACGGTTCCCGGTCAGCAATTGTTCATCTGGCAGGGACACCTTTAATTCAAACTGCGATAATGAACATCTCGGTAATAAATAAACTTTAATCGAAAATAGTTGTTTGTTCAGAAATCGTGGCATTGCCTAACCTCTCGGGCATCGCTAAGATATAGCATTTCTGTTTAGCAATCGCTGTATTTGTCTCCGCCTTTAAAGAATATCGCAAAAAGGATTGGCGATGTAAGTCGTGAACTAATTTAACGAGTTCTGACGGCGTAAATGATAACAGTCAATAGTGATAAGAAAAGGTTGATGCTCCAAAATCTCTACGATACGGTTCCCGGTCAGCAATTGTTCATCTGGCAGGGACACCTTCAATTCAAACCGCGATAATGAATGTCTCAGTAATAAATAAACTTTAATCGAAAATAGATATTTGTTCAGAAATCGTGTCATTGCCTAACCTCTCTGGCATCGCTAAGATATAGCATTTCTGTTTAGCAATCGCTGTATTTGTCTCCGCCTCGAAAGAATATCGCAAAAAGGATTGGCGATGTAAGTCGTGAACTAATTTAACGAGTTCTGACGGCGTAAATGATAACAGTCAATAGCGATAAGAAAAGGTTGATGCTGAAAAATCTGTACGATACGGTTCCCGGTCAGCAATTGTTCATCTGGCAGGGACACCTTCAATTCAAACCGCGATAATGAATGTCTCAGTAATAAATAAACTTTAATCGAAAATAGATATTTGTTCAGAAATCGTGTCATTGCCTAACCTCTCTGGCATCACTAAGATATAGCATTTCTGTTTAGCAATCGCTGTATTTGTCTCCGCCTCGAAAGAATATCGCAAAAAGGATTGGCGATGTAAGTCGTGAACTAATTTAACGAGTTCTGACGGCGTAAATGATAACAGTCAATAGCGATAAGAAAAGGTTGATGCTGAAAAATCTGTACGATACGGTTCCCGGTCAGCAATTGTTCATCTGGCAGGGACACCTTCAATTCAAACCGCGATAATGAACGTTTGTTGTTAAAAAACCGCTGAGGAAAGTATGTTGCATGAATATATCGATGTATCCATATATGATAATCAATAGAATAATCGTGAAAGATTATTCATACCTGGAAAACGGGTTTGTTCGGGTCGTGTCAATCTCCCACTGAAAGATTGTTATAATGCGACCAACAAACGACGAGTTTTTAATTATTTAAAAGTCAATCATTTAATTTGCAGGGTGTTTCCGAAAAAGTCTGGCATGTGAAACAATGTATTTTTAAATATTTAAAACGCAAAGGGCGGCTTGTGGAAAGACGTATTTTTAAATACTTCGAACACAATCATTTAATTTGGCGGCGGTTATCGAAAAAGGGCGGCATGTGAAAAGATGTATTTTTATTTATTTAAAACGCAATCATTTAATTAGCGGGCTGTTTTCGAAAAAGGGCGGCACGTTAAAGGACTTTACCTTTGTATTTGACTGAGGACGGCGTTTCCGTATCTATGTTACAAAGGTGCCATCGATATCTCCGTCCAGGCATGGCGTCGAAGAAGGGGACAATCGGAGCAGTACGACCAGCCATGGCGGCCAAGAAGAGGACGATGGGAGCAATACAACCTGGCACGGTGCCAAAGACGATGGGAGCACTACGATCAGGCACGGCGGCAATGAAGAGGACGATCAGAGCAAAACGACCAGGCATTGCGCCAAAGGAGTGGACAATGGGAGAAAAACGACCAGGCATGGAGCAAACAGATAGGACGATGGGAGCGAAACGACCAGGCATGGAACCAACGGAGAGGACGATGGGAGCAAAACGGCCAGGCACGGCGCCGAAGAAGAAGACAACCACATCCACAGTACCAACACTAGCGCTTAAGACATATTTTTTGAAACGCCTGAGCGGTTTAGTCAACATTTGCCTTTTCATGTCGTATTTGGACTAGTGTTGTTTACTGTAGACAATAATTTCAATGTCGAATCCTGAATACCACGCTCATGGTGCATTCAGTTCAACATCCACAGGCAAAGGTGGGCGGCAACGCCCTGAAGAGTTTGTAGATGACATCGAGCAGATGCAAGATGAATTTGCAGTTGTGAACACTATCAGTAATTTTGTAAGTATTTAACCACTATCAATTTCTAGGTCGTTCCGGTTTGTATGTTTTGAAGTTCATAAATTTGTGCAACCAGACAATGTGTGATTTTGTCAATTACATCTAGAGCAACCCATCGAGCAATACAGTACGCATCATCAGCCCTTATTTCATGGTATGTCTGGTCCGTTGTTGTTTTGTTTGCTTTTATGACATACTCACGTTTCTTGGTGGTTAAACCTTACTATTTCGTGCAACAGATGTACATCCGGCAAAAGCCATACGGCATTGGATTCACAGATGCAGTACCTTGTTGGAACAGCGATGATAAGTGCCTAGACATTTCGAAATTTGGAAAGGTAAGTGAACAAACCTCTTCTCCAAGGTTTAGTCGTAACATCCCCATCACGATATGTCTCTCGAATGAAAAATTATTTTATCGATTCGCAGATTTTACTTCCTACACTCTGGCAAAATCCCGACCATTGGGTCCTATACGAGATGAATTTTCTGGAAAAATAACTATGGTGCTACAACTCATTGGACTGCCACAGTGGCGTAGAACGCGACGCTATGCATTTGGTAAGCTTGTGCCCATAGGTGAATCGTAGCTATTCGAGGTAGACCGGACTGTAATATATTATCCCTTTATCACATGCGGGATTCCATAATGGGCTTATGGGTGTCGACATTGCCGAGTGGATGTTGCTCTGTGCTGATGATGCTCCTTTACAAAGTAATGGGGTCGATTGTGGCATATTCGTAATGAAGCATATTGAAGCAATATACAATAGAGAAGAACTTTGTTTCTACGCTGTATGAGCTTTGTATCCAATGTTATTGTTTATTCCTATTATATATTGGTTTCACATTACATGTTTTGTTGCAGGAACATATGCCGAAAATACGCTACGAAATATGCGAAAAATTGATTGAGTTTAAAAAGAACGGCAGACAAAATATGTAAAGTGAAACCTATCGATTACTCTATCTATACAACCTAACGAGCTCCGCCATCACCGTTTTCGCCCTCCTCCTCGACAACAACCCAGTTGGTGCAGTCGCGCTGAGGATGGCTACCAGGAGCTCCACCGCGTCCTCTTCCTCTCCCTAGCGAAGAGGTCTCAGCGGAGCTGTCGTTCCAGTCGGGTGTTCATCTCGTTCCGGTGATGGGTGTTCTACGAAAAGTAAATCGTATTCAGAAATAGTTTTGTGTTGTATACGCATAACCAATGCTGGTAAAAGTTGTTCTTCAGTAATGAAAAATACTGTACGGCGAAAAATATTTCTAAAAATCGCATTCCGTGAACTTATCAATAAGAAAGGTTTGTTCTCAGAAATCGCTGTATTGCTGAACCTACGATAATGTACACCTAAGGCGATTTCTTGGGATGCGTGTGGATGTACTTGTGGATTTTTTTGAGATCAAAAAATTCGGTCCAATCGCATTGATTACTATTGAGAATAGCCCTCTGGCATGACATTGTTGTATATGCATAACTAATGCTGGTAAAAGTTGTTCTTCAGTAATGAAAAATACTGTACGGCGAAAGATATTTCTAAAAATTGCATTCCGTGAACTTATCAATAAGAAAGGTTTGTTCTCAAAAATCATTGTATTGCTGAACCTACGATAATGTACACCTAAGGCGATTTCTTGGGACGCGTGTGGATGTACTTGTGGATTTTTTTGAGATCGAAAAATTCGGTCCAATCGCATTGATTACTATTGAGAATAGCCCTCTGGCATGACATTGTTGTATACGCATAACTAATGCTGGTAAAAGTTGTTCTTCAGTAATGAAAAATACTGTACGGCGAAAGATATTTCTAAAAATTGCATTCCGTGAACTTATCAATAAGAAAGGTTTGTTCTCAGAAATCGCTGTATTGCTGAACCTACGATAATGTACACCTAAGGCGATTTCTTGGGACGCGTGTAGACGTACTTGTGGATTTATTTGAGATCGAAAATTTCGGTCCAATCACATTGATTACTATTGAGAATAGCCCTCTGGCATGACATTGTTCAATTTCATTAATGCGGAGTGCATTTTTATTGAAGATTTACTTTTGGTTTAATGAACCTGACGTATATACTTGAAAACTGACGGAGGGTGATAGGACGTTTCATTAATATTTGAATGACACAACACACACTTCCACTTTGCTTCGCGAATAAGGAACCGACAAATCGACAATTCCTGCATAAATGACTTGTTCTTGAATCGAGTATATAGGCGTCTTCGACGCAGTTGTCGTATCCGTCTATACTTTTTTCATATGTCTGCAAGATCATAATTGAAGAAAACATCATTTAAAATTCAAGAAATTTTCAAATTCTTACACAATACACCACCCTCTCCTTTGTACTGTTCGTAAAATACGAAAGCGACATTAATGGCTCTTATTCACCACTTTTTTCATATGCCAGCAATAAAGCGATGTTTAAGCATACAACATTTCATAGCGATGTTGAATATTATCATTTCGAACATTAGAAGTCTTTGTTCATTGCATACATCGCAGTCTTAGTCTGCGACTGTCAATTACAAGCCTTTTAGATCCTCGCGACACCTCCGTCAGTTTCTCCAATCACGCGGGTTGAGCGCACATCTTTTATCAATTACAAGCCTTTTAGATCCTCGCTTCCACTCCGTCAGTTTCTCCTTCGCAATTAGAAAGGACGTCAACTTTTTGCAGAGTTCTTCGCGGGATGCGGGTATATCAACCTGCAAAAATATATTATAAAGTAGAAGCAATAGACATGCACTTACACTACAACAAAGCAGTAGATTAGCGACGACCACATGCCGTCGCTAATCCGTCGCTAGCCATGTTAGCGACGGATTAGCGACAACAAGGCGACGGTATGCTTACGTCGCGAATATTTCGACGCTAACTGGCGACAGATTTATTCCGTCGCCAAGTCCGTCGCTAATTGCGACGGACTAACGAGCGCTTTATTCCGTCGCCAATCCGCCGGTACTAAGCGGCGACCACGGTTTGGCGACGAATTTGCTTCCGTCGCTATGCCGTCGCTAGATTAATATGAATAGCGACGGATGGTTCCGTCGCTAATCCGTCGCAAACACGAAAAAAAATTAAAAAAAAATTATTTGAAAATTAAATACCGAGCAATTTCTATTTCCTGTACAATTTATATTTCCTGTAAATAAAAAACAAACCACACAAAAAATTGCATCTAACAAGAATCTACAATAATTAATCGTTCCACCTTAAAATTAAGAAGTTTAATTATTTACAATTCAACAATTACAATTAGGAAACATAAAAAAAATAGAACTTCAACACAGTCCTCTAATCATCGCCAAGATTTTGTGCGTCTTCTTGTTCATTGTCTTTATCTGTCCCTTCAGCTCCACTACGCTGATTATCGCTAGCAGCCTACACAAGAAAAGAACAGTCAATATTGATAAACAAAATATAATGAAATAAATTACACACTATATGTGATCCTATCATGTGCTCATGTGTGATCTAAGGCAATAAAAAAACTCTATATGTGATTCTATCATGCTCATATGTGCTCTAAGGCAGACAAAAAGTTATATATATATATATATATATATATATATATATATATATATATATATATATATATATATATATATGATTCTATCATGCTCATATGTGTGCTAAGGCAGTCAAAAAATTGAATATGTGATTATAGCATGTTCATATATGTTCTAAGGCATCTAGAAAAACTCTATATGTGATTCTACCATGCTCAGATGTGCTTTAAGGCAGGCAAAAAACTATATATGTGATTTGATCATGCTCGTATGTGTGCTAAGGTAGTCAAAAAATTGAATATGTGAATATAGCATGCTCATATGTGATCTAAGGCAGGCAAAGCAAAAAAAATTATATGTGATTCTGTCATAAATGATATATAGCATGTTCATATGTGTTCTAAGGCAGTAAAAAAACTCTATATGTTATTATAGCATGCTCATATGTGTGCTAAGGCAGTCAAAAAACTGAATATGTGATTATAATATGCTCATATGTGTTCTTAGGCAGTAAAAAAACTGAATATGTGATTATAGCATGCTCATATGTGCTCTAAGGCAGTCAAAAAACTTTATATGTGATTATAACATGCTCATATGTGTTCTTAGGCAGTCAAAAAACTAAATATGTGATTATAGCATGCTCATATGTGCTCTAATTCAATAAAAAAACTCTATATGTTATTATAGCATGCTCATATGTGCTCTAAGGCAGTCAAAAAAACTGAATATGTGATTATAACATGCTCATATGTGTTCTTAGGCAGCCAAAAAACTGAATATGTGAATATAGCATGCTCATATGTGTTCTAATGCAGTCAAAAAAACTTTATATGTGATTCTATCATGCTCATGTGTTCTTAGGCAGGCAAAAAAACTTTATATGTGATTATAGCATGCTCATATGTGCTCTAATGCAATAAAAAAACTCTATATGTTATTATAGCATGCTCATATGTGCTCTAAGGCAGTCAAAAAACTGAATATGTGATTATAACATGCTCATATGTGTTCTTAGGCAGTCAAAAAAACTTTATTTGTGATTCTATCATGCTCATATGTGTTCTTAGGCAGGCAAAAAAACTTTATATGTGATTATAGCATGCTCATATGTGCTCTAATGCAATAAAAAAACTCTATATGTTATTATAGCATGCTCATATGTGCTCTAAGGCAGTCAAAAAACTTTATATGTGATTATAACATGCTCATATGTGTTCTTAGGCAGTCAAAAAACTGAATATGTGATTATAGCATGCTCATATGTGCTCTAATTCAATAAAAAAACTCTATATGTTATTATAGCATGCTCATATGTGCTCTAAGGCAGTCAAAAAACTGAATATGTGATTATAACATGCTCATATGTGTTCTTAGGCAGGCAAAAAACTGAATATGTGATTCGATTATGCTCATATGTGTTCTAAGGCAGACAAAAAACTGAATATGTGATTATACCTGAGATGGACCTGGAATCGAAGATCCCCTATCCTGAACAACGGCCTTGATCTCATTTCGGAGAAAGGGGGCGACGGTGTATTGGAAGTAGTTATTCAATGATTCATTAATGATATGGCGTACATCATCACCGGAAAGAATAGTCGGCTGCTTGGAGCTTATGTCGGCGCAAGAAGTCGGTGAGCCGTAACTGGAAGAACCAATAACTGGTGAAGTGTTCATATTACTCCCAAACCCGAACACGCGACCTTTTTTGGGTTCACCTGCTGCAGTCACCCATGTTGTAGGATCAAATGATGGATGCTGAGTAGCGTCATCGCCATATCGCTCTACCATTTGTTGCTCATATGCCTCCTACAAAATAATGTTTAAAGTATTCATTAATAATTAATGATAACATTATGATAACTTGCATATATATTGCAATGATTATTAATAGAATTAATACATACCGTTGTCGTTCTCGCTTTCTCTGATACGAAGATTCCCGTGGTCTTCCGTTTATGTGTTTCTACAAACACATCCTTATATGGTACACTGCCTCCTTTTTCTGCTTCCTGCGAAGTTAAATGACAAAAGATTTAGTACACAAGTTTGCAACAATACTTATAAAATTATTATTATATATTGATGAGTTACAATTTTCTTTAGGTGGCTCCCAAATGTCTTAGATCCAATAAAACTGTCAACACCATCCATTGAGAAATCTGCAATAAAACTGTCACTTACTTACCACGGGTGGCGGGGCACAAGTGAGTTCCGTTGAGAAATCTGGAAAAAACACTGTGTTAAAATGAATATTGAAGCTAATTAGGGAAACACAAACACTTATGCAATGCAAAAAACAACTAAACTGATGATGATATATCTAATGATGAAATGCGATGAAATAAAGTGTGCAAGTAATGTACTGCAATGGATATTGAAGCTAATTAGGGAAACACAAACACTTATGCAAAGGAAGCAAAAAGACTAAACAAAACTTTTACAAGAATGAAAAACTAAAAGATTAACAAAAATTGGAAACAAGAAAATAACGAGAAAATAACGAGAAAAACACAATTGGAAATTGAAATACAGGAAAACAGAAAAATGAACTTGTAAAAAAATTCAGGAAAATAAAATTTGAATGAAATAGACATAAAAAAATCAGATAAAAGCATGAAACATAAAACTGGACAAACAGAATTTTGAATGAAAGAAAAGAATAGAAGGGTGTTTTGAAAATACGTTCAGAATAGAAGGGTGTTTGCAAATCAGATTGGGCCTGACAATTATATGTATATATATACATATCAATAGAAATGACCTGCAACAAACACACTTCGACAATTTCCCCAACTTCCACCAAACACCACAATCACCAAGAAGATATACTTCAAATATTCAGATTCCAGTTCGCACAAACAATCAACAAGACGCGGTTCAATATACAATCAGAAGATGAGAAGCACACAGTTGGATAATGATGAAGATTCAGCTGGGTTATGCGCTGAGCAACTGACTCAGGAAATGTTCACAGCAAGGCAAACAGAGATGAAGTGCTGCTAGCTGATGCAGCTCAGCTGGGCATCCACACAAGCCCACCGGGTTGGTTTAAGCTGCGATGAGCGACAGCATGCCAAAGACAGGATGGGTTGTGCTGCTAACAAACTCAGCAGATCGGAGGCAAACACAACCGACGTTGGACTGCGAACACAAGCGAACGGCCAACAGGGGAAAACGCTAACAGCGTTTTCTCTGCTGTCCCACGGATTTTCAAAAGACACTCACAGCACTATCACAACTCAGAACATTCTGTATCCAACGACTCAAACAGATTTTATCCAAACGACTCACAGCGGTGGACGGCTGGCGAGCGGTGGCTGGCGAGCGGCGGCTGGCGAGCGGTGGACGGCTGGCGAGCGGCGGCTGGCGAGCGGTGGATGGGGAGCGGCGGCTGGCGAGAGGCGGCGGCCGGGGCGGTGGCGAGAGCCGACAGGCGGCGGCGGCCGGGCGGTGGCGAGCAAACAGATTTTATCCAAACGACTCACAGCGGTGGACGGCTGGCGAGCGGTGGCTGGCGAGCGGTGGACGGCTGGCGAGCGGTGGATGGGGAGCGGCGGCTGGCGAGAGGCGGCGGCCGGGTGGTGGCGAGAGCCGACGGGCGGCGGGAGGGAGAGGGCGGCGGGCAGGAGCAAGACAGCGAAACAGGAAAAAGAGAAAGAGGGATGGGATTAGGGATTTACGCGACATTTAGCGACGGAATTATTCCGTCGCTAAGCTGTCGTAAATCAAAATACCAACAAGCGACAAAATATAGTCTGTCGCTACACCGTCGCTAATTAGCGACGGATTAGCGATGGATTAGCGACGACAGAGTTTCCTCTCTAAATCCATCGCTAAAATGGTGTTCTTGTAATAAGAATTAGCGACCAAAAATTACAGTCGCTAATCCGTCGCTACTTAGCGACGGATTAGCGATAAACATTGTTTCCTCGCTAATCCGTCGCGAATTAGCGACAGATTGTTTCTCTAGCTAATCTGTCGCTAATTCGCGACGGAAAATATCCGTCGCAAATTTCCGTCGCTAATTAACAATTTTCTTGTAGTGTTAATCCCCAATAATAGAGGCGAAGAAATGGCATACAGCGGCGAAACAGGGTTCTGCACCATTGTATATCGCTTCAATGTACTTCATTACAAATACGCCGCAATCAACGCCATTATCTTGTAAAGGAGCATTGTATGTCGTGCGATAGATCCACTCGCTAACATCGACTCCCAAAATGGCTTTGAGGAAACCGATCTGAGAATAATGCGACCGACAGTAAATTCATGATCCCAGTACACGACTTGTTCCTCACATAGATATCGAAACTTACGAGATGGGAAATGCCTAGCCGTAAACCACTGTCAACTTCCAACGAATTGTAACACCATAGTTGTTTTTCGTGTAAATCCATCACGTATAAGACCCAATGCTTTTTAGATTGCCAGAGTTTAGGAATCAATATCTGCAAATAGATCGAAAAAATGTTGTTAGCACTGTTATGCTATAATATTGCACTCTAGGTTTGTTTGCTTACCTTTTCACTTGAGAAAAGGTCTCTGCAGTGATTACCGTTAACCCAATAAGGTATGCCGTCTTGAAATCCACTGGAGTATGGCAAACAACGTAAGATAGTCTGCAAACCGAAACATTGCTAACACCAACGTTAACATACGATTCAATTGGACTAAATCAATAAAGAAAAGCAACATAAAATACAACCGATATACCAAGAAATACGGGCTGACGACGCTTACAGTCTGGCTTGGTGCGTTGCTTTTAATATAACTAACGAAATCGGATATAGTCTGTTTGCAGTAAATATATTATTGTTAACACACATACACATGGCTTACGTATATAGACAACTGCTACTAGTTTCATACTAACAAAATTATTGATCATGTTGTATTGTGCGAATTCACTGCGCATTCGGTTGATGTCCTCTAGGAGTGATTGACTAAGTTTTCGCCCAACTTCGTCGGTGGATGTTCGACTGAAATGAATGCGGACATTGCAACAAACGATATTGAAATTACATTATATAGTACACAAAAACATATCGCAAAAAATGACATGAAAGAGACGGATTTTGCTAAACATATAGACGATGTGTAGACAATATACCCATGATTCGCCATTGTTGGTCGTGTAGCTGTCTTCGTCTGCGTCACCGACCACAATTTTCTATGTTCGAGGGCGGATCTTCAGGTTTATGAAGGAACCGTCGGTTTGATTGTTGCTGGTTCACGAAGTAGAAGACAAACACATCTTCCAGTACTTGTGCGACTATTTATGACCTAAAAGATGTACTGCTCAACCAACATGATCAATGAATATTGTACGATAAATCAAACATTTATGGTTATCCGTTGGAACTGCGTAATTCGACTTCATATTCGCTGCATAGCGAGTTGTGGTTATCGCGGGAAAGCGATTTGTGCAACAATACTCGGCCTTTGTAAAGGGTGTTAGTCAACACCGATTTGCAGTGTTAAACGATAGTAGTATAACGCGATAATGAACGTTTGTTGATAAAAACCCAACGGATCGGAAAGATCCCACGGGTTGAACTACATAGTGATTGTGAGAAATTGTGGAGTACCACTCACACTTGCACTTCCACTGTTAAAGCGAACAAAGTTCCCCCTATACCAGATGAAGAGGTTTACTTACCTCTTAAGAAATGAAGTGAGGAAGAGAAAAGGCACATTGAGTAGCCTTTTATTTATAATATATGGATACAACTTTTCACAAGATAACAATAATGATTTCAAAAGGCAATTGGAGGTGTCGGGAACACGAAAGATTTGCTGGAGAAGAAGTTGAATCGACGCTAGGTCATAGCTTTGCCAACTAAAGTTGGTAAATTGACAGGAATTCCTTCTTTGTTCCATGGGTGATCTCTGTTCGTCCAGGCATGGCGCCGAAGAAGTGTAAGCTTCGATTAATGATTATCTCTTGGAGCTGCGTAAGTAGAGTTCGTATTTGTAAACACCCCAAATTTTCACTCACCTTTCTGATATATCCATCAATCATCACATTTCGGTTCTCTAGAAACAATAAAGGGCAAAATGGTCATTTTCCAACATTGAACCTTGCAGAAAGTCCTAAATTCCATTCTCGAGCCTCAAAACCTCTCTATTTAGACTCAGAGACATCTTCAAATTACAAATCCTCCAAATCTCATGCTTAACCAGAAGTCAGAATTTTCAAATTCAAATTCAGAGTGGCAATTTTGTAGAACATATCTTTGCATAGCATTGCATGAACATTTCATATCATTTCACTGCACAACATGTCATTTTGAGATCCAGAACTCCTGTTTTTTCAAAATTGTCAATCCAGATTTGATTTCTAAACTTTTCAAAATAGATTTTAAAACCCTGGGTTTTCAAAATTATCAATTCTTCCCATTTTTACCCCCAGGACCCCGAGATTACGAAAAGTTTTCTCAAGAAGACAATCTGGATGGTTTTGACATTTTCAAAATTTTGCCAGTTGAAAAGGAAGGGACACAATTTCAAAATTCATAAGATCTTATTTCAAACTTTTACAAAAAGGCTCCGAATTTCCCTACTTCTTTCAAAATTTCGCCCTGAAGAACCATTTTCTTCCAAGTTTTGAAATCAAGCCAAATTTTGCTTCGTGTTTTTCCAAAACCAACCTACTATTATGAAAATTTCAAAAAAAAAATCCATTTTTGTTCCTATTTCAAATAAAGGACGTGGGACCCGCCTCGAGGTGGTGTCACACTCAAATTCTCAAAATTTTTCCTTATTTCCAAAATAGTGCCCATTCGAAAGTAGCACCGATTTATAAAACCTTGCTTTTAACTCAGTAAAATAATTAGTGGGCCCACGTAGGTGGTACCCCACTAAGACTCTTTGCCAAAAGAGAGAATTTTTTATTTATTTATTGAGGTGGCACTACCAAAACAAAATCCATTTTTTATTTATTTATTTTTTTTATTTTTATTACTTTTCAGCCCCCAAAGAGAGCCACCGTGAAACCCTACCAAGATTTTCGTTCTTTACCTAAGATTTTTTTAATACACTTCTGGAGAAAAGGAGCCGCCCCACCCTTTTCAAATGGCGACATTTTTTGAAATTTTTCAAAAGTTAGTTTTTTTTAAAACTTATCAAAACCTTGCACAACGGAGCCCGAGCTTTGGGCTGAAAGGGCGGAACCTCTTTTTTAAAAAGAGGGCTTAGGCCACCCGAAAAAAGGGAGCTTGGATTTTTCCCTAACCCTTCAGCGCCCCCTTCTTCACGGATTCCCCTCTCGGCTAGCAGGAGAAGACGAACCCTATTTTGGAGGTCTCCCATCAGCCAGCAGGAAGCCAACGACTGCTTCCCCTTATCTCTGGAATCCTTCTGCTATCTCCCTCCATCAGGCCTCGTTCCCCTCACGGTTACTTGCTGCCGTCCTCTCTCCACGCAACACTCAGGGAGTTCGATCTAGTTGGGAGCAAAAGCAGAGGAAGAACCCTTCCTGTGCAATCCAGACTCACCCAAGGTGCCATTACTTTCCTCCGGGCATTCCTTATTGTCATCAAAGCAGTATTTTGCATTATCAATCTGCAGGCAGCAGCAATTGATATGCATCATGCGATAGAAATGTCTCAACCCCCCCTTTTTTTTTTACTGGCTACACCCCCTCCATCGTGTCCTTTTTTTTGTTTTTTTTTAATCCCTTTTGAAAGTGCACTATGATCGAGGCAACGAGCACTAGAAGGGGGGGGTGAATAGTGCTTTTAAAACTTTCTGCGGAATATTGAATGATTTTGCAAATCTCAAAGCAAACACACAAAGAACACAAGATTGTATCCTGGTTCGGTCAAACCCGACCTACATCCAGTTCCCAAGCAAAACCCGCTTGAGATTTCCACTATCAACCTTGTAAACTACAAGATCACACAGACCATAACCGGTCCCACTTTCAGTAACATTCCTACTGAAAGCAAACAACTCCTTTACACCAAGGAGTCCTTCTTTTTACACAAAAGAAATAACAACTTACAATACAACCTATGAGCCTTCCTTTTGAATGCAAATGAGATGCAATTGGCTTTTGAGGTTGTTGAAACACTCTACTCACGAATTCACTATCTCTCAAAGTGATTTGAGTGAAAAACTGAAGTGAAAATATCACGTGAGTGAGAAAACAAATACTTGAATGAATAGGAGTGAAAAGCAAGAAGTAATTCAATATAATTCTATTGAATTTGATGTTTTTGAGTGTAGAATGCACTCATATTTATAGTTAAAATATTCCATACGTTGAGAGTATGAAAGGGTGTCAAAACTGTCCATTTTGAACCATCAAAACGTTTGAAAAATGAAAAGACACGCCTTTTTGAAGTTTCAGGAAAACGGCAAAATTAGTCGACTGAAACATCAGTTAGTCGACTAATAGTTAGTTATTAGTAGACTGACAGTTATCGTCGGTCGACTGATCTGTTAATCGAGCCGTTTGAAAATCTGAACTTTTGAAACTTAGTCGACTTAAGAAAAGTTAGTCGACTGATAATATCATCAGTAGACTGAAAAACCTTTTAGTCGACTGCTGCTAAAAACTTCTGAAAAACAAACATTCTGTTCGGTCGACTGATAAAAAACATTAGTCGACTGCTGCTAAATTTTTCAGAAAACACATGTTCTGTTCAGTCGACTGAAAAACCATTAGTCGACTGCTGCTAATTTTCCAGAAAACAGACATTCTGTCCAGTCGACTGATAAAACCTTCGGTCGACTAATTTGACAAAAATGATTTTTTGGAAAATATGGCGCGAAAGGATTAGTCGACTGATAAGTCTATTGGTCGACTAATAAACATGAAAATTTAAGAAAAGAGTTTTCTAAAAAGATTTTCTTTTAGAAAAGTTTTTCTAAAGACTTTTAAGGTGAAATGCAACCTAAATATGCACTCTAAGGCTCTTACAAGAATCTAAGACTTTTAATGAATTAAACATTTGCACACTAGTCTTCAAGGATTCTTCACTGAATTCTTCAATTTCTTCATAGCCTTAGCTGAAATGCAGTTGATTCCACTTGCTCATCATCAAAACCTTGTACTTGAAGTATCATGTATGACTTCATTGTCGTAAGAATCTCCCCCTTTTTGATGATGACAAACTTAATCAAAGATGAAGCATTTAGATGCATAGATGGAGATTTTACTCCCCCTATCAATATGCTGCAAAACATTAAAAGTTAGCACATTTAAAGCATATATATCACATATTGATTGGTTTGCATTTCCATTCATCATGTATTCATGTATTTAGAAATACATTCATTCAAAGCTTTCTTTTTCTCTTAATTTTGCATTTCTCATGCAAGATCTCCTGTAATGTAATTGCTATCATCTTTTTCTCAAGATCTCCCTGCAATTTCAAAGTAATGCTATCTTTATTTTTTTCTCCCCCTTTGTCAGAATAAAAAAGAGTAAGGGCAAGAATAGCATAAGCAAAATAGACTTTTAACTCATATCTCTATTTTAAAACACGGCAAGAGAGTTCCGGCTTGTTTTGAAGATGCGCCAGTCACTGCAAGAGGAGTCCGGCGTTTCAAGATCACGGCCAGAAGATTCTGGCGTCTCTCTGTTACGGTAAGAAAATCCCGGCGATGATGGAGTCGAACGACACTCTGAGGGTTTTTCGGAAGAGAGAGAAGCAAGAGAGAAAGAGGGGTTTAAGGGTTTCGTTTAAAAAAAAAAATGAAAAGGTACGAAGTGAAACGATGCCTCTTTTGTTTTTAAAAAAAAACGGGTTTTAAAACAAATCCAAGGGGTGTCAGGTCCCTTCACTTAAATTTTTTTTTTTAAAAAATTAGTCGACTAAAACTTTATCGGTCGACTAAAAAAGTGCAACTTATTCTAAAAATATCATCAGTCGACTAGAACTATATCGGTCGACTAATATGATGCGATACATTCCAAAATATAAAACATCAGTTGACTAGAATTTTATCGGTCGACTAATATAGTGCGATTTTGAGTTTTTGTTCAAAAATCAATATTTTTATAAATCCAAAAATGAGCAAATACCTAGTTCTCTCCTAATTCTCATAAAATCTTCATTTTTAAGAGGTTTAGTGAAGATATCGACATGTTGTTCTTTAGTGGAAATAAAATTTAACGAAATATCTCCTTTTAACACATGATCTCTTAAAAAATGATGTCTAACTTCAATATGCTTAGTTCTTGAGTGCTGAATAGGATTTTTTGAAAGATTTATAGCACTAGTGTTATCACAATAAATAGTTGTTGTGGAGTAGTTTAAACCAAAATCTTTTAAGGTTTGTTTCATCCAAAGTACTTGTGAACATGCTAAACTAGCCACTATATATTCAGCTTCAGTTGTTGAGAGTGATACTGAATTTTGCTTTTTACTAAACCAAGAGACTAAGGAATTTCCCAAGAAATGATAAGTTTCACTAGTACTCTTGCGATCAGATTTACTTCTTGCAAAATCTGCATCACTATATGAAACTAAATCAAAGGAAGATGATTTTGGGTAAAACAAACCGAAATCTAAAGTATCTTTCAAATAACGAAGAATTTGTTTTACTGCAGTTAAATGAGATTCCTTTGGATAAGCTTGAAATTTTGCACACATACAAACACTAAACATAATATCAGGTCGACTAGCAGTTAAGTATAATAGAGATTCGATCATACCTCTGTAGAGCTTAGTATCTACACTTTTACCATTTTCATCTTTATCAAGAGAAGTAGTTGTACTCATAGGATTCCTTCTTGATTTCGATGAGTCCATCCCAAATCTCTTGAGAAGTTCTTTTGTATACTTACCCTGATTGATGAAGATTCCTTCTTCAGTTTGCTTTATTTGAAGTCCAAGGAAGTAGTTTAATTCGCCCATCAAGCTCATTTCAAACTCTTCCTGCATAGCCTTAGCAAATTCTTTACAAAGAGAATCATTAGTAGAACCAAATATTATGTCATCAACATAAATTTGCACAATAAGAATATCTGAATTAAAATGTTTAATAAATAAAGTGGAGTCTACCCGACCAATGGAAAAACCAAATTGTTCTAGAAAATTTTGTAGTCTTTCATACCACGCTCTTGGTGCTTGTTTGAGTCCATACAGAGCTCTTTTCAATTTGTAGACCTTTTCTGGATATTTCTCATTTTCAAAGCCTGGAGGTTGCTCTACATAAACTTCTTCATTGATGTGTCCATTTAAGAATGCACTCTTAACATCAATTTGATATAACTTGAAGTTCATGTAACTAGCAAAAGCAAGCATCATACGAATTGACTCTAATCGAGCCACTGGTGCATAGGTTTCATCAAAATCTATGCCTTCTTCTTGATTATAGCCTTGTGCCACTAGCCTTGCTTTGTTACGAATGACTTCACCATTTTCATCCAGCTTATTTCGGAAGACCCATCTTGTTCCAATTACTGGATGCTCCTTTGGTCTATCAACTAGATCCCAAACATCATTCCTAGTAAATTGGTTAAGTTCTTCAGACATGGCTAAAAGCCAAAATTCATCATCACATGCCTCATTGATATTCTTTGGTTCTAATTTAGATATGAAAGCAACATTTGCAATATATTTTTCTAACTGCCTTCTAGTTTGGACACCACTCTTTATTTCACCAATAACTTGTTCATGTGGATGATTAGGAACTTCTTTCCAAACCGGTTGAAGAGGAATATTTTCTTGAGAAGTACTCTCTATCAAGGGTTCTTCTTGAAGTATTGCTTCTTCTTCTTCGCTTAGAGGAATAACCTGCTCACAATTCTCATCAAATGCAACATGTAAAGATTCTTCAATACAAGATGTTCTTTTATTGAAAATACGATATGCTTTACTTCTAGAAGAATATCCAAGAAATATTGATTCATCTGATTTTGAATCAAACTTATCAAGATTATCTTTGGTATTTAACAAGAAACATTTACTACAAAAAATTTTGAAATATGAGATCTTTGGTATACGATCATAATACAATTCAAAACATGTTTTATGTAAAATTGGTCGAATAAGAACACGATTTAAGACATAACATGCTGTATTAATTGCTTCAGCCCAAAAATATTTTGGTAAATTTTTATCTTGAAGCATGGTTCTAGCACATTCTTGCAAGGTTCTATTCTTTCTTTCAACAACTCCATTTTGTGGAGCCGCTCTAGGAAAAGCAAAGTTGTGAGATATACCATGTAAATCACAAAACTTTAGAAAAGATTCATTTTCAAATTCACCACCATGATCACTACGAATTTTAATAATAGATGTAGATTTTTCATTTGTAATTCTTCTACAAAGTTTAGAAAATTCTGAAAAAGCATCATTTTTGTTTTTTAGAAAAATCACCCATGTAAACCGAGAATAATCATCTACTATAACAAAAGCATACTTGCTACCATTCAAACTTTGAATTCTAGATGGTCCAAATAGATCTAAATGTAAAAGTTCAAGAGGACGTTTTGTTGAAACTATATCTTTAGTTTTAAAAGAACTCTCGATTTGTTTACCCCTTTGACAAGCATCACATAAGTGATCCTTTTTATATGGTATTCTAGGTAGGCCTCTTACAAGATCATTCTTGGATAATTTTGAAATAATTTTAAAATTAACATGTCCAAGTCTCTTGTGCCATAACCATTGAATTTCATTTGAAACAATAAGATATTTTTCATTAAAAGAGGGTAATTCATCTAGATATAGTTCATACACATGGTTTCTTCTTTTACCTTTAAAAATGATCTTTTTAGATTGAAAATCAGAAATTAAGCATAAATCATTTTCAAAAGAAACATGAAAACCTTTATCACATAATTGACTAATAGATATTAAATTATGCATTAAACCATCTACTAAAAGAACATTTTCTATCAAGGGAAATTTTGGATTACCAATATTACCAATACCTATCACTTTTCCCTTGTTATTGTCACCAAAGGTGACGATTCCTCCATCCTTATTTTGGAGGGTGGAAAATAACTCCGGCCTTCCAGTCATATGTTTGGAACAGCCGCTGTCCAATATCCATTTGCTCCTTATGTTGTGTACCTATAACAAAATCAGAAAACAGAGCATTTGACCCATTTCTATTTTTGGGTCCATGAGAGCTAGTCTTAGGAACCCATATCCATTTGGATTTTGGTTTCCTTTGATAATAAATATTCTTTCTATAAAAGGATTTAGAATAAACATGTCTAGAATAATCATTTCTAGATGCATTTCTATTAGAACTAGAAAGTTTAGTTTTATGAACAAAAGGTTGAGAATAATGTCTTTGATTTTTCACTACATAGTTTGGTCTATTTTGAGTATCAAAGAAGCTATATCCCAATCCAGTTTTATTAACCGAGCATCTTTGAGAACCAAGAAGTTTTTCTAGATTCTCTTGACCATTTGTGAATTTGGTCACTATTGAAAGAAGATCATTTGACTTTTCTTTAAGACTAAATATTTCATTTTGTAAGAGATTGGTTCTAACTCCAATTTCTTTTATCTCAAGTGCTTGACAAGAATTTTCCTTCTTGAGATCTTCTATTTCTTGAAGTAACACTTTATTTTGAGAGTCAAGAGTTAAATTTTCAGTTTTTAACTCTTTATTTTTAGAACTAAGACTCTTAAATTTAGCATATAAATCATTAAATGCTTCAAATAACTCATCATAGTCAAATTGACTTACCGATTCTTCTTGTGCTACAAAACACATGTTGGCGACTTTTTCATTTGATTCTTCATCGGAAGAGGAGTCACTATCATCCCAACAGGCTTGAAATGCCTTTTTCTTCTTGAATTGGTCCTTGGGCTTGAATTTGAGAAGAGGACAATCTTTCTTGATGTGTCCTGCCTTTTTGCAGTTAAAGCACTTTACTTCATTGGGAATGAAAGAATCTACTTTCTTTGCCTTTCTTTTAAATCTTCCCTTTTTGATGAATCTTCTGAATTGCCTTGTGATGAGGGCAATATCTTCATCTTCTTCAGAATCTTCTGAGTCAGAAGTAGCCTTAAAAGCAAGATATTTCTTTTTAGGCTCTTCTTCTTGTCTGTCTTGAAGTTGGACCTCATATGCCATTAGGTTACCAACTAAGTCTTCAAGAGTGAGAGTATTGAGATCATTTGCTTCTTCAATAGCAGTGGTTTTTCTCTCCCATTCAGGAGTTAAACACCTTAGAATTTTTCTGACTAAATCCACTTGTGAATATTCTTTTCCAAGGGATTTCAAAGTATTAGTTATATCGGTCATTCTAGTTACCATGTCCGATATAGATTCATTTTGCTTCATTTTGAACAATTCAAATTTATGAACTAAAGAAGCAATTTTAGATTCCTTTACCTTTGACGTACCTTCGTGTGTTACGAGAAGAGTATTCCAGATTTCATTAGCTGTAGAGCATTGAGAGATGCGATTGAACTCTACCTTGTCAACGCCACAATATAAGGCATTCATTGCCTTGGCATTAAGTGAAGCAGTTTTCTTTTCATCATCGATCCATCGACTGAAATCAGTTGATGGAGTTTGGTACTTTTCTGAAACAACTCTCCAGCTATCGAGATCCATGGATTGCAGGAATATTGTCATTCTTACTTTTCAGTATCCATAGTTTGTTCCATCGAAGAGAGGAGGACGAACATAGGAGCTTCCTTCTTTGTGCTGAGATGTTGTAGTTGTCATGCTAGATGATGGTCAAATCAAAGTAATAGCAAATATGTGCTCTGATACCAAATGAAAGTGCACTAGGATCGAGGCAACGAGCACTAGAGGGGGAGTGAATAGTGCTTTTAAAACTTTTTGCGGAATATTGAATGATTTTGCAAATCTCAAAGCAAACACACAAAGAACACAAGATTTTATCCTGGTTCGGTCAAACCCGACCTACATCCAGTCCCCAAGCAAAACCCACTTGAGATTTTCCACTATCAACCTTATAAACTACAAGATCACACAGACCATAACCGGTCCCACTTTCAGTAACAATCCTACTGAAAGCAAACAACTCCTTTACACCAAGGAGTCCTTCTTTTTACACAAAAGAAATAACAACTTACAATACAACCTATGAGCCTTCCTTTTGAATGCAAATGAGATGCAATTGGCTTTTGAGGTTGTTGAAACACTCTACTCACGAATTCACTATCTCTAAAAGTGATTTGAGTGAAAAACTGAAGTGAAAATATCACGTGAGTGAGAAAACAAATACTTGAATGAATAGGAGTGAAAAGCAAGAAGTAATTCAATATAATTCTATTGAATTTGATGTTTTTGAGTGTAGAATGCACTCATATTTATAGTTAAAATATTTCATATGTTGAGAGTATGAAAGGGTGTCAAAACTGTCCATTTTGAACGATCAAAACGTTTGAAAAATGAAAAGACACACCTTTTTGAAGTTTCAGGAAAACGGCAAAATTAGTCGACTGAAACATCAGTTAGTCGACTAATAGTTAGTTATTAGTAGACTGACAGTTATCGTCGGTCGACTGATCTGTTAATCGAGCCGTTTGAAAATCTGAACTTTTGAAACTTAGTCGACTTAAGAAAAGTTAGTCGACTGATAATATCATCAGTAGACTGAAAAACCTTTTAGTCGACTGCTGCTAAAAACTTCTGAAAAACAAACATTCTGTTCGGTCGACTGATAAAAAGCATTAGTCGACTGCTGCTAAATTTTTCAGAAAACACATGTTCTGTTCAGTCGACTGAAAAACCATTAGTCGATTGCTGCTAATTTTTCAGAAAACAGACATTCTGTCCAGTCGACTGATAAAATCTTCGGTCGACTAATTTGACAAAAATGATTTTTTGGAAAATATGGCGCAAAAGGATTAGTCGATTGATAAGTCTATTGGTCGACTAATAAACATGAAAATTTAAGAAAAGAATTTTCTAAAAAGATTTTCAAAAGAGTTTCTTTTAGAAAAGTTTTTCTAAAGACTTTTAAGGTGAAATGCAACCTAAATATTCACTCTAAGTAAGTCTCTTATAAGAATCTAAGACTTTTAATGAATTAAACATTTGCACACTAGTCTTCAAGGATTCTTCACTGAATTCTTCAATTTCTTCATAGCCTTAGCTGAAATGCAGTTGATTCCACTTGCTCATCATCAAAACCTTGTACTTGAAGTATCATATATGGCTTCATTGTCGTAACACCTTTATCAACAACCTTGTTCTTCATTCATTTGTTCTTTAACAACATGATATTATAACTCTGCACATTTTGCTTAAATTTGATGTGTTTTATAATCTCATAGGCTACTCAAACATCGGTATTCATATCCCTTTTGGCCGGCCATTGAGCATCATCGATCTGCCCTGCTCACGCCTGTGGTTTGAGGGGGAGCATCAGATCTAATTTGCTGCATAATTGCAATCCTGTTCTGACTATCGAACCGACCTGTCTAAAAAAAAAACAAAAGGGGCCTTGACTGACACCTGCAAATCTGCAAGCCATCTGTAGTGCATCATCAGATCGATCTACTCTGATCGTGGCCTACATTTCTTGAGTTTCTCTCAAGCCATCACCGCACTCTCCTTAGTTAACATTCTCTCTTTGTATACCTTCTTTCCCCTGCACTTGCTACATACTCATTCTCCATGGTCATTTGCACATCTTTAATCATTTTTCCATTACACACCACCATCCGTGCACAACATTTGCCCCACTTTCAATCCACATGTTTATTCACAGTGTGTATTTGCTCATTCATCATATTCTAGCACTGCATCTCTACATTAAATATTCAGATTTCCCATACATTGTACATGTACATGAGCTTTCCCACAGGTTGTGCACTGTCATTGCTACCTCCTCTGCATCCTATTATCTATTTGTATTGCATTTCGATGGCTAACTACATTGCATGTCCTTGAGTGTTAACTCCATTACACTGCAACTCCATGAGTGCATCCATCTTACTTGTTCACTACTATGTAGAGCCGGTGAAACAAACTCTTTACCCTTTTCATGATCCGATATCAACGTTGATACTGAAAAGATGTCATATTATGCTTACCTGGATAATATCCCTGGTTAAATAAACTGCTTACAGGATGTGATGAATAACCTGGCTTTGGAGGTCGGGCATAAGCGTTTTAGATACTTTTCTTAACGCCTGTGTAAAACAGTAAAGGGGTATAGTCAGTTCCAGATTTTTTTTTTGAGTTAGGATCAAGTAATGGGAATCTGATGACATCCAGTGGCTACATTGTTTGAGAAGTTGGGATCGAATGAAGAGGATTCAGAATTTAATAAAATTAAAAGAATGGGGTAACCTGTAGAGGAGCTTCCACTGTAGCAATGCAGTAGCTAACACATCCTGCATATCACCACTACACGAGTATGTTCATTTCCATACTCCTGTATCAGCCACCACCTTCTACATTTCATAATGCCCATCAGTTGAAGTTTCAATAGTTTGTCATTGTATATATCCCTAGCATATTGTTTGAGGTCTTAGGGGTACACAGTTATATATATCTTATAACATGTGCACCCGAATTTCGGTATGTACATCTGTTTATACATTCACTATATGCTGATATCTCTACATGTACATTAAAGTTTGATCATATAGACTGCGGCTGTAGATGTACACACATATATATATATATATATATTTTGCTACCTATACATTTTCATTTCAATATGACATGCATTCATTTAGAAGAGTCTATATGTAACCTCTTAGGCATCCCCTCATAAAACATAAGCATTGGCATTCAACTGATTTCATTTCCCCCTAGTTTGAATAAGCATAGTATATAGGCTACACTTATGAAAATTTTAGCTAACTTAAGCATTGTAAGGCATATAGTCATTTTCATATGCATTTCATTCATGCTTTAGATATTATATTAATATATATATTTCCACTATAGTTCATGTATAATCATCTATAGGCAGAATTTTTCAATTTCTTGAATGTATTTCTTTTTTTCTTTTTCTTTTTTTCTTCTTTCTCTTTTTCTTTTTGTGCTAACTCACTTTTGCAGGAAAAACTTGGAGAATGCTGACTATTTTAATTCTATACTTCTTTTATTCATTTTGCTTTATGTCAGAAATGTAATAATTTAATTTGGAATAATATTTACTTTTACTGCTTAGATTAGGCTGCATCTCATATAGTTTGATTTCAGTAATATCCTGATTCTATGATGCATATATCTCAATTTTTCAAAATTCACCGTGGATAAACACGAATGGCACGTGCACCGACTCTTAGAGAGTTGATGAACTCGGTGGAATCCATATTTACGGCCCTAGTCGTAATATGGACGAGACCCAGATCCATCATCTTTCTACCAGTTACATTGAGCCTACACTCTTAGGCTATCTTGAAAATGCACATCATATTTCTAAATTTTCCAAAATATTGTGAATTAACTCAAGTAAACTCTGAACATATTCAGGACCACAGTTAGAATATATGAAGAATTTATCTTGGCTTAATCCATATGTTTCCAACCAATTTTTCAGAAATCTTTTCAAAGTGCATTCATTCATTCAAATCATCTGCATCATCTGTTTTTCTCATGATTTTCTCAAGAGATTTTAACTTCATGGAATCGATTTCTCAAGAAACTATGATGATATTCGGAGTTGATTTCCCAAATCAAAGTTTTCTGGTGATTTTCCCTGAAAATATTATTTTCTTAAAACCCTCTCAAAAGGAATTTCTCATCTTTTTCAAGAATCCAAGTTGATTTTCAGACATTTCAAAAGGCAATACTCTTAGGAATTCAATTTCCTAAGTTTTGAATTTCCTTCTCCAAAGAATTTTTCTATAAATCTTCTATCATTTTCTTAAGAAAATTCTCAAAGTCTGAGTTTTCCCGACAAGTGTTTTCCTTTTCAAATGTTCATCTTTTCTTAAGAATTCTTCCCATTTCCCTGAGAGTCTCATTTCTTCATGGTTTTCCAAATCTTTATAAACTTGCTCGAGATTTCAAATCTTCTTCGTCTGAGTTTCCTGAGAGATTGATTTCCAGCTTTTTCCTGAGAAATGCCTTTCAACTCCAAATGTTTTCTAAGCATACATCATAGTTTTTCAACTCATGTTTTACCAAATCTCATAGCACATGCCTGAATTCTCTGTGCATTTAGGATAGAACATAATTTTGATAAATTTACTAAATCAAGCATAATTTTGGTCCTTGGTTCGATTACCTCTGTTAAAGGCGGCAGGAACGGTCGAACCTCGTACCGACAGGTCGAGCCCCATCCTATGGATTTTCCCGCAATTTTAAAAAACGAAGGCGAGTATTTCAAAACATTTTCCAAAATCCGGTCAAGTTTGAATCGCGAAAGCGTTTCTCCCTCTCTCTCTTCCGCAAGGAAGGGGAAGACGGGAAAAATTTCGCGACGATAACAGTATTCCCTGCGTAGACAGTTGTGGTTAACGCGGGAAAGCGAATGTGCTGTCATCTGGACAAGGATTTGTTGCCATCGCTGGATACTTTGTGTTGTGAGTCGGAGAGTGATTTATGAGTAGCGATAGATAGCGATTTTTTGCTTATGCAGGAAGTCGATTGATGACATCACTGTATGGCAATTTGTGGTTATCGTTGATTAGCGATCTGTGGCATTGCAGCGTAGTGATTTGAGGGTATTGTTCGATTGTCGATCTAAGCGGGATGACAAAGGTTGTTCAAGTAAGCTTTTTTGGGGCATTGAGCATGGTTGCGCTTCATTTTATGATCTAAGTAGGCTTTCAACCGCGCAGGTGATAGCATACTTAGATCATAAAATGAAGCGCAACCTTGCTCATTGCCCGAAAAAAGCTTACTTGAACAACCTTTGTCATCCCGCTTTGATTGACATTCGAACAATACACTCAAATCACTACGCTGTGATGCCACATATCGCTAATCAACGATAACCACAAATCGCCATACAGTGATGTCATCAATCGACTTCCTGCAGAAGCAAAAAATCGCTATCTATCGATTTAAGCAAATCCAACCACGGACCGCAAGTCGTCAGTGAAAAATGACTATAAACTCTCAACAAATCCGACATTGTGGAGATCGGGGCATGCAAAGAAGCATGACAACTAAATTAATAGCCCACACGAGATTCCTGTGTCCCATACCTATCTGTCGAATGCATCAGAGCCTGTCATGAAAGAGAAAATATTAGACACTGAATTAAGTTTCACAAGAAATGCATACCTCCTCGCAACATTGATTACATACCAAAAGACTTGTAAAACTGTAGCGATCGTTGCCGAAAACCTGGTCGGGAGGAATGTAGGTTTGAACGTTTGGTGGTACTTCTGCAGGGTATTGCTGCATGATGGACATTACACGAGTTAGCTATTTGACAAGCTTCACGCAATGGGAAGCAATATAATGTTTTACATACCTATTCATTCGGAGGGCTTTGTTGTTTTTTATTACAGGTTGGTTGTTTCTTAGTCCTTTTCTTGCCAACCAATTCTATTGCACCCTTTGCCCTCCGACAACTGCGATCAGAGGAAGGTTTTCTTTTGATACCCTTCGCTTCATGAATATGTCCATCATAATCATCAACGTTCACTACTGACTTGTTGAAGCTAATGTTTACGCTTCGGTGCAACTTCTCGGGAGTGTCAAGCGAAACATGATTTTGACCTATGCTGTTCGATCCCATTATCTTCGGCTGGTATTCATTCACTGCAACGGACTTAATGTGAATTAACTCTACGTTTTCAAGTAACTCCATTGCAGCTTTTCTCACACATGCATAGCCTTCTTCACTTCTCGATGCCAAATCAGCAACATACATGAATGACCTACACAGTTGTTGGTAACAGGAGGCTATGTGGCACTTCTCGTCAACACCAGATCCACTCGCATTGTCCATAACGAGTATTTCAATCTTCACGCATCTCGTTCATCTTCGCATTACGTAAGACTCAGGTATTTCTTGTATCTTCTCTTGATTGAGTGCCTTTAATGCATGACAGCATAGAATACCTTTGAATTCATACATTTTGCATGGACATTCTACCCTTCCGTTGTCAACATTGTACGTGACATGTGCTTCTTGCCTTTCCTGATGCTTTTCGCCCTGACAAAAAATATGGTATTTGTGCATATTCTCGGTTTGCACGAGTCCTTCTATTTTGCAATTCATGACATGCAACACCTCTTTCTTGATCCATTCAAATACAACTAGTGTATACAGAGCTGCAGGTCGCATCAATATGTTCATGCCAAAAGTTAGAGGTTGTGTATTGAAGCATTTCACGTCTTGTTCAAGCTCATTCTGTCTTAGACCGTCTATAAATAATTCATATTGTTTCATGAAACAAAACATTGTTAAACATGAATACAGGGTTTTCTTCAGGGTGGCATGCATAGATTCATCTCTTTGTGTGCTTATCATACCTGCACAAAAGTATTGTCTTCCATATGCCAATGCCCACTTCTCTTTTTCTGCATATAAATTTTGTAACCACAGACAGTCAGTAAGGTCGTATGTCTTAATCATTTTATCCCAATCTGACTTAAAGGTGACCTCGTCTACGCTATGAAGTACACACCTTGTAAACTTTTTGCCAAACCCTGTATTCTGATTAAATATGTGTCCTATGTTCTTTGATGCATTTTGAAAGATATGCCACAAACATAGGCGATGATGTGCATCTGGCCACACATGAAGCACTGCAGCTGCAATTGCGTGATCACCATCTGTAAGTACAGTTTCAGGATGCTTCTCATTCATTGCCTGTGTAAATACTCTGAACAACCACTCAAAGCTTTCCTTGGTCTGGTCATACACAAAAGCACCGCCTAATATACAACTCTGTGCGTGATGGTTCACTCCCACAAACTGCGCAAATGGCCATTGTTCAATATTAATCTTTACTGTAGTATCAAACACAAGCACATCATTAAAGCATTCATAGTCTACTCTAGACTTTGAATCTGCCCAAAACATATTCACAGCATATCCATCTTCGTCCACTTGCATTGCACTAAAGAAACCATGTTCATTGCTTGATTTATTCTGTAAGTAACGAACCAAACAACATATTTCTTCGTTCTTCATGTTATCTATCCTCTTCCTTCTCAAGTGGTTTCTTAGATCCAAAGGTGTGAATGACACATTTTCGCGACCACCATCTGTGAACACCCCAAATTTTCCAAAAAATCCAAAAATGACCTTTTTGCCCCTGACCTCCGTCATCTGAGTAATCGGGTCAATTTTTAACCAAAACTTCATTCATTCCTTGGATTCGTTAGAATTCAGACCCAAAATCGTATCTCCGACTCAGTTTTGATCCGAATCGGATCCGAACCCCTCTTTGAGAAAAATTTTGAAAAAAAACCAAATTCTCAGAAAACTCTCTTTTATAAAAGTTTTTGCAAAAATATCAAAAAAATATGGAAAATATAGAAAAGAAAAGAAAGAAAAAAGTTTTTGAAAATTTCCTTTTTAAAAATATCCTTTTCTAAAAATCTCCTTTTAAAATCATTTTAAGAAAAACCGTTTTAAAGGGGAGGGACCCTCTTTGTAAAAAACTGGAAAATGAGAGGGCCCCATCGAAATTCCTTTTAGGGTTTTTTGAGAAACCCTTGTAAGGGGAAGGGAGGCGAGAAGGCTCCCTTTCTCTCTTTTCCCTCTCTGAAAACCCTCCACAGCCTTCTCTTCTCTGTACACGACCCCTCTTCACCTCCTCCATCTTCCGCCAACCGTCGGATCAGCCTCCCTCCTTTTCAGTCATCCGATCCCCAACGGCCTCTACCATCTTCCCGAACCTTCTTCTCCTCTTTAAAAAGAGCTCGCAGGACACCCCGTTGGATCATCCGCCCTCACCCCCGCATTTCCCTTTCTTATGCTTCTTTCGATCCAGCTTCTACCTCTCCATGTGCCTCTTCTCATTCACCATCCGTTATCACCCAACCATAGCACCCTTCTCTCTTTTTCCTCTTTCTTCTTCCCCTTTCCTCTTCTTCTCCTCCTTATTTGACCTTTTTCCTCCTCCCCTTTTGGTCGATTGAGGAAGTTGCACCATAAGAGCAAAAGCCCCTCTCCTACCTCGATCAGCCATCCGGTAAGAATCTCCTTTCCTGTACTTTCTCTTTGATTTCTTTTTTGTTAGTTTTCTTGTTTCGACACCATCTACGCACTCCTAGTAGTGTTGAGTTGCATGTGCAACGCCAGCCACCCCTGTGCAAAAATAAAAGGTGTATACCGACACCGACATTTTCTTTTAATTTTTTTTCTTATTCTGTTCATACTATCAGATTTAATAAGGTTATATAGTTTTTTTTCTTATCTCAATCTGATTTTCCTGTTATTTTTCAATTTTATCTGCGTTTTGATCTCCTGTTCATGTTATAATCCGCAGATTATAACATTTTCTCTTTATTTTCTTTACAATTCATTTCAATTTTCCCCAGTTTATATGAGTTTAGATATGTGTTGATGTTGTTTAGATGTAATCCTACCTGTTCCTTACAATTTATGCTTCTTCCCCACTATCGGTTCATTTTCTTTTTCTTCCATCTATAGGTATTTCATTTTATGCATTTTACTTTTCCATGTTTATTTTGATTTCTGAAGTATGTTAGCTTACCCTGCATCTTCTAGTTTAGGTATCGATGCTTCCTGATCTAATTATCAGTCTTATATTTCCTTTTTTTTATATTATTATTATTATTTCTTTTTTTTTATGCTGATTTTAATTAGCTATTCCTATCTTGACTTATTGTTCATATTTGATTCATTGCTTCATAATGGTAGTTTATTCTCATCTTCTTCTTTTATTCTCGACTTAACACTGTCCATTTGCATTACTAATCTCCTGTGTCAACTCTGTTTTTTTTTTAATTTGTACTTAATCTTTTGTTTTCCATGGCATCATCATCATTCTACCCATTCGTATTTGGCCCAACCCTGATTAAATCAGTATCATCCCACCTGTATGTAGCCCCGAAATCATTTTTACAACCCATTACATTTTTCTCTTTTTTTTTTGTTCTTTTAGATCATACTGATCATTAGGCAGTTTCCTCTCTCACTGCATTTTATTCACTTTAGGACTCATCATCACACTTTCGTGTTTAGGCCATTTGTAAATAATCGAAGATTCACTCCCCATCCTTTTGCTAAGGGGCAAGAAGCAAAGAAGATCTTTCACACATGACACTCACTTTTAATATGAGTGTGCATGTCTTAACGTCACAGAGAAGGGATACATTGCCATATACAGAAAGGAGATATCGAAGAAGAGAGTTTTGAGGAAGACAACAAGGTTTACATCTTAGGAATTCCTAATAGTGGCACATTATCTGATGAAAGTTTTTCTGCAAATCCTAGAAGTCACAACGTTACCTAGAATTATGAAGAGATCGGGTGGAAGGAGCTCATGCATTTGGCTGTGGAAGAAATTTTCTAAAAAAAAAAAGAAAAGAAAAGAAAAAGAGATAGGGTCTAAAATGGGAGTAGAATATTTAGTCGTATCAAGCGAGTGTGTGTGTTTGAAGCGTTAAAATGTAGTATAATTTCACTTAGGTTCTGTAGATATTTTCTCGTCCATCAGTTGTGCTCTTAATAAAGTCATTTGACATTATGAATTTTGAGGTGATTAATTCATTTACAGCTACAGATGCGCAGGTGTGGTTGGTACATTCCTTTGACCTCTTATGTTCACCATCTTCACGAAATTGTGCAGTGCTCATTCGGGTGGCAGAAGCATCACTTTCGAATGTTAGTTTTTCTTTTTATTTTATTTTTCAAACTAATTTGATCAGATCCACAGTGTCTCTCTTTCTCTGGACTCAAGTGGACGTTGCTCCTAAATCATTGGAATTTAAGATCTCATCATGCTGCAAGACATATCTTGACTACAAAAAAAAAAGAGAGGAGCCGTCAAGCAAAGGCAAAAGCATCAAAAGATTGCAAAGACAATTTCTGGGAAGCCTCCTAGTTCACCAGCGAAGGCCTCCGCTACAGGTTCGGCCTACTCTTGCCTCTGTTGGTTTCATGTGTATCTTTTGTTATTTTTTTTTTTTATTTTTTTTAGCGGCAACAGATTAGTTCACCAGTTAACCTTGCCTCTGCAACAGGTGCTTATAAGCATGCATCACTGTTACATGCCTCTTTGTTTATCATATATATCTTAGCCACCAATGATATATTCATTAGTTTATTTGGATGTGTACGTTTGTGTTTTCAGAAATCCTCAAGATGCCTGTTATGGTAACAATTTCATTCCTGGAACTGCTATGAGTTTTGATTTTGTGATAGGTTTGAAATAAAAGGATTTTGAAGCCAGCATCTTCCTGTATATGTGCACATATGATCAAATATTTTCAATTTGTACAGCACTCACCTGAACACAGTCCACTCCACCCATAGTTGTCACCTTTCTCAACAGTATTACAGCGTCATTTGCTGTAATTTTTAAGAGTCTTCCCCATCACACTTTAATTTCCAGCATCTCCCTGCATTCTTTCATTTTCACAGGCAGCAACACTTAGGTACTTTATATTGTGCACATTTCCTGCAAAATATACCATTCACCACATCACCATCCACACCTAGCATTTTCATCTTTTCATCCTTACCAGCCTTCCCACCGTCACTGTTGTGCCACCCTTACACTTCTCTTTTCTCTTCCTATGGTAGTTCAACAACAAACTACCACAAGCTGTTGCATCTTCATGGTGGTTCACAGTGAACCATTATGCCTTCCTTTACTCTATGGTAGTTCAATAATGAACTACCATAGCTACTGTGTCTTCACAGTGGTTCACAAGGAACCACTGCAGATTCTTCTCATCTCTTTATGATAGTTCATTCTTGAACTATCATAAAAATCATATTTTATCATTCTTTTATAAGTGGTTCACAGGAATCACTGTAAATTCTTCTCTTCTCTTTATGATAGTTCATTCTTGAACTATCATAATCATCATATTTTTTTTATCATTTCCTTTTTTACAAGTGGTTCACAGGAACCACTGTAGATTCTTCTCCTCTCTTTATGATAGTTCATTCTTGAACTATCATAATCATCATATTTTATCATTCTTTTATAAGTGGTTCACAGGAACCAATGTAAATTCTTCTCTTCTCTTTATGATAGTTCATTCTTGAACTATCATAATCATCATATTTTTATCATTTCTTTTTTTTTACAAGTGGTTCACAGGAACCACTGTAAATTCTTCTCTTCTTTTTATGATAGTTCATTCTCGAACTATCATAATCACCATATTTTTTTACCATTCCTTTACAAGTGGTTCACAGGAACCACTGTAAATTCCTCTCTTCTTTTTATAGTGGTTCACAGGAACCACTGTAAATTCCAATTAGTCCTTCATCAAATTCCAATGTTTTCATTGGTCCTTCCAAAATTCCAATTCTCACGAATTGGTCCTTCCAAAATTCCAATGTTTACATTGGTCCTTCAAAATTCCAATTTTCACAAATTGGTCCTTCAAAATTCCAGTTAGCACTGGACCTTACCAAAATCTTCCTTTATCAAAATCCTTCTCAAATTCCAGTTTAGCGCTGGTCCCATGCCAAAGTCTTTTTACCAAAAAAATTCCTTTACCAAAGTGTTTTACCAAGAATTCCTTTACCAAAATCCTTCTCAAATTCCATTTTAGCACTGGTCCTTCACCAAAGTCTTTTTATCAAAAATTCCTTTACCAAATTCTTCTACAAGATTCTTTACCAAAATTCTTTACTTAAACCTCATTCTTCAAGTTGGTCTCGTAAAACCCAGTTTTACTGATCAAAATTGCCAAAAATAAAAAATGTTCAGCCCGAGGTCCTATCAAAATCTATATTGAGTGATTATTTCACAAAGGATTCTCAAAAACTTTGCCAATCTGCTAAAATATGTCTTGATTCCAATATTTTACAGCACAAAAAGAATCACCTCAGATTACCTCTAGTATTCTTTTCAAAAGGGTGAAGCTTTTTGAAAAAAGGAGTGAAAATTCAAATCTTCTCTCTGTTGGTCAACCAAGAGGATACAAGAAAGATCCTTGGTATGATTAGCAAAAGAAATATTCAATGATGTTGAAAAGCTAGAAGCGAATCGATGTTGATCATAGCTATGACGCATGTTTTAAGACGACTTTCTAGCAATCAGGCAGTGAAAATATCCTGAGCGATAAAAAGAATCCACTCAATCCATATCTCCTCATTCATTCATTCAAGCTTCAATCAAATATCCGCAAAAGGGATCTCTCAATTGTCGTCAAGATGAAGGCGAATTAAGTGAGTAGACCCCCGGGGCCAAAGAAGATTGGAATCATCTCCAAGATGACAGAGTTTGTGACGGATCCTTCCAGGGAAAGTTCAGATCACCGTCGAGATGAAGGCGAGTATGATGAACCTACCGACAAACCCTAAAAGATATTTGATTGCTGCTATCATTTTTAACCAATGAGCCTATATAATCCCCGAGAAAAAGAAGGATCGAAGCATCTCCAAGATGACGGAGTTTGTGACGTACCCTTCCCTGAAGAAAAAAAGAAAAGTCAGGAAACATCCAAATGAAGGATGATGTAGAAACCCAAGAAAGCTCAATGTCCCAAGAAGAGTGCCAAAAGATAATTATGGGAAAAGCCTCAGGATATCAAACTGCCAAAATTGCCAGGAATCATCTTTTCTTATGCGAAATCCTTTCATCAATGTCTTTTCACTGCTTGCTTTTATGAAATTAAGAGTATTTCTTCTCTATTCATGTCAAGGAAATGGATAACTTCCTTGAAGAAACTCAACAGCTTTAAAATTTGAATCTAACTCTAGAATCCAAGGAGTTAACCTTATTTTGGAGGAAATACTCTAGGTAAAAGAGGGAACATCTTTCGCACCTACGCGCACGTTTTCAAGCATTTGAATCATTTACAATTTCATCTTATTGGCAAAATTTTCTAGTTGTCCAAAAATGAGATAAATGCTCAATATCTACTTTGATACAACCTAGCATTCTTTATATTTTTCAAATGGAGTTGTCTCATTCTAAGTGAGGTATTTCTCCCGGTCCCATCATGGTATTCCTCATCAAAGAATCCATGCTTTGTATATCCATTCAAATAAAGATTATACCTGAACCTCATCCCATGAGGTATTTTTCAAAAAATGTCCCATCCAGGTTAAGGGCTAAGCCTGTGTCTTTTCAAAAATCCTTATCTTTGTCTCAACCTTGAAACTTCTTTAAAAATCTCTCCTTTTATTTCGGGATCTTTATCCCAAAGTCCCATCACGATTTCCTCGTTTTCTTATGTCCAAATTATTTTCATTCTCGAGGATTTCGTTCTCTTCCCAAAGCCCTTTCAGAATAAGATACAAAACCTGAAAAATAAAACTTTTTAAAGCCAATTCTTTCATACCCAATTCAGACCATTTGACTGGGGCATTTTTAAAGAAAATTTGGCGTGTCTTCTTTGCCGCTAAGCTCGGCTCGCAACCGGCTTAGCAGCAAAAAGGGGCATCTGTGAACACCCCAAATTTTCCAAAAATTCCAAAAATGACTTTTTTGCCCCTGACCTCCGTCATCTGAGTAATCGGGTAAATTTTTAACCAAAACTTCATTCATTCCTTGGATTCGTTAGAATTCAGACCCAAAATCGTATCTCCGGCTCAGTTTTGATCTGAATCGGATCCGAACCTCTCTTTGAGAAAAATTTGGAAAAAAAATCGAATTCTCAGAAAACTCTCTTTTATAAAATTTTTTGCAAAAATATCAAAAAAATATGGAAAATATAGAAAAGAAAAGAAAAAAAAAGTTTTTGAAAATTTCCTTTTTAAGAATATCCTTTTCTAAAAATCTCCTTTTAAAATCATTTTAAGAAAAACCGTTTTAAAGGGGAGGGACCCTCTTTGTAAAAAACTGGAAAATGAGAGGGCCCCATCGAAATTCCTTTTAGGGTTTTTTGAGAAACCCTCGTAAGGGGAAGGGAGGCGAGAAGGCTCCCTTTCTCTCTTTTCCCTCTCTGAAAACCCTCCACAGCCTTCTCTTCTCTGTACACGACCCCTCTTCACCTCCTCCATCTTCCGCCAACCGTCAGATCAGCCTCCCTCCTTTTCAGTCATCCGATCCCCAACGGCCTCTACCATCTTCCCGAACCTTCTTCTCCTCTTTAAAAAGAGCTCGCAGGACACCCCGTTGGATCATCCGCCCTCACCCCCGCATTTCCCTTTCTTCTGCTTCTTTCGATCCAGCTTCTACCTCTCCATGTGCCTCTTCTCATTCACCATCCGTTATCACCCAACCATAGCACCCTTCTCTCTTTTTCCTCTTTCTTCTTCCCCTTTCCTCTTCTTCTCCTCCTTATTTGCCCTTTTTCCTCCTCCCCTTTTGGTCGATTGAGGAAGCTGCACCATAAGAGCAAAAGCTCCTCTCCTACCTCGATCAGCCATCCGGTAAGCATCTCCTTTCCTGTACTTTCTCTTTGATTTCTTTTTTGTTAGTTTTCTTGTTTCGACACCATCTACGCACTCCTAGTAGTGTTGAGTTGCATGTGCAACGCCAGCCACCCCTGTGCAAAAATAAAAGGTGTATACCGACACCGACATTTTCTTTTAATTTTTTTTCTTATTATGTTCATACTATCAGATTTAATAAGGTTATATAGTTTTTTTTTCTTATCTCAATCTGATTTTCCTGTTATTTTTCAATTTTATCTGTGTTTTGATCTCCTGTTCATGTTATAATCCGCAGATTATAACATTTTCTCTTTATTTTCTTTACAATTCATTTCAATTTTCCCCAGTTTATATGAGTTTAGATATGTGCTGATGTTGTTTAGATGTAATCCTACCTGTTCCTTACAATTTATGCTTCTTCCCCACTATCGGTTCATTTTCTTTTTCTTCCATCTATAGGTATTTCATTTTATGCATTTTACTTTTCCATGTTTATTTTGATTTCTGAAGTATGTTAGCTTACCCTGCATCTTCTAGTTTAGGTATCGATGCTTCCTGATCTAATTATCAGTCTTATATTTCCTTTTTTTTATATTATTATTATTATTTCTTTTTTTTTATGCTGATTTTAATTAGCTATTCCTATCTTGACTTATTGTTCATATTTGATTCATTGCTTCATAATGGTAGTTTATTCTCATCTTCTTCTTTTATTCTCGACTTAACACTGTCCATTTGCATTACTAATCTCCTGTGTCAACTCTGTTTTTTTTTTAATTTGTACTTAATCTTTTGTTTTCCATGGCATCATCATCATTCTACCCATTCGTATTTGGCCCAACCCTGATTAAATCAGTATCATCCCACCTGTATGTAGCCCCGAAATCATTTTTACAACCCATTACATTTTTCTCTTTCTTTTTTTTTTTTGTTCTTTTAGATCATACTGATCATTAGGCAGTTTCCTCTCTCACTGCATTTTATTCACTTTAGGACTCATCATCACACTTTCGTGTTTAGGCCATTTGTAAATAATTGAAGATTCACTCCCCATCCTTTTGTTAAGGGGCAAGAAGCAAAGAAGATCTTTCACACACGACACTCACTTTTAATATGAGTGTGCATGTCTTAAGGTCACAGAGAAGGGATACATTTCCATATACAGAAAGGAGATATCGAAGAAGAGAGTTTTGAGGAAGACAACAAGGTTTACATCTTAGGAATTCCTAATAGTGGCACATTATCTGATGAAAGTTTTTCTGCAAATCCTAGAAGTCACAACGTTACCTAGAATTATGAAGAGATCGGGTGGAAGGAGCTCATGTATTTGGCTGTGGAAGGAATTTTCTAAAAAAAAAAAGAAAAGAAAAAGAGATAGGGTCTAAAATGGGAGTAGAATATTTAGTCGTATCGAGCGAGTGTGTGTGTTTGAAGCGTTAAAATATAGTATAATTTCACTTAGGTTCTGTAGATATTTTCTCGTCCATCAGTTGTGCTCTTAATAAAGTCATTTGACATTATGAATTTTGAGGTGATTAATTCATTTATAGCTACAGATGCGCAGGCGTGGTTGGTACATTCGTTTGACCTCTTATGTTCACCATCTTCACGAAATTGTGCAGTGCTCATTCGGGTGGCAGAAGCATCACTTTCGAATGTTAGATTTTCTTTTTATTTTATTTTTCAAACTAATTTGATCAGATCCACAGTGTCTCTCTTTCTCTGGACTCAAGTGGACGTTGCTCCTAAATCATTGGAATTTAAGATCTCATCATGCTGCAAGAGATATCTTGACTACAAAAAAAAAAGAGAGGAGCCGTCAAGCAAAGGCAAAAGCATCAAAAGATTGCAAAGACAACTTCTGGGAAGCCTCCTAGTTCACCAGCAAAGGCCTCCGCTACAGGTTCGGCCTACTCTTGCCTCTGTTGGTTTCATGTGTATCTTTTGCTATTTTTTTTTTATTTTTTTTAGCGGCAACAAATTAGTTCACCAGTTAACCTTGCCTCTGCAACAGGTGCTTATAAGCATGCATCACTATTACAGGCCTCTTTGTTTATCATATATATCTTAGCCACCAATGATATATTCATTAGTTTATTTGGATGTGTACGTTTGTGTTTTCAGAAATCCTCAAGATGCCTGTTATGGTAACAATTTCATTCCTGGAACTGCTATGAGTTTTGATTTTGTGATAGGTTTGAAATAAAAGGATTTTGAAGCCAGCATCTTCCTGTATATGTGCACATATGATCAAATATTTTCAATTTGTACAGCACTCACCTGAACACAGTCCACTCCACCCATAGCTGTCACCTTTCTCAACAGTATTACAACGTCATTTGCTGTAATTTTTTAGAGTCTTCCCCATCACACTTTAATTTCCAGCATCTCCCTGCATTCTTTCATTTTCACAGGCAGCAACACTTAGGTACTTTATATTGTGCACATTTCCTGCAAAATATACCATTCACCACATCACCATCCACACCTAGCAGTTTCATCTTTTCATCCTTACCAGCCTTCCCACCGTCACTGCTGTGCCACCCTCACACTTCTCTTTTCTCTTCCTATGGTAGTTCAACAACAAACTACCACAAGTTGCTGCATCTTCATGGTGGTTCACAGTGAACCATTATGCCTTCCTTTACTCTATGGTAGTTCAATAATGAACTACCATAGCTACTGTGTCTTCACAGTGGTTCACAAGGAACCACTGTAGATTCTTCTCCTCTCTTTATGATAGTTCATTCTTGAACTATCATAATCATCATATTTTATCATTCTTTTATAAGTGGTTCATAGGAATCACTGTAAATTCTTCTCTTCTCTTTATGATAGTTCATTCTTGAACAATAATAATCATCATATTTTTTTTATCATTTCCTTTTTTACAAGTGGTTCACAGGAACCACTGTAGATTCTTCTCCTCTCTTTATGATAGTTCATTCTTGAACTATCATAATCATCATATTTTATCATTCTTTTATAAGTGGTTCACAGGAACCAATGTAAATTCTTCTCTTCTCTTTATGATAGTTCATTCTTGAACTATCATAATCATCATATTTTTATCATTTCTTTTTTTTTACAAGTGGTTCACAAGAAGCACTGTAAATTCTTCTCTTCTTTTTATGATAGTTCATTCTCGAACTATCATAATCACCATATTTTTTTACCATTCCTTTACAAGTGGTTTACAGGAACCACTGTAAATTCCTCTCTTCTTTTTATGATAGTTCACTCTTGAACTATCATAATTATCATATTTTTTTACCATTCTTTTACAAGTGGTTCATAGGAATCACCATAATTCCCTCTTTTTTTGTACATACGTATAGATGAATATTCCTACATATACGTGTGTGTTTTCTCATAAATACAAGGTAGACCATATATAAAATAAGCATCTGTGTAAGATTTTGAATAATCATTTACACTCATATTTTTCATCTCCTTTTGTGTAAATTCTATCTAGCAGGAATATAAGGAAGGGTAGGATTAAAATATTTTTTGATCCGATTGTTGTAAAATAAGATGATGAAGACTCTACATTTCCAGTCTTAGATAGAATGAATGAGCACCATAAAAAGCATTGAACTACTTGTATTCATGCATTTCTTCCTTTATTCCTCAAAATTCTCACAATGGTGGAACACGAATGGCACGTGCACCATTTCGTAAGAGGTAAATTAATACTAAGTTGATGATCCACATCAATGGCCATAGTCAGGGTGTAGACAAAATTTAGGATTTTTATCTTTTACAAAATAATACTGGATCCATTTTCAAAATTCATCATATTTTCCTCAAATATTTTTCTTTTATCAGAATTTAACTTAAAATTAATTCAAAATATATACCAATGGCCATAGTCAAGGTATATTGAGAGTTAGTTTCATTTTAAATTCTATAAAAGCACCAAATGTGTTTCATTCTTTACTTGAATTTAAACATAGATTATTATATAATACATCCTTGACTATCCAATGACCATAGTCAAGGATGTATTATATCTTCAATCTTATTTTAATTCATTTAAAGAATGGAATAGTTTTTCAAAATCCAATTTCAAAAATTTAAATTCATTCATCATTTAGGATAAAATTGCATCATATTTTAAAATTCTTTTTCATAAATCCAAGTGATTCTTTCCTTCATTTCTCATATCAAATCCTATTCATAAATTCAAATTCAACTCTATTTCTCAAAAGGATTCAAGAATTCAATTTCAAGGTCCCATTTGACTTTGAAAACTTTAGAATCAACTTATATCCAAAATTCAAATTCTAACTTCAAATTCAAAGTCCAAATTGACTTTGAAATTCATTTTATTCAAAATTCCAATCAAATCCAAAGTTCAAATTAAACTTTGAGATTCTTTTCATCTTCTAAATTTCAAAATTTCAAAATTCAAAGTCTAACTTGACTTTGAAATTCATTTGTATATTCAAGATTCAATTCTTAAATTTTATTCAAAACTTGGAAATATGGATTCATCTTCTAAATTCCGGATTCAAGCTTCAAAGTCCAATTTGACTTTGAAATTCATTTGCATATTCAAAATTCAAATTTTCAAATCAATTTTGGAAATTTCAAATCCAAAATCGAATCAACTTGCATCTAGTCTTCTAAATACAATTCCACTTTTGGATCTCAGACTTCAGATCCAATTTTTTTATAGGATCCAGAACCAATTTTCACTTTGGATCTTAGACTTTAGATCCAACTTTCCAATTTAGGATCCAGGATCCAATTCCACTTTTGGATCTCAGACTTCAGATCCAAAATCCATCTTAGGATCAGGAACCCAATTCTACATTTGGATCTTAGACTTCAGATCCAAATCCATTCTAGGATCCAGAACCCAAAATCCATCTTGGATTCTAAATTTCGGATCCCATTCTGTTTAGGATCCGGAATCCAATTCCAATTCTAGATTTCAATTCCATTTTCGGATCTAATCTGAATCCATTTATATTCTTAAATACCGTTTGATTTTCTCAGTCCATTCCAATTTCAAACTTCAAAATCTAAATTCAATTCCATCTCAAGTATTCATTTCCTTTCCTAAATTCAAGTTTAACATTCAAAGTCCATTTTCAACTTTGAAACTTCATTTCCTTTCATTTCAAGACTTCAAATCATTCTTTCTCAAAATCAAGATTTATTCTTCCAATCCTGATTTACTTCAAAGACTTAGAACTTCTCTGATCTATCTCAAGTTCTAAATTCAATCATTTCTTCACTCTCTTATCAAGTTCATCTCAGAAAACTTGGAAATTTTCAAAACAACTTTCAAAAGGAGCATACATTCTTGCATTGCACAAGCATGATTCTTTGTGCATTTTTAGAGTTAGAATAAATTCTTAGATTATATTTAGGCAAAGCAAAAGGCATAAATTCGACCCTTTGTTCGATTACCCGTGGTAAAGGCGCCAGGAACGGTCGAACCTCGTACCGACGAGCGGATCCCGTCTCCCAGTTTTCCCGTAAATATTTCAAAAACGGAGGCGAGTAATCTTTTAAATCTTTTCAAATCAAGGTCAAGTGAGACCGCGCAAAATAGTTCCCCTCCTCTTTTTCTTTCTTTCTTTTCTCTTCTCTTTCTCTTTTCTATCTTTTTATTCTTTTCCCTTCAAAAGGGAGGAAAATAGAGGTTAGAAAAGGAAAAGAGAAGGAAGAGAGAGAATATTATGAGAGGAAAAATTTTGCGATGATCACAGAAGTGGCGACCGTGATGGGACTCGTCTTCGTCCGGTTGAATCTATGCCTTTGCTTTGCTTTAATATTTTCTAGGTCTTTATTCTATAAATGTCAGCTTCACTTCCATGCAAACCTTAGGAAACCTAGATTCTGTCCTAAGCTGACATCATTGCATATAGGATCTAAGTATGGTTTGGTAGGACCATATTGAGGAGATTATCCATGTTCACATTAGACTTAGGTCTTAAATACAACTCTTCTCAATTTTAAGGATTGAATGCAAAAACAATGTATGCAAGTGTATGCTTCTTTTCATTTTAATCTATCTCTTTAGGACTTGCATTAGAGCCATCTGATTTCTTGCATGTTGAACATATTTTGAAAACCTCCTTACCTATATTGTCCCGGTCTTCACGTTGTTGGGTTGTCTCACTGAACCATAGTTCGGGAGAGAGCCTCACAACTGGGCCACTTATTTGGGTTCGTGCCCCCCTACCACGTACCTAAGGGCCATAGTCCAAGGTATATCGGTAGGTGCTCAAGGATGTTGGGAAGCCATTACCTTAGAACCGGAGAAATAATTCTTATGCCATGTACTTCGAGCTTCGGCTTGGGTATATCGGCGTATCTTGATCAGAATCAAACGATCTAAATCCTTAGAGTTAGGATTAAGGTCCTACGAGCCTTTTTCAAAATTTGCATTTAGAGTTAGCTTCTAGGGAGTGCTGTTTTGTGCCTCATTGCTTGTATAAATTGATTCTTTTGTAGATATTACCTTGAAAATTCTTATCTTTCAAAGCCCTGGATATTTATTTCATAAAAAATATTTTATTTTCTCAAAATCCAGGATGGTATATTTCTTATTTCTTTATTCTCTCATAAATTTCTTAAACCCTGGACATTCTTTTAAATTCTTTCCCTTATCTCTCAAAAGTCCATGCGTATTCTTCTTCTTCTGATTTATTTAAATTCTTTTTTATCCTGCCTGCAATTTTCAAAAATATTCAAGGTCTTGTCATCTTCAAAAATACTCTTCCTCGTATATTCCATCTTCTCCATATAAAATCCTTTTTATCGAGAGATCTCTTTAAAATTCTCTTTCATTATCTCTTTTCCTTTCAAAATTTCTTTGATCTGAAACCTTCATTTATTCACCAGAAAAACACCAACAGATCCAATCATGGTTCAAACAAGAACAGAGAGAAGGGCAGCTCAGCAGCGCGATAACAACGAAGTGGAAGAGATGAACTCTTCCAGATTGTCCCGAAAACATGATTCAGATGAGGATGATGTCAACTTGGCGATGTATAAAATCTTTCAAAAGATGATGGCAAAAATGATGTCCGAGCAAGCTGGGGCAGGTTCAAAGAAAACATCCTCTAAAAATAAGGTCAAAAGGAAGCCAGTGAAGAAGCATGTCAGGATCAACAAAAAGAAGGTTCAGCAAGACAGCACCTCTGAAGGTACAGAGTCAGAAGATGAGGATTCCGAGGAAGAACAGTTTGTGTTCGTCCCGAAACATCTGCGACAAGTCAAGAAGGTGGTAGAGGAACCTGAATCAGTCAACAAGCCTAAAGATGGAGTCCCGGCGGAAGACTCAGTTCAAGTATTGACGAAGATGGTCAAAGACCTACAGATCCGAGATAAGGGAAAGAGGGTATATACCAGACAGGACTTCTACCTTGGTTTAGATGGGGACAACAGCTTGGAAGATCTCCCCAGAAAATTTATTAAGTTTGATGGGTCCGGCAACCCAAAGGCCCATCTCGCAATGTTCTTCGCCGAATGTGCCAGATTCAGTGAAGACAATCGAGCCCTCTTCTTGTGCTTTCCTCGCAGCTTAGAAGGCGTAGTCGCAAAATGGTACGCAGAGCATATCAATCCCGTCGAGCTGCAAAATTTTGACAAGGTTGTTAATCTGTTCGTGGAAAGATTCATGTTCAACACTAAGGCACTTCCAACCCTCAATCACCTGTATAACCTGAAACAAGGAGATAAGGAAAAAGCTGTAGACTTCATTCGGAGGTGGAGAGATACATGCAACAAGATGAGAACCCCCATTTCAGAGGAGCACGCACTCCAAGTTATCCTGAACAATTTTTCTCAGCCTCTTAGAAGCCTCATCTCTACTTACCCATCAAAATCATTCATAGAGCTTATCGAACGAGCTGAGTGGCTCGAAATGGGAATGGACAATGGAAATTATAAGGGCATCACTCTCGTCAAGGGCAACCAAGACCTCAAAAAGAAGGTGAATTATACATTCTCGGCTAATTCTGGGGGCAGTGGCAGCAAAGATAACAAGACCAAGCAGATGGGTCAGCAAAAGGGACCCTTCAAACAGAATGACAAGCCAGTTCTTGCCAAGCAGAAAGAAAAGATAAAACGTGAAGGTTGGAGTTATGACCATCAATTCACTGCTCTTGAACAGTCCCTCGAACAAGTTTTGGAGTATATGCTGAGCAAGGATATGATTAAACTCCCGAGAGTTGCTGATCCTCCAGTCTCCCTGGGAAAATGGAAGGACAAGTTCTGCAAGTTCCACCGGGCAGTGGGGCACGACACCGAGCACTGCTTTGTCCTAAAGAACATAATCCAGGATTGCATTGATAAAAATCTTCTGATAGAGGACGAAGAAGAAGAGCAGCCCGCTGTCCTAACCAAGCCTTTTCCAGATCACTCAAAGAACTGATGATATCAAAGTTTTTCTTGCTTTCTTCCTTTTGCTTTTTCCCGTCGTCTTGTAGGGGCAAGTCAGCTCTAGTCTTTTGTGGTCTTTTTTGGTCACATGCTTGTAAATAGTCAAGTTCTTGTTTTCAGTAGTTACTTATAAATGAAATATCAATTTCCTTCATACCTTTGTGTTCAATTCTTACTTCTTTCGCCATATTGGGGCATCTTTTGTTAAAAAATTACATTTTCACTTCAAAATATTCTTTTGCCGTTAAAATCTTGTTCTTTTCCATAATGCAGGACAAAATCCTGACATCATTCATGAGAGAAATGATATTACCTATGAGGGCTTTTCCAAAAATCATGAAATTTTGAAAATCTTCATAATGATGACCAAAGAGTTCAAATATTCTTTGGTCCAACCTTTGTCAAAATCAACCCTGGTGTTGATCATATTAACAAAAATAGGTTTTCGAACCGTTGTATTGAAAAATCAACCCTCGTGTTGATCATATTAACGGAAATAGGTTTTTGAACCGTTGCATTGAAAAATCAACCCTCGAGTTGATTGTGTTTTCAAAAATAAAGTTTTCGAACCATTGCATTAAAAGATCGACCCTTGTGTTGGTCTTATCTTCCAAGATTGATTTCGAAACATTTATACCTAAAGATCAACCCTTGTGTTGGTCTTATCTTCCAAAATGGGTTTCAGATCATTTATGTTCAAAAGATCAGCCCTTGTGTTGGTCTTATCTTCCAAATTGATTCTGAATCATTGCATTCAAAGATCAATCCTGGTGTTGATTATGTTTTCTAAAAATTGATTTCAAATCATTGCATACAAAGATCAACCCTTGCGTTGATCATATTTTCTAAAAAATTGATTTTGAATCATTACATTCAAATATCAACCCTCATATTGATCATATTTTCTACAAATTGATTTTCGAATCATTGCTTCAAAAAATTAACCCTCATGATGATCTCACATGAATGATCTCCTTTCAAAGATCAGCTCTCGCAGTTAATCCTCTTTTCAAAAAATGATTTCCTCGTATTCTTCTCCTACTTCTTAAAAGATCCCACATGCAGGCAAGATCAAACAAAATTCTTTTTCTTCTCAATCAACTCTTTCCTTTTATTATTTGTTTGGCAATTTTATCAGTCTTACCAATTTTTTATTAATTTTGTCAATTTTATTGATCCTTCATTGATTTTAATAATTTTTCTTGTCAATTCTTATTTTGATTACCCTTTCAGGTTAAGGGATAAACCTGGTGCCTCTTTCCCATGAGGTATTCCTTTTTTTTCTTCTTCTTTTTCCATTCAGGATAAGGGATAATCCTGAAACCCCTCATAGGAGCACCAATGCTACCTGTGAAAATTCTTGTTCAAAATAAATTCCTTTAAATTTTTCCCCATTTTTATAAATTTTATTCAATTTCCCACTCAGGTTAAGGGATAAACCTGAATTTCCCTCTCAGGTTAAGGGATAAACCTGAACCTCGTCCCGCGAGGTCCTTCTTCCTTCAGGATCAGGGATAATCCTGAAGTCTTTCATCATCTTCCAAGTATCTTTAATTTTCTACCAAGCTTCACCATTCTTTTAGATCTTTGCCAATATTTGACAATTCTTTATTACTGATTCTTTATCAATTTTATTGATTCTTTTTCATTTGTTATCAATTCTTTTAATTCTTTATCAACCCTTTATTAAATTTTGTTGAATTTGTCAATTTTATTCCTTCATTCCCTTTCAGGTTAAGGAATAAACCTGAATCATCTTGTCTTTTAATCTTCATCAATTCTTACTTTTTTTCTTTTATCTTTTCTCTTTTAAAGATTCGGGTTCCGACTCGGGTCTTCCTTTTATCTTTTCGTTCGAAGTTTCGAGTTCCGACTCGAGTTTCCCTTTGGTTCTGATTGAACCAATTATTTTCTTTTATCTTTTTAAAGATTCGGGTTCCGACTCGGGTCTTCCTTTTATCTTTTCGTTCGAAGTTTCGAGTTCCGACTCGGGCTCCCCTTTTGTTCCAATTGAACCAATTGTTTTCTTTTATCTTTTACCTTTTTAAAAGATTCGGGTTCCGACTCGAGCCTTTCCCTTTATCTTTTCTTTTGAAGTTTCGAGTTCCGACTCGGGCTTCCCTTTGGTTTTGATTGGACCAATCGTTTCCTTTTATCTTTTATCCTTTCCTTTTAAAAGATTCGGGTTCCGACTCGAGTCTTCACTTTCATCTTTCCTTTTGAAGTTCTGAGTTCCGACTCGGACTTCCTTTTGAATCCAATCCTCGCATTGGAAATCCATCATTTTTAGAAAACCAAGTTTCAACTCGGGTTTTTCTTCTATTATTTTTCGTTCGAAGTTCTGAGTTCCGACTCAGACTTCCTTTTGAATCCAATCCTTGCATTGGAAATCCATCATTTCTTAGAAAACCGAGTTTCAACTCGGGTTTTTCTTCTATTATTTTTCGTTCGAAGTTTCGAGTTCCGACTCGGACTTCCTTTTGAATCCAATCCTCGCATTGGAAATCCATCATTTTTTAGAAAACCGAATTTCAACTCGGTTTTTTCTTCTATTATTTTTTTCGTTCAAAGTTTCGAGTTCCGACTCAGACTTCCTTTTGAATCCAATCCTCGCATTGGAAATCCATCATTTTTAGAAAACCGAATTTCAACTCGGGTTTTCATCTATTATTTTTCATTCGAAGTTTCGAGTCCCGACTCAGACTTCCTTTTGAATCCAATCCTCGCATTGGAAAACAATTGTTTCTTTAGAAATTTAAGTTTTCAAAACTCAATTTTCTCTTTTATCTTTTATATTGAAAATCTGGGTTCCGACTTGGGTTTCCCCTTTTATATATTCCATCTACTTGAATATCCAAATTGAGTTTTATTCTCTTTAAAATCCCTTCATTCCCGTTCAGGATAAGGGATAATCCTGAAACCATTCATAGAAGCAGCGCAACCTTCTATAATGGTCCTTCCAAATCCAGTCTAACACTGGTCCTTCATCAGAATCCTTCACCAAATCCAATTCTCGTGTTGGTCCTTCAAAATTTCCAATTTTCACAAATTGGTCCTTCATAAATTCCAATGTTCACATTGGTCCTTCCAAAATACCAATTTACATAAATTGGTCCTTCAAAATTCCAGTTTCACGCTGGTCCTTCAAATTCCAAATTGGTCCATCAAATTCCAATGTTTCCATTGGTCCTTCCAAATTCCAATTCTATGAATTGGTCCTTCAAAATCCCAAATCGGTCCTTCCAAATTCCAATTCTATGAATTGGTCTTTCAAAATCCCAGTTGGTCCTTCAAAATTCCAGTTTCACGCTGGTTCTTCGAATTGGTCCTTCATCAAATTCCAATGTTTTTATTGGTTCTTCCAAATTCCAATTTTCATAAATTGGTCCTTCCAAAATTCCAATGTTTACATTGGTCCTTCCAAAATACCAATTTTCACAAATTGGTCCTTCAAAATTCCAGTTTCACGCTGAATTCCAATTGGTCCTTCATCAAATTCCAATATTTTCATTGGTCCTTCCAAATCCCAATTCTATGAATTGGTCCTTCCAAAATTCCAATGTTTACATTGGTCCTTCCAAAATACCAATTTTCACAAATTGGTTCTTCGAATTCCAATTGGTCCTTCATCAAATTCCAATGTTTTCATTGGTCCTTCCAAATTCCAATTCTATGAATTGGTCCTTCCAAATTCCAATTCTATGAATTGGTCCTTCCAAAATTCCAATGTTTACATTGGTCCTTCCAAAATACCAATTTTCACAAATTGGTCGTTCAAAATTCCAGTTTCACGCTGGTCCTTCGAATTCCAATTGGTCCTTCATGAAATTCCAATGTTTTCATTGGTCCTTCCAAATCCCAATTCTATGAATTGGTCCTTCCAAAATTCCAATGTTTACATTGGTCCTTCCAAAATACCAATTTTCACAAATTGGTCCTTCGAATTCCAATTGGACCTTCATCAAATTCCAATGTTTTCATTGGTCCTTCCAAATTCCAATTTTCATAAATTGGTCCTTCCAAAATTCCAATGTTTACATTGGTCCTTCCAAAATACCAATTTTCACAAATTGGTCCTTCAAAATTCCAGTTTCACGCTGAATTCCAATTGGTCCTTCATCAAATTCCAATATTTTCATTGGTCCTTCCAAATCCCAATTCTATGAATTGGTCCTTCCAAAATTCCAATGTTTACATTGGTCCTTCCAAAATACCAATTTTCACAAATTGGTTCTTCGAATTCCAATTGGTCCTTCATCAAATTCCAATGTTTTCATTGGTCCTTCCAAATTCCAATTCTATGAATTGGTCCTTCCAAATTCCAAATTCCAATTCTATGAATTGGTCCTTCCAAAATTCCAATGTTTACATTGGTCCTTCCAAAATACCAATTTTCACAAATTGGTCCTTCAAAATTCCAGTTTCACGCTGGTCCTTCGAATTCCAATTAGTCCTTCATCAAATTCCAATGTTTTCATTGGTCCTTCCAAAATTCCAATTCTCACGAATTGGTCCTTCCAAAATTCCAATGTTTACATTGGTCCTTCAAAATTCCAATTTTCACAAATTGGTCCTTCAAAATTCCAGTTAGCACTGGACCTTACCAAAATCTTCCTTTATCAAAATCCTTCTCAAATTCCAGTTTAGCGCTGGTCCCTTGCCAAAGTCTTTTTACCAAAAAAATTCCTTTACCAAAGTCTTTTACCAAGAATTCCTTTACCAAAATCCTTCTCAAATTCCATTTTAGCACTGGTCCTTCACCAAAGTCTTTTTATCAAAAATTCCTTTACCAAATTCTTCTACAAGATTCTTTACCAAAATTCTTTACTTAAACCTCATTCTTCAAGTTGGTCTCGTAAAACCCAGTTTTACTGATCAAAATTGCCAAAAATAAAAAATGTTCAGCCCGAGGTCCTATCAAAATCTATATTGAGTGATTATTTCACAAAGGATTCTCAAAAACTTTGCCAATCTGCTAAAATATGTCTTGATTCCAATATTTTACAGCACAAAAAGAATCACCTCAGATTACCTCTAGTATTCTTTTCAAAAGGGTGAAGCTTTTTGAAAAAAGGAGTGAAAATTCAAATTTTCTCTCTGTTGGTCAACCAAGAGGATACAAGAAAGATCCTTGGTATGATTAGCAAAAGAAATATTCAATGATGTTGAAAAGCTAGAAGTGAATCGATGTTGATCATAGCTATGACGCATGTTTTAAGACGACTTTCTAGCAATCAGGCAGTGGAAATATCCTGAGCGATAAAAAGAATCCACTCAATCCATATCTCCTCATTCATTCATTCAAGCTTCAATCAAATATCCGCAAAAGGGATCTCTCAATTGTCGTCAAGATGAAGGCGAATTAAGCGAGTAGACCCCCGGGGCCAAAGAAGATTGGAATCATCTCCAAGATGACAGAGTTTGTGACGGATCCTTCCAGGGAAAGTTCAGATCACCGTCGAGATGAAGGCGAGTGTGATGAACCTACCGACAAACCCTAAAAGATATTTGATTGCTGCTATCATTTTTAACCAATGAGCCTATATAATCCCCGAGAAAAAGAAGGATCGAAGCATCTCCAAGATGACGGAGTTTGTGACGTACCCTTCTCTGAAGAAAAAAAGAAAAGTCAGGAAACATCCAAATTAAGGATGATGTAGAAACCCAAGGAAGCTCAATGTCCCAAGAAGAGTGCCAAAAGATAATTATGGGAAAAGCCTCAGGATATCAAACTGCCAAAATTGCCAGGAATCATCTTTTCTTATGCGAAATCCTTTCATCAATGTCTTTTCACTGCTTGCTTTTATGAAATTAAGAGTATTTCTTCTCTATTCATGTCAAGGAAATGGATAACTTCCTTGAAGAAACTCAACAGCTTTAAAATTTGAATCTAACTCTAGAATCCAAGGAGTTAACCTCATTTTGGAGGAAATACTCTAGGTAAAAGAGGGAACATCTTTCGCACCTACGCGCACGTTTTCAAGCATTTGAATCATTTACAATTTCATCTTATTGGCAAAATTTTCTAGTTGTCCAAAAATGAGATAAATGCTCAATATCTACTTTGATACAACCTAGCATTCTTTATATTTTTCAAATGGAGTTGTCTCATTCTAAGTGAGGTATTTCTCCCGGTCCCATCATGGTATTCCTCATCAAAGAATCCATGCTTTGTATATCCATTCAAATAAAGATTATACCTGAACCTCATCCCATGAGGTATTTTTCAAAAAATGTCCCATCCAGGTTAAGGGCTAAGCCTGTGTCTTTTCAAAAATCCTTATCTTTGTCTCAACCTTGAAACTTCTTTAAAAATATCTCCTTTTATTTCGGGATCTTTATCCCAAAGTCCCATCACGATTTCCTCGTTTTCTTATGTCCAAATTATTTTCATTCTCGAGGATTTCGTTCTCTTCCCAAAGCCCTTTCAGAATAAGATACAAAACCTGAAAAATAAAACTTTTTAAAGCCAATTCTTCCATACCCAATTCAGACCATTTGACTGGGGCATTTTTAAAGAAAATTTGGCATGTCTTCTTTGCCGCTAAGCTCGGCTCGCAACACCCCAAATTTTCCAAAAATTCCAAAAATGACTTTTTTGCCCCTGACCTCCGTCATCTGAGTAATCGGGTAAATTTTTAACCAAAACTTCATTCATTCCTTGGATTCGTTAGAATTCAGACCCAAAATCGTATCTCCGGCTCAGTTTTGATCTGAATCGGATCCGAACCTCTCTTTGAGAAAAATTTTGAAAAAAAATCGAATTCTCAGAAAACTCTCTTTTATAAAATTTTTTGCAAAAATATCAAAAAAATATGGAAAATATAGAAAAGAAAAGAAAAAAAAAGTTTTTGAAAATTTCCTTTTTAAGAATATCCTTTTCTAAAAATCTCCTTTTAAAATCATTTTAAGAAAAACCGTTTTAAAGGGGAGGGACCCTCTTTGTAAAAAACTGGAAAATGAGAGGGCCCCATCGAAATTCCTTTTAGGGTTTTTTGAGAAACCCTCGTAAGGGGAAGGGAGGCGAGAAGGCTCCCTTTCTCTCTTTTCCCTCTCTGAAAACCCTCCACAGCCTTCTCTTCTCTGTACACGACCCCTCTTCACCTCCTCCATCTTCCGCCAACCGTCAGATCTGCCTCCCTCCTTTTCAGTCATCCGATCCCCAACAGCCTCTACCATCTTCCCGAACCTTCTTCTACTCTTTAAAAAGAGCTCGCAGGACACCCCGTTGGATCATCCGCCCTCACCCCCGCATTTCCCTTTCTTCTGCTTCTTTCGATCCAGCTTCTACCTCTCCATGTGCCTCTTCTCATTCACCATCCGTTATCACCCAACCATAGCACCCTTCTCTCTTTTTCCTCTTTCTTCTTCCCCTTTCCTCTTCTTCTCCTCCTTATTTGCCCTTTTTCCTCCTCCCCTTTTGGTCGATTGAGGAAGCTGCACCATAAGAGCAAAAGCTCCTCTCCTACCTCGATCAGCCATCCGGTAAGCATCTCCTTTCCTGTACTTTCTCTTTGATTTCTTTTTTGTTAGTTTTCTTGTTTCGACACCATCTACGCACTCCTAGTAGTGTTGAGTTGCATGTGCAACGCCAGCCACCCCTGTGCAAAAATAAAAGGTGTATACCGACACCGACATTTTCTTTTAATTTTTTTTCTTATTATGTTCATACTATCAGATTTAATAAGGTTATATAGTTTTTTTTTCTTATCTCAATCTGATTTTCCTGTTATTTTTCAATTTTATCTGTGTTTTGATCTCCTGTTCATGTTATAATCCGCAGATTATAACATTTTCTCTTTATTTTCTTTACAATTCATTTCAATTTTCCCCAGTTTATATGAGTTTAGATATGTGCTGATGTTGTTTAGATGTAATCCTACCTGTTCCTTACAATTTATGCTTCTTCCCCACTATCGGTTCATTTTCTTTTTCTTCCATCTATAGGTATTTCATTTTATGCATTTTACTTTTCCATGTTTATTTTGATTTCTGAAGTATGTTAGCTTACCCTGCATCTTCTAGTTTAGGTATCGATGCTTCCTGATCTAATTATCAGTCTTATATTTCCTTTTTTTTATATTATTATTATTATTTCTTTTTTTTTATGCTGATTTTAATTAGCTATTCCTATCTTGACTTATTGTTCATATTTGATTCATTGCTTCATAATGGTAGTTTATTCTCATCTTCTTCTTTTATTCTCGACTTAACACTGTCCATTTGCATTACTAATCTCCTGTGTCAACTCTGTTTTTTTTTTAATTTGTACTTAATCTTTTGTTTTCCATGGCATCATCATCATTCTACCCATTCGTATTTGGCCCAACCCTGATTAAATCAGTATCATCCCACCTGTATGTAGCCCCGAAATCATTTTTACAACCCATTACATTTTTCTCTTTCTTTTTTTTTTTTGTTCTTTTAGATCATACTGATCATTAGGCAGTTTCCTCTCTCACTGCATTTTATTCACTTTAGGACTCATCATCACACTTTCGTGTTTAGGCCATTTGTAAATAATTGAAGATTCACTCCCCATCCTTTTGTTAAGGGGCAAGAAGCAAAGAAGATCTTTCACACACGACACTCACTTTTAATATGAGTGTGCATGTCTTAAGGTCACAGAGAAGGGATACATTTCCATATACAGAAAGGAGATATCGAAGAAGAGAGTTTTGAGGAAGACAACAAGGTTTACATCTTAGGAATTCCTAATAGTGGCACATTATCTGATGAAAGTTTTTCTGCAAATCCTAGAAGTCACAACGTTACCTAGAATTATGAAGAGAACGGGTGGAAGGAGCTCATGTATTTGGCTGTGGAAGGAATTTTCTAAAAAAAAAAAGAAAAGAAAAAGAGATAGGGTCTAAAATGGGAGTAGAATATTTAGTCGTATCGAGCGAGTGTGTGTGTTTGAAGCGTTAAAATATAGTATAATTTCACTTAGGTTCTGTAGATATTTTCTCGTCCATCAGTTGTGCTCTTAATAAAGTCATTTGACATTATGAATTTTGAGGTGATTAATTCATTTATAGCTACAGATGCGCAGGCGTGGTTGGTACATTCGTTTGACCTCTTATGTTCACCATCTTCACGAAATTGTGCAGTGCTCATTCGGGTGGCAGAAGCATCACTTTCGAATGTTAGATTTTCTTTTTATTTTATTTTTCAAACTAATTTGATCAGATCCACAGTGTCTCTCTTTCTCTGGACTCAAGTGGACGTTGCTCCTAAATCATTGGAATTTAAGATCTCATCATGCTGCAAGAGATATCTTGACTACAAAAAAAAAAGAGAGGAGCCGTCAAGCAAAGGCAAAAGCATCAAAAGATTGCAAAGACAACTTCTGGGAAGCCTCCTAGTTCACCAGCAAAGGCCTCCGCTACAGGTTCGGCCTACTCTTGCCTCTGTTGGTTTAATGTGTATCTTTTGCTATTTTTTTTTTATTTTTTTTAGCGGCAACAAATTAGTTCACCAGTTAACCTTGCCTCTGCAACAGGTGCTTATAAGCATGCATCACTATTACAGGCCTCTTTGTTTATCATATATATCTTAGCCACCAATGATATATTCATTAGTTTATTTGGATGTGTACGTTTGTGTTTTCAGAAATCCTCAAGATGCCTGTTATGGTAACAATTTCATTCCTGGAACTGCTATGAGTTTTGATTTTGTGATAGGTTTGAAATAAAAGGATTTTGAAGCCAGCATCTTCCTGTATATGTGCACATATGATCAAATATTTTCAATTTGTACAGCACTCACCTGAACACAGTCCACTCCACCCATAGCTGTCACCTTTCTCAACAGTATTACAACGTCATTTGCTGTAATTTTTTAGAGTCTTCCCCATCACACTTTAATTTCCAGCATCTCCCTGCATTCTTTCATTTTCACAGGCAGCAACACTTAGGTACTTTATATTGTGCACATTTCCTGCAAAATATACCATTCACCACATCACCATCCACACCTAGCAGTTTCATCTTTTCATCCTTACCAGCCTTCCCACCGTCACTGCTGTGCCACCCTCACACTTCTCTTTTCTCTTCCTATGGTAGTTCAACAACAAACTACCACAAGTTGCTGCATCTTCATGGTGGTTCACAGTGAACCATTATGCCTTCCTTTACTCTATGGTAGTTCAATAATGAACTACCATAGCTACTGTGTCTTCACAGTGGTTCACAAGGAACCACTGTAGATTCTTCTCCTCTCTTTATGATAGTTCATTCTTGAACTATCATAATCATCATATTTTATCATTCTTTTATAAGTGGTTCATAGGAATCACTGTAAATTCTTCTCTTCTCTTTATGATAGTTCATTCTTGAACAATAATAATCATCATATTTTTTTTATCATTTCCTTTTTTACAAGTGGTTCACAGGAACCACTGTAGATTCTTCTCCTCTCTTTATGATAGTTCATTCTTGAACTATCATAATCATCATATTTTATCATTCTTTTATAAGTGGTTCACAGGAACCAATGTAAATTCTTCTCTTCTCTTTATGATAGTTCATTCTTGAACTATCATAATCATCATATTTTTATCATTTCTTTTTTTTTACAAGTGGTTCACAAGAAGCACTGTAAATTCTTCTCTTCTTTTTATGATAGTTCATTCTCGAACTATCATAATCACCATATTTTTTTACCATTCCTTTACAAGTGGTTTACAGGAACCACTGTAAATTCCTCTCTTCTTTTTATGATAGTTCACTCTTGAACTATCATAATTATCATATTTTTTTACCATTCTTTTACAAGTGGTTCATAGGAATCACCATAATTCCCTCTTTTTTTGTACATACGTATAGATGAATATTCCTACATATACGTGTGTGTTTTCTCATAAATACAAGGTAGACCATATATAAAATAAGCATCTGTGTAAGATTTTGAATAATCATTTACACTCATATTTTTCATCTCCTTTTGTGTAAATTCTATCTAGCAGGAATATAAGGAAGGGTAGGATTAAAATATTTTTTGATCCGATTGTTGTAAAATAAGATGATGAAGACTCTACATTTCCAGTCTTAGATAGAATGAATGAGCACCATAAAAAGCATTGAACTACTTGTATTCATGCATTTCTTCCTTTATTCCTCAAAATTCTCACAATGGTGGAACACGAATGGCACGTGCACCATTTCGTAAGAGGTAAATTAATACTAAGTTGATGATCCACATCAATGGCCATAGTCAGGGTGTAGACAAAACTTAGGATTTTTATCTTTTACAAAATAATACTGGATCCATTTTCAAAATTCATCATATTTTCCTCAAATATTTTTCTTTTATCAGAATTTAACTTAAAATTAATTCAAAATATATACCAATGGCCATAGTCAAGGTATATTGAGAGTTAGTTTCATTTTAAATTCTATAAAAGCACCAAATGTGTTTCATTCTTTACTTGAATTTAAACATAGATTATTATATAATACATCCTTGACTATCCAATGACCATAGTCAAGGATGTATTATATCTTCAATCTTATTTTAATTCATTTAAAGAATGGAATAGTTTTTCAAAATCCAATTTCAAAAATTTAAATTCATTCATCATTTAGGATAGAATTGCATCATATTTTAAAATTCTTTTTCATAAATCCAAGTGATTCTTTCCTTCATTTCTCATATCAAATCCTATTCATAAATTCAAATTCAACTCTATTTCTCAAAAGGATTCAAGAATTCAATTTCAAGGTCCCATTTGACTTTGAAAACTTTAGAATCAACTTATATCCAAAATTCAAATTCTAACTTCAAATTCAAAGTCCAAATTGACTTTGAAATTCATTTTATTCAAAATTCCAATCAAATCCAAAGTTCAAATTAAACTTTGAGATTCTTTTCATCTTCTAAATTTCAAAATTTCAAAATTCAAAGTCTAACTTGACTTTGAAATTCATTTGTATATTCAAGATTCAATTCTTAAATTTTATTCAAAACTTGGAAATATGGATTCATCTTCTAAATTCCGGATTCAAGCTTCAAAGTCCAATTTGACTTTGAAATTCATTTGCATATTCAAAATTCAAATTTTCAAATCAATTTTGGAAATTTCAAATCCAAAATCGAATCAACTTGCATCTAGTCTTCTAAATACAATTCCACTTTTGGATCTCAGACTTCAGATCCAATTTCTTTATAGGATCCAGAACCAATTTTCACTTTGGATCTTAGACTTTAGATCCAACTTTCCAATTTAGGATCCAGGATCCAATTCCACTTTTGGATCTCAGACTTCAGATCCAAAATCCATCTTAGGATCAGGAACCCAATTCTACATTTGGATCTTAGACTTCAGATCCAAATCCATTCTAGGATCCAGAACCCAAAATCCATCTTGGATTCTAAATTTCGGATCCCATTCTGTTTAGGATCCGGAATCCAATTCCAATTCTAGATTTCAATTCCATTTTCGGATCTAATCTGAATCCATTTATATTCTTAAATACCGTTTGATTTTCTCAGTCCATTCCAATTTCAAACTTCAAAATCTAAATTCAGTTCCATCTCAAGTATTCATTTCCTTTCCTAAATTCAAGTTTAACATTCAAAGTCCATTTTCAACTTTGAAACTTCATTTCCTTTCATTTCAAGACTTCAAATCATTCTTTCTCAAAATCAAGATTTATTCTTCCAATCCTGATTTACTTCAAAGACTTAGAACTTCTCTGATCTATCTCAAGTTCTAAATTCAATCATTTCTTCACTCTCTTATCAAGTTCATCTCAGAAAACTTGGAAATTTTCAAAACAACTTTCAAAAGGAGCATACATTCTTGCATTGCACAAGCATGATTCTTTGTGCATTTTTAGAGTTAGAATAAATTCTTAGATTATATTTAGGCAAAGCAAAAGGCATAAATTCGACCCTTTGTTCGATTACCCCTGGTAAAGGCGCCAGGAACGGTCGAACCTCGTACCGACGAACGGATCCCGTCTCCCAGTTTTCCCGTAAATATTTCAAAAACGGAGGCGAGTAATCTTTTAAATCTTTTCAAATCAAGGTCAAGTGAGACCGCGCAAAATAGTTTCCCTTCTCTTTTTCTTTCTTTCTTTTCTCTTCTCTTTCTCTTTTCTATCTTTTTATTCTTTTCCCTTCAAAAGGGAGGAAAATAGAGGTTAGAAAAGGAAAAGAGAAGGAAGAGAGAGAATATTACGAGAGGAAAAATTTTGCGATGATCACACCATCTATGCGGGTAAACAAATTGTATGTCTTCCTTGGTGCAATGCCAGCGCTATCGGCTATTTCAGCCATTGTAGCATGCGCTACAGTTACTTTACGATGTGACCTTAGCATAGGAGTCATAAATGATGCAGATAAATCATGATTATGATTACTGATTAAAGTATGCACGACAAATTTCTCATTCGGATGTCTTCTCAAAACCAATCTCTCCTGACATCCACATCTTGATTCTGACATGCTCCTTGTTGGATTTCCCATTGATTTCTTCCAACCTTGCTTGGAACAGACATATGTCTTTCTAACCAAGACACCCTGTGCATTTTTTGACAAAGAAAACCTTCTCACACTGAAACCAATTTTTAAGTCATAATCATTGTAAAATTTATATGCATCTTCCTTGTTATTAAACTGCATTCCTTCTACAGGAACATAGCCAAGTGTAATTCCATATACATTCCCAGTTCCTACGGTTTTATTAAGTGTACTGACATCAAAATCTACCTCATTACTGAATTGCATTTCTTCTCCTGGAACATTCAAGTCAAGTGTACTTCTGTGTACATTCTCGGTGCCTACACTTTTATTATGTGCACTGTCATGGTAGTCTACCTCATCATTTAATTGCATTTCTTCCACTGGAACATTCAAGTCAAGAGTGGGTCTAATGCCTGCACCCTTTTTTTTATGTGCATCATTAGTGCAAATGTTCAACTCTTCAGTTGCGTCATAAGTATAGATATTCAATTCTCCAGATCTTTCGATTGATTGAGCTACATCGTCTTTATTACAGCCTGATGATAAGCTCAACAATGTTTTAAGCAATATATCAATTTGTGTTTGCAGCAAAATAGCAAACAAATCGATATTAACTAACAAAATGGGAGTATGTTACTAATACAGCTGTTTGAGATACAATGCATGTTTCCTAGCATTTGTAAACAAGCATTCTTGTCAACAGGTCCCAGCGTCTTACAAATATCGATAAGTTTTCAATCATCGTAGAGACATGATCTACCTGCAATAACCAAACAATGCCTTAATGGCACACAAGACGACATGCCTTCTTCATCGATAGCATGATGAGATGAAAAGCTACTCACGCTGCCTTAATGGCACTGGTTGGAATGTTTGTGCATCATTGCTTTCTTCCATAATGCCTAACAACAACGACAAATAAAAGAATACGGTGGAATGTTTTGTAGGCAATATATAAATTTGCGTTAGCAAGCGGCATAGGTTTACTACGATTTAATCAGGATGCATATAACAACAGATACCACTAGGGTTAAGCAAGTCAAAGCAACGATTTAATGAATGAAAGTATCAAAGCAAGTGCGCTTTGATGTTTGCTTATACTGAGCATCGACTTGTCGCTTACCATGCCAATAAAATACACATGGCCTACATGTGTGTTGACGATAACGCGAGGCTCTAAAGAGAGTTCAATAGAAGTCGCTGAGATAGCAGCGATATGCATGCGAAAATTGCCCCGCCATGCGTGTAACGATGTGTTTCTGCATCCACACACTTTCAAAGTCTGTGTACAAATATCTTACAAATACATATTACAAAACATATAATATCTTACAAAACGATATGTATAGCGATTTGTAAGATAATGAAATTCGATACGGAAGTTCAACATAATAACTTACAACTCGACGATACAAAACCATACTATCTAAAAGGTCAATAAATATATCGCACAATAAATTACAAATCGATAAGGAAGAACTTGAGCATAATAGCAAACAAATCGATATTAACTAACAAAAATGTATCTCACAAAAACGGGAGTCTGTTACTAATACAGTGGTTTGAGATACAATGCATATGATGAGTTCATGTAGGATACCTGATGGGGTAGAGGCGCTTCCTAGCATTTGTAAACAAGCATTCTTGTCAACAGGTCCCAGCGTCTTACAAATATCGATAAGTTTCCAACCATCGTAAGGACATGATCTACCTGCAATAACCAAACAATGCCTTAATGGCACACAAGACGACATGCCTTCTTCATTGATAGCATGATGAGATGAAAAGCTACTCACGCTGCCTTAATGGCACTGGTTGGAATGTTTGTGCATCATTGCTTTCTTCCATAATGCCTAACAACAACGATAAATAAAAGAAGACAGTGGAATGTTTTGTAACACAAGGCAGGCACGAGAAGGCGACAGTGTCTTGTACAACAGGATAAAAAACAAGGCGAAAAGCTCGACTGGAGACGAAGACAAAGTTTGGGTTGATAATGGGAGCAACTGTTACAACAGATGGCGCAGGTGTTTAATGAATAGGGAATGTCTCCACTTTAAGTGGTTAACATCAAACTTTCTGGATGGAGGACTTTTTTATCCTTTTATCGACCCGTCATTTTACAACTTTTGAATGGAGGATATTTTTGTCATTTCCTTAAACCGTCATTTCAGGGCAAGAAAAGCAAGGGTGATTAAGTCTTTGCAACAACACCAAAGTCCGATGCAAAGTTATGTCAACATACACGGGAATACGAGCCCCATGTGCATGAATACGTGGCGCTCATTTGATCCCCCGAACACAGACGTGGGATTCAGTGAATCATCGGGGGCGAACATACACCACCCTCTCAAAGCAGGTTATATGTTCCCCCCCCCCCCGAATAGGGCCGGTACTCCCCCGAACACAGACGTGGGATTCAGTGAATCATCGGGGCGGGGGGGGGGGGGGGGGGGGGGACATACACCACCCTCTCCTCTGCAACTCTCTCTCTCTTGATGTTGCATGTCGACCACCCACCCACCGGCGAGCGCAGACCATCGGTAGCCCCAGACGGTGCCACCACCAACCGCACCAACCAATGCCACCGTTCCCCTGCCCCTATCTCTCTGCTTCACGAAGGCAGCCGGAGGCCACATGGCACCACTTGGATGCCCTGGCTCTGTCGAAAAGAAATGACTGTCCTACGATGACTCTCTCTCACCCTCCCCTTCTTTCTCCTTTGGTTTTGTAGGAGCCTTCTTCCTCTTCCGGCATGGAACCAGGTGGCTGGACGGTCACCCAGCTCTCCCTTTGTCGCTTTCGACTGGAGGCCAACCCTCCCTCCCTCTCGACTTCATTGTTGCACAAGGGACCCTCGCAGGTTGTTTGCCTGCAGCAACCGTGGAGACCCAGCCTCCCCTGCTCGGCGACATCTGAGGCCGGTGCCACCCTACTGCAGCTGTCATTGCCCTGCACTCCTTGACACCCCTCCCGATTGCTCCGCCGACTTTGCTACCTCTGTTCAGAGGCTGGCCGGAGGTGAGCCGACCTGTCTCTTCCTTTCCTGGTGGTCGGGGACCACTGTGAGGGGGTCGACACGTCTTTGCACTGGTGAGGGGTCGACATCCCTTGTCCCTGTTTTCGTGAAGTAAATAACAAAAAGAAAGAAAAAAAGAAGGAAAAAAGAAAAAGAAAGAAGAATGAGGGTGATCCGGAACAGCTGCCACCAAGCTTGACGGACGTCACTTATCTCGAGACTCGTTCACCACCTTGGGTACCACATCGTTAGCTTTGCAGGATCCACCATTACCTTCACTAGACCGTGGCTCCGCCAAACTTAACCAATCAACCAACACTTGCATAAGGCAAGAACCTAAACATTCACTAAAAACCCCAAAACAATATATCAATTTGCGTTAGCAAGCGGCATAGGTTTACTACGATTTAATCAGGATGCATATAACAACAGATACCACTAGGGTTAAGCAAGTCAAAGCAACGATTTAATGAATGAAAGTATCAAAGCAAGTGCGGTTTGATGTTTGCTTATACTGAGCATCGACTTGTCGCTTACCATGCCAATAAAATACACATGGCCTACATGTGTGTTGACGATAACGCGAGGCTCTAAAGCGAGTTCAATAGAAATCGCTGAGATAGCAGCGATATGCATGCGAAAATCGCCCCGCCATGCATGTAACGATGTGTTTCTGCATCCACACACTTTCAAAGTCTGTGTACAAATATCTTACAAATACATATTACAAAACATATAATATCTTACAAAACGATATGTATAGCGATTTGTAAGATAATGAAAATCGATACGGAAGTTCAACATAATAACTTACAACTCGACGATACAAAACCATACTATCTAAAAGGTCAATAAATATATCGCACAATAAATTACAAATCGATAAGGAAGAACTTGAGCATAATAGCAAACAAATCGATATTAACTAACAAAAATGTATCTCACAAAAACGGGAGTCTGTTACTAATACAGCGGTTTGAGATACAATGCATATGATGAGTTCATGTAGGATACCTGATGGGGTAGAGGCGCTTCCTAGCATTTGTAAACAAGCATTCTTGTCAACAGGTCCCAGCGTCTTACAAATATCGATAAGTTTCCAACCATCGTAAGGACATGATCTACCTGCAATAACCAAACAATGCCTTAATGGCACACAAGACGACATGCCTTCTTCATTGATAGCATGATGAGATGAAAAGCTACTCACGCTGCCTTAATGGCACTGGTTGGAATGTTTGTGCATCATTGCTTTCTTCCATAATGCCTAACAACAACGACAAATAAAAGAAGACAGTGGAATGTTTTGTAACACAAGGCAGGCACGAGAAGGCGACAGTGTCTTGTACAACAGGATAAAAAACAAGGCGAAAAGCTCGACTGGAGACAAAGACAAAGTTTGGGTTGATAATGGGAGCAACTGTTACAACAGATGGCGCAGGTGTTTAATGAATAGGGAATGTCTCCACTTTAAATGGTTAACATCAAACTTTCTGGATGGAGGACTTTTTTATCCTTTTATCGACCCATCATTTTACAACTTTTGAATGGAGGATATTTTTGTCATTTCCTTAAACCGTCATTTCAGGGCAAGAAAAGCAAGGGTGATTAAGTCTTTGCAACAACACCAGAGTCCGATGCAAAGTTATGTCAACATACACGGGAATACGAGCCCCATGTGCATGAATATGTGGCGCTCATTCGATCCCCCGAACACAGACGTGGGATTCAGTGAATCATCGGGGGCGAACATACACCACCCTCTCAAAGCAGGTTATATGTCCCCCCCCCCCCGAATAGGGCCGGTACTCCCCCGAACACAGACGTGGGATTCAGTGAATCATCGGGGCGGGGGGGAACATACACAACCCTCTCCTCTGCAACTCTCTCTCTCTTGATGTTGCATGTCGACCACCCACCCACCGGCGAGCGCAGACCATCGGTAGCCCCAGACGGTGCCACCACCAACCGCACCAACCAATGCCACCGTTCCCCTGCCCCTATCTCTCTGGCTCACGAAGGCAGCCGAAGGACACATGGCACCACTTGGATGCCCTGGCTCTGTCGAAAAGAAATGACTGTCCTACGATGACTCTCTCTCACCCTCCTCTTCTTTCTCCTTTGGTTTTGTAGGAGCCTTCTTCCTCTTCCGGCATGGAACCAGGTGGCTGGACGGTCACCCAGCTCTCCCTTTGTCGCTTTCGACTGGAGGCCAACCCTCCCTCCCTCTCGACTTCATTGTTGCACAAGGGACCCTCGCAGGTCGTTTGCCTGCAGCAACTGTGGAGACCCAGCCTCCTCTGCTCGGCGACATCTGAGGCCGGTGCCACCCTACTGCAGCTGTCATTGCCCTGCACTCCTTGACACCCCTCCCGATTGCTCCGCCGACTTTGCTACCTCTGTTCAGAGGCTGGCCGGAGGTGAGCCGACCTATCTCTTCCTTTCCTGGTGGTCGGGGACCACTGTGAGGGGGTCGACACGTCCCTGCATTGGTGAGGGGTCGACATCCCTTGTCCCATTTGTCGTGAAGTAAATAACAATAAGAAAGAAAAAAAGAAGGAAAAAAGAAAAAGAAAGAAGAATGAGGGTGATCCGGAACAGCTGCCACCAAGCTTGACGGATGTCACTTATCTCGAGACTCGTTCACCACCTTGGGTACCACATCGTTAGCTTTGCAGGATCCACCATTACTTTCACTAGACCGTGGCTCCGCCAAACTTAACCAATCAACCAACACTTGCATAAGGCAAGAACCTAAACATTCACTAAAAACCCCAAAACAATATCACGAGCATTGGATAGTGCTGAATATGGTGAGATATTCTTATTTTAGAGTTCATAGGTTATTCCAATCAAAAAATATTTTTTAATTGAATTCAAGCAATAGAACGAATATTCAAAGAAAATCAAGTCTTAGAGTATTGAAAAACACTGTAGACTAAGCTTGCATGGTGTCAAGAGGCTAAAAGTCAGTTCATGAACATGCAACTTGCTCGTGTGAGAAGAGAGGACAACGACAAGGAATGAGTTGAAGTAATTGATGCATATACTTTTCGTAGGTCCACTATCCTTTGCTTTGGCCCAAAAAATACCCCAAACCGGTTTAGTGGACATCCCAAACTTAGATCTAATTAAAAAAAGATTTGAATCTAAAATCATGCTGGGTCAAAATTCATTTTGTTAGATCTTTCTAAACTTATCTTGGACCTTCATAGCCCCATATTCAAAAACCTTATCATGAAACCAAACTCGAGTCCATTTGACCTAGTGTCAAAAAAATCAATTCATTCATCACCTTCTATCCAAACCCAAACTTGACATGTACCCACCTCACCTAAACTAAGCCATTCCTAGAACCCTAGCTTACTTAATTAGAGTGCATCATCTCCAATATATGGAACATGGGATGATGGAGCCATATATCGCGATTGTTTGTTTGGGATCAAACTGGCTTCAAATCTATTCTATTCATTTGATTCAGATCACAAAAAATGTTTCTATTTAGTTTGTGGTGCAATATAAAGATCCAGTTTCGTATTGTGGGCCTCTAACCCATAAGGTGGACAAGATTGAAAAAAGTTTAAGTGAGATCTAGACTTAAGGGCAAGTCTTCTCTAACCCAAGAAGAATAATGCAAGAGTGAAGCAAAAGACCCAGGAGGATTCATTTGAATCTATTTTAGATTTTAGATTTTTTTTTATCTTTATATTCAGATATTGAATCTATCCAATATCTAAAAGTAAGATTATGATTTTTTTTCTAAAAATACTTGTTATATAGAGATGGGAGTTTAGAGTTGGATGAATGAAAATTCTTATTTTTGTTGAGTTTATGTAATTTTTTTCATATTTTTCTTAGTTTTTTATGGGAGGGAATAACTAGCGTAACATAGATTTTTTCATAAATCTAGTCCTCTCGAATTGCATCATGTGGCCACAGGTTTCTTTGACGATCATTCCAAAAGCTTGCTTTAGGCAGCTGATTATGGGTCCGAGTGTAGTCATTTGGTTGGATAAGTGGAAGAAAATCCGAAAGTGTTGGCTCATGTTGGCGTGTTTGGTAGGAGAGGAATAATAGACTGTTTAGAAGTAAGTTTTCTAATAAGCGGTGCGTCATTTTGGCCATTCAAGCTTACGTTTATCTGACTGCTAAAATGGTGTGGCCAGACCTTGATAATGCTTAGATCGAGAAATGCCGTGTGGGTCTATTACATCCTTAAGATTTGCTCTTTTGCCTCTCAGATGTAATGCTATGCAGGTTTGATGAATTGTCTTCATGAACTCTGCTTATTCTCTCACTTTAATAAAATTTGTCCTTATATTTTAAAAAAAAAAACTTCTGAGGTTGTGGTTGAATGGATATAATCACCGAATTTCAAGTTTTTAATTGCATAATTTTCTGAGGGGTGTCAGCATCCTTGCCATACTTAGGTCCATCCATGTTATGCACCATATCACATAAAGGACATATATCTTAAAGTGCCTCTACAAATGGTAATTTATAAAAATCAAAAGTAAAAAAAAAAACAAAGTACCCTTCGCATTTGATGTTTATTGGAGTATAGTTTATAAATCTAAATATTTATTGCGATCCTTGCAACAAATTCAAGGCATAACCATGGTGTGTGTGCACATGCATAGTGATAAATGCTCATCCACTGTTCTTCACCCCTAATCTACATGTTTAAGTTCAAGTACTAAACTAATGAGCAAAGATAAAAATAAAGTTTAAATTTGTTCCCAGAATGACACTAGAAATGGGTTCAGCTTGTGACACACGCTCATATGGAGCAACGGGTACATGATAAATACGTTTGTCTGCTGGTGTTTTTTTTGCAGTTTTGACCTCATAAATGTGTTGGGTATGATCGATTTAAGAGGAATCCGCACCTGGATAATGTGTTTTCCATGAAAAAAAAATGATATTTGGAGCCTAAAAGATTTACAAGATTTTAGACATTGAGTTTTTAAAACGTTATAAAAACCCACCCATATGTCAGAATCGACAGCTTCAAGAGCTGATCCCTATAAAATCAAGTACATAGATCATGTCTGTATGATCAGAATAAAAACCCTGAAAAACTCATTTAGCACATACTATATATATATATATATATATATATATATATATATATATATATATATATATATATATATATATATATATATATATATATATATAAAGAGAGAGAGAGAGAGAGAGGCAGGACTTTCTATCCACTCAACATGAATGGCTAACCCAATAGCAGGTGATTCAAGATGGTGGCATGGTTTTCCTCTTTGGACGAGTTGCAGCCCACTATCGACCAAGTCTTCAGCAAACTTTGAATTTTCTGAAGGGGCCGCTAATTTGGAAAATCTATGCTAAATGCCCTCCTTCCATGGAAGCTAGGTAAGGAACTTTCACTTTGGACCGAGCTATGCAAAGTTACATAAATAGGATTAGGTGATAGCTGCCTGCCATTTTCTTGCCTATCCAGCCTATTGGGTTTTGGAAGAACCTTTTAAATGTTTTGCTTAAATCTGACGATACAGATGTATTCTATATACTTGATTTTATTGAAATTAACTCTTGGATCATTCAATTTGGACACAGGGGTAAGTTCTTATAAGATTTAAAAATCAACAATCTAAATTTTTTATGAATACTTAAGGCTTTTTATTATAAAAAAACATGATTCAAGTATCATTTCCTAGCAAATCCATCATGCCAATCATTTTCTCATGATAGGGTAGGCAGCTACCGCTCTTGCGTGCACAAGCCCACACACACACACACACACACACACACACACACACACACATATATATATATATATATATATATATATATATATATATATATATATATATATATATATATATATAAGGTGATAGTTGCCTACCAGTAGCATACTGGGCTTTTGAAAGGTTTTTCATGTTTTCTTATATCTGATTGTACATGTGTTTTATATGATTTATAGGAATTAACTCTTAGATCATCCAATTCCAGTACAATGGCAGGTATTTAAAAATCAATGGTATAGGATTTTCATAAATATTCAAGGCTTAAAAACTCATATTTTTATCAAAAAATATGATCCAAAGTGTCGTGAGAGAGAGAGAGAGAGAGAGAGAGAGAGTCCCCCAAGGTGTCCGGTTTCAACATGTCTTATCCTGTTCAAACCCTCCCAGATCTGATTCAACTTGATTCTTGGACTTATAACCCTGTTTGAGAGTGTCTGAACCCAATCCAACCTCAATTATGGCAAACTCTAACCCTTATTGACCCGTTTTCTACCAAAAACCCACTGGGTTGGATCCAAAACCCAAATGGACCTTATAGTACTTGAGCATGCCCCAGTTTGTATTTGGACTGGGTCAAAACAAGACCCAACATAATTTTAGGTATGGATCAAGTTAAAACCAGGCCTTTTATCCCATAAACTGTCCTAGGTTCAATGATATAGTTAAATCCTAATATGGTCGTGATCCAACTGGATCCAAACCAAGTCCCTTAACCAAGCCGCCAACACCTAAACCACACCCAAGGCCCAAACATGAACCAAAACCAAACCTGACATAACCCACTCCAAACCCAACCTCAACCCAACCCAATACAACCCATGCACACACTTAGAATCACACTAGAGGACCCAAACCCTCACTATGTACCCACACAAACCAAAGGCTCACATGCACAGTTGGATCCATGTCCAGATCCTGGTGAGATCCAATTTCTGCAACCAACTGCTCATGTTCATGTTCAAAATGATCATGCACATTCAGAGTATCTAACTTGTGATCCATAGACGGTATCAAGAGTTCATCGATCGACTTGATGTCGATGCTTTTCTGGAGTGCTATCCAGCAGTAGAGCGACACCTGGACTATCATCATATACGTAGAGTAGCTGTAGCCGTGACTCGTCTACGTGGTTTGGCTCTGCTTTGGTAGACAAATTTGCTTCAAACTGGTGGAGAACAGGGAGTGATACCCATTGATACATGGTTCAAAATAAAGCGAGTGATGTAGGATCAGTTTGCTCCACGCAATTACGTTCAATTGGTCTATAAAAGATATCTACAAACTTTGACAAGGATCAATATCTGTTACCAAGTACACAGAGGATTTCCACTTAGTCTAAGAAGTGGGTTACATAAAACCGAAAGTAACAGGTATAACTCCAAACTTCGATCTTCAATTTCTGATGATTTCAGTTGTGTTCCAGTTCTATCAGTTGATCAGGCATATCAATATGCCTTAAATGGGGAGGAGAAGATGAAATCAAAGAATGATTCAGGAGCACCACAGTCTAAAGATGCTTTTCCAACCCTGGGGGCGAATTTGGATCATTATGATACTATGTCTGTCAATCAAGAGAACACAAAGCCATCACCACGGCATGAGGATCTAGGACCCAGGTTCAATACCCAGTCTCATAGAGCATGTGAAGGCGACTAGAGATGCCTGCATTATGATGAAGTCGGACATCTTGCAACACAATGTTCAACTCTAAAGAAGCAGGTCCAGTTAGCAAAACACGAATAACAGGAACCGGAAAGTGCAGAAAAGGTTACAAATGCTAAACAGATTTTCATGGAGATCACCTTGTAGCATTTGCACTTGGAGATGCCAATTAATGGCACTTCCTACGATTTGTCAGAGACAAATCCTTTCCAACCCGAGGAGAATGATGCACCTGGGGATCCAAATCCAAGATGAGCAGCCAATAAAAAGAAGGGCAAGAAAAAAATGGACTATTGATGATCGAGGTTCAAATTGGATCCAATTTATTTTGTTTTCTATTTATTAATTTGAATTTTTTGCATCTTCGAGATCCAAGGTGCATTCATACATGCTGTTTATCATCTTGGACCATAACACATCTAATTTGGAGAGGAGCCAAAGCCATTTACAGACCAACGCTCGGTTTATAATTTCAATTTTCCTAATGCCCATACAAATGACGACCTTTTCTTGTCTCCCCAACCTTCCCATACAAAATTCCTCTACAGCTTGTTTAACATTTTTGAGACCTTTTTAAGGAGAACAAATATTGACATAGCATATGAGGCGTGGAACTAGTTAAAACAATCTTATGCTGCTCATTCAGGATCGGGCATCATGCAACTCAAAAGTTGTTTACAAGACCTTAAGAAAGGTTTCACAAACGTAAACGATTATTTTCAAGAGGCTAGAACCCTCTCACATTAGTTAGTAATGGTTGGAAAACATACTTCAAGGAACAACTTAATCATGTAAAATACTGAAGGGATTGCCTAATAAATGTAATGCTTTCAAAATGTCTATTATGATAAGGGTTGATCCCATCTTCCTTGATGAGTTACATAGTCTATGACTCATCATGAAGTACAAGTTTTTGGATCAAGATGCTACCTCCAATGTTGATATACTTGTTGACAATCTATCTCAACATCAAGGTTAGAAAAGACATGGTAACTACCAAAACCGATCTGTCACAAAGATACGAGTTTGTATGTACATGTGACTCATAAAGGTGATACTGATTTCACAAATTTTTGAAAAGTATGACACATATGACTGTATGAGTGTGTGTGCATATATATATATATATATATCAAGAGAGAGAGATAATGTGAGTGGGAGATGGTATTAATATAAAATATTTTGTATTTTGCACTTACAAAGATTTTTTTCTGTGTTTTGTATTATGAAAGCACTTTTATATTAAATACTAATATAATAAAATTAGTTTAATAATTTTATATTGGTCATTTAGGTGGACGAAATTGAAAATTTTAATAAATGAGATGAGAGTGCTTTCTATCTCATTATACCCCAATCCTATCATGCATCACCCATAACCTATGATGACGATAGTTGGTACTTGGTACCTAGATTTGGGGTGCAGCTCATTATATCAGCGATAATTTGAGCGAATTATCATTGATTCAAAATATCAAGGCCATGACTCAGTCAAAGTGGTTCATCTCATGTTTAGAGTTCTAATTCTTCATTTGTACTTAATATATATATATATATATATATATATATATATATATATATATATATATATATATATATATGTTTACTTTCTGTTAATAAATTTACTCATATCAATATGTTCTTTGGATTTTATCCACAATATTTTCCTATCAAGGATCAATGTTGAAGAAACTTATCAAAGGCATGCTAGCAGTGGGCTCTCCTAGATCCCTATGGAGATCAGGAATGAGTCGGTATTACTTGGTGAGAGGACAACTTAGGAACGATGGCACCAAATGTTAGGACATCCAGGATCCCTCAAGATAGTGCAACATATCTTATGCAAATTTGGTTTAGCATTTAAGTGATAAAAAAAACATTTGTGAAGCTTGCCAACTTGGGAAGAGTCATATTTTTCATTTTTCTTTTGCATCTATTTCTATTTTTGGACCTTTAGATATTGTTTATTCAGATACTTTGGGCCCTACTCGTATATTCTTCGAAAATGGCTTTTGTTATAATAATAAATTTTTTATAGATGCTTATTTATAAAAATATAAATGGTTAATATATGTCAGCACAAAAATCCAAAGCCTTGCATGTTTTCAACAATTTAGTCTGTGTTGTGAATGTTGGAGCCAAGAAAATCAAGTTCTTATGCACAAATTGAGAAGAAGAGTGCATATCGGTCACCCAATATCTCACATCCTGAAGAATATAAGTCATAGGATATCTTGTCTTCACATAGACCATGCAAAAAGGAGGCATTAACATATAATAGATACAACTCTAACACTTATGGCACAATTTGGAGTTATTGAAAATACTGACTGTATGTTGCATTGATTGCAGCCTATTTGATAAATTTGCTTTCCAACTCTAGTAATAAATGTCCACTTTAGATATCATTGAAAAGGCCTCAAGACTATGATTTTGTTAAAACTTTTGGATATGGATGCTACTCATGGCCACACAATACAAACAATTATATCATTAGTGACAACCTTTTAGGGTTGGTAAGCCTCTCTTTTTCTCTCCCTAGCTCTTCTCCCTTGACAGTTCGAGTACTCCTATTTGTGTTCTGTTACTTCTTTTTTGTGCTTCTGTTACACCTGCCTTTGATGTGTGCCTTGGGAGCCTCTGGTTTTAGTCAAATTACGTTTATTTGTTTTTTCATCCAGTTGGATTTAGCTTGCATCCGATTTTTTATACGACCCAAGGCCAAACCGGGTGAACAAGCACTAGATGGCTAGATAGTTTGGGTAGATCGGCTATAGTGTCTAGCCTAGGTGGGTCTAGGGGGACTTGAGCTTGTAATATGAGGTTTGTTAAGGGTAAGAACAGCAATGAAAAGGCTGAGTTTGTGTGGGTGGTTAGCTAGGCTGAGGTGGCATGGGTGGTTAGCTATGGGTCTATAAATACCCAAGCTCTCTCTCCTTGTAAGCATCTTTGGCTTGTAAATTTGGCCTTTTAAAAAGAATTGGTCTTTAAGCGACATTGGCTAGACAATTGACTCTAACTTCTTTGGTTAGAGATTCCCTTCTCCTTAACTCTTGCTCAACTCTTTAACCATCCCAACTTCCCTCTCTCTATCTCTCTCATTTTCAAAGTCGCCTTCCATTTCCTCTCTTTTTTCACGCAACCCTTTACACTAGTCGACACCTTTCCTCTTCTCTATCCTTCATCTTTCTTGTATTTTCCACTATTCACTATAAGAAATTACCGTTTTACTAGCATGTCTCCTATGCAACGCCATTCATGATTCATGTTTACTGGCACGAAATATGTGCATGCCAGTAAAGCGATACTGGCACGACATACATTGCATCAGTATAACACCTGTATTGGAGCAAAAATTAGTTGTGCCAGTGAAGTAACCATCTTTACTGGTGTTAAACAATTTGTACCAGTAAAGGGTTATGTTTAAAAAAAATAAAACAAAGGTCTCTCAAACCCTCTCTTCTATCTCCTTCTTTTTGTTGCCCCCTCTCTGTCGCCCTTCCCCACTTCTGTTACCCTTCGCTCCCTCTCTCTTGCCCTCTTTGTTTCCTTATCTCTCTCTTTCTCCTGACCTCGCTCTTGCCCTATCTCTCTCACCCCCTCTCTCTTGCCCAATCTCTCTCGCCCCATCTCTGTCACTCTTATCTCTTACCCCCTTTCTGTGGCCCCCTCTCTCTTGCCCCCTCTTTGTCTCCCCCTCACTATTGTCGGCTCTCTATCGCCTCTTTCTCTCATCCATCTCTCTCTCTCTCTCTCTCTCTCTCTCTCTGTGTGTGTGTGTGTGTGACAAGTTTTTTTTTTTTTTTAAGGTTTGTATATTTTAATTATTTAATTTATTTAGTAAATACATGTTAAATGCATTTTTTTATTATATATAATTTAGATTTTAGGAGTTATTTTTTATTTATTAAATTCATGTTACATGTGTTTTTTAGGAGTTTTATATTTTAATTATCTATTTTATGATTTATTTATTGAATGCATGTTAAATGTATTTTTTTATCTCATATATGATTTATATTTTAGGGGTTTTACATTTTAATTATGTATTTTATGATTTATTTATTGAATGCATGCTAATTGTATTTTTGTTTTATATATGATTTAAATTTTAGGAGTTTTACACTTTAATTATCTATTTTTGATTTATTTATTGAATGTATGTTAAATATATTTTTATATATTATTTATATTTTAGGAGTTTTAGAATTTAATTACCTATTTTATGATTTATTTATTGAATGCATGTTAAATATATTTTTTCTCATATATGATTTAAAATGTAGGGGTTTTATATTTTAATTTCCTATATTGTGATTTATTTATTGAATTCATGTTAAAGGGTATTTTTTTTCTTATACATGATTTAGATTTTAAGGATTTTAAATTTTAATTACCTATTTTGTAATTTATTTATTGAATACATTCTAAATGTATTTTTTTCTCATATATAATTTAGATTTTAGAGGTTTTATATTTAATTGCCTATTTTATGATTTATTTATTGAATATATGTTAAATGCATTTTTTCTCATATATGATTTAGATTTTAGGGGTTTTACATTTTAATTCGTATTAGATTTGAACTTATTATTTAATTTTCTATAGATGCAAAATTCTAGACTAGTATTATCACAATCATTGACATAAGAATCTGAAATGCCTACTGAGTTAATAGGTATTTTCTCTGTCATATTGATAATGCAATAGTGTTTATTGTAACTAACAAATATCAATACTTGTCTTCTCAATGCAACAACTAGGAGGTAATGAGGGCATACATGTGCTTTAGCTACTATAGGCCTTTACTCAAGATAGAAGCACAAGATTGTCATTATTAAGTATGAACAACCCATAGGGAGGGAGGCATAGTACCTTAGTACCTACATAGGAACTATCACACGTGATCCTGACCAGACACTATTGAATTTTTGTAACTAGCATTCATTACCATTTACTCGCAAGGAGGACGTTTGGGCTTCTGTTCAGGTATGTATATTCCTTATAACTATATTTTGTAATTGATTTGATCTTTAGTATTTATTCTTTCAATAATATTTAAGATATATATTATTAATATAAGAAAAGAATGAAATTTCTTAGATAATGAAGGAATACGCTAGAAACTGGAGAAATTTTAGGTTTGAGTTTAGGACGATTTACAAGTAGCACAATACTCTTGAGGATCGACCCTAGAAAAATGGCCATAATTTTTCATTGGTTGAAGACTACAACACCCTAGTTTTTGTAAAACCATAGCTTTGGTTTTATATTATGCTCATATGAAAATCCAAAAATCCAAAATGAAATTTTGCAAGAAAAAAAAAATCGAAGTGCGATGTGAATAAAAACTTTCGCAATATCGGACTTTCACAAATTTTTTATAATTTCGCAATACATTGTGTGATACTTTTTCAAAATTTCGTAAATTATAGACTTTCACAACATTTGAAGGTATTTTCACAACGTGCCTTGTGATACTCATCCACAATTTTGCAATTATCAGACTTTCACAAATTTTATGATTTAGGCAGGTGGTTGCACATACTCGTTCGTAAATTCATAATTTTTTAGAATTTCACAATCTTTTTTTGAATATTGCAACCTCAGATGCAATTTTATTGAAGAGTTTCATGGATGTATTATTTTAGCATCATGGCAAGCAAAAATAAAAAATTTACATCTGCGAGGGGTAAAAGCTTTCATAAAAAACTTAGGAACCTGCTGAATTGTCCATTTGACGAATTTAGTAAATTGTGAGGTGTTTTTGGAAACACATCATTTTTGCCATAGATTAACATATTATGCATATAGACAAACTTTAGAAAGAAGTTGCAAAAAATATTGTTAAAGTTTACTAATGTAATCTTGTTTGTGATAATCCTTTGCAGAAGGATTATCTTGCATACAAGGAAAAACTAATGTGGGTTTATTTTTAGATCACATCATCAACCACGTGATAGACATAGAAATTCTCCTTCCAAGCTGGTCATTTAACATCCATAATAAGCTGGTCATTTAACATCCATAATGTTGTCTACCTTGGACAGTAAAAATTATCTTATAATCAAAATAACTTGAAAGCATATCATGCAAAGGCACGTTTTATAGGCAAGATGTGGGATGACTCCTCTTATGGTTATAACCTGGGACCTATTATGCAAGGGCACGTTTGCTTGGCCTCCTTCGCTAGCCCCCCCCCCCCCCCCCCCCTGTAAGGATGTTGTGCCTTGTTCACAAATTACAAGATTTCATCCAAGTAGCTTTAACTCAGATGCAAGTGAGGGTCATTAACAATCAAGCTACTCACGCATAGCTCCTCTAAGGCTCTGTTTAGAAACTGCCTCTTGGGATGAAAAAGTAGATTTCATAATGGTTATGAATTTTAGCAAATCCTTACAGACATTTGGGAGCGTTCTTTAGAATCCATTAAGCATTCTCAGGGTAATGTTTGGAATGCAGCATTTAATGTATATTTGGTTGTGTTTTTGAAAAGGAAAAGTACGGTTAAAAAAATCTACTTTCAAAATCTTAAGAACTTTCTAATTTCTTTTGTGTTATGTTCTAACTCACTTTTTGTAAAAAAAAAATATATAAAATTCTATATCAAAAAAAGTTTTATCTTTAATTGCTTTTAAAATTAACTAAAGTGTATTAAAAAGTGAATCTCATGTGATCTAAACAAACAACCCTTAATAATTAACTTACCCTGCTGGCAACTGAAATGAGGTATTGGAACTGGTGCTTGTTTCTACTTTTTCCTTTTTTTTTCTGGCTTCTAATTGGTTTTGGAAGTGAGGGTTCCATACCACTTGGGCAACTCGATGACAGTAAGATTTAATATCATTTCTTAACATCCAAGACAATATAAAATTCCCATTTTTTTTAGAGACCACCCCGAACAAAATTGCCAATTAAGTTCTTGTCGAGTCATATCAAGTTTGATATGATTGCTGCTAGCTAACTTTTGCAATTAATTGTTTCACTAGACTATAGAACAAAGGGCATCATGAACAGGGTCACTTTGGCATTTTGAGCTGATGCAACCCAATCACGGGTAGGTAACTACTCATACATTATTAAAATGCCTACTGTTGATACGATTGCTAAATTTTTTAATAATAATAATCAAGAACTGGGCCAGCCATGATTGATTGTGAATGGCCAGACAGAAAATAAATTATTGAACTTTGGACATAAATGACGATAGAGGTGCATTATTGGAAGGGTTGGCCTTGAATCATTGCAGGGTACTAAATGTGGGCATCTCCAACTTCCACACAGTCAATCTTATAGACCAATGCATTATGTTGGAATTGAGTTTCTACTTTATACAAGCACTAGGAGATAGGAGTAAACTCTGATCTGTTATGCCCATGATCTTTATATTCATCTGTGATTCTGTGAACATCATCTCAAGTTCTGCTTTTCCAAAATTCCTTTTATCACATCAAAAAGTTCGAAGTAGAATCTGATTCTTTTTTCCTTTTTCTTTCACCAAGGATCGGATTTCCAAGAAAAGCAAGGGGAGGGCAGGGGACCTTTTGACAACTGTTGAACTGCAAGTTGTGTCAAATTCCATGTTTGCCTTGAAGGAAAAGGAAGAGATAATTTGATACCCCCTCAGTTTCTGTACCCCTAGGGCCTACCAAAAAATGCACATGCCTTTTCACAGCACAAGGAGCATGTTAGTTCCCCCTGTAGCCAATCACAAGAAATAGCGAGCATGAAAGTAGATCATGGAGTGCAGCATCTTTTTATGAGAATATCTTGGGCCAAGGGCCTACAGCACATGCTGGCCTCAAGCACATCAGACCCTCATCTCCCCTTCCAATACTCTCTGCAAATCTCTCTCTCTCTCTCTCTCTCTCTCTCTCTCTCTCTCTCTCTCTCTCTCAGCATAGGGCACCCTAATATATGTTAGAATGGATGGATGGCACTCAATGTTTATGAACGTTTAGTATGGATCGGGCATCCCACATGTCGAGCAATTCTCATTTTTTGCTTTTTACAACGAGCAAAAATTAACAATGTAGTTTGAATAACCCATACAAGCTGAGAGGTGCTACATTGACCATGGCCATGCTTCGGTGTTCACAGTGTAAAACTCCACGGATACTCTTACCCGCCAAGGATAGTTTTTAATTGGCTTCGACCTTGCAGAGAGGATGCACACCCTTGATATAGAACTTGTAATGCCCTTCAACTTGAACGCCTAAAGCTGACCCACCTAAGCAGGTGTCTGAACCTTTGTAGGCAATCATGGTTTATTTGACGCACTGCTGGATGATTGGCCTACCAACTGGGCTAGCAAACAATATCTGTGTTTTCACCATTTATTTCTTTCTTAGACACTATCATGGTGCTTCTATCTAAAGTAAGGGACAATGTAGGCGCCAAAATAATTGAACGAACAAAAATAGTGAAAGTGATAGTGACGGTTTAGGAAAAGCAAAAGGCTATGCATCTAAACAATGAAGAGAAAAAGTCACAGAAATCATCTATAAGGGATATGAGTGACAAGTCCTATCCCCACATAATATATCATGGGCCTACTTCTTTGGTAGACCAGCGCGGCACGCCAGTTCTTTCTTACCGCCGCAAGCCTTCCGATCGTTCGTTTGGCGCTGCGAAAACTTTGATCATAGAGAGTGCAAAAAAGTGAGAGAGAAGAGAGAAAAATTACAATCACTTGAAAGAATCATAATGAAGGTGAACAAAAGAAAACTCAACGCATTTGCATTCATTTACAATTTTGCCCACAGGCTCATTATAGTTCAAATCTACGGGCTAACCCTTAAGGGTACTGATCAACCTGAACCAAAGTGCAAGGGTGGCCCAGAGAAAGTTATAAGTGACTTGACACTTTATATCAAGACTCAACCAAAGCAAAACAGACTCTAGACACAACTGTACAAAGTAGGTCACAGGGGAACATGCTCTCCCCTTTAAATCATGTGTCGCCCTCAGTGTCATCTTTTTCGTGGTAGGCCCTAATTTCGGCCGAATAGTGGCTCTTTATCTGGAATGTTGGCTCCCACGTCGGCTTCACTATCTCCTCCCACTGCACCAAATACTTCTTCACTTCGCCCAAGTAATTCACCTTGTTGCGAAGGATCTTGCTGAGACGTTTCTCGGCCCGTTGTGTTGTCGGGGCCCTCTGCAGGATAGGGGCACGTTATGGCACGCTATGTTTTAGATCTTCATCGTCCACATAATCTGGAATGTTGGCTCCCACGTCGGCTTCACTATCTCCTCCCACTGCACCAAATACTTCTTCGCTTCGCCCAAGTAATTCACCTTGTGGCGAAGGATCTTGCTGAGACGTTTCTCGGCCCGTTGTGTTGTCGGGGCCCTCTGCAGGATAGGGGCACGTTATGGCACGCTATGTTTTAGATCTTCATCGTCCACATAGAATGGTTTTAGGTTGCACACATGAAACACCGGGTGCGCCTTAAAGTCTGGGGGAAGATCCAGCTTATACACTAGGTTGTCCACTTTCTTGGTGATGGTGAATGGTCCCTCGTACTTCCTTATCAGTCTGCAGTGCCGTCCACGGAAGATGCTTGTGCAATCCGGGTAAAGTTTCATCAACACCGGGTCCCCAACACAGAACCCAGCAGGTTGATAATGCTTGTCTGCCCACTTCTTTATCCTCTTAATTGTTTTGTATAGAAACACCTTCTCCAATTCGGTCTGCTCATGCCAATCTTGAACAAACTGATAGTCAAAGGATGACCTTCACTTTTTCTGTGCGGCTAGAGTGTGTGGGGTCAGCGGTTGCTATCATATAGCTATCTCGAACAGGCTGTATCCTGAAAACTCCCTCTTCTAAAAATTGTAGCAGAATTGGGCGACGTTCAGGAGCTTCACATAGTCCTTCTGATTGACACTAACAAAGTACCTGAGGTACTGCTCCAATAGTCTGTTGATGTGCTTCATCTGCCCATCGGTCTATGGGTGAAAATTTGTTGAAAATAGCATATCGAAGTCAAGTAGCCAAAACACTTTATGTCAAAAATTGCTCATGAAGAGAGCATCGTGATCACTCACAATGCTTCTTGGTACACTCCAGTGCTTCACAAGATGCTTGATGAACAACTCTACAGTCTTCTATGCAGGGCACTCTTTGGAAGCTGAGATGAAAGTAATGTATTTAAATAAACGATCCACTACCACCAAGATGAAGTTGAGGTCATCTACCTTCGGCAAGCTGACAATGAAGTCCATAAAAATGCTTTCCTAAAGGCATTTTGGAATAGGTAGAGGCTCAAGGAGGCCGACAGTCTTCTGGTTGGTCCTCTTGTCTTGCTAGCAGATGAGGCACATTCGCACATACTCCACATCGTCTCTCATCTGTGATTAATAGTAACCATGGTCAAAGAGTGTTAAGGTTTGCTCCTGACTTGGATGACTGACTCATAAAGTATCATGACACTCCTTAAGCAATTCGCAGTGAAGGCTTCTCCACCGCAGCATGAAGACACCCCCCTCCCTTTAGTCATGAGGAGGTCATCCTATAGCCAAAATCGTCTAGTCTTTCCTGCCTATGCTAAAGAGATAAGGTGTTGCGTTGTTATGTCCTATTGCATTCTTTCACGGATGCAGTCCATCAATGCACCTTTCAAGTAAACTTTGAAAGGCTTTGCTCGCATAGCTGTCAGTTCTGCCTTGCGACTCAGGGCATCAACAACAACATTGGTCTTCCCCACCTTATAATCCAAAGCGAAGTCAAACTTAGCTAGAAACATTTACCATCGAGCTTGCTTAGGTGTTAGCTTCTTCTGTGTCTCGAAATAGCTCATGGTGATATTGTCCGTCTTGACGATGAACTAAGCACCGAGAAGATAGTTCTGCCAGGTTCTGAGGCAATGCATGATAGCCATCATCTCACGCTCATGAATAGTGTAGCGCATCTCCGTATTCTTTAGCTTCAGGCTCTCATAATCAATCGGATGACCCTCTTGCATAATAACTCTATCGATGGTGAAGTTTGAAGCATCTGTGTGGACCTCAAAGGGTTTTGAGTGATCCGTTAACCACAACATTGGTTCCCTCACCAGGGCCTTCTTCAAGCCATCGAAGGCATTTTGGCAGGCTCCTGTCCAGAGCCATACTCGATTATTCTTTAGTAAATCCGTGAGGGGCACAACAATGAGGGAATAGCCTTCGATGAATCACAAATAATAGTTGGCCAAGTGATGTCCTTTTGAAATCTGTTGTAGTTTTGAAAGATTTTTGAATGAAAAGTATGTGAAAACCAGACATCAAATAATAAAAATCGGTTCTCACTAGTGGATGAGACTGGGTCGAACTCAGAGAATGGGAGTACTTCGTATTCAAACAAACAATTAAACTATTTCTTTATTGTCGAAATGGAGAAAAACTACGAAAGAAAGGAAATCTAAGTAATCTACTTATTACAACAAATGAATACCCTGCGCAGAGGGCGTAAAAGACATTATTTACATACCCAATTAAATGCCTAAATTCTAAAAATAAAAGAAAAATAATCTTCTATTTTGTGTACTTTGTGTCACGTACGCACTTTTAGTTCCACTCTTGCGCTATCTTGCACAAATCAAAGAACACAAACAGTACAAGAGAAAAGAAATAGAAACTATACTAAGCAAGTATGCTAACTAAATGCTAAAAATAAGAAAGAAATCATGAAAGAACTTCTAATGAAAATTTTGGATGAAAATTATTGCTAAAATGCTAAATGACTAGTAATAAACTACTAAACGTGTAATGCTAATAGATGCAACTAAGTTATGCTACAGAACTTATGCTAAAAAAATAGTTAAACAGTAAAATTTTACAACTCAACACCTTAGTTCAATGATCTCAATGTATTACACTAAACAAGTTCAACAGATAATTGCCAGCCAGATGCTCTGATGATTATCTCAGATTAGTTGCCCAAATCAGTGCTCAGAAAAGTAGGAAATCAGTAAATCACTGTGGAATTAAATCCTAACTCATATTTGTATTTAACTCAGATCTTGATTTTGCATTTCAACAACAAGATTTATACACAACCGTGCAACAACAAGATCAATGACTTCTGTGGTGACCTGCTGGAAATTGTAGAGATTCCAAGGGATTCGACCTCAGATTTCAGCTTTAACGAATCTCAGATTTCACGACAGTGATTCACGACATTATCAATTAGTTTTCATTGTCTTACGATAGTAATGACAGAGTATTCCTTGTTTGAACTCCATTCTTCATATCAATCACTGGAGTATCACCGGATTCAGAGATTAAAATTCACCAGAAATGAACACCGCATAAGATATATTCACTGGAATGTGAATTTTTTGGATTCTCAAATTGAAATCCACTGGAATGAATCTGTCGAATAGATATTACGGTAGATCAAGGTTCACATTTATCATTGTAATTTTCGGTGTCTTGTAGATGATCTAGATTCAGGTGAACCAAAAAATAGGAACAAGAATCGATCCAGATCCAGATGATCTGGATGCTCTAATACTTGCGAAAATATGAAATCCGGCAACAAATTCAGATCACGGTAAACCGAAGTTTCAAATCAGACTATCGACAACTTCAAATCAGATTAAAATGACATTCAGATCAAATTATCACGGATGAATCTTTTAAGCTATTTTTTTTCTGTTTTTAAATTTTCATGATTGAATTGCAAATTGTATTAACTAATATCTGAAATGAACTAATGAACTATTTAACTATGACATAAAAGAAAAAAACAAAATTAAGAAATGATAAAAGAAAATGCAAAGCAGAAATTTCAAAATAGGAAATGTAATTTTTAACTGGAAAATCCAAAAGTAAAAAAAATTGAAACTAAACAATGAATCGAAACAGAAAACTACATTATATCAAACAGGAAATCAAATTAACTATTCCTATAATACAAATTGAAAGAGACTAAAAGAGAAGAGAAGAGGAGAAGAAGAAAGGAGAAGAGAAGAAGAGGTTAAGAAGAAGAGGAAGAAGAATCTTACTCTTTGCTTTAGTTGAGAATAGAGGTTGGAATCCTCTCTCTTGCTTCAGCCATTGCCGAAATTCTCCACCGAAAATAGGATGAGAAAAAGAGGAGAAAAGAGAGAGAAGTAGAAGAAAAGGCAAGAAGAGGTGGAGAGGAAGGGGAAGAAGAGAAGACTTAGGCAAGAAAGAGAAGACAAACTTCTCCTCCCTACGTAGCCTATTTATAATTTTAAACTTTTGTCCATAAATCCATCTTTTTTTAAAATTGCATTTTAAAACCTCTCTTCAAAAAGTCATTTACAAAACAACTCAAAATGATTGTGTTTTAGAAATTACAAAACTAAGTCTATTTTAACTCTAATTTTTTTTATTATTTTCAAAAACTAAACTACTACAATTATGTTAAAAACTAAAATATGCATTAAAATGTAAAATAAAGTTATTTTTCATCATTTTAGCTCATTTACTCAAAACTAGCATAAAATTGGGTTTTAAAATCATTTTCTCATGAAATCATGCATATTTTTATATGAAATATCCCTAAAATAAATGCATGATCAAATACCCCCATGCTTATGTTTTGCTAGTCCTCGAGCAAACTAGAAAAATGCAAGAAATCAAACTATCACTAACTCACTTTCGTAGGAATCACAGTTGCATTTAACACATGCAACAAGCCCTTTCAACCCCTGGGTTACCCCAGTGGACGAGTAAGGTCTCGTGAGGGTTTACAGTGATGCTATCCACAAACATCTCTGTCATGCATGCATAATATTATACATCCTCATAAGTAGTAGATAATTAAAGAATTTGTTTTCACAAATATTTTCTGTTACAAAAAAATCAAACATAATTAGAGTCTTTTATATACCACCACAGAAAAAGAATTTTTTTTCACTTTTCTAAATATCACAATTATTTATGTTTTATTCTTAGAAAATCCAATAAAAAATAAGTTATTATTTATTTCTTCTCACTCGTATGTTTTTTGCACAGGTTTTCTCAATCACACTTCTAAGCACTGAACTTTTTCTTTTTAAGCTCTTTTTTTCACACTTTTTCTTTTTGCGCATTGTTTCTTCTTTTATAGCTTGTGTGTGGTCTGCTTTTATGCCATGTGCAATGTCAATATCTTCTATACTTTTTCAATGCATACCAAAAGATATCAACTAAGACATAAAAGTGACTTCTTTCATTTACCTTTGCAAGGTGAGAGTCAAACACTTCAACTTGCGTCTGTTCTTAGCTATTAAGGATCACGAAGTTTTTCACTTTCCTTTTCAAAATAGAATTCAAACGTTTCAACTTGCATCTAAGTTTCATCTACTAAGGATTATGAAATTATCCAAACAACCTAACGCATGCTCTTTTTTTCACTTTTGAGCTCATTCTTACGCTTTTGTTCATTTGCTTAGTTTTTCAAAAATAAAACTATGCATATTCATATTTGCAATTCAAAATAAACTCTAACGTGTATCTATCATCATTTCTTCGAAATCTGCATAAACAACCATAATTTTTAGATCCATGTCAGAAAAAAAAATTGTGGGGCTTAAAAATCCTCTAAAAACATTAGATTTGAAATAACATTCATATAAGCTCAAACTCTTTCTTTAAAAACCTACTTTTCATGTGAGATGTGTAAACATGTGCAAGAGCATAGACAAAAATATTCAGGTGAGCTACTACACCCTCCCCCATGCTTGAATGACACTGTCCCAGTGGCACTCCCCCATGCTTATAAAAAACTACGTGAATGCACATGAGACGAAATAAATGAGAGAAAAGAGTAGAAACAACTTGACATGAGTTAAAAATGCACGTTCTATGAATGCAATGAATGCAATGAATGCAATGTATACATGACATGAAAACTCATGAATGAAATAAAAAAAATAAAAATACAACTTAATAAAATCTACAAATTCTAAAAGCAAATCTAATAATATACAAAATATGGGTTGCCTCCCATAAAGTGCTAAGTTTCACGTCCCCAGCCAGACAGATCCCTGAAAAAACTTTTATCGTCCATGAGATCAATGAACATAAAGTAAGGCTCAATCGGGCTCTCTATGAAAAATAGTGTCATCTGTGACACTGCGTACTGTGTTCCCGTCCAAATCGAGAAATGACTCGAAGTGCCAAATCCAACTCAAATCACCTGTCTGATTCTCAAGTAATCCTAGGTGATCCTCTTCGAGTGATTCATTATCCTCTTTCTGAGGTGGATCACTCAATAACCAAGCATGTTCTACTTCTACGAGGTTCTAGATGAAATCAACCTCGAAAGCAGCCTCCTCTCTGACAGGCCCTAATGCAGCATGAAAAATGTTCAACCTTATCTTCCTGTTGCCAAATGAAACGTCCATCGCACCAGTGCGGCAATTAATGCATGCATTGGCAGTGGCAAGGAAGGGGCGACCAAGAATAATAGGGGTCTGTCGTATGCTATCAGTTCCCTCCATATCTAAAATCACAAAGTCTACAGGGAAATAACAATCATCTACCTTGACTAAAACATCTTCAAGTATCCCTCTTGGGATCTTGATCGATCTATCTGCGAGCTGCAAAGTCAGAGGTGTTGGCTTTATCTCTTTTAATCTAAATTTGTCATAAAATAAACCCGGCAAGATATTGACACTTGCCTCAAGGTCGAGCAATGCTTGCTCAACAGTAATGTTTCCTATGACACACGAAATGATTGAAATCCCTGGGTCCTTGAGCTTAGGTGGAGTTTGGTGTTGCAATACTGCGCTCACTTGCCCAGTCAAATAGATCTTCTTCTATGAATGGAACCTCAACTTTCTTTTCTGCATACAAAGCTCTTTGAGGAACTTTGCATATGCAGGGACTTGCTGGATGGCATCAAGTAAAGGGAGGTTTATATGCACGTACTTGAATATCTCAAGCATCTCTTGCATGTTCACTCCCAACTTACCTAATGCTCTTGGTCTCTCTAACGCCTCAGGAAATGGGGCTTTGGGAATATAGGCTTTGAAAGGCTCAGATGGAAGAACCCTCTCGCTTTCCTGAGGTAAACTATTAGGGACAGGCTGCTTCTCACTTATCTTCTCTCTTTCTTCTGCAACCTCCCTCGCTTGGTATTGCTTCCCACTCCTAAGGGTAATCACTGTTTAAGCCTGCTCTTGATGTGTATATGTCATATGCAGGCTATGAATTGGCGCTTTACCCCTAGGGTTAACTATAGGCTGGCTAGGTAGTGTCCCCTCACTTCGCTTGCTAAGCACCTCGGCGAGCTGCCCCATTTGGGTCTCTAATTTTGCAATAGATTGGGTATGTGAGCTCAAATTCGCATTAATATCAGAAAAGGCTTGTAACATCTTGTCCTCGAAGGACTGACTAGGCGGAGGCTCATGAGACTGGGGTTGAGTATAAACAGGTTGGGCTGGAGGATAACTTGATCTCTGAAATCCAGGTGCATAACCGCCTTGCCTGAGTTGACTCTGAGAAGGGTTAGGGGGTTGGGTCTGTGGGTTGCGCCATGAGAAATTGAGATGGTTTCGCCAGCCCGGGTTATAAGTGTTTGCAAATGGATTGGTTGCGGGCCTAGCGAAGTTTCAAGCCATCTGAGCTTGATCTTGGACAAACTCAGGGTACTGTGGCGCAACTGGCACCCGAGGACATGGTGTGCAGGACTCGCACACAATGCGCACATCTGCATGGCAGGAGAGGGACCCAACAAAAACTGATCTAATTTCTGGGACAGTTGGTCTACCTTGTTGCTTAACTCAAGGTCCATCCCTATCTCAAAAATATTTGCCTTCTTAGTGCTATCTTGTACAGGTGCAGCCCTATCGAACTGTAAAGCTGTCGCATGGTGCATCGAATTCTCACTCAATGTCTCAAAAAAGCGACCATGCTTCATCCTCACTTTTGAGCATAAAAGTGCCCCCACATGACGAATCCACTATTTGCCTGTCCTTCTCGGTCAGGCCATCGTAAAAATATTGCGCCAGTTGCCAGCGAGGCACCTGGTGGTGGGGACACTTGCGAAGAAGATCTTTCATGTTCTCCCAAGTCTCGTAGAATTGCTCTCCCTCAATTTGCGAGAAACTGATTATGGCTTTACAAAATTGATTCGTCTTACCAATTGGGAAGTGCTTTTTAAGGAACTCGCACTGCATTCCTTCACAAGTGGTAATCTGAACCGTATCAAGAGCCTTTAGCCAATGCTTAGCTTTATCTTTGAGAGAGAACAGAAACAACGTCAACCTCAATATGTCATCTCCAAAGTTGTTGATCCGCACTGTTGAGCAGATCTCCAAAAAATCATCAAGATGACTATATGGGTCTTAGTTGCTAAAGCCATGAAAGGATGGTAGCATTTGAATGATACTAGCCTTTATTTCAAATTGATTGGCTCCTACATCAGGTCTCGTGATGCAGAAGGTGGGAGTGTATATGTTGGGCATGAACTACTCCCTAAGGGTACTGAACAACGACCGATTTTCAGTCATAGTGAAAGGATGAGGGGCTCTCCTAACAAGAAACTTGGGACTCAATTAGCTCGGGTCGAGTGATCGTTGCCCGTGTGTACACCTCGAAGTAGACCGGTGTAGCACACGCCCTAACTTTGGGTTTTTCTACCTAACTAACGCGCTAGCGGCCAAACCACGCAAACCACAAAGCGAGTAAACTAAAAAATGAGAACTAAACAAACCCCACGTAGTTGCACATAGCAGGGATTATGTAAAGAAAATAAAATCTATGTGTATGGTACCAATCGTACACAGTCACCTCTAAGGGGACCCTAGTGGGTGGGCTGTACAGGAAAAGTAAGCTTGTCTCTACAATATGCACACACGTGGTTCTAAACCTAAATGCAAAACAAACACTAGGCAATAAAGTGAATACTCGTATTTTGCCGTTCTTTGGCAATGACGACAAAAAATTAATGTCCTTTTGAAATCTGTTGTAGTTTTGAAAGATTTGAAAATGAAAAGTATGTGAAAACCAGACATCAAATAATAAAAACCGGTTCTTACTAGTGGATGAGACTGGGAGTACTTCGTATTCAAACAAATAATTAAACTATTTCTTTATTGCCGAAATAGAGAAAAAGTATGAAAGAAAGGAAATCTAAGTAATCTACTTATTACAACAAATGAATACCCTACGCAGAGGGCGTAAAAGACATTATTTACATACCCAATTAAATGCCTAAATTTTAAAATAAAAGAAAAATAATCTTCTATTTTGTGTACTTTGTGTCATGTACGCACTTTTAGTTCCACTCCTGTGCTATCTTGCACAAATCAAAGAACACAAGCAGTACAAGAGAAAAGAAATAGAAACTATACTAAGCAAGTATGCTAACTAAATGCTAAAAATAGGAAAGAAATCATGAAAGAACTTCTAATGAAAATTTTGGATGAAAATGATTGCTAAAATGCTAAATGACTAGTAATAAACTACTAAACGTGTAATGCTAATAGATGCAACTAAGTTATGCTACAGAACTTATGCTAAAAAAAATAGTTAAACAGTAAAATTTTACAACTCAACACCTTAGTTCAATGATCTCAATGTATTACACTAAACAAGTTCAACAGATAATTGCCAGCCAGATGCTCTGATGATTATCTCAGATTAGTTGCCCAAATTAGTGCTCAGAAAAGTAGGAAATTAGTAAATCACTGTGAAATTAAATCCTAACTGAGATTTGTATTTAACTCAGATCTTGATTTTGCATTTTAACAACAAGATTTATACACAACCGTGCAACAACAAGATCAATGACTTCTGTGGTGGCCTGCTGGAAATTGCAGAGATTCCAAGGGATTCGACCTCAGATTTCAGCTTTCACGAATCTCAGATTTCATGACATTATCGATTAGTTTTCATTGTCTTACGATAGTAATGATAGAGTATTCCTTGTTTGAACTAAATTCTTCATATCAATCATTGGAGTATCACCGGATTCAGAGATTAAAATTCACTAGAAATGAACACCGTATAAGATATATTCACTGGAATATGAATTTTCTGGATTCTCAATTGAAATCCACTAGAATGAATCTGCCGAATAGATATTATGACAGATCAAGATTCACATTTATCATTGTAATTTTCATTGTCTTGTAGATGATCTAGATGATCTAGATTCAGGTGAACCAAAATACAGGAACAAGAATCGATCCAGATCCAGATGATCTGGATGCTCTAATACTTGCGAAAATATATGAAATCCGGCGACGGATTCAGATCACAGTAAACCGAAGTTTCAAATTAGACTATCGACAATTTCAAATCAGAACAAAACAAAATTCAAATCATATTATCAGATTAAAACGACATTCAGATCAGATTATCATGGATGAATCTTTTAAGCTAATTTCTTTTTTCTGTTTTTTAAATTTCCATGAGTGAATTGCAAACTGTATTAACTAATATCTGAAATGAACTAATGAACTATTTAACTATGACATAAAAGAAAGAAACAAAATTAAGAAATGATAAAAGAAAATGCAAAACAGAAATTTCAAAATAGGAAATGTAATTTTTAACTGGAAAATCCAGAAGTAAAAAAAATTGAAACTAAACAGTGAATCAAAACAGAAAACTACACTATATCAAACAGGAAATCAAATTAACTATTCCTATAATATAAATTGAAAGAGACTAAAAGAGAAGAAAATAGGAGAAGAAGAAAGGAGAAGAGAAGAAGAGGTTAAGAAGAACAGGAAGAAGGATCTTACTCTTTGCTTTGGTTGAGAAGAGAGGTTGGAATCCTCTCTCTTGCTTCAGCCATTGATGAAATTCTCCACCGAAAAGAGGATGAGAAAAAGAGGGGAAAAGAAGGAGAAGGAGAAGAAAAGGCAAGAAGAGGTGGAGAGGAAGGGGAAGAAGAGAAGGCTTAGGCAAGAAAGAGAAGACAAACTTCTCTTCTCTCTATGTAGCCTATTTATAATTTTAAACTTTTGTCCATAAATCCATCTTCTTTTTTTAAAATTGCATTTCAAAACCTCTCTTCAAAAAGTTATTTACAAAACAACTCAAAATGACTGTGTTTTAGAAATTACAAAACTAAGTCTATTTTAACTCTAATTTTTTTATTATTTTCAAAAACTAAACTACTACAATTATGTCAAAAACTAAAATATGCATTAAAATGTAAAATAAAGCCATTTTTCATCATTTTAGCTCATTTACTCAAAACTAGCATAAAATTGGGTTTTTAAATCATTTTCTTATGAAATCGTGCATATTTTTATATGAAATATTCCTAAAATATATGCATGATAACCAAGCTAAGGAATGACTGCAACTTTGGCACCTTGGATAGCTCTTATCTTTTTCCCGTCCATGCGCAGCAAACCACGCCCCACGACATGGCCAAGGAAGTTGATCTCATCCTGCTCGAAGAGACACTTCTCTCACTTGACATAGAGGTCATTCTCTTTCAACACCTAAAACATTGTTCGCAAGTGCCTGACATATTCCTCCAAGTTGCTACTGTAAATCACGATGTTGTCGAGATAGACTACCATGAACTTGTCTAAATAAGGGTAGAAGATTTTGTTCATCAACGTCGTGAATGTAGCCGACGTATTAGTTAACCTGAATGATATTACTAAGGATTTATAGGCACCATAGCAAGTGACACAAGTCGTCTTGACCTCATCACTATCAGCAATCCTTACTTGCTAGTAACCCAATCGCAAATCTAGCTTTGAAAAGACATAGGTGCTACCTAGTTGGTCGAACAAGTCCGCTATCAGTGGTAATATATACTTATTTTTCACCGTGACCTTGTTCAATGCACGACAATCCAAGCATAGTTGTTTAAAACCATCATGCTTCATATGAAAGAGCATAGGGGCGCCAAAGGATGATTTAAAAGGATGAATAATGCCTGCCTCCAACATCTCATCCAACTGTCTGTGCAACTCCTTCAATTCAGCTAGCCCCATACGATAAATGACCATGGCAAGGGGCTTTGCTTCAGAGGTCAACTTTATCTTGTGTCTGACCTCACGTCTTGGCGGCAGACACTTCGACAGTTTTGGGGACATCACTCTTCAAAACTCAGTCAATAGTGGGTCATAAGTTGGCGGTATTGCTGCTTTCACCTTCCCTTCTTCAGTATACATGGCAACTAGAAATGTTTGTTCTCCCTACTTGACACCCTTCTTAAATTGCATAGCTGGTAGTACTGAAGACTTTCTTCCAAGAGTAAGGCACTACACCGTGTGTGAAGAGTTTGGCCACATGATTGTCAACGAGTTAAGCTTCAACAACATCATCACATTCTAGTTGTGAAGAAACTTCATGCCCAAAATCACTCGAAAGTTGTCCAAGGACACTACTTAGAAGCTTTGTCGGCTCAACTCTCAATTTAGATACCCATATCCCTTGCTTCACCAAGGATTGGCTTGGCCTCGGAGTTCACCATCTTGATGGTTCTCTCCTTTGGCTCTAGCTTCAAGCCTAACCACTCTGCCTCTTCTCACGAGATAAAGTTATGCATAGCCCCAGAGTCTACCATTGTCGTAGTAGACTTTCTATTGGCAATGATTTCCAGATACTTGAGTTCTTTGCTAACCGACATGCTCTCGACTGCACAACTTCTAACTGCGTTTATGGCCTGCATAGATCCCATCCTGAGTTGCACGACCTCAACGTCACTACTCTCTTCCTGCACTGCATTGGTCAGCCTATCGTCCCTCATGAGGTACTTTGGACATTGCCTAGTGATATGTCTATCGCCACAGAACCAACAAGTCACAATTGGCCCTTTGTTGTTGTTATTGTTGTGCTTTTTATAAATCTACCTCTTGTTTAAATGGTGTTGGGTTGACGTCTCACCATTATTGTCGCGTTGATCCTCCTTCTTGCCTCCATGGTTCGACTTCTTCCTAGCCTTAGTCAATGGAGTGAAGGACTTGCGTTGTGTATCCACTAGTCACTCGACTATCACATACACATCTTCCAAAGTCTCAGGATTGCTCATTTCTACTTTAGATGGTACCTAATGTTGTAGTCTCAGAATAAACCAATTGAGTCTGTCTTCATTTGGCATATTGGGTACATCTAGCACTAGCTTCTGGAATGTCTTGATGTAGTCTATCAAGGCTCTAGTGTGCTTTAATTCTGACACCATCTGATAAGCTTGTCGTTGTACATTCTGCGGCATAAAGTAGTTTTGTAGATCAATTTTGAAGGATTCAAAGGTATCATTTATGTAGTGATCTTTTTCCATGTCGTTATGTTTTCGTCTCCACCAGGCTATAACATCTTCGTCAAGTAGAGTTGTTGTTACCTTCACCCTGAGGTCCTCTACCAATACATTCTGAATGTCCAAATAGTCTTCCACCTGGAATAGAAAGTTCTCTATGGCCTTGCTATCTTTGGAACCATTGAACTTTACTGGCCTCAGGACATTTATCTTTAATGGCCTATCATAATTTTTGTCATTTAGGGTCACTGTCCACTACAAAGTGTGGCTCTTCAACTGAAGTTCTCCTACTTTAGTCTGCATGATGGTCATTATCGTAGTCAGCGAAGTAACCTATTGCATCAACATGTTTACCTGCTCTTATAGGCTCGTCACCTCGTTGTCTAGTCCTCCAAACGACTCAACTGTGCATGAAATCACTTCTTCATACAAAGTCACATCAGCCACCAGTCAGTTAACAGTCTCGGCTATCTGCTCATGGTCCCGAGGTGAACCCATCTCCTCGGTCTCGGCAACTGACTTTCCTTTGCTGCTACGCAAGTTGTATCGGGGCGTCATGATGTCTTGCTCATAAATTGTGGCCTATCAGCGCATCTCATGACATCGACTCCTGAGTCCCTTCTCCATTTCAAGAATGGGCTTTGGTACCACTTGTCATGGACCTACTTCTTCAGCAGGCCAATGCAACGTGACAGTCCTTCCTTACAGCCGCAAGCCTTCCGATCACTCACTTGCCACTGTGAAAGCTTTCATCACAGAGAGTGCAAGAGAGAAGAGAGGGCGAGAAATTGCAATCACAACGAGGGTGAACAAAAGAAAGCTCAACACATTTGCATTCATTTATAATTTTGCCTGCAGGCTCATTATAGTTCAGTTCTACGGGCTAACCCTTTAGGGTATTGATCAACCTGAACCAAAGTGCAAGTGTGACCCAGAGAAAGTTATAAGTGACTAGACACTTTATATCAATTCTCAACCAAAGCATATATAGCATTGAAGATAAAGACTTCACTTTTTTGCTCATTTACTTGTAGACCTGACAACATCTCTAATAACCTCATGATGCATAAGATCCTCATCATCTGCTTAATGGAGGCTTTACCAAAAATCATGAAATCATCGGTAAATCGCAATATATAGCATGAATTAAAAACCAAAAATTTTGCTGGATTGATGAATTCAATCACCACAGTCAAACGAAACAACGTTGCGATACCCTTTGTGAAGACATCAAAAAGTAAAGGGGATAATGGGAAGCCCTACCAAAGTCCCCTATGCAGGTAAAAAGGTCGTCGACCCAATTCTCTATTGAGGCTTACTACAACCGATGCTGACTCGACTAGCTCATTGATCCATTTACACCACTGGTCGCCAAATCCCATGTTTTTTTTAGAGAGGCTAAAAGAAAGGGCCATGATACAGAATCAAAAGCCTTCCTGATGTCAAGTTATAACATGAAATATGGTTTTCTAGATGTTATGGATGACTTCTGATGCAAGCACGATGCAGTCTTGCACCATCGTACCTTTCATAAAGCCCTATGAGATGTGCTAACCACATCAAAAATAGTGCCCTTCATTTGGTTTGCTAGGACTTTCGAGAGAATGTAGTAGGGGGGCACCGAGGATGGGTTTTGATGCATTAGTTAATCTGTTAAGATCGTTGAAGAGCTAATCAAAAGGGCTAATGATGAGAGACTATGGATTTGATGAAAATATGAGATAAAGGTAATCCACTTTAGTGATTTTTCTTAAGAACATACACTATAAGAAAAACATGGATTAGTGACGGACGCTATCCATCGCTAATCTGTCTCTAATCCATCACTAAACAATTTAGCAATGGATTGGCGACAGATTAATGATGGATAGCGTCTGTCGCATAATCCTGGTCGCTAATTAGCGATAAAACTTATTCGTTGTTACTTTCGTCACTAATTTGTGATAGATTAACGACAGACATGATCCATCGTGAGTACGTCATTATTTTAAATTAGCGACGGATAATATCCGCCGTGAGTCCATCGCTATTTTAAATTAGTGACAGATAATATCCGTCGCTAATCCACGCTAATTTTTTTTTTAAAAATTAAAAAAAATGCTCCCTACCAGGCGGTATTCCGGCAGCAATAAGTCGGACTTGTACCACACCACACATACGTTGCACCCGAGTGGCTCACCCACCAATGCGGGGTCTTTTGCACAGAACCAACACGCTCTCTGACATGCTCTCCGGTGTGCTCTCTGGTGCGCTCTCTGACGCACTCTCCGACGTCGCGAACGATGACTTCAGCCCTCCCACCATGGGCAGGTTCACCTCCTTCCCCTGGATCAGTCGGGGCTGCCTTAGGATGTCAAAGATCTCTCCCCACTTTTGTCGCTTGAGCCGATCCCAGGTGCGCCCATGCCCCAACTCGTCCAATTTGCATAAGACGAGCTTCCATTGGGATCTCCATGGGGAGCCGATGTCGCAGAGGGCGTAGACTACGGATCCGACGAGCACGGGGCTCTACGGCTTTGACAATAGCCTAGAGGAGAAGTTCGACCAGAGGTTCCCATTGACAAGGTAGAGCACGACGAACTCGTTGAGGACCAGAACTCGAAACCGCACCGAGAGGACGGTCCCATGGCGGAACCACGCTGACCCCAATTGGGGCAAAACCCAAAAATTTTGCATGATGGGGTTGCAGATGGCGAGATAGCAGACGGAATTCGACTCGCACCAGAGGTAGAGGAGGTCGGAGGATGCGGCAATGAGGATAGCAGAGGAGAAGGGGAGGAAATTGAGTGGGAAGCGGAGCCAAACGTCACTTTCAGTGTCATAGATGTGGAGGGACTCCGACGAGGCGTGGTAGGACTTTCGACAGTGTGAGGGGTGGACGACGAACCAGCTGAGGGTGGTGCAGAAAGCGACCCGCTGAAGGAAGAAGGGGCAAGTCAAGGTCTGCTGGAACAGTTGGCACACAACGCGACAGGCGAAGATCTCCCAGAGGGAGAGTTGCGAGAAGATCTTCTCAAGTGGGTCGGTCGATAATTGATGTATGGTGGTCCGGCTCGTCGGCTCCATTGGACGCCGAAAAATCGACTCCGCCTGGTCCGCTAGTGTTGGCGGGCGACTCCGACTCCTCTTCTTCCTCCCATTTCTCCGCCATGAAATCGTCATCGTTCGAGAAGTCATCGGTTTAAATTTCGAACGAGGAGAGAGAAAAAATTCCATGCCTCAGCTGGGACGGTTTAAATCGAAAAGTAGCGATGAATTAGTGACAGAATTTTTTTCTCGCTAATTAGCGACAGATTAGCTACTGAATAATTCTCTCGCTAATTCTGTCGCTAATTAGCATTTTTTCTTGTAGTGTTTGGCGACAAAAAAATGTCATCGTTAATTCATCGCTCATTAGCGACGGAATTACGAGAGAGATATTTCCATCGCTAATTTTGCAAATATTTTGAATGTTAGCGATGGATAGTTCTCTCTCGCTAATTCGTTGCACATTTGTGACGGAAAAAATCTGTCGCAAATGTCTGTCACTAATCCATGTTTTTTCTTGTAGTGATAATAGTAGCTAAAAGAGAGATCAGATTATGCTCCCTCTTCCCTAAGTGATCAACTAGAGAAAGATCTAGGTATGATAAAGTTTGCAAAACAGAAGGGAAGGGCTGACAGGCTATATCCCAAAGATAGTGGGTGATTACAAACTCCCTCAAATTCTTATTGAGATATGAGAGGTACCTGAGATTAGGCTTGGCAAATCCTAATACATTATCATCAAAAAACAAATGGGAAATAGAGGGACCAAAAGGAGGAAACACTAATGCACCCATCTGGTTCTTCGAAACACCCAATTGCCAACCACTTGGAAAAGTGTTCCATAATAATCAAGAAAAGATAGGGGGAAATCAGATCACCATGTCTTATACCTCTAGTGCTCATAAATTTGTTATTGGGCTTGCCATTAACTACCACCCAAAATGAAGGCGTAGGAACACATACCATAATTCTCTAGACCTATGTGGAATGAAAACCAAACTTAATAAGAGTGTTCTCTAGGAACTTTCAGTTAACCCTATCATAGACCTTAGATAAATCCAATTAAATACACAATGCAAGAGTATGTTGCTTCATAATAGAGTCACTTCATGGGTTAAAATAATATTGTCCCATATATCCTTACCCTTCAAGACGGCCCCTTGGTTGGAGGATACAATTCCCCATAAAATTTTCCTCATCCTATTCACCATGATTTTAGTGATAATTTTATAAACAAAATTACATAGTGAGATAGGTCTAAACTCATAAAGCAATTGGGTTCCATTGGTATTTGGAATTGAATGAGATGTGTAGCATTCACATTCTTGACAATCTTCCCCTTGACAAAAAAAGCTTTAACTGCTAAAGAAACATCGTGACCACTATATGCCAAAATTTCTGGAAAAAAAAAAACTGGAAAACCATCCAGTGTGGGCACCTTGTTACCATTTGCCTGAAAGATAGCAACCTTGATCTCCTCATCCGAGATTGGTGCAAGTAACTGATCCTTCTCTTCACTCGAAACACAAAGGCTGGGAAACATGGGTATAACATCCTACCTATCCAGGTCCTTAAATAATAAATCCTGGAAGAACTGGAGACATTCATCCTCAATACATTGAGGGTCTTCAGTACGATTGCCATTTACCATCAGAGAATGGATAAGATTTCTCAGCCTTCTCTCATTTATCGAGGTCATAAAAATCTCGTATTCAAGTCACCCTCATTAATCCACTACACTCGATTTTTGTTTTCAATTTGAATACATCTCTTCCTACAAAAGGGTCGATCCAAGCTAGGGGTGGCAATTTCTGACACGACCCGCCAACCCGACTCTTAGGCGGGTTCGGGTTGGGCTTAAGCCAACCCGTTTAATAAACGGGTCGACCCGTGTAACCCGTTTATTAAACAGGTCGGGTTGGGGGTATGCCAACCCGGCTGACCCGTTTAATAAACGGGTTAGGCGGGTGGGTCAACCCGCCAACCCGTCTGCCCGACCCGCCAACCCGCCAACCCGACCCGTCAACCCATCAACCCGACCCGCCAACCTGCCTACCTGCCAACCCGGTCCGTCAACCCGCCAACCTGACCCGCGAACCTGAAAACCCGTTTACCCGACCCAACCCATTTATTAAATGGGTTGGCGGGTCGTGTCGGGTTACCCGTTTATTAAACGGGTCGGGTTCGTGTTTGCCACAGCCGACCCGTTTAATAAACGGGTCGGGTTCGGGTTGAGGTATGCTGACACGCCAACCCGCCAACCCGACCCGATTGCCACCCCTAATCCAAGCTGTTGCTTAAGATCCAACTCTCTTGACATCATCAAGATCTGGATTCGGGGAGGGCTGAATGCAAACTATTAAGTTGGGCCTTGCCCCGAAGGTGTAGACTCGGTTTGTGGGACCAGTCATGCCTTCCTCCTCCTGCACCTGCAGGTCATTCATAGCAGGATTTTCGGAACCCAAACTAGCATCACAATGCTCAACAACAGTAGAAGCAGTCAGGGGGACCTGATCAACTATAGATACAACTCTCTTTTCAAGGATCGATTGGTTATCCCTTCCTCCAACTGACACCTCAGGATGCTCATGCACCACATCACCTTCAGTTTGATGAATAACATCATTCTCCACTTAAAACATTAAAAGCCTCGAAGGTATTAGTTCTTTCTAAAGGTGCCTTAGGCACCCAAACGCGGGCAACCTTCCTTTTGGAAACTTGCTGCAACCCATAACGCTTCACAATAATGTATGGTTTAGGCTTCTTGTGAGGGTAGTTAGACGCATCATGAGCGCAAAATTTACATACCTCACACAAGCGATTCAAATTCAAAACATGGATTCTTCGAAAAAGAGTCTCCCAACATGATCGTAATCGCTTCCTATTGGACAGCATTAATCAGTACTTCAACCAAGATACGGGAAAAGTGAAAGTGCACTTGAGAGGAGATCCACTCATCCACTGCGATCAGCTTACACCCCCCACCCATGTATGGAGGAGAGGATATCGCACGTCCAACGTGCGTCTCCTTAGATCGGTCCTCCTCCCCCATAGATGGAGGGGGCGGGGCTGGGGTTGGCCGCTCGACCAACAGTCCCCTCTCTCAACCGTGATAGGAAAACCTAGAAGTAGGAAAGCGGGAACCAGCGGAGTATCGACTATCAGTTGAGGGAATCACATGCCCAAGGTAGCAAGGAGCTGGACAGAATCAGAGCTGGAGGAGAACGGACGACCAGCAATCTCACAAGGGATGGCCACTGAAAACTTGAAAAGGGGAAGCCCTAGTAGCACTTCTCTCCTTTTTTAGAGGACATATTTTAATGTTATTAAAGTTTTGTTTGGGAGTTTATATGTATAAAATGTTATTAAAATTTATATAATGCCCAGAATAGTACTCATCATGTTATCTTGCGTTATGACCGGTCATACGTAGGATAATGAATTCCCTCTGTCTACAATTGGGTTAAAATTAATTTTTACGGCATGATGATACAATATTGGCAGATTGGATTCACAATTAGGGATCATGGTTATTTGTTATTTGCAAGAAGGGTCACAACTTCTAAATGGTTTCTTAATAAAGAATGGGATATATGAACGCAGATATTGCAACGGGTTCTCACTTCTAATAATGTAACAATTGAGTCTTCTTGCAAGGATTTGGCTGTCACGAGCATAGAATTTTTCGCAAACCTGCGATGTGCTAGACCGCCCAGTCTAGCCAGCCCAATGGCCAAAGGCTACGCACCAACACTTTTTCATGTGCTGAACCATTTTCATTTGTCATGTGTACACCATCTCATACGCAGCTGCCTAGTGAGAAGCTGATCAAGTGCATCTTCAGATGTGAATTCTATCTAGTCCATGTTGCTTAGTGCATAGTCGTTTCATACCAGCTATCACTTCCAAAAGAGGCACAAACTTGCCTTAGCCTTGCGTGCTATGGAGCGTATTACGACTTCATGCACACAACACAGCAAAACCTCGCCACTGAAGGAACAAGACCTTACAGCCCCTAGTCTGAAGACCAGTTGATGATTGAACATCATAACAAAAAGCACCACCCAGACTCATTCACAGGTGCCTAGGCATTCACTCGCCTAGCCTCGAGCCGCCATACTTGATTGGAACCACCTAAGGTGATCCCTAGGGAAATTAGCCCTAACCCACACGCACCATTGTGCGTCCAAACATTATGCATGAAAAACTTGTGCAAGCTGAGAGGTCCTTAACCAAATATCCAAAAGCAATAACCTTTAATCCAATGGCACTGCTTAATCAAACAACGCTCTATGTCTGCGCCACCACACAACGATACACTAACAATGATATTATTGCTTATCGCATGTTGTGCTATCACCATATGTCACTGATCAAGCCAACGCATATTGTGCATTCCTACACTTGATGCATTTTCTACTTCATAGAGCTTCGCACCGCCACTGCTCTATTTCGAAGGCTCGGTCCGAGACATTCTTCCTTACCCAAACCATTATCGTCATCAACAATGTTGGTGCAGGTAAGAACACAGTCTTAACTGATATGCCAATTTCTCTTTTTACTTATCTTTGGTATACTTCTTTACTTCACCCTACTCAACTTGTTTTGGTTTCCATCCACCATCGTCGCAACCTTTAACACACCAAGTCTCATTCCTTAACACGTCTCTGATCACTTAGACAATGGTCTTTCACTCCATCAACATCGAGTATCATTTGCTCGTGGGACTCCAGTACAGTCACATGCACAAGTAGGTCATCCTCGCCTGTACAACAAACTTGTCATCTTCAAGCTCATGGCTTGGGTGCCTTCCAACCCCAGTAAGGGAAATTCCAAGTCCTTCATGGTCCTCACAGAGAAAGATGACCACTAACACGTGCTGCAGGGATATCAACTCCTTTAAGCACCAACTTGCGATTTTTCAATGGTTTAAATTAGTTCTCAAGTGAGGGATGCCTAGTTGCGTATCACCCTAAAGCGGTTCTTCAAAGTGTCTTCCTAGGCAATCATCCACACTAGGGGGCAACACGACCCAAAGCTGCAACTCTTATCTAGAGCCAGCAAAACGTTCTCGCAGAAACTAAACCAATGAGCTACGAACAATAAGTTTTTTGGTACAAAAAATCTATAGAGGAACTGCCAACTCAAGGGACCAAAACAATTAGCATTCTGCTTAACATAGGCACTCTGCTAACCCACAATCTTGGAAGAGAATCTAAAAGTTTAGTTGAGCCTCCCATACCCAAAGGTGCAGATCCATCCAGCCGAATTCAACGTGCATTCTCTGCATGTATAAGGCAAACATCTCACTTCACCTGCGAGCTTAAAACACAACTGGTAGGAATCTTTGGCTTATCCATGTTTTCTTAGCTAAGTGAACAACAACCTTACACTTCTGCTTATCATCGACAAGATGACCCATATCAACTTGTCAATATCTTGCTTTCTGTACTCAGTCAACCACACTTCAGTTGCGCAAAATTGTGTAACCAAGATAAACCATCATTGTCGTGTCACACACAATGAACAACAAGGTCTCCGTGAATCTTTATGCTCTGATGCCAATTTGTCATGGGTATAAAATTTTTCACAAACCCATGACGTGCCAAACAACCCAGTCTGGCCAGCCCAACGGCCAAAGGCTGCGCACCAACACTTTTTCATGTGTTGAATCATTTTCATTGGCTTTGCCAATTGCCTAGTAAAAGTTGATCAAGTGCATCTTCAAATGCGAATTTCATATATTGCAACCGCTTCTCAGTTCTAATAATGTAACGATTGAGTCTTCTTGCAAGGATCTGGCATTACTTGTCAATAATCAGTTGGAAGGCAGGGGAAAGCCAAGTATGATGAGTCCGCTTTTGGATTTATTCTATTTCTTCAATCAGATTAAAGTCAGCCAAAGTGCCAAAATCATATAACCGAATAGCAAGTCATCTTGCTAAATTGGTTGTACTGGGCCCAACACATATTTCTAAAGATAAACCTTCTGATTGGTTCTCAAATGTACGTAGTTTGTAATCAGCTTTTGTATTATCTTAATGAACTTGTAGGTATATACCTAACCACAACTTGCCTATCAGGAAAAAATTTGTTTGAATTGGGAGCGTGATTTAAAAGGATGATGGGAGGGGGAAGATGATGATTCACTGAATCCCATACTCATATTGTTGTTTGGAATCCCGATGTAACGCCTCGGATTTCCAAAACAAAGCTAAGTTAAAATTTCCATGAATTTTTTTTCTTTGCAGCGGAACTTAGAAAAGCTTTTAGCAGCGAAATCAGATGATAATGAATCGTCAGTTTTAGAAAAACTCTGAGCACATTACAGGTATGTGGCCAACCAACTCATTGACCACCAAAGTGTTCCATTTTATCAGAAACCACATGTTTATTACAACATCACTGCTTGAGAAATCAATATAGGTTCAATAAAAGAAAGCAGTACAACTCTGTCTAGAGAAACCCTGGAACTCGATGCCGCCTTGCTCTGCATAGCGCAATGCAGGTTCAACACCTGAAATCCCCATAAAACGGTGTTAGAACCACTGATGGTCTGGTAAGCAAGCAATCACACATCCATTCAACTCAAGTAAATGCGTAGACCACTCAAGGTCACAGTTCACAATAATGACACTCAAGTCTCCACGACTTAGCGTATATCGCAAGAGCTTCCTCAGGGCTATGAGTTGAACATTCGCTCAAGTCTTCATGACTTAGCGCAAGCCTCTTCAGGGTTGTGATTTGAATATCTCGCTCAAGTCTTTATACTTGGCACCTCTGTATGCCACACATCTAAGGACAGCTCTTCGAGCTTTATTTAATCATGCAGATACAACATGGGTCGTTTGCCCAGTCGGTCTAGTCGTATAACGATTTGACACCTTTACAAAGGTTATGCAAAACTGACTCAACAACGTCCATCCACTCATACATTCAAGCATCGTTGAACCTATGTTAATGCTTTGTTTCGATAATTAAGCCCTCCCCCTGGGCTTAAGGGAGGTATATCTGAGCATCAACGCGACGATCTGAGGGTTGATTATTCTATGTATTTTTAGATACCCCAGAGGCATGTTGACCACATCCCCCTAGTAGGACGATACAATCATACCGGAAGAAGTCCCTACTAGGTATTCGAATGTATTCTGCTACTGCAGTAGTTAAGTTCAATCCTTAGAATTTAAGGATAACCACGACCTCCATACCTCTGAGTGACAGAGGCCATCATGAACTCTATCAGGTTCGAGGGTAATATAAGTCACTCAAGGCTGCACCATCACCGTCTTCCTCAGTGAGAGATTTTGAAGGGGTCTGCCGGTCTGACAAGCTACTTAATGCATGCTTATAGGGCAGTCGTTGAGGAGTATGTACTCAACCCCATTCAGTGTGCCCCTAACACGGTCATCAACCGCGGGGTCTTTTCATTTTATTCATATGCATGCTTGACTCTTCTCTCGGCACTGCGGCCATCACGAGCATTTCACCTCTTTCGGGTGGACAACGTACTCTGGCTCTGCGACCCTTACGAGTCTAGTTGTATATCAGTCTCTTGACGAGCATGCATATGACACGATCATAATGGATCGGTTGCTCAGCGTATTTTTATGCAATGAGCCCACAACCTAGTTAAGGCGCAGCCACTACTCTGGCGCAATGGCCCTTACGAACAAGATGCCCTTACAGGCATCAGGGAGACGAGCCAATCTGGCATCATTTCAACAACGGGCATCGTTGTGTCATTTAATCGGTTCTGGCAGCTCTTCTACCAACCATTTCGTTAGCACCTCCCCTGCTCCAATGGCAAGGGTGCGACGATCCTTTCTACGTTTTAGAAAGTGTCCAACGAACTGGGTAGCAACTCCTCTATATGATGAAGTAACTTGTTATATTCTTTCTGAGTTATTTTTAGCTTCCTTAGAAATTTCAGCAACACTTCCTCTCTTGGATGGAGAAAGCGTGCGTTTCTTTTGACCATTTTAGCGGCATCTCCCCTCTTTGACAGGGAAATCGCCACGTTTAACTCATAAAATGGATGCCCACCATTGTGCGTACCTTGCATCCATTAGGGTTGTTTGAAACCCTAGGACATAGCCAGGTCATACGTAAATGACTTAGTCTTTGCGTGAAAAGCAGTTTTGCCAAAAAAGCAAAGCCTTTCCAATAGAGGCTTCATTCGTCAAGTAGAATCTTGAACGAGGAGTGGTAAGGGAATCACATTGGTGATTTAGAGTTGATCTCCATTTGAATGCTCATTAACGTGTCATATATATAATATAAGCAGAAGCTTGTGCTTTATATGGCGGCGGTGTAAAGGAAATGCATATACTTATTGTTCGGGGTGTGTAACCAAATGAAATATTCTACATATATATATGCAGAAAGCAGAAGCCTTGGCGTCATTAAACGTGATGGCATAATGTAAATGCATAATTGGAAGTGCATAATTAAAAATTATAAAAAACAGGGAGCCTTGGCATCATAGGACGTGACAGTGTAATGTAAATGTATAATTGAAAGTACATAATTGGAAATTGCAAAAAGGAGGGAGCCTTGACATCATACAACGCGACGGCAAAGGTAAATTATAATGCCTTGGTGATATAAGATGTGACGGCAGTCACCAGACGATATACACAAAGTTTAGCATCCAACGAGAGTTACGAGGCGAGCGGGTGAACACCGAAGTGTTTCAAAGGGCTCAACCAAGAACTATGGTAAAATACCATTTTTAAGAACACATATACTGCGTATTCAGCATCTATATCCGACGATAGTTACGAGGCGAGCGGTTGAACACCGAAGTGTCCCAAAGGGCTCAACCAAGAACTAGGGTCAAATACTACTTCAAAAAGTATATACTATATACAAACAAGCAAATACTTAAAAGAGATAGATCAACGAAGTGAACTTACTTCAATTTATGGAAGAAACGGCTCTAAAAGGCTCCAATGGCTTTGATCCTCCTTTTGAGAGGTCAGACTAGGTCAGATGGGTTCAACCTAGTTGAGAAAGAGGAAGAGTAAGTCAAGCTGCTCAACTTAAGTGGTTTGAACCAAACTGGGTTCGGTCCAAGTCAACTGAGTTCAGTAGGTTCAAACTTAGCCCAAGTAGGTTGGGTCTGGTTCAGAAAATCAAACCAGAATCTGCGACCAAAAAAGACCTTGACTTTGACTTCAAACCAAACCAGGTTTAAGTCAAGTCAACTGGGTTTGGACCAGGTCAAGTGGGTTCAGACCAGGTCAAGTAGGCTAGGTCCAGATCATGCAAGATCAAGCCAAGTCAGGCAGGCTCAGACCAAGTGGGCTAGGTAGGGGAGGTTTAGGGAGGAGAGAGAGAGAGAGAAGGCTAAAAAGTGGGGGGACGATTTTTTTTAAAGGGGGGCACCTCTATTTATAGAAAATGAAACTTGACCCCCAAGTTTCTCTTTTACCTTTATGCCCTTGGCTTCTTTTTAAATTCAAGAGGTTTCTTGGTGTGTGGCCCACATGAAAATTTTATGAGATATTTTTGTGGGTCCCACCAGATATTTTTTGAGAAATATTTATGTGGATCCCACCAATATTTTCATGGGTCCCATAAAAATTTTGATTTTCGGCGATTTTTTTTTGAAAAATTCTAAGTACGTCATTCCCTTCGTATTGACGTAACTAAGAAAGTTGGCTCGAGGAAATATCTTGATTTTCTTTAGGTAGGAAGTTATGACTTTCAGAGTGTTTGAGCATAAATTTGTGAAGCAACGAATACCCTAAGTATAACTGATTCGTGAAAATTAATTTGTTTCACATTCTGAGTGAAAATGCTATTTTTACTGGTAAATGCCTCATGAATTTTATTCAGAAATTGTCTGAAAAATTGCGGGTCTTACACCTGACTTTAAAAATAAGGTTAGAGATGGATATGGAGATGGTCTCTCATCTCTCCAATTCAATTACATTCTCATGAGGATGTAGTTGGCAACTCTACCTCTTCACCTATTTTCATCTCCAATGCCATTACTCCTCTCATCTTCACTCCAACACTAGTTCTCAAACGAACTGTTGGCATTTTTTTATAGAATACAGTTCCTAGAAATAAGGAGTTTGTTATTTCTATATTCTTATCCTCTCTTCCCACCAAATGTTACATTAGGTAACTTTGGTTGGATGATTTGTGTTTATCCTAGAAGATCAGTAAATTACATGTATTGTTCTTCATTGTAAGTAGAGATTATCAAAATAATAAGAAAGAGTGTGGGAGGTTTCCTATTGTGGATGTAGACTATATGTCGAACTACGTTAATTTTAGTCTTTGTTATCTTTAAGCATGTGTTATTATTTGAATCGATTACCATATTTCAACATGGTATCAGAGCACATTTTTTTCTTCTGATCCTCTATATCACTGTGATTGATTGTTGGGGTTGTTCGTTGATCTTCTCTCTTGCCTTGAAGTCGTTCACCAATCTTCTCTCATTTTTTTTCTCTTGAAATTTTGTATGACAAACCCATATCTATATACCACCTCCATGTGTTTGGATGCAAGGTGTTTGTCGATCTTCAAGCCAAAAACAAAGATAAACTTGAACCCAAATCAGTAAAATGTGCCTTTTTAGGTTATTCTATTATAAAAAAGGGCTACCGTTGTTTCAATCCCCAACAGAAAAAAAATTGTATTTCAAGAGATGTACATTTTTTTTAGCATGAATGTTCTTTTCATGAACCAGTTACCTCCTTTGATGAGGTTCATCTTGTGACGCCCCAAACCCCGACCTTGTAAAAACCTTTGGTTTTTTGAGGAATTTTTTTTTTTGAAGAATATACAGAGTGAAAAACAACTAGCGGAAGTAAAGGGGGGAAACAGGGGTAAAGCAAGGGCCGCAAGTCTGAGCGAGCCATAGTGAAAAAAACCAAACCACAGTAGACAAGTAAAGTATTCTTCATTTCCACAATAGTTATAATGATACAAAACGAGACTGGGTACAAAAAGGGACAGTCCCACAAAAAGGAGGGGTACAACCCCTCAACCCCAAACCCAGAATCTGCTGCAAAGTGTGGGTCTCAAGGCTCCTGCTGTGCGCCGCCGCATCGCGCTGCGTCTACTCGTCACCTGTATCCCCATAAAACGGGGTCAGTACTCTTGTGAGTTGGTGAGACAAACCATCCATATATTATCATTTTTAAGGAAAATAGAAGGTAAGCAACAAGCTACAAGTGTGCTAAGTACCAGACTATAACTAACATGATGGAACAGTTAAGAACATTTGAAATAAAAGTACAAGTGTGTGTCAGGTAAGTGCATGTGCCACAAGACTGTAAAACTACAAGTAAGTAACAGTGCAGCCACTATAGTAACAAAGCAGATACTGAACAACACAAAGTAGCAGCTAAAGTAACAGAGTAGGGACCAACCAACAGGGGGGTAGCAACTAAACAAAAGTGTATACTGCTCTAGGGTAACAACTACAGTAAATCAGTCTGTTTGGTTAGTCCTTATGTTCATCTTTTTACCTCCTTCGGGTACGCGAAGGAAAACCCTCGAGTTTTGTGAGTCATGCACCCGGCGTCTGTTATTCAATTTCAAATGTTGTAACTGGGGATGCTACAGAACGAGAAAACCACCTGTGGGCGACACGCAGCCAGGAGAAACCTTTCACAGGGGTAAAGGATTGCAATCCGTACTACTGCAGTAGTAAAGGTCCCTGCAGAGGATACCTTGACCTCCCTAACTCCGAGTGACTGGAGGTCAGAGGGCACATCGGCTCCTCTAAAGAACAAGTCGTAGTAACGACACGTCACTCGGGGTTGTACCATTCACCCTCTCCCTGGGTGACCAAATTGTGAATGGGACGCGGCAGGTTTATCTTATTTAGGCTCATACTTCAAGTCATACCTCCTCTCGAGGTAGTCGCGCCTCGTGGTCCCCGTGGGGTACGCAAACAAGGACTTGGCCTGCCCATCCACGTGCTCGGCCTCACACGGCCACCACGAGCACATCGCCTGTGAAGACAATAATATAACATTTTATTTATGCCTAAGGCGACACGAACATGTGAGCACATTCTCACCAACCCGGCCATTGCCCGTAGACCCCAACCGAGTCTCAAGACCTCAATAGGTCAAAGTGTCACACCCTACGATAATTTCCCGTACCTTTCCAAGTGCATGCCATGTCGAGTGTAAAGCACGCCTCTGGTGCAGTGTATATCCATTGATATACGAAAGGGGGTCCAAACACGAAAATGCTCGAAAAGTGAGCTAGTGATGTACGTGTCCGGACGTGCCAACTTGCTCTTACGAAACAGGACGACTCGCTTAAGTGCAAATTCATCCAAAACCGCGTACAATAATCATAACACGATAGAATCTCGTGTAGCGGAGCCATCCCCAGGGATCCTCGCGAGACCCACACTCACAAGTGTCAGGGGATAGAATAGAATTCAATATAATCCCATGCTAATGGGAATAACATTGGCATATCCAAATGTGCGGTCCGCACGTCTGGGCACGAATGTGACCGAAACCCTAAAGATCCATAGAACCGGACATCCCTATGCGTGTATGCGTCGCAACACCGCTTGAACCCCGTCCGCACTGCCTCCCTTACGAGGTTGCGGGGTACGAGCAACAGAAGCCTCCAACCGCGACATAGGTTGTTTGCCAGAGACACATACCGCCTATAAGGCCCGACATTCCCTAACGGAACGGAAAGGCGACCGTTGTCACTGATGAGTTCCCGTGGAACTCCATGGGGTCGCGCCAACCTTAGTGCTACCCATAAGGGGGTTAAAACCTCGGGTCAGAGCACTCCAAGGGACTGCCCAACAAGGGGACAAGGTTACCGGGTGCCTTAGCACCCGGTGCCGCTGTGGCACCATTGGGGAACCAAAAACCCGAAGGGGGCTGGACAAGAGGCCAGGCCACGGGGGCCCTACCACTCTTGGTCCCTGCCTAGCCACTGGCCAAGTGGGGCTGACAGCCTTACTGGCCTCAGCCCGCACGCGCCAACCCGGGTGTGCCCGCACCCGGCTAAGCCTAGAGCGCCCCTAAGGGTGCTAGGCCTAGCCCGGGGCCCACCAAAACAAAGCAAGGCCCCAAGCGGGGTCTTGCCAGCCCTGACCAGACCCAGCTGGGTCCCGAAAACCCCTGGCCTGAACCCAGACATGGGTTCGGACCATGGTGTTGGGCCTTAGCACACACCCGGAGGGGAGCGGCTAACCCAACCACCCGGCTGGGTGGTTCAAGCCTATGGCTCAGGCCTGGACCCTGTTGGTCCAAGCCCAGCCGACAACCAGGGGCAGGGGCACCAGTTGAGGTGTCCCACAGGCACCCCTGGTCTGACCCACGGGTGGGTCCAGACCAGAACACCCAGTGGGTGCACGCCAGCCCACAAGGGCGCTAAGGAGAAATGGTGGGGCGCCCACCCGAATTAGGTGGCGCCATACCAAGGCGATGGTCTGGAACACAGGGGGTCCAGACCCAGCTCCACTACCCCAGCAACAGAGGTTGCTGGGGGTAGGCTACGCCTGGTCTGACCCAGTCGTGGGTCCAGACCAGGCCCACAAAGGGGCCGGCGCACCACTAAGTGGTGCGCCCAGCACCAAGCCCCGGGTGCTCTAAGCACCCGGCTCCCAGCTGCTTAGCAGCCAACAGGTCCAGGGGGGGGGGAATCGGCTGCCTGCTACAGACTCCAAGTCTGTAGCATCTGGCTCAGCCCAACCATGGGCTGAGCCAGGCCGCACCCACCTGGCGCACCCACTTAGTGGCTGCGCCAAGGAGATGGCCCGGGTGCCATGCGCACCAGGCCACCAGCTTGCCAAAGGGCCTTGGCCTGGGCAAACTACAAAGAAAGGGGCCCATACAGGCCCCTGGTTCGAGCCAAGTGGTGGCTCAAGCCAGGGCTGTAGCCCTTGACCCTGTCGATCAAACCCCAAAGCCAGACCCCGGGTGCTAAGGCACCCGGGCGGTGCGCGTGGGCTAACCAAGGAAAGAAAGGGGGGGGGGGTTCACCCCTAGTGGCTCACCCGTGGTGGGCTCACCCCTAGATGGGTCCACCCCGGGTAGGTCTGGGTCCAGTGTGGCCCAGACCACTCAAGCCAACAGTGGGCTGCAGCACCAGCTGCAGCCAACCCATCCACAAAAGGGAGAGCCGGACTGACCAACTCGGGTCAGTCCGGGACCCGTCCCAAAGCCTGCAACGGCCCAGCCCACCACTTGTGGGCTCAGCCAGGCCACCAAACGGCCTGGGCTGGGCGTGCAAAGGCCCAGCCATGGACCCTGCCCAGCACCAGCCCCCAAGGGGGGGCGGGGGGGGGGGTCTAACATCACCACGAAAACAAGCACACACACTTACAAAAATTTTTTGAAACAAAAAGCTTTAAAAAAATGACAAAGGGGGAGGGACTCACCTTGCTAGTTTGGCCCAGCTGTGCAGCAGCACCAAGGGGGAAGGAGGGAGTGTAGAAGAGGAAGAAGGAGAAGAGTGGAAGGAGAGAGAGGGTGTCGACCCTCTCTCTCTTCCCTTCCCTTGCTTAAAAAGGGGGGGGGGGGAAGATGAGTGGTGGGGAGTGAAGGAGGGGAGATGGGTGGTCTCCCCCTCCCACGCCCCACCCTAGTCACCTATGCCCCATGGGGGGGGGGGGGGTGTAAGGTACTTGGTACCTTCCAACCACTCCCCTTAATCAAAGGGGAGTGGTTGGCCTTGACCCCTCATGGTCAAGGTCAACCCAAAAAAAATCGCCCCTCCCATTCCCTTTTTTTTTTTGAAAAGGGGTTAAGGGCTACCCCCTAAGGGGCGCCCAGCCTATTCCCCAAAACGTGGGCTGAGCCCACCCACTTTTGAAAATACCTTTTTAAGGCCTCCATTTGAAAATTTTCCAACTTTTCAAAATCTCCATTTTGAAAAGTGATTTTTTGTAAATATACCTTTTCATAAGTCTTAAAAAGGAGACATGGGCTGAGGTGGAGCCCATGCCAAACTCTTCTAAATTCACAAACCTACCCCTTGTAAAAATGTTTTCAAAAACCCCCTTCTAGGTTTTGAGGGTTTTGCAATTTACCTCATTTCTTTCCTTTTGTAAAATCTCAATATAGTAAGTATTAAAAGAACTAATCTAAACTAATTTAAAAATCAAGATTTTAAATTACACTTTGTATATTAAGGTTTAAGCTTTCATAAAGTATATTTAATTTCTCAATTACGGCGAAATTGGGCCTCGGTATGACTCATAATTACCGATATACCCTTATCTCGCCAAAATCCATGAAATAACGAGATATTGCTCTCGTTTAAACCCCAAATCCGGGGCGAACTCATGCGAACACAATATACATATAATCCACAAATATTGAGGTTGGATCCATCGCGGTTTGCCCCGAATCGCCTCGTAGAGCAAATCTACGCGAGTCAGAACCTCAGAAAGCGATAATTGCTAAATTTACGAGTATTGCTCATGCTGGAACAAGGAATTTCTAATAATGAAGTATATCTCATTTAAAATTCTTCAGAAAAACAGTGGGGCTTACACATCTGCAGGGGGAGATTGGACCCAAACTTGTTCTTCCCAATGTTCAAAACTATGATGAAACTATTGCTGCCTTTCCAAGCCCACTAACTATCACTCAAATGGTGTCAAATCAAACTATTGCCGATGAATCAAACTCTAATGAATTGAATTCCAATGAGGTCATTGTCGCTCCCACTAGAATATTGACTCACATTTTCTGGCTTCCTTAACACTTGAATGATTTCTACACTTATCTGGCTTCATTATCAACCACTCATTCCACTTTCCATCCTATCCAAAATTATGTTTCCTTTAAAGGACTCTCGTTGTCCTACATATCCTATGCCCTTAGTGTTTATTCTCACTATGAACCCAACACCTTTCAAGAAGCCAACTTAAATTTAAAGTGGAGAAAAGCAATGGCAAAAGAGATCCAGGCCCTTAAATAATTGGTACTTGGCAAATTGTCTTTCGTCCTGAAGAAAAGAAACTGGTAGGATGTCGATGGATTTACAAGATCAAGTATAATAGCAATGACTCCATCGAAAGATATAAAGCGAGATTGGTTGTGAAAAGCTACACTCAAATAGAAGAAATTGACTATAATGAAACCTTCACTTCAGTAGCCAAAATGAATTTCCTAAGAATTTTAGTATCGGTAGCCACGAATAAAAATTGAAAAATGTACCAATTCGATGTCAAAAATGTGTTTCTTCATGGGGATCTAGAGGAAGAAATATACATAGAACTACCTCTAGGGTATCATGTCCAAAATCATGAAAAGTTAGCTTGTAAACTAAAGAAAACTATATATAGACTCAAGCAGTCTCTACGAGCCTGGTTTGCTAAGCTTAGTATGGTTCTGATTGAAATGGGTTTTAAAAGAAGTCCTGCTGATTATTCCATGTTTGTTTCTACTCAGAGATCAAAGACTGCTATCATTCTTGTATATGTTGATGACATAATCATGACAGGAAACAATGAAGTCTTGATTGAACATGTGAAAAAGAGACTTCACCAAAAATTCGAGATCAAAGATCTGGGGATTCTCATATACTTTTTTGGTTTAGAAGTTGCTCACTCAAGCAAAGGGGTTTTTATCTGCCAAAGAAAGTACACCCTTGATCTTCTCAAAGATGCAGAAATGCTTGACACCAAGCCTATAGACACTCCTATTGACTCGAGTTACAAATTAAGAAAGGAAGATGGAAAATTGATGGCAGATGTTGGTGAGTTCCAAAGGCTTGTTGGTCGTCTCATTTATCTCACAATAACTCGACTAGATATAACATATGATGGTAATCTGATAAGTCAATTCATGCATGAATCTAAATAACTACATCTCGAGTCAGCTTACTGAATCCTTAGGTACCTAAAAGGAACACCAGGGAAAGGAATCTTGATGAAAAGAAATGACAACTTAAATGTTGTTGGGTATACTGATGTTGATTGGGTAGGGGATCCAAATGATCAGAGATCCATATCTGGTTATTGTGTGTTTATTGGGGGCAACCTGGTGTCTTGGCACAGTAAGAAATAAAATATTGTTGCTTGATCAAGTGCTGAAGCTGAATACTGCACTATGGCTCTTGGAACCTGTGAACTTATATGGATCAAGTCTTTGCTATCAGATATGGGAATCAAAGTTGATGAACCCATGGATTTAAGGTGTGATAATCAAGCTGCTATCTATATTGGAGCTAATCCTGTGTTTCATGAATGGACAAAACACATTGAGCTCGACTGTCACTTTGTTCATGAAAAAATTCAGGCACAAGTCATTAAAACTCCACATGTCAAAAGCCAAGATCAACTTGCTGACATATTTACTAAAGCCTTGGGAAAGGAGAAACATCATGATATCATATACAAGTTGGGGCAGATCGATATCTACCTATCAACTTGAGGGGGAGATTGTTAGCATTTTTGGATAGAATAAGGTTTCTAGAAATAAGGAGTTTGTTATTTTTGTATTCTTATTCTCTCTTCTCACCAAATGTTACATTAGGTAACTTTGGCTGGATGATTCGTGTCTATCCAAGAAGATCAGTAAATTATATATATTGTTCTTCATTGTAAGCAGAGATTATCAAAATAATAAGAAAGATCATGCGAGGTTTCCTATCGTGGATGTAGGCTATATGCCGAACCATGTTAATTTCAGTCTTCGTTATCTATGAGAATGCATTATTATTTGAATTGATTACCATATTTCAACAAGACCAAGTGTTGTGAGATTTATATCATGCAATAGTAAAAAATATCAACATGATTTTTTTTTGGGGTTAGGCAGACCCCTACCAGTTACATCAATATAGCGAATCACGCATTACACTCAAAGGGAAACCAATCTGGGTGTTTGTCCTTCCAACATCGATCACTACCCAGGACCCTAAGATTACATAGGTGAACAACTATATAGATGCACTCCTTCGAGGTCCAAACACATTTGAATCTCTCAAAATTGAGGAAGAACTCCATAATATTAGGATCTATCGAGTGATTATTTATTCTCCCCTCCAAATCATTATTCATAACATTGATCACATATCTCCTAGTGCTCTCTATAGTGACATTAGGTACCTGTACCCCATCCAGGATTTCCATCCACCAAATCCATTCCCTAGAGGCTATCCTAACCTGTTGGTGCAACCATCTCAACTTAAGAAACACACCCTCTTCATTTTGTAAGGTATAGCCCACGATCCATCCCTCTTGAATTTGCTATATATCGATCATTTCACCCAACAGACCAGAGGAGGTTTCCACCTATTGACATAAATTCGTTGAAGCAAAATCAGATGTGTGGACTTCAAGCATAATAGACAAAATGTGCTCACAAATCCAATTGAAAATTCTAGCAACTAGACTGTCAATCCGAACAGCCTCCCCTTGAAAAAATGTCCTTATAACGTGCTTCCTATATAAATATGATCACCAGATGGAATGATAGAAGCCAACTGCGCCTGATATTTTTTTGGAGCAATCTTACTGAAGACCAATGCTCGAGTGATTTCATGATATCCTCCTTCGGCTTCCACTATACTCTAACAGTCTGCTCACCTAAAGCCACAATTTGCGAGTCACTTTGCATTCTAAGAACAAGTGTATGTTGTTGTCTTCTGCTTCCAAGGAAAGATTGCATCTCATAGCCATCTACAAACCCACACGTTGCAGCCGATCTTGAGTAAGCAATCTCTGATCCAACGATACCCGCAACGTGAGCGAGCTACTCTCAAGGAATGGCTCATAATCCAAATGTTTTGATGTAGCGAAAATGGATCACCCTGAACATGCATCATCTCCCATGCATCTTTTGTGTGGAAGTCATTCCCTTCCTTCCATAGCAACTGATCACACGCATGGTTTACTTGGCACCAATTCGTAAGAGCCTGCACCACATATAAGAATAAACCTGCACATGAAAATAAGACAAGTATTGGACCATAAAATCATGGTTACTAACGCTTTGCCCAATTGCTCATCTCAAGGATACATACACTTCTCTCGTGAGCCCTCTCTCAAGGAGACTAATGAGGAAAAAGTGACAGACCCACGGCTCGAACCAAAATTCGATAAGCTCGCCCTCACCCATCTCCACTGTGCACACATCTACACCCATTTTAGTCAACTTCCATCCTAAGACGTGTCCTCGCTTCCATTCAAACTATACACTTCGTTGAAGGTATTTCCTTTGGACTAGTAAGTCATTAAGTGAGAGTGGTGTACTTGGCTGCCTAAAAAGCTAAAAAAATGCGAAGCAGGTTATATGTTACCCCCCCCCCCCCCCCGAATAGGGTCGGTAGCTCCATCTCATGTTTGGGGGTTCCCAAAGAGCGCCACGTATAAGATGCAGACCGGCATGTATCCCCATGTGTGTCTGCATCACATTGCATCGTAATTTGGTACCATTGCAAAGACTTAAGTACCCTTTACCGCCATTCTCTTCCTCTTCCTGGAACGGGCATAAATGCCCTCCATCTAGAAAACTGAGTCGGCGGTTCGTGAAAAGGACAAAACTGCCCTTCATCGTTATCGCGCCAAAATTTTCATCAAAGTTTGCGTATGTAGCAAGTTGTATGTTGTAGGATTTAAATAGTTCAAAATAATTCATTCTCGCCCTAAGCAGAAAACTCAACCGGCGCATACTTTGCCTTCATCTGTTGTTGTTGGATCATCTGTTGCCTTCTTCTGTTGCCGCTGGGTCATCCATTCCTTTGCTCTGCTATTGCCAGAGCATCCATTTTCGTCTTACGCGCAGTCACAACATCGTTGCTACCATCTGTTGCGTATATGTTCTTACTGTTTCTTACTCTACAGTTGGAATATCCAAAATCCTATCGTTTCGATGAGTTTCGTGTAAGGTTTCGTTATTCAATCTGAAGGTTGCTTCTTATACAACGATTTGTAAGTTTGAATCGGTGACGATTTATACATTCAAAGCAATAGCGATGTGTGTTTATTAAGATACCTCAATTTGTACATAAGTTTGATAAATCTTACAATGATGTGTACTTGTGAACCCAAATATTGCGATGATTTGTAATCATGATGATCGTTTAATGTGTTGTGCAGGTTAGCAATGTCTGCGGCTCATCAGAGAAGAGATACATTATCGTTCTATGGGTTGTGTATTAGAGAAGTGATCCACCAGTCCCATCTATCTAAGGTTTTTGAAAGGTACCAAAATATACTTAAGATTGAGAATGATAAAGACAGGAAAAAAAGCGTTGGAATTGTATTATGCGGAGGATTATCCATCAGATATCGAGGTTGCGGACCAAAGAAAGAATGCTAAAGAACTAAAGATGCAGAAGAAGGATGACCAAGAGAAGGCAAAGCAAAGAAATAAGGAGGAGAATGAAAAGAAAAGGCAAAGGAAGAAGGCAGAGAAGAGGGAAAGGCAAAAAAAGAATAAGGAGGAGAGGGAAAGGGAATTTAACAATCTAGTGGAGGATGCTAAGACGAAAACGCACAAGCTGTTGTTGGAGCATATAGCAATGTGAAACAGGGTAAAGCTACTGAAGGAGGCGGAGGAGAGGCAAAAGCAATTGAATGAGGAGGAGGAAGAGAAGGAACGGAATAAGCTTCAGGATGAGGAAGAAAAGGAAAGGCGAAGGAGGGAGAAGGAGTTTGAGGAAGGGAAGGAAATGCAAAGGAAGGAGAAGGAGGATGAGGAAAAGAAGGAAAGGCAACGGAAGGAGAAGGAGGAGGAGGAACAAAAGGAAAGATAAAGGAAGAAGTAGGAGGAAGTTGAGGAAAGAAGGAAACAACATGAGGAAGAGAAAGAAAGGCGGCGGAAGGAGAAGGAGGACGAGAAAAAGAAGGAGAGAGAAAGGAAGGAGAAGGTGGAGGCAGAAGAGAAGGAAAGGGAAAGGCAGTGGGAGGTAGTGGACCAACCAGAAAGGCCTAGGTTGGAGGGAGAACAGGAGAAAAGAGCGACCAAGGTAAATAAATTTGTCCTGTCTGTGAAGATTTATTAATATGTTTAGCGATTTTGGTATAGCGATTACTGTGTTAGGTATTAATATGTATAGCGATTACTGTGATAGTGTGTGTGCAACCAATATTATTTATAACGATTAGTAAAATATTATTTATAAGTACAAATGGTACTAATTTATAATTGGTAGGAATAATATGTTATTGTGTGTTACAGGGAGGTCACAGGAGAAGTAGAGTACCAGGTGAAAAGCTCGGAGGTTGGTGTCAATGACCTGTAGTTCTGTCGTGGTATGGTCAGTTGAGTGCATATCAGAAGGACGAATTACGAAATATGCACTTCGATGGCCTTTTGGACCAGAAATATTTTAAAACTTGCTGGAATACCATGACCCACCTGGTAATAAGTGGAATGATAAGACGAACATATTCCAGTTTGATTCTTTTGAGATCACCATGACTCTAGAAGATGTGGCGAGGATCACTGGCCTTAGGTGCGATGGCAGTGCTGTCCTATTACGGCATTCAAACTATAACGCAAGAGAAAAATACACGGCCCTTCTAGGAATGTCAATGGATGAATGGAGTCAATGTATTTCTGGTGGAATCAATTCCACATCAATGAAAGTCTCATCTTTTCGTAATAAATAGGAAGGTCGCTCCGCTACTTGTGCATCTGAAATACCTGACCAAGAGTTGCGCAGCTTCCTTCTTTATTTTTTTGGTCTTACTTTATTTTTCGATTGTTTTGGTTCTAGAATAAGTTACATGTGGCTGCAGTACCTGGAAGACTTAGACAAAGTCGACAACTATGCATGGGGTGTTGCTATGCTCACACACTTGTACAGTCAACTCTACCGTGCGAGTAAGGGTACGAAAACAATTGGGGGATTTTAGCCATTTGTTCAGGTATTTGTTTATTACATACTTAGTAATTGTAGACTAAGCTCATTGAAGGTTGTAGTGTTACTAATATATTGTTTTTGTTAGGCTTGGGCGTGTGAACATATTATCCCATTGCGTCCACATTGTGGCCCTGCGATTTGTGGTTTTCCAAAGATCGATCGTTGGGCTAGAATAAACGTCACAGTTCATAATGCTAAGTCTATTTTAGATTGACTGCAACTAAATGAAGTAAATGTTCTAAAATTGTTTATAATCAGTTCAGCATTTATCATTCAGTATTATAAATCGTTGTAATTTTAGCATTCTTAAGTAATCATCGTTGCAAGATTTTATCTTCCTTAGTACATATCGTTGTCGCCATATCATTCTTAAATAAATTGTAATATATTTGTCACTCGTTATTAAAAAGAATTACCAATGTACAGGTTTTGTGGAGACCGTATGGAGATGGGGAGAACGATGACCAAGACATTGTTGCAGAGGCTACTAGATTGTCTGACCGCGATTTGTAGCTGTTTTGCAATTACAAAGCTGAGTTGCAGCATGGTAGTCGAGTTCTTCTACAATCTGGCTTGGGGAAGTCTATCACAAATAAGCCTTTGGAAATGAGAAGGAAGATGAATAGTGGTGGGGGCAGAAACGTGAATTGGCGCGAACGCTACAGGGATGAATTATTAATTTAGAACACAGGTTGTGTCTGTGCCGTATCGTATGATTATGAAGGATGACAATTTGATCCCTTCTATTTCCAAAGGTATTGGTAACCTATGCAGCGAATTCTGGAGATTGAGAAAATTGGGAACCCATGCCTCCCAATTGCCCCCTTTCATGTTGCAGCCTAGCATCTACAACCCGTCTGTCGTCTCTCTCCAGTTACAACAATGATTCTCTCAGTAATAAATCGCGATGAAGAGTGAACACTTGCTACAAAAGAGAACATTGTCTCCACCGCAAGGTTCGAACTGATGGAGAGCAAGAATAAGAAATTGAGGACAGATGTAAGCAATATGGAGATACAATTGAACTCAGTGGTAGAGATAATGACTAATTTTTTTAATAAGATGGACGCAACCAAGAGGCCACCCAGGATAGACAGTCCACCAAGAAAAAGAAAGAGACGAGTCTATCATATTTCATCTGATTCGTCAAGTGCCACGGAATAAACCCTAGGTATTCTTTTTTATCACGATAGGTATTTGTTGTAATTGTATAAGAAATTATCGTAATGTGACATTCTTTTATTGTTTAATTTTTTTTTATTACATCTAAAAGACATGTTTCGTCTATGGATCTCGTAAATAAATAAACTGTAATCGAAAAAAGATGTCTGTTGTTCAGAAATTGTGGCATTGCCTAACCTCCTTTATTGAATGAAAATCGTAATATAACTCGTCGTTTTTTAATGAAAATCGCAATGAAAATGGCAATAGATGTCTGATTGGCACGAGTAATATTGTTCACAAATCGCAATATAACTCATCATTTTTTAATGAAAATCGCAGAACACATGCAATTTATGCGGTCAACATGGTCCTGTAGTCGACGTTAGGAAATGATTAAGGTCAGCATCGATATGATAGATCATTTCTGTTCAGCAATCATTGTATTTGTCTCCGCCTTGATAGAAAATCGCAAAAAGGATTTGCGATGTATGCCGTGAACAATAATTGAACAAGTTCTGACATCGTAAATGATAACAATCAACAGCGATAAGAAAAGTTTGATGCTCAGAAATCGCTATTGAAGATCATCAGTAAATTCAAATCGCGCAATAGGTTGTCGGCCGGCCAAAATCGGTATATTATGATTCCCGCTCAGAAATCGCTCATTTGCAGGGACACCTTAAATGCAAACCGTGAAATAGGATTGCAATTCATGAGGTCAACAACACAACCGCCAATGGCTTGTAATAATCGCCCTTTGTAAACGGTGTAAGTCAACATCGATTTGCAATGTATGCGAACAACAAGACGGGACAATTTTGCTGGTGTTAAATGATACTAGTCTAAAGCGATAATGAACATTTGTTGTTAAAAAATCGATAAGGAAAATATGTGACATGAATATATCGATGTATCCATATATGATAATCAATACAAAAAGCGTCAAAGATTATACATACCTGGAAATCGGGTTGGTCGGGTCGGGTCAATCTCTCACTCAACTATTGTTATAATATACAGTCGAAACGACATTTTTTTATTTATTTAAAACGCAATCATTTAATTTGCGGGCGGTTTTCGAAAAAGGGTCACTCAACTATTGTTATAATATGTAGTCGAAACGACATTTTTTATTTATTTAAAACGCAATCATTTAATTTGTGGGCGGTTTTCGAAAAAGGGCGACATGTGAAATGACGTTTCCTTTATATTTGACTGACGACGTCGATTTCGTAGCTGCATTGCAAAGGTGTCATCGATATCTTCATTTAGGCATGATGCCGAAGGAGAGGATGATGGAGCAATACGACCAGGCATGGCGTCGAAGGAGAGGACGATGGGAGCAATACGACCAGGCATGGTGCCGAAGAAGAAGACAACTGCATCCACAGGACTAGCACTAGTGCTTAAGGCATATATTTTTTGAACCTCCTGATCGGTTTAGGCAATATTTGTCTTTTTATGTTGTATATTCGATTTGTGTTGTTTACTGTAGAAAATAATTTCAATGTCGAATTCTGAATACTATGCTCATGGTGCACTCAGTGCAACATCCACAGACAAGGGTGGGCGACAACGCCCTAAAGAGTTTGAAGATAACTTCAAGCAGATGCAAGATGAATTTGCAGACGGGAACACTATCAGTAATTTTGTACGTATGTAACCACTATCATTTTTTAGGTCATCGGTTTGTATTTTTTGAAGTTCGTAAATTTTTGCAACCAGACAATGTGTGATTTTGTCAATTATATTCAAAGCAACGCAATGAGCAATACCGTACGCATCATCACACCTTATTTCATGGTATGTCTATTCTGCTATTGTTTTATTTGCTTTTATGTCTTACTCACGTTTCTTGGTGGTTAAACCTTATTATTTCGTGCAACAGATGTACATCCGGTGAAAGCCATACACCAGTGGATTCGTAAATGCACTACCTTGTTGGAATAGTGATGATCACTGCGTAGACTTTTCAAAATTTGAAAAGGTAAGTGGACAAACCTCTTCTCCAAGGTTTAGTCCTAACATCCCCATCACGATATGTCTATGGATTTATAAATTATTGTATCGATTCACATATTTTACTTCCTACACTCTGGCAAAATCTCGAACATTGGGTCTTATACGAGATGAATTTACAGGAAAAACAACTATAGTGTTACAACTCATTGGACTGCCACAGTGGTGTAGAACGTGACGCTATGCATTTGGTAAGCTTCTGTCCATAGGTGAATCGTAGCTATTTGAGGTGGATCAGATTTTACTATATTCTTCATTTATCACAGGCGGGATTCCTAAACGACCTTGTGGGTGTCGACATTAACGAGTGGATGTTGCTATGTGCTGACGATGCTCCTTTACAAAGTAATGGGGTCGATAGTGGCATATTCGTAATGAAGCATATTGAAGCAGCAATATACAATGGAAAAAAACCTTGTTTCGACGCTGTATGAGCTTTATATCCGCTGTTATTGAGAATTCCTATTATATATTGGTTTCACATTACATATTTTGTTGCAGGAAGATATACCGGAAGTACGTGATGAACTATGCCGAAATTTGATTGAGTTTAAAAAGTCAGCAGACATAAATAATCAGCCAACAAGACTACTTACAAAGGAAACGAACGGCATGATCCAAAAAAGTTTACAAGGATGTAAATAGATTGTAACAGATTTTGGAGACTGTCTAAATCAATTTCCGTAGGCAAATTTTGTAAGAATACAAATTTTGTAAATCTGTCTCCGTTGAAATATAATTTGAACTTTACAAAACACGCTTGTAAATCGTTGTATTGCTTCATCTACGAAAATTAAATCGTAACGAGAAATAGTTTTGTGTTGTATGCGGTGAACCAATGCTAGTAATGCTGCTCTTCAGTAATTAAAAATACTGCACAGCGAAAGTTATTTTGTTGTTGTTCCGAAATCTTTGTATAACTCGCACTCCGTGAACGAAAATCGCGGAAATAGATTTCCGCGATTTGTGGTCCACAAAGGCACGTAATGTTCGCCCTTAACAAATGACGAAGTAATTATCGATAAGAAAGGTTTGTTCCTCAGAATTCGCTGTATTGCTGAACTTACGAAAATGAAAATCATAATATATATGCCCCATCGTGAACGAAAATAGTGCATAGCTAGAAGAGATGCTTGATGCTTAGAAATCGTTCTATTGCTCAATGTCATTGAATTAAAATCGCAAATGGTTAACCAGACTGAACAATGTCTCATTTTCTGTGAAGGGATTAGTTGGGAGAGTGACTCGAGCTAACCCATTGTCGAGGTGTAAGTCCATAATCTACACCTAAGGCGATTTGTTGGGACGAGGGTGGACGAAGTTGTGGATTTATATAAGACCAAAAAATATTTCTAAAATCAAACCCACACCATACGTGCTACCGTGATTTGAGCTACTATGTCCAATCACATTGATTAGTTTTGTATACAGCTGTATGAAATGACATTGTTTAATTTCATTAACGCGGAGTGTATTTTATTTGAGATTTGCTCTGTGTTTATTAAAACTGTCATATTTATTTGAAAACTGGCGGAGGGTGATAGGATGTTTCATTTATATATGAATAACACATCACACAGGTTAAGGATGTGTTCCACTTTGCTTCGTGAATAAGGAACCGACAAACCGATAATTCTTGCATAAACGACTTGTTCTTGAATCGAGTGTGTAGGCGGCTTCGACGCAATTGAGGTATCCGTCTAGACTCATTTCATATGTCTGCAAAATCATAATTAAAGGAAACGTCGTTTCACAGTCCAAAATTTTTCAAATTATTACACAATATTTCATGGTAGTAGCAGTGAAGATGACGTTAGACCACCATTTCTGAACATCAAACTTGTCTTATCGTTGTGTACTATTTCTAATTACGAAAGTGACATGAATGGCTCTTGTTTACTGCATTCATCGCGAATCTCTTTTGCGATTTTCATTTTGTGAGTGTCAGCAATAAAGCGATGTGTAAACATCAAGCATTTCCTATCGATGTTGACTATTATCATTTTGAAAATTGGAAGCCTTTGTTGATTGCATACATCGTAATCTAATTTTGCGATTGTCAATCATGCGGGTTGAGCCCACATCTTTTATCAATTACAAGCTTTCATTACTTGCGCATGCTTACCGTATAAATCTCATGTTCTCCTTGCGATTTGCATTCAATGACAACGAAGAATATTGCGATTTTCGAACAACAACCGTTCCTTATCGCTGTTGAGTATTATTATTTTTGGGCGAACATATACGTGTTTTTTTAGAGCATGCATAAATCATGTTTGTTGTAAGATATGTGCTCATGATAAAGCTCAATAACGGTAAGATTTGTTTGCTGATCAGGAATCGCTCTTTTGCTGAGACACTTTAAATGCAAATCGCGAAATAGGATTGTGATTCATGCACTCAACAACGGCTTGTAATATTCGGTCAAAATAGGATAGATTACACACAAGTTGGTTGTACCGTCTCTAAAATCTACTTGAAATAGACGAACATGAAATTACTCTGGCGTGGTGGGCACTGTTGTTTGTTGCCTTTTAGATCCTCGTGGCGGCTTTGTTAGTTTCTCCTCCGCAATTAGAAAGGTCGTCAATTTTTTGCAGAGTTCTTCGCGAAATCTAGGTATATCAACCTGCAAAAAAAAAATTGTAATATGGAACCAATAGACATGCATTTAATCCCCAATAACAGAGGGCAAGAAATGACATACAGCGTCGAAACAGGGTTCTGCAATATTGTATATCGCTTCAATGTACTTTATTACAAATACGCCACAATCAACGCCATTATTTTGTAAAGGAGCATGGTATGTCGTGCGATAGATCCACTCGCTAACGTCGACTCCCAAAATGCCTTTGACGAAACTGATCTGAGAATAATGCGGCCGAAAGTAAATTCATGATCTCAGTACACGACACGATACTCATATAGATGGAATCTTACGAGATGGGAAATGTCAAGCCGTAAACCACTGTCAACTTCCAATGAATTGTAACACCATAGTTGTTTTTCATGTAAATCCATCACGTATAAGACGCAATGCTTTTCAGATTTCCAGAGTGTAGGAATCAATATCTGCAAATGGATCGTAAAAATGTTGTTAGCACTGTTATATTGTAACCTTGCACTCTAGGTTTGTTTACTTACTTTTTCACTTGATAAAAGGTCTCTGCAATGATTACTGTTAACCCAGTAAGGTAGGTCATCTTTAAATCCACTGGAGTATGGCAAACGACGTAAGATAGTCTGCAAATCGAAACATGGTTAACAGCAATGTTAAAATACGAATCAACTGGACTAAATCAATAACCAAAAACAACATAAAATACAACTGATATACCATGAAATACGGGTTGACGATGCTTATAGTTTTGCTTATTGCGTTGCTTTTAATATAACTGACAAAATCGGATATAGTCTGTTTGCAGCAAATATGATATTGTTAACGTATGTACACATGGCTTACGTATATAGACAACTCCTACTAGTTTCATACGAACAAAATTACTGATCATGTTGCATTGTGTGAATTCATCGTGCATTCGTTTGATGTCCTCCAAGAGTGATTGACTAAGTTTTCGCCCAACTTTGTCGGTGGATGTTCTACTGAAATGAATAAGAAATTTGTAATGAATGATATTGAAACTACATTATACAGTACACAACACAAATCGCAAAAATGGCATGAAAGAGACGGATTTTAATGAAAATGGAGATGATGTGTAGACAATATATGCATGATTCGCCATTGTTGGTCTTGTAGTTGTCTTCGTCTACCTCATCGACCACAATTTGCTATGTAGCTGGTTACATGTTCGAGTGAGAAACTCCAGGTTTATAAAGGAACCGTCGGTTTGACTGTTGCTGGTTCACAAAGTAGAAGATAATCACACCGTCCAGTACTTGTGCGACTATTTATGAGCCAAAAGATCTACTGCTCAATCACTGTGATGAATGAATAATGTACGATCAATGAAAATTTTTTCAATACATCATTTGTTGTCTGTACGAATCGCATATGTGTCCTGCGATTTACATTCAATGACGATGAGGAAAATTGTGATTTCTGAACGACAAACGTACCTTATCGCTGCTGACTATTATCATTCAACGGAGAACATTACCATGTTTTTTTTTACAGCATACAACATAAATTTATTTTGCGATTTTCAGTACAGGAGGTAGAAAATTACAGCGATTTGTGAACATCAATCATTTCTTATAGATCTTTACTTTTATCATTTCTGAATGTCGATTACATGCATGTGTTGACCGCATAAATCGCAAATGTGTTCCCCGATGTTCACTCAGTTTAGGGTATAGGGTTTATGCTATAGGCTTCATGTTGAGGCTTCATGTTCAATTTTCGTCTTGATTTGTACTGTATTATGTTGTACGTAGATCGATTTCTGTGTTGAAATCGTTACTTTGTTATAAATTTTAAATAAAATCGATGCACATGATTTGAACTACGAATCATTGTAAATATGTATTAAGCGTATACGAATGACTGTTATAGATTACTCATACAAATCGCAGTCGAATGACTGCACAAATCGCTATACAACGAATACGAAATCGATTCACGCACCACCAACCACGAACCACAAATCGTCACCGACAAATCAAAATCCAGCGATTACGAAAGACTTCCTGGGCAAGATCAGTGGATGTCCTAGGAGTTATGCTACGGTCCAAATAAGAAGGGAAACCCAACAATTTCTTAGTAAACGAGCTCTGCTGGAAACCCTAAACTCTTAACAAATCCGATAATGTGGTAATTAGGTCATGAAAAGAGGCATGACAACTTAATTAATAGCCCAAACGAGATTCCTGTGTACAAGTTTTCTCTTGCGAATTCATCAGAGCCTGTCATGAAACACAAAATATAAAACATTGCCTTAAGTTTCACAAGAAATGCAAACCTCATCCCAACATTGATTACATACCAAAAGACTTGTAAAACTGAAGCTATCGTTGTCGAAAATATGGTCGAGAGGAATGAATGTTAGCACATTGGGTATTACGTCTTTAGGGTATTGCTGCATGTTGGACATTACACGAGTTAGATATTGACAAGCTTCATATAATGGGAAGTAATATAATGTCTTACATACCTGTTCATGAGAAGGGCTTTGTTGCTTTTGATTAAAGGTTGGTTGTTTCTTAGACCTTTTCTTGTCAACCAATTCTAGTGCACCCTTTGTCCTCCGATGACTGGGATCAAAGGCAGGTTTTCTTTTGATACCCTTCGCTTCATGAATATGCCCATCATAATCAACAACGTTCACTACCGACTTGTTGAAGATGATGTTTAGGCTACGACGCAACTTCTCAGGAGTGTCAAGCGAAGCATGATTTTCACCTACGCTATTCGATCCCATTATCTTCGACTGGTATTCATTCGTTGCAACGAACTGAAGGTTAATTAACTGAACGTTTTCAAGTAACTCCCTTGACGCTTTTCTCATGCATACATAGCCTTCTTCACTTCTCGATGCCAAATCAGCAACATGCATAAATGACTTACACAGTTGTTGGTAACGGAAGGCTATGTGCACTTCTCATCGACACCAGATTTACTCACATTGTCCATATCAAGCATTTTAATCTTTGCTTGTCTTCTCCATCTTCGCATTACATAAGACTCCGGTATTTCTTGTATCTTCTCTTGATTAAGTGCCTTTAATGCATAACAGCATAAAATACCTTTGAATTCATACATTTTGCACGAACATTCAACTCTTCCATTGTCCACATTGTACGTGACATGTGCTTCTTGCCTTTTGTGATGCTTGTCGCCCTCCCATAAAATACGGTATTTGCGCATATTCTCGGTTTGCACGGGTCCTTTAATATTGCAATTCATGACATAAAACACATCTTTCTTGATTCATTCAAATACAGTTAGTGTATACAGATCTGCAGGTCGCATCAATATTTTCATGCCAAAAGTTGGAGGTCGTGTATTGAAGCATTTCACGTCTTGTTCAAGTTTATTCTGTCTTAGACCGTCTATAAATAATTCATATTGTTCCATGAAGTGAAACATTGTTAAATATGAATACAGAGTTTTCTTCAAAGTGGCATGCATAGATTCAGCTCTTTGTGTGCTTATCATACCAGCACAAAAGTATTGTCTTCCATATGCCAATGCCCACTTCTCTTTTTCTGCATATAAATTTTGTAACCACAGACAATCTTCAAGGTTGTATGTCTGAATCATTTCCTCCCAATCAGACATAAAGGTGATCTCGTCTATGCTCTCAAGCACACACCTAGTAAACTTTTTATCAAATTTTGTCTTCTGATTAAATATGTGTCCTATGTTCTTTGCTACATTTTGAAAGATATGTCACAAACATAACTGATGATGTGCATCTGGCCACACATGAAGCACTGCAGCCGCAATTGCGTGATCACCATCTGTAAGTACAGCTCCAGGTTGTTTCTCGTTCATTGTCTGTGTAAATACTCTGAACAACCACTCAAAGCTTTCCTTGGTCTGGTTATACAAAAATGCGTTGCCTAATATACAACTCTGTGAGTGATGGTTCACTCCGACAAACTGCGCAAATGGCCATTGTTCAGTATTAATCTTTACTGTAATATCAAATACAAGCACATCATTGAAGCATTCATAATCCACTCTTGACTTTGAATTTGCCCAAAACATATTCACAGCATACTCATCTTCATCCAGTTGCATTGCACTAAAGAAACCAAGGTCATTGCTTGATTTCTTCTGTAAGTAATCAACCAAAGAACATATTTCTCCATTCTTCGTGTTATCGGTTCTCTTCCTTCTCAAGTGGTTTCTTAGATCCAAAGGTGTGAATGACACATTATCGCGACCACCATCTATGTGGGCAAACAAATTGCATGTCTTCCTTGGTGCAATGTCGGCGCTATCGGCTATTTCAGTCATTGCAGCATGTGCTACAGTTACTTTACGATGTGACCTTAACATAGGAGTTATAAATGATGCAGATAAATCATGATTATGATCACTTATTAAAGTACGAACTAGAAATTTCTCATTCGGATGTCTTCTCAAAACCATTCTCGCTTGACATCCACATCTTGATTCTGGCATGCTCCTTGTTGGATTTCCCATTGATTTCTTCCAACCTTGCTTAGAACAAACATATGTCTTTCTCACCACGACACCCTGTGCATTTTTTGACCAAGGAAACCTTCTCACGCCGAAACCAACTTTTAGGGCATAATCATTGTAAAATTTATATGAAGCTTCCTCATTATTAAACTGCATTCCTTCTACCGGAACATAGTCAAGTGTACTTCCATGTTCATTCACAGTGCCTACACTTTTATTATGTGTATTGTCATGATAATCTATCTCATTATTGAATTGCATTTCTTCTACTGGAACATTTAAGTCAAGAGTAGGTCTAATGTCTGCACCCTTCTTATCATGTGCATCATTAGTGCAGATGTTCAATTCTTCAGTTGCGTCATTACTATAGATGTTCAATTCTCCATAACTTTCAATTGATTGAGCTACATCGTCTTTATTGCAACCTGATGATAAGCTCAACAATGTTATAAGCAATATATCAGTTTATGTTGCCAGCAAAATAGCAAACAAATCGATATTAACTAACAAAACAATATCTCACAAATCGATAGTATGTTACTAATACAACGGTTTGAGATACAATGCATATAATGAGTAAATGTAGGATACCTAATGGGGTAGATGCCCTTCCTAGCATTTGTAAACAAGCATTCTTGTCAACAGGTCCCAGCATCTTATAAATATCGATAAGTTTTCAACCATCGTAAGAACAAGATCTACCTGCAGTAACAAAACAATGCCTTAATGGCACACAAGACGACATGTGTTCTTCATCGACAACATGATGAGATAGAAAGCTACTCACGACGCTTTAATGGCACTGGTCGGAATGTTTGTGCGTCATTGCTTTCTTCTGTAATGCCTAACGACAACGCAAAAGAAAAGAAGACACAGGAATGTTTTGTAAGCAATATATCATGTTGCGTTAGCAAGCGCATACGTTTACTACGATTTAATCAGGATGCATATAACAATGGATACCGATAAGGGTTAGCAAGTCAAAGAATCGATTTAAAGAATGACAGTATAAAAGCAACTGTGGTTTGATATCTGCTTATACTGAGCATCGAGTTGTCACTTACCATGCCAATAAAAGACACGAAATGTCGTACATGTGTGTTGACGATAACGTTGTCAGTAGATCCAAGAGGTTGTGAAACGAGTTCAATACAAAACGCTGACAGAGCAGCGATTCGAATGCATGTAACGATATGTTTCTGCACGCACACGTTTTCAAAGTCTGTGTACAAATATCTTATGAATACATATTACAAAACATATAATATCTTACAAATCGATATACATATCGAATAATATATTGAAAATCGATACGGCAGTTCAGCATAATAACTTACAAATCGACAATACAAAACCATAATATCTAAAAGGTCGATAAATATATCGCACAATAAATTACAAATTGATACAGAAGAAATTGGGCATAATAGCAAACAAATCGATATTAACTAACAAAACAATATCTCACAAATCGGTAGTATGTTACTAATACATCGGTTTGAGATATAAAGCATATAATAAGTGAATGTAGGATACCTGATGGGTTGAAGGCCCTTCCTAGCATTTGTAAACAAGCATTCTTGTCAACAGGTCCCAGCGTCTTACAAATATCGATAAGTTTTCAACCATCGTAAGAACAAGATCTACCTGCAGTAACAAAACAATGCCTTAATGGCACACAAGACGACATATGTTCTTCATCGATAGCATGATGAGATGGAAAGCTACTCACGACGCATTAATGGCACTGGTTGGAATGTTTGTGCATCATTGATTTCTTCCATAATGCCTAACGACAACGAAAATGAAGGGAAGACACGAGAATGTTTTGTAACACAAGGCAGGCACGAGAAGGCGACAATGTGTTGTAAAACAAGATACAAAACAAGGCGAAAACCTCGACTGGAGACGAAGGCAAAGCTTGCATTGACAATGAGAGTTATTGTTACAGCAGATGGCGCAAGAGTTTAGTGAATATCGAACGTCTACACCTTAAATAGTTAACATCAAACTTTCTGGATGGAGGACTTTTTTGTCCTTTTTTCAAACCGTAGTTTCACAACTTTTGAATGGAGGATAATTTTGTCATTTCCTCGAACCGTCATTTCAGAGCAAGAAAAGCAAGGGTGATTAAGTCTTTGCAACAGCACCAGAGTTCGATGCAAAGTTATGTCAACATACACGGGAATACGAGCCCCATGTGCATAAATACATGGCGCTCATTCGCCCCCCACCCCCCCCCCCCACAGACGTGGGATTCAGTGAATCATCGGGGGAGAACATACACCACCCTCTCAAAAAAATGGGTGAGATAGAAGTTGTTGACATGAAAATCCATTAAAAGTTATAACCATAAATGAGCCAAGATATAACGACAAATGGATGTGTGATCAGGTCCATTTTGAAATGAGATAGTTATGATGATGACACAGGTATAACGATAATTCAAAAATAATGCTAATTCAAAACTACTTGCACCGCTGCATAAAAAAAATGACCTCAAAGTAATATGATTTTACATTATGTGCTGTGTCACTGAAGTGAACTGCCTACAACCATTCATTTTGGCAGTTCTGGAGATGGACGGTCGACAGCAGTGGAGCCACTTCATGAAAATGGCTCAAGTAATAATTGCATCCTCAAAATTATGTGATAATACAAATATGATTTTATAAAGTACATTGGAAACCGTCAATAATATGACAGTGACTTTACTCCTCATGCCATCTTTGTATACATATGCTTAAGCAGGTGTTGTCCTTGGTCGTGCATGTAGTGTTATTATCAGGGATACAGGAGTAATCGTGCAGTACCTAATCAGAGTCACAAAATTCTCAAAACCGACCTTATTAACAATTAATCCCTAAAAGATCCTCTATAATATTGTCATACGTGGTTGCGTCCTCGACTGGTGGTGACCCGATTCTCGGTGGGGGTTTTCCTTTATCATAATAATAAAATAAAAAGCAAGACAAACAAAAGGGATCAACTTTCCATTGATAGTATAGCATCATCGAGATTTATCTCACGTTATGTTTATATACTGCTGACAAAATGGTACTCTACTGGTTCCAGCAAGATCGATAAGCCACATCAAGCGATGCCCACTAGATGCAAAGCCACATGATACTCTCTCTCTCTCTCTCTCTCTCTCTATATATATATATATATATATATATATATATATATATATATATATATATATACACATGATACACATCAGCATGGTGGGTCATATGGACCGAAAGAAACAACATCTTTTTCAGGGGCATCAAATTCAATTTCGAAAGGCTTCGGCAACGGGTCATGTCTGATGTGTATCTGGCTCTTAAGTTACATAGTAGGGGGGAGGGGCTGATCGACTTGTACTCTGATCTATGCACAATCACCATCTAGATTGTGGTTGTTTTGCTCTTATGTTTCTCTTTTGTCTCTCCCATCCAATATTCTGTTGGATGTATTTTGGTAATGTTGAATGGTGAATGTTCTCTCTCTCTCTCTCTCTCTCTCTCTCTCTATATATATATATATATATATATATATATATATATATATATATATATGTGTGTGTGTGTGTGTGTGTGTGTGATAAATATTGACTACTAACGAAGGTAAAGAACTAACTAGTACTCATCATCACGTGAAAGATCTATCCTCTTTTAGGATTTTCTCTTCTTTGCCAGATCACTTTCACCCCTATAGGGTTTCAAGTAAGATCTAGATTTCTTGAGAAAATATTCTTCCTCACTAGATTGATGGTAGATTTTTCTATGTTCCCTTCACCTTGACCTTGACCTGGGTCTCATGATCAATCCATCTCTTTTCTCATGTGGTTTGGTCTTCTTGAGATGGTATTCTTGTCCGCTAGATTCATCTTTACTCATTATTTTTATCATTCTTTGGAGTTTTCTCATTTCCTCCGTGAGATCTTCCTTTCTCAGCTTGCATGATTTTATTTTCTCATCCCTCTAGCTCAATGAGTCTTTTCCTCTATAGTTGGGTTTTCCTACCTCTATTTTTGTTTCTTTTATTTCTTCTTTTTTGTTGATATCTTAGGATTTCCCTTCCCTGAGAATCTCTCTTTCTTCATCTTCCTCATCTCTTTTTTTTTTTATCTTCCCCTCCTGGGATCTTTTCTTGGATTTTAGGTTTTTGGAACATAGCCCCTGGTATGCTTGTGATCACCCTTAAAGGATCTAGATATAGGGCACCCTCCTCAATCCTATGCCCCTCAAATTGGAGATCAACATCATTGGTCAATTTTTCCATAAACCCTTTCTTAAAGTAAGGGCTCTTTTTTTAATATCCACTATATACCCAAGCTAATGCTTATAGTACATATGGAACAATTTTGACTTCTTCATCACTAGACTATATACCTGAGTTATTATTTTTTGGTATGAGCAAAGGGATCTTCCAATCTAAAAAATAAGATAGGAAAGTTGGAAAACAAGAGCACACAACAAAACAGAGTGGCTCTAAACCAAGTAGGATAAAAAGAAGAAGCAAACATGGAACACACCTTGTTTTCATACAAATTTTTGAAAGCTTACTAGGGGTAAAAAAATATTTTCTTATAATCTATGTGAGATGCAATGCCCCGGTAATGTGTTGATGCTCAAAAGAAAGCTTAGGAAAATGAATTCTTAAGAAAACCTCAACAAGAAAATAGTGAGTCCCATCGGGCATGCCAAAAAAAAATTGTATGACCAAAATTCTACTTTTGAAAACAAACAATTTTGTTTTGAAAAGATTGAGACAAATATTTTTTAAGAAATTAACTTTTTTTCAAAAAGATATGGGGTCCTCGCTGGTACGAGGTTAGACCATTCGTCCCTATATAAGCAGTGAGGGATAATCTAACAAAAGTTGAGATTTTCCTTAGAAAGCGATCTTTTGAAGCTTTCTTGAGCACCTGTGGAGTAAGTCTAGAGTGATGGACCTACCTAAGGCTCAAACAAACAAAAACAAGTATGTGTAAGTTAGTAAAAGTGAATCAGAAAAGAAATTCACAGGAAACTTAACAATAAAGAATAAGAGAAGGAGAGAGAATACTTACTCAGGATTCTGGTAAGCCTTAGCCCTTGCTTGATGGAAACGACAGTCTCCCAACTTAGTCACATGCTATAATTTCAGCAGAGACTCTACACTCTAACCAAGATTCCTATATGAGAAGGACATTCCCCATAGAAAAACTACTCTAGAACATGAAACAACAACAACAAAGTAAACTATCATAGGTAGGAAGAGTGCTTAACACTATCATATTTCTCAGGCCTGGTGGCCAACCAAGTGAGAAACATAACCAAAGTACTGAGAAAATTAGCTAAGAAAGTTGCCAAGACGAGCTACCTAACCTAAGGAAAAGGTTATAAAATTTACTTGGCTTCAATCAACACCAGTCCAAGAGACAGGCTCGGATCCATTGAATCTAGATCCAAATCGTTTCAGATCTAGATTTGGATTGCGTCCAAATCCACTTTGATTAGTGCTAGTCTAATGATCTGGAACTAAATCAGTTTGAATTTAGATATGGAATAGATCCAGACCCACTTAAACCAATATCATTCTAAGAGATTGGATATGATCCATTGGATCAAGATCTGAATCAGATAAAAAACCAAAAAAGTTTGAAATCATCTCAAAACCTTGTGGAAAATTGCCCATAACTTGGGATTTATAAATTCACTTGATAAACAGTTTAGTACATTTTAAAGCTAACATCCTCTGCAACAATCTGTATTTTAAACTTGAAACCAAATTCAATGATTTAGAAAGCTAAAAATGCACTCAAAGTGGACCCTACTTTTCAAACAAGTTATTTTCAAATCTAAAACCTTGTTTTGGTTATAACTATTCATTTTGATATTGGATCAAAGTAATTTTTGGCTTATTGTGTTGGGTTGGGTACCGGGTCCGCCCATGATGGGCGAGATCCGAACCCGGCCCACCATTTAAGGAGGGGACGGTTTTGGAAACCGATTCCTCCTCTTTTTTTTTGTGTCTCTCTCATTTGAATACACAGGAAGAAAAAGAGGGAAACAGGCAGAAAGAGTGGCTGTGCACATTGGCTGTGCACTACAAGAAAATACGTTGTTAGCGACGGACGTTAGCGACGGAAAGATTCTGTCGCTAGTTAGCGACGGATTGGCGAGTGACAAATATTCGTCGCTATTATTACTGAATCTTATGAAAGTAGCGACGGAAGATAGTCTGTCGCCTAGTCCGTCGCTAATTAGCGACGGATGTTGCGACGGATTGTTTTGTCGGTACGATCGCACCATTTACCGACGACGTTAGCGACGGAAACTAGTCCGTCGCTAAATAGCGACGGATGTGGCGACAGAATATAATCCGTCGCTATTTTCGCGAATTTGATTTTACGTTGGCTTAGCGACGGAATTAATCCGTCGCTAACTTTCGAATAACCCTAATCCCAACCACCTTTTCCTTTTCTTCTTTCGCTGCTCCTGTGCCGGTCCCGCTCCCGCCGTTCGCCGGTCCCACCGTCCGCCGGTCCCACCGTTCACCGCCCGGAGAAAGGTAACGCCCTCCCCCTCCCGTTTCCGGCAGGGGGTTAACCCCCGTTTTCACGCAGGGGGTTAACCCCCTGCCGTTTCTGGCAGGGGGTTAACCCCCTCCCGGTTCACACAAGGGGTTAACCCCTTGCCGTTTCCGGCAGGGGGTTAACCCCCGTTTCCGGCAAGGGGTTAACCCCCGTTTTCACGCAGGGGGTTAACCCCCTGCCGTTTCTGGCAGGGGGTTAACCCCCTCCCGGTTCACCTGCCGTTTCTGGCAGGGGGTTAACCCCCTCCCGGTTCACACAGGGGGTTAACCCCCTGCCGTTTCCGGCAGGGGGTTAACCCCCATTTTCACGCAGGGGGTTAACCCCCTGCCGTTTCTGGCAGGGGGTTAACCCCCTTCCGGTTCAGGCAGGGGGTTAACCCCCATTTTCACGCAGGGGGTTAACCCCCTGCCATTTCCGGCAGGGGGTTAACCCCCTGCCGGTTCACACGGGGTTAACCCTTTGTCGTTTCCGGCAGGGGGTTAACCCCCTCCCGGTTCACGCAGGGGGTTAACCCCCTGCCGAAAAACGCAAGGGATTAACCCCCTGCGTCCCCTGCCGTTTCCGGCAGGGGGTTAACCCCCTTCTGGAAAGCAGAGGGAGTTAACCCCCGCGTTTTCCGGCAGAGGGTTAACCCCCGCATTTTCCGGAAGGGGGTTAACCCCCTGTGTTTCTTGCAGAGGGCTAACCCCCTGCATTTTTCGGCAGAGGACCCTTGCCCCTTGCCTTTCCGGTAGGGGGTCGACCCGGGCAGGGGGTCGACCCCGGGCAGGGGGTCGACCCCCTGTCGGAACAGCAGGGGAGTCGACCCCTTGTCAGAATAGTTTTTTTTCCGTGGTGACTTCATTTTAAAAAATTGTTTTTTTGTGCAGATTTCTCAACGGAACTCGCTTGTGCCCCGCCACCCATGGTAAGTAAGTGACAAAAACAATGCAAATCGGGTAAATACCCGTGGTGAGTAAGTGAGGCAAGCACATCACATGTTATTTAATTTATTGAATGTAACACTTTATTGTTCACACACTCACTTAGTTGTTGATATCTAGGACTGCTTTGTTGGAGTTCGGAGATCATGCTGAGCATGATTTTAATGTATGAATATGGAAGTGTTCTTATTTTTGGAGTACGGAGTCCATGCTATGCATGGTAGTAGTTAGTGGGATATTGAAGTGTGTTTGTTGCAGGTACATGTTTGACATTTGTTTGATATGAATTATTTTGATGTATTGCAATGTTTGATGTGATTGTATCCATGCTTACATGTAGTTACTTTCAATTTGATTATGTCTTCCATGTGAAATTGTATACTGAAAGCATGCTTCAAATGAATGTATCGTGTCATGAATAGTTTGCACATGAAAATATTAAGTTATCAATGCATGCATCATAATTCTTGTGATTGTATGACATCATATATTGCATGATAAATTTGATATTTTCTTCATCATAGCATTCTGATGGTTCTCTTTTAACTGGTTAGGATACTATTCGTAACATCATACGACAGAATGACTGCAAACCGTGAATGGATGTACCGTAGGATAGTGGACAATGAGTTATCGCATGAATATATGGATGGTGTCGACAGTTTTATTGAATTTGCAACGGCAAGTGTCAGTACGGTAGATCCCACAGGTCGGATTAGGTGTCCCTGCAAGATTTGTAAGAATAATCGATTTGTAGAACCTCATGGCGTTAGACATCACCTATACAGGAAGGGTTTTGTGAGTGATTATCAGAACTGGACGTTTCATGGAGAAGAATTTAGAAACGATTTTGATGCACGGGTGAATGTGGTGCACGATAATCCATATACGGATTTGATATTTGATGTTGCAGAAACAGAACTGGGTTCTGCTATGAGTTCTAGTGATGTAAGAACTGTCGTAGATGAAGAATCACCAAACGATGCAGCTAGTAGATTTTATGATTTACTTAGAGATGCTGATGAGCCACTTTGGAACGGTTGTGAGAGTCACACTATCTTGTCTGCAGTTCTTCAACTAATGAATTTGAAGTCCGAGTATAATTTGAGTCAATCATGTTTTGACCGTTTGTGCATGATTGTGAAGAGTATGTTGCCTAAAGATGAGAAATTGCCACAAAATTTCTATCGTGCGAAAGTTATGGTCAACGCTCTAGGTATGGGTTACAAAAAGATTGATGCTTATCCAAATCACTGCATGTTGTATTTCAAGGAGCAGGAAAACGACATATCATGCCCGTCATGTGGGCATCCTCGGTTCAAGCCAAAGACAAGAGGCAATGGTAGCACGAGATCAAAGGAAGTTTCATACAAGTCGCTCCGCTACTTTCCTATCACTCCTAGATTGCAGCGATTGTATATGTCTTCAAAGACAGCTAAACACATGAGATGGCATGCAAATAAAGTTCGACACGATGAAAACAAGATCACGCATCCTGTTAACGCTGAAGCTTGGAAGCACTTTGATCGTATTCATCAGAACTTCGCAATGGAAGTGCGAAATGTTAGACTCGGTCTATGTACAGATGGATTTAATCCATTTGGGGGTAGATCAACTCCATACTCATGCTGGCCAGTATTTGTAACTCCATACAACCTTCCACCAAGCTTGTGTATGAAACGTCCAAATCTTTTCTTGTCTCTGTTGATCCCTGGTCCGACCTCACCTGGCCAAAATCTTGATGTATATCTAAGGTCATTGATTGATGAATTAAAAGTACTGTGGGATGACGGTGTTACCACGTATGATGCCCACAAAAAACAAAATTTCAACATGAAGGTCGTTGTTCTATGGACAATCAGTGACTTCCCTGCATATGGTATGTTATCTGGTTGGAGCACACATGGGAGGTTGGCTTGTCCGTACTGCATGGAGGATTTCAAAGCTTTTAGATTGAGGCATGGAAGAAAGCCTTGCTAGTTTGATTGTCATCGTCGATTTCTACCCAGCGATCATCCGTTCCGACGTCAAAAGAATGCATTTAAAGCAGGCACAACTGAAACAGAAGGTTCATCCTCAAGATTGTCTGGCATAGAGATTCTAAGAAGATTGCGATACTTTCCAGATGTATTAACAGATGCCCGCAGTCCTACACCTATCCGTGGATTTGGGAAGGATCACAATTGGACAAAAAAATCTATTTTTTGGGAACTACCGTATTGGCCGACCCTATTGATACGACATAATTTGGATGTGATGCATGTAGAGAAAAATGTGTTTGATAATGTGTTCAATACAATAATGAATATTAAAGGAAAAATGAAGGATAATCTGAAGGCCCGTATGGATTTAAAATTAATATGTAAAAGACCAGAATTGGAACTCAAAGAGTATAATGGCAAAGTACTGAAACCAAAGGCGAAGTACGTGCTCGGACCTGATCAAATAAAACATGTATGTCAATGGTTGAGACAACTGAGATTTCTAGATGGATATGTCTCTAACATTGCTCGGGCTGTGAAGATTGACGATGGACAGTTATATGGGTTGAAGAGCCATGATTGTCATATCTTTATGCAACGATTGATACCCCTAGCATTCCATGATATGTTAGACAAACCTATATGGGGGGTATTGTCTGAGTTGAGCGGATTTTTCAGAACATTGTGCGCACGGGAGGTCGTTGTATCAGATGTAAAGAATCTCGAGGACTCTGTCATCACCACTGTTTGTCTGTTAGAAAAGATATTTCCGCCAGCATTTTTCGATGTTATGGAACATTTGATCATACATCTGCCATATGAACTAAGGGTTGGTGGCCCTGTGCAATATCGATGGATGTACCCATTTGAAAGGTATATGTTTTTTTATATTTGTCTCTTTAGTGACAGATATTTAAAATTTAAAATGTATATTCTTGTCAGATGCATGTTCGACCTAAAAAAAAAGGTTCGTAATAAAGCAAGAGTAGAAGGCTCTATTTGTGAGGCGTACACTTTAGAAGAGATTTCAAATTTCTCATCTATGTACTTCGAACCTCATATTCCAACACGTTACACATGCCTGCCCCGTAACGATGATGGAGAACAAGTAACTGTAGCTGACAAGCTGTCGATATTTCAACCACTTGGGCATGCATTTGGTAGTTGCCGATCAAGGCTATTGACAGATCGAGAGCAAGATGCAGCACACATCTATATTCTGTTTAATTGCTCAGCGATCAACCCATACATCGAGTAAGTATATGTATATGCAACTCAATTATAAATCCTTTTATGTTCTATATGTGGATACATGGCTCGGTAATATAAGTATTTGTGGTTTGCAGACGATTTGATCTGGAGTTGCAAAACGAAGTTTCACATCTCACTGATGCAGAAGTACAAAAAGAACGTGAAACTAAGTTTGTGGAGTGGTTGAAACAGTTGGTAAAGAAGCTAACATAAATTTTGTACTTATAAACAATACTAAGTTACTTAATTGATCGTGATCACAATCATTGTTTATGTTTGTGCGTAGGTTCGCAATGGTGATGTTAAAGATCAAGGAATATGTGATTTAGAAAATGGTCCGACCAAAGTTGTGCAATGCTACAACGGGTATATCGTAAATGGTTATCGATTCCATACAAAAGACTACGGTATAAACAAATCAACGATAAATAGTGGCGTGTGTGTCAAGGGTAGCAGCTACGGTGAAAATGAACATGATTACTACGGTGTTATAGAGGAAATAATGGAGTTGACTTACTTAGGCATGAATAACAGGGTTACGATATTCAAGTGTCATTGGTTTGATCCAACTGCAACAAGACTCGACAAAGCTTCAGGCATTGTGGAGGTGAATCATAAATCCAGGTTTGGAACATATGAACCATTCATATTAGCCTCGCAGGCTCAACAAGTTTATTATACTTCATATCCGAGTATAAAAAAGTCAGATAGAAATAAATGGTGGGCAGTTTGCAAGGTGAAATCCAAACTATACCCCGAGTATGATCAGTTACAGGAAGATGAGTTAGCTGAAGACAGTGATTACTATCAATCAGATGATGTCTATGACTTCGCTTATGGTCACGATGTTGCGCATGATATGCATGTCATATCTCCATTGGCCGATGAAACATTCATAGAGGAATGTGATCCAAATGATGTACTAAGTGGATGGGCAAACAATGAAGAAGAAGAAGAAGAAGAAAGTCAAACTAGTGACGAGGAAGAATTCTTAAGCTAGTGAGCAAAATCTTATACTACAAACCTCTATTTATGCTTGATGTGAATGATTTCAATTATCTGAATGTATTATAATTTATGCAATTAACGAATGATTTGAATTAGTGCAATACTTGATGCCAATGATTTGAATTATTTGAATGCATTGCAATGCTTGATGTGAATGACTTGATTGCATTGTAATACTTGATGTGAATGATTTCAATTATCTGAATGTATTATAATTTATGCAATTAACGAATGATTTGAATTAGTGCAATACTTGATGCCAATGATTTGAATTATTTGAATGCATTGCAATGCTTGATGTGAATGACTTGATTGCATTGTAATACTTGATGTGAATTATTTGAATGTATTTTATGACATATGTTATTTGTTAGAATATGGTTCGTGGAGGTTATAGTGGTCGCTCATCCAGTAGTAGCCAGGCTCAGCCTTCATCTTCACGGGCTCCTGTGATAGGTATATCATATAACTAATTAAATGCTTGATTAGTTCAAATGCACATTCTGAGAATTTCTAATGTATTTTTTTACAGATGATGTTGCGCCTGTACACGACCCACCTACACCAGTTGATCACACAAGTCAACAGCCAACACAGGAAACAGGGTCTTCTCAGGCTGGCACAAGAAGACTCATTCGAATAGTGTATATCGATAATCGACCGTAAGTATTTTGTTTTAAATTATGGCATATCTTTTAAATATTTTATATTGATATTTATTGTGTAACAATTCATGTGCAGCACGAGGTTTGAGCCACAAGAAGTAGTACGGGAGATTAGGAATTCACTTCTTCAACATCTACCAAGACCAGTTGCTCAATGGAAAGAGTACCCAAAGGAGGTGTTAGACAGATTGTGGTCCTCATTCATGGTATACAGTTGTTCCTCATAGTTAATGTGTTTCATATTTAATTTATTTAAGCAATGTCTACTAACTTTCTGAAAATATTTGTAGGCTTCGAATCGCTTCGTAACTACGGTGGAAGAAAATGATGCAAGGAAGGTGTGGCAGAAGGTGTGGCAGAAGGTGGCTGCCAATCGATTTGCAGACATGCTGCACACTATGAAGACTGCAGCAAAAAAAGCATCTGGCGTAGTAGATGATCCATTACTGTGGAAGGGCCATGGTCCTATTACTATCAGGAGAGATTACTGGGATGAAATGTGCGATAAGTGGGCGGGAGATGCATTTAAAAATCGCTCTGCGAAGGCTTCACAAAATCGATCGAAGATGCCCGAAGCCCATCTACACACAGATGGATCTAAGACATTTGGGAGCCACCTAAAGAAAATGGTAACTCATCAATATATAATATTAATTTTATAAGTATTGTTGCAAACTTGTGTACTAAATCTTTTGTCATTTAACTTCGCAGGAAGCAGAAAAAGGAGGCAGTGTACCATATAAGGATGTGTTTGTAGAAACACATAAACGGAAGACCACGGGAGTCTTCGTATCAGAGAAGGCGAGAACGACAACGGTATGTATTAATTCTATTAATAATCATTGCAATATATATGCAAGTTATCATAATGTTATCATTAATTATTAATGAATACTTTAAACATTATTTTGTAGGAGGCATATGAGCAACAGATGGTAGAGCGATATGGCGAAGACGCTACTCAGCATCCATCATTTGATCCTACAGCATGGGTGACTGCAGCAGGTGAACCAAAAAAAGGTCGCGTGTTCGGGTTTGGGAGTAATATGAACACTTCACCAGTTATTGGTTCTTCCAGTTACGGCTCACCGACTTCTTGCGCCGACATAAGCTCCAAGCAGCCGACTATTCTTTCTGGTGATGACGTACGTGAGATCATTAATGAATCACTGAATAACTACTTTCAATACACCGTCGCCCCCTTTCTCCGAAATGAGATCAAGGCCGCTGTTCAGGATAGGGGATCTTCGATTCCAGGTCTCTCTCAGGTATAATCACATATTCAGTTTTTTGACTGCCTTAGAGCACATATGAGCATGCTATATTCACATATTCAATTTTTTTACTGCCTTAGCACACATACGAGCATGATCGAATCACATATATAGTTTTTTGCCTGCCTTAAAGCACATCTGAGCATGGTAGAATCACATATAGAGTTTTTTTAGATGCCTTAGAACACATATGAACATGTTATAATCCCATGTTCAATTTTTTGACTGCCTTAGAGTACATATGAGCATGATAGAATCAAATATAGAGTTTTTTTATTGCCTTAGATCACACATGAGCACATGATAGAATCACATATAGTGTGTAATTTATTTATTACATTTTGTTTATCAATACTGACTGTTCTTTTCTTGTGTAGGCTGCTAGCGATAATCAGGGTAGTGGAGCTGAAGGGACAGATAAAGACAATGAACAAGAAGACGCACAAAATCTTGGCGATGATTAGAGGACTGTGTTGAAGTTCTATTTTTTTTATTTTTCCTAATTGTAAATAATTAAACTTCTTAATTTTAAGGTGGAACGATTAATTGTTGTAGATTCTTGTTATATGAATTTTTTTGTGTGGTTTGTTTTTTATTTACAGGAAATATAAATTGTACAGGAAATAGAAATTGTACAGTTTTCGATAATTAATTTTCAAATAAATTTTTTTTAATTTTTTTTCATGTTTGCGACAGATTAGCGACGGAACCATCCGTCGCTATTCATATTAATATAGCGACGGCATAGCGATGGAAGTAAATCCGTCGCCAAGCGGTGGTCGACGTTGAGTACCGGCGGATTGGCGACGGAATATAGCGCTCGTTATTCCGTCGCAATTAGCGACGGACCTGGCGACGGAATAATTCCGTCGCCAGTTAGCGTCGAAATATTTGCGACGTAAGCATACTGTCGCCTCGCTGTCGCTAATCCGTCGCTAACCATGTTAGCGACAGATTAGCGACGGATTAGCGACGGAATGTGGTCGTCGCTAATCTATTGCTTTGTTGTAGTGGTGTATGTACACAGTGATTAAATGTGCACAGTAGAAGAAAGAAGAAGAAAACGGTGATAGTGAATCAGTGGGCATTTGGTCTGTGGATAATCGTTCTCTCCAAGTGAGAGCACGAACTCGTTGAGCAAAGCAAGCATCATCGATCCGCTGTTTTTTCCGCTTCCGCAACAACCTGAAAGGTATGTATTCGTATCTCTTCATTGGTATCAGAGCAACGGGTTTTAGATGCTGTTTTTTGCTTGCGGTTATATCCCATTGTTGATTCATGGCCGGAACAAAAGAGGTTCATGGTGGACGCTTGCTATGGGGGCTTGTTTATATCCCTAGTGCCGAGGGCAACCCGATGGGCCAAGCCTACTCGGCTTGCCATGGGACAGGTTAGGGAGGGCATGGGCTGGGCATGAGCTAGCCCGACATGTTGGGTCTGACCTGCAGCCAGAAGGGCTGCTAATACTCAGGCCCGGTTTTGGACCATATGTTGTGGCACACGCCACAGGTCATGCCTTGGCCCTGCAGCACAGACCACAGGCCTGCCCAGGACCTGTGGCAGCAATGGCCGTTTTTTTTACAACCTGCGGCATATGCCGCAGGCTCAGTCCGGCCAGCCTGACCCGGTTTTGCGGCTCGAGCCGCAGACTTGTTTGCTCCTGGCCCTGCGGCATAGGCCGCCGGCTTAGCCCGGCCTGACCGGCCTTGCGGCAAAGGCCGCAGGCCGAGTTCTTGGAACTGCAATGCGGGCTGAAATAATAATAAAAAAAAAAATTGAACCCTTGAAGGGCCAGGGTCCTTGTGGGTCGAGGCATTTTAGCAAATGGTTGGAGCCACGAATGAGTCGGGCATTCATGAATCCATTTTATTATATATTATATATATTTTATTCATGAATGTGTATGAATATGATATAATCATATTGATTATACGATAAATTTTTAAGTACTTTGGAAGTACTTACTCTATGTGTTATTTTTTAAACAGTCATAATACAGTTTAGGTAAATATAATTATCTTAGGGAAAGTGGGAGATGATTGTGAACGTAGTGAGCTTTCGATTCCACACCCTATGAAAATTATATGTTATCTAATCGTGTGATTATGACTGCATATAGATGTGCTAATGATTAGATCATAACATGCTTGAATAACATTTTTTTGCGCATTGCTTTATTCTTATCTAAAAGGATATGGCTGCACCAAGTAAATCAATAATGGACTTGGCACGAATTGAAAAACTGAATGGTGATAATTATGATATATGGCATAGAAAGATTCAGTTTACACTGGAGGAGGCTGAGGCCTTGGAGGCTCTCAACCAGACTGTGGAACGACCTGAAATTAGTACTAGGGCACAATCTCGTAAGGATATGGAAACCTATGAGAAATGGAAGCGCATGAATACTGTTGCGCGTGTCACCATGCTATGTTCTATGCAGGATGACATCATGTGCCAATTTGAGCATTATAAGACTGCTCAACAGATGTGGATGGCCCTTAAAGATAAGTTTGGGAGAACATCAGCCACAAAACTAAGGAGGCTGACCATCAGGTTCGATTCATACAGAAAGTCTCATCAGCACACCATGAGCCAGCATCTCAGGGAGATGGCAAACATGATTAGAGAGCTCAATAGTGCAGGGCATACCCTTACAGATGAACAACAGGTCCAGGCTGTGATTCGTTCTCTGCCACACAGTTGGGAACATATGAAAATTAATATGACTCATAACGAAAGTATTAAGACTTTCGATGATATCGCCTGTCATGTAGAACTGGAAAATGATCGCCTTGAAGCGACTCAACAATCTGGCATGAGGGCATATGTGGCAGAAAGTTCGAAAAAGCAAAAATCTTTTAAGAAGAAATTCTATGGACCAAGAAGGTTCAAGAAGGATAATAAGAAGGGACAAGACAAAGAGCAAGAAAAAAAGCCTTATCAGCGCTCTGGGAAGCGTGAAAGTAAGAAAAATAAGGCAAATGCAAAATGCTTTAAGTGTGGCAATTTGGGTCACTATGCTCGTGAATGTCATGAGCAGGAGAAGGTATATTCTCTTATGACTCCTGTTTTTTGTACAAATGTTTGTAGTTGTGCACTAATTATTGAATCTAATCCTATGTGGATTGTAGACTCAGGAGCCACTGACCATGTGACCAAAGACCGCACAAACTTCGTCGAATATAGGAAGATGCCATCTGGTTCGAAGTGGTTGTTCCTGGGGAATAACACTAGAGCATAAGTCAAAGGAATCGGGACTTGCAAATTGGATTTGCGAGGAAGACGATCTCTATTATTATATGATGTTCTGCATGTTCTAGAGATTCGACGAAATTTAATTTCAGTTTCTGCTTTGTCTATGTTAAACTATAAACTTGTGTTTGGGGATGTCAATGTTGACATCATTTGTGGACAAACTTCAGTTACTTCTGATTTCTTGATGAATGGTTTCTATGTGTTGGACACAGAACTTATTAATTTGAATGTTAATGATGAATGTTTTTCACTTGTTTCAACTGCTAATAATATGGATGTGGATATATCTGTATGGCATGCTCGGCTTGGACATATAGGGCAAAAGAGAATAGATAGGCTCGCACGAGAGGGTCTTTTGAGATCCCATGCGAAGATTGAAATGCCTATATGTGAGCATTGTCTTGCTGGAAAAGCAACTCGATTACCTTTTGGAAAGGCAATTAGAGCAACCTATCCTCTTCAATTAATTCATTCAGATATATGTGGGCCAATGAATGTGGCAACGAGGCATGGAGCTTCATATTTCATTACTTTTATTGATGATTATACACGATTCAGCCATGTGTATTTAATTATGCATAAATCTGAAGCATTGGATTGCTTTAGATCTTTTATGAACATGGTAGAGAATCAACTTGATCGTAGGATCGAGGCTTTGAGAACAGATCGTGGACGTGAATATTTATCCGAACAATTCAAGGGATTGTGTGATGATAAAGGGATAGATAGACAATTAACTACTCCTCGAACTCCGCAACAAAATGGTGTTGCAGAAAGGAGGAATAGGACCCTCTTAGAGATGGTCAGGTCCATGATGGCGCAGGCAAATTTACCTATTTCCTTTTGGGGTGATTGCTTATTAACTGTCGCTCATGTATTAAATCGTGTACCATCTAAATCTATTTCTTCAACTCCCTATGAATTGTGGAAAGGCAGAAAGCCAGAATTGGCTTATCTCAGACCCTGGGGGTCTGCTGCATATGTCCATAATCTTTCTCATCAATATGGAAAAATGGGTCCTAGGGGAAAAAAGTGTATCTTTATAAGATACTGTGAACATTCAAAAGGATATGTATTCTTAGGAGAGAATACTGATGGGAGTATTTCTGAAATAGATTCTAGAGATGCCACATTTATTGAAAGTGAATTTCCTAAAAGGGGAGAGATAGAGCGTCACTTCCAGTTCTATGAATTGGATGATGAAGATCAATCTAAAGAGATTGATCATCATGTTTTAGAGACACAAGAGGATGTGTCTATACCACTATTGGATAGTGGGAGTAACACTCAAGTGGATATTGATTTTGATGATGATCTGACAACTCGAAAGAGTCTGAGGAAGAGAATTCCTCGTCGGAGATTCCAAATCGAAGGGGAAGCCTTTGTGGTTTTGCCCCAAGATGATAATATACCTAAGAGTGTTAGAGATGCTCTATCTTGTCCTAAAAGAAATGAATGGCACAAGGCAATGGAAGAGGAAATGAAATCCATGGCATCCAACGAGGTCTGAGATCTTGTTAATCTTCCAAAAGGAAGAAAACCTATTGGGAGCAAATGGGTTCTCAATATTAAAAGAAATGCTGATGGATCTATCGAGCGATATAAAGCTCGTTTGGTTGCTAAAGGATACACACAGATGGCAGGGATAGACTATGATGAAACATTCTCACCTGTGGTCAAATTGACCTCTATTCGCCTTTTGTTAGCCATAGTGTCACATATGGATTTAGAATTACATCAGATGGACGTTAAAACTGCATTCCTTAATGGAAAACTGGATGAAGAAATATATATGGAACAACCTGAGGGGTTTGTTACTGCTGGTTTTGAGCGCAAAGTGTGCAAGCTCAAACGATCCATTTATGGATTAAAGCAGTCATCCAGACAATGGTATTTAAGGTTTCATGAAACTATCATGAGCAATAACTTTGCTATGATTGATGAGGACCTCTGTGTTTATCTTAAGCGTCAAGGTCCAAAATTTGTGATTCTAACTCTATATGTGGATGATATTTTATTAGCTAGTAATCATTTGGAGTTTCTAAAAACCATTAAAGAATGGTTGTCCATTCATTTTGAAATGAAAGACATGGGTGAAGCATGCTTTATGCTGGGCATAGAGATAAAAAGAGACCGTTCAAAAAGACTTCTTTCTCTTTCACAAGAGTCATATATAAAGAAGGTCTTAGAACGATTTCATATGCAAGATAGTAAACCCATAGATACTCCTGTTGCAAAAGGAAATGATTTAAGTCTTAAGATGTGTCCAAAGGAATCTAAAGAAATAGAAGCTATGTCCAAAGTCCCTTACTCCAGTGCAGTAGGCAGCCTTATGTACCTTATGATGTGCACCCGACCTGACATATGTTATGCAGTAGGGTTGGTGAGTAGATATCAAGTTAATCCAGGACAAGACCATTGGAAGGCTGTCAAGAGGATTATGAGATATCTTAAAGGCACATCAGATTCAGTTCTTTGTTACCATGGTGGTAACATGCGTGTGGTAGGCTATACTGACGCAGATTGGGGTGGGGACCCTGATGAGCGTAAGTCTACGTCTGGCTATGTGTTCTTGATGAACAATGGAGCTATATCTTGGTGTAGCAAGAAGCAGACGTGTGTAGCCTTGTCCACAATGGAAGCTGAATTTGTTGCAGGATCGTTCGCAGTGCAGGAATGTGTTTGGTTAAGGAGATTCATCAAACATTTGGGACTCTCTTCTGAAACAAAACTGCCAGTGACTTTATTCTGTGATAATCAAGCGGCAATTGCGTTTGCTAAGGATCCCAAGTTTCACAATAGAACCAAACATATTGATACGAGATGCAAGTATATGCGCGATATTGTATCTAAAGGCAAGGTTGCCTTGGCATATGTTAATACCCAAGATATGGTGGCAGATCCCTTTACTAAGACAATCAATAGGGATTCTTATGTTAAACATGTAAAATCTATGGGTATTTGTAAGATTTGATATGCTAATGTTATTCATATTTTTTTTCTATGATCATTGTATAGCATGTTGCACATCTATATGAGTATGCTACCAGGTTTGAGATAAATCTTCTCACACAGATTTATCGCCTCAGACGCTGCTTGTGGGCGGGCTGAGATGAGATGTAACAAAATCCAGGATTGCTGAATTAAAAAGCATGTCGGATTTTGGGGATATCATGTGATTATAACTTAAAAGAGTGGGAGTACAATGAGTTATGATATCCGCCATATATACGTATATGGGATGCATCGCCCTAACCGGGTTAGGATGAGGTCTTGTGTATATTTAACTATATGGAGAGACCGACCTTGATATCTAAATATCAAGGGTAACCTGGTTGACCAGATCTGAGGACTTGGATAGACATTGCATGGGAATGTGCATCCTGAAGAACTCAAGTTAGTTTCTCGGGGAGAAACTGAACTAATAAAAATCTGTACGGCAAAGAATTTATGGTGTATGCATACACTCACTGGAGTGAGAAAGTCTTGCTGTAATACATGAGTCATACCATGTATGTCACACCATGACTATAAGTCGACCATAAAAGGAAATGAAGAATGGTCCCTACTTCTTCATTGTGTGAGTCCTTAATATATATATATAGATATAGATATATATATTTTGATGTCCTTATTGACTTTTAACCTTATTTTAAGGAAAAAGATGAGTGTTGCTACTTTAGCATGTTGCTTAAGGCCATGTATGATTCGGTCTAAAAGAACATGTCTGGGAAAGCAACTTATCTTGATTCAAAGAATAAGAGTTGGAAAGGAAGATCATTTGACATTTTTAGATTATGCACATGTTAAAAGCTAGCTTATTTTTTTTCGCATCCTGGGGATGTTTATGAGTTTATGATGAAACATGTGGCATAATGAAAGGCCTTGTCTAGCATAGCTTAGCACTATAATATGTGCAGAGGGATTCAATATGCTAGAATATGAAAAATGTATTTGATCTAGGACACAGTGAGCTTCTTACTTGGCTTGTGCAGGTATACCTTGTGTTATCTTATTGTTTGCAGGTTTAGACTATTATGTTACACTAACCGCTACATAATATGTCTCCACTTCCTAAGCTCACGGGTTGCACGGTCCATTTGCCAGTATGAATACCTGATGTTATTCACCATATGAACACCTTTGGTGTTCTTTCTTCTTATATCTCTTCCCATTATGTACGAGTGGGAGAATGTTGGGTTGGGTACCGGGTCCGCCCATGATGGGCAAGATCCGAACCCGGCCCACCATTTAAGGAGGGGACGGTTTTGGAAACCGATTCCTCCTCTTTTTTTTGTGTCTCTCTCATTTGAATACACAGGAAGAAAAAGAGGGAAACAGGCAGAAAGAGTGGCTGTGCACATTGGCTGTGTATGTACACAGTGATTAAATGTGCACAGTAGAAGAAAGAAGAAGAAAACGGTGATAGTGAATCAGTGGGCATTTGGTCTGTGGATAATCGTTCTCTCCAAGTAAGAGCACGAACTCGTTGAGCAAAGCAAGCATCATCGATCCGCTGTTTTTTCCGCTTCCGCAACAACCTGAAAGGTATGTATTCGTATCTCTTCATATTGGAAAGATAGTAACTTCTACTTTTGGTTAAAAGTGGTTGATGATGTTATTTCGTGGGTCAAAAGTTTGGTAAAATCAAATTGTCTTTCAAAAATACCTAAAAACACCGAAAACCTTGAAAAGTATATCTTAAAATATATTTTATCAAATGAATCTTTGAAATACCCTTTAAAATTTGGATGAGTGTGCTTGGACATGGTTGGGAAAATAATATGCACATGTAGAATTCTTTTCTTCCTCAAATACAAATTCACACTGTGACTTTCATTGAGTGTGAATAACAGAATCTCAACTTGTGATGAGTCATTGCATGAGTATGTACTGAGGACCAACACGAGAGGTTGGTTTGAGAACCCAAAAAAAGTTTGGGTGTCAATATATATATATATATATATATATATATATATATATATATATATATATATATATATATATATAAAGTAATGGGTCTGTCGTAAATATTGAAATATGCTAAATAAAATGTGCTAAATGAGTTTTTCAAGGTTTTTTCATTTTATTTTTAAATTTTAACCATACATATGTGATCTATGTACTTGATTTTATAAGGATCAGCTCTTGAAGTATTCGATTCTAACACATGGGTGGGTTTTTATAACGTTCAAAAAATCAACCATCCAAAAATCTTTATAAATTTTTTAGGCTCCAAATATCATTTTTTTCATTGAAAATACATGATCTAGGTGTGGATTTTTTGTAAATCAATCATGCCCAACACATTTATAGGGTCAAAATTACGAAAAAAATATACCGAAAGAGCAGAAAAAAACCATTTAGCATGTTTCATTTAGAATATTTCATTTAGCACTGACTCGGTTCTATATATATATATATACTAATGAAGGTAAGGAACTAATGAGTAGAAATCACTATTTTGTTTAAAAATTTCTAATTTTTTGTAAATGATGTGATCTACGTGGTTTGTTTAGTAGGAAACTTGTTTTGAATCATGTGATTATAACAACTAATTAGGTTTTTAAAGGGGTTCAAATATCAATGGCCTATAATGTACCAAAAATTTATAACTCAAAAGATCATATTTTTATATCAGAAAAGCATGACCCAAGGCTTTGATCCTCAATAAACAAACTATGTTGAACCCATATATGCGGTTAGATTGAGTAGATACAACTTGCACCTATAGTTTTTAGATCATTAGTTTCTTACCTTCATTAGTGTCAAATATGTAGAGAGAAAGGAGATTATCTTGCCCCTTTTTATTAGGTCATTGTTATGACCCTCCAAAATCATAGTTTTAGATGTTTTATGCTTGATGTGAACTGTTGAATGTGTTTATATCATTGTTTACTCCATAATAAAGAACATGTATTTGATTAAAAATATTTATTTTCATATGTGTAATAAAAAATTATATGTTACAAAAATTTCATTATGAAATATTCATGTTACATCAAACCAATTCAAAAAAAAGTTTATTTCTTAATAAATATGTGATTATAAATGTTCTAGTGGTTTAGATCAAGCATAAAACACCTAAAACCATAATTTTTAAGTGGATCCAACCTTTTCAGCAACAAAGAAGAGCTGAACTGTGAGCTGCTCATGTTGTTTCCCATCCCAAATATTGACAACCAGGTCCAAATATTCAAACCTCAAAAATCTTCCCCAACCCAGAAAACAGCTTCACAGTTTGTTCATTCAGCATTTCTGGGCAATAAGAGTAGGGATGGCAGTGGATCGGGGAGGGGCGGGGGACAAGGCCTCCACCCCCGGCCCATTTCAAAATTCAAACTTCCATCCCCGTACCAGGATGGATTTTAACCTCCACCCTCGCCTCCATCCCTGTTTCATGTCCTTTATCCCCGGTCCAAACAGGGGCGAGGCGGGGCGTGACGCGTTTCTCCTTGATCTTATGGTCATCCCTTGAAGGATTGAAGACAGGGCAGGGCAAGGCAGAGATTGGGACCGAGATGGGGCGGGGCAGGGGAAAGTGTAAGTCCTTCCCCGCCTCCATGCCTGCACGGAGATAGATTTTAACTTTCATCCCCGGTCCAAATGGGACGAGGCGGGGCAAGCCCATTGTCTCCCAGTCCACTGCCATCCCTAAATAAGAGCCAATAAGAGTTGTCCACATCAGCAATGAAGATAACCCTATTACGAACCAAAAAAGCTTCTTTTAAAAAAATAAGAAAAAGGAAAAGTAAATTCTGCATAGCAGACAGGGAACAGGAGGGAGGGATCAAACCAGGCTTCCCCCGCTGTCCCGCTCCTTGATCGTACGGTCGTTCGTCCTTCATCTACACCAATTAAAATAATTTACGGATTAAACAAGTAGAATAAATTAAATGGAACTATCCATTTCTGATACGATTTAGTCCAAAGTACCCTTAACTATTCTACAAACAGGCCCTCTCTAAAAGGGTTCTCCTTGGGGCGTATATGTCTTTTCAAAAAGTTGAGTTAGTACCGATGGCCGATGGGTCTTAGTTTCATAGTTACGAAGTAATGAGGCTCGCACTCATATGTATTGGCTGTGACATGATGGAACTTGTCCGCCTTCCTATTCTAACGATTATGATCTGCGTGAGATACGCTGCACCGAGAATCCCACGGCGCAGATCTGCTGTTCCATTAATACCTACGTCCAGGATACATGCGTAGAGAGTGCCCTGAAGCATACAGCTGGCAGACATACGACCGCTGCGCCTTCACGCTACCGCGAGATGTGGGCAGCGTTTGGCCGTCCGATGGGTGGAGTACGGACGGTCAAGATACGCGAAAACTAGATTAACACGGGGTTTTAGGTCACGTGCTGGGTGGCGGAATCGAGGAGGTGTCGGTGTCTGAGCTTTTCAAACGGAGGACGGAGTTTCAACGAAAAGCGGAAGGGAGGCGTCAAATGCGGTACCAGAGGGAGGGTGAAGGTACACAGAACAGAAACTACCATAATACCCTCCCCTTTGTGTTTCTTAGGACGAGCATGGCTCTGACTCAACATAAGGAGGAGACCAAACAGGTGATGCCAAATCGATGAGCTTACACGGGGAATTTGTTTGGTTTGGGGAAAGCATGATGATTAGTGGTGGGGGGTGCAGCCAACCAGAATTTATGTCCACCTGTTGGGTGCCCTTTGTGCGATAAGGGCTTCTTTTGGATATGTCGAGAACAATATTTGGAACAAACGATACGTTATTTTCGATCCACCTGCCCTGTTACAATAAGAAAATAAACGGACAGGACGAATTTTGAAAACAAATTACCTTGTCGGACGCCTTCGACACTCTCTCTGATGTGCGGGTGGAACGCAGCAGCCGTCGGCTATCGGCCGGCCGGACGGCCATGGAGGCAACAAAACATCGAGGCGTTGGCTATCGGTTCGGGGAGGTGGACGGACTTTTAGAGGCGTTGTTGGGGGCTGTCGGAACCCGACGTCGTTGAGCTCTCGCTCGAACGCCTCATTGACTGGCAGTGGACCACTCGAAGAGAAGCGAGGTGATAAGGAGGGCTCCACCGGTTGATGAATGATCAGGTCTCTGGCAGGGGTTGTGTCGTTTCTCTGGGGTTTTCGACCCTGGTTCGAGCCCAAACTTACCTTGGGCCCACGTCTTGGCGAAGAATCAGGATGCCTTCGAGTTCACCGTGCGTCGATTGGGTCTGGCAGTGGCCGTTGCCGACGTCGAGGAGCGGCTTGCCGGAGCCTCTCTGATAAACTCGAATGAGGATTTCATGTTGGTTTCAGGCACGAAAATGGGGATTTCGTGTTGGTTCTGTCCAGGTGAGCGGCGGAGAGCTCGGCATCCTCTAGTCGGACTTCTAGGTATTGGCCCTCCATATCTCCACCCTCAATGTCACTGTGGGTTGTTCCTCATCAAACAATTAACATTTGGAACATAGCATTTGAGTACGGTTCAAACAAACATTATACTTCAAACAGTTATTACTGAATGAAGAGAACTTTTCTGTTCTGTCTTTTTTGTTCATTTTGTCCAACCCTCAACAAGCCATCAAACATACCTTTGGGGGCATTGTGGCTGTAACCAAATTTTTGTTGCGAGCGTTGACGTGTCTTTGTGAGCAACAAATTCAGGCGAATTTAAGGCTATGAACGAGAGAGCTTGCATTAAGATGAAAACATACTTTTTTCTATCCAAATTAAACGACGTCACGACTTATAATACATATCCCTTGCAGCAAGGGCTGAAGTAGAAGGAAAATGTAATCTTTGGTGTCCGACCCACAGCACCCCACCTCGGAAACCAGTACCGTAGAAAAGGGGGTCCGACGTTGATTTTGAGGACCACATTTGCGTTGCCGCTAGGAGCACCGTGAAAATGCATCAAAAGCTGTGCATTTCACTGGAAATTTAAATGCACTGAGGCATCCCAAGGTCATTGCCATCAAGAAGAAAAACGGATACGGGAAATGCCTTGAGAAACTAAAACGAGAAATGAGACTTTTTAGAGAGGGTGTTGTGTGTTTTCCCCGGAACACAAATTCACGTGTTAGGGTGTGTACGGAGGACTATCTTGAGACTCGTGATATACTTTTGACTGAAATGTCCTCCGGTAAGATAGATATGCGTTGGACAAAAATTTCCTCTCGCTCCCCGTAAATAGATTTGCATGTTCCACCTTTGTTTTTAGCTTGTGTTACAACACATGACCGTCTTCTCGTTCCTGCCTTGTGTTAGATAAAAAAAAATTCTGAGTTCGTTCCTATCTCGTGGAGATAACTATAAATTGAATGACCGGTTTGATCATTGGTGGGCGTCGTAGGGGAATTTGTCGACTATCTCTTTTTACATCTTCTCTTCTTCTTCGTTTTTGTTAGGCAGTATGGAAAAAAGCAATGACGCACAAACATTCCAACAAGTGCCATTAAAGCGTGGTGACTACCTTTCCATGTCATCATACTATTGTTAAAGAACGCATGTCGCCGTGAATGGTATTAAGACGTTGTTTTGTTATTGTAGGTAGATTTTATCATTTTGACGATTGAAAACTTGAATATATTTGTAAGGTGGTGGGATCTGTTGACAAGAATGCTTAGTTACAGATGCGAGCAAGGGCCTCTACCCCATCCGTTATCGTTCATTCACTTAGTATATGCAATGTAACGCAAATCGTGGTTGTAGTAACATGTATATCGATTTGTGAGATATTGTTTTATTTGTTAATATCGATTTGTAATACATTATGATAAATTATTGTATATCGATTTGTAAGATATTATGTGTTTTCTAGTATCGATTTATGAGATATTGTTTTGTTTGTTAATATTGATTTGTAATATATTATGTTGAATTGTCATATATCGATTTGTAAGATATTATGTGTTTTCTAGTATCGATTTGTGAGATATTATTTTGGTTGTTAATATTGATTTGTAATATATTATGCTGAATTGTCGTATATCGATTTGTAAGATATTATGTGTTTTCTAGTATCGATTTATGAGATATTATTTTGGTTATTAATATTGATTTGTAATATATTATGTTAAATTGCCGTATATCGATTTATAAGATATTATGCTGAATTGTCGTATACCAATTTGTAATATATTATGTTGAATTACCGTATATTGATTTGTAAGATATTATGTATTTTCTAGTATCAATTTGTGAGATATTGTTTTGGTTGTTAATATCGATTTGTAATATATTATGTTGAATTGTCGTATATCGATTTGTAAAATATTATGCTGAATTGTCATATATCGATTTGTAAGTTATTATGTGTTTTCTAGTGTCGATTTGTGAGATATTGTTTCGTTTGTTATTATCGATTTGTAATATATTATGTTGAATTGTCGTATATCGATTTGTAAGATATTATGTTTTTTCTAGTATCGATTTGTGAGATATTGTTTTGTTTGTTATTATCAATTTGTAATATATTATGTTAAATTGTCGTATATCGATTTGTAAGATATTATGTATTTTCTAGTGTCGATTTGTGAGATATTGTTTTGGTTGTTAATATCAATTTATAATATATTATGCTAAATTATTGTATATCGATTTGTAAGATATTATGTATTTTCTAGTGTTGATTTGTGAGATATTGTTTTGGTTGTTAATATTGATTTGTAATATATTATGTTGAATTATCGTATATCGATTTATAGGATATTATGTTGAATTGCCATATACCGATTTGTAATATATTATGTTAAATTATCATGTATCGATTTATAAGATATTATGTATTTTCTAGTGTCAATTTGTGAGATGGTTTTGTTTGTTATTATTGATTTGTAAGCTATTATGTTGTTACTTTGATACTATGATTCATTCAATCGTTTCTTTGACTTGCTTAACTAAGAGGTAGTTGTTGTTATATGCATCCTGAATAAATCGTAGTAAACGTTTGCGTTGGCTAACGCAAATTATTATTTTACTCATGACAATGTTGAGCATATCAACTAGTTGCAGTAAAGATGATGTATCTCAATCATTGGAAAGTCATGGAGCAATGGACATCTGTACTATCGACGCACCTGAAGAAGTGAATATGTGTACTAATGATGTACATGATAAGAAGGGTGCAAGCATTGGATTCACTCTTGACTTGAATATTCCAGCAGACGCAATGAAATTTGATAATGAGATAGACGATCATAACAGTGCACTTGACAAATGTGCAAGCACCTCAAGTCTACATGATAGTACACTTGACTCTGTTCCTGTAGAGGGAATGTAGTTTAATAATGAGGAAGTTGCATACAAATTTTACAGTGATTATGCCTTAAAACTTGGCTTCAGTGTTAGAAGGTATTCTTGGGCAAAAAATGCATAGGGTGAAAGAAGTCAAGTGAAAATCCAACAAGTAGCAAGCCAGATTCAAGATGTGGTTGTCCAGCGAGAATGGTGTTAAGAAGACTTTCAAATGAAAAATATGTAGTTTGTACTTTAATCAATGATGATAACCATGAATTAGCCATTTCATTTATGACTCCTATGTTAAGGTCACATCGTAAAGTAACTGAAGTGCATGCTACAATTACTGAAATAGCTAATAGTGTCGGCATTGCACCAAGAAAGACATATAATTTATGCACGCACATAGATGATGGTTGCGAGAATGTACCATTCACACCTATGGATCTAAGAAACCACTTGAGAATGAAGATGTCAGACAACATGAAGAATGAAGGAATATGTTCTTTGGTTGATTACCTACAAAAGAATTCAAGCAATGACCATGGTTTCTTTAGTGCAATGCAACTGGATGAAGATGGGTATGCTGTGAATATATTTTGGGCAGATTCAAAGTCAAGAGTAGATTATGAATGTGTCAATGATGTGCTTATTTTTTATACGATAGTGAAGATTGATACAAAACAATGGTCATTTGTGCAGTTTATCAGAGTGGACCATTACTCACCGAGTTGCATATTAGGCGGCGCATTTTTTTATGACCAGACCAAGGAAACCTTTGAGTGGTTGTTTAGAGTATTTACACAGGCAATGAATGGAAAGCACCATGCAGTTGTACTTATATATGGTGATCATGCAATTGCGGCTGCAGTGTCTCATGTATGGCTATATGCACATCATCGCATATGTTTGTGGTATATCTTTCAAAATGCAACAAAGAACATATGACACATTTTTAATCAGAAGACAGAGTTTGATAAAAAGTTTAGAAAGTGTATGCTTGAGAGCATAGACGAGGTCACCTTTATGTCTGATTGGGAGCAAATGATTCGGATGTACGATCTTGAAGACTGTGTATGGTTACAATATTTATATGCAGACAAAGAGAAGTGAGCATTGGCATATGGAGGACAATACTTTTGTGCAGGTAAGATAAGCACACAAAGAGCTGAATCTATGCATGCCACACTGAAAAAAACCTTGTAGTCATGTTTATCAATGTTTCGCTTCATGAAACAGTATGAATTATCTGTAGACGGTCTTAGACAGAATGTGCTTGAACAAGATGTGAAATGTTTCAACACCTGCCCTGTAACTTTGGGTATAAAAATATTGACACGACCTGCTGATCTATATGCAATAACTGTATTTGAATGGACTAAGAAGGATGTTATACAAGTTATGAATTGCAACATAGACGGATGTATGCAATATGGGAATATGCACAAATACCATGTTGTATGAGAGGGCGAAAAATATCCAAAAAGGAAAGAAGCACATGTTACGTACAATATTGAAAATGGAATAGTTGAATGTACGTGCAAAGGTATTTTATGTCGTCATGCATTAAAGGCACTTAATCAAGAGAAGATACAAGAAATACCTGAGTCATATATAATGCGAAGATGGACGAGACAAGCAAAGATTGAACTGCTGGATACAAATAATGTTTGTCCATCTAGTATTGATGAGAAGTACCATATAGCCTCCCATTACCAACAACTATGTAGGTTACTTATGCATGTTGCAGATTTGGCATGTTGCAGAGTTGTATAACCATATTTTTTGTTTTTATACATCCAACACGTATAAGACCCAATGATTTTCTGATTGCCACAATGTAGGAATCAATACCTACAAATTGATTATAAAATATCTTACAAAATCGATATGAAAATATGTATTGATAGCATAAAAACGATGTTAATAATCAGTATATAAATCGATATTAAGAATCAAAACAATATCTTAAATCGATAGAAATCGATATTAAGAATTAGAACAATATCATAAATCGATATGAAATTTCTTATTGATAGCATAAAAATAGATATTAAGAATCAGCATAAAAATCGATATTAAGAATCAAAACAATATCTTAAATCGATATTAAGAATCAGCATAGCAATCGATATTAAGATTCAGAACAATATCTTAAATCAATTTGAAAAATCGTATTGATATCTTAAAAATCGATATTTAGAATCAAAACAATATCTTAAATCAATATTAAGAATCAAAACAATATCTTAAATCGATATGGCAATTCTTATTGATATCTTAAAAATCGTTGTAATGTTTAGTCGATTTGCCTTTGTTACGAAAATATTGTTATAGTATAATGCAAATCGATGATCAAATATCATACAAATCGATATGGAATTTTTTGTTGATAGCTTATAAATCGATATATAGAATCAACATATAAATCGAGGGTTTAGGGTTTAGGTTTTAAGGTTTAGGTTTTAGGTTTTAGGTTTTAGGTTTTAGGTTTTAGGTTTTAGGTTTTAGGTTTAGGGTTTAGGGTTTAGGGTTAGGGTTTAAGGTTTAGGGTTTGGGGTTTAAGGTTTAGGGTTTAGTAATATATTAAGGGTTTAGGGTTTAGGGTTTAGCGTTACGGTTTAGTAAGATATTTAGGGTTTAAGGTTAGGGTTTAGGGTTTAGGTTTAGGTTTAGGGTTTAGAATTTAGGTTTAGGGTTAGGTTTTAGGGTTTAAGGTTTAGGGTTTAGTAATATATTAAGGGTTTAGGGTTTCGCGTTAGTGTTTAGTAAGATATTACACTACAAGAAAAATGTGTATTAGCGACGGACGCTATCCGTCGCAAAATCTATCGCTAACATGTTTAGCGATGGATAGCGTCCATCACATAACCCTAGTCGCTAAACTGCGGCAGAATTTATTTGTCGCCAATCCATCGCTATTTAGTGACATATTAACGATGGATCATGTCCATCGCGAATCTGTCGCTAAATAGAGACTGATTTGGTTATGCGACAGAATTTAATCCGTCGCTAATCCGTCGCTAATCTGTAATGAGGGATATGTATCCGTCGCTAATGACTGTCGCTAATATTAGCCGTCGCTACTCTGTCGCAAACTAATGACTGATTTAAATTGGCGACAGAGTAGCGACGGCTAATATTTGTCGCTAATTTTAAAAAAATAAATTTTTTTTAAATATTCTGAAACTCGAGAAAAGAATTTTGTTATACAATTCATATAACTTGCTTATAAAAAACAAAGTATATATAAAAAATACATATACAGGTGAAACAAATTTAACACAAGTTCTAAGTTAAACAACTTTAACAACCAAATACAATCCTTGCCAAGTTATAATTTGTTACAAGTACGTCAAACAAATTAAACACATGAATCTAATCCTTGCCAAGATTCTGAGCATCATCCTCTTCATTTTCTTGATTTGCCCCTCCCTCCATGCCTCCATCAGCTCCTCTACGCTGATCATCTCCAGCATCCTACAAGAGAACCAAAATGTTAGTATTTATAAATAAAATATAATGAAATAAATTATATACAATGCACCTAATCTAATGCAACAAAGTAAATGGCTGAATGACACATAGACTAACAATAAACTGAAGGACATTAATAGAATTCATATATGTGTTCTAAGACTGGAAAAAAAATTATAGTGATTCAATCATGCAGATATGTGTTCTAAGGTTGTCAAAGAATGTCACAGTGAGTCACACATGCATATATAGTTTATAAGGCTGTCAAATAAATGTGTTATGTATCACAATCATGCATATATGTGTTACAAGGCAGTAAAAAAACTTTCATAGTGATGAAATCATGCTTATATATGTTCTAATGTTGTCAAAAAACTTTCATAGTGATTCAATCATGCTCATATGTGTTCTAAGGCAATCAAAAAACTTTCATATTGATTCAATCATGCATATATGTGTTCTAAGGAAAAGTTTATAGTAATTCAATCATGCATATGTATGTTCTAAGGCAGTAAAAAAATTTCATAGTGATGAAAGCATGCTTGTATGTATTCTAAGGTTGTCAAAATTTTTTTATAGTGATTCAATCATGCATATATGTGTTCTAAGGTTGTCAAAAAACTTTCATATTGATTCAATCATGCATATATGTGTTCTAAGGTTGTCAAAAAACTTTCATATTGGTTCAATCATGCATATATATGTTATAAGGCAGTCAAAAAACTTTCATATGTGCTAATATCATGCTCATATGTGTTATAAGGCAGTCAAAATCTTTCATAGTGATTCAATCATGCTCATATGTGTTCTAAGGTAGTCAAAAAACTTTATATGTGATTTAATCATGCGTATCATGTTCTAAGGCAGTCAAAAAAATTTATAGTGATTCAATCATGCATATGTGTTATAGGGCATTAAAAAACTTTCATATATGCTAATATCAGGCGCATATGTGTTCTAAAGTTGTCATAGTGATGAAAGCATGCTTGTATGTGTTCTAAGGTTGTCAAAAAACTTTTATAGTGATTCAATCATGCATATATGTGTTATAAGGCACTAAGAAAATTTTATAGTGATGAAATCATGCATATATGTGTTGTAAAGTTGTAAAAAAACTTTCATAGTGATTCAATAATGCGTATATGTGTTATAAGGGTGTCATAAAAATTGTATAGTGAATCAATCATGCATATATGTGTTCTAAAGGTGTAAAAAAAAATCATAGTGAGGCAATCATGCATATATGTATTCAATCATGCATATACTAGCTTGAAATCTAACGACATGAAACAAATGACATGAATCTTTATATCTGACGGGCACCGGAGCTCATGTTGAATGCAAACGAAGTTTCCTTGTCCCGAAAAAAGTTGCACAACTCATTATGGACAATGTTGGGAATAACTTCATTTAAAAAGTACTGCATTTTGTCCTCAAGACACTGACAGACACCATCCCAAGACATAGCAGGGTCAATCAAACATTGGGAGTTGATGCTGGCGGGAGAACTCTGAGAGCCATGGCTACAGGAGGCAATGACTGATGTGGTGTTCATGTTACTCTCAAACCCGAACACACGACCCTTTTTGGGTTCATCGGTTGCAGTCACTCATGCTGCAGGATCAAAAGGCGGATGCTGAGCGGAGTCATCGTCATATCGCTCTACCATTTGCTGCTCGTATAACTCCTACAAAGTAATGATTAGAATATAAATTAATAATTAAAAATTACAATATTTATGATAACATAATTCATAGTAACTTGTATATTATAATGTTTATTAATATAATAAATGCATACCAATATTGCTCTCGCCTTCTCTGATACAAAATCTTTCGTGCTCTTACGTTTATGTGTTTCAACAAACACATCCTTGTAAGGCACAATGTCTCCTTTTTCTTCTTCCTACAATGTTAAATGATAAAAAAATCAATTAATAAGTATGCAAAAGTACTTATAAATTTGACAATATATATATATATATATATATATATATATATATATTAATGAGTTACCATTTTTTTTCTGGTGGCTCCCAAAAGTTTTAGATCCACCTGTGTATAGATGGGCATCGGGCATCTTCGCTCAGTTTTGTGCAGCCTTTGCTGAGCGATTTTGAAATTTACTGCTCGCCCACTTGTCAGACATGCCCTCCCAATAATCTCTCCTGATAGTAGAAGGCTCATGGCCTTTCAACTGCAGTGGATCATCTATCCCACCAGTTGTTTTTTTTGCTGCAGTCTTCATATTATACAACATGTCGGCAAATCGATTGGCAACCACCTTCTTCCACACTACCCTCGTATCTTTCTCCTCGTTTACAGTCGTGAAGCGATGGAAATCCTACAAATACTTTCAGGAAATTAGCACACATGAGTATAACAAAAAATTAAATATGAAACACATTAGTTATGATAAACGATTGCATACCATGAATGAGGACATTAATCAATCCAACACCTCTGTCGGGTACTCTTTTAATTGCGTGACTGGTCTTGGAAGATGTTGCAGTAGTGACTTCCTAATTTCTCATATTACTTCCCCTATCAGAAAATACCAGTGGCAGGGAAGCGGGTCTCCTGCCGACAAGTTAGAAAGAGGGACAGAGGGGAGGCACGAGTATGGGAGACAAGCTCACCAGTGTACTTTCCTGTCGGTGGGTCACCGAAGAGCGGGGGCGGAAGAGCAGGGGCGGTCGGTGAAAGAGCGGTGGCGGAGATGGTTAGAGCGGTCGCCAAAGAGCAGCATGGGGGTGGTCAACGGAAGAGCAGGTGAGAAGATCACCGGGGTGGTCGCCAGATAGCGGGAGGTGGACGGGGCAGTCGCCGGATAGCGGGAGGTGGCCGGGGCGGTCATCGGAGAGTGGGAGGTGGCTGGGGCGGTCACCAGAGCGCGGTAGGTGGCCGGGGCGAGCAGTGCAGGGGCAATCGGTGGAATATCTGGTGTGGAGAGGGTCGGGGCAATCGTCAGAGAAATGGAGGTCGCTGGGGTGGTTGCCGGAGAGAGGGTGGTGGTCGGGGAGGTCATCGGAGAGCGGGAGGTGGCTGGGGCGGTCATCGAAGAGTGGTAGGTGGCCAGGGCGAGCAGCGCGGATGAGAGAGAGAGAGAGAAAGAGAGAGAGAGAGAGAGAGAGAGAGAGAGAGAGAGAGAGAGCAAACACAATTTTGTGCCCTAGATGGGCATTTTACATAAAAAATTAGCGATGGATTAGTGATTGAACAATTTTATCGCCAACACCAATGCTAATTAGCGACGAAATAATATCTGTCACTACGCTGTCGCTAAGTTCTAACATATTTTGTGATGAAATAATATTTGTCACTACAGCAGATGGTGCATCGTCAAAGGGTGCGCCAGAACGTTTAGGGCGATATATTGTGATGAGCTCCTATTAAAGCAAAATCGTTTACTTCTTAGGGCAAAAATGATGATGATTTTAACCCTTTCTCTCTTCTGGCGGGAGGATATTTTTGTCCTTTACTTGAAACATTGTTTCATGTCGCTAATGGCGGGAAAGGGTACTTAAGTCTTTGCAAACAAACTGGACTCCAATGCTAAGTGATGCCAACACACACGGAGAAACGAGCCCCATGTGCTTACATACGTGGCGCTCATTCAGACCCGAGAACACGCACTTGTGTGTTTTGGGGGGGGGGGGGGGGGGGGAGAACATATAACCTGCTCGGGACTTTTTAGGTTCATGTAAAATGGGAAAACACAGACACACACATTGGTTATGTGGCATACACTAATTAGAACTATAAGAGAACCAAATATCAAAAAAAAAAGTTTATACTTCAGGTAAATTAGTGTACAATTAAGTCCATGTTAATCAAGTAATAGATATCATAAATGAGTTATTTAAATACAATATATAGAATATATTCATGAAATGGTTACATTAAATTATACGGTTTTCCCATTTTCATCTACCATATTGCTTCTTTTTAACATATAAAATATGTTTAAAAAACCAAATTTAGAAACAAGCAATTAAAAATATAAATGGCACGTGTCTAAAATAAGTAGTTTTTTTTACAAAAAGTAATTAAAATGTAAATGGCACACGTCTCAACTTATAGAAGGAAAAAATTTCTTATTTAAGTAATACATAGAAAATTTGTTTATTATACAAAGTAAATAGATTTTTCATGTGATAGAAAAGAGGTTTCTGGTTTGGTGAGAAGCATGTTTCTCATGAGTTTCTCACAAGTTTTCAAAACCTTGAGTTTAACATTTTAGAAACAGTTTCCTAAGAAATGAGTTTCCTACATGCAAGTAGAGTTTCCGTAATCCTGGTCATGTCCATGTATCTATCTACAAAAGTCCAACTTTTTGTGGGTGCTTTTCTTCCTTGAAAGAAAAACAAAACAAAATAAAAAGGTGTGGTATTGCCAATATATGATAGTTTCAAGTCCCCCCTTTGGATATAGAAGTTACCAATGTTGCAATGGTCATTGGGGTGTCATTTCTAATCCAAGCCTCCAACGAGAGACTAAGTTACATTGGATTAAAATACACACAAGTTAGGTTATTTGTTGTACTTATTAAAAGAATAATCTTTATGATTGATGAAAAAATAAAAGGTCATCAAATTTGTAAAGCCATGAATCTCAAATATTAACCTTATATGTAATGCCTCAAAATTTTTAACTTGTGAAATTTAGAAAAAATTTAACAAATTTTTTAGTCAATTATTTTTCAGAAGACAGATAGTTTAGTAGAATAGTAGCTTGAAAAAACCATGTCAATGAACCCTACAAAATTTTCAGCAAACGAATTAAGTCTCCAAATGTCTCAGATTTGGGCCTGCATTTTTACACAATCATTCGAAACCACAAAAATCCGAACAAGAAGTTGGATAAAAAAAGTTTTATACAAAAGTCCTTATACAAAATGTCAAAATGTGCCCAGAGTAAACAATAAAGCGAATGATTTTTTTATGCCATTGCATCATCGCCTGAAGCAGTAATCATCGCATAAACAGGTCAAACTCATAAAAGTCTAGTAGTTATAATGATGTTACACAATTGTAAGTATTTATCATAGTTCAAAATATTGTACCGCATACAATCGAACGATCCGCAAATTTTTTTAAGCAAGGTATCATTTCTATTTTGAATAAGCAGTGTATGCATCATGTTATTGTTTCTATAATGGCATACTTGTGAGTACTCACAAGATGATATTATAGAAACAACTGAGATCATTCAGAAATTTATTATTTTATGTAAGTTGATAATCCGAATGACTAGCCAAGTCCTATCCAAAGGGAAAGTTGTAGTAATCGAAAGAGAATTCTTTAGAAACAGAAATAAACGGGGGATGCATCATAACTTCTGCATAAGTTGTATGATCTACCATCTAGGATAATAATTGATAGTCATGTCTCCTAACTCCGATGACCGGGAACGTCGAGTCATTGCCACTCGAGGAGCATTGTTGTTAACAAAATTGTTCATCGAAGTTTATACCTCATATCCTCTCTCTTAATAGAACTCAAAGTTGAATGAGTTTATCGAGTCTTCTTTTATTAAAGCAACCCATTTAACATGCTCTAGTCTTTTAAACTGAATCGATCATCTTGCATGTGAAGGTGATCTCTGTATTTGCATGTCACTTTTCTGTAATATTGTACATTATTGCACAAAAAGGTTTGTCATAAACCTCTATTCATTCATCGATGTACGAGCATATCTCACATGTATGATAGTACCAAATGCAATGAGAATCAATCTCAATTTTCAAAAAGAGAAGCAACCAAAAAAATTATAAATTTATGATTTTCTGAACCTTCAGACAGGGGGGCATATCCATGTCATCTCTGAAAAGACTTGACGTAAGTACGACCGAAGTCTACGTGATCGAAGTCTCATCTTTTTAAAGGGTAGACTCGGTTTCAAATATCTGAATTGTGGCAGTCTCATCTTTTTAAAGTTCGAATATGATAAGAACAATGTTTTGAAGAACACTCCAATATTCAAAGGATGTCCAATGCATACAAACATAGGATCTTTGATGCATGCAACCACGAAAGTCCTATTTTATTTACAAGATAGGCAGTGCATGTGAATGCAAAAAAAATCATGCATGTGAACATAAAATACTTGTTTTATTCTGCGAAACATATGCGGGCAGAGTCTTGTATGTAACCTTTTTTTTAAATTGAATCAAAACAGAAGTATGCAAAAACTACAAACTTTAAATAAATACTCGCATAATATAAAGTAAGCAGGAGTACACAAAACTATGACTCTAAATAAATGCATGAATAATTTAAATAAAGTGCAAGTATCACAAAATCACGTACTCTAAGTAAATTGTACTTATTATGTGTATATATAATTACACATATAACAAATCAAGGTCCACTAACAGGCCATCATAAATAATTCAGAAGTTCGCAAATCTGCATACTTTAAATAAGTGCATGCATAATTTAAATTAAGCAAAAGCATGAAAAATTACATACTCTAAATAAATATATACATATATAATTGCATATATATCAGAGTATCATTTGTCAAAAGGCCATCGTAAATAAAGTAGAACTGCGTAAAATTGTACACTTAAAATAAATGCATAATTTAAATAAGGCCAAAGTATGTAAAACTGCATACTTAAAGTAAACATGTACGTATCTATGTATATATAATAATATATGTATATATTTGGCATAAATATAAACACATATATTATAGGTGTTCAACCGCCATCATCGCATGTATTTTTTCCCTACCTCGGAGATAGTCCAAACTTTTGACGATTTCGAGTATAGGTGCTAGCTTGCTCATGCCTTGGTATTCATGCTAGAGGTACAAAATCTCATAAGTTGAGTGTATCAAAAGATTTTAGTGAACTGTGGAAAGAACAAAGGTTAAAACCTATCTTTAGCGAAAGAGGCGACTCTTGTGTTACCAGGGTAAACCCTGTTTGAGTTGACCGAACCGAGTTGTGCTCGTTGAGGCTTAACCCAAGTTGGCTCAGTTTGAGTTCACAAGAGGATGCATGGCTTAGGGATTAACTGAGTCTGGCTCAGTTGAGCTCAAGCCAAGCTAAAAAAAAATATATCCTAAAAAAGAAAGGGAAGGTATGGCCCGGCTATGGCTCAACTGAGTCGGGCTTAGTTAAGCTCGAGCTAAGCTCTAAAAAAACAAGAGAAGGGGCTTGGCTCAGTTAAGGCTCAACCGAGTCGGGCTCAGCTGAGGTCAAGCCAAGCTCTCAAGAGGTGAGAATGAGGGCTTGGCTTGGTTGAGGCTCAACCAGGCCAGGCTCGTTTGGGCTCAAGTTGAGCCACACATTGAGAGGGAAGCCATCGGGCTGGGGTCATCGGTTGAGCCGACTTGGTCCGTGGAAGCTAAGCTGAGCTTGGTCGTGATGGACCGAGTTAGGGTCAGTTTTGAGGAAACCGAGCTTAACTCAGCTTTTGGGAGAACCCAAGGTGGGCTCATGGAGCAGTGGACACAGTGGCCCACTGCCATAGGCGGCTTGCCGCCACGAAGGGAAGATGAGGATGATAGGGGGCGAGAGAGGCTCTCGGACTTGGGTCATCTCCGACTAGCCCCTTTCGACTGGACATTGACAACAACAACAATGCTACTATCACCGGCTTCCACGAGAACCCAGGAGGCAAGGGCCCCTACCCGACTCAGGTGGATGACAAGGGGCTTGGGAACCCGAGATTGGCAACAACCGTTGGGGGGTGGTCGAAAAACCCAGAGAGTGAGAGAGGGAACGACATGACCCTCCCTTCTAATTGGGGCACTGCAAGAGGTAGTGGTCGACAATAGGAGCTCTTGTTGTTGTTATGGTTGTTGTCATGGGTAGCTGCAAAAATAGAAGAATAGGAGGGTGACAGCAATGCCATGCCCTCAAGAGGCATTGTCTTCAGCGGAGACAGAGAAGAAGAAGAAGAGGAAGAGAGAGAGAGAGAGAGGTTGGGTGCCCAGCCGAGAGGAAGACAGTGGCCGGCAGAGGGGATTGGATATACCTAATCGATCCAGTCTTATGACTTAAAGGTTTTGAATGATCTAAATCTCTTTAGAGATCTTGTTTGAGTTATTTTAAACCTGGATCGGGTCCACTGAATGAATTCGAGTCCTTGTTATGATGTTTCATAGGTTTAGGTCACACACTGGATCGAAACCTGTTTAGGAAATTTAGTGGATCCTACGTATGTCAAATGTATATCTCTAAACTGGGTTTCATGGGGGCTGATCCTCGTGGATCCTCTATCGAGATTCGGATCCAAAAGTATTTAAAAGCTCGTATTAGTCAAATTACTTGATAATCATCCAAAAGTTCATTGATTATTAAATTATTAATGGATTCTCATAAAAATACTGAGAGTAATCCCTTATTACTTTTGAAATTTTCAAAAAATTCATGGACTTTACATTATCTCTGTCTCTATGAAAGAGAGAGAAAGAGAGAGAGAGGGAAAGTGGTAGTTGCCTAGTACTTTTTGAGCCTTATGGCACCCTACTACTAGTAAATAGATGTTTTTATATTGATTTTAGCAAATTTGACTATGTAGATGTATTGAGCATGCGGCTTTACTAGGAATTGATACTTGGATCATGTTCTTGATAAAAAATAAAATTAATATTTAAAAAATTATAAACCATTGATTTTTAAATCTTATAAAAAACCTATATGTGTGTTATAATCAGACCATCCAACAGTCATTCCTATAAAATCAAGCATTTATAGTCAGATTTTAGAGAAATAAAAAACCTTCCAAAGCCTGGGAGGCTGTGTGTAGGCTAGAAAAGTGGTACTCCGGGTACAATTTGAATTTAATTTAATTATCAAGATTTTTTTCCCTTGCAGATAAAATTGCAGGAATTATTAGATACGTGATTGAGCTTGGATCTACATTTGACCACAGTGTTAAATATCACAAGATAAGACTATCTAAACTATCACAAGAATCTCACGATATATTGAAAAAGTCGTGATATTCTTGTTTTCCAAAATTATCAGGATTTGTCATGATATTTACATTTTGTCGATCATATATGAAAAGGCTGCCCTTTCTTAATATTGCATTTATTTTCAAATATATATGGCTAGTTTTTCTATTTGCCAATGAAATGAAAAAAATATGAAAATATTTAATTTTTCACACGATATTGGCTGCTATTTTTTTACGTTTAATACTTTATTACAATGCCTGTGAAAGAAAAAACGAGGAGAACAAAGTCATCAGCTTTGGCCCATAGAATGGCAGCACGCCTTACTAAGGATACGTTCGTCATTTAGAAAAATATGAGAGTTCATGGTCATACTCATAAAATGAGAGGGCACTTATGACCTTCCATGACGAAGTAGAAAAGGACAAAGAACATGTTTTTAAGGAAATAATTAATACCAAACTACTATGAATGAGATAATGACAAAGTACAAGTATACTAATATAAAATACTCACAGTTTACCAAACTACCCTTAAATAAATTTAAAAAGCACAAAATCGCCACTTCACCGGTCCAAAACAGATTTGAATAATTTCCACAAATTTCCAGATTCAGAGTGTGCATCCACTTTATCCAGAAAAGTTAGAGACGCGGGTTGGATATGACCGCGATCATGCTTGGCCCGATATTGGATCCAGATTTTGAACCATGAATCCAGTTTTGGCATGGATTTAATAGTGGAGTCCTGCATCTGGAAAACGGGCAAGTCGAGTCTCCATGGCGCTGGATAAATGAGAGAAAGTTACTGATTTGCATGTGAAAGTTTAGAACCAGTTCGGTTGGACTTTATTCTAACCCGATACCCTATCACTCATATTTGTTTATTAGGGATGCAAACGTATCGGATCCTGATCAGCTTAATACATAGGAAAGTTAGATCCGGATTGAGTCAAAACAGCCAAAAATCATAACAGTGGCATATTGGATCCCTATTGTTTATCAAATTTTGATGCAAATCTAACCATGCCTAACCATATTTGTTTCAGATACGACCCAATTCCAGATATATATAACTGATGATAGGAGCTGGATTTGGGTCAGATGGGGGTTAATTTTGAGAACGGGTTGCAACTGTAAGAAAAATGGAATAATTGGAAACTCAGTAATAAGCTTCTTAATCCAATATCTCAACTTATTCAAGTATGTTGATTTGTTGAATATTCGCATCCATCTTGTGCTCATATTTTCAATACCGTCCAGGATCAAGTAGATGAAACCCAATCAAAGTCCAATCCAAACAACCCTACCTTAAGACTTGTCCAAGATCTTCCTAAGAACCGAGATCCAGATATTATAGATTTGAATCTAAAATCTAGTAATGAGTCCAAATCCAATTTGTTGGATTTATTCAAACTCACTTTAGAATCCATAACCTTGTCTCCAAACCAACCTCTATCAAACCTGAACCAAACTCATTTAGACTCAATCGAAAGTGAACCCTCCTATATCTTACCCATTAACCAGATCCAAAAGCAATATAAATTCATCTTCCGTAACCCAAGTCTACTCCAGACCTTTGACTTGCTTGGATTGGATCAACATGCATTTTTGCAATTAGTTATGGATGAGGTTTTTTCAAGTGGGTCCAGATTTTGTCCAAATCATTTGCTGTAAATCCATTTGACCCGTTTTACTTTGGAGGCATAACATATGACTATGAATAGTTTGAAAACAATATTCTTAGCCTTGAATATTAGAGCAAAAACGACAAGTCTCATTTTCTTTCTAGAGCAGTAAAGAGACCCAGTTGCATATTATAGGCCCATAAAAAATTGAAAAAAATGCAACCAGGATCCAAACTTGAAGGCAAGTATTCTTCAAACACGGGAAAATATTGCAGGAGCAGAACAAAAGACCTGATTCCATAAGGTTCTATTTAGATCTATTTGCATTTTGGATATTTATTTGTTATTTTAGATATTTTTATGTATTTGGAACATTATATGGGATATACACATTTTGGGATAGATTTTATCTTTTTTAAAAGGTTATCTTAAAAGGCAGTTTGTTTTTATTATCTTAGGGAAATCTTCATTCTTTAAAAGGAGATGAGATATAATTGTTAATTGAGAGTAGAGATAAAATAAACCCAGTTAATTTCTTTTTTTTTCTAGTTATTTTAATTTCTTGCTATTTTCTAATCATTTTCAAATTTTTTTGCTTTTCTAGATAAAGTTAGATATTCCTACATTTTGGTAGCATAGTTTCTTGAAAATCGAGCGTTGGATTTGCATAAAAAAAGGTAAACAAGATATTAACAAATTGTAGTGATTAGAAAGCGATACAAAGAAGTAACTAAAATGTGCTGCTTTACATAAATGTAATTTTTAGAATTTTTACCCAAAATACGCTTCATATAAAATGTATTATTTTTCTAACATTAAAAGTGCACATTCCTAACATCAAGAAAGTTCTCCGAGTACAAATAAAAAAAAAGGTTAGACCATTTTCCCTTTTGTATTTACATTCTTATGTTTGGTTGCATCTCAAGTGATTTGGAATGGCATGAGATGAAATCAAATGTGATTTGAAGTTATATTTTCATTCAAATATTCCACCATGTGATTTAGAATCACATGAGAGTCACCTTTTCTTGTTTGCATGAGATTTCAAATCACTTGTTTGGTTATCGATGAGATTCAAATCACATTTGAATGTTGGCAACTACCACCTCTTACATGTGAGTAGACTTTTTTTTATTTACACGAAGAAACTGCCCTCAAGAACAAAGACCTAATCGCACTGGCTCTGCCTACCATACTTACAATCATTGTCCTAACAACGTAAAACTCGGTGGGCTTACCCCCTTGCCCGAAAGAAATCACCATGCTTTGACTTGCCCAAGGAGTGACGCCCATAAGATTTGAACTTAGACTACCTACCTAACAGCCTAGTCCCCCATTCTAGTACCCCAAAAACACCTTTGGGGCTAGATGCGATTAGACTTATAGCTTCCAAATTTAAAAATGGGTAGTTCCCTCTTTTCCAAATGCATTAACTCTCTCTTCAAGTACTCATTTTCAAACCTAAACTTAATTTATTCTTGTTCAAGCTTTTGAGTAAGTACTCATATTTAAGGGGGCTGTTACATGTGCACCCCTGAACACGTAACAGCCCCATGTTTGGATCCGAACTGAGCTTTGCGTGGCACTAAGTCGGGTGTACGGGGCGTTGTGCACTACCATACAGCCCACAGCCTGGTGTACAACAATGTACCACACTCCATACACCCAATTGAGTACCACGCGGCGCTCAGTCGAGACCCCTGAACATGCACTGAGTGTGTTCGGGAGAGAACACGCAACACCCTCTCATATTTAAGGATGAACGAAGGTATAACATTATAGGCTTTTAGTTGAATAATGAAAGAAGATGCTCAAGGACCACACCTCACTGGGCCTTGTTCATCTGTATACAAAATCATAGACACAACGGTTACAATTAAATAGGGGAATAAACAGTCCTAGTGCAGTTTCGGATATGGGTATTATCCAATTGTTCAAAACTGATTCAGATTAAAAAGCAGATAGTGGAGGTCCTTATCAGATCCATGTTTGCTGATCTTTTACGGCAACTGTATGTGATTTTCCATCTAATCCGGTTGCAATGTCAATCCAAAAGGCCAAAGCTCCTATAATGATCCAATCATTCACCTATCAGTATGGCTGTCAATGTGTTAGGCCTGTACAAGATAATTGACCCCATTTGATCTGAATTCACTGGCATAGACATAAAAACACCAACCCGAATGCGACCCAGTATTCGGGTCCGGTTTGGGTTAGTTTTTTTGTTCCAACCAGCCAAAATAAACCCAACCTAGCCATTCTATTTGTTGAATTTAAGTAAAAAGTATAGCATTTTTATAGACTTTTTAAATGATGAGGATTTGTGTGGGTTCCCATTTTCTCGACCCAATGTGACCTGAACTTGACCCAATCCAACCAAAACCGAAGCCCAAGCCATCAAAGTGAATCTAGGTGCACCCCAACGGGTCAGATATATCAGAACCGTTAACAGATCCAGCTGTTAGGTATGGATCTTGTAATTGGATCAGGGAAGGGCACTTAATGAATCCATGAACACGACCATTTGTGGTCAGATGGATATACGGAACAAACAGAGATGTAAACAGTTTGGGATTGAGATGGATATCCAACCAAATCCAAGTCCATTTAGTGGAATTCAGTAAGCAAAACAAGATCCATCGCTATTCACAATCGGATTCATTGTAGCATTCTCAAAACTGACTTCACATCCAACTTATAATCTAACAAGATCCGACCTGGTTACATGTATCTGTTAGGTGTTTTGGATCCGGGTTCGGTATGGACTCTATGCATTCGAGTATGAAGCAGCCGATTATCTTACCTCTGACCATAACTGACCCCAGCCCCACCCATATAAATCCCTAGGAACCGAACACCATCCCCATGTTTATCATGAAAAATTGTCATCGTGGCATGCCTGGATCCGAATCTGTCAGGGTCGGATCCCCACGCAATGTCCAATGACGGTCCCATTTAGTGGAGATCCGAACCGAGATCTAAATCCGTCTTTTGTGCAGTCAAACACCGGTTTTCCTCCGACGATAGCGGTGTCCGAGATGGTGGCAGGACGGTTAATACTTGCAAAGATGAGCCCATTCTCATAGTCCTACTAACAACGCCTCTCAAAACGTCATGGTGTAGCACTTCCACGTATATCCACGTGGCAATCTACTATTTGTTGCAATCACAAAGGGGAGGCGTCCGGAATTTGCTTAAATATCAACGCCTGGGCGCCTCCGCTCTCAGATAAGAAGAAAACCCTAGCAGATAACGGCGATCCCTGGCCGGCCGGCGCAGAATATTCCGGTACATCTATCCCCCGTTTCCGGCGACCGTTCTATGATAGCCATCCCTGACCAACCGATCTCGGACCTACCGAAATCCCATACCGTCGGATAGGGATGATGATGGCTTCGGCGTGCGTGGACGCCATCGGTGTGCCTCCGGAGAGCTTCATGGACCTCCCGTCCTACCCCTCTTACGGTTGGCTCAGCCCACGGATCTCCTTCAGCCGTGACTTCGATGGCGACGGAATGAAGACTTCGTCCGGCGACTCACCTTCCAGGAAGATGCCGGAAAATCCGGATCCAGAGTTTTCCTCGGACAAGGATTTCGAGTTCCGGCTCGACGATCCGGTTGCGATGCTCCCTGCCGACGAGCTCTTCTCCGACGGAAAGCTGATGCCGTTGCAGACGCCCCTTCCGGCATTGTCTTTGCCGGCGTCCTCCCTGACATCGGCAGGGCAGATCCGCGAGTCTACCACGCCGGAAAAGCCTCGCTGCGGATCGGAGATCAGCATGTCGGAGTTCTGCGCGCTTTCGCCAAAGGCGCCAAGGTGCTCCAGCCGGTGGCGGGAGCTCCTCGGCCTGAAGCGGATGCAGAGCCCAAAGCCACTGGAGACAGCATCCGCGTCGAAGATCCCGGCGACGGCGACATCGACGACAAGGGCTCCAAGGTCGCTGAAGCAGTTCCTGCGCGGCGGATCCGATCAGAAATCCTGCTCGAGCGACGCTTCTTCTCTGAGCCTTCCCCTCCTTTCCGCCGCGGTAGCAGCAGGCGACTCGGACGTAGAATCGGTCTCCGTCTCGGTCGTTTCCTCCCGAATCTCCCTCTCCTCGAGCTCGTCCTCGTGCCCGGAACACGAGGAGCCGTCGAGGTTCTCGATCGACTCGGAGAAGGCGAGCCATAAACCTAACCCTAACGGAAACGCTATCCCGAGCTCCAATGCCCTCAACCGGACCCCTCCCAGGGTGAGGGTGAGCTCTAACGGTAACCCCACCGCCAACGCCAGGTCACGGATCGGGAGGAGTCCGATCCGCCGTGTGCCGGAGCCCGACAGCATTCCGGCTCGTGGCGCTTCTGTCGATAGCCCAAGGATGAATTCGTCCGGGAAGATCGTCTTCCAAGGTCTGGAGCGGAGCTCGAGTAGCCCGAGTAGCTTCAATGGCGGGCCCAAGAGCGTGAAAGACCCGTATTACAGGCACAGGGATAGCTGGAGGGGGATGGAAAGGTCCTACTCCGCGAATGTCCGGGTCACGCCGGTCCTGAACGTTCCCGTTTGCTCGTTGAGGGCTTCCGGGTCGAAAGGCACGATCTTTGGATTGTTTTCGCAGCAGAAGAAGGAACCGGTCAGGTCGAGTCGAGGCAGGAACGATAGGGTTTGAGGCTGGAATATGTTTCTTTCTGACCCACTAATCTTTTTGAGTTTCTGCTTTTCCTTTGTTAGTTTGACAGTTTTCATGTAAATATAACTTTATTTTTAAATAGATGGGAGTTGTTCGATTGATGCCTTGTTATTTTTATTTTTTCTCATTGTTGAACTTAAAATGCGTGAGTATCAACCCTAAAGATTGGCTCACCAGAGCTTCTGCTGATTGGGTGCTCTACGTTTGATTTGGTCCAAGTGTTAGGGCTATATAATAATTTTCCTGGCTCCTGGTGCTACATTCTGATATCTATTTCTGAGGAAGTAAACAGGAAATGATGAGATATGAAAACTCTTATCAGAGGCACTGTAGTTACGGTGCTATGCTGAATAGTTTTGCACGTCAGTCTGATCCTTTTCTTCCTCTGTTATTCTTAATGACCACTTTTTGTTTTCCCCCTTCTCCTTTTTACTCATTTTTGTAATTTTGATATACTTTATCTAAGCTTGGTTATTGTTAATAAATGGTTCATATTTGTTTTTTTCTCTTTCATCGAGGAATCTCACCTCACTAAAAAGAAAGTCATTTTGTTGTTTCGTAGGAGGTCATGTGCTTATCGACGGTCGAGGTCTGATGGGATTCCAGCATCAGTCCTCAACTTTATCGTAAGCTAAACAGATTAGGGTTTGTCCTGTCTACCTTTCGCTTTCCCATTCTCATCCACAAATGGCTTGCGAGTGACAGGGCAGCCCCACATCGAAACTTTCGTTAATTTTTTTCCTTGTCTCTTACTATTTGTTTATACTGTGAGGCTATTCAGTTTTTTTATCTTACTATTTATTTATAGTGTTGCTCATAATCCGCCTCTATTTTCCATTTCCTTTATCTGCTGGCATTGAGGCGAGCTCGGTTCTGACAAAAGGGCTCGGTAAGGGTGGTGGTTCTTATCCTTCCCTTACGAGAAGCCTTTGGGAGCATCGACTAATGGGGTAAGTTGATTCATAGTGTAATTTTCCGGTTTATAACATTTATCGGGATATAATGAGGTAGTTGGGATATCATACTGAGTTGAGAATGTAATTTCTTCAGCTATCCCCTTTACCTGGATATGTGGGTGCATAAAAAAACTCCCTGAACATCCTTGAGGTGGGGGCATGGATGCAACTACTTATCTAAAAAACTGGGATAAGTTGGCAAATTTGAATGCCAGAGCATACCACAGTATTCCAACTTGTGCCAGTTTTCTGGATAACTAATTTCTTCCAAGCCATCTTTTACTGGGAATTCCAATGTCTTTATATATATATATATATATATATATATATATATATATATATATATATATATATATTTCAGTAAGTTTTTTATGGTTTTGAATGTGAAGTGAATAATTAATTCTCTCGCTTTTATTTTCTTGAGAAGTCCGGGTGCAGGGGTAGCTGCCTGACATTCTACTTATTTAAGTTTCAATGGGGTTAACAACGGTTGGTCAAAGCTGCCTTCCCTGTGAGCTGTCCTGGCTCTCATTAGTTTATTGGTCTCCCTTTTCCATACATATTTATAATTTCTCTTTTCTCCCCAGCTTTCAATTTTTAGTTTCTTGGAGTTAGTCAAGCCATTTTGGTGTTTTTTATCTATTGATAAAGTTTCTGTTATCTTTTTATATGCACATGTAGATTCGATTTGGTGGTCACTCTCTATACATCCAACTTTTGATAGGCTTGCCAAGTTTTCTGTATCCGTGAAGGAATTTGTAAGCCTTACTATTTTAATGCTGGGGGTTTTGGATGGGATGTGGTGTGCAGTTCTGTAGAATGCAGTAGTATCATTATTTGGTAGTAGTCCTTTTGTATCTTCCCTTGGATAACCATTTAAAAAAATCGAGTCTTTTCTCTCCAGATCACGTTCGTAAGTTGGCTGCTGGATTCTCTTCCACTTTGCTCTGTTCATTTTCTGCAATTTTCAATTGAAAAAAATTAAACCTCTTCTTGGATCTAGTGAACCGTGGACGTATGTCATAGTTTAAATGGTGCTCTGACCCGCTTAGCAAACACAGAGAGTGGTCCCCTGGACCTGGTCAAACGTGCATCGTTTCTCTAGTCGGTCTTGGACTTTCCCCAGTTAGGTGAAAGTTGCTTGAGCCTACTAGTCTGCTCAGGGCCCTTGCATGACTCATGAGTTGCCGAGTCTAGAATCAATTGAATGGGTGGGTAACGGGGTCTTTTTGATTGCTTAAACTTGACTAGGGTCACCTTTTGTGATTATACTCTGGCGACTGCTGAGTGACCTTGTCAACACTTGAACTCGGCCATTTTTGTAGGTTTCTTTGCTCCTGTACTAAATCTAACATGGTAGGGATAGGATGAAACAAGCAGTCTGTGCTCAAGTATATATAGGCATTTCCTAGTCTAGCTGAGCTCTTCTAGCTGCCATGATTCAATGAAGTTGGTGAAATACGTAATCTTGATGTGGACATAGGGATAGGCTAAATTTTTTCAGGAGAGTGGAAAATGTTGAGATTGATTTCTCAGCGCAGTGAGAGTGAAAACAGGTTGATTAGATGCATTTAGCTGGCCTGAGTAAGTGGTTTGTTGCCTACGGGACTCCACTTAGTACTCTCTCCATCCCAAAGTCCTCTAGTGGTGCTTGCACAACAAAACAGAGAGAACAGGTCCAAGATGACCCATCTTTTCAAGTGGCAGGTACATAATCTGTGCTTAGCATTTGAAGGGTTTTGGTGGTCTGCTGCCCGTTGTTTTTTGGGGCAATACCCTCCTTGTATTTTTTGATTGCTTTTCAAATGTGGATGATGAGGGGATCGCATTATTGCTCTGGATGTGACACTGGGGATTCCAAAAAACGCACAGAAGGAAACGTCTGCATCTGTTACCATTTTCAGCAGGTATCGATTGCTGGCAATTACACTCTGACCACCCACAGCACCATTTTTTGTTGGTTTTGGTACTCTTGCCTCTGTAATCCCCCCCCCCCCCCCCCCCCCCCCCCATATTATGGGCTTTTGCTTTCCAGAACTGACCCCTTCTACGCCATGTGTCAACGCTGTAGGGCTCCTTAGACCAATATTTACCAATGATAAACTTGGTTGATGTGATTTTATTTTACCATGTCATTCAAACAAAGATAAAACCAGGTAAATTTTTCGAGTTCCTTCGCTTGGACTGACAGTACCCCTCCTGTTGTGTGGTCCCACAGAGGGCCTTTGTGTCAACCAAGGTGCTTCATCTTTGGACTGCCCCATTCTGTTCTCCTGGCTGCTTACCAGGTTGGTGCAGGAAAGCAGGTTGGTGGGGTCATGATTCAGGTTAGTAGCTAGTACAGATCATCTTTGCTTTTGCTCCTCATCCTGTGGTGCTTGGGTATGACCTTGGCTATTAGCTGACTAGCTATATTGGAAGTGGTATGGGCCGATGGAGCTTTTTTTTTTTTGAAAGGCAAGCTGGGGTTAGGCAGACCCCCACTTGTTACACAAGGTACCATTGGGTTTTTGAACTTGCACAAGGTGACGTGCATTAACAGCTCCTACCAAACAAGCGGAGCCCCCGTTGGTATGGGGGCGATGGAGCTTTGCACGGGTTGGTAGGTCCACAAAAAAAAATGTGTAGCTGTCTGTCCGGATTATGCATGATGATCTTCTTTGGTTCATTTCGTTTTAGTGTACAAAGAAAAGGGAGGGAGGGAGAAAAAAGAGTCTTGTTGTGTATGTAATATGTGACTTGATTCAAGAGAAACTATTCTTGGAGATGGATGACGACTGCGTATGGGTAATTTTAAGTGTGGGTCTATCAGTACGATTTTGAAACAAACATGCTCATCAGCGGACCAGACCTATCAGGCGCAGTCCCATACCTAATATTTTAGGCCCTGACGGGCCTCAACCTGGTCCTCTGTAGTTCAGATTAAGTGGGCCCATCTGATCTGGCTTGAACATGGCCTATGTCCAGCGCCTATGCGTAGCCTATAGACACATGACTAGGGAGTTGTAGAAACCCCTACCAGTTTATTGCAGACTTGGAAATAGATACAGAATTTACAATGTAGGAACTCAGTCTGGGCTCTTATAATGCCAGATAAGATCCGAATGAGAGGAACCAAGAATGGCCAACAAGCGTGCCATACTATTCATTTCCTTAGGAATACAGTTAAACTCTGTTTTGGTAAAATTTAGCAGAATATCGATAACCTGCTTGAGGTCCTCACTCTGACATCCCCTGTTCTCCATATGTTGAAAAAGTTCACGCCCTTGATCTTTCCAAGTAGTTTCTATGATCAGCTTGCAAAGAGGCGGAAGGTCCCTTATGATCCTAACCCAACAGTCGCATCCTCTGTTCCTGGTTCTTGAATTTGAGCTATAGCACCCTGCTGAAAGAAAGTGGCCTTGATGATCACGCACAGTGAAACCTATATACCAACGAGTTCTGAAAATGCTAGATATGTTAATCTTTAACCAGTCAGGAGGGGGATCCCATCGACCATCACAACGCCAGAGACAGACAATGGGATGAGCAGAATTCTTACATAACCGCAGGATGTGTTCTCCAATGGCTCTGATGCAGCGGTGGAGGATGACAGGCGCTTCCAACTGCATATTTTCAAACGTAACTGTATTCCTTATCTGCCATAACTTCCAGATGGCGATCTGGAAGGAGACTAACCATGCCTGGTTCACTTACTTCTCCTTGAAACGATGATTACTCCAGCATTTCAAAAAGTGAGAAAGGGAACTTGAGGGTAAGCACCATCTGTTAAATCTTCTGCAAATTAGTTTCTAGACCTGCTGAGCAACAGAGCGGGAAGGATGTTGGAGGCCCGGAGATTCTGCTGAGCAACAGAGCAGGAAAGAAAAACATGGCCCGGAGATTCTGTCTGCTTCTTGCAGAGAACACATATACTGGCCATGGAGAACCCAAGATGTTGGAGGCAGTCCAGAGTGAGAAGACGGCCTTCCATGGCCAGACGCAAAGCTGCTTGATGGGATGGTGGTGTCCCTTACACCATACGGACTTCATAAGGGGATGCTTTGGAGAGTTTTTCCAAGTGACCTTCCAAGCTACAGATGTTGCAAATGCTGGGGAATCGGCCATCAGAACTTCGTCTTCCTCAGCTGCATCTATTGTTAGAGAAGACTGAGTTTCAGACATTGGACAAGGTATGCTGAATAATGGAGATAAATCTTTGATGATATCATCATTGGAAAGAATGTCGCCTACTGATATTGGATGTAGATACTGAATGAGCGTTTTGGAAATGGGCATTCCCAACAATTCGATCAAGGCCTTAGAGTTAAACCCAAGGATCTACCCTCCATTTGATTTCTAATTTTAGCTACCAAATCTGTTATTCATTCCACATAAATCTTAGACTCCAATCCAATTCCTTGGAATATTGAAGCCCATCCACACAATTCTCTCTCTTCAATAGTTACAGATATGTGAAGCATCCCGCCTCCAAGAAACCACCAGTGTCATACTTGAACCCAGATGCCACGAAGCAGGTTATATGCCCCCCCCCCCCCCTCCTAACACGCAGGTGCGTGTTCTCGGGTCTGAATGAGCACAACGTATGTAAGCACGTGGGGCTCGTTTCTCCGTGTGTGTCGGCATCACTTAGCATCGAAGTCCCGTTTATTTGCAAAGACTTAAGTACCCTTTTTCGCCATTAGTGCCATGAAAAGATGTTTTGAGTAAAGGACAAAAATGTCCTTCCACCAAAAGAGAAAAAGGGTTAAAATCATCATCGTTTTTGCCCTAAGGAGTAAACGATTATGCTTTAACAGATTCTGTTTTAACAGGAGCTTCTCGCAATGTCGCCCTAAACGTTCCGGTTCACCCTTTGACGATGCACCATCTGTTGTAACAGAAGCTCCCTTTGACGATGCAGCCTTTGATGTCGCCTGCTGTCGCGGGATCACCCTTTGTCGTCGTCTGCTGCCATCGGAGCACCCATTTTCATTGTCTGCTGTCGTCGGAGCATAGTCGGAGCACTGTTGCCACTATCAACTGCATCTACCTTCTAGGTGTTTTCTCCTCCACTATCGGATTAGCAAAACTTGTGTTCTTTCAGTGAGTTTTGTGTAAGGTTTCGTTATGTAAACAAATCGATTTTCGTTATGTAAATCTGACTGCTAAATCTTACAACTGGTTATACTATTCATGCTAAATACTACCTATTTTCATACTGAACCAAATTGATTTGTACATATCCACCTTTGTCGAAAAATAGTTGGCACGATTTGTTTTTATGAAGGTCAAACATTACAACAATATATACTTATGAGCGCTAAATTTCTACAACGATTTGTAAGTTTGAATTTAACAATAATTTATACATTTAATGCAGTAACGATTTGTTCGATGTAGCAACGATTTATATGTTTCAAGCAGTAGCGATTTAGCCGATTTATGATTCATGATTTATATATTTAAAGTAGCCACGATTTGTATATTTAATGTAGTAGCGATTTATGATTTACAACGATATGTACTTATGAAGGGTTCGATTTCTATAATGATTTGCAATTAAATTTATGTGTTGCGCAGGTTAGCAATGACTACAATTCGTAAGACAAGAAAGCTTTCGCCGTTGGAGGGGATGACTCTTGGAGAAATCATTTGCCAATCCGATATATAATAGGGTTATGTAAAGTACCAAAATATAATGAACATTGACAATGAAAAAAACAGGAACAAATTGTTGGATATTTATTATGCGGAGCCTGATCCATCAGATATTAAAGATGAAAAGCAAACAAAAAAGATAAGGAAGAACTAAGGATGAATAAGAAGAATAAGGATGATGAAGAGGAGGAGAATGAAAACTACGCGCACTTATGAGGCCAAAGGATTTCTTCCTGCCGACCATGCAAAATTAAATCTACATGAACGTCATTCTTCATGTTATCTATCATGATCGTCAGTTGCTTCACACTATACTATGCATCGAGTTGTTATTTACCGTGCCAATTAAAGAAATGACTTATCCTATATGTGTGTTGACGATAGCGATTCACGTGACAACGATTTAATGACAGCTACAACGCTGTGAAGCAATTTCAAATTTAATCGCTAAATGAACATCGATTTGAATACGCAAATCACCACCGCAATCGCGCAACAATATAAATATTGCACGCATACGTTTCAATATCATAATACAAATATCTTACAAATCGATACTGGCAAACAATAATATGTTACAAATCGATATACATATCGCATAATATATTATAAATCGATATGAAAATTTAGCATAATAGCTTACAAATCGCGATTTGCGTTATACTATTCCAATATTTTCTATACAAAGGTAAATCGTTGTGGCTGACATATATGTCATTGCATAAATCACAAAAATTGTCAACCAAAATTCAGGTCTCACAAGGCATATCAATTTTTGACGAGTGGGATGTAGAACGACGTTTACTGTTGAATCCCAAATGTTACAATGATATGTACTTATGAAGGGTGTGATTTCTATATCGATTTGTATGTTTGAAGCAACAATTTGTACGTTTAAAGCAGGAACAATTTATATGCTTGATAAAATAGTGATGTATACTTGTTAACGATAGTGATTCATGTGATATCTATTTAATTACAGGTACGAAGCTTTGAAGCGATTTCCATTGAAATTGCTAAATGAGCAACAATTTGAACATGCAAATGACCACCTCATGTGGCTACAATGTAAATTCCTCATGCACAGTTTTCAATTACATACTATAATATCTAACAAATTGACACTAGAAAGCACTTAATATTTTACAAATCGATACATATATCCCATAATATATTACTATACCTAAACCTATACTCTAAACCCTAAACCCTTAATATCTTACTAAACCCTAACCCTAAACCTATAATATATTACTAAACACTAAATCGTAAACCCTAATGTCTAAACCCTAACCCTAAACCCTAAACCCTAAACCCTAAACCCTAAACCCTAAACCCTAAACCCTAAACCCTATACCCTAACCCTAACCCTAAACTCTAAACCCTAAACCCTAAACACTACAAGAAAAATACGGATTAGTGATGGACGCTATCCGTCGTTAATCTATCGCTAACGTGTTTAGCGACGGAAATCGGCCGTCGCATAATCCTAGTCGCTAAAATGCGACAAAATTTATCTATCACCAATTCATCACTAATTAGCGACGGATCATGTCTGTCGCTAATCTATCGCTAAATAAGGACTGATTTGGTTTTGCGAAGGAATATATTTTGTCGCTAAAATTTAATGACGAATACATATTTGTCATTAATGTTCGCCGCCAATTAAGTGAGGGATTAGCGACGAAATAAATTTCATCGCAAAACATCGACTAATTTAAATTGGTGACATATATTAGCGATAGATAATATCCATCGCTAATCCGTCACAAATTTAAAAAATATATATATATTTTTTTTGAAATATGAATATCAAAAAAAATTCTCGTTATACAATTTATATAACCTATGTATAAAAAACAAAGTACACATAAAAAATATATATACAAAGCAGGTAAAACAAATTTAACACAAGTTATAAGTTACAGTGCAGTCCTTGTCAAGTTCTAATTAGTTACAAGTACGTGAAACAAATTAAACAAAAGAATCTAATCCTCGCCAAGATTCAGGGCATCATCCTCTTCATTGTCTCGATCTGCCTCTCCATTCATGCCTCCAGCAGCTCCTCTACGTTGATCATCTCCAGCATCCTACAAGAGAACCGAAAGGTTAGTATTGATAAACAAAATATAATGAAATAAATTATATGCAACGCACCTAGTCTAATGCAATCAAAGTAAATATAGCTGAATGACACATAGACTAACAATAAAGTGAAGGATAATAACAGAATTTAGATATGTGTTCTAAGACTGACAAATTTTTTTTATAGTGATTCAATGATGCAGATATGTGTTCTAAGGTTGTCAAAAAAAATGTCACAGTGATTCACGCATGCATATAATGTTTATAAGGTTGTCAAATAAATGTGTTATGTATCACAATCATGCATATATGTGTTATAAAGAAGTAAAAAAACTTTCATAGTGATAAAATCATGCTTATATGTGTTCTAAGGTTGTTAAAAAACTTTTATAGTGATTCATTCATGCATATATGTGTTCTAAGGCAGTAAATTTTTTTTATAGTGATTCAATCATGCATATATGTGTTCTAAGGCAGTAAAACAATTTTATAGTGATGAAATCATGCTTATATGTATTCTAAGGTTGTCAAAAAACTTTCATAGTGATTCAATCATGCATATATGTGTTTTAAGGTTGTAAAAAAACTTTCATATTGATTCAATCATGCATATATGTGTTATAAGGCAGTCAAAAAACTTTCATATATACTAATACCATGCTCATATGTGTTCTAAGGTTGTCAAAAAACTTTCATAGTGATTCAATCATGCTCATATGTGTTCTAAGGCAGTCAAAAAACTTTCATAGTTATTCAATCATGCATATATGTGTTTTAAGGTTGTCAAAAAACTTTTATATTGATTCAATCATGCATATATGTATTATAGGGAAGTCAAAAAACTTTCATATATGCTAATATCATGCTCATATGTGTTCTAAAGTTGTTATAGTGATGAAAGAATGCTTGTATGTGTTCTAAGGTTGTCAAAAAACTTTCATAGTGATTCAATCATGCACATATGTATTATAAGGCAGTCAAAAAATTTTATAGTGATGAAATCATGCTTATATGTGTTCAATCATGCATACACTAGTTTGAAATCTAACGACATAAAACAAATTACATGAATCTTTATACCTGATGGGCACCAGAGCTCATGTTGAATTCAGACGAAGTTCTCCTGTCCTGAAAAAAGTTTCACAACTCATTATGGACAAGGTTGGGAATGACTTCATGTAAAAAGTCACATATTTTATCCTCAAGACGCTGACAGACACCATCCCAAGACATAGCAGGGTCAATCAGACGGTGAGAGTTGATGCTGGCGAGAGAACTTTGAGAGCCCTAGCTGCAGGAGACAACGATTGGTGTGGTGTTCATGTTACTCCCAAACCCGAACACACAACCCTTTTTGGGTTCACCGGTTGCAGTCACCCATGTTGCAGGATCAAAAGGCGGATGCTGAGTGTTGTCATTGCCATATCGCTCTACCATCTACTGCTCGTATGACTTCTACAAAGTAATGATTATAATATAAATTAATAATTAAGAATTATAATATTTATGATAATATAATTCATAATAACTTGTATATTACAATATTTATTAATACAATAAATACATACTGATGTCACTCTCGCCTTTTCTAATACAAACTCTCTTGTATTCTTACATTTATGTGTTTCAACAAACACATCCTTGTAAGGCACACTGCCTCATTTTTCTTCTTCCTACAAGGTTAAATGATAAAAAAATCAATTAAAAAGTATGCAAAAATACTTATAAATTTGACAATATATATTGATGAGTTACCATTTTTTTCTGGTGGCTCCCAAAAGTCCTAAATCCACCTGTGTGTAGATGGCCATCAAGCATCTTCACTCGATTTTGTGTAGCCTTTGCTGAGCAATTTTGAAATTCATTGCTCGCCCACTTATCGCACATTCCCTCCCAATAATCTCTCCTTATAGTAGAAGGGTCATGACTCTTCTACTGCAGTGGATCATCTATCCCACTAGTTGCTTTTATTGTTGCAGTCTTTATATTATGCAACATGTCGGCAAATCGATTGAAGTCACCTTATGCTACACTACTCTCGCGTCCTTCTCCTCGTTTACAGTCGCGAAGCGATGTGAAGCCTACAAATACTTTCAGAAAGTTAATACACATGACTATAACAAAAAATTAAATATGAAACACATTAGTTATGATAAACAATTGCATACCATGAATGAGGACAATAATCTGTCCAACACCTCCTTCGGGTACTCTTTACATTGAACAACCGATCCTGGCAGATGCTGCAGTAGTGACTTCTTAATTTCTTCTACTACTTCTTGTGGCTCGAATCTCACACTGCACATAAATTGATACACATTAATAATCGATTGTTGATATACACTATTTATAAGATAAGTATTAGACACGTGACAATGAAATACTTATGGTTGACTATCGATATACACTATTTGAATTAGTCATCGTGTGTCAGACTAAGAAGACCCTACATTCGGCGTTGTCTCATGATGTGTATGAATAGATGGTGTAGGTGGGTCATGTGTAGGCGAAACATCATCTATAGAAAATTGAGTTAGAAATTCACATAATGCATACTTAAACTAATCAAGTATACAATTAGTTAAATGATATACCTATCGAAGCAACCTGTGAAGATGAAGTCTGAGACTGGCTATCGCTAGGTTCTCGACCATTGTGACCTCCATGAACCATATTCTAACAAATAAAAATTTTATTTGGATCAGTTACATAACTCTATATCTTCATGGATAAATAATCAAATCGAAAATAACTTCATGCAATACATTCAAATCATTGCAATACATTCAAAGCATTCAAATCATTTACATCAAATCATTGCAATACATTGCAAATCATTCACATCAAACATTGCAATACATTCAAATCATTGTAATACATTTCAATACATTTAAATAATTTAAATTATTCACATCAAACATAAGGTATGTATTACAAAATATATTTCACTAGCTCGAGTATGCTTTCTCATCACTTGTTTGACTTTCATATTCTTGTTCTTCTTCCTGTTCCTCTTTGTCCTCTTCTTTTTCATTGGGCGCCCATCCACTTAGTATATCATTTGGATCACATTCTTTCATACGTGTGTCATTGGACAATAGAGATGTGACATGCAGACATTGTGTGACATCGTGACTATAAGCGAAGTCATACATATCATCTGATTAATAGTAATCACCCTCTTCAACAATCTTGTCTTCCTATAACTCATTATACTCGGGGTATAGTTTAGACTCCACATTTCAAACCGCCCACCATTCATTTCTATCTAACTTCCTTGTATTGAAATATAAAGTATAATAAACTTGTTGAACTTGTGATGCTAATATGAATGGTTCATATGTTCCAAACCTTGATTTATGATTCACCTCCACAATGCATGAGGCTTTGTCGACTCTTGTTGTTGTGGGATCAAACCAATGACACTTGAATAATGTTACCCTGTCATTTATGCCTAAGTAAATCAACTTCATTATTTCTTCTATAACACCGTAGTAGTCAAGTTCATTTTCACTGTAACTGCTACCCTTGACACACACGCTACTATTCATCGTTGACTTGTTTACACCATAGTCTTTTATATGGAATCGATAATCATTTACGATGTATCCGTTGTAACATTGCACAACTTTGGTCGGACCATTTTGTAAATCACATATTCCTTGGTCATTAACATCACCATGACGCACCTACAAGCATAAACAATGACTGTAAACACGACCAATTAAGTAACATATTGTTGTTTACATGAAAACAATGCATGTCATCGTCCTTACCAACTCTTTCAACCATGCTACAAACTTATTTTCACATTCTTTTTGTAATTCTGAATCAGTGAGATGAGAAAGTTCTCTTCGCAACTCTAAATCAAATCGTCTGTACTTAACAAATAATTATATTACCGAACCATGTATGTAGAAAACTTAGTGTAATATATTATGTATACTTACTCGATGTAAGGGTCGATCTCTGAGCAATTAAAAAGGATATAGATTTGTGTTGCGTCTTGCTCTCGATCTTCCAAGAGTCTTGATCGGCAACTGCCAAAGGCATTCCCAAGTGGTTTAAATATCGATAGTTTGTCAGCAACAATAACTTGTTCTCTATCATCATTACGAGGTGGGCAAGTGTAACGTGTTGGAATGTGAGGCTCAAAGTACATAGATGAGAAATTTGAAATCTCTTCTAAAGTGTACACCTCACAAATTGAACCCTCCACTCTTGCTTTATTCTGAACCTTTTTTTTTAGATCAAATATGCATCTGTCAACAATATACATCTCGTAATACAATAAATTTTTAATAGCATTAGAGAAAAAAAATTTAAAAAAAAATTACCTTTCAAATGGGTACATCCACCGATATTGCACAAGACCACCAACTCTAAGTTCATATGTCAAGTGTATAATCATATGTTTCATAACGTCAAAAAATGCTGGAGAAAATATCTTCTCTATCTGACAAATAGTAGTGACGACAGAATCCTCTAGATTTTTTACCTCAGTTACTACAACTTCCGATGCACACAATGTTCTAAAAAATTGGCTCAACTCGGATAATACCCCTCATATAGGTTTGTCTAACATATCATGGAATGCTAGGAGAATCAACCGCTGCATGATAACATGACAATCATGGCTCTTCAACCCATATAATTGTCCCTCGTCTATCTTCACAACCTGAGCAATGTTAGAGACGTATCTATCTGGAAATCTCAATTGTCTCAACCACTGGCATACCTGCTTTATTTGATTGGTTCAAGCACGTACTTTGCCTTTGATTTCAGTACTTTGTCGTTATACTCTTTGAGTTCCAATTTTGGTCTTTTATATATTACTTTTAAATCCATACGGGCTTTCAGATTATCCTTTGTTTTTCCTTTGACATTCATTACCGTATTGAACATATTATCAAATACATTTTTCTCCACATGCATCATATCCAAATTATATCGTATCAATAAGGTTGGCCAATATGGTAGTTCTCAAAATATAGATTTCTTTATCCAATTGTGATCCTTTTCAAATCTATGGAAGGGCCTCGCACTACGACCATCTGTCCGTCCATATAGAAAGTATCACAATCGTCATAAAATCTCTATGCCAGACAACCGTGTAGGTGGACCTTCTATTTCAGTTGTCCTTGCTTTGAACACATTCCTTTATCGTCTGAACGGATGGTTGCTGAGTAGAAATCGACGATGACAATCAAACCAACACGGCTTCCTTCCATGCATCAATCTAAAAGATTTTGTATCCTCCATGCAGTACGGACATGTCAACCTCCCGTGTGTGCTCCAACCAGATAAGAAATTATATGCAGGAAAATTACTAATTGTCCATAGAACAACAACCTTCATATTGAAGTTTTGTTTTTTTATGAGTATCGTACTTGAGAACACTGTCATCCCACAATATTTTCAGTTCATCAATCAATGGCCTTAAATATACATCAAGATTTTAGCCCGGAGACGTCGGGTCAGAGATCAATAGAGACAAGAAAAGATTTTGACGCTTTATACACAAGCTTGGAGGAAGGTTGTATGGGGTGACAAATACTGGCCAACACGAGTATGAGGTTGATCTACCCCCAAATGGATTAAATCCATCTGTACATAAACTGAGCCTAATATTTCTCACTTTCATTGCGAAGGTATGATGAGTATGATCAAAGTTCTTCTAAGCTTTTGTGTCAACATGATGCGTGATCTTATCTTCATCATGTCAAACTTTATTTGCATGTCATCTCATGTGTATAGTTGTCCTCTAAGACATTTACAATCGTTGCAATCTAGGGGTGAGAGGGAAGTAGTAGAGTGATTTGTATGACACTTCTTTTGACCTCGTGCTACCATTGCCCCTTGTCTTTGGCTTGAACCGAGGATGCCCACATGACGGACATGATCTACTATTTTCTTGATCTTTGAAATACAGCATGCAGTGATTTAGACAATCCGACCTGTAGGATTTACTGTACTGACACTTGCCATTGCAAATTTAATAAAACTGTCAACACCATCTATATATTCAAGTGATACCTCATTGTCAACTATCCTACGGTACATCCATTCACGGTTTGCAGCCATTTTGTCCTATGATAGTATGAATATTATCCTAACAAGTTAAAAGAGAATCATAAAAATGCTATGATAAAGAAAATGTCTAATTTATCATGCATTCGTGGTGAATGTAATGATTTGATATATATCACACACACACACACACACATATATATATATATATGATATCATTCAATCACAAGAACTATGACGCATGCATTGATAACTTAATATTTTCATGTGCAAAACCATTCATTTGAAGCACGTTTGAAGCATTGATAACTTATCATTCATTTCATATGCAAACCCATTCATAACATGATACATTCATTTGAAGCATGTTTTTATGATACAATGTCACATGGAAGGCATAATCAAATTGAAAATATCTTCATGCAAGCTTGGATACAGTCACATTAAACATTGCAATACATTCAAATCATTCATATCAAAACAATGTCAAACATGTATCTGCAACAAACACACTCCAATATTCCGCTAACTACTATCATGACTAGCATAAAATCTGAACTCCAAAAATAAGAACACTTCTATTTTTATACATTAAAATCATGCTCAGCATGATCTCTGAACTCGATCAAAGCAGTCCTAGACATCCACAACTAAGTGAGTGTGTGAATAGAAAAGTGTTGCATCCAAGAAATTAAATAACCTATGATGTGCTTGCATCACTTACTCACCACGGGCATTTACCTAATTTGCATTTTGCTTGCTTATTTTCACATAGCATTTTAAGTCGCATGCGATGCTTAGGATTAAGCATCACGCATTTTGCTCAGTTACGCACCTGCAATGTACATTACTCTTGTTGGCCAAAGACAAAGACACAAAGAGAAACAGAAGAAAACAGGTAAAGCCCCCTGCCGGAAAGTACCAGCGATAGGGGGGCGGGCCCCCTGCCGAGCGAGCAAACACAACGGCAGGGGGGGTGGATCCCCTTGCTGTTGTTCCTTAAACAAGGGCAAGGGGGAGGAGCCCCTTGCCGGAAAGTACCAGTGGCAGGGGTGTTGCCCCCCCTACTGACCGAGCAAACACAACGACAGGGAAGGCGGATCCCCCTGTCGTTGTTGCTTAAACAAGGGCAGGGGGGCGGAGCCCTCTGCTGGAAAGTACCAACGGTAGGGGTGCAAGGCCCCCTGCCAGCCGAGTAAACACAACAGTAGGGGGGGCAGATCCCCCTGTCGCTGTTGCTTAAAAAAGGGGAGAAAAAATATCAACGGTAGGAGGGCTCCGCCCCCTGTCGATCGAGCAAACACAACGGTAGGGAAGGCGAATCCCCCTACCGCTATTGCTTAAACAAGGGCAGGGGGGCTCTGCCCCCTTACCGGAAAATACCAGCAACAGGGGGCTCCGCCCTCTGCCGACCAAACAAACATAATGACAGGGGGGCAGATCCCCTTGTCGATGTTGCTTAAACAAGGGCATGGGGGCTCCGCCCCCCTGCCAGAAAATACCAGCGGCAGGGGGGTGGGTCCCCTACCGACAAGTTGGAAAGAGGGACAGGGGGAGGCACGCTCATCGGCGTGGTCGCTAGTGGACTTCGATCGAGTTGTCAAAGCCGGAGGAATAGATGGTGGGTCGCTGACGGGGTCACTGAGGGAAGAAGGGGAGATGGTGTCGATCGGTGTGGCCGGAGAGGGATGGGTGTCAGCCGGTGTGGCAGGAGAGGGAGGTGGTCGCCAAACGGGGGAGAAGAGAAGGGAGGAGGTCGTCGGAGAGGGAAGTGGTCGCCGGAAGGGGGAGAAGGAAGGGTGAGCAATGGGGCGAGAGAAAGGAAAAGAAAGGGGGCTCACATTAAGGATTTATGAGAAATTTAGCGACGGATTCATGACGGCAAAATTTTGTTGCAAACTCTGTCGCAAATTTATGATAGAGTAGCGATGAAAAAAATTTGTCGTTGATCCGTCGGGAAGTTGAGACGGATTTTGAGACAAAAATTTTCTGTTGCTAATTCACGATGGATTTGCGACAGAATTTTTTCCGTCGCTAATTCTGTAAATAATTTGAATGATAGCGACAGATAGTTTTTTCTAGCTAATTCATCACAAATTGGCGACAAAAAAAATCTGTTGCAAATTTTCATCGCTAATTAGAGTTTTTCTTGTAGTGAAACCCTAAAACCTAAACCTAAACCTAAACTCAAACCTAAACCCTAACCCTAAACCCTTAACCCTTTAACCGTAAACCCTTTAACCCTAAACCTAAACCCTAACCCTAAACCGTAAACCCTAAACTCTAAATCCTAAACCCTAAACCCTAAACCTAAACCCTAACCTAAACTAAACCCTGAACTGTAATCCCTAAAACCTAAACCCTAAAAACCCTAAACCCTAAACCCTAAAAACCCTAACCCTAAACCTAAACCCTTAAGATATTGTTTTGATTATTAATATCGATTTAAGATATTTTTTTTATTCTAAATATCGATTTTTAAGATATCAATACGAATTTTCAAATTGATTTAAGATATTATTCTGAATCTTAATATCGATTTCTATGCTGATTCTTAATATCGATTTAAGATATTGTTTTGATTCTTAATATCGATTTAAGATATTGTTTTGATTCTAAATATCGATTTTTAAGATATCAATAGGAATTTCATATCAATTTAAGATGTTGTTTTGATTCTTAATATCGATTTAAGATATTGTTCTGATTCTAAATATCGATTTTAAAGATATCAATATGAATTTCTAAATTGATTTAAGATATTGTTTTGAATCTTAATATTGATTTCTATGTTGATTCTTAATATTGATTTAAGATATTGTTTTGATTCTTAATATTGATTTAAGATATTGTTTTGATTCTAAATATCGATTTTTAAGATATCAATTGGAATTTTCATATCGATTTAAAATGTTTTGATTGTTAATATTGATTTAAGATATTGTTTTGATTCTAAATATCAATTTTTAAGATATCAATATGAATTTCTAAATCGATTTAAGATATTGTTCTGAATCTTAATATCTATTTCTATGTTGATTCTTAATATCGATTTAAGATATTGTTTTGATTCTTAATACCAATTTAAGACATTGTTTTGATTCTAAATATCGATTTTTAAGATATCAATAGGAATTTTTATATCGATTTAAGATGTTTTGATTCTTAATAGCAATTTAAGATATTATTTTGATTCTAAATATCGATTTCTATCCTGATTCTGTATATCGATTTATAAGCTATCAATAGTAATTTCCATATCGATTTGTATGATATTTGATCATTGAATTGTGTTATACTATGACAATATTTTCGTAACAAAGGCAAATCTTTGTGGCCGACAAAGACGTCATTATAAAAACTTTTATTATAAAATGTGAACCGTCAAAAATGTGAACTAACAAAAAAACTTTGGCGGGTCTCATAAGCATTAAACTTCTCGGCTATAAAAGAAGCTCTTTGCAATATTTCCCCCTAAATATTACGCAAAAAAACTAACACTTCATCTTCTTTTGCCGGAGTACCCTTTGCCATCTCGGTGAGTTTTTGTGTTGTGTAGGTTACCAATGGGTTACATTCGTAAGAGAAGAAACACTTCATCGTCAACAGGGAAATCTCTTGATAAAATCGTCGAACAGTATCTTTGTATGATCAATTAGAAGCGTGCTACAAAATAATAAAGATTGAGAATGATAAAGAAAGAGAGCAATTGTTGGTAAAGTATAGAACAAAGCCTAATTCATCAAATATTAAAGATGATAATACAACAAAGAATGATTAGGAAGAAGTACAAATGAAAAAGAAGAAGAAGGATGACGAAGAGAAGCAAAATGAAAGGAAGGAAGGGGATAATGAAAAAAAGTAAAGGAAATCAAGGCAAAAGAAGGAGGAGGTGGAGGATAGAGGAAAGCAAAGGAATAATAATGATAAGGAGGAAGAGAAGCGAAGGCAAAAGGAGGAGGAGGTGAGGGAAAAGCAAAGGAGGAATAAGGAGAAGGAGGAAGAGAAGCGAAGGCAAAAGGAGGAGAAGGAGAGGAAAAAGCAAAGGAAGAATAAGGAGGAGGAAGAGAAGCAAAGGCAAAAAGAGAAGAAGGGGGAGAGAGAAAAATAAAGGAAGAATAAGGAGGAGGAAGAGAAGCGAAAGGAAAAGAAGGAGGAGGATAGGGAAAAGCAAAGGAAAAATAAGGAGAAGGTTGAAAAGAAGTGAAGGCAATTGAAGAAGAAGAAGGAGGAGGAGGAAGAGAAGCAAAGACAGTTGAAAAAGGAGGAGGAGGAAGAGAAGCAAAGACAATTGGAGAAGAAGGAAGAGGAGAGGCAAAGAAAGCAGATTCAAGATGAAGAAGAGAAGTAAAGGCAAAGGAGGACGAAGAAGAGAAGGAAAGACAAAAGAAGAATGCAGACAAGGAAGAGAAGGAAAGGCAAATAAAGGATAAGGAGGACGAGGAAGAGAAGGAAAGACAAATGAAGGAGAAAGAGAACGAGGAAGAGAAGGAAAGAGAAAGGAAGAAGCAGAATGAAGAAGAGAAAGAAAAAGAAAAGAAGAAGCAGGAAGAAGAGAAGGAAAGGGAAAGGAAAAAGCAGACGATGGGCGCGAAGGATGAAAGGAAGAAGTACAAAAGCAAAGGGAGGGGATGAAGAGGAGAAAAGTATAACAAAGGTACATTAATCGCTACTGTATGTCATGATGTATTGTTATAGGTATTATTATGTATAGCAATTACTATGTATAGCAATTACTATGAATAGCGATTACTCTGTATAGCGATTATTATATATAACGATTAATGTGTATAGTAATTACTATGATAGCGATTAATGTGATAGTGATTACTGCGATAACGATTAATTATGATTTAATATTTTATGTTACAGGCAGGTCAGAAGAGAAGTAGAGTAATAAATGAAAAGCTGAAAGGGCGGTGTCAGTGGTTCAGAAAGCTGAGTGAATATCAAAAGAACCGATTACTAAAGATACACTTCGGCGGCCTTCTGGACCAACATTATTTTGAAAATTGCTGGAACACCATGACCCACCTGGTCAATAAGTGGAACCATAAGACAAACATGTTTCAGTTTGGGGGTTTTGAGATCACCATGACCCTAGAAGATGTGACACGGATTACGGGTCTTAAGTGCCATGGAAGTATTGTTCTAACACGGGATTTAAACTATAACCCAAGGGACAATTGCACGGCCCTTCTAGGAATGTCGATGGAAGAATGACGTGAGTGTATTTCTGGTGGAAGCAATTCGTCATTGATGAAAGTTTATTTTTTTTGAAATAAATAAGAAGGTCAGTCCATTGCATGTGCATCTGAAGCAACTGAACAAGAGTTGTGCGGCTTCCTTCTTTATTTTTTTGGACTTACTTTTTTTTTTTTGGTTTGAGAATAAGTTACTTATGGCTACAGTTTCTAGAAGACTTAGATGAAGTCGACAACTGGGCATGGGGTGATACTATGCTCATATAATTATACAGTCAACTTTACCGTGCGAGTAAGAGTACAAAAACCGTCGGGAGGTTTTGGCCATTTGTTCAGGTATTTATTTATTACATATTTAGTGCTTATAAACTAAGCTCATTGAAAGTTGTAGTATTACTAATATATTATTTTTGTAGGCCTAGACATGGGAGCATATTGTCACCTTGTATCCTCAGTGTGGCCCTGCAGTTTGTGGTTTTCCTAAGATCGGCCAATGGCTTCAATAAATGTCAAGGAGGAAAATGCTCAGTTCATTTTAGATGGGCTGCAATTAAATGAGGTAAATGGTTTAAAATCATTGTAATGTTTAGCATTTTTAAGTAATCATCGCTTTATGATTTTGTCTTCCTTAGTATAAATCGCTATCTCCTTAACATCTAACTTTCATTAGCGTAAATCGTTGTAATGTTTAGCATTTTTAAGTAATCATCACTTTAGGATTTTGTCTTCTTTAGTACAAATCGTTATCTTTTTAGCATCTAACTTTCATTAGCGTAAATCGTTGTAATGTTTAGCATTTTTAAGTAATCATCGCTTTAGGATTTTGTCTTTCTTAGTACAAATCGTTATCTTCTTAACATCTAACTTTCATTAGCGTAAATCGTTATAATGTTTAGCATTCTTAAGTAATCATCGCTTTAGGATTTTGTCTTCCTTAGTACAAATTATTATCTCCTTAGCATCTAACTTTTATTAGCGTAAATCATTATAATGTTTAGCATTCTTAAGTAATCATCGCTTTAGGATTTTATCTTTCTTATTACAAATCGTTATCGTATTTGCATCTAACTTTCATTAGCGTAAATCGTTGTAATGTTTAGCATTCTTAAGTAATCATCGCTTTAGGATTTTGTATTCCTTAGTACAAATCGTTATCACATTTGCATCTAACTTTCATTAGCGTAAATCGTTATAATGTTTAGCATTCTTAAGTAATCATCGCATTCAACATTTTGTCTTCCTTAGTACAAATCGTTATTGCATTCAACATTTTGCATGAATAATTATGTCTATATCTAAACCACAATCTTGATTGTATAGGTTGTGTGGAGACCATATGGGGATGGGGAGGACGAGGACGATGAGGTTGTTGTCGAGGCTACGAGACTGTATGTCTGGATATCTAGCTCTTTAGCAAATGTGAAGCCGAGTTGCAGCATGGTAGTCGAGTACTCCTACAAGATGGCTTAGGACATTTGATACCAAAATTGCCTGTGGTAGTGAAAAGGAAGATGAATAGTGGTGGGGTCAGGAACATGAATTGACACAAACGCTTCAGGAAACAATTAGATAGTTGAAACAAAGGAGGCGTTTGTGCCATACCATATGATTATAAAGAACGACAATATAACCCCAACTATTTCAAACAATATTGGCAATCCATGCATGAAAATTGACAGATTGAGGAGAAGCAACCTGAAAGTGAGGTCACTCTTATCACCGAACATGTCGTCTTCCAGTATAGACGTAACGTCCATCGTGTCCCTTTAGAGAATACTATGATTCCCTTTGTTGCAATACATGATAAGGAGCGAACACAGCTCCCAAAGGAGAAGGTATCGTCCGACTAAAGGCTAGCGATGCTAGAGAGTGAGAATAAGGAGTTACAAAAGGACATGCAGAATTTGAGTAGACAAATTAGGTCACTAGTTGAGATGATTACCAGTGGGTTTAATAAGACCAAGGGAACGAAGAGGCCACCGAATAAAGAGACTCCACCGAGTTCAAGAAAGAGACAATTTTTATGTCCATCTAAGTCGTCAAGTGCCAGTGAATAAACATATTATGTGATTTGTGTATCCCGATAATTCTATGTTGTAATTCGATCATTCTTTGTTGTAATTATATAATTCTTTTCTTAATAAGTGTAACATAGAAGTGTCACTGAAAAATCGACAAGACTACATAAACTTAAGTTTGTAATTATATAATTCTTTCATGATTTGTACTTAATTCTTTCATGATTTGTACTTACATTTGCTAAATCGTATAGCAATTATTGGCTTAGGATGAAAGTGCACTAGGATCGAGGCAACGAGCACTAGAGGGGGGGGGGTGAATAGTGCTTTTAAAAAAATTTCTGCGGAATATTGAATGATTTTGCAAATCTCAAAGCAAACACACAAAGAACACGAGATTTTATCCTGGTTCGGTCAAACCCGACCTACATCCAGTCCCCAAGCAAAACCCGCTTGAGATTTTCCACTATCAACCTTGTAAACTACAAGATCACACAGACCATAATCGGTCCCACTTTCAGTAACAATCCTACTGAAAGCAAACAACTCCTTTACACCAATGAGTCCTTTTTTTTACACAAAAGAAATAACAACTTATAATACAACCTATGAGCCTTCCTTTTGAATGCAAATGAGATGCAATTGGCTTTTGAGGTTGTTGAAACACTATACTCATGAATTTACTATCTCTCAAAGTGATTTAAGTGAAAAACTGAAGTGAAAATATCACGTGAGTGAGAAAACAAATACTTGAATGAATAGGAGTGAAAAACAAGAAGTAATTCAATATAATTCTATTGAATTTGATTTTTTTTTTTTTTAGTGTAGAATGCACTCATATTTATAGTTAAAATATTTCATACGTTGAGAGTATAAAAGGGTGTCAAAACTGTCCATTTTGAACGATTAAAACGTTTGAAAAATGAAAAGACACGCCTTTTTGAAGTTTCAGGAAAACGGCAAAATTAGTCGACTGAAACATCAGTTAGTCGACTAATAGTTAGTTATTAGTAGACTGACAGTTATCGTCGGTCGACTAATCTGTTAATCGAGTCGTTTGAAAATCTGAACTTTTGAAACTTAGTCGACTTGAGAAAAGTTAGTCGACTGATAATATCATCAGTAGACTGAAAAACCTTCTAGTCGACTGCTACTAAAAACTTCTGAAAAACAAACATTCTTTTCGGTCGACTGATAAAAAGCATTAGTCGACTGCTGCTAAATTTTTCAGAAAACACATGTTCTGTTCAGTCGACTGATAAAACCATTAGTCGACTGCTGCTAATTTTCTAGAAAACAGACATTCTGTCCAGTCGACTGATAAAACCTTCGGTCGACTAATTTGACAAAAATGACTTTTTAGAAAATATGGCGCGAAAGGATTAGTCGACTGATAAGTCTATTGGTCGACTAATAAACATGAAAATTTAAGAAAAGAGTTTTCTAAAAAGATTTTCAAAAGAGTTTCTTTTAGAAAAGTTTTTCTAAAGACTTTTAAGGTGAAATGCAACCTAAATATGCACTCTAAGTAAGGCTCTTACAAGAATCTAAGACTTTTAATGAATTAAACATTTTCACACTAGTCTTCAAGGATTCTTCACCGAATTCTTCAATTTCTTCATAGCCTTAGCTGAAATGCAGTTGATTCTACTTGCTCATCATCAAAACCTTGTACTTGAAGTATTATGTATGGCTTCATTGTCGTAACAATCTCCCCCTTTTTTATGATGACAAACTTAATCAAAGATGAAGCATTTAGATGCATAGATTGAGATTTTACTCCCCCTATTAATATGCTGCAAAACATTAAAAGTTAGCACATTTAAAGCACATATATCACATATTGATTGGTTTGCATTTTCATTCATCATTTCTTCATGCATTTAGAAATACATTCATTCACAGCTTTCTTTTTCTCTTAATTTTGCATTTCTCATGCAAAATCTCCTGTAATGTAATTGCTATCATCTTTTTCTCAAGATCTCTCTGCAATTTCAAAGTAATGCTATCTTTATCTTTTTCTCCCCCTTTGTCAGAATAAAAAAGAGTAAGGGCAAAAATAGCATAAGCAGAAATAGACTTTTAACTCGTATCTCTATTTTAAAACACGGCAAGAGAGTTCCAGCGTGTTTTGAAGATGCGCCAGTCACTGCAAAAGGATTCTGGCGTTTCAAGATCACGGCCAGAAGATTCCGGCGTCTCCCTGTTACGATAAGAAAATCCCGGCGATGATGGAGTCGAACGGCACTCTGAGGGTTTTTCGGAAGAGAGAGATGCAAGAGAGAAAGAGGGGTTTAAGAGTTTCGTTTTAAAAAAAAAAAACGAAAAGGTACGAAGTGAAACGATGCCTCTTTTTTTTTTTAAAAAAAACAGGTTTTAAAACAAATCCAAGGGGTGTCGGGTCCCTTCACTTAAATTTTTTTTTAAAAAAAATTAGTCGGCTAAAACTTTATCGGTCAACTAAAAAGTGCGACTTATTCTAAAAATATCATCAGTCGACTAGAAATATATCGGTCGACTAATATGGTGCGATACATTCCAGAAATATAAAACACCAGTCGACTAAAATTTTATCGGTCGACTAATATAGTGCGATTTTGAGATTTTGTTCAAAAATCAGCATTTTTATAAATCAAAAAACGAGCAAATACCTAGTTCTCTCCTAATTCTCATAAAATCTTCATTTTTAAGAGGTTTAGTGAAGATATCGGCATGTTCTTTAGTGGAAATAAAATTTAACGAAATATCTCCTTTTAACACATGATCTCTTAAAAAATGATGTCTAACTTCAATATGCTTAGTTCTTGAATGTTGAATAGGATTTTTCGAAAGATTTATAGCACTAGTGTTATCACAATAAATAGTTGTTGTGGAGTAGTTTAAACCAAAATCTTTTAAGGTCTGTTTCATCCAAAGTACTTGTGAACATGCTAAACTAGCCGCTATATATTCAGCTTCAGTTGTTGAGAGTGATACTGAATTTTGCTTTTTACTAAACCAAAAGACTAAGGAATTTCCCACAAAATGACAAGTTCCACTAGTACTCTTGCGATCAGATTTACTTCCTGCAAAATCTGCATCACTATATGAAACTAAATCAAAGGAAGATGATTTTGGGTAAAACAAACCGAAATCTGAAGTATCTTTCAAATAACGAAGAATTTGTTTTACTGCAGTTAAATGAGATTCCTTTGGATTAGCTTGAAATCTTGCACACATACAAACACTAAACATAATATCAGGTCGACTAGCAGTTAAGTATAATAGAGATCCGATCATACCTCTGTAGAGCTTAGTATCTACACTTTTACCATTTTCATCTTTATCAAGAGAAGTAGTTGTACTCATAGGATTCCTTCTTGATTTCGATGAGTTCATCCCAAATCTCTTGAGAAGTTCTTTTGTATACTTACTCTGATTGATGAAGATTCCTTCTTCAGTTTGCTTTATTTGAAGTCCAAGGAAGTAGTTTAATTCGCCCATCAAGCTCATTTCAAACTCTTCTTGCATAGCCTTAGCAAATTCTTTACAAAGAGAATCATTAGTAGAACCAAATATTATGTCATTAACATAAATTTGCACAATAAGAATATCTGAATTAAAATGTTTAATAAATAAAGTGGAGTCTACCCGACCAATGGAAAAACCAGATTGTTCTAGAAAATTTCGTAGTCTTTCATACCACGCTCTTGGTGCTTGTTTGAGTCCATACAAAGCTCTTTTCAATTTGTAGACCTTTTCTAGATATTTCTCATTTTCAAAGCCTGGGGGTTGCTTTACATAAACTTCTTTATTGATGTGTCCATTTAAAAATGCACTCTTAACATCAATTTGATATAACTTGAAGTTCATGTAACTAGCAAAAGCAAGCAACATACGAATTGACTCTAATCGAGCCACTGGTGCATAGGTTTCATCAAAATCTATGCCTTCTTCTTGATTATAGCCTTGTGTCACTAGCCTTGCTTTGTTATGAATGACTTCACCATTTTCATCCAGCTTATTTCGGAAGACCCATCTTGTTCCAATTACTGGATGATCCTTTGGTCTATCAACTAGATCCCAAACATTATTCCTAGTAAATTGGTTAAGTTCTTCAGACATGGCTAAAAGCCAAAATTCATCATCACATGCCTCATTGATATTTTTTGGTTCTAATTTAGAATTGAAAGCAACATTTGCAATATATTTTTCTAACTGCCTTCTAGTTTGGACACCACTCTTTATTTCACCAATAACTTGTTCATGTGGATGATTAGGAACTTCTTTCCAAACCGGTTGAAGATGAATATTTTCTTAAGAAGTACTCTCTATCAAGGGTTTTTCTTGAAGTATTGCTTCTTCTTCTTCGCTTAGAGGAATAACCTGCTCACAATTCTCATCAAATGCAACATGTAGAGATTCTTCAATACAAGATGTTCTTTTATTGAAAATATGATATGCTTTACTTCTAGAAGAATATCCAAGAAATATTGATTCATCTGATTTTGAATCAAACTTATCAAGATTATCTTTGGTATTTAACAAGAAACATTTACTACAAAAAATTTTGAAATATGAGATCTTTGGTATACGATCATAATACAATTCAAAACATGTTTTATGTAAAATTGGTCGAATAAGAACACGATTTAAGACATAACATGCTGTATTAATTGCTTCAGCCCAAAAATATTTTGGTAAATTTTTATCTTGAAGCATGGTTCTAGCACATTCTTGCAAAGTTCTATTCTTTCTTTCAACAACTCCATTTTGTGGAGCCGCTCTAGGAAAAGCAAAGTTGTGAGATATACCATGTAAATCACAAAACTTTAGAAAAGATTCATTTTCAAATTCACCACCATGATCACTACGAATTTTAATAATAAATGTAGATTTTTCATTTGTAATTCTTCTACAAAGTTTAGAAAATTCTGAAAAAGCATCATTTTTGCTCTTTAGAAAAATCACCCATGTAAACCGAGAATAATCATCTACTATAACAAAAGCATACTTGCTACCATTCAAACTTTGAATTCTAGATGGAACAAATAGATCTAAATGTAAAAGTTCAAGAGGACGTTTTGTTGAAACTATATCTTTAGCTTTAAAAGAACTCTTGATTTGTTTACCCCTTTAACAAGCATCACATAAGTGATCCTTTTTATATGGTATTCTAGGTAGGCCTCTTACAAGATCATTCTTGGATAATTTTGAAATAATTTTAAAATTAACATGTCCAAGTCTCTTGTGCCATAACCATTGAATTTCATTTGAAACAATAAGACATTTTTCATTAAAAAAGGGTAATTCATCTAGATATAGTTCATACACATTGTTTCTTCTTTTATCTTTAAAAATGATCTTTTTAGATTGAAAATCAGAAATTAAGCATAAATCATTTTCAAAAGAAACATGAAAACCTTTATCACATAATTGACTAATAGATATTAAATTATGCATTAAACCATCCACTAAAAGAACATTTTCTATCAAGGGAAATTTTGGATTACCAATATTACCAATACCTATCACTTTTCCCTTGTTACTGTCACCAAAGGTGACGGTTCCTCCATCCTTATTTTGGAGGGTAGAAAATAACTCCGGCCTTCCAGTCATATGTTTGGAACAACCGCTGTCCAATATCCATTTGCTCCTTATGTTGTGTACCTACAACAAAATCAGAAAACAGAGCATTTGACCCCTTTCTATTTTTGGGTCCATGAGAGTTAGTCTTAGGAACCCATATCTATTTGGATTTTGGTTTCCTTTGATAATAAATATTCTTTCTATAAAAGGATTTAGAATAAACATTTCTAGAATAATCATTTCTAGATGCATTTCTATTAGAACTAGAAAGTTTAGTTTTATGAACAAAAGGTTGAGAATAATGTCTTTGATTTTTCACCACATAGTTTGGTCTATTTTGAGTATCAAAGAAGCTATATCCCAATCCGATTTTATTAACCGAGCATCTTTGAGAACCAAAAAGTTTTTCTAGATTCTCTTGACCATTTGTGAATTTGGTCACTATAGAAAGAAGATCATTTGACTTTTCTTTAAGACTAGATATTTCCTTTTGTAAGAGATTGGTTCTAACTGCAATTTCTTTTATCTCAAGTGCTTGGCAAGAATTTTCCTTCTTGAGATCTTCTATTTCTTGAAGTAACACTTTATTTTGCGAGTCAAGAGTTAAATTTTCAGATTTTAACTCTTTATTTTTAGAACTATGACTCTTAAATTTAGCATATTAATCATTAAATGCTTCAAATAACTCATCATAGTCAAATTGACTTACCGAATCTTCTTGTGCTACAAAACACATGTTGGCGACTTCTTCATTTGATTCTTCTACCTTTGACGTACCTTTGTGTGTCACGAGAAGAGTATGCCAGATTTCATTAGCTGTAGAGCATTGAGAGATGCGATTGAACTCTACCTTGTCAACGCCACAATATAAGGCATTCATTGCCTTGGCATTAAGTGAAGCAGTCTTCTTTTCATCATCGGTCCATCGGCTGAAATCAGTTGATGGAGTTTGGTACTTTTCTGAAACAACTCTCCAGATATCGAGATCCATGGATTGCAGGAATATTGTCATTCTTACTTTCCAGTATCCATAGTTTGTTCCGTCGAAGAGAGGAGGACGAACAGAGAAGCTTCCTTCTTTGTGCTGAGATGTTGTAGTTGTCATGCTAGATGATGGTCAAATCAAAGTAATAGCAAACCTGTGCTTTGATACCAAATGAAAGTGCACTAGGATCGAGGCAATGAGCACTAGAGGGGGGTGAATAGTGCTTTTAAAAAAAATTCTGCGGAATATTGAATGATTTTGCAAATCTCAAAGCAAACACACAAAGAACACGAGATTTTATCCTGGTTCGGTCAAACCCGACCTACATCCAGTCCCCAAGCAAAACCCGCTTGAGATTTTCCACTATCAACCTTGTAAACTACAAGATCACACAGACCATAACCGGTCCCACTTTCAGTAACAATCCTACTAAAAGCAAACAACTCCTTTACACCAAGGAGTCCTTCTTTTTACACAAAAGAAATAACAACTTACAATACAACCTATGAGCCTTCCTTTTGAATGCAAATGAGATGCAATTGGCTTTTGAGGTTGTTGAAACACTCTACTCATGAATTCACTATCTCTCAAAGTGATTTGAGTGAAAAACTGAAGTGAAAATATCACGTGAGTGAGAAAACAAATACTTGAATGAATAGGAGTGAAAAGCAAGAAGTAATTTAATATAATTCTATTGAATTTGATTGTTTTTTTTTTTAGTGTAGAATGCACTCATATTTATAGTTAAAATATTCCATACGTTGAGAGTATGAAAGGGTGTCAAAACTGTCCATTTTGAACGATCAAAACGTTTGAAAAATGAAAAGACACGCCTTTTTGAAGTTTCAGAAAAACGGCAAAATTAGTCGACTGAAACATCAGTTAGTCGACTAATAGTTAGTTATTAGTAGACTGACAGTTATCGTCGGTCGACTGATCTGTTAATCGAGCCGTTTGAAAATCTGAACTTTTGAAACTTAGTCGACTTGAGAAAAGTTAGTCGACTGATAATATCATCAGTAGACTGAAAAATCTTTTAGTCCACTGCTGCTAAAAACTTCTGAAAAACAAACATTCTGTTCGGTCGACTGATAAAAAGCATTAGTCGACTGCTGCTAAATTTTTCAGAAAACACATGTTCTATTCAGTTGACTGATAAAACCATTAGTCGACTGCTGCTAATTTTCTAGAAAACAGACATTCTGTCCAGTCGACTGATAAAACCTTCGGTCGACTAATTTGATAAAAATGACTTTTTAGAAAATATGGCGTGAAAGGATTAGTCGACTGATAAGTCTATTGGTCGACTAATAAACATGAAAATTTAAGAAAAGAGTTTTCTAAAAAGATTTTCAAAAGAGTTTCTTTTAGAAAAGTTTTTCTAAAGACTTTTAAGGTGAAATGCAACCTAAATATACACTCTAAGTAAGGCTCTTACAAGAATCTAAGACTTTTAATGAATTAAACATTTGCACACTAGTCTTCAAGGATTCTTCACCGAATTCTTCAATTTCTTCATAGCCTTAGCTGAAATGCAGTTGATTCTACTTGCTCATCATCAAAACCTTGTACTTGAAGTATCATGTATGGCTTCATTGTCGTAACATAGGATTTATTATGTATCGCGATTTCTGTGATAGCGATTACTCTATATAGTGATTATGAAGTTACCACGATTTGTACTTATGTTTGCTAAATTGTATAGCGATTACAAGTTTAAGGTTTATTACTTATAGCATTTCCTGTGATAGCGATTACTTAATATGTTGATTACTCAATATAGCGATTATGAAGTAACCATAATTTTTACTTACATTTGCTAATTCGTATAGCGATTACTAGTTTAGGGTTTATTACTTATAGCATTTCCTGTGATAGCGATTAATTAATATGTCGATTACTCAGTATAGAGATTATGAAGATACCATGCTTTGTACTTACATTTGCTAAATCGTATAGCGATTACTGGTTTAGAGTTTATTATTTATAGTATTTCCTGTGATAGCGATTACTTAGTTTAGTGATTAATATGTGTAGTAATTATGAAGTTATCGTGATTTGTACTTACGTTTGCTAAATCGTATAGTGATTACTAGTTTTGAGTTTATATGTATAGTGATTTCTGTAATAGCGATTACTCAGTATAGCGACTATGAAGTTACCATGATTTATACTTACTTTTGCTAAATTGTATAGCGATTACCGATTTAAGGTTTATTACTTACAGTGTTTCCTGTGATAGTGATTACTTAGTATAGCGATTAATAGGTATAACGATTATGAAGTTACCATAATTTGTACTTACGTTTGCTAAATCCTATAGCGATTACTAGTTTTGAGTTTATTTTGTATAGCGATTCCTATAATAACGATTACTAGGTATAGTGATTATAAAGTTACCACGATTTGTACTTAGGTTTGTTCAATCGTTAAACAATTACTGATTTAGGGTTTATTATTTATAGCATTTCCTTTAGGTGCAAGGAACGCCACATAACATTAGTTTAGGGTTTAGGGTCTAGAGTTTAGGAAAATGCCATCTGACACGCTACTGATGTTATGCGACGTGTCATTCATTTACATGTACTAACGTCGTTTCGATGATACTAGCAAATGAAATGACGTCTTTTAATTAATGCTTAATGTAATTTATTTATTTGTTAATATTCTTTGGGAGTGATTTTTGAAAACTGGCGGGACATTAAATGACATGAAGAATAAATGAATGAAGCGTCACATAACTTCAGTAGTGTGTTCCATAAGGAACACAAGACGTTTCCTTTAAGAGCATGGAACAAGCGACATTTCATTTAAAGAAGAAAATGAGTCTTGCCTATAACCTACTTCGTGAGCAAATAACAGAAAACCCAACGTTTCCTTTAACCTCCTTCATCGCAAAAGCTGTATCGATGTCGAAGGACGCTGCGATTCAGTCAAACATCCACAAAAAGGGTACCTTTGATTCCTTTAACCTGCTTCATCTTTTTTATGTCGTTTACAATTCGTTTACTGAATATAATGCTATAGTTCATTTACTGAATATTCAGCTAATTTCAGTGCAACATCCATAAAATCAGGTGCCAGAAAACTCAACAAAGTGCTCGAAGAGAACATCGACCGGATGCGAAATGAATTTGCAGAAGGACATACTATCAATAATTTTGTACGTATGAAACCACTATCAGTTATACATTTACGTATGTCATAGGTATGTATATTAACAAGTGCATATTTGTTGTAAACAGACTGTACATGATTTCGTCATGTATATTCAAAGTAAGGGAACAACCATGTTGGTCTGCGTCGTCATCCCTTATCTTATAGTATATCGGTTATCTTATATGTTTATTTTCTTTTTTGATTTACTAATGTACCTTCGTGTTTTAAACTTACTATTATTACTGTTCCGTTCAACAGAGTATTGTTTGCCGAATGCCATACGCGGCTGAATTTCTAGACGGACTACAATACTGGGATAACGATGACCAAATGGCAGACTTTTGTTCAAGTGAAAAGGTTTGTGACATATCAATTTGTAAGATGTTAAATCTATTTAAGATCTTGTTTTGATTCTTAATATCGATTTCTAAGCTATCAATAGGAATTTGCATATATATTTAAGATATTGTTTTGATTCTTAATAACGATTTCTATGCCGATTCTAAATATTGATTTTTAATATATCAATAGGAATTTTCAAATCGATTTAAGATATTGTTTTGATTCTTAATATCGATTTTTATGCTGATTCTTAATACCTATTTTAAGCTATCAATAGGAATTTCCATATCGATTTAAGATATTGTTTTGATTCTTAATATCGATTTTTATGTTGATTCTTAATATCGATTTAAGGTATTGTTTTGATTCTTAATATCGATTTTTATGTTGATTCTTAATATCTATTTTTAAGCTATCAATAGGAATTTTCATATCGATTTAAGATGTTCTGATTCTTAATATTGATTTCTATGCTGATTCCTAATATCGATTTAAGATATTGTTTTGATTCTTAATATTGATTTATATACTAATTCTTAACATCGATTTTTATTGTATCAATACGCATTTCTATATCTATTTTTTAAGATATTTTATAATTGATTTGCAGTTATTGATTCCTATATTGTGGCAATCGGAAAAGCATTGGGTCTTATGTGTGTTGGATGTACGAAAATAAAAAATATGGTTATACAACTCCTTGGACTATAACATTGGTGTAGACTGTGACATTGTGCATTTAGTAAATTTCTATCTATAAGATTACTGCATCTTCTATCATGGCCCAGAATTTACTTGCTTTTGCATAAACTGCAGGTTGGATTTTTCAAAGACATGTTGGGTGTCAACATTATCCCGTGGAGGCTTCACGTCGCAGAGAATGCTCATTTACAAAATAATGGCGTCGGTTGTGGCATCTTTGTAAAAAAGTATATTGAAGCAATATACTATGGACGAGCACCAGAATTCACCGCTATATGTTGTACACTTAAAAATATTTTATTATCCTATATTATTGGTGACTACATTTCTATATTGGTCTGACTATCGGGTTTTTTTTCATGATGATATACGTGGATTCCGCACAAAACTATGCGAAAAAATTATGGATTTTCTAGTTGCAGAAGATACAAAAACCCAGACTGCAAGATTACCTAGAGAGCTATGAAGGACGCGAGGCCCTCAGAAGTAAGTGGAAGTCCTTTTCAACGTCTACCTGTTCTCAAGGATAACGTGAAGAGGGTTACGTTTTACTACTGAGAGAGAGAGAGATAGTAATTTTTTGTTTAACTTTCAATTTCCAAATTTTTTGTGTACAAACATTTGTAACAGATTTTGTAGACTATGTATACAAATTTTGTAAGACTGTGTACAAAATTCACATTGATCTATAAACCAAAATTATGAACCTGGCACACGTGTGTTGAATACGCAAATCGCCACAATGTAAATTCTGCAGGCACACGTTTCAAAATCATAATACAAATATCTTGCAAATCGACACATCTTATAAATCGATATAATATTGCATAATATATTACAAACCGATTTTTAATATCGATTTGTATGCTTATTCTTAATATCTATTTCTAAGCTATTAATTGAAATTTCCCTCCCATCGATTTACAAATATTGCTTCCTAACACGATGTCTACTATAAATTTATAGGATATTATATCGATTTTTGTGAGATATTATTTTGTTTGTTAATATCGACTTGTAATATATTATGCTGAATTGCTGCATATCGATTTGTAAGATATTATGTATTTTCTAGTGTCAATCTGTGAGATATTGTTTTGTTTGTTAATATCGATTTATAATATATTATGTTGAATTTTCGTATATCGATTTGTAAGATATTATGTGTTTTCTAGTGTCGATTTGTGAGATATTGTTTTGGTTGTTAATATCGATTTGTAATATATTATGTTGAATTGTCATATATCGATTTATAAGATGTTATGTGTTTTTTACTATCGATTTGTGAGATATTGTTTTGGTTGTTAATATCGATTTGTAATATATTATATTGAATTACCGTATATTGATTTATAGGATATTATGCTGAATTGGCGTATACCGATTTGTAATATATTATGCTGAATTGTCATATATCGATTTGTAAGATATTATGTATTTTCTAGTATCGATTTGCGAGATATTATTTTATTCGTTAATATCGATTTATAATATATTATGCTAAATTGTCGTATATCGATATGTAGGATATTATGCTGAATTGATGTATACCGATTTGTAATATATTATGCTGAATTATCGTATATCAATTTGTAAGATAATATGTGTTTTCTAGTATCAATTTGTGAGATATTGTTTTGGTTGTTAATATCGATTTGTAATATATTATGCTGAATTGTCATATATTGATTTATAAGATATTATGCTGAATTGTTTAATATCGATTTGTAATATACTATGTTGAATTGTCATATATCGATTTGTAAGATAATATGTATTTTCTAGTGTCGATTTGTGAGATATGGTTTTGTTTGTTAATATCGTTTTGTAATGTATTATGTTGAATTGCCATATTGATTTGTAATATATTATGCTCAATTGTTGTGTATTGATTTGTAAGATATTATGTGTTTTTTAGTATCAATTTTTATGATATTTGTAGTATGATTTTTATTGGAGAATTACAATAAAGAATTATAACATTACAACAAAGAATTATCGATTTACAACAAAAAATTTTAGAATTACAACAAAGAATTATCGATTTACAACAAAGAATTATATAATGCTAAACATTACAATGATTTACACTAATGAGAGTTAAATGCTACAACTATTTTGTAGCTGAAGAATCTACACGCAATTCTTGTGTTGCGTTGCTCACTTTTGAATTGAACTGAGTCTGTCATGAAACAGAACAATATCAGGCACTACATTAAGTTCAACAAGAAATGCAAACATCCTCCCAAAATTGTTACATACCAAAAGACTTGTCAAACTCATGCCATCGTTCCACTCAAATAGGTCGGGTGGATTGCAGGTTCTAACATTGTAGTGCATGTCTGTATGGTATTGATGCATGTTGGAAATTACACAAGTTAGATATTGATAGGTTACACCTAATATAATTTACATCGGAAGCAATATAGTATATTACATATATGTTCATGCGAAGGGCTTGGTTGCTTAGGGGTTGGTTGTTTCTTAGACATTTTCTTGCCAACCAATTTCAGTGCACCCTTTGTCCTCTGACGATTGCGATCAGAGACATGTTTCTTTTTTATACTCTTCGCTAGGTGAATATTTCCATCATAATCTACAATGTTTATGCCTGAGTTGTCGAAGATAATGTTTACACTTCGACACAACTTCTCGCAAGGGTCAAGAGAAGCGTGATTTTCACCTACGCTATTCGATCCTGTTTTATTTGATTGGTCTTCACGAGCTGCAACAGACTCATGGTGAATTAACTGCACTTTTTCAAGTAATTTTCTTGACACTTTTTTCATACATACATAGGCTTCTTCGCTTTTCGATGCCAAATCTACAACATGCATAAGTGACTTATATAGTTGTTAGTAATGGGAGGCTATGTGGTACTTCTCATCAACACTTGATGAACTGACATTATTTGTATCCAGCAGTTCAATCTTTGCTTGTCTCATCCATCTTCACATTATATATGACTCATGTATTTCTTATATTTTCTCTTGATTAGGTGCCTTTAATGCATGACGACATAAAATACCTTTAAATTCAAATATTTTGTATGTACATTTAACTGTTTCGTTGTCAATATTATACATAACATGTGCTTCTTGCTTTTTTGGATGCTCTTCACCCTCCCATACAACATGATATTTATGCATATTCCCATATTGTATACATCCTTCTATGTTGCAATTCATGACATGTATAACCTCCTTCTTAGTCCATTCAAATACAGTTAGTGTATACAGATCTGCAGGTCACATCAATATTTTCATGCCCAAAGTTACAAGGCGGGTGTTGAAGCATTTCACATCTTGTTCAAGCTCATTCTGTCTAAGACCATCTACAAATAATTCATACTGTTCTATGAAGCGAAACATTGTTAAACATGAATACAAGATTTTTTTTCAGTATGGCATGCATAGATTCAACTCTTTGTGTGCTTATCATACCTGCACAAAAGTATTGTCTTTCATATGCCAATGCCCACTTCTCTTTGTCTGCATATAAATGTTGTAACCACACATAGTCTTCAAGGTTGTACATCTGAATCATTTGCTTCTAATCAGACATAAAGATGACCTCGTCTATGCTCTCAAGTACACATTGTCTAAACTTTTTATCAAACCCTGTCTTCTTATTAAAAATGTGTCCTATGTTCTTTGCTGCATTTTGAAAGATATGCCACAAACATAGGTGATGATGTGCATATGGCCATACATGAGACACTGCAATCGCAATTGCATGATCATCATTTGTAAGTATAGCTCCAGGGTGCTTTCCATTCATTGCCTGTATAAATACTCTGAACAACCACTCAAAGGTTTTCTTGGTCTGGTCATACAAAAAAGTGTCGCCTAATATTGAACTTCGTGAGTGATGATTCACTCTGACAAACTATGCAAATGACCATTGTTCCGTATTAATCTTCACTGTCATATAAAAAACAAGCACATCATTAAAGCATTCATAATCTACTCTTGACTTTGAATATGCCCAAAACATACAGTTGCATTGCACTAAAGAAAAGGTAACCAACCAAAGAACATATTCCTTCATTCTTCATGTTGTCTGACCTCTTCCTTCTCAAGTGGTTTCTTAGATCTATAGGTGTGAATGGCATATTCTTGCGACCACCATCTATGTGCGTGCATAAATTATATGCCTTCCTTGGTGCAATGTCGGTGCTATCAGCAATTGCAGCATGCACTTCAATTACTTTACGATGTGACCTTAACATAGGAGTCATAAATGAAGCGACTAATTCATGGTTATGATCATTGATTAAAGTACGAACTATATATTTCTCATTCGGAAGTCTTCTTAACACCATTCTCGCTGGACAACCACATCTTGAATCTGGCTTGCTCCTTGTTGGATTTTCACTTGACTTCTTCCAATCTTGCTTAGAACAAACATATGCCTTTCTCACCACGACACCCTATGCATTTTTTGCCCAAGAACACCTTCTAACACTGAAGCCAAGTTTTAAGGCACAATAATTGTAAAATTTGTATGCAGCTTCCAAATTATTAAATTGCATTATCCTACGGGAACATAGTCAAGTGTACTATCATGTAGACTTGAGGTGCTTACACCTTTGTCAAGTGCACTGTCATCATCGTCTACCTTATTATTGAATTGCATTTCATCTGCTAGAATATTCAAGTCAAGAATGAATCCAATGCATGCACCCTTCTTATCATGTGCATCATTAGTGCACATATTCACTTCTTCAGGTGCGTCGATAGTACGTCTGTCCGTTGCTCCATGACTTTCCAATGATTAAGATACATCATCTTCACTGCAACTAGTTGATATGCTCAACACTGTCACAAGCAAAATATTAATTTGGGTTAGCCAACACATACGTTTACTAGGATTTATTCAAGATATATATAAAAACGGCTACCGATTAGTTAAGCAAGTCAAAGAAACGATTGAATGAATCAAAGTATTAAAGATTCAACATAATATCTTACAAATCGATATTAACAAACAAAACCATATCTCACAAATCGACACTAGAAAATGCATAATATCTCACAAATCGATATACGATAATTCAGCATAATATATTACAAATTGATATAAGGCAATTCAGCAAAATATCTTACAAATTGATATATTGCAATTCAACATAATATTATTACAAATCGATATTAACACCCAAAATAATATCTCACAAATAGAGACTAGAAAACACATAATATCTTACAAATTGATATACGAGAATTCTGCATAATATATTATAAATCGATATTAAAGCCAAAACAATATCTCACAAATCGACACTAGAAAACACATAATATCTTACAAATCGATGTACGATAATTTAGCATAATATATTACAAATCGATATTAACAAACAAAACAATATCTCACAAATCGACACTAGAAAACACATATTATCTTAAAAATTGATATACGACAATTCAACATAATATATTACAAATCGATATTAACAAACAAAACAATATCTCTCAAATTGACACTAGAAAATACATAATATCTTACAAATCGATATACGGCAATTCAGCATAATATATTACAAATCGATATTAACAAACAAAACAATATCTCATAAATCGACACTAGAAAACACATAATATCTTACAAATCGATATATGACAATTCAATATAATATATTACAAATCGATATTAACAAACAAAATAATATCTTACAAATTGACACTAGAAAACACATAATGTCTTACAAATCGATATACGAGAATTCAACATAATATATTACAAATCGATATTAACAACAAAACAATATCTCACAAATCGATATACATGTTACTACAACCGAAATTTGCATTACATTGCATATACTGAGTGAATGGACGATAATATCTTACAAATCGATATATGACAATTCAAACACATAATATCTTACACTAGAAAACACATAATATCTTACAAATCGATATATGACAATTCAATATAATATATTACAAATCGATATTAACAAACAAAATAATATCTTACAAATTGACACTAGAAAACACATAATGTCTTACAAATCGATATACGAGAATTCAGCATAATATATTACAAATCGATATTAACAACAAAACAATATCTCACAAATCGATATACATGTTACTACAACCGAAATTTGCATTACATTGCATATATTGAATGAATGGACGATACCGAATGGGGTAGAGGCCCTTGCACGCATTTATAACCAAGCATTCTTGTCAACAGATCTCACCGCTTTACAAATATCTTCAAGTTTTCAACCGTCAAAATGATAAAATCTACATGCAATAACAAAACAATGCTTTAATGACACTCACACTGTTATATGTTCTTCAACAATAGCATGATGACATGGAAAGGTACTCACCACGCTTTAATGGCACTTGTTGAAATGTTTGTGCATCATTGCTTTTTTTCATACTGCCTAACGTAAACGAAGAAGAAGAGAAGACTGTAAAAAGAGATGGCCGACAAATCCCCCTATGACGCCCACCAATGATCGAACCAATCGTTCGATTTATAGTTATCTTTACGAGGTAGGAACAAACCCGAAAAAGTTTTCTATCTAACACAAGGCATGAACGAGAAGGCAACCATGTGTTGTAGCACAAGCTAAAAACAAAGGTGGAACATGCAAATCTATTTACAAGGAGCGGGATGAAATTTTTGTCCAATGCATATCTATCTTACGATAGGACATTTCAGTCAAAAACATATCTACCTTTTTTATATGTTATTTTATTATAAAGTCATCATGGGCAACATTGGCATATGAATTATTGTGGGTCTCAAGATATTTCTCTGTACACACCAGAACACGCGAATTGGTGTTTCAGAGAGAACACACAACACCCTTCCCAGATGCCAAACTTGCGGGTAGATGCCCACAATATTGATTTTGATGTAGCTTAATTTCGAGGGTTTTCACCAATCAAGTTCCCTCCATTTAATAGCAACCTAGTTATTGGAGGGTCCTAGCATCTTAAGCACATGAACTCTAACCTCGAGAACGGTCTCTGAGATGATGGTCTCTCCTCTTTCAGTGTCTGTGCCTGGATTTCTTATATTCCATATTTTCCACAATAGGATCTACCATGCACCTTTCTAGTTTTTTGTTACCTGAGTAGTATCCATCTTTTCATTATACCACCACCTTAGCACCTGGTTTAGGTTCTTTCCACCCTTTCATTTTTGCCAAATAGTTCTAGCGTTTTCCTCCAACCATGATTGGCTACCAGACATGCATTTTACGAATAGCTGACTTGTCATCTCCTCCTCTTTGCAAAAAAGTGCACACCAACTTTTTAATGAGCTTAAGAACATGAAAAACAAACTTAAAATGCTATGACATAATGCAGAAAAATAGAATTTGGATTCAAGGTGAATCCAGATCCAAAAAACAAGAAAAAAAACTACAAAACACAATGTTGTTTTTTCAAAAACTCTGATATTGGATTGAGCGAACAGTCTCATTGTAATCGTTAATCGATCGATTGTTCTTCGAGGTAAAGAGTATTTTCTCCTTCGAGAGTAGGGATCAGCCGAATCAGGAATCCATGAACTTTATTTTGGGCGACAATGTTGAAGAAAGTTGTGTATCTTTGTAGTATAGACCTAAAAAAATTTGAGTTCTACTGCTAGAGCCATCCAAACTAGAGAAAATCACAAAAAAATGACAAATATAAAAACATTAGATCAATCAAAACTTAAAAAATATATATAAAATACATAAAATATGAAAAAAAAACTTGAAGTCTCACCTTGAGCTTAGATAACCCTTTCTACGATGTTGGCGAGCATGAGAACAAAAGCAGCGCGAGCTTGGCACAAATTCCAAAGATAAGAAACTTGGTGGATCTAGGTCCTAGACTAAGTATGGTGGAGACTTAGACTACGCTAGTTGGCTATGCCAAGTGAGCTACATTAATCAGCTAGGCTAGGTTTGGGTCTTTCAAGATTCCAGCAGTGACAAAGACAAGATCTGAAATAGGAGTTAGGGAGCACCCCTATTTATAGTTTTTTAAGCAAATCCATATATATATATATATATATATTATTTGTGTATCCGGAATCTATCTAGATGAACGATTGTTGGATGAATATGTTTGAATTAAAAGTTGAGATTTGTCCAAAGTTTGTTGCCTTGAATGAGTGTTTTTTAAAACAAAAGAGGTTTTTGGGAATGGGTGACCTTCCATTTTCGAGTGTTGAAGGCTAAGAGGGTGAATCCCGCTCATGAGGCACGCTGAAAAAGGGCGGCGGTGCATTAACAATAATTAGTGTTAATGATAACTAAGCTAATGACAATTTTGATAAAAAAAAAGTCCTCACAATAATTTAAGGTCCACTAACGATAATTCTTGAAAAAAAAATCTTGATGACAATCGAAAGTCCACTAATGAAAATTGTTGGAACATAAATTGTTGTCAGTGGTTCTGGTCAAAAGACCTAACAACAATTCATAAATTTTGAGTTGTCGTCAGTGGAATCGGGTAAAATTGGCCTGATAGGCTAACTTTCTTTTCCTATAAGTTTCTATTTGAGTGTCTATTTGAGGTAATTTTTGTTGTGTTTAAGAGCTAACATTATCAACTTTAATTCATATTGGAAGTACAAAATCATATTAGATGATTTTGGTGGTTAAAATTGCACTCAAATTGGGACCTACCTAAAAAATAGGTTTTTCTTAATAAACAAGTCACATTGTTTTGACTATAACTTTTTACTCCGATGTCGTATTGACCTGATTTTTTATTTGTTGAAAAACTGAAATCCTTTAGTTTAATTTATCTTATAAAAAAAACCTTATGGATGTCATTTTAGAGACTAAAAATGAAGTTAAAACTAGAAGAGCCTTATAACATACCAAAAACACTTGATTTTGTTGTCTCATGACATAAAATGACAAGGTCAAAATTTGTGTATCTAGAATACTGTAAGGCATGCATGTACATATGATAGCTCAAGATTGAGCTTTGGGAGTTAATGGTCCCATGAGGAACAAAAAGTACACCATGATTAATACATGCACACACCACTTGTTGATTTGCCTTTATAGGCAAGGTGCTCAATAGGTTGGTTTAAAGACACCAAAGCATTGTGGATGGGTTATGGAACATATTGTACAATTTAATTAAATAAACCTAAAAACTCATTCATTCACCTAGTCTACCTTGAAGAGGATAATTGGTACAACCTCGATTAACAGCTTCACCCCTTCGTGTACTCATCAAAAAGAACCAAGAACGACCAAATTGACATCAAAATCAAACTCTAGATAGATAAGAAGAGGAGGAGGATCAAGAAGAAGCTCAAACATCGAGTCATTACCTCTCTGATCTTCAACTTGTCTGAGGATAGCTTCGACATGATGTCTTAGATGTCTCTAGACATAGCCATGGCCGATCGACAATTAGGTGCGCCTTTGAAACCGAAAACCCTAACTGTGAGCGTGGGGATTTATTAAGGTTTCTTGAGGGAGAAGGAGAGAGAGCAAAAGGGTCATCGTGGGAAGGCAAAAGAGTGGGATTTTTTACCCGCCCTATGAAAAATTTGCGACCTTTTGACTTTTAATACTCCAAAGGAGCGTAATTAAAAGTTTGGTGGAACTTTTAACTACAACCCTTTAACTTTTAACTACGACTTCAAGCAACCATAGTTAATACTTTGTTTTTACCCATCATGGAAAAAGTTTGGTGAGATTATTAACTACGACTTGAAGTCGTAATTAAAAGTAAAAGGGATGTAGTTAAAAGTCCCTTGACCCATTATTAGCTATGGTTCTTTATTTAAATCGTAGTTAATACTACTTTTAACTATGACTTTCAGCAGTTGTGATTAATAATCCATATATATTACCTCTTTATTTTGTAATGTATATAAAAATAGTCACCATTGATGATAACCCAACCATATGATATGTGTCAAGTAATGTCTAGCGGTTCAATGGGAAGAACAAGTCACTGATTGATTGTGTTCAACACTTATAATTTTCTCATTCCTAATGTCATTTGCTCAAAACTTGTATACAGAGGTTGAGTTAAAACTCAACTCTTAATGAGATATATTGGCCTTATGGTTGGGGTGTTTTAAACAAGTTTAAACCCTTGATGTACTGATATGTATACGTGTGAAGATGGGGGTTGCCTTCTATGTGACTTAGACTTTGTCTCTAAAATACTCATAAAAGTATGATACAACATTAGACCATTAATGTGTATCTTCTATATATTGGTAAACATAATATGATTATATGAAGTAAAAGTGTATTACCATATCTAAAACATCAATTAGGAATCTCAATTCAAAGTCAATACTATTGGGGTCCTAGACTAATTATAACTAAATAACATCACTGTGGAGGTTCAAATTCAAAATGTACTTTCATTTTTGCATTGGATCTTCATGAATAGCCGCTTGAGTCTTTCTATAGGATTGATCCATATGAGAAATTGTTGTAGTTTTGTCTCAAAACTATTGAATTAGAACTTATGTTTGCCTACTTATTTTCTATATTTTCTTAAATCAATAGGGGAGTTGCATTTATGAGTATGGCCCACTAAGGGCATGTCAATTTGACTTTGAATTTTGAACTTTCGAAGTTAGACCTTGGGCATTTGGCTTTAAAATTCAATTTGGGTTTGGGTTTAGGTTTAGGTTTCGGTTCAATTCTATTCGATTTGGCTCGGCTCAGTTTGGTTTGGTTTGGTTTAACCAAAGTATTAGACTTTGACCATTGTTTTTGAATCTTGGAACAATTTTATCTCCATGTTTCTTACTGACCCATTGTGAGCATTGGCCGAACTGTTTTAAACCTTTTTATAATCTTCTTAGCCAATAAAACTCTTTTAACCATGATCACAACTTTTTTCAAGCATTTATGGTTAAAGGGTCCATTAGGTGCTCGTGTCTGTTGACTGTGACCACTACTCAAGATTTAAACCTTCTTGAGCTTGGTTGGGTCGTTTAGGACCAGGGTCATATCTGTTGATTGTGTCTAGCAACTGTGCTTCCTTTGACTACATGTTTTGGCAATTAAGGCTGGTTATTGCTAGTTAATGGGGTTTTGGCCTATCCATGCCCAGCCCTCTCCCACCCATCATCAATCGCAACTCTCCTCTTCTCTCAACTCTCTCTCTCTTCAGTTCCCTAGCTCCACTACAACAAATCTGGCCAACAGCAACCATTCAAACAGAGGGCAAAGCGAAAGAATTGCGCTATACCTACAGCGGCGGTTCCAACTGCCAAGGTAGTGGTATTTTGGCACCCCTCATTCTTGCTCCTTATTTGGGCGACCTACAGCGGCAGTTTGGACTTCCGTTGTCTCCTACAGCGAGCAAAGGGAAAAAATTGCCGTTGTTGGTGTTTATACCTACAGCTGCTGTAGGTAGGGTTATTTTTCGCCCCGCTACGCTCGCCTATTTCATTTTGGTGACCTACGGCTGCAGTTTGCCGGGAGCTGCTATAGGTAACCTCCGCTAAATATACGTTCGATCTACAGCAGCAGTTTTGAACTGCCATTGATTCAATGGTTTTCTCGTTTTTTCGCGCCTGAACCCTCATTTTTGGCGACTTACGGCGGCAGTTGCTACTGTTGCTGCATCCTTCCTCATTTTGTCGGTAACCTCGCTCAGGAAAATCGATCCTCTCTCTAAGTTAGGGCCATTGTGACTTGTGGTTTTTCTCTCTGCTCTGCTCATGGTTTTCCTCTCTGCTGGTGCTCATCCACTGATCGACCCTCTCTCTCTGATTTAGGGCCATTGTGACTGCAGCAACAAATTACAATAAACGGGTTGTAGAATGTCTCCTTGCAGCTGTAAGTTTCTGTTTTTTTTTTAAATTCAAAGAATGGTAATGTTTGCCCTTTTTTCATGTGTCTGATTGAGTCAACAGTTATCTCCAGAAATCTGAGGGCTAATTTTGACTAGTGTTGTTAATCTGCACTTAATGCATTATATTCTCATCTTACAAAAGTATTTTCTTTTGTCAATTATACGATTTCAGCCCAACTTGTCTTGGTTGAGATGACGCAACTTTAAGTCTTTAACTCAGCCATTAACATGAGCCCACTTCCACTTTCCTTCATATTTACAAGTGCAAAAATGAGTATGTCCTTTTATGGCAAATGTGTGTATTCTCATTCTGTTGCATCAAGCATATCCATTAATGTTCCCGCTGTTACATCGCTGGAGTGCAGACTATTAACTTTGGATATCTATTTATACATGAGAATTAGTTTAGCTGAATGGTTGAGGTGTGACTGACTAGGTATAGGTCGGAGTAGAAGAGCAAAAATTTCAAATGTCAAGTGTGTCTAGTTAGGTTGATCAGGTGTCTAATTTTTTTATATTTAAAAAACATGAATTTCACAAAGGAAAATCATCAGAAGAAATATTTTTCCAGTATATTTTGGTGGTGTCAGTTTTATTATTTAACATATTAGAACCAGTCAACATAGAAGCATTAATATTAAGCTCAAATCCAACCTTCTGCTTCTCTTAAATTTCCAAAAACATGTAATTAGCCATGACTTTAACCCACCTCGACTTCTAATATATTGAACATATTTGAACAATTTGATTTGGCTTCTGATTCAGCTTTCACATGGAATGGTAGGTTGCCTGATTTCTTCGAGGACCTTCAGATTACATTCGAGTTTCTTTCTTAATTGTTTTTTCTAGATTTTTTGCCTCTGAAATCGAGAATTTTTGCTTTGGTAGCACTTGAGTGCTGTGGTTTATGTGCAAAGGTTTCAAAAGAGAAATTATGGTAAGATTTCTTTTTGTTTTGGTTCATGATTTTTTCTCATGTTTCTTGTGTTTGTGTGTGCTTTGTTTGGACATTTTTGTTTTGGTTCATGATTTTTTCTCATGTTTCTTGTGTTTGTGTGTGCTTTGTTTGGACATTTTTGTTTTGGTTCATGATTTTACTTGATGTCGGCAACCACAGTTTTGTGTATTCAAGTGAAAGAGATCATTATGTTTGATTTTAACTTTTGTTGTTATATGCTCAGCTCATGGATACAAATAGAATTATGTTCTTGGAAGCCCTCCGGCTACTTGCCACCCTCCACGACTCTCTGTCTGTATGCTCTTTATACCCCCACTTACGTTTTCCCTATTCTCTTCTTCTTTTTTTATTCCAAAGATCTAATTCTCTCTTTGCCCTTTGTCTTGGATGCAGACCTAGGGCGTCTTTAAGAAGTTGCAGATTTTTTCTTCGCCCTTTGTTTTCGATGCAAACCTAGGGCGTCTTTGAGAAGTTGCAGATTCTCTCTTTGCCCGGGCATCTTTGAGAAGTTGCAGAGCATGAGGTTGGTTGCAGGCGTTCATCAGGTCCTTTTCCTCTTAGCTGATTTTCCTCAGTTATATCTGATTTGGTGCATCCATCAGATAAGTTGATAGCACCGATGTTCATTTTCTGTTATGTGTTGTGTTGTTATTACTTTGTGTTTGTTTGTTAGCACAAGCATCTAGATGTTGAGTGTTGACACCTTTTTCCTGTTTGCTTCCATTTATGTGGTTGCTTCCATTTGTGTAAGGTTCTGTGCATATTTATCTCTTAGCATAGTTGCTGATTTATACTGTTTTTTATTCTCAGTTTTGGTTTATACATGAACTTTGTTCAGTTTGGCAGTTGCACAACTGAGAGAGGGCGTGAAGTTAAAAGTTAAGAGCAATGCATTAGCACAAGCAATAGGTGTTAATGCTAAAACTATAGCTACTTTCATGGGCACCTCCACCATGCAATCCTCTTCGCTAGGCTTCTCCCTCACCGATCTTGATTCCCAGGTCGGTGAATCTCTCTCTCTCTCTCTGTGGTTTCAGATCAAATTCTTAGATTCCCATTTCCTCTGTTTGTTGGGTTTGAATGCAGATATTGGGTTCTCAATCACTCTCATTGCCATCCAGTATGCCCCTACACACCCACTTGAACTCTATCTTTCTAAGTCTCATTTTTCACTATATGACTTTTGTTTCTTATTGTGGGGCATTCTCCTCACTGTTCTCGTCTAATGTTCTCCCCCGTTTCTTTCTCTTTTTTTTTCTTGTCAAGCAGAGCCTGATGGTATCAACAACTAGTTTTCCAGCGAGGAGTGTAACACTCACTTCAGAGACTCAATTTTGGAGGTGGATGTTCAAGAAGAAGAAGTGGATAGTCTCGGAAATCCTTCTGGAGACATTAATGAGCAACAAAGGGAAGGTGGGGAATTGAGCAGGAGGGATTCGAGGGATGAGATTGATAAATGTAAGATGGTTTCAAAGTTTGTTGCTGTTGATGACGGCGATGACGACAATGGCGACGACAATGAATGCCTTATTGCTGATGAGGTATCTTCTCTCATGTACATTCCTTTCTATCATTTCTAGATTTGCAATATGTGCATATGAACGCTTAAAAGCTTAAATTTCATAGTTCTTATATACTCATTTTTATGTTTTTAATTTATTTAACAAACTAATATATTGTTATTCTTTTGGTTGAAATAGATGGAAAAGAGGACAGATGGAGCAGTGCTTGGCAGAGCTGAATTTTTCGGGATGACACATACACATTCAGATCCTGAGACACAACAAAAAATTGGATGTATTTCCTTTTCACATAATTTTTTTGCTGTTTTTCATATATCATATTTGACAGCTGGAATCTTGTTGCAGGATGAAATGGAACAAAGACTGTCTCAATAGCCTGAAGGTTCAGATGATGAGATTGGTCATGATGACACATTTGCACAAGTTTGGGAAAAATATCATCATGGATGCGTGTGCATGCTTGGAATAGGTTCAACTGCTTCTCAACTATGGGGCCCTCAATCAAGACAAGTTGAATGTACACGACTTGCTACTGAAGCATCAAAAACGGCTGTTGAAGCTGAATCAAAGCTTGATAGCCTAAGAACAGACTTTGAAGAAATGCAGAGAACAAATCTACAAATGCAAAGAGCTAATGAATAAATGCAAAGCACTAATAAAGAAGTGTAGATGGCTGGCACTCTTTTTTTTATCTTGCAAGGTCGTCTTGATCAATGAAACAACAAATGCAGATGTTCATGAATATAATTGCAGCTCAGTTTGGAGGCACACAAATGTCAAACTTCATGAATATTATGTAAAATCAATGTGGAACCCCTTCTAATCAGGTAAAATTCTAATGTTTTTATATTCTTTAATGCTAAAAGGCTTATATATATAGTTAAAAATTAAATTTTCCATGTGTTGTTATTGTAGATTATGGAGGGCATGGACACGGTGGATCGCCATTGAGCTTTAGCATTGATATTAGTGTCCTTTTTTTTGTTATAGTTGTGCAGCAGCAGGGATTTTGGATCATTGTACAGGACTATTGATTCTATTTTACAGTTTTGTCATTGTACATGCTATAGACTGAGAACTTTTTTGCTAGCTATAATGGAACTTTGATTTTTTGGGCTCAAACTCATTATATGCTTGTTTTATAACCTTCTTGTTGGTTTGATTAGCAAAATATTCCTGCGGTTGAATTATGATTTTTGATTTGGAGGCAGTTGATTAGCTAACTACTTTTAGACCGTAGTTCATTGTTGCCATGCTGATGACATAATGGGCCATCGCCAAACTCACTCAGGCCTTTGCTCAATAAGTTGCTGCCTCTGCCATTCCTCACACCCTAATTGGCAGTGAACAAAATTAAAACTCCATGCCAGAACTCTGAAGCCAAAATTTCTATTACCTTTGCTATTTCTTTTAACTGCTTATTGGTGTTTTTTATTAGCATTGTTTTTAATATCAATATTTTGAAAAGAAGTCGTTATCCACGACTGGGTTTGGATCTCGGATCCAAACCCAATTCGGTTTTATTTAAGTCATATGCTCATTAATGGTCTTTTGTAATTTAACCTGTTGTGCAATGGGTATTTTTGTACCCTAATACTTACATCTGCATATATTTAATGATAAGCTACAAACTGCAGACCCTGATTAGGGATTTTTGCAGCAGCCACGTTCTCTCTCCCCATTCTGTGCTGTTGCTTATGGATGAATGAAGGAACCCATGATTTCTATCATGGTATCAAAGCCACAGATCCAATCTTGAAGATCGGTTCCTCTTATGAGCATCAGGTAAAGCTGCTTTGTCTTCTTCTAAGGTACCTGTTTCCCTTCTTATTGATTTTATCAATTTCCCTCTTTATTCCTTTTGTCTTCAAATCTACCATCCATCCGAGATCTCTTCTTCCTCCTGTCCCCTTATTGCTCATATTGATTTCCCTCTTTATTCAAGCCAACGTGTTTCTCATATTTCTAAAACTCCAAAACTTGGATTTGTTCACGTTGTCATATTTTCCTTCTCTTGCCACATTGCCTACTATTCTTCTGTTTGCCTACTATTCTTTCTTTCACATTGCTGCACGTGATCTTATCCATCCATAGCTAAAATAATCATGCAAGATCAGATTTTGATCTATGCGTGATTTCAAGAGTTGAAAAGGATCACGTCAAACTCATTTGCAAATTGACGTAAGATCAGATTTTGATTTGGACGAGATCCCAGATCTGTCTTGATTAATTAATATAATCTTTGAACTCATTTTCATCTCTGTTTTGTACTGTTTGTCTATTTCCTCATAATTCTGAAAAGAAAACACGTTATTTTCAAAATAATGTACCTCTTATTGATTGAATTTTATTCAGAACAGATTCTTTATTGCACAGTTCCGATTTTCTGCCTCGGGTTTACCAGTTAAAAAAAAGGCAGGAATTCTCTGATATTAAATCTCTGTTCATATCCTTATTAGAATTCAATAGTAAAACCTTGCACTTCAAGACTTTATCCTAAAGCCTTTTTTCTTATTTCTACCTTGCCCTAAAGCCTTTTTCTTCTTTCTTTCCTGTTTTCAGTTTCAGTAGAATATGGACTCATTTTCTTACTCTCAATCTGGTCTTTCCTCAAAACTTTCTTAGTCAACTTGTGTCTGAGAAACTGAACAATTCCAATTTCTTAACCTGGAAGCAACAAATCATACCATTCATAAGAAGTCAGGACCTTTCTGGGCATCTGGATGGTTCTATCCCTGTTCCTTCAGAATTCATACCACAAGAAGACAAGAATGGTGAGGGAGATCCTTCTATTATCTATGTTAGAAATCCAGAGTACGTATCCTGGATGAAGCGAGATCAGGCGTTGGTTGCCTATATCACCTCTACATTGTCACAGGAAGTGCTTGTGGCAATTCCAGATGACTGCTCAACAATGCAATTATGGCATCGACTAGTTCATACATATTCTCAAGTTTCTCAGGCTAGAGTATTATTTTTAAAGGAGTTTCAAATGCTGAGGAATGACTCCATGACTATCATGGAGCACTTGAACAAGATGAAGACCATTACAGATCAATTGGCTATCGTGGGATGTGCAGTTAGTGACAAAGATATGGTGCAACAAACTCTGAGTGGGCTGGGATCTGATTACCATATGATGGTTACTTCCTTATTGTGTTTGTCATATTTACCTACATTTGAAGATCTTTTTGCCAAGCTTTTACAGTATGAGATGACCTTGAAGGGATTTTCTGAAGATACTCATGCTCACGTTGGAGCACACGATGTTCTTGCCACAGGAGTTGCCTATGGGTGAGGACGTGGTAGGTATGACTTTCGGAAAAGGGGGAGTCAAGAAAGGAATGGACTAGGAAGTCGTGGAATATTACCTACACCCAATGTTTCACCTAATTTGCAGAGACAAAGATCAATACCTACCTGTTTTCTATGCAATAAAAGGAGGCATATTAAAGCTAATTGCTGATTTAATCCTCAAAATAGAGGCAAACAACCAGAGACAAGAAAGGGGTCAGATAAATTGAAAAACAGTGGTGAAGTCAAGGAGTTATTATTATCTGCCTTAGCTGAATTGAATTTAAAACAAAATGATCAGGGCACTTGGTATGTCGATTCTGGTGCAGCCACTCATGTCACTGGTGATGTTGGTAAACTCCTAACTCTTGTTCCTTATGTTGGTAGAAATAGTATAGTCATTGGAGATGGATCTCATCATTGTATTTCTCACATTGAAAACTTTGTCATTCCTATGTCCAATTCTTCTCTTGCTCTTTCAAATGTCATTCATGCTCATAATATCAAGAAAAATATTGTTTTTGTCTCTAAGGTTGTAGATGACATTAATGCTTCAGTTGATTTTACTCATTTTTCTGTTCGTGTCAAGGACCTTCACACGAGGGAAACGTTCGTTGAAGAAAAATGACAAGGGAATATGTACGTGTTCCAAGAGAATCTTTCTACTCGTGCTCAACCTATTGATTCCACCTTGAAGCTTACATCATCATCTTCTTCAGTTCCTCCTGAGAGTGTTTTTAGCCTTTTTGAATGTATTGAGCCGAATCTTTGGCATGGACATCTGGGTCATTGTAGTAGTCAATTTATTGAAAAGCTTGTTTATGGCAGTCTTATTTCCAAGTCCAGTCTAAGTTTGAATGTCAACGCTAAAAAATGTTCTAGTGGTCTTTAATGTAAAAGTCATGTTCTTCCATTTCATTCTATTAATAAAAGAACTTCAAGACTGTTTGAAATTATTTGTTTTGATGTTTAGGGTCCGGCTCCAGTTCCTTCCATGTCTGGAATCAGATATTATCTCATCTCGGTATACATGGATTTTCTTTATGAAATGTAAATCTGAAACCTTCCGGTTATTTCAGAATTTTCATTCCTTTGTTTGAAATCAATTCTCTGATAATATCCTTTGTTTCCAATGTGATGGAGGGGGTGAATTCTCCTCAAATGACTTTATTAGTTTTTTCCAGACAAATGGAATAAGTAGGCGGGTGTCTTGCCCTCATACACCTCAACAAAATGGGATTGCTGAATGGAAGCATCGTTATATTGTCAAGAGTGCAATGAGCATGATGCATGATAGTAACCTTCCTGTTACCTTCTGGACAGAGGCCCACAGGCTTGCATAGGCCTTTGAATCCAAACTTTTTCTACAAGTACTCCAAAGAAAAAAAATAAACATTCACTTAATACAAATGTTCTCAATTATAAAACACAGACAAGATTTCTGGTCTACCCAGGAAATAGCTTACACTGATATGGTTTTACCCACACACATAAATCAGAACACACAGGTTTTCTTCTTATTATGTATCTATACAAGTAATCAAAAATCTGGAATACATTTCATGAATCTCTAAGCTAATAACCCATGCTCCTGTATGCATCTTAGCAAGTATGCATGCTAATGCTCATTCTTGAATCATACACCCACGATCTTACATATTCTAAAATTGGATCTGATTTGCGTATGAGAAAAAAAATGTGAATCTATCCTGATTTAGGGATCCACGAACAAGATCCTCAAAAGTACATATTTTTCCCAAAATATAGTTCAAAAGATAGGGCTATCAAAACTCTTATAGGAGTAAGTACTCAACTTACTTCTCTCTTGAAATCCCCTTTTTTCTAAAATATTGCACAGAATACAAATATGTGCTCCTCACCCTATTCGAAATAAAAGGAGAACCCGTACGAGCTGAAATTCCCCTAGCTTACTGAACCCAAATTCCCCCTCAAGGAACAATGTGAAGATATGAGCATGGAAAAAAAAACTCACCATTTAACCCCCCTATGATTCGACCCACTTAAAGCCCAAAAGAGAAAAAAAACAGGAATTTCAATATGGTTTTTCCCCCAAAAGATTACATTGAAATCCAGTTCATACCCATTTTCTCACCCGATTTCAAAAGAGGAAGAGCCCTTACCTTTTTCGCCGGTTTTCCGGCAATCTTTCCGGCGATCGGAGGCTGGAGGCACGGTCGGCTGGGCTGCTCCTTGTTGCTGCCGTGACGGGGAGATCGCTGGAGGTCGGCGATGGCTGCTAGTTGTCGCAGCTCACCGGCGACCCCTACTTCTTCCGGCACACCGAACTCGACAGAGAGAGGGATAGAGGGAGAGAGGGAGATGAGGGAAAGGAGAAACGAGGGAGACGAGGGAAGAGACCCCCCTTTCCACTCCCTTTTATCGACTGATCCCCCCCCTTTCCATGCCGAGATGGGTGGGGATCGGTTACGCCAGCCGACCCCCCCCCCCCTTTCCATCCTTTCCTCCTTTAGAAAGGGCAGGAATCGTGCCCTAGGCACGATTCTTGCTCTTTCCTTCTTTTAAAACAAAAACAGCCCGATATAGGGTTTTAAAAACCCTATCGGGTTACGGATCCGGGTCGGGTCCGACCCGGGTCCAAGAGCTTTCTTGTTTTTTTTTTTTAAATTAAAATTTATTTTTTTTTCTTTTCGTAACCTACCTGCTACAGGGGACATGACTTGGGTCCGAACCCGGGACCCGGTGCATGTTCACCTGATTACTAGGGTCCACAAGTTTGGACCTGCAACCCATTGCAAAGTGGATCCATAGGCTGGGTCCAAATGGATCCAGCTATGGATCCCTTGCATAAACTTATAAATCTTTTTATTGATTTATTAAATTACACACATATATATATATATTTTAAATATGATATAATTAACATATGGATCCTTTATGGATCTTGGATCCGAAACTAGATCTAGGCCCAATTTGCATAATTTAACTTATTTTAAAATAAAAATTTCGGGTTTTACATCCCTACCCCCTTAAAAGAATTTCGTCCGCGAAATTAGAATGTACTAAATATGAGTAGTACTAAAATCAATTATCACACGAGTATAATCGATTGACAACAAGAAGATACCTTAGACCAGATCAACCTGATCGTCCTGTGTAGTAGTCGTAACGGCATAAACTCTCCCGTTGGTCTTTCGTTGGCCTTGTTGTTGCTGAGGTCTCTGTTGTTGTTGTAGCTGCTGCTGCTGTCCTCCCTGAGCTGTTGGCGGGTTTGGACAGTAGGGAGCGATGTGCCCTGGCTGCTGACACCGGTAGCAAACTCCCTTGAACATCGGACAAAAACCCTGAGGATGACTCTCATTACATCTGCGACACATCGATTGGGCTTTCCCCTGTTGCTGCCTCTGCTGAGGTTGTCCTTGATGTGCGCCTTGATGACGTCCTTCCTGGGTTCGCTGCCTCTTGCCAACCTGAGTCTTTTCGCCTATCGGCGGGTCCTTCCTTTTTCCGCCCGAAGCATTCCCTCCATTCATGCCTCCCTTTTGTGATACATTCCTCGACCTCTCCCAGTCCTTGGTCAGAACCGTGGCTGACTCGATCGCATCGGCCAAGGTAGGAGGCCGACCTGACAGTACGCGAGCTCGTAATCCATCCTTTAGTCCGTGCACGAACTTCGACGCTCTTGCCTTCTCATTTCTGAAGAAGTTCGGACAGTACCTCTCGAGGTTCCGGAACTTGGTAGTGTAATCTACCAGACTCATGGTTCCCTGAGTCAAATCAAGGAACTCCCGTTGCATCTGTTCCTCGGCGTAAGCGGGGAAATACGTGTCCAGAAACTCTTCCCTGAACGTCTCCCAGGGGATCTCGTCCCAATCGGCGAACTTCACCCTTCGCAGGGTGTCCCACCACTTCTTGGCATCGCCCTTCAGACGGTACGTGCCAAAAGATGTCTTTCTGTCCTCAGGAACAGACAAGACGTCGAACACCCGTTCCAACTCCTCAACCCAGTGCTCCGCTGCCTCTGGGTTTGCCTTTCCTGAAAAGGAAGGCGGATCCAACTTCAGGAACTTTTCGAAAGAAACTCCACCCGCGTTTGGAACAATATTGACAGGAGGATCCCGAGCTGCTGCTTGTGCGGCTGCCTGCGCAGCCTGTGCCGCTTGCGCCATTTGTGCAGCCTGTGCCGCCTGAAGGTTCTGGGCCGCTTGCAACGCTTGTGCTGTCTGTGTCGCCTGAGCCGTCATAGTCTTCGTCAAGGTATGGATGGCTTCCATCATGAAATCCCTTTGCTCCTGCCAGTCTGCGGGAGCAGCAGTAGAGGACGAAGCACCTCTACAGGTATAATGTGACATCTACAACGTACATCCCTACCACAAATTAGACCCCTACTGATCCTACCCCCTTAGGGTTGATCACGAACAATAATTGTTCATGAAATCACACCAAGACTTTTAAATTCACAACAAGGAATATTAAACTATAATTTCAATCAATCACACAAAATTCACATACTTAAAGTAAAAGTATTAAATAGTCATACCAGTGAAGAAGACTGCTCTGGAGGACGAGTCACACTTGTCGACGCTTCAGGACAGGGCTCATATACCAAAATTTAGAAATTTAACACAAGAAAGATGATAAAAGTGTAAGTCTTTGTGGTGGCTCTGATACCAAACCTGTAACGACCCCAACTCCTACCTTTGAAAAATGCGGAATATTTTTTTTTCTAAGAGTCGCGAAAAACTTCCCAGAGACCTGGGGTCCCTACAGTTCCAATTTCAGTTGGATAACCACACACCACAAACCAACTTACATTTATCATTCATAACCAACCAACTGAACTCTTTTATTAATGAATCAATAAAAGCCATATTTAATGTCAAAAGTGAAATAGCAATTTGCAGAAAATAAGAAGAACTAAAAGAAAACACAAGTAGAGTCACTCTGTCTGTAAGTGAAGCCGTTTAAAACAAATGTGACCCTCGTATCCCTCAGAAGCGAGTCGACTTCACTGATCACCTGTGCCTGGGAAAAACCAATAAAATAAGAGGGTTAGAAATCCGAAGAATTCTGCGTACAGGTTTCCCTAATGAATCAAATAAGAAAAAGAGCATAAATAAGATCCATGTAATATTTTGAGGAATACGATTATACTCAATTCCTAAGTCAATTAACCATTCATGCATAATTAAACATTTAACAGGAGGGAACACGAAATATGTAACATTGATCACAACTTAATCAATAAGGCAATTAAATGCAAAAGAGCTCAACATCATACAATGATCAACATAAACAACCAAGTGAACATGTAAACATGCATGAACTAATGCATAGCAAGAATATGCATGATTTTTGTGCAATGCATGAACCATTTATTATCTTCCATTTAAGTTTTCCTCTTTCCATATGCATGTCCTATTAAATGTACACATCCTTAAGTTCCTCTTTTTAATTACAGTGGCCCTCGGATACACCAAACGGGTACAAACCCCGAGGTCAAGTACGGTTCCCGGGGTAACTTCACACAAAATTTGTATTTTATTACCGGGTTCCAAACTTAGCCCTCGACCGATATCAGGAAACAACACCATCCATCGGAACCTTGGAAAACAGCATCCAAAGTCGGGGACAAAAGGGAAAACAGCATCCACTGGCGCCACTTTCTTGGTATACCAAAACAAACTCACAGCTGTGACTAACACACCACTCCCGGGTAAAGTGGCGGGTTCTCCCTAAAACCGTGACCAGGAGAAGAACCTCAATATCGGGTTCAGGGGCAACAAAACGCAAACGGCGTTTTTGTATCCTCACGGTTTCCCCTAAACCGCAACATCCAAGATTCCCACACTAAAGCAGGGACATCAAGGAGAAAGTGAATTACACTGTTCTTTATTTTCTTTTATCTGGTTATTAATTCATTTCTTTTACATTTGCGAATTTACATGCAGAATTAATAACATAAGCTTGCACATCAGCATGCTAAGCTTTTCACGGGACCACAGCCCGTGACAACCTAGAACAGTACGGTAAAACATCAATCTCACAATTGATTTGTTGCAATGCATCAAAATAACTGAAACAGAGAACGACGGGTTCTCGAGGCTCATCCAACCCCTTATGATCCAATTGACCATCAATGCCTTCATAAGCAAAAATCATCAAGAGTATGTCACTTATGCATTCTTATCACACACTTTTCAATGCACATTCTTCTGCGACCAAAATCAATAATATTTTAATACATGAGCACGAGTTTCCATACCAACAATGCAATGCATACTTTCATTCATTGCACAATTCCTGCCAAATGCATGATTTCATTAATGAATTATTTCAGTTAAAACATACGAACACTCATGCTATTTTGATCTTGCAAAAGCACCTAAATTTCATATATGTACCTGCACAAGTAAGCCTGCTTGCAGCCACAATTTTGAATGAGTATCACACAACAAGTTCATTCACATAAGGAAAAGCACCCCTTTTGTATGCATATGATTAAGCCCAATATACTTAACATAATCTGAAATATTTGCAGGCATAGCCTAACCAATTCATTTTTCATAAACAGAGAATTTGGGTCTGTCCAATACCAAACTGCATATATATTATATATATATATGTATATATATATGTTTTTTTTTTAAAAGGGAGATTGCTCCAGCACCCAGCTGACAAACAGTCGGCTGGGACTCGGCTCCAGCCCAGCTGACTCGGTCGGCTGAGCTTGGCAGTTATCATACACGCCCAGCTGGGCCAGTGAGCACCCTGCCAAGGCCTGGCAGAATGCTGCCCAGCTTGCACCAGTCCAACCGGGCTGGACTAGGCCTGACAGGGCCTGGCATGCCCCAACCGACCCACTCGGCTGGGCTGCCAGGTGTCCAGCTGGTACGAAGATGGGTCTGGTTCAGCCTGACCAGCATCCATCCTATGATGTTCAAGGAAGGGATTTAAGTTAACAACGAATAAGTATGAACCATACAAAAAAAAAATGCTATATGTCTAGAGAAATAATGCAACTTAGCCTTTGATATTAATGTACAAAACAAGTTCAAGAAACAAAGTTAGAAAATATGAGACAACCAAATAAAACAGGAAATAACCATGCCAAACGAATAAATTAAACATGTAGAGATAAATTCCTGACTCAAACAAAATAAAAGATTGTGAATAACATAAACTGGGAAGATGCACTATAAACCGATGGAAATAAGTATCAGTGCCAGGTCAGTCCTGCACAATAGATCAACCCATTTGTTTCCAAAACTGCTACTTTTTAATATGTGATCTAAAATGAGGTGCTCCAATGACATTCACCATGACCAATCATGCACACCTGACACGAAACCATGACAACTGTTGTGGATTCACTTCATAGCCCCACAGGCTTGCATAGGCCTTTGAATCCAAACTTTTTCTACAAGTACTCCAAAGAAAAAAATAAACATTCACTTAATACAAATGTTCTCAATTATAAAACACAGACAAGATTTCTGGTCTACCCAGGAAATAGCTTACACTGATATGGTTTTACCCACACGCATAAATCAGAACACACAGGTTTTCTTCTTATTATGTATCTATACAAGTAATAAAAAATCTGGAATACATTTCATGAATCTCTAAGCTAATAACCCATGCTCCTGTATGCATCTTAGCAAGTATGCATGCTAATGCTCATTCTTGAATCATATACCCACGATCTTACATATTCTAAAACTGGATCTGATTTGCGTATGAGAAAAAAATGTGAATCTATCCTGATTTAGGGATCCACGAACAAGATCCTCAAAAGTACATATTTTTCCCAAAATATAGTTCAAAAGATAGGGCTATCAAAACTCTTATAGGAGTAAGTACTCAACTTACTTCTCTCTTGAAATCCCCTTTTTTCTAAAATATTGCACAGAATACAAATATGTGCTCCTCACCCTATTCGAAATAAAAGGAGAACCCGTACGAGCTGAAATTCCCCTAGCTTACTGAACCCAAATTCCCCCTCAAGGAACAATGTGAAGATATGAGCATGGAAAAAAAACTCACCATTTAACCCCCCTATGATTCGACCCACTTAAAGCCCAAAAGAGAAAAAAAACAGGAATTTCAAGATGGTTTTTCCCCCAAAAGATTACATTGAAATCCAGTTCATACCCATTTTCTCACCCGATTTCAAAAGAGGAAGAGCCCGTACCTTTTTCGCTGGTTTTCCGGCAATCTTTCCGGCGATCGGAGGCTGGAGGCACGGTCGGCTGGGCTGCTCCTTGTTGCTGCCGTGACGGGGAGATCGCTAGAGGTCGGCGATGGCTGCTAGTTGCCGCAGCTCGCCGGCGACCCCTACTTCTTCCGGCACACCGAACTCGATAGAGAGAGGGATAGAGGGAGATGAGGGAAAGGAGAAACGAGGGAGACGAGGGAAGAGACCCCCCTTTCCACTCCCTTTTATCGACTGATCCCCCCCCTTTCCATGCCGAGATAGGTGGGGATCGGTTACGCCAGCCGACCCCCCCCCTTTCCATCCTTTCCTCCTTTAGAAAGGACAGGAATCGTGCCCTAGGCACGATTCTTGCTCTTTCCTTCTTTTAAAACAAAAACAGCCCGATATAGGGTTTTAAAAACCCTATCGGGTTACGGATCCGGGTCGGGTCCGACCCGGGTCCAAGAGCTTTCTTGTTTTTTTTTTTTTAAATTAAAATTTATTTATTTTTCTTTTCGTAACCTACCTGCTACAGGGGACATGACTTGGGTCCGAACCCGGGACCCGGTGCATGTTCACCTGATTACTAGGGTCCACAAGTTTGGACCTGCAACCCATTGCAAAGTGGATCCATAGGCTGGGTCCAAATGGATCCAGCTATGGATCCCTTGCATAATCTTATAAATCTTTTTATTGATTTATTAAATTACACACACATATATATATTTTAAATATGATATAATTTACATATGGATCCTTTATGGATCTTGGATCCGAAACTAGATCTAGGCCCAATTTGCATAATTTAACTTATTTTAAAATAAAAATTTCGGGTTTTACAATCTTGCCCTCATACACCTCAACAAAATGGGATTGCTGAATGGAAGCATCGTCATATTGTCAAGAGTGCAATGAGCATGATGCATGATAGTAACCTTCCTGTTACCTTCTGGACAGAGGCTTTCCATTCAGCGGTTCAAATCATAAACCGATTGCCATAAATATCTTGGAAAACAAATCACCCTATTTTTCTTTACATAGTGTTCATCCAAATTATCATGATCTGCGGGTATTCGAGTGTGTATGTTATGTTCATGTTGATAGTTCAATGCGGCACAAGTTTCAGGATAAGACTTTGAAGTGCAGATTTATGGGGTATGCTGATGATTATAAAGGGTACAGATGCTATGATCCCATGAGTAAGCATATCAAAATATCAATGAATGTTGTATTTGATGAATTAAATTTTGACCACAATGCTAACACTTCTCCTGAAATTGAAGTTTATCACCCCTGGTTGAACTCTGATATCTTTTCTAGTATTAAGGATGTTTGTCCTACAGCATGCAATCAAAGAGATGAGAGAAACATGTCTGATGCTGCACAAAGGATTCAAGAAAGTTTCACTTCAGAACCACTCTTGGCTCCTAAAAGGTATAAAGGCATTGTTTACTCTCGACGTGAGAAGGAGACTCTTTCCAATTCTAATAAGGAGATGAATTCTTCTTCTGCTTCTGTTCCATCTTCTGTTTCCAAAAGATCTACTCGACCTAGACATCCTATTGATAGGTGGGTTAGTTATGAGAATTTCACCATGGATTTTCAACTCTTCTTAACCTCTTTAGGAAAAGAAGATCAGCCCACAACATTTTATCAAGCAACAAATTCTAAAAGATGGATTGAAGCGATGAACGAAGAAATGGAGGCTCTTCATGAATGTGGCACTCTGGAGATTGTTCCCAGACCACACGATCAAATGTGGTTGGGTCCAAGTGGGTGTATAAAATAAAATATAAGATGGATGGCATTATTGAGCGATATAGGGCTAGACTGGTTGCCAAGGGCTTCACTCAGGAACAAAGACAAGACTATGATGAGACCTTCAGTCCGGTTGTGAAAATGGGCACTATTCGAATCATACTATCATTGGCTATTGAGCATCAGTGGATTATCAGTCAACTGGATGTGAAAAATGCTTTTCTACATGAAACTCTGAAGGAGGAAGTGTACATGGAGCAACCCATTGGGTACGCAAAAGGGAACTCCAAAGAATATGTGTGTAGGTTAAAGAGAGTTATATATGGTTTGAAGCAGGCTTCTTGATCTTGGTTTGACAGTTTTTCTCTTGAAATAGAGAAATATGGCTTTAGTTGGTCTCTTCTTGATCATTCTCTTTTCATATGCGAATGTAAAGATATAGTTATCTTGTTATTAATATATGAAGATGACATCATCATTACAAGTAAATCTAATGAACATATTGAGCAGGTCAAAGAACTCCTGAACCACAGATTCAAGATAAAGGATCTTGGTAAACTGCGATATTTTCTTGGAGTAGAAGTTGACAAAACCAGTGTTTTAAAACTCGCTGAGTCAACTCGTTGACTCGGCTGACTCGGCTCAGCTCGGCCCTCCAGCGAGTCAACCCGGCAAGGCAAACTCGGTTTGCCAAAACTCGGGCTTGACTCGGCCTGACTCGGGCGAGTTCTGGGATGTTTGAAATTTGTTTTTTGAGTTTCAAATGGTAATGATATATTTACATATATGCAGTCTACTGTTTACTGTCTGTACAATCTAGTTGAAAAATCATAGATGAAAGTTGCATCTAAGCAATCTGACCTCATATATGTGTTCAACATGGTTTATTTGCTAGGAATCACACCTTTATCATATTTTTTTATGTAAAAATATGTTTTTTTGAGTCATGAAATTTTGGCATATTGTAGGCCATTGATTTGTGAAGCCCTTGAGAAACTTGCTTACATGTTGACAAACTATTTGAAAAAAAAAATTGTGTTCTAATAGATTGTATGTACAATTGACTGTGTAAAAACATACATTGAAAAACTTACTCTATTGGCAAAACTAGGAGATTTTTGTATGCATTTGCTTTTGTCAAATAAAAAATGGTCTATTTTGCAGTTTCAGACCTTGTTTACCTCAAAATTGGGATTGATATGAAAAATCAGATAAACTGTTGAAATGGAGAACCAGGTCTTGAGTAAGGCTAAAAGAGTCTAGTACTTTCTGCAAGCTGATGAAATGGTTTGGGAGTCGGGACTTAAACTAGCAAAATTAATGAATTTTTGCTTGTCGTGACCAACTATTCTATATCTAATAAACTTTTAATCTTTAAACTCCCAGATTTCTGTGGCACATGACAAATTGACTGTCAAAGTGCTTGTATAGATATCAAATTCAATTATTCAAGCAAACCTCTATAGCTCTTTGCAGTTGTTTTTATATTCTTACAGACATTTGGAGACTGTGTTTACTCAAAAACATGGTTTCAGACAAATTATATATTGTTTTTCTTTTAAAATCAAAAGTTAACAAAACTCGGTCCGAGTCACCGAGTTGACCCACTGAGTCACGAGTCAATAAAGAACGAGTCGAGTTCCGAGTCACGGGTTTTAAAACCTTGGACAAAACTACTGAAGGCATGACACTTACTCAACATAAGTATACTATTGATGTTCTCAGCAAGGCAGGTATGAAAGATTGCAAACCTCTAAGCACACCCAGAGTACTTCGTCAGAAACTTAGTTCCCAAGATGGAGATTTGTATGAGGACCCTACAGGATATCGCAGAATAGTAGGGATGCTCCAATATCTTACCTTTACTCGCTCTGATATTGTCTATTCAGTCAATCAAGTATCTAAGTTTATGCATGAACCGCATATTGGGCATATGGAAGCTGTTAAACGCATTCTTCGATATTTGAAGGGAACTGTCAGGGATGGTCTTCTGTACAAAAAGAGTATGAATGGACGTCACATGCATGAACTTCTTGTTTACACAGATGCAGACTGGGCAGGAGATCCAGACGAGCGTAGGTCAGTCTCAGGATATTGTGTTTTCGTTGGCCTAAATCTTGTCTCTTGGAGCAGTAGGAAACAAAGGGCTATTGCCAGGTCGAGCACAGAAGCTGAATATAGATCAATGGCAGTTGCTACTGCCGAAGTAACATGGATTAGACACCTGTTGACAGAAGTAGGAGAAATGATATATAAATGTACTCTCTTATGTGACAATCAAAGTGCCATCAACATTCATTTAATCCTATCTACCACAGTCGTGCCAAGCATATTGAAATTGATCAACATTTTGTAAGACAGAAGGTCGAAGAGAAGGAAATTGAACTTGAATTCGTTCAGACTGCTGATCAAGTTGCTGACTTGTTTACAAAAGGGCTTATCAAGGACATATTCTGGTTGTTCATGATTCAAAACCATGTACAACTTGAGCGAGGATGAAAAGAAGTCGTTATCCACGACTGGGTTTGGATCTCGGATCTAGACCCAATTCGATTTTATTTAAGTCACATGCTCATTAATGGTCTTTTGTAATTTAATCTGTTGTGCAATGGGTATTTTCGTACCCTAATACTTACATCTGCTTATATTTAATGATAAGCTACAGACTGCAGACCCTGATTAGGGATTTTTGCAGCAGCCACGTTCTCTCTCCTCATTCTGTGCTGTTGCTTGTGGATGAATGAAGGAACCCATGATTTCTATCATATTCATGGTGGGTGGGTGAGGCACTTGGATGATCAGCAAGGGAAGTGTTGTATTTTTAACAGCACAGTCATGGAGGACCAACCTTTGTCCTTCTCTTATCCTATGTGCAATATACTTGTATGCATACACACCCATCTAGCTTTCTTTGTTTTGCAGTTAGTCCTATGTATTTCCTTCTCTTGTCATGACGATACCAAGGTAAAACCACTCTTTCCTTCATCATGAATATTGTTGTTGTTGTTATTGCTGCCACGGTTTCAAAGTTTTTATTGTTATATTTTCATTTTCTTAATGAATGCAATTTTGTTACTCTTTTTCTTATAAATTGCTTCTCTTGCATGCAATAGGCTTCTCTTGCATGCATATTAGTTCATGTTGAATGGATGAGCCATGTAGAGGCCTCACATAAACCTGTATGTATGTGCAACTATGATTTTTGCAGGTCCTAACAGAAGTGGGTTTTGATAAACACATTCCTCATATATGTATATATCTCTCAAACCTACACTCATCCTTTTCAGAAGTTCCCATGTCATACCCTTTGTACCTGTGTCATAACCTATGTCACACGGACTCGGCTCCAAGGTCGACGCACCCGCGTCGACACGCACCGACACGGGTGCGGCTCGGACTCAGTCAACCCGACCCTGGGTGCAGTCAACGCACCCAGGGTCATTTTGGTCCATTTTTTTGGATTTTTTTTTTTTTTAAATAAAAAATTCTGGGCTACAGAATTTAAAAAAAAATCCCTGAATCAGGCTTCACAACTCATCACCTGTCCTCTAATGGGCACAACTTTGACCGAGTCTTATATATATATATATATATATATATATATATATAGCTGAGTCCCCGTGTCCAAAATTTTTGAAATTGCGCCGCACCCGCACCCGCACCCATGTGACATAGGTCATAACTCATACCTGTACCATGTACCTTTGTGATGTAGGCTGCCACTCTCTGTGTGCATCGTGCATATCTTTTGCTTCATGAGCTGTTGAACAATGAAAATAGTATCCCAGCTCAAGCTTCTTGCAGTGCTTCCTGCTTCAATTTGGAACATAACAAATTTGTGACTGTAAAATCACCAAACAATTCTATTTCCACTATACAGTTGGTATTTTTTTTCCTACTCCAAAACTTAGAAATAAAAAACTGGAAATATGCAAATAAAGAAGCATTTTGTTGCTGTTTGCTTATTGCACACTCATATCTGAATCCTGAAGTTCAATCTCTAATTGTGTTGATGTTAGCTCCTGAATTATTGACTTGACATTTGTGAACCATTTCAAAGTATATTGAAAAATTCTGAAAGCTTGTGACATTTAAATATATATCATGCATCTATCTTCACTTGCATGGGTTTCCTTTGTACATGATGAAAATTGGTCGATGGTGAGAATTCTTACTAGAAGGAATTTATGCCTTTTGTTCTTCTTTGTCTCATAGGTCCACTGTGCCAGGCAATTTTATGAAAATTTGGTACCAAGTTTTACCATTTATGAGGTTGACTGTCCGGACATTTGTTTTCGTAAGTTCACCGATGACAGCTTATACCTGATAAGCTTCAGCAGGAATCAGCAAGACTTGATTGTTTATAGACCAACATGTCCATCATTTTCTTGCAAGGAAGAGAACTGTTATTTGCAAGATCTACCTCCAAAAGCTAAGAAATTTGGGAGCTTTTTCATGCAACTCTACAGTTTACAACTTGCTTCCAGCAATGAGCTTATCTGCAAAGATTTTTTTTCTTTACATGGAGAGTAACCAATTTGGTTTATTTGCAACTTCAACTGCTCTAAACCATGATGCACCTGTTACTGAATGAGCAATTAGTGGCATCCCGACAATTGGGAAGATAACATTTTACCTTGTGAGGTTTGTTTTGGAGTAGCTTTCTCCTTGTTGTGCAGGATCCTAGCCACATCTTTACTTTGTTACTGCTGTTTCTTGTGAACTTTTCAGCTTTTAGATATTTGATTTGTACTCTTCATCAGATTGCTGTGATGCGTGGTTCTTACTATTTTTTGGCATGCTTGAATTTATTTCTTGTCACTTACAATCTTTCTTTTATGGCATCAGATTTGAGGATGGAGTCATACTGGATGAGAGGGTTTTCCATAATGATTTTGTGATCTTGGGTCACAGCAATGGAGTTTTTCTCTATGATGATTTGTTATCTATAGTCTCAATCCGTTACCAGACAATACACATTTTTCATATTAGGGTCTGTAGAAACCTTGTGGATGTGCAAGTTATTGGGTCATTTTGTCGAGAAGATGATGAGCTTTTTCTCAGGTCTCATGCTCAGGCAAGTAAATATATATATATATATATATATGTTGTTCTAATTGATTATTTGGTATCTTTAGTTAAGAACAATATACTTGTTGATTTACATCATAATCACCTTAAGTTTCAATCTCTTCAAATTTAGTTTGGTGTTAGTTTCTTTATATGAAAAATGGAGATGAATTTGGAGAATGCATGACTATCTGATTGATGCCTATCTCTTGATCTAGAGTTTCAGTAGCTGAACTAAAAGTTTCTGATAAATTCAGAATGAACTTCAAACTTATACGTTTCCAGCCACTACTTTTGAAATGCATAAGCTTTATGATGAACTTTTGTAGTTGCAGTTCTAGATAATAGCACCCAAAATGACCATAGAATAAGCAATGTGTGTATGTGCCTCGAATACAAGTGCATATTTCGTGGAATGTGATTGTTTTCTTGATGTTCACTTCTTGTTTCCCTGAGTCTAATGTTTTCTGATTTGGTTTAGTGAATTCAAAAAATAGTGTGCTCTCTTATGATGCATACAGGTTCCTACAACAAATCCAGCCAATGTTTTGAATCAATAGTGGCAGTTTATAAGGGCTGCTATAAGGTGCCAATAGCAGCAGTTTAAACTGTCTCTGTTGGTACTAGTGGCAGTTGCAGATTGTAATGAAAAGAGGCGGAAGCACCAATAGAGCGAAAGACACTCTTTAAGAGTGACCACAAGAGCCAAGAACACAAGCACTAAAAGTGCACACACAAAACTCTCGAAAGTAGAAAATGACTTAAAGTCATAAGTTGGATATTATTGAAGAAAGGAAAAGAAGGGTGAAAACCCAATACATTTACAAGGGGGAGCCTCCTCTATATATAGAGGAGGAGAGCATAAAGGAGGACCATAAAGGGGGCTCCCTTCTAGTCGTTGGGAGCCCCAACGGTCATAAATATGACTGTTGGGGCCCCAACGACTAGATAGGTGGGGCCCCTTATGGTCCTAAAAAGTAGAAACTGAAAAAGTAAAAAGGAAAAAGAAAAAGGGGAAAAAGAAAGAAAAAAGAAAAAAGTAAAAAAAGAAAAGGTATAAGTGGAATTACCAAAACACCCCTATCGGGTTTTTGGTTTATACAAAACAGAAAAAATATATTATGTATATATACATATATACGTATATATACTTATATATATATATATAAGAATGTATATATATAAGTATATGTATATATATATTTATATATACATAATTTAACACAGATTGCCACTGTAGTGTAACATCGGCAATTATAAACTGCTGCAGGTAACCTATAGTGCCAGTTGCAGATTGCCACTGTAGTGTAACAGCGGCAATTATAAACTGCTGCAATAGGTAACCTACAATGACAGTTATAATTGAAATGCCACTGTTACCAAACAGCGGCAGCACCTACAATGCCATCGACGAAATTGCCGCTGTTGGATTCAGTGGCATTCACACAAGGCAATAGTGGCAGTTTTTGACTGCCGATAGCTATTTTTTGTTGTAGTGCTCACTCTCTTTCTCCCTAATGCTTTTTATATCTCACTCTAGTGAGTTCAAACCTAGGGTCACTGCCTCAGTTGAGTCTAGGCTCTACCTAACCTAGTTAAGAGAGTATTCGAGGTGATCCGTGTCAAGTTTCTGGGTCTCACTCAGTGCATGGCGTGGGCTAACCTTTGCAAGTAGGGGAGAGCTCGATTGTATCATGGGAGCAAAGTTAAGTGATACAACTCGGGTGCCTCAAAGTACACCAGATTTGATCCATCATTTTAGCTCAAACTTTTCTCCCATTTGCTCCAAGTCAATGTGTTGGATGAATATGAAAATGAATTCGTCGTGCCTTTGTATTGACGAAACCCTTTTGTTTTGTTTGATCCAAGCCGTTTGGGATCATAACAGATGAAATGGAACTTATCCTTCTTAGGACCTTCTCATATATAGCCTGATACCAGCAAATCCCTTGGTTTAGATCTGGATTGTCACATGCACCATACCCTGATTCAACACTTGGGCTTTGTGTGCTTGCGTGTTTGTGTGTGTTTGTGTGCGTGTGCGCAGCGAACAATCTATATCAGGGAGTAGGGCTCGACAAAGGTCCGTAGCAGTGTTGTGAAAAGCGTTGAGGCGTAGCGAGGCGCTCCACCAAAATCTGAGGCGAGGCGTAAGCCTCGAGGCATAAAGCGTAAGCCTCAAATTTTTTTTTGAAAACTTAAAAAAAACTATAAAAAATATCTAAAATTATAAATAAATAATGCTTTATTGATGAAGCAACAACCAACAAGAAATAAAAAATCTCAAATAAATATTTGATAGAATATGAGATTAACATGTAAAAGTAACATTAATGCAACAAGTTGATCTACGTAAGTATCTAAGAAATAAAATATGAGCATTCATTCAATAAAAAATTAACAATGAAATGCATATTATCATTAACAACATCATTTCATGATTAGAAAATGCATGTTAGCATTAACAACCAAACGTTAATATATTTGTCCAAAACTCTTCAAAATGAGAGTAAAGCACATATATACGCTAACAGATAAGAATATTCAATAAAAAACTTAATATCAAACAATTAAAAAATTGGGTAACTTTATTATTCAAATGTAGTGTGTTAACTTTTTGCCACTAGTATTCACTAAAAGTAGCTTGTCAACATAAGGGCCAGAATTCATCTATTAATATGAAATAATAGATAAAGGTTGATTCAAGCTGCAAAGAGCTTCTTGTTCACTTTTTTCTAATGAAATCTCGTTGAATCTATAAACTGTCACATAGGTACAACTATGGGTATGGATGCAGGTGTGGGTACATAGGGTACAACATCAGAATTTACAAAAGTATGGGGTATAGGGGTACGACACAACTATGTGTGTATGTGCGCATGTGTATTTTTTTTGTTTGAGAAAAAATAGGTATACATGCATGTGTGTTTGTGTGTATCAAGCACCATATAATAATGAATAAAAACAACCCTTTATGCACCTTAAAATGGATCAAAATAGGTAATGGATTGGGTTTGATTGGTCAAATCCAAAACTGGTCTGACCTATGCCCATTGAAGTACCAGTACTTGATGAGTTGTGGAGTCTGATTCAGAGTTTTTTTCCTTGCAGTAAGGGGGGTCCGGGGGCTCCCCCCTTGACGCGGGTCTCGCTGTTTGAAACCCGGTGTCTTATGGATAAGACCCGATTTGTTTAGTTTTAGGGCTGTCGCCCTTGCCTTGTATAAATTCTTTCTTTTCTTTCTCTCTTGTATCTGTCGAAAAAGAGCAATAAAGTTTTTTCTCTGGGCGACCGTGGTTTTTTACTCCCTCTCGAATTTGAGGGGAGGTTTTTCCACGTAAATCTGTGTGTTCTTGCTGTGTTTTGTTTCCTTCGGTTGTTTCTTGCTCGCGATTTTCGTAACAGTACCAGGTATACCTGAGTTGACACAGGTCGACATTTTAATGAAGTAGCCATATTACATAGCTCATGACAAACCAAACCAAGCCGAGTAAAGAATTTACCTTCTTTTTAGGCTGATAGAGGCAAGAGGTGGGAGAGACCTAGACGAACAAGTGCGTGAGAGACGAGCGAGTGAGTGAGAGATGAGCAACTGAGTGAGTGAGAGATAAGTAGAGATGTGGGAGACGAGCGAGAAGTTGGAGAGAGTGAGTGAGCGACCAAGACGAGCGAGAGGTGGGAGAGAGTGAGTGAGAGACTCTTAAATTATGTATATATAAATATATATATACATATACTTATATATATATACATTAGTATATATATATATAAGTATATATACGTATATATGTATATATACATAATTATATAGTTTTTTCTTCTTTTGTATAAACCAAAAACCCGATAGGGGTGTTTTGGTAATTCCCAATGTACCTTTTTCTTTTTTACCTTTTTCTCTTTTTTCCCTTTTTCCTTTTCCTTTTTATTTTTTGTCTTTTTGCTTTTTGGAATCATAAAGGGGCCCCACCCATCTAGTCGTTGGGGCCCCAACAGTCATATTTATGACCGTTGGGGCTCCCAACGACTAGAAGGGAGCCCCCTTTATGGGTCCTCTTTAGTGCTTCCCTCCTCTATATAAAGAGGAGGTTCCCCCTTGTAAATGTATGGGTTTTTACACCCTTCTCTTCCTTTCTTCAATAAATCCAACTTATGACTTTAAGTCATTTTCTATATTTGTGAGTTTTGTGTGTGCACATTTGGTGTTTGTGTTCTTGGCTCTTGTAATCACTCTTAAGGAGTGACTTTTTGCCCTATTGGTGCTTCCGCCTCTTTTCATTACAGAGACGAGGCTGACAGAATGAGGGCCCCCGACCCTAATTAGGGTCGGGGGCTGTTATCATCGCAAAATCCCCCCCCCCTTCCTCTGAGAGAGACAGAGAAACGATTATGCGAGTCAAACTCGATCAAAGTTTTGAAAATTAGTTTTAAAAATTATTCGTCTCCGTTTTGAAAATTTGCGGGAAAATTCCGTGGAATGGGATCCGCCTATCGGTACGAGGTTCAACCGTTCCTGGCGTCTTTACCAGGGGTAATCGAACCAAGGATCAATTGTGCGCTTTAACTTGACTCAAATACCTAAATTATGCTCTATTTTTCTAGAATGCACAAAGAATCAGACATGTGTGTGATCATCGCAAAAATTTTTCCTCCCTTGTATTTCTCTCTCTTCCTTCTCTTTTCCTTTCCAGCCTCTATTTCCTCATTTTTGAAGGGAGAAAATAAAAGACAGAAAAGAAGAGAAAAGAAAAGAAAAAGAAGAGAAGAGAAGAGAAGATGAATTCTTTTGCGAAGGTCTTACTTGACCTTAATTTTGAAAAGATTTAGAAAGATTACTCGCCTTCGTTTTTGAAATATTTGCGGGAAAATTGGGGGACGGGGCTCGCTCGTCGGTACGAGGTTCGACCGTTCCTGGCGCCTTTACTAGGGGTAATCGAACCAAAGATCGAATTTATGCCTTTTTGCTTTGCCTTAATATTATCTAAGAATTTATTCTAAGTCTAAGGATGCACAAAGAATCATGCTTGTGTGAATGCAAAGATGTATACTTTTTGAGAAAATGATTTGGAAATTTCCAAGTGTTTTTGAAATTATGAAGAATATAACGAAGAAATGGTTTTTTTTTTGAAAGTTGAAGATGAACTTGGAAAAGTTAGATTTTCTAACTTAAAAATAGATCTTGAGTTTTGAAATAATCAAAGATTGAGATGAACCTAAATTTTGAAGAAGGGAGTTTAGGAAATAAGAATTGAAAGTTGAATATGGACTTTAAAATGGATCTAGAATTGAGAGTTAAGATGAAATTTGAGCATAGAGTGGAACTCTGGATTTAAAATTTTGAAATCAGAATGAAAGGTGGAAGAAATCTAGATGAGATTTGGAATTTAGAATTGGGTGTGAAATCTGAAATCCATGATGGAATTGGATCTGAAATCTAGAATCTGAGATGGAATTGGATCTAGGATCCAAGATGGGATTTGAAAAAGTAGAATTGGATCTAAATCTAGAGCCCTAGATGGAGTTAGATCCGAAGTCCGGAATCCAAGATGGAGCTGAATCCAGAATCTAGAATCCTAAATGGGATTGGATCCTGAAGTCTGGAATCCAAGATAAAGTTGTATTCAGAATCAAATATGGAATTAGAAGATGGATCTGGATTTTGGAAATCCGGATGAAATTTGAAGATGGATCTGGATGGGATTTGGATTTTGAGAATCTAGATAGAACTTAAAATTGGATTTGAGAAATCCTAGATCAATTTTCAAAATTTGGGAAAAAGGATAGAGAATAAAACTTGATTTTGAAATCAGGAGATGAATCTGAAAATTGCAAAGTTAAATTGAAGTTTGAATTTTGATCTGAAATGTTGAATTGATTTTGAATTCTGAAGATGAATTTTGGAATTTCAAAGTTGAATTGAACTTTGAAATTCGATCTGAACTGGGAAACTGAATTTTTGAATGTAAAAATAAATTTAAAATTTCAAAGTCAAATTGGACTTTGAAGTTGAAATTTGAATTTTAAAATGAGATAGAATTGAGAAAAGAATTTGAATTTATAAATGAGAATTGATTTAAGAAATGAAGAACGTATTTGAAGAATTATCTCAAAATCATTTGGATTTTGAAAAAGAATGTTTGAAAATATGATGTAGTTCTAGCCTAAATGATGAATGAATTAAAGAATTTTGAAATTGAATTTTGAAAAGAATATTTCATTCTTTAAGTGAATTAAAAATAAGATTGAAGATATAATACATCCCTGACTATGATAATTGAATGTATTATATAATAATCATATTTAAATTCAAGTGAAGAATAAGACACATTTTTGTGCCTTTATAAAGTTTAAAATGAAATTAACTCTTAATATATCCTGACTATGGCCATTGATATATATCTTGAGTTAACTTTAAATTAAATTCTAATAAAGGAAGAAAATATTTGAAAATATGATGATTTTTGAAAGGAGATCCAGTGTGGATCCAATGTTATTCCATAAAAGATAAAAATCCTAAGTCTTGTTCACACCCTGACTATGACCATTGATGCAAATCGTAAACTTAGGATTTAATCACCTTTTATAAAATGGTGCACACACCATTCGTGTTTCACCATTGTGGATTTTCAGAAATAAAAGAGAAAAATGAAATGAGCAATCTACAATATTTACATGCTCATACAATCTATTCTAAAGCTAAAATGAAAAATTTCTCATTAACATCAAACTTGAAATCACATTGAAGTTCAAATTTCTAAAAAGGAAATTCAACAATTCATGTCTTTCCTGCAAAACAGAGTTAATACAGAGCAAAGTGCAAAAAGAAAAATACATGGGGAAACAGAGGATGCTTATGTCAAAATCCAATATACACGTGAAAAAGGTATGTATCCAAACACATATGAGAATATATACATGTATGTTTGCCCCCAAATAGCCTTACCCCTGCTTGGATTTCTCAGAAACAAACTAGTTTCCTATTGAACTTAGCCTTTTTCAAACCAATTGACCAAGTTTTCTTTGCCTTCCATGTTTTCAATATTAACTTCCGAATCAGGAGCCCTTCCTTAAAACACATGCCAATACCAGCCAATTCAGCGTGTTTACATCATGAAGCCAACAAATGATTTTAATGCATCTTCATTTTAATGTAAAGACATAACTTCAGTAGAGAGAGAAGTATTATGCAAATGAGACAGCAAAAAGAAGCATGGGATGTACAGATATACCATTCCCAACAAACATGACAAAGTGTAAATGCTACAGAGATGCTGTGGGTACCGTGCAAAGGTGATGTAGGTGGTTTACCATTTTAATTACACAAATACAGAGTGGTCATGAACCGCTGTGTTGATATATAGTATGAAAAGTTTTCTGGATACTATGGGGAAGGAACACAGGTTTGTAGTGTATGGTGAGAGTGTGATTGGTGGAACAGTGAGGAGAAGTAGATGTAACTGCATATGCTGCAGTTGGTGAATGCACAGAGGATGCTGGAAGTAGGCTGGGCTGTTGGGATTGAAGATGGTGTGGACATACAACAGTTGCCGAAGATAAGGGTTGTATTTTGGTAGATGCAAAGGGTGGGAATTGCAAGAATGGAATGATACACAGATGATACACTGAACAGAAAATGGAAAACATATGCTAGGAGCCGAAATGAATGTGAGATACAGGTACTGGGCAGCGCAAGTGCTGGTGGTGATTAGCACCTTTGTGGATGCCGAAGATGGAATCACAGGTCCACAACAGTGCCTATACACTGTTGTGAATATTAGAATGGTGAAGACATAGCAGTGCATTGGTACTGCTGTGAGTATGTGAGAGGCTACAGCAGTGCCAGGCACTGCTGTAGGGGTGGGGATGGCAAGGTATGGAGTATAATGGGAAAGGTGTGTGGGAAGTCCAATGGGAAGTGGTGCTGCAAGTTGCGTGGAGGGTGTGCTGTGAAGTGAAGCACTTCAGCAATGTACTGATGTAACTGCGGTGAATGTGTAGGGGACGTGAGTGGGTGTGATATGAATACTATTGTGCAGCAAGTGAGTAGCTAAAACATTGTTGTTGTAGGTGATATTGCAGTGGAGATGCTAAAAAAATAGTGTTAGAATTGGGAGGTGGGATGAAGTGCATAGGTGCTGGGCATTGGTGGTGCACAGGGAGTGAAGTAAGAAGATGAATGGAGTATAAAGTGGTAGTGTTGTGCAGTTGGGTAGGGCATTGTGTATGGTTAGGGAGAGGGTAGTTGGAAATGGAGGATATAATTAGTACTCGATGCTGGAATGTGAAATAGTGCTGCTGTGAGCTACAACAGGTACTAAAATGAATGCCTAAGTATGGCTGGAAGTAGATGATAGTGAGACAAGGTATGTTGAAGGTGGATTCAAGACAAAAGAGAGTGCATAATATTGAAACGCATGTCTCAGAATGAAGTTTGTCAGTAGCAAAGAAATGACAGAATCAAGAGAAGATATGCACATGATTCTATCCTGAATAATTGTTACAGGCTGTGCAACTTGCAGATGAAATACAGTGGGCGTACAAGGTTTTTTTTCTTTTTTTTTACTCCAAGCACTCCAACAAGAGAAAAGCAATAAAAGAAAAATAAAGGAATAGAACGAATTTAATCGGATCACTTCAATTTGAGTCTTGGCAATTTTCTAAAATGCTCAAGAGGAAACAAATTATTTAAGTTATATAAACCAAAAAAAACCAACCCAACTGACAGAAAGGTAAATTTTATGAATGTTCATCAACCAATCAAATAAATATTCAGGAAGAGTACCAATTAGTACATGACCGGTAAACTCCATCCAAAACATCAACTATACGCATCAAGACAAATTCACCATAGAATGCAAGAGAAGCTCTCTACGGTAAGATGGTGAGAATAAACAATTTACAAAAGCCAACAGTCAACCAAAAAGCAATGAACAGAAATACAAAAGAAATTCCAAAATAAAAAAAAAGGATCTAGGTACTGGCCATATTCAAAGACAATAAAAAAAAATAACCCTAGATTTTCCACTTCCCAGCAATCTTCTGACAACAGATTCCTGAAATTCCGAGTTCAAGTCTTCAAAAATGATCACCTGCACTGCTAACCTATTCAACCGTAGGTGATGACCCATCACTTTTATGGCTAGATCCATTCACACCACCATTGAGATTGATAGTATTCATGAAATCTAAAATTACAAGGGTTATGGGCAGAGTCATCCAAGATATCCACCACTGAGATGACATTTCTGTCATCACGATCAGTATCTGGTAGCGAGCCAATAATATGATTAAGACTTGGAGGCTCTTGGGAGGAATTATCGGATGCAACCATGAACTTGTCAGAATATTCAACTAAATCATCCCAACTTTCAGAGACCTGCTCAAAGGCTCAACCGCAGCCTAGCATTGCAGGGTTTGAAGTGAAGTTGTCGTATGGCAGAGAAGAGATTGCAAAGGTGGATGTATATGAAGATACTAAAAAAAATGGAATGCAATTATTTCAATGGTCATTTAATGCATATGAAATAAACAAATAGCAAGGTTCTTCTTACCTCTTCAGAACTTTTCAGAGAGCTGAGCCTCTTTTCAAACCAGTAAATATTATGCTGAAGGCTGTGAATAACAAATACTTTCCCAACTATTGGGCCCAGAGATGCATGCAATATTGACACCGGAAAGATTTTCCTCGTTAGGCCAGACCGATAACCTTTTTGAGGAATCCAAAATATACCTGCAAATAAGAACTTTCAGGACAATCATTATAACTGCATCACAATCAAAGTGGTTGAGGGCGGTAGATATGAAATGCTTATGAAGGAAGTGCCAAATGAAGTTCCATATCATAGATATAAAACTACATTCAAACAATATGGTAATTTCCATTATTTAATGATTTCATGGTAGGCCGATTAGATGGCTCGACGAGTGAAGCTCCAGCAACGAAATATATTTCATCTTGAATCTGATTAGGTTCTTGAAGTCATTATTGGGCTCAAACAGTATGGACCCATGCGTCAATACCATGGACAACCTTGACATGCACATATGGCTGCTAGCTGATCTGAAGGGATGTGGTTGCCGAGATAAGGAATTATCTTCACCTTTCAGTTTGAGGACATCAACAAGGGAATCTGATAAGGCACTTATGGATATTTTAATTCACAGTCTGAGATTTCTCTGAAGTCTCCATTTTGCCTTTGAACTACTTCCATGACCCAGCCAGGAACCAACAAATAATACTGATCACAAATATGATCTGTTCCAGAGGTGAGGGAAATGAAGTTTTCTCGAAGAGCAGATCCACAACAGCAGTTGAAGCTACTGTCAACTACACTTTATATTGTTGCCCAGATGCAAGAAAAACCACCTGATACTATTTCCTCATTTTTTTTAAGTACACATGCAAATACCATCAGATGTCATCAAATATCATCAAAGTTTACCATATGCCTTTGCAATCATCAGTACAAATTGCAGGGAAAACAGGTTATGATATACTGAGTGTAAATATGAGCGATATACTGGGTCAGCATGTACAAAGGGGTTTGCAAAAAAAATGCTGAAACGAGAAAGAACACACTAAACCTAAAAAGGAGAAAGCATGAATCTCTCTAGATAACATCATAACCCAAATCAGGAAAACTCAAATTTTGGTACAGAAGAAAATCACAAATAATCCAATAGGACAATGGTTGAGTTTTATTAAACAAAGTAACCAAGGCCTAATGGTGAACGTTCTTAACATCTTTTCTGCTCTTGAAAGCAGAGTCCTGTGACAACACAAAAAAATGGTCAGATCTAATGTTTAAATCCCATCTCCATGATAAGAAACCAGAAATTGAATGCAGTGATGTTGGAACAAAGTGAACGATCTAAGGCTATTGAATGTGAATAATCAAAATAAAACCAGAAATCAGACATAACAGAGGAACAACTTAATAAACGCAGGAAAAGGCAAGATAACAGAAGCGTGATCCAATACTCGTAATAAAAAAAAAGAAACTAAAATAACACAGAAATCGTAAGAGAACAAAACCATAATCAGAATAAAACCGGAATCAGGACTGAAGTTCGAAAATAAACGAAAATTCAAAGTGGATTAATACTGAAATCAAATCGAAATAGAAAATAACGATGTAAATGAGAGATTGGAATGTCGGAATCGAGCTATTCCTGTTAATGTCGCACAAAGGTGGATTGATTTGTTATAAGCAAATCCATGTTACCATGAGTGCTTTGATGGGGCCGAACCAGGAAGTTTAAAAGAAATCAGAAATAAAGAGGAAAAGTAGAGAGAAAATAAGAGGAAAAACCAGAAAAGGATAAACAATCCTATTAAACACTATTGCCGAGAAAGAAAAAAAAGGAAAAAAAAAAACAACCAGAGAGGATTGCTTACCGTGCTCTGAAGGCAACCTTGAAGAAGGGGGAAGAATGGATGGCCAAGGAAATCGATCGATGGCGCTGTTTCAAGTCTCCAAAGTCTGGAACCAAAAAAAACCTGTAGACTCAAAAGATGAATCTGCGTGCTTTTTGCCAGGGAGCATTTGCGTATCTTGTAGTTCTGCTAAAGCTGGAATAAGAGTGGCTCCTTCTCAGGGTAACACTGCTGCAGGGTCGGATCTTTTTACACGATGGGGGGAGAAAGCTGGGAAAATGGGGGAAAATGAAGGAAAGAAGAAATGTCGAGATGGAGGGGTGAAGGCGGATGGATGAGGGTTTTCTCCTCGGTTTGTTAAATAGGGGAGAGAGAAGGATCGAGAAGGCGAGTTTGTTGAAGATGAGCGGGATGAGGGAGATCTGCCGAAGGAGCCGATGGAGGGAGGAAGAAGCTTCCAGTGGTTTTTTTGTGAAGGAAGGCCGAGAGAGAGCGACCCTATCAAAAGAAAAATCGAATTAGGGTTTTTCTTTTCAAGCACGTCTTTCAACTTTATAAAAATTTCCAAAATGAGGCTCTTTTATAAGATTTTTTCAAAAAAGATAGATTTAAAAAGGCGATTTTTCAAAAGGTGGTTCTAAGAGCTTATTTTTTTTTTGTATTTTCTTTGTGTTTTCTATTTTTTGTATTTTTGACAAAAAGATTTTAAAACTAGGGAAAATGAGAGATTAAAAACTATTTTTGGATTTTTTTTGAGAAATATTTATAAAAGAGGGGTTTTCTGAGAATTCGGGCTTTTATTTTTGAAACTTTTCTCGGAAAAGGGGTTTGGATATGATTCAGATCAAAACTAGGTCAGAGATAAGACTTTGAGTCCGAATTCTAGCGAATCCAAGGAATGAATGAAATTTTTGGTTAAAAATTGACTCGATTACTCAGAAGATGGGCTCAAGGGCAAAAGGGGATTTTTTGGATTTTTTGGAAAATTTGGGGTGTTCACAATGTGCTATGGAATTTTGAAAAGAATGCACATTTGAGAAATATGATGTTTGCTTTGGAAAATTGAGATGTACTTGGAAAATGATTGAAAAAATGCTTGAAAATGGAATTCTTGGGAAAATCATTGAATTTCATTGGAAGTCAGAAATTTGCATTGGAAAATGAATTATCAGGAAAACTTGAACTTTGGGAAAATCGATTTTGAGATTTGGATTGCTTTTCTGAGGAAATGGATTTGAGTATCTTGAGAAAATCAAGAAGTTCATTGGAAAATGATTTTTGCAATGGAAAATGGATTCTCAGGAAAATGGGAAATCTGAGAAAATTGATTTTTGAGATTGAAATTGAGGATTCTGAGAAAATCAATTTCAGAAATAATTAAGAGTTTTTGAGAAAATCGATTTTGGAGCTTTGAAACTTGAAATTGAGAATATTAAAATATTGGGAAAATCATGATTTGAACTTGGGAAATACTTTGAAATGTCATTTGAAAACTCAGAGTTCTGAGAAAATCAAATCTTGAGAAAGACTTAGAAAGTTCTGAGAAAAACGATTTCTGTAAAATGAAATTGGGAAATGAGTTTGAAAATGATGCAAATTGAATAGATGAATATGAATTTAAGAGATATTTCCTTGAGGAATTGGGAAATTCTTTTGAAATTTTGAGAAATGTAGTGCATTTTTGAAGTTAGCCTAAGAGTGTAGGCTGAATGTGGCTAATACGAAGATCACAAATCTTGGTTTTCTTCGTATTCTGACTATGACCATAAATACGAATCCTACCAAGTTTATGAACTCTCTAAGAGCTTGTGCATATGCCATTCGTGTCAGCCATAGTGATTTTGGAAAATGTGCATATGCATCATACATCAGATATTGGAAATTGCAGAAATTAAACTATATGCAATGCAGTCCTATTCTAAGCTGAAAAGTAACTCTTATTCCAAATTATTACAACTTGATATTACATTGAATTGAAATAAAATAAGCAAATAAAAGTCTTCTTCTTGAATGTTCCTGCAAAACTAGAAAACATGTTAGCACAGAAATGTAGGTTTATCTGAATTTATCCGAAAATATTGGAAATTATCAAATATTATTCAGATATAAACCCAAATTCATACCCCCTTTGATATAAACATGAGAAATAAGTAATAAAATTCGAAAATAAATTTGGAAATTCGAAATTGGGGTCAAAATGACCAAAATACCCCTGATGACTTTGAAATCAGGGTTTTCTAAAAGAATTTTTGTAAATTTTGGAAGTTTGAAAATCAAATGAAATAAAATCAAACATAATATGATGACATGCATGAAAATTTGGAAAATTGAAGCCTGAAATTTTGAAATTTAGGTCAAAATAACCAAAATGCCCCTGATAACAAGACTGTGGCCTTGAAACCAGGGTTTTCTGAAATAAATTTTGCAAAAATGGGAAATTGTGAAAAGGGTGCATAGGATCTGACCCGATCCATGTACCCAACCCATGTAACATGTAATGTATTTTTTGTTTTTCATTTATCGGGTCTGGATACACCAGACCCGGACCCATACCTTAATGTAACTTAAATACCTAAGTTTAGGTCACGATTTCATATTGAAATCGTGATAGCCGAAGTCGCTCTCTCCCTTTTCTCTCCCTCTCTATTTCTCTTCTCTTTCTCAATACAGGAACCGAAAGAAAAATTTACATGGTATCAGAACCAAGATCCAACTAAGGGTGGAAGTGGATTCCGAAGGTGCCGAAAATCAAGGTTTGAGGTTTCGCCTACTCTTTTCTTCATCTCCTCCAGTTTTTTCTTTTACCACGATTCCAATCTCCACTTCTCGTTTCTCTTTCTGTTTTCCCATTTTTTCCACGCTGTGAATCCCTAATATCACGTGGATTTCATTTCCACGATCTCTTCCTTTAGTGGATTCACATCTCACGTGAATCCCTAATCAGTTCACGTCACGCAGGATTCACATGAATCCCTAATCAGTTCACATCTCACGTGAATCTTGATTTTTTTATCACGATTTCAATATCTACCTCTCGTGTTCCCCTTTCTGTTTTCTCATTTTTTTCACGCAGTGAATCCCTAATCAGTTCACATTTCACGTGAATCTTGATTTTTTATCACGATTTCAATATCCACCTCTCGTTTTCCCCTTTTTGTTTTCCCATTTTTTTCACGCAGTGAATCCCACGTGAATCCCTAATCTCACGTGTATTTCATTTCTGCGATTTCTTCATTTAGTGGATTCACATCTCACGTGAATCCCTAATCTGTTCACGCAGGATCCAACAATTTTTTTTTTGTTGTTCAGCCTGCTGTGGGACAGAAAATTTGTTCATTTCTTTGCCCTAATTTTTTTTTCCGTATCATTCTTGTTTTGACTGTTACAAGTGGGATTCACATTGAAAACTCAGTGCTTTCTTCTGACAGTTTCTGATCGGTCTATCTTTGAGTTACTACAGCCGAAAAAAAAAAAAGGCCATCAGCAAACCACTCTGACTACAGACTGAGCAATCTGTCAATACTCAAAAAGGGGGTTCCCTTTCTTGTTAAAACCCTTTTCATGGATCTTCATTCCTCTTCATCCAACCTTTCCTCAAGTTTTCTCACTTAACTCGTTTCTGAAAAGTTAACTACCTCAAACTTCTTGATTTGGAAGAGGCAAATTATTCCTTTTATAAGGAGTCAAGGTCTCTTAGGTCACCTTGATGGAACCACTCCCGTCCCACTCGAATTTGTTATGAGAGAAGAAAAAGACGACAAAGGAGTAAGTTCAATTGTGTATGTCAAGAATGTTGAGTACCTCAACTGGGAAATGAAAGATCAATCAGTGGTTGCTTACATCACTTCCACCTTGTCCCAAGAGGTCCTTGTTTCCATCCCCGACAATTGTACTGCTCTGCAACTTTGAGAAAAATTGGTTCAAACATATTCACAAGTTTCGCAAGCGAGAATGGTTTTTCTCAAGAGGGAATTCCAGATGTTGAGAAAAGATTCTATGACCATCATGGAATATCTGAACAAGATGAAGACTATCACAGATCAACTTGCAGTTATAGGATGCGCGGTGAATGACAGCGATATGGTACAACAGACTCTGAGTGGATTGGGATCCGACTACAACATGATAGTCACTTCCCTATTATGTCTCCCTGCTCTACCTACCTTTGATGAGTTGCGAGCAAAATTAATTCAGTATGAGATGACTCTGAAAGGGTTCTCTGAGGAATCTCATGTTCACACAAATTCTCAAGAAGTTTTTGCCACAGGGGTGTCTTATGGTAGAGGACGCGGACGAGGAGGACAAGGGCGAAGTGGACACGGAGGGCGTGGTTTACTTCCCACTCCAAATATGTTAGCTCATGCGCAGGGGTCAAGATCCATTCCTATCTGCTTCCTTTGTAATAAAAAGGGGCATATCAAGGCAAATTGTTGGCATAATCCAGAGAATAAAGGAAAGGGTCCACAGACAGAAAACAAAAGGAAGTTCTCAAGCAGTGGAAAGATTAAAGATTTGTTGATATCTGCCTTGTCAGAGTTGAAATTGAAGCAGAGCGATGAAGGCACCTGGTTTGTCGACTTAGGGGCAGCGACTCATGTAACAGGTGATGCAGGTAAGATTTCTAATCCCATTGCTTATTTTGGAAAAAGTAAGATTGTCACTGGAGATGGGTCCCACCATCCTGTTTCTCATGTTGGAAAAACTGTCATTCCCATGTCACATTCCACTCTTACTCTTTCTGACGTTCTTCATGCTCCTGACATTAAGAAAAATATTGTCTCTGTCTCCAAACTTATTGATGATAATAATGCTTCAGTTGAATTCACTCCCTTCTCTGTGCAGGTCAAGGACCTTCGCACGAGGGAAACATTCGCTGAAGGAAAGAGACGAGGCAATATGTATGTCTTTGAAGAAGCTCCTTGTCATGCTGTCCGCCCTGTCCACCTGAATTCAGAACCTTCATTAGAGTCGTGTTCATCTTCTTCTGCTAATGTTTTTAGTATTTCTGAATGTAATAAGCCATTCTTATGGCATAGTCGATTAGGACATTGTGGGGGTCATTTCATTGAGAAACTTGTATCTAATAATCTCATTCCAAAAGAAAGTCTAAATAGGGATGAGAACAGTCACAAATGTTCCAGTTGTCTTTCCTGCAAGAGTCATGTATTACCTTTTCATTCCATTAATAAGAGAGCTTCAAAACCTTTTGAGATCATCTGTTCTGATGTATGGGGACCAGCCCCAGTTGTTTCTGGATCTGGGAGCAAATAATATCTAATCTTTGTTGATAGCTATACTCGATACACTTGGATATATTTCATAAAAAATAAGTCGGAAGTCTTCTCTTTGTTTCAAAATTTTCTTTCACTTGTCAAAAATCAATTTTCTGAGTCCATTCAATTTTTCCAATGTGATGGAGGTGGGGAATTCTCATCCCGTGATTTTATCTCTTTTCTTCAAAGTAATGGAATAGGAAGAAGGGTGTCATGTCCTCACACCCCTCAACAAAATGGAATTGCTGAACGAAAACACAGGCATATCGTTGAAAGTGCCATGAGTATGCTTCATGACAGCAATCTTCCCATCAACTTATGGACAAAAGCCTTCCATTCTGCCGTGCATGTGATAAACAGACTGCCTATGGTTATTCTGGAAAATAAGTCTTCTTATCACTGTCTTTTTGGAACTTATCCTAGTTATTATGATCTGCGTGTTTTTGGATGTGTTTGCTATGTGCATATCGATCAGTCCCTGAGAAACAAGTTTCAAGACAAAGCCCAAAAGTGCAGATTTGTAGGATATGCAGATGACTACAAAGGGTATAGGTGTTATGATCCCAACAACAAACGTGTCAGAACCTCAAGAAATGTTGTCTTTGATGAACAAAATTTTGATCACGGAGCTAACACAACGAGTATGCCAACTGAAATTTACCATCCTTGGCTAAGCTCAAAACTTTTTGCTGGCTCCAATGAAACATGTTCCTCAGATTGCGTGCGACAAGAAGAAAAGGTTTTTGAGAACACTGGGACGTCGGGGTCACAGAATGCAGAGGAAGTACCAGGCAGATACAAAGGCATTGTCTATTCCAGACAGAGACCGACAACATCAAGTCTTTTAGATCAGGTTTCAGCCGCCAATCCTACTCCTTCTCATACCCTCGCAGTCAGAAAATCAAACCGCATACAGCATCCTATTGACAGGTGGGTTAGCTATAACAACTTCTCCTTGGACTTTCAATTGTTTTTAACTGCCATCAATAAGGATGAAAAGCCCATCATGTATTATCAGGCAACAACTTCTATGAAATGGGTAGAAGCCATGAATGATGAAATGCAAGCCTTGCATGAATGTGGAACATGGGAAGTTGTTCCCAGACCACCTGACAAAAATGTTGTTGGATGCAAATGGGTCTACAAAATCAAGTACAAGCCAGATGGAACTATTGAACGATATAAAGCAAGGCTTGTAGCAAAAGGATTCACTCAAGAAGCAGGGCAAGACTATGATGAGACTTTTAGTCCGGTTGTAAGAATGAGAACGATTCGAATTATCATTTCCCTGACGGTTGAATATGGATGGAAGTTGAGTCAGCTTGATGTAAAAAATGCATTCTTACATGGGGATTTGAAGGAGGAGGTATACATGGAACAACCCCCTGGATATCAAGAACAAAATTGTAAAACCCATGTATGCAGGTTAAAAAGAGCCATCTACGGCCTGAAGCAAGCCTCTCGCTCTTGGTTTGATAGCTTCTCATCTGAAATTCAGAAACATGGATTTTCACGTTCCATGCTGGACCACTCATTATTTATCTTTAAAAGCCAGTCTGTGACCACTCTATTATTAATTTATGTCGATGATATTATCATCACAGGAAACTCTGCTGACCACATTCAAGAAATAAAAGACTTATTAGGTCAAAGGTTCAAAATGAAAGACCTTGGAGTTCTACGCTATTTCCTTGGTGTAGAAGTTGACAACCAGGCTCATGGATTGACACTCAACACAAGTATACCGTAGATGTTCTCAGCAAGACAGGCATGAAAGACTGCAAACCTCTAGGAACTCCGAGTGTACTTCATCAAAAACTTAGCGCTCATGATGGAGACCTGTGTGATGACCCCACCAGGTATCGTAGCATAATATGAATGTTACAATACCTCACATTCACTAGACCTGATATTGTTTATTCAGTCAATCAAGTGTCTCAATTTATGCATGCGCCACGTACTGGACATATGGAAGCGGTCAAGAGGATCCTTAGATATCTGAAAGGGACTATTGGGGATGGATTGATATATTTACCACAGTCCCATGGCCAAAACGAGCACGAAATTGCTGTATATTGTGATGCAGACTGGGCAAGAGATCCCGACGAAAGAAGATCTACATCAGGATATTGTGCCTTCATTGGAAGAAATTTAGTCTCTTGGAGCAGTAGAAAACAAAAAGCTATCGCTAGATAAAGCACTGAGGCTGAATATAGATCCATGGCTGCTGCCACTGCCGAAGTCACATGGATCAGGCATCTTCTAACTGAAGTAGGAGAAAAGATCTCCCACACTGCCTTGTTCTGCGACAATAAAAGTGCTATCAATATGTCATTCAATCCAGTACATCACAGTCGTGCCAAACACATTGAGATCGACCAACACTTTGTGAGACAGAAGGTTGAAGAAAAAGAGATTGAACCTGAGTTTGTCAGTACTGAAAGACAGGTTGCAGACATATTTACAAAAGGGTTAACCAATGATCGCTTTTGGATGCTTAAAAGCAAGTTGTTCATGGTCCAAAACCATGATCAACTTGAGGGGGGGTGAAAAAGGTGCATAGGATCTGACCCGATCCATGTACCCAACCCATGTAACATGTAATGTAATTTTTGTTTTTCATTTATCGGGTCTGGATACACCAGACCCGGACCCATACCTTAATGTAACTTAAATACCTAAGTTTAGGTCACGATTTCATATTGAAATCGTGACAGCCAAAATTGCTCTCTCCCTTTTCTCTCCCTCTCTATTTCTCTTCTCTTTCTCAATACAGGAACCAAAAGAAAAATTTACAAATTGAAATGCAAATGACATTGAAATTAACCCTAATATGTCATGACATGCTTATTTACATGATAAAAACCCTAAAATGGCAAAAATATCGAGTTTAACTTGATTTTCACCTTATTTTCGCTTCTGAATTTAAAAGTAAACTAACATACAAAGCAAATAAACTTAGAATTGAGCCAAATTTGGCATGGATACCTAGACTAACTTTAAGAATAGAATGAAGCTCGAAAATCTATTTTTTTGTTATTTTTTTAATGTGGAAAATAGCTAAAAATACTAAAAAATCAAGATTTTGCCTAAAATGCTAATTCTAAATTGGATTTCGGGTACTAAACTTCCATAAAAATTTCTCAAATTTTATGGGGTGACAGAGGACAGTTAGGCAAAGATTTTTGCTTTTTACAGATTCTGGTTTTGACCTATTGTCGGAGCTGGACAATTCCGGCAAGTCGGATCAGAATCCGGTGACTCTAGGATCTAGGGCAGACAGGCAGGTTTCGGAAAAAATTATGGGAAAAATGGCATACAGATGAGAAAATGGCTGAAATTCTGGGAAAATGTTTTTGACAAACAAAGGCAAATTTCCTCTTTTTATAACATTGGGATTAGGGTTATGGTTTGAGAGAGAGCAGAGGATTATCAGAGACCTGGATCTCTGAAATTCTCATACATGGAATCTGACAGACAGGGAAATTAATTTTGGGAAAAATACTTAGACTATTCTAAAAATTCCCAAATTTTGGGAAACGACAGAGGGAAGGGTTAGAAACAACTTATATGTTGGAAGTTTTGACATACAACCTATAGGTTGAACAGACACAGTGGGTTAGGGTCGGTCTAGACCCTGACAAGGAAGAAGTGAGATTTTCTCAGGGGCCTGGGAAAATTGATTTTTAGCAGGGATCAAAGCTATTTGAAAAAAGCTAGAAAAATACTGAAAAACAGTAGACTCTAATAGGGACTCACTATATTTTTTTGAGGGAAATTCGGATCGTCTATCTAGGAGATCCCGGAGGTTCTTGTCTGCTAAAACAGAACCTGGAATTTCGAAGAGGGCAAAATCCCAGTTTGGGATCCGATTTATTAGAGAGGGTTTCAAAACTCGAGCGGACCTAGATTTTTGATAGGACATCACGTACAAGCGGAGGGATTCACAAATGAATTTTATGGGATTTTTGACCGAGATTCCATACATAAAATAATGACTAGATTCTATATTAAAACGAAAATCCATGGAATATTGGTAAAACCATGTAAAATGAGTAAAATGCATGATAAAACTAATTGAAATGCATATTTTTAATTATGAAATGGCATGAAACATAAAACTAAAATGAAAATCAATAGAGGCATGCTTCAACTTTGATGTTGGCTACTAACATGAGAGATCTGATCCATCCACTGGATGGATCATCTCACGTGTGTAGCATTAATGTGCAACACATAGCAAAATGAACTTATTTATAAGGGAAATACATTGATTTTTTTTTTGAGAAGAACCAGTAAAGTAGGAGGGGCTTACCTTAGATTTGGGTAGGAATCAGCTGCGATGGAGGGGTTGGAGGTGCTTTGAAGGAAGAGCTAGATGCCGGCTGGAGTAGTGCTGAAGATGGTGAAGCTTGCGGTTGCAACCTTGATGGAGTGGATCGGCTGGACTTGAAGGAGGTGGCTGTGGTGGTGCTGTTGCTGAAGTGGATGGAGGAACGGCTGGGCGTCCCCTGTATGGTGGCTGCAAGCCTGTGAGGAAGAGAAAGAGAGAGGGGGAGCTGGATAGGTGAGAAGAGAGAGAGAGAGAGGTGTTCACGTATGGGGTCTTGTTTAAAAAAAAGTGAAAACTTAGGTTTTAATGAATTGGGGCTAAGGTTGAGAGGGGTTGATGAGAAGGGGGGAAAAGGGTGTACGTGAAACGGCTGGACCAAGGAGGGAAAGGAAGGAAGGGAAGGGAAGAAGGAAAGAAAGGGAAGAAGAAGAAATGAAAGAAAGAAGAAGAAAAGGAAGAAGAAGAAAAAGAAAAAGGAAAGAAAGGAAGAAGAAGAAGGAAAGGAAAAGGAAGAAAGAAAAGGAAAGAAGAAGAAATGGGGGTTGGAGGCTTGGTCGACCACCTTGGTGGGTCCTACGAAAATAAAAAATAAAAAAATAAAAAGAAAAGCAAATAGCATAAAAAGATTTTCTTTTTTTTTATTTAAAAAGAACATGTAAATGGAGAAGCCATCTCAGAGTGGGCTCATTTTCTAATTTTGAAATTCATTTTGAAGATCAGAGGGGTAGAATAGTCTTTTTAGAAAGTTTTCGGATAAAATGAGCTATTTTTGGCAGTTTTTGAAACAAGCTCAGAATTTGAAGTTTCATACCCCGTTGCGAAGCAAATCCAATTTAGAATTTGAAAATTTGAGTTTGAAAGAAATCCGGATTGTTTTTCTCGAGAAAATATTTCCAAACTTAGAATCCCAGGGGTAAAAATGTCAATTTTGGAAACCGAGGGTTTGAAATTGATTTATGAAAACTTTTAAAACTCAATCTGGATTGAAATTTATAAAACTGGAGTTCTGGACTTCGAAAATAAAATGTAATGTGATGAAATGACATGATGAGAAATGTCATGAAATGTTATGCGAAATGCTAACCATGAATAAAGAAATTTGGCTATTAAACCCCGATTGACACTTGTATCAGTTCAAAAAGTGTTAAAATTGATAAAATTTGCAAAATGATTCAAGAAATGGTTTTTGGGCTCTACCGGGCCGGAGTGACCTTGAAAATTGGGGTTTAAACTGATTTGAACTAAAATGAACTGGATTGAGCTGAGTTCTAGGGTTTCAGAACTCAAATGAACTGACAAGACACTGACTTGATTGAACTCCCGGACTGAATTGTCAAGAAAATCTGCCATTTTTAGAGAAATGGTCACTGGAGTGAAGTGAACTATAAATCTGAGCTGAGTTTGAGCTAAAACAAAGGTCAGTAGTACTGAGATGAACTAAAATTGAAGCTCAAACACTAGCTCAATCGACTAGACTCAGCTCAATTTCAGCTAAATGAGCTGAAATGGACTAAAATGAGCTACTAGACACTTAGAAGTGGTTTTGAACTGAAACTGAAGCACTTGAACTCCTGGTGAGCTCAAGCTAGACTCAGGGGACTAGGATTGACTGAGAATGACTGACTCAAAGACAATTGACTTGGATTTAAGTGAGAAATGAGCTCATTTCTGAAGAAATGATCCCATTTTGGCAGGAATGGTCAGAAATGAAAATGACCTTCTCACTGTGAGCTCAGATGAGCTTGAAATAATTGATATTCTAACTGTTCTGAACTGACCAATGAGCTTGGTTGACTCTGACTGACTGGGGTCCGGGATGACCTAGGGGTAAAATGGTAATTTTTCTAATAAAAGTGAGTAAAATGGTAATTTTCTGACACAGACCTGGGGTTTGACTCCTACACTGACCTAACAGGGTTGGCCTTCACACGAGGGATGCGTCTGAAATGAGTGGAAAATTTGGGGTGTTTACAGGGGCCCTAATATTTAACCATAATTTTTGGTCAAATGGGGGCTTTGACCCCATTTGACTAAAAATTTGAGGCGTGTACGCCTCACCTTGAGGCGCCCATCGCCTCGAGGCGTACGCCTCAAAGCGTATGAAGCGTACACCTTAGGGCATTTGAGCTTTTATGTTGCGCCTCAAGGCACAAAGGCCCTCGCCTTGAGGTGAGGCGCACTTTTTGCTCCTTGAGGCGCATTTTTAATAACACTGGTTTGTAGCCCAGCCCATCTTGGTCAGTCTTGGGCCTAATTTTTCAACTAGGACTGAAACTGAAGCAGGCCTACGCAAGGGCTTATATATATGTGTGTGTGTGAGAGAGAGATTGGTCCTACCCATTTTTCGTTAGGTTTCATTAGAACATTCTAAAAATCATACTTTCAAGTATTTTGTGCTCAATCTAAACTATCAAATGCGTTTATCATTGCTTATTTACTAATTGATTTGATGTTGTAAATATTTTATCATCAAATTTTAGTATAATATCAACCAGTGTTTTTTTATATCTTTAAATATACATCTGAGCATTGTCTGCTGATCCACCTGAGTGTGTATATATATATATATATATATATATATATATATATATGTGTGTGTGTGTGTGGTTTACTCACCTGTCGTCACCTTACAAAATCAAATTCAGAGACAGTTTTCAGTAAATCTAACCACACAGATCTGATTAGAGGTGGGCAATAGGCCAGGCCGCCTGCAAGCTCGCCCAACCCAGCCTAGCCCGCCATCAGCTGGGCCTGGGCCAGTATTTTGCACCTCAGCTTGGTCCGAACTGGGTATTTGGTCTTGGTCGGCCCAAAACGGTCCAATATGGGCTGACATGAGCTGGCTCATCTAGGTCCGTTAGGTTTTAAAACATTAAGAGGGTGGTTGTTTCATGCCCTTTCTTATGAAAGAGGCTCTCTTCTATAGGAAATGGAGCCTCAAACCTACAAAGGGTGAAACAGACGTATCCATGAGAAATATGTGGTGGGGTCCACATAATAAATGCTAAAAACAACTCTCTTCAAAACGGGTTCATACCTCCCCCATAGAGAAGCGTTTTCCCATCAAAGTGTTTCTTTGACGGTAAAGAGGCTTCGGAGTAGGGATGACAGTGGACCGGGGGAAAGCGGGGCCCCTCCTCGCCCCGTTTGGACCGGGGATGGAGGGCATGAAACGGGGATGGAGGCGGCGATGAAGGTTAAAATTCATCCCCGTGCGGGGATGGACTGACACTTTCCCCCGCCCCGCCCCGCCCCATCCTCGCCGCCCCCGCCCCTTTATATTTTATCTTCTCTTACTAACCCTAACCCTATTTTATCAGTCGGAGCCGTCACCTCTTTTCCTTCTCCATCTGCATTCTACTACCTCTGCAGGAACCAGCATCTTGAACACCTGCACTTCATCGAGGTCCCCCTTTCCTCCTCCCACGGCCTCTTCCTTAAAGGTGATCGTGAACGAAATCGAGTCCCCAAACAGGAACTCCCAAGATGGGTTTCTATGTTTTTACTTTTTTTTCTTTCAAGATTCTTGATTCCTACCACTGGTTATCTTGTTTCAGATTTTGTAGACCGTCTGAATGTTCTAAGAGGGAAGGGGATGCCTGCATTATACTCGTGGTCCTGCAAAAGGTATGAAAATAAACACACAGAACTGGGATTTCTTTGGTTGGCACCATTTCTTTCTCCATTCTTTCATTTTTTAAATGTAAAATTCCCATACCCACTTAATGCTATTCTCAGACACCTCTATTTTCTTTGATTATGTGGCTAGCAATGCTATCTCTCTTTTTTCTTAAATATTGCATTGGAAAGATTAGGGTTTTGTGAATCTTTCTCTTGTTTTTGTGAAAAAACAGAGGCTATAAGAATGGGTTCGTGTGGCACGATCTCTGTGAAGACGATTTGATCTACCCCACAAATGGGAACGAGTATATTCTAAAAGGCTCTGAACTATTGGAAGAGATTCTGTCCCCTTCTGGTAAGAATTCTCATTTTTTTTTATCAGTTTAACTTATATGTTGTCCGCGATTCATCTTTTTTCTTCAAATTCTTGGTCCACATCTTTTTTTTTCCTTCAAAATTCAAATTACCAACATCAATTTTTTATTCAAATTCATGACCTCCATCTTCAAAGTTTTGACTCTCTGTTTTATAGATCGCCAGCAACACCCGCCACCCATTGCCCAGACCAAGCAACACCGAGAATCCTCTTCCTCGGCATCCACCTCATCCTCCTCTCCCGACTCCGAAAAACTTATTAGATGACTTGTGGCCAACTTATTAGATGACTTGCAGAAGTAGGGGACGGGGACGGGGACAGGCGGGGATTGTTAAAAATAAAATTGTATCCAAATACCCGATAAGGGTATTTTTGTCTTTTATCATATAGTACAATCCACTAGGGACTGAAATGTAATTTAACATTATAATAAATAAACTGTACAACTTAGGCACAACAGTCAAAATATGACTGTTGGGCAGCAGTCCAACGAAGGCAGTCCAAAGAGTTGGACTGCCTCCCATGTGTTGGAGTGAGGCTCTATAAATAGAGCCTCACTCCCTTGTTATTCCTCAATGCTTTTAGAAGCATTTGAGGGTTTTCTCTAGAGTTTTTTCCCATCTTATAGGCTTGTATGCCTCTTGTGCTGTTTGGTATTTTTATCTCTTTTGAGATTGTATTTGGTCCATTAGTGACCAACTTTAAGTGAGTTTATTAAAGCCCATTTGTTGGCATTGTGTTTGTTTCCCTATTGTTCCATTGTACCTTGTTTCATTACAGGGATGGGGCGGGGGACGAGGCGGGGCGGGGGTGAGGACAGGGATTAGTATTTTGAGACGGGGCGGGGGTGGAGGTCCAAAGTCTCCCCCGCCACGGGGGTGGACCGGGGATGAAGGTTACATTTTAGAGACGGGGCGGGGGTGGAGACCTTGTCCCCCGCCCCGCCCCGGTCCACTGCCATCCCTACTTTGGAGTGTAAGGAACGCCCCCTAAAAAAATGTATTTTGATTGTGTAGGGTTACCCAAATAGAAAGATAAAGGAGGCTCTCGACTTGCCCCTTTGACACTGCCTGCTCTCATTGTTCCTCAACTCAACACAACATGCCTCTATTGCCACCGGCAATCAACGACAAACGATCCGGTGATACATCACACAAGATACTGATCTCTCTCTCTGTACCAGTATAGCTTACCGTCGACAGTGACCTGCCATGGCCCTTGTCTACCACCACCATCCCCTCCAGAAACCCTTCCTCCTCCTCTTCCTCCCTCTCCCACATCCTCCATCAACTCTTCCCTCCTTCCTCTACCTCACCTCCTTCCCCTAAACAGGCTTCCTTATAGCCTATGGTCTTCCGAGACGGGGCCAACTTGTTCCACCCCCACTCACTGTGGTCGTGAAGGGCTTCCCCCCGGAAAGGGGGAAAGAGCCAACTATGTGTGTGTGCCTATGATTCTGTGAATATGTGTGTTGTTTTTGAGAGATAATATGTGTGTATTGTTATATCTGTATCATTGTATAGTTTTATTTCTCTATCACTGTTTAGTCTGTTTGTGTGGCTTGTGGATGTATGTGTGTGCATGAGGCTATGCGTGTCTGTGTGTGGTGCATGGGTGTGCATGCGACTTTGTATGTCTAATCACTGACTGTGAGTGTGTTGAACTCTCTTTATACAATTTGTGTGTGGTGTGACTACGTGATTCTGAAACTGTGTGTATGTGTGTGCGCGACTCTATGTGTGTCTATTTGTGGCCTATGTGTGTGTGTGTGTGTGCGCGTGAGTTACTGTGTGTGTTATGTGTGCATGTGTGGCAGTGGTCTGTGGGTGTGAGTGTGAAGACTAATCGTTGTTTCTAATCCTTTAATTTAATTTTGTTGCTATGAAGATCTATCTATCAATTGCATACTATGTTTCCTAACATGTTTTTTTGCATAAACTTTCATATTTCTAGGTTCACCATATCATTCTGTTCTTCTATTCTTGTAACACCCCAAAATCGTGGACTTGAAACCTTTTATGAAAAAGGTTGAAAGCTTTGAAATCAATCATTTATCAGAGTTTAAAACAGAAGTTCAGCGGAAGATCAGGTTCAAAACAACAAGTCCCTAGACTTTGGGCACATTACAACCAAAAAGCAGATTCCCCCTTACAAACCGATTTGCAGTTCAAATATATATTTTATTGAAATTAAAGAAGAACCACATTTTGGTAATACAGTTTTAGAAATGCAGAGTTATAATCGAAAGAGATACTTTCAAAGAAACCTTGTACCATCTATCAAAAGAGTCCCCAAGAGCGCAACGTCAGGAAAGGGCATTGCCTTGAGTGCATCACATCATCATGCCATCGCAAGCTGTCTCAACCTGTTCACCACCTGCCCATGGAAATGGGTCAGTCACACAACAGACTAGTAGGGGTGCAAAGGACAAGAAAGAGCAGAAGCTGCAATAAGTAAGATAAACGCTAGCTCAAACAGAAACAAGCAAGACTAGCAGATCTAACCAAATGTGCTGTGGAGTAAGCAAAGCTCTAGTAAAGCAGACAGCTACGTAAAAGAGCAGGAAGGATCAGAGTGCTTGAACAGACCACTATAGCAATCTCACAAAATATAATGGGTGAAGAGTAACTAACTCTATCCACCAGCCAAGCAAAAGCAATCGCAAAAGACAGGTATTCATAACAACATTCGAAATAAATACAAGTACCATTATATGGTTCAGCCTATCGGCCATCAGCTACATTAATCGTGAGGCACAAGCTATTGCATCACAAGCAATTATAAGCTACACAAGATAAGCAATCAACTAGTATGAGAAACTAGTTATCACCAAGCACAGAACTGCGTAAGCAATTTAACCAATAAGGGTAAACGCCTCGACCGGCGTACCTAGCTCAATGAGTAGCATACCTAACTACCGAGCTAACAAGCAAGCAAGCAATGCACGTCACAATATGCATATCTCAAGATCATGTGTATAAGTTATATCTTGTCTCATTACTGAGCAGGCCATTGTGGGTACGCACAAGGCAAAACGTAGAAACAGCCGAGATCGATTCGGGGGTACATTATGCTATGTATTTTATTATACCCCGAATGACTGACTGAGTCCGCTTCCTAAGGGGACGGTCTGTGACCAAGAGAGTAAATCCCCAAAGGCAAACAAAGGCCCAATGGATGCGCATTTGTACTTCTGCAGAAGTGGCCCGAAGGATTTCCCCTAACCTCCGATGACTGGGGAAGGTCGGATCTTTGCCCGAGATTGCCATATATGACTGTCCATCGGAGTTTTGTACCATCCATCCTCTCTTGATGAACCGTTCCGAATGAGCGCGACGGAGGGTTTCTTAACCGCCGTCCCATTCTCATGCTCTGGTCTTTCAACCCAATCGAGCATCTTGCCTGTGAAGGCGCATGATTATTATTTAGGTGAGTTATACGCGCTATTGCGCGTTCGAGACAAGCACACAATTCACATCTTACTCGCAGCAGTACGCATCGTAACTATTCACATATACAATCATAATGAAAAGGGGGTCAATCCTCAATGAGGGTAGAAACATCACTCTTGTGATCTCAAACACATGCCATTGCATGTTCGAGGCAGACATAAGCCTCTCATCCTACTCATCGTAGTACGCAACGTACCTGTTCAAAAGTACAACCACGATAAAACGGGTATGGATCTCTCGCAGGAAATGCCAATGCTTCTACTTTATAGAAGCCTGCAGTGAACTCATTCCAGTTCCAACTGATCGTGCTTGGGTCCTTTAGACAATCGCGAGCAATCTGCCTATTAGGCGAAAGCAACATAACAGGATTGGCTTAATGTGTCAATACACGCTTAGAGGTTACTGTAGACCTCTCGTTCTGCTCTCGTAGCCCAAACATATCGTATGTGACTAAGGGTACAACTACAAGAGGAGGGACATGGATCCTTCGTAAAAGATCCAACAATACCTTCACGAAGGAAGGCACCACAATCATGGTTGAACCAGAAAGCTTAGAAACTAGGTCTCGCATCAAAGGTGAGGTAGCGCCGATCTAGCGATGGCGCAAGTACCTCGCCAGGATTCCCGTCCCTACTCGTGCACAGGCTTCTAAACCAGGCTATCTGAGTCAAATCGAATAGGTGAACTAAGGTTGTAACACACCTATCCCGAATGCATCGATTTGGGAGATCCGGCCGCTATCACTTTACAAGCTATACATTCCTGAAAATAGGATCGCACCTAAGACGATGTCTTTTGAGAACTGAAGTGCATAAGTGCGTGTTGTGGCTTGTAAGCCAAGTGAGACGATATACACTACGCACTCGAAGTTGCACTCAGAGAGTGCAAGTTGACAAGAGGCAACTCATGCACATACTAATACAAAGGTACGACGAGGGACAAGCCTCGGGGGCGAAGCCGCACCGCGAGGGCAGAACGCTAAAGCTCCACACGAGGTATAAGATCATACCTCGATCATCGTAACGCACAAGCAGGCAACTACGCAAGCGACTCGTGAGGTAGGAGATCCTACACTAACTACGCAAGTGTAAAGGATGACTCACGAGGCATAGGGTTGCACTTCGATAGATCGATAAGCGCAAGCAGGAAAAGGAGCATGCGACAGAGATAGGATACATGCATGAACAAGGCATATGCACGAAGCGCAGCAACCAGGTAAAGACGAATACATACAAAAGGTAATTGCAAGAGCAAGCACGACAACACAAGAAAGTAAAGCACGAAGAGTAAGGCAGAAGCAAAGCCATGGCGCATAAAGCGCGGGGCAACAAGTAAATGCAGGAAGTAAAGTGCAAGAACATAAAGGAGGACCAGGATTACATCCTGGAGAACAAGGCAGACATAAGCAAGTAAATGCCAAGGCGCAAAGCGCGGGGCAGCAGGAAAGTAAAGCGCGAGAAAGTAAAGAGGACAAGGATTGCGAAACCGCGTCCTTGAGTTAAAAGACATGGAATGTAAAGACAGGAATGAAAAGCCTAGGCACATATAGCGCGGTGGCGATAGAAAGGAAAGTACAAGAAAGTAAAGAGGACAAGGATCGCGAAACCGCGTCCTTGAAGGTAAAGACATACGTATATATATTATACGTATACATATATCGTCCTCTTTTAATTATCTTTCTTATTTTAGCATTTATCAGTTCATTGTCCTTTCACGCAAGAATCCCCTACCTTAAGGGGTTGCGGGTCCTCGTACGCATGTAGCGTAGGCAAGCAAGAGCTCGAGCCACAGAGGGCGAGCGGGATCCATCGTTCAACCTGGAGATCTTAGAACGTTAGCATATGCCGAAGGTAAACAAGAAACAACAAGGCAACCAGGCCTCTTGCCTGCAGGAGGTAGAGGCAGGAGCTCTGCATCTTGCAGACAAGGGTGCCAGAGGCAGGGGCCTCAGCCCTGCTTGGCAACAACAGCAGAGAGAGGGAGCAGGAGCTCCCTGTCTGCCAGCCACAAAGAAAGGCAGGGGAGGGAGCAGAAACTCCCTGCCACACCTGTCACAACAAGGCAAGGGGGAAACACCCCCTGTCAGAACATGAGACAGGGGCGTAGCCCCCTGTCGGCAGCAAGAACAAGGCAAGGGGGCAGAGCCCCTTGCCAGAGAACAGCAGAGATGCAGGGGGTAGGCCCCTGCTCGAAAACAAGAAATCAGGGGGGCTTCGCCCCCCTGCTGGCACAATGCAGGAGGCAGGGGGGCCCGCCCCCTGCCGGCTCAAAGCAAGAGGCAGGGGGACAGAACCCCCTGCCGAGGAACAACAGAAGAGCAGGGGGGCTCCGCCCCCTGCCGAGGAGCAACAGGCAAGCAGGGGCGAAGCCCCCTGCCGAAAAACAAAAGCAAAGACAGGGGGACAGAGCCCTCTGCCGAGAAAGCACAAGGACAGGGGGACAGAGCCCCCTGTTGACAGATCCTCAAAAAGGAAGGCAGGGGGCTCAGTCCCCCTACCGACCCACAGCAAAAAGGCAAGGCGGGGTAACCCCCTGCCAGCAAGAAGCAACAGGGGGCTCAACCCCCCTGTCGACCAACATCAAAGAGGCAGGGGAGGTACCCCCCCCCCCCTGCCAAAACAAAAGGCGACAGGGGGCTCAGCCCCCCTGTCGACCCACAGCAAACAGGGGGAGTGACAGGGGCTCAGCCCCCCCTCCCCCCATCGACCAAGAGCAAAAAGGCAGGGGGGTAACCCCCCTGCCAAAACAAGAGGCGACAGGGGGCTCAGCCCCCCTGTCGTCCAACAGCAAAAAGAGTGACAGGGGGCGAAACCCCCTGCCAAGAAGAGCCAACGACAGGGGGCCCAGCCCCCTGTCGACCAAGAATAAAAGGAGGCAGGGGGGGTTTAGCCCCCTGCCAACCGACGATGATGACAGAGGGCTCATCCCCCCTGTCGATCCATCCAGCACACAGAAGAGAGAGAGAGGAGGGTTATACCTCCAAGATCAGGGGAGTCGCCAGGCCGGAAGATCGAGGGCTACCGGACGGAGGGTGGTGGTGTTGCCGAAGTCGGAAGGCTGTCGCCGGCACACGGGGTCCCTGGCACCACCGATGGCCAGACAAGGAGGGGACGAGCGGCGAGTCACCGGCACTCGGCGACTGCAGGGAGGAATAGCAGAGGGGTGACCGATGGCGACGAACCCTCGCTCGAAGTGTGAGAGGCGAAGAGGTGGTGGCCGTGCTTGCAGGATACCGGCGCTCGGGGGGTCGTCGGCGGCTCCCACGACACAGGGAACGAAAAGGGGGTTTCTGCCGGAGCTAAAAGGCCGTCGGTGGCCGGCGCAGGGAGCAGAACAAGGGGGATGCTGAGGCTGCCGACTGTCGAAGGTCGCCGGCGCTCGAAGGCCACTGGGTCGCCGGAACTCAAAGGGGAGGCGAAGAGGGGAGTGCTCGCACCGTCGGGAGGCCGCAGGGAGGATCGCCGGTCGTCAGGGAGGCTGCCGGACGGAGATGCGCACCGGCGTCTCCAGTCACCGGCGGCCGCGGCGTGAGGGGCGGGAGATCGGAGCAGAGGAGAGAGAGAAGGGGCGGGGGTTTTACCCCTCGCCCGAGACACCTGCGTCTTTTTAAAAGACGCAGGTTCTCGAGAGTTCGAGAACCCGGGGCGCGGGTCGGCTCGAGCTCGGGTCCAGCCCGGATCCGGGCCCGACACAGGGGTCAGACCTTGACTCGTGTCCGACACGTGCCGGGCACGTGTCTGACACGAGTCGGATGCAAAATTTTTTTTTTCACGGGCTTTACATCCTACCTCCCTTAAAAGAATTTCGCCCTCGAAATTTCATAGGAAGGTATTCTGCCTAGACCGCAGCCAAAGGGAACTAGGTAGATTAGGATGCACACACGCACACGAACCCCCAGACACATAAGCTTCTGAAGGGATCAGGACAACACATAATGCGTCCCAAAGAAAGGTTCGAAACCAACAACTTGATCGAACAAAGCGTATGTGTGAATTCATTGTAAATTTGTCTTAGCCAGAGTTCATAGAGAGCCATAAAAGGAGTTTAGCCGAAGGCTATAAGAATGCTTATTCGCTATCTTTAATGGTGAAGAGACACGACGAGTCATCAAAGAAAATGGGTTTAGTAGAAGACCAAAAGGAAAGGTTAAACATTAACTTCTACTAGACGCGATAAGGGATGAAGAGACAAAACGAGACATTGCTCTAGCTTGCGTTCCTTGAACAGGGTCTCTAAATCATCGTCAAGACGTCGTGTTTCACACTCGCAAACTCTAACAAACTCTGCGTCATGAATAAACACAATCTATAGTCCCTCAAGGCCTTGCGCGGACAACTGCCACCTATCAAGACTCACTTAAGGCGACATAAAAGCTCACCCTTCCAATAGAGGGTCAAAAACATGATCCAGATCTAAAAATCAATACAAATCTAATTCTCACATCTAAGTTGGGCATATAATCATGCTAAAAACAGAAAGCCAAATCTATAGATTCACAACTGGCTATACTCATAAATATCAGAAGATCAATACAGCTCACCATAGCCTTTCATGGCAATCGAAGTCACACAGGTTCCTTGTCGGACCTCCTGATCCGGGAAACGTACAACCTCACAAGGGATTACCGCTCTAGATGGTATACCTGGTCTTGGACAGTGTATATCCTCACAGAGATTCTACCACTCTAGCCGGGTTACCAGATCTTGGTCATACGAATCCTCAAAGAAAACCCTTAAGAACCCAAACCTCAACAAATGCCATAATCAAAGAAAAATCACTACGATACCCGCATCAACACAAATGACCTCTCACTGGGTCGATAGCCGCTAATAATCAACAGGATCCATGCCGAATCACCTGGTCTAGGAAAATGTACGACCTCACAAGGAATTACCGCCCTAGATGGTATACTTGGTCTTGGACCATACACTTCCTCACAGTTCACCGTCTCCGCGGCTACCCGGTCTTGGACAGTGCATGTCCTCACAGAATTCTACCACTCTAGTGGGTCACCTGATCTTGGTCATACACCCTCTCGCAGATAATCCATTGGAGATCAGATCCTCAACAAACGCCATACCCAGTGATACATGCATCAAAACAATCGACTGATCAAAATAATTGACCGCACACAGGGTCAGAAGCCACCAAGATGGGCATAAGCATAAATACCAGCAATATGCATCGTATCACTTCTCATGGCAGAACAAATCACAAAATCGCACATTCTTCCAATAATTCTTATCACGTGGCATATCGATCATATCACATAGAAGATTTAAACTACGTAATTCATCAATGCCACAAGAAACATTATATCCTCAGATAGGACCTCAAAGCATGCGAAATCAAAGCATAAATTCTATACACAGAAATACGCAGATAACGTATTATGAATCAACTAAACTTCAACTTACATAGCTCCTACGTAATCCAATAAATTCACAGGATTCAAGTTGTATGAGCAAATAAGACAATTCAAATCTTTGCACCATCATATGCATCCACAATTCTTACCTCGAAGCACATCGCATTCGACCACTTCAACGTGAAACACACGCACATATCTACAAGACATCTTAGTCCAATACTCATGATATTTATCAATCATGCTATACAAGGATGATATAATCACACAACCAATCATAATACGAATCCCTGCAACACAGTTATGTAGGCGTGATATATCATCAAAAACTAATCATTTGTAGTCGTGAGGTGTCATATATCAAAGTGATCTAAACTAATGATTTGTAGGCATACAAGTCAACCACCTAAAAGCTAATCAGTTGTAAGCGTGACACGTCATTCACCTAATAAGCATCACAATAATTAAGATCACAAAGACATCAAAGTCATACATAATTCCATCGATAAGCTTTTACTTAACAAAAAATACGCAACAATACACACAAAAAGTCTAAAACTAAGACTAACAAAAGTGTCTACTCGACGTTTTTCTATGTGTTCTGTTGCTACTACTGAGAAGGTTGGGGCGTACTGCCCACTCGCCGAAGGTCATCGACCTTCTTTATGCGACAATCACGGATAAAGTGGCCCACTTTGCCACAATAAAAACAGCCACCAGAGGCTCGGGGACATGCCTGTCCCCGGTGAACACGATCGCATCTCAGACACTTTGGGTTTAACGATCGTTGAGGCTCGTTTTCTTTACTTAGTTTCGGTCTTTTAGCAAGTCGACACTTGTCGTCAACACTATCTTTGGCAGACTTTCTATCGCGACGTTGCTTAAAGCGGCATTCTTTAGCAGAATGCCTCATCTTTCCGCAAAAATGACAATCGTCGGGGTTCCGAAGGCACATAGGATCAGACAAAACATGAGGGCTGACACCTCGCTCTAGATTGGTGCTCGTGCAAACCAACCTATCAACCTTATGATCCAGGTCTGGACCATCGCTTGGAGCTGCTCAACTGCTCCGGTCAATGCGTCTATAGATTTGATCAGTTTATTGAACTACATTTAAGCAAAACACATTCTTTAATTAAAATACCTACAAAACAATCTAAAAGAAGTAGATACTCACAGTGCGATGCAGATGGCGGATGATCAAGGATTACCACTTTCCTTGTTGCTCTGATACCAAAAGTTGTAACGCCCCAAAATCGTGGACTTGAAACCTTTTATGAAAAAGGTTGAAAACTTTGAAATCAATCATTTATCAGAGTTTAAAACAGAAGTTCAGCGGAAGATCAGGTTCAAAACAACAAGTCCCTAGACTTTGGGCACATTACAACCAAAAAGCAGATTCCCCCTTACAAACCGATTTGCAGTTCAAATATATATTTTATTGAAATTAAAGAAGAACCACATTTTGGTAATACAGTTTTAGAAATGCAGAGTTATAATCGAAAGAGATACTTTCAAAGAAACCTTGTACCATCTATCAAAAGAGTCCCCAGGAGCGCAACGTCAGGAAAGGGCATTGCCTTGAGTGCATCACATCATCATGCCATCGCAAGCTGTCTCAACCTGTTCACCACCTGCCCATAGAAATGGGTCAGTCACACAACAGACTAGTAGGGGGTGCAAATGACAAGAAAGAGCAGAAGCTGCAATAAGTAAGATAAACGCTAGCTCAAACAGAAACAAGCAAGACTAGCAGATCTAACCAAATGTGCTGTGGACTAAGCAAAGCTCTAGTAAAGCAGACAGCTACGTAAAAGAGCAGGAAGGATCAGAGTGCTTGAACAGACAACTATAGCAATCTCACAAATATAATGGGTGAAGAGTAACTAACTCTATCCACCAGCCAAGCAAAAGCAATCGCAAAAGACAGATATTCATAACAACATTCGAAATAAATACAAGTACCATTATATGGTTCAGCCTATCGGCCAGCAGCTACATTAATCGTGAGGCACAAGCTATTGCATCACAAGCAATTATAAGCTACACAAGATAAGCAATCAACTAGTATGAGAAACTAGTTATCACCAAGCACAGAACTGCGTAAGCAGTTTAACCAATAAGGGTAAACGCCTCGACCGGCGTACCTAGCTCAATGAGTAGCATACCTAACTACCGAGCTAACAAGCAAGCAAGCAATGCACGTCACGATATGCATATCTCAAGATCATGTGTATAAGTTATATCTTGTCTCATTACTGAGCAGGCCATTGTGGGTACGCACAAGGCAAAACGTAGAAACAGCCGAGATCGATTCGGGGGTCCATTATGCTATGTATTTTATTATACCCCGAATGACTGACTGAGTCCGCTTCCTAAGGGGACGGTCTGTGACCAAGAGAGTAAATCCCCAAAGGCAAACAAAGGCCCAATGGATGCGCATTTGTACTTCTGCAGAAGTGGCCCGAAGGATTTCCCCTAACCTCCGATGACTGGGGAAGGTCGGATCTTTGCCCAAGATTGCCATATATGACTGTCCATCGGAGTTTTGTACCATCCATCCTCTCTTGATGAACCGTTCCGAATGAGCGCGACGGAGGGTTTCTTAACCGCCGTCCCATTCTCATGCTCTGGTCTTTCAACCCAATCGAGCATCTTGCCTGTGAAGGCGCATGATTATTATTTAGGTGAGTTATACGCGCCATTGCGAGTTCGAGACAAGCACACAATTCACATCTTACTCGCAGCAGTACGCATCGTAACTATTCACATATACAATCATAATGAAAAGGGGGTCAATCCTCAGTGAGGGTAGAAACATCACTCTTGTGATCTCAAACACATGCCATTGCATGTTCGAGGCAGACATAGGCCTCTCATCCTACTCATCGTAGTACGCAACGTACCTGTTCAAAAGTACAACCACGATAAAAGGGGTATGGATCTCTCGCAGGAAATCCCAATGCTTCTACTTTATAGAAGCCTGCAGTGAACTCATTCCAGTTCCAACTGATCGTGCTTGGGTCCTTTAGACAATCGCGAGCAATCTGCCTATTAGGCGAAAGCAACATAACAGGATTAACTTAATGTGTCAATACACGCTTAGAGGTTACTGTAGACCTCTCGTTCTGCTCTCGTAGCCCAAACATATCGTATGTGACTAAGGGTACAACTACAAGAGGAGGGACATGGATCCTTCGTAAAAGATCCAACAATACCTTCACGAAGGAAGGCACCACAATCATGGTTGAACCAGAAAGCTTAGAAACTAGGTCTCGCATCAAAGGTGAGGTAGCGCCGATCTAGCGATGGCGCAAGTACCTCGCCAGGATTCCCGCCCCTACTCGTGCACAGGCTTCTAAACCAGGCTATCTGAGTCAAATCGAATAGGTGAACTAAGGTTGTAACACACCTATCCCGAATGCACCGATTTGGGAGATCCGACCGCTATCACTTTACAAGCTATACATTCCTGAAAATAGGATCGCACCTAAGACGATGTCTTTTGAGAACTGAAGTGCACAAGTGCGTGTCGTGGCTTGTAAGCCAAGTGAGACGATATACACTACGCACTCGAAGTTGCACTCAGAGAGTGCAAGCTGACAAGAGGCAACTCATGTACATACTAATACAAAGGTACGACGAGGGACAAGCCTCGGGGGCGAAGCCGCACCGCGAGGGCAGAACGCTAAAGCTCCACACGAGGTATGAGATCATACCTCGATCATCGTAACGCACAAGCAGGCAACTACGCAAGCGACTCGTGAGGTAGGAGATCCTACACTAACTACGCAAGTGTAAAGGACGACTCACGAGGCATAGGGTTGCACTTCGATAGATCGATAAGCGCAAGCAGGAAAAGGAGCATGCGACAGAGATAGGATACATGCATGAACAAGGCATATGCACGAAGCGCAGCAACCAGGTAAAGACGAATACATACAAAAGGTAATTGCAAGAGCAAGCACGACAACACAAGAAAGTAAAGCACGAAGAGTAAGGCAGAAGCAAAGCCATGGCGCATAAAGCGCGGGGCAACAAGTAAATGCAGGAAGTAAAGTGCAAGAACATAAAGGAGGACCAGGATTACATCCTGGAGAACAAGGCAGACATAAGCAAGTAAATGCCAAGGCGCAAAGCGCGGGGCAGCAGGAAAGTAAAGCGCGAGAAAGTAAAGAGGACAAGGATCGCGAAACCGCGTCCTTGAGTTAAAAGACATGGAATGTAAAGACAGGAATGAAAAGCCTAGGCACATATAGCGCGGCGGCGACAGAAAGGAAAGTGCAAGAAAGTAAAGAGGACAAGGATCGCGAAACCGCGTCCTTGAAGGTAAAGGCATACGTATATATATTATACGTATACATATATCGTCCTCTTTTAATTATCTTTCTTATTTTAGCATTTATCAGTTCATTGTCCTTTCACGCAAGAATCCCCTACCTTAAGGGGTTGCGGTTCCTCGTACGCATGTAGCGTAGGCAAGCAAGAGCTCGAGCCACAGAGGGCGAGCGGGATCCATCGTTCAACTTGGAGATCTTAGAACGTTAGCATATGCCGAAGGTAAACAAGAAACAACAAGGCAACCAGGCCTCTTGCCTGCAGGAGGTAGAGGCAGGAGCTCTGCATCTTGCAGACAAGGGTGCCAGAGGCAGGGGCCTCAGCCCTGCTTGGCAACAGCCGCAGAGAGAGGGAGCAGGAGCTCCCTGTCTGCCAGCCACAAAGAAAGGCAGGGGAGGGAGCAGAAACTCCCTGCCACACCTGTCACAACAAGGCAAGGGGGAAACACCCCCTGTCAGAACATGAGACAGGGGCGTAGCCCCCTGCCGGCAGCAAGAACAAGGCAAGGGGGCAGAGCCCCTTGCTAGAGAACAGCAGAGATGCAGGGGGCAGGCCCCTGCTCGAAAACAAGAAATCAGGGGGGCTTCGCCCCCCTGCTGGCACAATGCAGGAGGCAGGGGGGCCCGCCCCCTGCCGGCTCAATGCAAGAGGCAGAGGGACAGAACTCCCTGCCGAGGAACAACAGAAGAGCAGGGGGGCTCCGCCCCCTGCCGAGGAGCAACAGGCAAGCATGGGCGAAGCCCCCTGCCAAAAAACAAAAGCAAAGACAGGGGGACAGAGCCCCCTGCCGAGAAAGCACAAGGACAAGGGGACAGAGCCCCCTGTCGACAGATCCTCAAAAAGGAAGGCAGGGGGCTCAGTCCCCCTACCGACCCACAACAAAAAGGCAAGGGGGGGTAACCCCCTGCCAGCAAGAAGCAACAGGGGGCTCAGCCCCCCTGTCGACCAACAACAAAGAGGCAGGGGAGGTACACCCCCCCCTGCCAAAACAAAAGGCGACAGGGGGCTCAACCCCCCTGTCGACCCACAGCAAACAGGGAGAGTGACAGGGGCTCAGCCCCCCCTCCCCCCATCGACCAAGAGCAAAAAGGCAGGGGGGTAACCCCCCTGCCAAAACAAGAGGCGACAGGGGGCTCAGCCCCCTGTCGTCCAACAGCAAAAAGAGTGACAGGGGGCGAAACCCCCTGCCAAGAAGAGCCAACGACAGGGGGCCCAGCCCCCTGTCGACCAAGAATAAAAGGAGGCAGGGGGGGTTTAGCCCCCTGCCAACCGACGATGATGACAGAGGGCTCATCCCCCCTGTCGATCCATCCAGCACACAGAAGAGAGAGAGAGGAGGGTTATACCTCCAAGATCAGGGGAGTCGCCAGGCCGGAAGATCGAGGGCTACCGGACGGAGGGTGGTGGTGTTGCCGAAGTCGGAAGGCTGTCGCCGGCACACGGGGTCCCTGGCACCACCGATGGCCAGACAAGGAGGGGACGAGCGGCGACCGGCGGCGAGTCGCCGGCACTCGGCGACTGCAGGGAGGAATAGCAGAGGGGTGACCGATGGCGACGAACCCTCGCTCGAAGGGTGAGAGGCGAAGAGGTGGTGGCCGTGCTTGCAGGATACCGGCGCTCGGGGGGTCGTCGGCGGCTCCCACGACACAGGGAACGAAAAGGGGGGTTCTGCCGGAGCTAAAAGGCCGTCGGTGGCCAGCGCAGGGAGCAGAACAAGGGGGATGCTGAGGCTGCCTACTGTCGAAGGTCGCCGGCGCTCGAAGGCCACTGGGTCGCCGGAACTCAAAGGGGAGGCGAAGAGGGGAGTGCTCGCACCGTCGGGAGGCCGCAGGGAGGATCGCCGATCGTCAGGGAGGCTGCCGGACGGAGATGCGCACCGGCGTCTCCAGTCACCGGCGGCCGCGGCGTGAGGGGCGAGGGTTTTACCCCTCGCCCGAGACACCTGCGTCTTTTTAAAAGACGCAGGTTCTCGAGAGTTCGAGAACCCGGGGCGCGGGTCGGCTCGAGCTCGGGTCCAGCCCGGATCCGAGCCCGACACAGGGGTCAGACCCTGACTCGTGTCCGACACGTGCCGGGCACGTGTCTGACACGAGTCGGACGCGATTTTTTTTTTCACGGCCTTTACAATTCTAGTGGAGTTTAAGTCTATAACAATGGAATAGAATGATCAGGGACATCAAAGTGATCAGAATGCTTTGATTTTTTTGCTTAATGTTTTTCAATAGAAATTTATAAGAAACTAATGTTAACTTAACCTAATATACTTTTTTTTTCTTAATGTTAATGCAGGGACAAGTCGTTTGTGAAATTATTGGTAGCTCTAGCAAACCAAGTTTGTCAAAAAGGAGGACTTTGAAAGTATGAGCATATTTTGAAGAAGACTTTGATAAGAAAGGAAATCCAATAACTGGCACTACAAGAAAACCAGCTTTTGACGAGAAATTAGCATAGGAACAATCACGATCTCCTATCATATTTCTCTATGGGCTCTGTTTACGTGAATCAGAGGTATGGACTTCCTTCTCTTCCCGGTTTCTTTCTCCTGTCTGTTTAAGTGAGTCAGAAGCATCGGCTTTTCTTCGAAAATATTTAATTTTTTACGTGTATAATTTAATACGGATTCTCTTCATTTTCTTTTTGTTTTGGAATCTATTTTTCTATTGACGATTGTTCCGGTAAGATCCGAGATAACATTCTTTTTATCAAGAAGATGGATCCAGATAAGTATGAACATATCATTGATGCCTGCTCTTTAAGGAATTACCTATGGAGTGGTTGTGCTTTCGCTTGGACCTGCTATCTTCTTTCACATATGCATTGTCTTTAAATTTTTGGTCTTCTCGCCCAAGGGTGTAATTGATCCAGGTAATCCTTAAGCTTGAAATTTTCTTTTCTGTGCTTTCCTGCTCCAATCATAGTCTTTACATAAATGTGTAGCTGACGGCCAGGTGTCACAGTTGAGACATAGGGTTCCATAACATTACACAAACTGGTCCAATGGCATGATCTATGGTTTGTTTAGTAGTAAACAAATTTTGGATCATGTGTTTGTGATGTGTAAGATGGTTTTTCAAAGGCTTTAGTCATCAATGGCACACAATGTGCCAAAATTTTACAACTCAAAAAATCGTATTTTTGCATAGAGAAAACATGATCCGAGGTGTGGTTCGTAGCAAACAACCCATGCTGAACACGTCTATGTGGTCTGATTCAGTTGATACAACTTGCATCTAAGTCACATGAATACTCTATTTTGACTCCCATTCCTTATCCCTTAGTCATATTGGGTATTGCATAATCATGGTTGTATCCCCATATCCGCAGCCATATCCATGTGACAGTTTTGCACCTATGATTTCCAGCTTAATAGTACAGTACCTTTATTATTAGCAAATATTTACCTATATAATATATATGCATCAAGTTTATGCTGGCATGTATGATGAATCTGTTAATATGATTTTCAGGCATTGCTGGTTTAGCTGTGACATATGGACTGAATTTGAACATATTGTAAGCTTGGCTCATATGGAACTTGTGCAATCTTGAGAAATTCATTATTTCCTTTGAAAGAATACTACAGTACACTCACATACCTAACGAACCTCTTGTAGCTGAAACAAATAGGCCAAGTAACAATTGGCCATCTTGTGGAGAAATCAATATTTCTGAGCTTCAGGTTGGTTGTTGCTTCAGCTTTTTTATGGCTCTCTATTATCTTGAGTTTGTAGATAAATTTTCAAGAATTAATTTTGACTATAAATAATAGTTTTGTCTGTTGTAGGTCTGTTATGCCCCACACCTGACTCTTGTGTTGAGGGGTATTACATGTACTTTTCATGGAGGAACAAAGACAAGTATTGTTGGTAGAACAGGCAGCTGTGAATCTGCTCTTGCCCAGAAATTCTTTCATAAAGAAAAATCCAACAAGTGGCCAGATTATGATTGATTGGGTTGTCATATCAACTATTGGACTGTATGATTTGAGATCAAGTTTGATTATTATTCCACAAGAGCCAACCCTGTTTGAAGGAACTGTCCGAAGTAATCTTAATCTGGAGCATGAACGGTGACCGTACACATAGACTTGATCTTCTGCATAGTTCATTGTTTTGAAATGATCATACTTATATATGATCCTTATCAGAGTAGAGAAGTCTCAGAAATATGGACTCGTTGTACTTGTGCTCAGAAGAGGTGTATCAGCTTAAAGAGGAGCTCAAGAGGCTTCTCCCTCAGTGGTAGTTAAGCTGGCTACCAACCCAACCACTGTAAGTAATTGTCATAAGATCTTCCTCAGGTTGCAAAATCTTCTTATAAGATGTTTAAAACATGCATAAACTGATGGATCTAAAGCCTAAATATTGTCCAGTCTGTAAAGTTTTACTGTCGTGACATTGATCAATGTTATTTGAGCTCATATTGTTTCAATTTATTGTCTATAATATCTAAATTTATGGCGTGTTATGTAGTCACAGGGAAAATATTAAAAAAAAATGTTTTTACTGGCGCAAAAACTGCACCAGTAAAAACTTTGCCTTTTACTGACGCAGTTTCTGCACCAGTAAAAAGCCCTTCACTGTTAGTGTTTCTACTAGTGCATTTTCTGCGCCAGTAAAAGAAGACTTTATATTGCCCCAGCAAATAGTTTTTACTGGCATAGTTTTGCGCCAGTAAAAGATGCTTCCATTTTTTTGAAAGATCTATACTGGCGCAATTCTGTGCCAGTATTAACTTTTTGCTGGCGCAAATTTATTTTTTCTGGCAGTGTAAAGCTGCGCCAGAATGCATCAACGGCGGTACCTTTCCTGGCGCATTCTTGCGCCAGCAAAAATGGTTTTTCTTGTAGTGTGGGTGCAAGATTTATAAGGAGGTACTTAGTGATATTAGTGTAATGAGACAAGTCATATAAAAAGGAATTTTGAATTTTGCAAGCATGCCAACAAAAACTTCATATTCTAAAGGGAACAGTCTATTAATAACTACTAAATTTAGCATAGAGTATATTAGAAAATTATACGCTATTACTGTAGTTATGCATGAACTTCCTTTAATATCATATAATATGATGGTTTGAATAAAATATTTAAATCATGTAATCATGATTTTGTTTTTTTTATCCAAGAACCATTACAAGGGAGACAATGAAAATTTGTGACTTTGAAAAGAAGTTGATGGAATTCATTCAAACAAATGTTCAAAAATTGTCATTCAGTTGTGACACATGGACATCTGAACAAACATTCGGTTATGTGGTTGATTGTACATTTAATTGATAACAATTGGAGATTGCAAAATTGAATTTAACGCTTTCCTTAAGTTTTACCACCACATATACTACTTTACATGCATGAAAGAATCTTTTGTGGATTAGGGTATTGAGTCAAAACTAATGAGTTTAACTATAGACAATGCGCAAATGATTGTATTGCAACACATTTAAGAAAGACAATTGGAGGTAAGTATTTGATTCCTTTAAAAAAATAATTTTCATATTCATCATGTTCACATTATTAATTTTATTGTCAATCTTAGGACCCCAAAACAATCTGATCTGATCCAAACAAAGGTTTTTACCCATTTTTTTCAAAATTTAAGATCTGACATACTTTGCTACTGATTTTTGACCCAGAATCGAAAAAACATAAAAAAGAATAGGGAAACTAGACAAAAATATTTGCTATTGAGATACAACCCCGAGAACATTACTAAAATAGGAGATGAACATGCATGATTGTGTGCCTATTTCGGTAATTCTATATTATTTTCTGGCTACATATGCCAAAAATACGAAGAAACATTTAAAAGGACGAAGATATATCAGGATGTTAGCTTTCTAATGCCACTAAGATCGCCTTGATCAAATGAACGATTGGAGTGAAGACCAGAAAAATAGACTATTTTATTGTTATAGTATGCAAAACAATTTGTTCTGGTTTTGGAACTCAGAATCAGGAACCTTAGAGAGGTTTTTTGTTCTGACCTAAAACATAAAATTTCTAGATCTATAACTCAAATTTTCGACTACAAAAACACAGGTTTTTGTCGTTGGAACGTTAAGATACAAACCTGTGAACATAGACTGTTTTGCAGAAAATAGTAAAAAAACTGATCATTTTCTCTGTTCACAGACATTTTCTGAGACCTTAGAGTCTGAACCCAAAATTGTGGTAAAGATGAGAATGAAAGAGCCAAATATTTATTTTCCAATGAGCCCTAGAACATTAAAAACTGACATGGATAGGGAGATATGACTCTCAACCAGACGGTGTCAAATAGGACAAAATATAAAAAATAAGATTTTTTAGAACCGAAACTACTAACCTCGCAACACAATTTTTCCATAAATTCTGATCTTGGAGTTTAGATGAATGGTTCCACCATGATCACTATTCCGTGGATCCTCAAATTTTTGAAAACAAAAATAAGGGTTTCTATGGAAAAAGCTTTTTAGAAATAGATCCAAAATCAGATCTGAATCTGAGAGTGTTGTGGGGCCCATTCTACAAGGTTGCATGACATTCGTCCTCTGTTGAACAGGGATCAACCAATCCAGGAACCCTCGATCTTCGTTTTGGAGCGGTAGCTTGCGAGTAGACGTACCTCATACATGAATCCTAAAAAAAGTGAGTTCGATGGTGAGAACCACCAAAACTAAAAAAAAAAAATTACAAAACAAACAAAATATATGAAATTTAGGGCTTTTAATACTTACAAAATGCAATAAAATACAATAAAATGAATAAAATGATAAAAGGGGAATTAAATCTTACCTCAAGCTTAGGTAGCCCTTTCTACATTTGACGAGCATAGGGGAGCGATATTTCAATTAGGCACGAGCTCCAAAAAAAGGCGTGAGATAGGGGATCTGGGTCCTAGAGTATACTAGATAATAATGAATTAGGCTAGGTTGGTTAAGCAGGCTTGGCTATACAAAGATTTCGATAGATTAAGGTTAGAGCTAGGAAGAAAAAGATTAGATATAGGAATAGGGGGTAGACCGCTATTTGTACTTTTTTTAGTGGATCCAAATATGTTTCTTGCATATCCGGGATCCACCACTCCAGACCCAGTCAAGATTGCGATGGACAACTTCTATTGGGTAGTTTTTGAATGAAGGTTGAGATTTGTTTAAGGCATATTGCCTAAGAATAAAGGGTTTTATTTTTGTAAAAGGGTTTTGGGCTTGAAATATTTTATTCTCAGATTGGAAGGAGGGTAGGACTGGTAAGGGCCATGACATGTTTTCTGAAACCGATAGGAGCAGTTGAAGACAATTGTTGTTGACGATAATTTGTTGCTGATGACAATTTAATTTGTCGTCATTGACATGTGCTGACGATAATTTATGGGGTTGACTTATTCCTAACGACAAATTAATGTGTCACTAGGGGAGGCTGACATCACCCCTCCCCTCCCCGAAAAAAAGGGCTAGTTTTTTATGACAATTCAAGGATACAGATGACAATCCAAAGATATTGATGACAAACATTGTTCATTAGCAATAATAGACTTATTTTGGTCATATCTGATATCAAATTGACCTTATTTTGGTTCGTTGAAAAGCTAAAAACCTTCTCTTTAACTCTCTTTTTGGTCAGAAAACTTAAAAAAGTGATTTTGAAGGTAAAAAATCGGACTTAAGTTATCCTTATATTGAAAATTGGAGATTTTGTTATGAAAAATATCTTGGTAAAACATGGGGTGTCTATAACGTGTCACCTGAGCTCTTTCAACAAGACATGTATAGATAGAAAAGGTTGAAAGAATCTTGCCAAAAGGACTTTCACCTTGATATCAATACCAGATCTTCGTCAGAAAACCTGTATAGTTGTTGCAAAGGAGTCCTGAGAAAGGCAAAAGAACCAAAAGAAGAGTCATTAGTTGATGTGATAAAAGAAAAATTCTAGGGGCTTTCATTCGGGCCGCACCCCCTTTCTAATAAAGCCAGTGTTTGGGCCATCAACAAATACCATGCCTAAGAGATCACTTGCTACCTGGATAAATCAATCTGGATCCAGAGAAAGTATGAAGAATGGGTCAAACAAGAGAGTGCACGATTTTCTACAGAAGCATAAACTCAAGACTATATCTAATGAGAATTATATCGTATGCAGGAGGAAAACAAAAATATTCCTCTCCCTCCTGATCTAGATGATCCCTGGTTGAAATGGAAGCTCTCAAAACCTTGCCTACTTGGAAACCTGGGGATGGTGTTGGAGGCACATGCTCATGATGGGTCTAAACCCTGAGGAAGAACTTCGAAGGCCAATGATTAACACATAATGACATTAGAGAGAGTGCATCAGATTCAATGAAATATTGTCTTATCGGTACACACCCTTTGAAGAACCGCTGTTTGGCAGATTTGTCTATAAGAATCTCCATAAGAGGCGATGGAGGAACCAACCAGAACCCTTTGATTTAGAATGGGCCAACTTTGGATTGTTGGATCTTTTCCAAGTTGATACGAATCTGATTCACGTTCCCCCAAATAGATTTTGGAGAATCCCTAGAAGGATGGAATCCATCACCACTCCATCTAAACCTCCTAACAGAGCGTATCATAACCCTGTGGTGACCACCGAGGAACCTTTAATCGTGGGAAACATAGGAGAAAACATGTCTATAGACTTGGGTTTTATAATCGTAGAATTGGATAGTTTGTTCTCTGGCATGTCTCTGGAGGGGTGACCTCTTACTAATGAAAACAACCGTGAGTCTGATCAAGAATTGGGTAGCAATACCCAAACCTCCTGATCTTAGTTTTGTATCATATCATTCAGAAAACCAAAAAAATTAAAAATTAAAAAACCTAAAAATATTTCTACATTCTTGTCTGGAGATGGCACAACTGCCTCACTATTTTAGAACCTTCCCGTGTCAGAGTATAGGAATTAGGAAGTTTGTGTCAAACCTCTCCTTTTTGTTAATGTTTTAGTTTCTTATCCAAAAATTTAAAAGAAATGGATATTTTAAAAACTAAAAAAAAAATCAAAAAGTTAAAAACCTGACACTATCATTTCTGAGAATAAGCACGAAGAAGGCTTACGGCATTTGCATTGCGTGGATGAGGGAGAGTCTAGGGAGGATATCACATGACTTTCTGAGTTTCGCAAAAATTTTGAAAGGCAAGAAAACTCTTTTCTAGTGGTTAAGGAAGAAAGTATAAAGGTCAACCAAGGCACCAAAAAAACCCTTAGGTTGTTAGGGTAGGAGCCTCGTTAACCTTAGTTGAGTTTCTAAACTAGTATAAAGATTTATTTGCATAATCATACCAAGACATACCATGTTTGGATCCGCAACTTGTTGAACACTGCCTTATCCTCCACCTTGACTTTAAGCTCATCAAATAAAAGCTTAGAAAGATTGACCAAAGGTACAATTGCAAGTCAAGGCAATCCTAGAGGATATCTTGAAAGTAAGATCCATCATATCTATAGAATATGCTGAATAGTTAGTCAATATTATTTTTATCCTTGAACTCAATGATAAAGTAAGTGTCTGCATAGATTTTAGGGATCTCAATAAGGCTACACCTAAGGAACATTAATTTCATAGTAGATAGCATTGCTGGACATAAGATGTTTTCATTTATGGATGGTTTCTCAGGATATAATCAAATTAAATTGATTGTGATTGACCAACCCAAAACCATATTCAACATACCTTGGGTCACCTTCTGCTACACTGTTAAGCTCTTCGGCCTAAAAAATATTGGGGCAACCTATCAGATGGTTAGGGTTGTTATCTTTCATGACCAAATCTATAATGGAATAATGGTCTATGTGGATGATATCCGAGTCAAGTATATGACTAGGAAAGATCACCTAGATTCACTAAGAAGAGTTTTCAAGTGCCTAAGAAAATATAAACCTAAGATGAAACCTCAAAAGCATGTCTTTGGTGTTAAGTTAGGTAAGCTTTTTGGCTTCATTGTTAGCAAGTGGTATCAAAATAGATTCTGCCTAGATCAAGGTCATCATAGATATGCTTTCACCCACCAATCTCAACCAATTGAAGAGCCTCTAAGAAAAAATATAAGCTATTCGGAGATTCATCTCTAATGTTTCCACTAGGTGCAAACCTTGGCTTCTGAGGAAGAGTGTTGAGTTCGTCTGAGATAAAGAATGTCAGAAATCCTTTCATAGACTCAAGCAATACCTCCTTAATTCATCTGGGTTGAAACCTCCAACCGTAGGAAAGCCCTTACTCCTATACCTATCCGTTAATGAGGTATCCCTAGGATGCCTACTTGCCCAATATGAGGATGATGAGAAGACATAGTATACCATCTATTATATAAGCAAAACCTTTGTGAATTATGAAAAAAATATTAGGAGCTGAAGAAAACATGCTTAACTCTTGTTTAAGCGACTAAAAAACCAAGATATTTGGTGTGAGTTTTGGAAAACCCTTTTTAAAACAATATTTTTGATAAAATTCAAGTGAAAGCCAGACACCAAAAATATAAAAATCGGCTCTCACGAGTGGTGGAGTCCGGGTCGATCTCAAGGAACGGGAAATACTTGTATTCAAAGATACAACTACACTACTCTTTATTGCAAAAAATAAATAAATAAAAGAATACTAAAAAAGTACTACCCTACGTAGAGGGCTTAAACAAAATAATTACAGAGGCCTTATACAACCCAATTAAATTAAATGAATAAAATAAATAAAATCCTAAACTAAAAGAAAAGGGAAATTCTTCGGTGCTTGAGTCTTCTTATCCTCTTGGAGGCTTTACTTTTCTTATTTGCATATCACTTTGTGGTCCTCCCGAGGGGCACCTTGAGGGGCAGTTCTGAGAGTCCCTTGAAGGGACCTTTTAGGGACCTCAGAGGGCTCTTTAGGGGCACAAAAAGGGTCCCCCACGCTTCTCTACAAAACACAAAAATAAAACACACAACAAAAACGAAAAATCTACGAGAAAATTAACAGTAAATATGATGAAAAATCACAAAAATGCAAAGTAACGCCAGGAGATACAATAAACCACTAGTACTAAAAGACAAAAGAACAAAGTGAATCAACTACAAAAATTGTAAAATTAACTAAATAACTTAACTACTGATCTAACTAATGCAAGAAATCAAGAAACTACTCAGCCCTACCGATCAAGAGAGCTATTAGCCTAATATGATAAACTAACTAGTAAATTAATCTTAGCAACACAAGTAATAAGAATTAACAAAAACTAAATTAAGAAAAGTAACTACACTAATGACACATAATGAAGTATGCTGTACGGCATTTCAAAATATAAAATCTTAAAGAGTAAGAGTAGCTAATCTATGTACTTGATCATGGCTAAAATAAAGAATCAGTTCATGAGAAAAAAAATGACATCTAATATTATAAATTACATGAAACAAGGACTGAACCAAAATATTAACTACCATATAACTAAACAACTACTGGAGATGCTAAAGCACGTCTATATGCTAAAATGTTCAACCCACTAAAAAAAAACTAAACGTTAATTGAAAATGTAAGACAATGTTGCTGGACTAACAACTAACCTATATATAAATGAACACATGACCTACATATACATAAATCTATTAGCCTATTAACCTGCTAAAACGTTGATTCTAAACGACTAAAATGATTTAATGTAAAAATCTATGCAGTAGGCACTCTAACTACACAAAACGACTGATACAAGAAAACAAAAAACCAACGAATGTGAAAACCGAATATATAAAGGAAACTAACACTTTGCTGAAGCAAATAACACTAATATGATCTTGAACATAAACTGGAATGGACTGACGCTACTTGACGTAAAAACCAACGTTCCAAAAGAAGAAACAGAAATGAAAGAGAAAACAACCAATCGGCCCAACGAAACATTCTATTACTAGATCTAAAATTAATAAAAACTAAAAAATAAACATGTTGTAGATTAAATTAAATCTAATCTAAACAAAACTACATTGATCTGGAGAATAACCAACCCTACTCAACGTCAAAACCGAGTAAACAAAAAAACTATAAGACTATCAAAGAAAACGGCACAACATTTTTTTTCTTTTTATTTTCTTTATTTTTTTTGTTTTCAGATGATAAACTAATCTAGTATGAAGATTTAGATGCAATACACAAGTTACGAAAAGAATAAATAGCTATGATGCATGGAATGCAATGCAACCTACGCTACTATGAAAAGAAAAGGAGAAAAGAGCAAACCGTGTTGCTCGCCCCGACGAGATGGATGTGGTTCTTCCCGACTGAAATGAAGCACCTCCCCGATGATGTAGATAAGAAAAGCCGTTGAAGAAAGGGTTTAGAAGATGGATGAAATAAAGAATAAGAAGAGGAAGACAGAGAAATAGAGAAAGAAAAGAAGTTGGCTATGGATGAGAGAAAAAAGGGAGAAGAGAAGATGGAGAGAAGAAGCAAGGGAGGGGGCATGTTTTTCAAGAGGGGAAAAAATGCCCTCCTATGCTGAAATGTTACTATTTAATCAGCCCTAATTAGGTTAACACCCATTTTTCATAAAAAAGTCCAAAAACTTTCAATAATTTTCAAAACAACTTTTTATAAAAAATGTGTTTTAAAAGACTTCAAAACTAGCTAAATTGCAATTATTAATTTTACCCTAAACTAAACTAAACTACCTCTAATAAAATCTAAAGCTAAAAACTAAAATTGCAGAGAAAGCTTTGAAAAATATGATTTTCTGATAAAATTCAATTCAATGTGGTTTCTCAAAACTAACGATAAAACTGGGTTTTTAATTCATTTTTTCACTGGATCATGCATAGATTAAGATAAATAAACATGTAAAATGTATGCATGATCAATATTATAAGCTAGCATGTGAGGTCAGAATCTTGTCTAGGCTTGATAAAATCAAATATGTTTTTGAGAAACTAGCCTTGACTGAAAGGATTACAAGATGTAAAGTTCTGCTTATGGAATCTGATCCTAAGTATGTTTTTCAAAAATCGATCAAGGAAAAATCAATAGTTCATCACCTAGTCGACTTACCCATAGATGAAAAGACTAGAGTTAATGATGACTTTCATGGTGAGAATATCTTGGAAACAAAAGAGGAACAAGGAGAAATTCTGCAATTGTATTTTGATGGCTCTCGAAATATCAATGGATCGGTGATTGGATTTGTTACCATTACTCCTGGAGGTGAGAAGATCCCTTATGCTTTCTAGTTGGACTTAGTATGTATCAATAACATAGCGGAGTATGAAGCCTTCATCCAAGGGTTGAGAAATTTGATTGAAGTAGGAGCCAAGAAAGTCCATGCCTGAGGCAATTCGATGTTGGTAATTTGACAAGTAACTGAGGTATGCAAAACCAAGTAGGAAATATTAGATTATGTGGAATTGGTCTTAGAGTTGATAAAGAAATTTGACTCTGGTGAATTGTCTCATGTTGGAAGAGACAACAATCAATTTGCTGACAGTCTGACAAACCTTGCTTCTATCATCAAGATGGAGCAGAGGGAGGATCAAACATCCATCCTAGAGACAAGAAAGGCACTATAAGACTAGCCCAAAGATACTACCATCTAGGTGTGTTTTTTTACAAAAAAAAGTTATAGACGTGAACTCCTTAGATTTCTAGATAAGGAGGTGCCCCAAAAGGTTCTAAAAGAGTTCCATGGTGGTATCCGCAGAGGGAACATTGGTGTCCAAATGATGGTCAAGAAAATCTTAAGGTCCAGATACTATTGGTTAACCATGAATCATAATTGCTATTTTCATGTCAAAAAGTGCAAGAAATGTCAAAAACATGATGATGCCATTTATGCACCTTCATCTACATTGCATTTTGTTGTATCTCCTTCACCATTTTCCATGTGGGCATTTGATTTTATAAATCTCATTCATCTGCAAGCATCCGACGGTCATCGTTATATTCTATGTGCCACAGAAGGCCCTCACCCCTTGGGGAAATGGTGCCCTAATTGGGAAGGACCATATATTATCAAACAAGTCCTACTTGAGAATTCATCCCGGTTAATCAATTCTTATAGAGTTGAACTGTGAGCTATCCAATCAATGGCATGTATTTTAAAAAAAAATTATTGCTAGATTGGATGTTCTTTTGAGAAATGTTGCAAAATAATAGTGTCCTTTAGAAAGGTGGGTCATAAATGAAATTATGGAAACCCAAGGCCCCAATGAAAAGTTATCCTAAGGAGAAAAGGTTGGTAATAAAGCGGAGTTGCCCAAATCATTGCATCCTAATTAAGAATTTCTAGAAATAAATCATGAAAATTTATAACTTGATATCATGAAATTATGGATATAAGACCATATATGACTTCCTTAGATGACCTATCTATGAGCTTAAGATCAAGTTTAAGTGACCTCTTGCTTAGCTTTGCTTCTTAACTTTCTTTGGTTGATCTTAGGGAATCCATAGTCACTAGCCTTAAGGGGACCTCACTTAATAGCCAAACTAGATGAAAGGTGAATGAGGCCAAAAATGGGCCAAGTGCATGAAAAATTTATATATCTAAAGGAAAAACCTTGTCATACCTCTAGCTTGGTAGTTCCTTATAATGTTATCACTCAATCATAGGTTTAGATGGCAATGATCTCTAAGAAATAAAAGAGTCAAAGCAACCACACTGTAACACCCCTAACTCATCCCCATTGAAAAGTATTTTTTTAAACAATTACGAAAACCCAAACCCAAGGATTTGGGGCCTCACAGACTTAACAACATTACAAACCACAAGGAATCTCTACATTGAACCAACCAATAAAAAATAACTAACTTTATTAATCAAATATCAAAGTTTGAGAATATAATTAAATTAAAGTATAAAATCCTGGAGTCACACTGTCCAAGAATAACAGAAGTAAGTCACGCGATCTCGTAGGCTCCCTGATGCAGTCATCCTCATCACTAAGCTCCAGGTCCTGTGAAAAAATATACAAAGTACTTGATAAGAATCAAAGATTCTTTGTAGGAATTTATCTAAAAATTCAAATAGGTAAGAAAAAGCATAAATCAAATTCATACAAGTTTTCAGAGAAACATAATTACAACAATCTCATAATTCAATTACCATTCAAGCATTTAAAAACAATTATCATGCAATAGCAATATCTCACATGAAACAGAATAAGTAAAAATGCATGCACTAATGTAAAAGAATAAATATCATGATTCCAATGCATATGCATGAATAAATTATTAAGTTATTATCAGAGTTCTTTTTTACATTCATGTCCCTATTAAATACCCATAAGTTTAGTTTCAGTTTTTATTAAACCTGTAAATACTCAAAACGGGAACCACATTTCTCAAAGTCTAAGTTAGGTTCTCAGTTATAGCTTAACACACAATTTATATTTTATTACTAGGTTTCACACTTGTTTTTCGATCGATATCAGGAATCAACACCTTCATCAGAATATTAAAAATCAACATCTAATGTCGGAACACCAGAAAAATCAACATTCATTGAAGCCACTTTCTTGGTATACCAATAACAACAACTGTGTCTACAATACCACCCCCAGGAAAAGTGGTTGAAAACTTCCTAAAATCGTGGCTGGGAGGCAAACTACCATATCAGGTTAAGGGGCATAATCACACGCAACATTTTAGTATTATCACGGTTTCTCCAAAACCGCCATCTAGGATTTCCACACTGTGGAAGGGACATCCAGGAAGAAAAATAATAATTATATTATTTATTTCTTTTATCTTTTTAACAAAAGTCAAATTCTTTACAAAAGAATCATTTTGCAAATCAACATGTAAAGCACAACACGAGACCTGACCCACTACAATTTTAATAGTGTAATTAAATTAGAAAACCAATAATTTTAAAATAGATTTTACAATGCATACACACAAATCTTAGAGCAATACATGCTTCTGGCTCACATGGCTTGCAGTGGTTCACACAAATCTTAAGAAATTAAATTTTTTTATCTCTCTCATGAGGAAGAAGAAAATTCTTCTGATGAGATTTCTCAAAAAGTTAAAATTTCTCATGTCTTCATTGAGGAAGAAGAAAGTTCTGTTGACGAGACTCATCAAGATAACTCAAAATTTGTCAAAAAAAGATGCAGCATTGTCATGCCTATGCTCATATTATTTCTCGATCTTGTGATCTTGACCTGGACTTTGAGCAGTATCTATGTAGTAACCAAGATCCTCAAACATTCAGCTTGAACCTTTGCTTCTGATGTTGAAAATGGTGAAGGGGTCACCTGCAATTTGCACTATACATAACAAGTCTATGTTAGTTCAAGAGAGCTAAAAGGTCAACAAATATTTTCTATAATATGGAAGATCGACATCATCTTGTCATCTCATAGAGCCACATCTGGGCAACATCGGTGAAAAAGTTCAAATCCCAATCTTTTAACAGATTGAGGTTGGAAAAGCGAAGGACAAAATAAGAATAGGGATCAACTCCAAGAGGAAAATGGCATTGACCTATTCTAATTGTATTTGTAAATAGTTATTTATTTATTTTTTTAAAAATAGAAAATCAAAATCCAAATCCAAATCCAAATCCAAAAACAAATTAGAAAATAAAAAATCCAAAAAAAATGAAAATTCTAAAAAATCCATTTTTTTTAATTTTTTCAAAAAGAATGCCTATTTCATTACAAAATTGTTGTCATTTGAATGAATATTGCCAAAGAAGTCATTGTGTTTATGAGAAATTCACTTGCACTTCATCACACAACTTGCCTCGTTAGCAATAGTCATTTTTTTTTTATTGTGAAGGGAAAACTAGAAAGTAAAGCCTTTTATGAGAAGGCAAGATAAGATAAAGAAGCTTGCAGTGAAATAGAATAATAAATCTCTTTATGAAGCCAAAAAATAGCAAAAGATGAATCATATAGGAGCATGTACAATATCATATTCTATGGTTTAAGACCACGATGATTTACTTAGAGGAAGAACTCTTTAAGCTTAAAGATGTTAAGACTACCTTCCATTTTGACTTTGCTCCTTATCCTCTCCTTTGGTCGATCTTGTGGACTTGTTCGTCTTATGCTCTAGTACCTTTTACTCTCAAGTCTTGTTTTCAACATCCATGAAAGGACTAAGTTGGTCATCTCATTGCATTAAGCAAAACTCACCCATTAAGGGCTTATCTTGGGACATTTTATTTTATTTTATCAAGAGGCGCATAAAAAAAGTTCCCATAAAAATAAAATGCCAAAAAAAGTGCATTAAAAAAAGAGAGGCATTATTGAAAAAAAATGCTTGAGAAAGATCCAGAAATTATAGTGCTTCCTCTGCAATCGAAGATCTCAATTAAGAGATGCCTAGGAGTCCTTAACCCATTTTCTTTTCTTTGATTCTCACATTAAAAGATGTTGCGTCCAACCTTTATTGGTACCCTTCTTGAGCTTTATGCTACCCAAAGTTGAAAATAAAATAAAAAATAGTCATTATCAATTCATCCCTTGCCATCATTATTGCCATTAACTCCATTCAATAACCTATATCCTATTTGATTCTTTCTAAGTCTTTGAAAAATAATTAGATGTATGGAAACATTCAATATAAATCAATTTGATGCAACCCTTGAAGTGAGGAAGTTAAAGTGCATCAGATTGGAAAGTTTTAGGCTTTTATATGCTAGAAGCTCTCATTTTCAGGCCTACGTGGCCAATGAGTCTTCATTATTTGAAAGTTCCTAGAGTCAATCTTTGTGAGATTAGATTAACATCTATTGAAGCATGAGCTTATACATGCACTAGTATGATTAGTCACTTTGAAAGCTGAAGGCCAAGCAAAAGATTTATTCTAGTGAAGAAGAGCCATCTTATCTATTTTATGATGACTTTAATTAGGGGCAAAAAATTGAAAAGTGAAGTCAAATCAATATTGGGAAAAACTTAAATTGTTATTAAGTAATGCAAGTTACACACACTCACTTCTACACTCACACTTCTCATATCTGCAACACTTTTCATGAAAAGTATCCAGTCAGATAATTTTTTTTATTTTCAATATTTGTTTTCAAATTTTTTAGCAAAAGGCAGTTCCTTTTTTCTTTTAAAAAAAATGGAGCATCATTTTTAGACTTAGGTCATTATGCACATTGCATTTCATAAATCTCACCATGACACTCAATATTATGTCATGCCCAATCGTTATTTATAAATGTCATCTTTGTCTTATCATTTGTTTGATATCAAGTTCTTTAACATCATGATTTGATTGTCTCATCCATAGCATTTCTATTATAGTCAGTCGTTCATGTCATCTCATTTGACCCACAAAAGTCTACAAGTTGATTCTACAACAAGATTATTTTGATAAAAATTTTCTTCAATCTTTATCAATTTTATCTAAATTGGGTTTTTCACAATGCACATATCATTGTCGTAACTTTTGCAAGAAGTGTCATTTTGAGTCAATCTTTAAAAAATGACTTTGTCTGGCTGCATTCTGTCTTGCTTGTTTTGCCTTGAGACCGATGGTTGGTCATCGTCAAGACCTCCTACTTTGCATGGCTACTCATTACGTCAAGAAGATCCTCATATGAAACAAAGTTCCTTTTTTGTCTTGAGACTGATGGTTGGTCGTCGACATGACTCTCTCACCTTGAATGATTGATCATTAAGCCAGAGAGTGAGAAATATCTGAAAATGCATTTTGTCAACATAATCCTTTTTCATCAAAGATGACAATATTGACTACAAGCAATCTAGTGCCAAGTGTCTTCTGCATTATTTTATGAAAAATCAATCTTTTATGAGTTAGGAAAATTTGTCTTAAGAACTTGATTCCAGATCATCTTGATCAAATGAGTCAAGTGAAAGCATTTCATCATGCATCATCGTATCATGTCATATGCATCTTTTATGCATGTTACTAAGTTTTTCTTGTAGTTGACATAACTCTTAGAAACCTAATTGTCCCAATTAAACTATTAGGAAAAGCATACACAGTCCTATCTTAGAATCATCCTATAGATAGATCGATATTAGGTATATAGGTTGTCTCATGGATTGATGGTGCAATCCAAAACTCATTTGATGAGAGCATAAACTGTACTAAACCCAATCATGCCTGAGAGTTGTATTCTTGAAAAAGCTCTATTCTATTTTGTTCTATTTTATCTCATCAAAAGGTCAAAATGTCTCGTTCCATACCATCCCGTCAAAAGTAAAAATTGTCTCAATCTTTTCGATGCTTTTGCTAAAAAAGATTGTCTTTGTCTTCATCTTTTCAAAAAAAAGTCATTGTCTTTTGTTAAAAATGCCAGTCATTTTCATGCGATTTTGAGCAACAAGACACTTGTTTCATCTTCGTCTAACCTCGTTCAACAAGGCCTCCCATTCACAACACTGAGTTCAAGGGAGAGCCCTTGTGTGAAACAAGGTACCAAGCTTAGTCTACAATCTATCATTTCGAGTAGACCTCCCTGCCTATCAAGTGTCAAGCATCAGAGAGACCCTCACATTGAGCTACGTACACATCTTTTGCTCATGTCAATCATTATGTATTTTGTCAAAGATCTCTTTTCAAAAATGCTTTGTCAGAGTTGATTTTTCACTCTTTTCAAAAGACAGTGTGTCTACTACTTTGTTATTGACCAAGATTTGTACACTCAACAACAAAGAGAGGCATCTATAGACACACAAATTTTGACCAAGTCATTTTATGTCATGAGTTAATTATCAAAATTCGGTGTTTTTGGCTTGTTATAAGGTTTTGCTGACTTTAATTTCATTTTTGGTCTCTAAAACTACATATTTAAGGTTTTTATCCAAAAAACAAATTAAACTATAGGATTTTAGCTTTTCAACAAACTAAAAATCAAGTCAATCAGAAATCAGAGTAAAAAGTTATAACCAAAATAAGTTGACTTGTTTAGTACAAAAACTTGTTTTTCAAGTAGAGACTACTTTTAGAGTATATATTTTTTTTAACTAAAATGACCAAATTGGTTTTGTAAATATAAATTAAAGTTGAAGATGTTAGTTTTCAAACACAATAAAAATCACATCAAACAAACATCCCAAGAGGAAGTTATGGCCTAAACAAGTTAGACTATTGGACCTATTTTACCCGATTTTGCTGACGACAGGTTTTCGTTAGCGTTTTTGCCCAAGAGCACTGATGACAACCTAGGTTGTCTTTAGATCCTTTCTTTTTACGAAGAATTATCGTTAGCTCTTTTTTTTATCAAGAATTATCGTTAGCTCATTTTTTTAACCAAGAATTGTCGTTAGCTCATTTTTTTAACCAAAAATTGTTGTTAGCTCCTTTTTTTTGCCAAGAATTATCGTTAACTCAATTGTCGTTAATGCTTTGCTGTCCTTTTTCAGTGCACCTCTTGAGCAGGATTTTCCTTCTCGGCCTTTCAAATTCATATTTGGAAACCATACTTGCCCAAATCCTCTTTCCTTTTGAAAAATACTCATCCAAGGCAACAAACCTTGGAGGAATCTCAGCCTTTCATTCAAACCTATACATCTAGTAACCATTCATCCTAATGGATCCCGGATATGCAAGAAATGTATCTGGATCCACCCCAAAAACTATAAGTAAGGGTGCTCCCTCCCCTTATTTCAGATCAGGTCTTCGTCCCTCCTAGCACTGTCACTCTACCAGAATCCTGACAAACCCAAACCTAGCCTAGCCGACTAGCCTTGTCTAAGCCTCCACTGCACCTAGTCTACGACTTAGATTTTCTAAGTCTCTTCTCTTTGGAACCCACACCAAGCTTGACCCGCTCATGTTCTTGCACTCATCAACATCGTAGAAAGGGCTACCTAAGCCTGAGGTGAGACTTGGTTCCCATTTGTTTTTGTATTTTATTAATTCTACATATTTCTTAAGAATAGATTTCTGTAATGTTTTTAAATTTGTCATCTTTTTGTGATTTTCTTGAGTTTCGGTGGCTCTTGCCTCCAAACTCAATTTTCTTGTAGGTCTCAATTACAAAGGTACACAATTCTCTCCAACGCCATTGCCTAAAAAATGAAGATCGAGGATTTTTGGTTCGGATGATCCTTGCCTGTCGAAGGTGAAAAGGTCCTTTACCTTGAAGAATGGTCCCCATACCCTCTCGAAATTTGGATCCATTTCAGATATATTTTAAAAATATATTTAAAGTGGAAAAATCTTGTTTTCTTTTGATTTTTGAAAACCCACAAGAAAGGTATCTATAACAAGCTGCCATGCAGTTTTAGTGAAACCAAGGCAAGGCCACTAAGATATTAGAGGTGGTCCAGTCCTCCTAAGTTGAGTAGGAGTTTGGCACCCGAGGTGGTCTATTGAGCAGAGCAACGGCACCACGAGCAAACATAACCCAAGCAATGTAGCAATATGGCCCACTGGTAACGAATAAAGTTCATCATGTTTTCCCCTACTAGAATGAACTCATTGTCCTCATCGATACTTCTTCAATCGGGAGGTAACCGTAGCTGCCATGAAGTTCCTGATAATGACCATGGCAAGGTCACTGTGGAGTGTGGAAATCGTCACTCATGAAGATGTGAGGTGTGGACAAGCCACCATGAAGTTCTGAGGTGACCAAGGTAGGGCCACTGATGTTGTAGGTGGTCCGGTCCTCCTAGTAAATTGGGTGTCTTTCAACCCACAATGAGCCGTTGAGTAGAGTAACGCAACCATGAGCAACACATGACTCAAAAGATCGTAGCAACATCGGCCAAGGAAGCGATATAGTTTTTGAAGCATATATGTTGGTCCTCCAACAACAGATGGTCCTTCGATGAGGGCTACAAAGCATCAACCACTCCCAACAAAACATAGCAAACTGGTTGGGCATGGAGTGTCTTCATAGTTCCCTCACATGCGCCAATGAATGGAGGTTTGGCCTCCAAAGGTTGTAGCACGTAGTGTCTGAAGTGTTTGCTCCGTGAACACAAGAGGAGTGATGTAGCGTATGGATACTCGCATCATCCGAGTGAAGATTTGGCCTTCACGAAGTGGTGAATATCTTTAAGACAGTCATCGAGGTGTGACACCAAATCCCACTGCAAGGACGAAACACCAAGAGCTAGCAATCCTGATGATGTCATTTGTGACCCAACACAAGGTAGGTGAAGAAACCGAGCGAGCGAAGATGAACCAAGCAGATGATGTTGATGATGAGGAACATACATGAACCCAACAATCAACACACATATGACACCAAGGCAAGGTGATGAATAGTTAGACCAAATATGTAGAGAGAAGAGAGGCATGCTGGCGAGTCTCCCCACTTAGAAGGTGCATAGAATCAGCCGATTATGCTGCAAGATCCCCATACTGCATCATCGTAGGAGCAATGAAAGCGAGCAAAATCCACCTGCGAGACTTGTCTAAGAGACATCGAGCTAAAGCAGAATGCAGCCCCTTAAATTGCTTGAAGAGGGAAGGGTCACCACAATAAAGTGTCTAGCCGATGAGCGAATGTCCGTGCAAAAGCGAGCAATTACAGTAATGAACATTATCACAAAGTCATAAGAAGCGTCACATAATCACTTCACTAAGCTGGGTAGCAGCATCCATCAGTAGAAAAAGGGACCAAGTAGCAAGCACAGTTCACTCCCATGCGACTCCAGACATTAGGGAGTGGAGGAAGTGTAGGAGTCACTTCTGAATCTTGGAACTCGATCATGCAATAATCTGCTTCCAACAATGTTGCAAGTACCCTTGACATAAATGATGAACCTTCAAGTGGTAAGCTTAACCACAACTCACACTTACGGTGTGTTATCATAATCAATTTGCCACAAATTGATTGGTGAGGATAGCAGTTTGGGCGACTCTGACGTTGACCAAAACTGGCAAGCACACTCTGATAATAGCTTAGAGCAACTCTGACACTAGTTTGTAAGCTCTGATACCGAAGCAGGTTATATGTCCCCCCCGAACAGGGCAGTTAGCTACATCTCATGATCGGGGGTCCCAAAGAGCACCACGTATGTAAGCATGTGCGTCTCGTATCCCCATGTTTGTCAGCATTAATTCGCGTTGGAGTTTGATGCGATTGCAAAGACTTAAGTACCCTCTCCTCCATTGGTGCAAAAAAAATGACGGTTCTTGAAAAGGAGTGGTTGTAAAGACTTAAGTGCCCCGAAGATGATTATTTAAGACCCAGTCTCTGCACTACAGGATTATCCGAGAAAGATATCTCCCCTGGACATCAACCCTTTCACACTCTCTCTCCCTTCTATTTCTGCTTCTATGCACATCCAACAGAAGATCTTACATTGCTCCATCAAGCACCGACTGACCTGCACATTTACTGTTGTGGAGCCTGATTCAGAGTTTTTACCCTTACAGGAGGAGGGTCTGGGGGCTCCTCTCAGTGTGGGTAGCATCATTCAACTTGAAGAGTTATGGAGTCTGATTCAGAGCTTTTACCCTTACAGAAGGGGGGTATGAGGGCTCCTCCCAGCGTGTTCATGGCCTTTTGCCCTTACAGGATGCTACCCGTTCGGGCTCATCAACCATCTCTCGCTCTCTCTCCCTTCTATTTCTGCTTCTGTGCACATCCATCACAAGATCCTATATTGCTCCATCAAGCATCGACTGACCTGCACATTGACTGTTGTGGGTCCTTACTGATGAGCTGCCTCTAAATTTATTCGACTCTGGGTCCTTACTGCACTTGAAGTTGAGTCGTTGTATTTTTTGTTATTCAGTGGGTGGTGAGGCCCTCCTCTACTCTCTCAAGACTCTTAGCTTGGGCAATCTTTCTTTTGATGATTGTGGTTGTAATGTATCGTTGAAGTTAAAATGGGGAATGAAATGACAATAGAAATCGCTGAAAATTTACAGAAATAAATGCCCTCCTTCTAGAAAACTGAATCGTCGGTTCCTCTTCCTCGGACGGACATAAATGCCCTCCTTCTAGAAAATTGAATCGTCGGTTCATGAAAATGACAAAACTGCCCTCCATTGATATCGCGGGAAAACGTTCCGCAGGTGGTTGTAATGTATCATTGAAGTTAAAATGGGGAATGAAATGACAATAGAAATAGCTGAAAATTTACAGAAATAAATGCCCTCCTTCTAGAAAACTGAATCGTCGGTTCCTATTCCTCGGACGGACATAAATGCCCTCCTTCTAGAGAACTGAATCGTCGGTTCATGAAAATGACAAAACTGCCCTCCAACGATATTGCGGAAAAACGTTCCGCAGGTGGTTGTAATGTATCGTTGAAGTTAAAATGGAGAATGAAATGACAATGGAAATCGTTGAAAATTTACAGAAATAAATGCCCTCCTTTTAGAAAACTGAATCGTCGGTTCCTCTTCCTCGGACGGACATAAATGCCCTCCTTCTAGAAAACTGAATCGTCGGTTCGTGAAAATGACAAAACTGCCCTTCATCGATATCGCGAGAAAACGTTCCACAGGTGGTTGTAATGTATCGTTGAAGTTAAAATGGGGAATGAAATGACAATAGAAATCACTGAAAATTTACAGAAATAAATGCCCTCCTTCTAGAAAACTGAATCGTCGATTCCTCTTCCTCGGACGGACATAAATGCCCTCCTTCTAGAGAACTGAATCGTCGGTTCGTGAAAATGACAAAACTGCCCTCCATCGATATCGCGGGAAAATGTTCCGCAGAGTTTGCGTATGTAGCAAGCGTTATGTTGTATGATACAAATAGTTCAAAAAAATCCTTTCTCGCTCTAAGCACACTACCGGAGATTCTTTGCTTTCATCTCGAGTTGCCGGAGCATCCTTTCCTTTTTACCAGAGCATCTGTTTCCGTCTTACGCGCAGTCGCAGCATCGTTGCCACCTTCTGTTGCGTATTAGTTGTTACTGTTGCTTACTCTACAGTTGGAATATCCAAATTCCCATCGTTTCGGTGAGTTTCGTGTAAGTTTTCTTTCTTCAATCTGAAGATTGGTTCTTATACAAGGATTTGTATTATGAACCCAAATATTCCGACGATTTTTAATGATGATGATCGTGTATTGTGTTGTGCAGGTTAGCAATGTCTGCGCCTCATCAGATTAGAGATACCCCATCGTTCTATGGGTTGTCTATTAGAGAAGTGATCCGCCAGTCCCATCTATCTAAAGTTTTTGAAAGAAACCAAAATATACTTAAGATTGAGAACGATGAAGACAGGGAAAAAGCCTTGGAATCGTATTTTGCGGAGGATTATCCATCAGATATCGAGGCTGCGGACCAAAGGAAGAACTCTGAAGAACGAAAGATGCAGAACAAGGATGACGAAGAGAAGGCAAATGCCAGAAATATTGATGAGAATATAAATAGAAGGCGGAGGATTAACGCACAGCAGATGGAAAAGAGGAAGAAGAAGGCGGAGGAGTGGGAAAGGGATGTTAGCAATATGATGGCGGAGGCTCATAGGAGAAACTTGGAGAGTAGAGCAATGCGACACAAGGCAAGGCTACTGAAGGAGGCGGAGGAGAGGCGAAGGCAAATGAATAAGGAGGAGGAAGAGAAGGAACAGAATATTTCTTAGTTTGAGGAAGAAAAGGAAAGGCAAAGGAGGGAGTTGGAGTTCGAGGAAGCTAAGGAAATGCAAAGGCAGTAGAAGAAAAATGAGGAAAAGAAGGAAAGTTAACGGAAGGAGAAGGAGGAGGAGGTAGAGAAGGAAAGAGAAAGGAAGAAGAATTGCAGGAAAGAAAGAAACAACAACTGCAAGAGAAAGAAAGGCGGAGGAAGGAGAAGGAGGAAGAAAAAGAAAGGGAAAGGAAGAAGCAGGTGGAAGAACTGCGGCAAAGAAGGAAACAAGAAATCGAAGAGAAAGAAAGGCGGCTGAAGGAGAAGGAGGAGGAAGAAAAGGAAAGGGAAAGGAAGAAGCAGGAGGAAGAGGCGAAAAGGGAGAGACAAAGGAAGCAGAAGGAGGAGGAGATAAATGAGAGAGAAAGGAAGGAGAAGGAGGAGGATGCCAAAAAGGAGAGAGAAAGGATGCAGGAGGAGAAAAGGGAGAGAGAAAGGAAGGAGAAGGAGGAGGAGAAAAGGCAGAGAGAAAGGAAGCAGAAGGAGGAGGAGGAGAAAAGGGAGAGAGAAAGGAAGGAGAAGGAGGAGGAGAAAAGGCAGAGAGAAAGGAAGCAGAAGGAGAAGGAGGAGAAAAGGGAGAGAGAAAGGAAGGAGAAGGAGGAGGAGGAGAAAAGGAAGAGAGAAAGGAAGGAGAATGAGGAAGAGAAACGCGAGAGAGAAAGGAATCAGAAGGAGCAGGCGGAAAATGAGAGAGAAAGGAAGCAGAAGGAGGAGGAGGAGGAGAATAGGGACAGAGAAAGGAAGCAGAAGGAGGATGAGAAAAGGAAGGCGAGAGAAAGGAAGGCGACGGTGGAGCCGGTAGAGATGGAGATTGAAAGGCAGTTGGAGGCAGTGGACCCACCAGAAAGTCCCAGGTTGGAGGGAGAACAACAGAAAATAGCGACCAAGGTAAATATATCCGTCCTGTCTGCGAAGATTTAATAATATGTTTAACGATTTTGGTATAGCGATTACTGTGTTAGGTATTGATATTTATAGCGATTACTGCGATAGTATGTCTGCAACCGATATTATTTATAACGGTTAGTAGAATAATATTTATAAGTACAAATAGAAGTAATTTATAATTTGTAGGAATAATATGTTATTTTGTGTTACAGGGAGGTCACAGGAGAAGTAGAGCACCAGGTGAAAAGCTCGGAGGTCGCTGTCAATGGCCTGTAGTTCTGTCTTGGTATGGTCAACTGAGTGCATATCAGAAAGACCGACTATGAAATATGCACTTCGGTGGCCTTTTGGACCAGCAATATTTTGAAACTTGCTGGAATACCATGACTCACCTGGTAAATAAGTGAAATGATAAGACTAACACATTCCAGTTTGATTCTTTTGAGATCACCATGACTCTAGAAGATGTGGCGAGGATGACTGACCTTAAGTGCGATGACAGTACTGTCCTATTACGGCATTCAAACTATAACACAAGGGAAAACTGCACTGCCCTTCTAGGAATGTCGATGGACGAATGGAGTCAATGTATTTCTGGTGGAAGCAATTCCACATCAATGAAGGTCTCCGTTTTTCGTAATAAATGGGAAGGCCACTCCGCTACTTGTGCATCTGAAACAGCTGACCAAGAGTTGCGCGGCTTCCTTCTATATTTTTTTGCTCTTACATTATTTTCCGATTGTTCTGGTTCGAGAATAAGTTCCATGTGGCTGCAGTACCTGGCAGACTTAGACGAAGTCGACAACTATGCCTGGGGTGCCGCTATGCTCGCACACCTGTATAGTCAACTCCACCGTGCGAGTAATGGTACGAAAACAGTTGGCAGATTTTGGCCATTTGTTCAGGTATTTGTTGATTACATACTTAGTATTTGTAGACAAATCTCATTGCAGTCTGTGGCGTTGCTAATAATATTTTTTTTGTTAGGCCTGGGCGTTGGAACATATTATCCCATTGCGTCCACGGTGTGGCCCTCCGATTAGTGGTTTTCCAAAGATCGGTCGCTGGGCCAGAATAAACGTCGCAGTTTATAATGCTAAGTCCATTTTAGATGGGCTGCAATTAAACGAGGTAAACGTTGTAAAATTGTTTACAATCGCGTCAGCATTTACCATTGAGTATTATAAGTCGTTGTAATGTTCAGCATTCTTAAGTATACATCGCTGCAGGATTGTCTTCCATAGTGCATATCGTTGTTGCCATATCATGCGTAAATAAATTTTAATATATTTGTCATTCGTTATTAAAAAGAATTACCAATGTACAGGTTTTGTGGAGACCTTATGGAGATGGGGGCGATGATGAAGACGTTGTTGCGGAGGCTGCCAGATTGTCTGACCGCGATTTGTGGCTATTCTGCAATTTTGAAGCCGAGTTGCAGCAAGGTAGTCGAGTTCTCCTACAATCTGACTTGGGGCAGTCTATCCCAAATAAGCCTTTAGAGGTGAGAAGAAAGATGAATATTGGTGGGGGCAGGCACGTGAATTGGAGCGATCGGTACAGGGACGAATTATTAAATTGGAACTCAGGTGGTTTCCCTGCCGTACCGTATGATCATGAAGGACGACAATTTGATCCCTTCTATTTCGAAAGCTATTGGGAACCAATGCGGCAAAATCGAAAGATTGAGAAAATTGTCAACCCATGCCTCCCAACTGTCCCTTCTCATGTTGTAGCCCAGCCTCTACAACCAAAACGTCGTCTCGCTCTGGTTAATACGACTAGTCCATCAGTAACAAATCACGAGGAAGACCGAACACTTGCTCTAAAAGAGAAGACTGTCTCTGCCGCAAGGTTTAAACTTATTGAGAGGGAGAATAAGAAATTAAGGATAGAAGTAAGCACTATGGGGACCCAATTGAATGCAGTGGTGGACATGATGACCAGTCTTCTTAGGCAAGGTTTCGCAACGAGGAGGCCACCCAGGATAGACAGTCCACCAATAAAAAGTGAGAGACAAGTCTATGAAATTTCATCAGATTCGTCTAGTGACTCAGAATAAATCCTAGATTTTCATTTTTATCACGCTATACATTTGTTGTAATTGTATAATGAGTTGCGGTAACGTGAAATTCTTTTACTGTTTAATTCTTTATTATTACATCTTTCCGACTTTGGGTCTCGGTAATAAATAAACTTTAAACGAAAATAGATGTCTCTTCAGAAATTGTGGCATTGCCTAACCTCTTTGGCATCGCTAAGATATAGCATTTCTGTTAAGCAATCGCTGTATTTGTCTTCGCCTCGAAAGAATAGCGCACAAAGTATTGGCGATCTAAGCCATGAACAATAATTTAACGAGTTCTGACGACACAAAGGTTTGTATCCATATACGATAATCGTGAAAAGGTATTTGTGTTAAATAATCAATAGATAAGGAAATGATTTGTTGCCATCACTGGATACTTCGTGCTTTGAGTCGGAGAGCGATCTGTGGCATCGCAGCATAGTGATTTGTGGGTATTATTCGAATGTCAAATCACACGTGGAAAACGTATTTTTGAATATTTAAAACTTAATGAGCGGCATGGAAAGACGTATTTTTGAATACTTCGAACGCAAGCATTTAATTTGGCGGCGGTTATCAAAAAAAGGCGGCATGCGAAAAGCCGTATTTATATTTTTTTTAAACGCAATCAATTAATTAGCTTCGTGCTTTGATTCGGAGAGCGATCTGTGGCATCGCAGCATAGTGATTTGTGGGTATTGTTCGAATGTCTAATCACACGTGGAAAACGTATTTTTGAATATTTAAAACTTAATGAGCGGCATGGAAAGACATATTTTTGAATACTTCGAACGCAAGCATTTAATTTGGCGGCTGTTATAAAAAAAAGGCGGCATGCGAAAAGCCGTATTTATATTTTTTTTAAACGCAATCAATTAATTAGCGGGCTGTTTTCAAAAAATGGCTGCACGTTAAAGGACTTTACCTTTGTAGGTGAGGACGACGTTTCAGTATCTCCGTTGCAAAGGTGCCATCGATATCTCCGTCCAGGCATGGCGCCGAAGAAGGGGACAATCGGAGCAGTACAGCCATGGCGGACAAGAAGAGGACGAGTGGAGCAATACGACCCGGCACGACGCCAAAGACGATAGGAGCACTACGACCGGGCACGGCGGCAACGGAGAGGACGATGGTAGCAAAATGACCAGGCACGGCACCAGAGGAGTGGACGAGGGGAGAAAAACGACCAGGCACAGAGCAAACAGATAGGAGGATGGGAGCTAAACGACCAGGCACGTTGCCAATGGAGTGGACGATGGGAGCAAAACGGCCACGCACGACTCTGAACAAGAAGACAATCACATCCACAGTACCAGGACTAGCGCTTAAGAGGTATATTTTTTGAAACGCCTGAGCGGTTTAGTGAACATTTGGCTTTTCATGTCGTATTTGGACTAGTGTTGTTTACTGTAGACAATAATTTCAATGTCCAATCCTGAATACCACGCTCATGGTGCACTCAGTGCAACATCCACAGTCTCGGGTGGGCGGCAACGCCCTGACGAGTTCGTAGATGACATCGAGCAGATGCAAGATGAATTTGCAGATGGGAACACTATCAGTAATTTTGTAAATATTTGTCCACTATCAATTTCAAGGTCATCGGTTTGCATGTTCTGAAGTTTGTAACTTTGTGCAACCAGACAATGTATGATTTTGTCAATTACATTCAGAGCAACCCAACGAGCAATACAGTACGCATCATCAGCCCGTATTTCATGGTATGTCTGGGCCGCTGTTGTTCTGTTTGCTTTCATGACGTACTCACGTTTCTTGGTGGTTAAACCTTGCTATTTCGTGCAACAGATGTACGTCCGGCGAAAGCCATACCGCATAGGATTCGAAGATGCACTACCTTGTTGGAACAACGATGATGAGTGCATAGACATTTCAAAATTTGGAAAGGTAAGTGAACAAACCTCTTATCCAAGGTTTATTCATAACATCCCCATCACGATAAGTCTCTGGAACGAAAAATGATTTTATCGATTCGCAGATTTTACTTCCTACACTCTGGCAACATCCAGACCATTGGGTCCTATACGAGATGAATTTTCAGCTAAAACAACTATGGTGCTACAACTCATTGGACTGCCACAGTGGCGTAGAACGCGATGCTATGCATTTGGTAAGCTTGTACCCAAAGGTGAAGTAGCTATTCGAGGTGGACCGGACTGTAATATATTATCCCTTTTTCACAGGCGGGATTCCTTAACGGGCAAATGGGTGTCGACATTGGTGAGTGGATGTTGCTCTGTGCTGACGATGCTCCGTTACAAAGTAATGGGGTCGATTGTGGCATATTCGTAATGAAGCATACTGAAGCAATATACAATGGAGAAGAACCTTGTTTCCACGTTGTATGAGCTTCGTATCCGATGTTATTGGGTATTCCTGTTATATATTGGTTTCACATTACCTGTTTTGTTGCAGGAACATATGCCGGTAATACGCGATGAAATATGCGGAAAATTGATTGAGTTTAAAACGAACGGCAGACAAAATAGTATAAAGTGAAACCTATCGATTGCTCTGTCTGTACAACCTAACGAGCCCCTCCATCACCATTCTCGCCGTCCTCCTCGACAGCAACCCAGTCGGTGCAGTCGCGCTGAGGGTGGCCAGCAGGAGCTCCGCCAAGTCCTCTTCCTCTCCCTAGCGAGGTCTAAGCAGATTTGTCGTTCCGGTGACGGGTGTTCATCTTGTTCCGTTGACGGGTGTTCTATGAAAAGTAAATTGTATTCAGAAATAGTTTTGTGTTGTATACGCATAACCAATGCTGGTAAAGTTGTTCTTAAGCATTGAAGAATACTGTACGGCGAAAGATATTTCTAAATATCGCATTACTCTATCTGTACAACCTAACGAGCCCCTCCATCACCGTTCTCGCCGTCCTCCTCGACAGCAACCCAGTCGCTGCAGTCGCGCTGAGGGTGGCCAGTAGGAGCTCCGCCAAGTCCTCTTCCTCTCCCTAGCGAGGTCTAAGCGGATTTGTCGTTCCGGTGACGGGTGCTCATCTCATTCCGTTGACGGGTTTTCTATGAAAAGTAAATTGTATTCAGAAATAGTTTTGTGTTGTATACGCATAACCAATGCTGGTAAAGTTGTTCTTAAACAATGAAGAATACTGTAAACTGACGTATATACTCGAAAACTGACGGAGGGTGATAGGACGTTTCATTAATATTTGAATGACACAACACACAGTTCCACTTTGCTTCGCGAATAAGGAACCGACATAATCGACAATTCCTGCATAAAAGACTTATTCTTGAATCGAGTGCATAGGCGGCTTCGACGCAGTTGTCGTATCCGTCTATACCTTTTTCATAGGTCTGTAAGATCATAATTGAAGAAACCATCGTTTAAAATTCAAACAATTTTCAAATGCTGGCACAGGTTTTCATGGTCGTAGCAGTGTAGTTTGACGTTAGACCACCAAGCGTATCGCTTTGTACTATTCGCAAAATACGAACGCGACATTAAAGCGATGTTTAAGCATACAACATTTCATAGCGATGTTGAATATTATCATTTCGAACATTAGAAGTCTTTGTTCATTGCACACATTGCAGTCTCACCCTGCGACTGTCAATCACGCGGGTTGAGCGCACATCTTTTATCAATTACAAGCCTTTTAGATCCTCGCCTCCGTCAGTTTCTCCTCCGAAATTAGAAAGGACGTCAACTTTTTGCAGAGTTCTTCGCGGAATCCGGGTATATCAACCTGCAAAAACAGATTGTAAACTAGAAGCAATAGACATGCCATTAATTCCCAATAACAGAGGCCAAGGAATGGCATACGGCGTCGAAACAGGGTTATGCACCATTGTATATCGCTTCAATGTATTTCATTACAAATACGCCGCAATCAACGCCATTATCTTGTAAAGGAGCATGGTATGTCGTGCGATAGATCCACTCGCTGACATCGACTCCCAAAATGGCTATGAGGAAACCGATCTGAGAATAATGCGACCGAAAGTAAATTCATGACCCCAGTACACTACACGATACTCATATAGATGGAATCTTACGAGATGGGAAATGTCTAGCCGTAAACCACTGTCAACTTCCAACGAATTGTAACACCATAGTTGTTTTTCACGTAAATCCATCACGTATAAGACCCAATGCTTTTCAGACTGCCAGAGTGTAGGAATCAGTATCTGCAAATAGATCGAAAAAATGTTGTTACCACTGTCACGCTGTAATATTGCACTGTAGGTTTGTTTGCTTACCTTTTCACTTGTCATAAGGTCTCTGCAGTGATTACCGTTAACCCAATAAGGTTTGCCGTCTTGAAATCCACTGGAGTATGGCAAACAACGTAATATAGTCTGCAAACCGAAAGAAACATTGCTAACACCAACATTAACATACGAATCAATTGGACTAAATCAATAATGAAAAGCAACATAAAATACAACCGATATACCATGAAATATGGGCTGACGACGCTCACAGTCTGGCTTGGTGCGTTGCTTTTAATATAATTTACGAAATTGGATATAGTCTGTTTGCAACAAATATGGTGTTGTATTGATCATACGTACACATGGCTTATGTTTATAGACAACTACTACTAGTTTCATACTAACAAAATTACTGATCATGTTGCATTGTGCGAATTCACTGCGCATTCGGTTGATGTCCTCCAGGAGTGATTGACTAAGTTTTCGCCCAACTTCGTCGGTGGATGTTCGACTGAAATGAATGCGGACATTGCAACGACCGATATTTAAATTACATTATATAGTACACAAAAATAAATCGCAAAAAATGCATGAAAGAGACGGATTTTGCTGAACATGTAGACAATATACCCATGATTTGCCATTGTTGGTCGTGTAGCTGTCTTCGACTGCCTCACCGACTATAATTTTCTATGTTCGAGGGCGGATCTCCAGGTTTATGAAGGAACCGTCGGTTTGGTTGTTGCTGGTTCACGAAGTAGAAGACAAACACACCTTCCAGTGCTTGTGCGACTATTTATGACCTAAAAGATGTACTGCTCAACCAACATGATCAATGAATATTGTACGACAACTCAAACATTTATGGGTATCCGTTGGAAAATACACATTGAGTAGCCTTTTATTTATAATATATAGATACAACTTTTCACAAGATAACAATAATGATTTCAAAAGGCAAGTGGAGGTGTCGGGAACGTGAAAGATTTGCTGGAGAAGAAGTTGACTGGAGGTGTATGGCGATTTGTGGTTATCGTTGAATAGCGATCTGTGGCATCGCAGCACAGTGATTGACAGTCCTACGCTGCGATGCCACACATCGCAGCACACTTGAACAATCCTTCGCATCACGCTAAGATTGACAGTCCAACAATAATCAACAACGTTCTACGCTGCGATGCCACATATCGCTATTCAACGATAACCACAAATCGCCATACAGTGATGTCATCATTCGCCTTCCTGCAGAAGCAAAAACCCGCTATCTATCGATTTAAACAAATTCAACAACGAACCGCAAGTTGTCAATGACAAACGACTATAAACTCTCAAAAAATCCGGCATTGTGGAGATCGGGTCATGCAAAGAGGCATGACAACTAAGTTAATAGCCCACACGAGATTCCTGTGTCCCAAACCTATCTGTCGACTGCATCATAGCCTGTCATGAAAGAGAAAATATTAGACACTGAATTAAGTTTCACAAGAAATGCATACCTCCTCGCAACATCGATTACATACCAAAAGCCTTGTAAAACTGTAGCGATCGTTGCCGGAAATCTGGTCGGGAGGAATGTAGGTTTGAACGTTTGTCGGTACTTCTGCAGGGTATTGCTGCATGATGGACATTACACGAGTTAGCTATTTGACAAGCTTCACGCAATGGGAAGCAATATAATGTTTTACATACCTGTTCATTCGAAGGGCTTTGTTGTTTTTTATTACAGGTTGGTTGTTTCTTAGTCCTTTTCTTGCCAACCAATTCTAGTGCACCCTTTGCCCTCCGACGACTGCGATCAGAGGCAGGTTTTCTTTTGATACCCTGCGCTTCATGAATATGTTCATCATAATCAACAACGTTCACTACTGACTTGTTGAAGATAATGTTTACGCTTCAGCGCAACTTCTCGGGAGTGTCAAGCGAGACATGATTTTGACCTACGTTGTTCGATCCCATTATCTTCGGCTGATATTCATTCGCTGCAACAAACTTAATGTGAATTAACTCCACGTTTTCAAGTAACTCCGTTGCAGCTTTTCTCACACATGCATAGCCTTCTTCGCTTCTCGATGCCAAATCAGCAACATGCATGAATGACCTACACAGTTGTTGGTAACGGGAGGCTATGTGACACTTCTTGTCAACACCAGATTTACTCGCATTGTCTATAACGAGCATTTCAATCTTCGCGCATCTCGTCCATCTTCGCATTACGTAAGACTCAGGTATTTCTTGTATCTTCTCTTGATTGAGTGCCTTTAATGCATGACAGCATAGGATACCTTTGAATTCATACATTTTGCACGAACATTCTACCCTTCCGTTGTCGACATTGTACGTGACATGCGCTTCTTGCCTTTTCTGATGCTTTTCGCCCTGACAAAAAATATGGTATTTGTGCATATTCTCGGTTTGCACCAGTTCTTCTATTTTGCAATTCATGACATGCAACACCTCTTTCTTGATCCATTCAAATACAGTTAGTGTATGTTGCAGGTCGCATCAATATTTTCATGCCAAAAGTTAGAGGTCGTGTATTGAAGCATTTCACGTCTTGTTCAAGCTCATTCTGTCTTAGACCGTCTACAAATAATTCATATTGTTCCATGAAACGAAACATTGTTAAACATGAATACAGGGTTTTCTTCAGCGTGGCATGCATAGATTCGGCTCTTTGTGTGCTTATCATACCTGCACAAAAGTATTGTCTTCCATATGCCAATGGTCACTTCTCTTTTTTTGCATATAAATTTTGTAACCACAGACAGTCAGCAAGGTCGTATGTCTTAATCATTTTGTCCCAATCTGACTTAAAGGTGATCTCGTCAACGCTATGAAGTACACACCTTGTAAAATGTTTGTCAAACCCTGTATTCTGATTAAATATGTGTCCTATGTTCTTTGCTGCATTTTGAAAGATATGCCACAAACACATGCGATGATGTGCATCTAGCCACACATGAAGCACTGTAGCCGCAATTGCGTGATCACCATCTGTAAGTACAGTTTCAGGATGTTTCCCGTTCATTGCCTGTGTAAATACTCTGAACAACCACTCAAAGGTTTCCTTGGTCTGGTCATACACAAAAGCACCGCCTAATATACAACTCTGTGCGTGATGGTTCACTCCCACAAACTGCGTAAATGGCCACTGTTCAATGTTAATCTTTACTGTAGTATCAAACACAAGCACATCATTGAAGCATTCATAATCTAATCTAGACCTTGAATTTGACCAAAACATATTCACGGCATATACATCTGCGTCCACTTGCATTGCACTAAAGAAACCATGTTCATTGCTTGATTTATTCTGTAAGTAACGAACCAAACAACATATTTCTCTGTTCTTCATGTTATCTGTCCTCTTCCTGCTCAAGTGGTTTCTAAGATCCAAAGGTGTGAATGACACATTTTCGCGACCACCATCAATGCGGGTAAACAAATTGTATGTCTTCCTTGGTGCAATGTCGGTGCTATCGGCTATTTCAACCATTGCAGCATGAGCTACAGTTACTTTACGATGTGACCTTAGCATAGGAGTCATAAATGATGCAGATAAATCATGATTATGATCACTGATTAAAGTACGCATGACAAATTTCCCATTCGGATGTCTTCTCAAAACCAATCTCGCCTGACATCCACATCTTGATTCTGGCGTGCTCCTAGTTGGATTTCCCATTGATTTCTTCCAACCTTGCTTGGAACAGACATATGTCTTTCTAAGCAAGACACCCTATGCATTTTTTGACCAAGAAAACCTTCTCACACTGAAGCCAACTTTTAAGGCATAATCATTGTAAAATTTATATGCATCTTCTTCGTTATTAAAATGCATTCCTTCTACAAGAACATAGTCAAGTGCAATTCCATGTACATTCTCAGTTCCTACGGTTTTATTAAGTGTACTGACATCAAAATCAGGATCATTATTGAATTGCATTTCTTCTCCTAGAACATTGAAGTCAGTTGTACTTCCGTGTACATTCCTGGTGCATACACTTTTATTATGTGCGCTGTCATGGTAGTCTACCTCATCATTGAATTGCATTTCTTCCACTGGAACATTCAAGTCAATAGTGGGTCTAATGCCTGCACCCTTCTTTTCATGTGCATCGTTAGTGCAGATGTTCAATTCTTCAGTTGGGTCATAAGTATAGATATTCAATTCTCCAGATCTTTCTATTGATTGAGCTACATCGTCTTTATTACAACCTGATGATAAGCTCAATAATGTTTTAAGCAATATATCAATTTGTGTTTGCAGTAACATGGCAAACAAGTCGATATTATCTCACAAAAATGAGAGTCTGTTACTAATACAGCGGTTTGAGATACAATGCATATGATGAGTGAATGTAGGATACCTGATGGGGTAGAGGCCCTTCCTAGCATCTGCAAACAAGCATTCCTGTCAACAGGTCCCAGCGTCTTACAAATATCGATAAGTTTCCAACCTTCATAAGAACAAGATCTACCTGCAATAACAAAAAAAAAGCCTTAATGACACACAAGACGACATGCCTTCTTCATCGATAGCATGATGCTGGGAAGCTACTCACGCCGCCTTGATGGAACTGGTTGGAATGTTTATGCATCATTGCTTTCTTCCTTAATGTCTAACAACAACGACAAATAAAAGAAGACAGTGGAATGTTTTGTAAGCAATATATCAATTTCCGTTAGCAAGCGGCATAGGTTTACTACGATTTAATCAGGATGCATATAAGAACGGATACCACTAGGGTTACACAAGTCAAAGCAACAATTTAATGAATGAAAGTAACAAAGCAAGTGCGGTTTGATGTTTGCTTATGCTGAGCATCGACGTGTCGCTTACCATGCCAATAAAATAAACATGTCGTACATGTGTGTTGACGATAACACTCTCATAATATCCACGAGGCTCTAAAGCGAATTCAATAGAAGTCGCTGAGAGAGCAACGATATGCATGCGAAAATCGCTCCGCCATGCGTGTCAAGATGTGTTTCTGCACCCAAACGTTTTCAAAGTCTGTGTACAAATATCTTACAAATACATATTACAAAACATATAATATCTTACAAAACGATATGTATAGCGATTTGTCAGATATTGAAAATTGATACGGCAGTTCAGTATTTATAACTTATAACTCGACGATACAAAAACATACTATCTAAAAAGTCGATAAATATATCGCACAATAAATTACAAATCGATAAGGAAGAACTTGAACATAATAGCAAACAAATCGATATTAACTAACAAAAATGTATCTCACAAAAACGAGAGTCTGTTACTAATACAGCGGTTTGAGATACAATGCATATGATGAGTGACTGTAGGATACCTGATGGGGTAGAGGCCCTTCCTAGCATCTGCAAACAAGCGTTCTTGTCAACAGGTCCCAGCGTCTTACAAATATCGATAAGTTTCCAACCTTCGTAATAACAAGATCTACCTGCAATAACCAAACAATGCCTTAATGGCACACAAGACGACATGTCTTCTTCATCGATAGCATGATGAGATGAAAAGCTACTCACGGTGCCTTAATGGCACTGGTTGGAATGTTTGTGAATCATTGCTTTCTTCCATGATGCCTAACGACAGCAGAAATGAAGAGAAGACACTGGAATATTTTGTAACACAAGGCAGGCACGAGAAGGCGACAGTGTGTTGTACAACAGGATAAAAAACAAGGCGGAAAGCTCGACTGGAGACGAAGGCAAAGTTTGGGTTGATAATGGGAGCAACTGTTACAGCAGATGGCGCAGGCGAACGTCTCCACTTTAAATGGTTAACATCAAACTTTCTGAATGGAGGACTTTTTTGTCCTTTTCCCCACCCGTCGTTTCACAACTTTTGAATGGAGGATATTTTTGTCATTTCCTCGAACCGTCATTTCAGGGCAAGAAAAGCAAGTAAGGGTGATTAAGTCTTTGCAATAGCACCAGAGTCCGATGCAAAGTTATGTCAACATACACGGGAATACGAGCCTCATGTGCATGAATACGTGGCGCTCATTCGATCCCCCGAACACGGATGTGGGATTCAGTGAATCATCGGGGGCGAACATACACAACCCTTCCCTCTGATACTAGTTATGGTATGCTCTAATACCAATTTTTACAGTCTTATTTTTTTGCACTTCCTGTCTTGCACAAACAGGTAGCTTGATAGGTTGTTTAGGCAATGCGACACACAGCTTGCCTTAGAGGCGAAAAGCTACACAAACTTAGCGAAAACAAAATTGAGGCAGTGTATATCCCATGCATGCTTAGAACAACAGAATGCCTTGAGCAACATAGTCGAACGAGTCGGTAGCGGGGCGATGGTAAAGTCTTTGACATATAAGCATCCAAGCCAATGAGAGAGTGGTGCATCACCTTCCTGTGATGAGTGCATGAGCAGTCGAGGGTCGTAGAGCTAGATATGCATCCAAATATGCATCACAGATATTGGAGTGAGCATCAAGTTCTTGAGAAGCATCAAATGAGAGACATATTGTATTCTGGCACCTGCGGACCCTGTAGAGCATATAGTGCGTCCCATGAGGAACCTCTCGCCACAATTGAGAATTCCTTTTGGCCCTCAGCCAAAGCTAAGCTAGTTGCTAGTATGACAAAGTGAAACTCCTTAGTCAAGAGGAATCACCATTGCTCAATGTGTACTGATCAAGCTCTTCGCAAGGGTTTGAGGTTGGGCGATACAATGAGGAGCAAGAGCGAGCCCCATGCATGCTTTAGATGTCCAAAGAGAGTTTGTATACTCGTGAGCACCCCCGTGTACTCCGATGTGCTATTCACGAGATATAGGGGTTGCCCACTCTAGACTACACAATGGTATACCAGTTAAAGTCAAGAGGAAGGTCTCATATATAGATGTTATGAGCATTGACCCTCGCCAATAGGAGTAATCGTAATACTACTTGGAAACACAATGCTTTTGTTCCTAATGGTGTTCCTGAACGTAGTATTCATATTTTGTCGAAACGTCTGCACAAAGGTCTTTCTCACATATGAATGTGTCGACGAGATTTTGATCTTGGCTCAGAGATTCTCAATGTGCATAGAGATATGCAGTCTCGAAGTTCTGACGAGCTCATGTAGGCACTGGTGACACTTGCTAATAAAGTAGCGTCTTTTTGTATTATGACTTCACGGACGTGTTTCTCACATATGATTGTGTGAGAGAATACTCAACCATGGCACATGAATTTCGCATGTAAGTCCTCCGTTTATAGACATGAAATTGAAAAGGGCCATGAGTGGCGTTGCACCCCTAAATCATAGCACATGGTCGGAGGTGGTCGAAGAGACTCCAGTGGCATAGAGCATGGAGCTGAATAGATGCAATGGAGATGAAATGCGCACACTAATGATTGTTTGCTGAGCTGCTAATGAGCAATGTTGTGTTGCCTCTGCATTTCAATGGGCAACATGCCTGTCACCATAGGCTCTATTACAATGCATACGATGAATAAAGTGTCACAGTGTGCACTAACTGCTCCTACCAGACAAGGAGAGCCCCCCGTTGGTCCTTGCCTCAAGGATTTGTAAAATAGTCCCTGCCTTATCTACTTTTGCAAAATGGTCCCTCCCTTTTGATTGACCCTTGCAAAGTCATCCTTCGAGTTAATGTTGGATCGTAGGAACAGATCAGATATTTTACGTAGCCCTCAAACCATGATTGCTTTCGAACCATAGTTAATTTTTAACATGACCTTTTTGCACTATATAGTTTTGCAAATGGCATAAGGTATTACCATTTGCATATACATCGCACGTAAGACGGGGTCAATTTTGGAAAAAAAAAACTACTTTTTATATAACTTCTAGCTGAGTGATCAAGAGCACGAGCTCTCACAAGCTTGACATAAATCAAGCTTGAACATGTTCAAGCTTAATTCAAGATCGAACGGAACTTAAACCTTACATGAGTTGAACGACAGTACGAGTGTACAACTACAAATGTTAACACAAAGACAAGAAATATACTTGAAACTTGAATTACAGAATGCGATTGTTGGACAGTACTTGCCAGCATTTTAGTCCCTTGAAGGATATGAATAATTGTATCTAGCTAGTATCTTTACGGCACAATCACAAAATGCAGTTATCTAAGTCCACATAGATGTAAATTGAAAATTTTAATCAGCAATTCACAGAATAGTGATTATTTCACAGTGCAAAAGGCAACTATTAATATATATCTAACACCCCCGTCCTAGATTCTGAGATTTCATTCAATTGCATTATTGTACAGAATAACTATATAAAATAAAAAAAAAATGTGGTCATATGATTCCCCACATTTATATCCACATCGTCCCTAGGGCCAATGTTGATCCACAATTATATGGCATGCCTCTCTAGAAACCTTTATGCCTTGGCTCCCAACAGTACCATCGTAGTAATTTATCATTGCCAAAACGATGGATCCAAGGTTGTTCCATGGATATGCTGGTGGATTAGTAATTTGAAATATCCATTTGTATTGTCAATTTGACTCAGCCCATTTCAAGCGCCACATTTTCGAACAAACTTCTCTGGACATCCGGGAATTGAATTCTAACAAACTTATGGCCAAAAGGGACACGTGTCAAAATCCCATTTATTCTAGGGAGTGAGATGAGGCCCACCTTTTAAGTTTTCTGTATATAAGTGGTACCTTCACCCCCAAAGTAAATCACACAGTAAGAAAGAGGGAAAGAAGACATCAAATTTAAGACAGCATGCAGGCATACAGACCAACGGAAAGCACAGGGTCTCATCAAGAGCAACCCCCCACAGATCAACCACAACAACACACAGCAAAGGTCGTCCTTTTCCGTAGTCTAATCTAATACTCATTTCCTTATTCATTATTTTCTTGTCACTTTCTTCTTTCACCGTCTCTTTTGTTGCTTGCAGTATTGCTTGTTGGATGTTTGATCTTTTGTTTTGTTTTCTAATTTTTTATTTTTATTTTTGTGATTGATAGCTGCCTGATCATATCAGCCATGATGAGCTGTGTGATTCAATGCATGCACAAATGAGGGCCCCAGATGTCCTCAAACAAGACGCACCTCTTTTCAATAAGACTAGCATACAAGGTGATGTACATCGAGAGCCAAGAGAGTCCATGTGACATAATTCTGTCTTATCAGAGTTACTATTATGAATGCAAAATTATGGCTCGAGGAATTCGTTGGTAGTATTTTATTCTCATTATTTGATGAAATAATTGTGGGCAGATTTGTCTGCCACTGTAGCTGGCATTCACTATTTCATATAGTTGAAGACATAATAAATGATAGTTTGCTGGCATTCGCCTATAAGACTGTAACTAGGCCAGGTCCTGCAACCCAACTTGCACACAGTTTTTCTCTTTTATGTCTTCTCTTTTTTTTCTGATTTACGATACTCTCAAAGAAAGGAAAATACGTAACCGATTACAACTTGGGTCTACGAGGGATGTTAGCCATGAACTTTTGTGTCAAGTGGATCAAGAGGCGCCAAGTCGAGGAAAGAACCAACCTACTCAGTATGTTTTCTCGATCGGGTTTAATAAATGTGCAAGCATATAAGCCCACAAGGAGCACAAAAGCAATGGTATCTAAAACAAAATTTTAAAATTGAAGACGATATATATATATATATATATATATATATATATATATATATATATATATATATATATATAGATAGATAGATGATATCTAAAACATCAATTTGTAATTGAAGAAAATAGATAAAATAGTTGGCATTCATCGATATGAAGATTTATATGAGAGAGAGAGAGAGAGAGTGTGTATCGTTCTTGTGCATAAGGCTCGTAAAAATGAAACCATGTGACAACTTATTGAATATTTTATGACCCCTCATTTACGGGGAGGGGATCCAGGGAGCGCTCAAGTGCCGTGAGTATGTGACACAGCCAATCACATGATCAGATGGCAGGCCCCACATTGAATGCTGTCATGTGATTGGCTGCGTCACATACCCGGGGCACCTAAGCGCTCCTTGGATCCCCTCTCTCATTTACGTGTTCAAGTTCCCCCAATAAGAACTGGTTTAAGAGCAGGGTTCACAAATTTTATCTCATACAGAGAGAAGTTACTGTCATACTGCATAACCAAATTACTGACTATAATTTCATGTTCCCGGCGCATCAAATGAGGTGTTCGTGGCCCCATTTTCACACATCACAAGCGAGATGCATGCATCCCAAGTGAGATACGCGGTGGGGATAGGATATTACCAATGATTAATTACATGCAATATAACTGTAACTGTTCTCTTCTATGCGTGCGGGCACCCATGTGAGATGGTTCCATGTCATAATACTCTTCCTCGCTATCTGCATGTGTGCGTGCCATAACCAATCATAAGATAAATCTAGTGGACGTTATTAACGGAATCATGCAATAATCAGCAACCTGCTAGTTTTTAAAAAGATCACCAAGAAAAGTTGTCTACTTCGGGATAAGGAGAAATACTAAAGTTCCACCGAACTGGTTCTCAAAATCCAGCATACAGCAGCCAAAAATAATAAAGAATAGGCTTAGAGGGAGAATCAGAACCTAAATAGTAGCCATGTTCAAAAATGGAGCCAGTCCTGACATCAACAGCCTTTAGTAAAACTACAAAAATATAAACAGGAGTCTGAGTTGCAGCATCCCACGTGAATGTCATCCGCACTCATATGCTTGGATTTCCTGTGGACCTCTCTCTCTCTCTTGCTCTTGACCGTCAAAGCCAGCAACTGCCCTTGCCCAATAATTCCAAGGTAGAGCAGACGATATGATGCCTATCACTATCAGGATAAAGTGGAAAGAATAGGAAACCAAGCCAACTTTCTTGGTGGGGCTTCAAGCTCGTCTTTCCATTTACGGAAAAGGGACATTACAAGGAAAAGACAAACATGTCCTTGAATGGAATCAACAAGGGCTTGAATGAATTCATGCGTGGTTGGTTGGAACAGTAGTAGCTTATCTAAAAACACTACACGTACCGTCAAGATGAGAAAGCTCATGATTGACCCACGAGGCATCCAGGTGAAACTCAGAATCGAGAGTGTCTAGAGCTACTGCTTAAATTCATTGGAAATGATGGATGACATTCGTGTTGCACGCTAGGCCTTTTACCTTTATGTGGCATCGTTCTGTCAGGCTTCTGCTTATTGAGAAAATTTATTCACTGTTGCCTTTTTTAGGAGTTTGAGCCGAGTATTTTTCTGTTATATCTGATCATTCTCTTGATTTTTTTTTTTGAAAGAACTGATCATTCTCTTGAATCAGCTATCAGTTATTGCCTTAATAAGCATATTGCTCGGTAAAACTTACGACGAAAATATGAAATAAACAACTGTTTATATTGACTCTACCACCAAGTTCTGTTTCACTTGATCTTTCATGACAACATGCCATCCCTGCTTAAGGATATTTTTGTTTTTTCTGGACATGACACTGATTTTAGATGACAGTAATTTAGAAAATGCTTACTTCGCCTTTCCTCACATGCATCAGATTCACACGTGAATCCCATTCACACTCTTCAATCCGTGAGCAGGATTTACAATGGTTTATTATGTGCAAGTCCCATTCAAAGCCTGTTTTACTCGCATGGCCATGTATCTTTCACATGTTTGCATCACCACATGAGAGAGAAGGAAAATTGAAAGCGTCATTCAGAGTCAGATTCTTATATCACAAAGGAATCTTGTAAAGTGTTTGGAAAAATATGCTACACTTTTAGTAACTTGCTCCAGTTCAATATTCATGAACTCATGCATATCACAAGGATTCCATCTCATCTTTGCAATAGAAAAGGCTGAACATTGTGGTTTGTGGAGTTCTAAGCACTATATTTCTGTTCTTTCAAACACTGTATTTCTGAAACAGGGGACAGGTACATATGGCTTGTCAGCTGACCAACCCAAATGGATAGTCCCCTTTTGGTTAGTTACACATAGCATTATGTGATAACTGCTTTACCATTTTCCTTTCAACTTGTCTTTGACACATCCTAATCCCCGGGCTCACACTGTCTATTTAGGTATTAACCAAAGCAACAAGTGGCCGATCAATGGATTGACTTGATTAAAAGGACAAGGTTATGATGGCAGACACTACAAGAATAACTCCAATTAGCGACGGAATAGCGAGAGAAAAAGATTTGTCGCTAACATTCGAATTATTTATGGAATTAGCGACGAAAATTATTCTGTCGTGCATCCATCTTTAACTAGCGATGACTTAGCGTCGTATAAATTCTGTCTCAAACTCCATCGCAAATTTGCGACGGAATAGCAACAAAAAATGTATGTCGCTACTTCGTCGCACATTTGCGACGACGTAGGCGACGAAATTTGGCCGTCATTAATTCGTCGCTAAATTTCTCGTAAATCCTTAATTCGAGCCTCTTTTCCCTTTCTTTTTCCTGTTGTCGGTCGTCGAGGGCCGACAACCCTTGTTGTGCCATCTCCTCTCTCTCTTTCGGGTTGGTGGAGGGACGACAACCCCTGCCGTGCCCTCCCCTCTCTCTTTGTTGTTGTCGGGAGGCCGGTGGCCCCCTGCCGCGTCTCTTGCCCTCCTCACTCTCTTTCGGGTTGCCGAAGGGCCGACAACCCATGTCGTGCCCTCCCCCTCTCTCTCTTTCGAGTTGTCAGAGGGTCGACGACCCTATCATGCCCTCCTCTGTCTCTGTGTGTTGTTGCCGGGAAGCTAGTAGCCCCTGTCACGTCTCTCGCCCCCCCCCCCCCCCCCCCCCCTCCTCTGTCTCTGTGTGTTGTTGCCGGGAAGCTAGTAGCCCCTGTCACGTCTCTCGCCCCCCCCCCCCCCCCCCCCCCCCCCCGCCCTCTCTTTTTCGGGTTCCCGAAGGGCCGACAACCTGTCATTCCCTCCCCTTTCTCTCTTTGTTGTTGCTGGGAGGCCGGTGGCCCCCTGCCGCGTCTCTTGCCTCCCCCCCTCTCTCTTTCGGTTTGTCGGAGGGCCGATAACCCCTGCCGTGCCCTCCCCTCTCTCTCTCTCTGTGGTTGTCAGGACACCGTCAAGAGGCAGGAGGCCAAGCCCCTGTCGCCCCTTCTTCTTGTCGTCAGGCAGGGGGGAGCCCCCTGCCTCTGCTTATTTTTCCTGATGGACAGAGGGCAAATCCCCTGCCTCCGTGTCTTTCCGACAGGCAAGGGGGCTCCGCCCCCTGCCTCCACGATTATTGTCTGACAGGGAGCTTAACAGGCTCATCCCCATCCTTTTTTTTTGCCAGGGAGGGGCTGAGCCCCTTCCGTGTCTCCTTGTCTTACGAGATGTGAGGGAGTAGATTGTTTTGTATTGTATTATTTTGTATATTTGTGCATTGCATGTATGTAGCTGAGCTAATTGCACGATGCTTAGTGCTAAGCATCACATGTGACTAAACATGCAATGCAAAAAGAAATAAAAAAAAATGCAAAGACAAAAGCAATTCAAATCGGGTAAATACCCGTGGTGAGTAAGTGATGCAAGTGCATCATATGTTATTTAATTTTTTGGATGCAACACTTTTTTGTTCACACACTCACTTAGTTGTGGATATTTAGGACTGCTTTGATGGAGTTTGGAGATCATGCTGAGCATGACTTTAATGTATGAGAATAGAAGTGTTCTTATTTTTGGAGTACGGATTGCATGCTAGGCATGATAGTAGTTAGCGGGATATTGGAGTGTGTTTACTGCAGGTACATGTTTGATATTGTTTTGATATGAATGATTTAAATATATTGCAATGTTTGATGTTTCTGTATCCATGCTTGCATGAAGTTATTTTCCATTTGATTATGCCTTCTATGTGAAATTGTATCATAAATTTTTTATTCAAATGAATATATTTGTGTCATCATAGCATTATTAAGATTTTCTTTTAACTGGTGATGAAAATATCTGTAATATTTTAGTACAAAATAGCTGCAAACCGTGAATGAATGTATCGTATGATAGTTGATAATGAGGTGTCGCATGAATATATGGACGATGTTGACAATTTTATTGAATTCGCAATGGCAAGTGTCAGTATAGTCGATCCTACTGGTCAGATCAGATGCCACTGCACGATGTGTAAGAACAATCAATTTGTAGAACCTCATGGCGTTAGACATCACCTATATAGGAAAGATTTTGTTAGTAGTTATCAAACTTGGATGCTTCATGGTGAAGAATTTTAAAATAATTATGATGCAAGGGTGGATGTGGTGCATGATAATTCATATGTAGACCTGATATTTGATGTCGCAGGATCGAAAATGGGTTATGCTTTGAGACATAGTGATGCACCAACTAGGGTAGAAGAAGAAGCAACAAACGATACAGCTAGTACATTATATGACTTATTTAGAGATGCTGATGAACCACTATGGAATGGTTGCGAAAGTCACACTATCCTGTCTGCAGTTCTTCAACTACTGAATTTGAAGTGCGAGTTTAATTTGAGTCAATCATGTTTTAACCATTTGTGCTTTATTGTGAAGAGTATGTTGCCCAAAGATGAGAAATTGCCAAAAAATCTCTATCGTGCGAAAGTTATGGTCAATCACTGCATGTATCAAAAGATAAATATTTGTCCCAATCACTGCATGTATTTTAAAGATCAAGAAATAAGCAAATCATGTCCATCATGTGGACATCCTCGGTTCAAGCCAAAGACAAAGGGAAATGGTAGCACAAGGTCAAAAGAAGTGTCATATAAGTCACTCTGCTACTTTCCTCTCACCTCTAGATTGCAACGTCTTTATATGTCTTCGAGGACAACTAAACAAATGATATGACATGCAAATAAAGTTTGACATGATGAAGACAATATCACACATCCTGCTGACGCAGAAGCTTGGAGGCACTTTGATCATACTCATCAGAACTTCGCTTTGGAAGTAAAAATGTTAAGCTAGGTTTATGTACAGATGGATTTAATCCATTTGAGGGTAGATCAACCACATACTTGTGTTGGCCGATATTTGTCACCTCATACAACCTTCCTCCAAGCTTATGTATGAAGCGCCAAAATCTTTTCTTGTCTCTATTGATTCCTGGTCTGACGTCTCTTGGCCAAAATCTTGATGTATATTTGAAGTCATTGATTGATGAACTAAAAATATTTTGGGATGACGGTGTTCTCACGTATGATGCCCATGAAAAACATAACTTCAATATGAAGGTTGTTGTTTTATGGACAATCAATGACTTCCCTGTATATGGTATGTTATCTGGTTGGAGCACACATGAGAGGTTAGCATGTCTGTACTGCATGGAGGATACAAAATTGTTTAGATTGACACATGGAAGGAAGCCATGCTGGTTTAATTGTCATCGTCGATTTCTACTCAGCGATCATCCATTCCGACGACAAAAGAATGTATTTTTAGCATGCACAACTGAAATGGAAGGTCCACCAACAAGGTTGTCTGGCATAGAGATTTTAAGAAGATTATGATACTTTCCATGTGGACTGACAGATGCCCGTAGGGCAATGACCTTTATTGGATTTGGGAAGGATCACAATTGGACAAAAAAAATCTATATTTTGGGAACTACTATATTGGTTAACCTTATTGATACGACATAATTTGGATGCCATGCATGTGAAGAAAAATGTGTTCGATAATGTATTTAATACAGTAATGAATGTGAAAGGGAAAACGAATGACAATCTAAAGGCACATATGGATTTAAAAGTGGTATGTAAAAGATCAGAATTGGAACTCAAAGAGAACAATGGCAAAGTACTGAAACCAAAGGCAAGGTATGTGCTTGGTCCAGATCAAGTAAAGTTGGTATGTCAATGGTTGAGACAATTGAGATTTTCGGACGGCTACGTTTCTAACATTGCTCGAGTTGTGAAGATAGATGAGAGACAATTATATGGGTTGAAGAGCCATGATTTTCATGTCATTATGCAACGGTTGATACCCCTAGCATTCCATGATATGTTAGACAAACCTATATGGGGGGTATTGTCCGAGTTGAGTAAATTTTTTAGAACATTGTGAGCAATTGAAGTTATAGTATTTGAGGTAAAGAATCTCGATGAATCTGTCGTAACTACTATTTGTCAACTAGAGAAGATATTTCCACCAGCATTTTTTGATGTTATGGAACATGTGGTCATACATTTGCCATATGAACTTAGGGTTGGTGGACCTGTGCAATATCGGTGGATGTACCCATTTGAAAGGTATATGTTTATTTATTTTTTTTCAATACTATTGAAAAATTTATTGTAATCCGAGATGTATATTGTTGACAGATGCATGTTTGACCTCAAAAAAAAAGGTTCAGAATAAAGCAAGAGTAGAGGGCTCTATTTGTGAGGTATACGTCTTGAAAGAGATTTCAAATTTCTCATCTATGTACTTTGAACCTCATATTCTAACACGTTACACATGCCCACCTCGTAATGATGATGAAGAACAATTAACTATAACTGACAAATTGTCTATATTTCAACCACTTGGACATGCATTTGGCAGTTGTTGATCAAGACTCTTGCAAGATCGAGAGTAAAACATAGCACAAATATATATCCTTTTCAATTGCTCAGCAATCGACCCATACATTAAGTATAGTTAATACATAACATTAAGTTCTATATGTGTGTACATGATTCGGTAAAATAAGTTTATGTTAAGTAGAGACGATTTGATTTGGAGTTGCGAAAAAAACTTTCACAACTCACTGATGTAGAAGTACAGAAAGAACGTAAAAATAAATTTATGGCATGGTCGAAAGAGTTGGTAAGTATGATTGTATACATTTTTTTCCTTTATACAACAATAAGATACTTAATTTGTCATGATCATAGTCCTTGTTTGTGCTTGTAGATCCACCATGGTGATGTTAATGATTAAGGAATATGTGATTTACAAAATGATATGTCTAAAGTTGTGCAGTGTTACAAGGGGTACATCGTAAATGGTTATTATTTCCATACAAAAGACTACGGTGTCAACAAGTCAACGATGAATAGTGGTGTGTGTGTCAAGGGTAGCAGCTATGGTGAAAATAAACATGACTACTACAATGTTATAGAAGAAATAATGGAGTTGACTTACTCAGGCACAAATAATAGCTTAACTTTATTCAAGTGTCAATGGTTTGATCCCACAACAATTAGAGTTGATAAAGTCTCAGGCATTATGGAGGTGAATGGTAAGTCAAGGTTTGGAACATATGAACAATTCATATTAGCCTCCCAAGCTCAATAAGTGTACTATACTTCATATTCGACTACAAAGAAGTCAGATAGAAATGAATGGTGGGCAGTTTGTAAGGTGAAGTCTAAACTATACCCCGAGTATGATCAGTTACAGGAAGCCAAGATTGTTGAAGATGATGAATACTATCAATCAGATGATATGTATAACTTCTCTTATGGTCACGATATCACACATGATATGCATGTCATATCTCCATTGGCTGATGACACATGCATGGAAGAATGTGATCCAAATGATATACGAAGTGGATGAGCGCTAAATAAAGAAGAAGAAGATGATGACGAAGAGGAGGAGGAGGAGGAGGAGGAAGAAGACTATGAAAGTCAAATAAGTGATGATGAATAATTCACGAGCTAGTAAAATACAACTTGTAATACAATTTGATCTGAATGATCTAAATGATTAGAATGATTTGAATGTATTGTATTGATTTGAATATATTGAAATGTATTGCAATATTTGAATGTCTTGCATGATTTTTTTTTTAATTTGATATGAATGATCTGAATGATTAAAATGTATTGAAATATGTTGCAATGTTTGAATGTCTTGCATGAAGTTTTTTTCAATTTGATCTGAAATGATCTAAATGATTAGAATGTATTAAAATATATTGTATTGATTTGAATATATTGAAATGTGTTGCAATGTTTGAATGTCTTGCATGAAGTTTTTTTCAATTTGATATGAATGATCTGAATGAATAGAATAATTTGAATATATTGAAATGTATTGCAATGTTTGAATGTCTTACATGAAGGTTTTTCCAATTTGATATGAATGTATTGAAATGTATTGTATTGATTTAAATATATTGAAATGTGTTGCAATGTTTGAATGTCTTGCATGAAGTTTTTTTCAATTTGATATGAATGATCTGAATGATTAGAATGATTTGAATGTATTGAAATGTATTGTACTGATTTGAATATATTGAAATGTGTTGCAATGTTTGAATGTCTTGCATGAAGTTTTTTTCAATTTGGTCTGAATGATTTGAATGTATTGAAATGTATTGTATTGATTTGAATGTGTTGTAATGTTTGAATGTCTTGCATGAAGGTTTTTTCAATTTGATCTGAATGATTAGAATGATTTGAATATATTAAAATATGTTGCAATGTTTGAATGTATTGCCAGTATATTTTAATTTGTTAAAATATGGTTTGTGAAGGACACAATCGTCGAGCACTCAGTGGTAGCTAGTCTGAGCCTTTATCTTCACGGGCTTCTTCGATAGGTATATTATTTAAATAATTATATATTTGATTAGTTGAAATTTACAATATATGAATTTCTAACTCATTGTTCTATAGGTGTTGTTTCGCCTACACATGACCCACATACGCCGGATGCAAGGTCTTCTCCGTGTGACCCACGACAAGTAATTCAAATAGTGTATATCGATGGTCGACCGTAAGTATTTCATTGTCACTTGTTCAATATTTAACTTATAAAAAATGTATATTGACGATCGATTGTTAATGTGTATCTTTTCATGTGCAGTGTAAGGTTTGAGCAACAAGAAGTAATACGAAGAATTACGAAGTCATTACTGCATCATCTTCCAGGATCGATAACATAATAAAAAGAGTACCCGAGGGAGGTGTTGGACAACTTAATTTCCTTATTCATGGTATATAATCATTTATCATAACAAGCAGTGTTTTATTGAAATGTGTGCTAACATTCTGAAAGTATTTGTAGGCCTCCCATTGCTTCGCGAGTGCAAACGAAGAGAATAACGTGAGGGTAGTGTGGAAAAAGGTGGCTGCCAATCGATTTGCCGACATGCTGCACAATATGAAAACTGCAACAAAAAAAATAGCTGGTGGGATAGATGATCCATTGCAGTGGAAGGGCCATGGGCCGGCTACTGTCAGGAGAGATTATTAGGAGGGCATATGCGACAAGTGGGCGAGCAATGATTTTCGAAACCGCTCAGCAAAGACTGCACAAAACCGAACAGTGATGCCTGATGCGCATCTACACATAGGTGAATTTAGGACTTTTGGGAGCCACTAGAAGAAAATGGTAAGTCATCAATATATATATATATATATATATATATATATATATATATATATATATATATATATATATATATATATTGTCAAATTTGTGAGTATTTCCGCATACTTATTAATCAATTTTTTATATCATGTCACATTGAAGAAAGCAGAAAAAAAAATATTGTGCCTTACAAGGATGTATTTGTTGAAACACATAAACATAAGAGCATGAGAGATTTTGTATCAAAGAAGGCGATAGCGACAACGATATGTATTTATTGCATTAATAAATATTATAATATACAAGTTACTTTGAATTATGTTATCATAAACATTATAATTCTTAATTATTAATTCATATTTTAATTATTGCTTTATAGGAGTCATACGAGCAACAAATGATACAACAATATGGCGATGACTCCACTCAACATTCGTCTTTTAATCCTGCAGCATGGGTGACTGCTACAGATGAACCCAAAAAGGTCATGTGTTCGAATTTGGGAGTAACATGAACACCACACTAGTCGTTGCCTTCTGCAGCTCGGGCTCACAGAGTTCTCCAGCCATCATCAACTCCCAACGTCCTATTGACCCTGCTATGTCTTGGGATGGTGTTTATCAACGTCTTGAGGACAAAATGCAACACATTTTAAATAAAGTCATTCCCAACCTTGTTTGTAATGAGTTGTGCAACTTTTTTCAGGATAAGAGAACTTCATCTGCATTCAACATGAACTCAGGTACCTGTCAGGTATGCATGATTAAATTACTATAATTTTTTTCTTATAATTTTGTTAATGTCCAGTTTATTACTAGTCTATTTGTCATCCAGCCATTTACTTTGTTGCATTAGATTAGATGGATTGCATATAATTTATTTTATTATGTTTTGTTTATAAATACTAACATTTTGGTTCTCTTTTGTAGGATGATGGAGATGATCAGCGCAGAGGAACTGATGGAGGCATGGAGGAAGGGGCCGATCGAGAAAATGAAGAGGATGATGCTCAAAATCTTGGCAAGGATTAGATTTTTTTGTTTAATTTGTTTGACAAACTTGTAACTAATTATAACTTCGCAAGAACTGTACTTGGTAGTTAAAATTTGCTTAACTTAGCATTTCTGTTTAATTTGTATGCATTTTTTATTTCTACTATTTTTTTATAAGCATGATATATGAATTGTACGAGAATTTTTTCTCGATTTTCAAAATATTTCATTTTTTTTTAATTTTTATTACAAATTAGCGACGGCGCCAATTTGAGGTAGTCGTCGATTTGCGACAGAATTTAAGTCGTCGCTAATGTCCGTCGCCAATTAGCGATGGACATTAGCGACGGATATTCATTTGTTGATGAATGATAGCGATGAAAATAGCGACAAATTAAATTCTATCGCTTAACCAAATCGATCATCGTTTAACGATGAATTCACGACGTACATGATCTGTCGCTAAGCCATCGCAACATAGCGACGGATTGACGACAAATAAATTCTGTTGCAATTTAGCGACTAGGGTTATGCGATGGATGATATCCATCGCTAGTCTATCGCAAAATCCATCGTAAACATGTACAGTGACGGATTAACGATGGACTAGCGACGAATATCATCCGTCACCATTACGCATTTTTCTTGTAGTGAGAACCAGAGTTAACCAAAACTTCTTAGATAGGTGAGAAGCTCGCTTCGAAAGCCTGATACTCCTCATTTTCAAGACTTGATGAGAACCTCGATTCTCCCATGCTTCTCATATGCTTTCTACATGCTTCATCTTTTTTTCTTATATGTTCTCTCTATTATTGGATTTTTTGTCGAGTTGACTCGGGATCGGAACACATCCGAATAAAAAAACCTGCATGACTCATTATATTCCAAACTCGTCCGAATTAAGATCAAAACTTGAATGACTCAAACGAGTCAGAATTAAGATCAAAACTCGGATGACTCAGCCGAGTCACGAGTGACTCGTCCGAGTCAAAGGATGAATTTTTTTTAATGGTTTTTATTAAAAACTTTTTAACTTTTTTGATACCCTAGGCTAGTTTCCCTCTTCCCTCTCACGTGGTCCATCCCCTCTTTGCGTCTCACTCCTCTCTCCTACGGGAAGCCATTGACGCAGGAAGCCATTGAAATGGGCTCTCACCGCTGTTTCCTCAACATCATCATCAACCCTGTGGCCACTTGCATCTCACCCCTATCTTCCATTTTTCTTTGGGAGGTTAGACAGATTTGGAATTCTTGGGGACTATCACATCTGCAGAGGAGAACTTGGGCGCCAGCATCATGGATCCCATACAACTCGTCTCTTCTTACGTGGTTTTTGGTATTTAGAGGCAACCCATATGGAGGGAGATTCAGCAGGCACAGGGGAGGACCTCACAGGAGGAAGAGAGGGTTCAACGAGTATGATTTTGTTATATTTTTAATAAATATAATATAAAAACATTTAATAAATTATGATTTTGTTATATGTTATATTTTGTTTTTAATAAATCACAAAAACATAATATATAATTTTGTTATATCTTTTTAATAAATTAAAAAAAAGTTGACTCGTCCAAGTCATCGAATTGCAAATGAGCAATCCTATACCGAGTTCCAAGAAAGCCAACCATGGTTTTTTCACTCTACTTTCCATGTTTTTATGTGTTTCCTCTCATGCTTCTCACTCACTTCCATGAGCTTTCTTTAAATTGACGGTTTATCATTTTTAGATTTTGTTAAAAAATTAATTTTTACACTAAAAAATCATGAAATTTAAGAATAATCACTTTTATTTTAGTTTTTATTTGTGTTCCATTTTGATTCTCATTCAATTCTTATATTGTTTTTTTATTCTTGGCTTCCTATACATTTTAAAATGCCTCCTTTCTATAGTTTTTGCTTCTGCTTCCTAGTCTGGCAACCTTGGGCAAACCCTCTATCTCTCAGCAATGTATTTTGTATCAAATCACAGCCAAACCATATGATTCCACTGCCCAAGAATCCCCAAGTATAACCCGAGATTTAGTAATTTTCCACTTAATATTAACTCATATGAGATCCTAAATTAGGACAACTGCATAGGAATATTCACAGCGTAAAGGTGAAAATTTGAACAGCATGAACTACTAACACTTTGGACTAACCTGTGCATAACGTCAGAACATAAGTTTTTCCACACAAACAATGGAAAGGCAAAACATTTTATCACACAATCTTTTATACATTTCTGAAGTGCTGAAATAACGCTTGTTACTTCGAGAATTATACAGTGAATTAGACATGTGCAGAACAGAACAGCAGAGAGAGGTGAAGGAAAAAAAAATCATCAATTTATTATCTTATGAACCAGCCATGGTCAGTAACAATTCCCTTGGCTCAACAAGCCCAGTAGGTTGCTTCTAAACCATAACTGGCTCAACATCCAATACAACATAAGATATGTCAAGAGTACGATAAATACAATCACAATAACAGCTCAAATTCTACTTAAAATAATTCATTGGATGCTCTCGGCTGATGTGTACAAATAAACAGCTCGATCACGTCAGTATAGACTATTTCTTTAGCTGAGCTGCCAGTGGTCATGAGCTGCTCTGTACTCCAGGTTCTCCAGTGGATCTGACACCTTTGTTGCACAAGAAGATACAACAAAAATATCCAAGAGGGACACAATTTTCGTCGAGCAATTGTTCAATCTGTTAAATGAGAGATTGTGACAGCTAGAACATACCATTGTCATACTAAAACAATTCTCTGACAGCATAAAATACACAACATTGTATCAGTATGATCCGTCTCAAAGATTGATTCTGGTTAAAAATGGAGAGATTAGAATGCAATCATTCACGCGATGCATCATAATCACCATTATTAATTAAGAGCTATCCAAGTTTTAACATGTAATGACAGGGTCTTAGATAAATTTGTACATTAAATTTTAATTTTTACTATATTGTAACTGTTTGTGATGAAACCCATGGAGTGATGCAAAATACAGTCATTCTGGTTCAGAAAAGATAGAGTGGATCACATGTACTTCATGCCATCCAAGAATTCTTGCACCCTTTTTCCAATCAATCACGAGTAATCTATGTCACAGGGTCTCGGCCAACTGGGTGATGCACCCGCGTCGACGCGACGTGATGCGGGTGCGTGTGCGGCACCCGGTGCGGTCAACACACCCAGGGTCATTTATGTCCAACTTTTGGACTTTATATATATATATATATATATATATATATATATATATATATATATATATATATATATATATATATATATATATATATATATATATATATATATATATATTTGCTGCACCCACACCCATGTGACATAGCGAGTAATGAATATCAATATTACCTGATTTACAAAATTGGGTATTTTCACATCGGACTCCTACATCACGAATGACACTGCTGCCACCAGGAGTTTCAAGGATTCTCTGACTCTGCTGCATCATCTTTTGGTCATACAAAAACACAATGAGTTAAAGTGTTGGCTTTGTGCTATTCAATAATATTGAACAGAAGATCACATCAACCAACCTGTGATGCTATATGCGTCTGTTGAAGGCTAATCTGGTGTGCATAATATTCTTGGAAATTCATATCATGAACTTGCATAGGATTTACAGATGAAGAACACTGTGGAAATTGATTTGAACCAGGGAGAGTGTTTCTAGATTGGTCCACCAATGGAACCTCAGGCAATTGCATGGAACCATGTAATGTTGGTAGAGGTGCATGAGCCATAGGAAATGGTGATAAATGAGGTTGGAAACCAGGAAACATAAGTGGTGTCATTCCCCCACCCATCCACATTATCTGCAAAACTGAGAAAACAGTTGAAACACTAATCCAACGTGAGGAAAAGAAATTATGAAACAGGAATTGGATATATAATCACATGCCTGCACTTGCAATTGAAGAGATTTCAAGTACTCGATCGCCTCATCCAACATCGAAACCTTGTCAGACTGAATAACAAGAATTGACAAAACAGTCTTGAGAATTAACAATCCAAAAAAATGGTTGCAAATTTTAGTCAGGGATATGCATTAAAAGAAAAAGGGTACAGAATAATGTTCTTTAGATAATCATTAGAATTAGAGGTATCAATCACATTATTGTGCTCCAATATTAGAAGTCCACAACTACCAAAAGAATATAGATAGCTTCAATCATATGGAGTATCCAGAAAATTCCATTAGCTGGAAAAAGGTAAAGACAAAAAGAAAGTTCACCTTGTTACAATGAGGTATAAGCTCTTGCAGTGCTTTCATCTTCTCATTGATCCGATCCCTACGTTTCTGTGTTGGACAAAAACATAAGGTAGTTAAGATATTTTAATTGCAAGATTGAGATAGCATTACTACTGCTTACCCTTTCTGAAAGATTATGGACCTCAGCAGCTCGGCTTCTGTGAGATGATACAGATTTTGGAGCTGGCTTTTTAGCTTCAACAGATTTATATTCAACACCCTGCATGGTTGTTCCATAACTGATCATTTGATTCCAGGAATGAAAATCCATCCACGTAAACCAATAGTTGCAGACAAACACTTATTTTCAACTTCCCTACAAAATTTTCTTTTAAGAAGAAGGATTGAGGAAAGGTAGCCTTGATTCTTCATCCAAAGACTTCTCAGTTTAAACAATAACGATACCGATTTGGATAACTAGAGAAGCTTGAATAAATCGGAACCAATTAAATATATGGTGAAGATGTCAACTGACTTAAGACATGTTGAAAATGCATAATTGAAATCATGAAATCCAACTGAACCAGAGCAAAAGGTCAATTTCTCTAAAAAATTTCCAAATTTTGAACCATCTAGATTTAGTACAATAGAAAATCACCTTTTCCTTTAGCATGTAGTAACATTCCAAGTGCCAGCATAGTGACAAAGCAATTTATCCAGCACTTAACAACCAATAATGTTATAGCACTTTTCTTATATCTGTTTCTAAACAGAAATAAAAGGAAGAGGGCAAAGGAGAATCTTCAAAGTAAAACACAATAAGTATTAATAAAACAAAAAAGCAAAAAAATAGGGGAAAGAAAAAACTATATATGTAGAAAAAAGACAAAAATACAATAGTTTAACAAAATAAAGTGGTAATCCAAGAAAATGACAGAGTGAAATGAAATTTGGCAAACGAAATGCAAAATCAAGTCAACTGCTGCATTAAGATGTTGCATATCAACATCCAAGAAAATTTCCTATTGGCCTAGATTTGAAGCATTTTCCATTCTTTTAGAAAAATTGCTCCATATAAAAGTCACAAATGGAAAATAAGGCACTAAGCTGTGTCTTCTAATGAACTTTATGTTCCTTTTCACTAAGAAGATGGGTTAGTAGGGCATTGATAAAGGTACGAATAACATGCTAAACTATAACTAGAATTTTCATATCATTACTCATGAACAAGTCTCTATGAGGCTGCATAGATATCCTAGCTTTTCTTCCTTTCACAGAATCAGCATTACTTGAATCAGGGAAAAAATAATTTACTGATTAAGGGTATTTAAAAGAGAAAGTCAAGTCCATTTTCATAGTTTTTGTTAAAAAAAGAATGAATCACCATGCACAATAAGAAAAAGACTGCTGAGTGCAAACCTATACATGGAAAATAAAGCAAACTACAACTACAAGAAATCAGTATGTGTGTGTGTGTGTGTTTCAGATAATCAAGCTGGGGTCAGGCAGACTCCCTACCAGGACACAGTCATAGTGAATATTTGTTGGACTAACTTGCATGGAAATCCAGTCACTGACCTTGCTTTGGCAATCAGATTCTTCAACATCTCTGCTCTTTCTTTTCTGACTATTCTTGCTAGCAGTTTGCTTCCCAAACTTCTCAGCGGTGCTGCCAGATGCACCAGAACATGAAGCTTGTTCTAGCACGTCACCAACACCTTGTCCTTTCTCACCTGTGCTTAATATCCCTTGTGAAGGACCACTTTCCACAGGTAAAGCATTATTACTGGATTTATTAGAGACCAAGGATGGATTGAACTGCATCTGATTCTGATGTATTTCATAACTATTTGGCCCAATTGCAGTAGATGATGGTTCACCTAGAGATTTTCTGACTGGAATCTTTGACTTATCTCCGAGTGTTTCACCAATTGGGTTCATGTTAGCCATAGAAGTCATTGCGGGCCGAGAAAAATGTGAGAAGTTCACCACCTTGGCAGCATCCTGATGCAATGTTGATGGCTTTGAGCCGGCAGTGACTTGCCCTTTACGGGGCAGAATCAGAGGTGCAGCTTGGTTTCCAACTGACTCACCCACAAAACCTGACGAGGATGATGGTTGACAAACAAACCTTGATCTGCCTATGTTGTTCTTGGACAGGTTACCAGCTTTGCACTCTTGACCCTTGGTTAAAGCATCAGAAACGCATTGTTTTACTGCCTTCTCCCGTTCTGGGAGCTCCTTGCTTGGTCTGTCAACATCAACGACATCTGTGGTCGGTATTTCATCAAAAATATTTGAGCACAGTTCTTCAAATGGATCATCAAGAGGGTAATGCAGCCATGGTGCAGCTTCATCCCCTTGAGCCAAAGATTGATGGGTCCATCCAATTTCGTTCTTCTCCAGAGTCATGCAGTCATTCTTAGCTGGTTGCTCAAATCTCATATTAGGCTTTGATCCGTTACAACCATCCGATTGTTTCTTGTGATTTTGGGCTTGCAAAAGAACTTGACCATTTTGCCACAGCAATTCCACAAGCTCATGGTCTTCTTGTCTATCAGGCAAAGTAAAGACACAACCATGAATATGCGAACAGAACTTGTTAAGATGTATCCTAAATTTGAAAGGTAAAACTGGATAAAAGGAAAGCTGCAAAAGAAGCTAAACATCGAAGACAGAACAAGGAAAAGAAAGGGAGCAACATCGAGTTGGTTCTTACCCCAAGCTTTTATTTTGATGCCCAGAAACTCGTTCAATCTTTGAGGGTTGAAGAAAAGAGTTTGTTGTCTCCTCCATAAACCAGTCCGGAACGCATCTATTCATCGCTTCAGAACAGATCCTTTCTCACTCAGATGAGACTGTGCAAGTACTTTGCTTTTTAAGTACACTAACTGAATTTCAAAATCCTAAACAACAGAAGAGTTATTAAAACAGGGACAGGTAATCAAACGAGAAGCCACCAAAAAAAAATTACAAAAGAAGCAATATCATAGACAATTAAATTTCATCTTGAAGAAGAAAAGAAAATGAAAAGAGAAGAGCTGCAACCAGCCCTCTGACCACCAACAAAATGTCAAATGGAACAAGAAAATCCAGAAATTATCCAATGAAAGAACCAAACGGAAATAAAGAAATAAAGGATAAACTTAATTCTAGAAACCCATTTTTAGTAACAGAAAAAGACCATATATCAGAGAGAAACTCGTAGAAATGTCTCTGCCGAAATCAACCCGCTATGGTTGCTCAATTAACAGCACATCTCACCAAATTCCACAAAAATAAATAATTACACATTCCCCACAGAAAAAGCATTAAGCAATACAAAATTCAGAACCGAAGATGATGAAACATCAGACCTACAAAAAAAGAAGGAAAGGAAGCAAAGCTCTGATGAACTAACAATTGAAGACTCAACATTTTGCCACAACCTAGAACAGCAAAAACAAAAACAAATTAACAAACTCATCCATTCTCTGCAACATACTATGCCAAACAGTAAAACACCCACAACCAACTTCATGTAAACAAAGAAGAAGAAGAAAAAAGCCATGAATCAATCTTAAGGACAAGCACTATCAATGCATAGTTCTCCTGACACCATAAAAATTTGTGAAATACAGTAAGCTCCAATTAAATAGAATGAGAGGTACCCACCTGGTTCAGTGACGTTCTCCTTCACTGTTCGGTCTCATGGAAATTTTCTATAGAGTACATCAATCATGGTTTGCTACTGAACCCGCACGGCCACAAACTCGTTTAAGAGAACAGAGAAGGACCATGACACGCACAAACTCTTTTAAGAGAACAGAGAAGGAACATGACACGCTGTAGACTTTTACCCCATTTAACAAGAGTTTGTTAACCATGGTTAAAGAATGACCCACATCCACTGAAATTTATATTCTCAATTAATGTGGATGGAGGATAACATAAAAAAGTGGAAATTCTATTTAAGGACTGAAAAGTATCCTATATATCAAAAAGCAGAAAAAACAGAGAAAATTTGACTCGGATAAATGAATTTGTTAAATTACTTCTAGTTTTCGGAGCATGATTCAAGTTTTGCACCAAGCCCACAAATACTCATACCGGGTTAGGTGGGTCAGCTTAAGGGTTTCAAGTTAAAGGAGGTTGTGACTTCCATAATTGAGGTGCGTGTCCTTTTGCTGCAGGGCCTAAACCAAATGAAAACTATCTTCGGTGAGCGTGGGGAGTACTCGTAGAGTTTAATACTGCAAAAGACTGACTCAAGTTCACAGTAAACATGTGATCTCTTAGTTAGTAACAAGACGTCCAAACCATAGCGGCAGTTTCTCTGTACTAAACTAAAAAAAAAAGGTTTGTACAAAAAATTACTAATATTAACGTACAGTGAAACTAACAGCAATTTGAGAAGTCAAACTAGTCAAAGTAGATTGAGTTTTTGAGTTTATAGTTTTGAATCTTTGATTGCCTTTCGCAATCTATGATAATTCATTTTTTGTATTGTGGTCTCATTGCTAAAGCATAAGTGACCCACGGGCGGACCTAAAGGAGGTGGGATGCACAATCTATTAAATTAATGATTTTATTTTATTTTTGTAACACCTCAATTCGGGACCTTTGGAGTTTGTGTTCATGGGTATTACTTTTCAGATAAAAATAGCAAAGTAGAGCACATAAACATGATAACAATTTTTTTTTTAAATCATCAATTAATATCAAATAAATAAATCTTGCATAAGCCACAAAGGCTACATCATCCAAATGAGTCATAGCCTCTCAAGTTCAATAAAAAAAAATGCTCTAATGAAAGACAAATCCACCTACGTTATGAAAAAGGCTGACAACATTCTAACACCAAGTCCAGTTTCACAAAGTCACCTCAAACCTATAGTTGAAATAATTAAAGGAAGTGAGTCAACAACTCAGTAAGAAATATATTACAAGAAAATTAAATTCAGATTTACAAGTGTAATAGGCTCTAAGACCCTAGTCTTATTTTAGTTTTGAATCACACAACACACATGTTTGTGTCTTTTAAATTCCTCCAATTTCTTACTCAATTCCCACTAGTTAGCATTTCTCAATATTAACTACTATCTACTTTTATTATATCGGTAATAGCCTATTATGCGCATAGCAACCCGTGTATAATACCTCAATTTTACGGTATTGGCAAGACTATAAACCACTCTTTTTGTTTATGTCTACTGCAGTGTAGGACTCTCGGTAGCGAACCGACAAGTCAGTAAGTAGAGCTATACCTGCTTCAAGGTTCATGGCTCATGCTACATCTTAATTTTACTCTAGAGTCCCAAATCTCTTGGTGAAAACATAACCCCCTAAGACATATAATATGTATCTCATGCATTAACATGAACTCTCTATCGAGTTCATATTCACGGTCTTTCGACAAGTGTTCTCAAGGGGCATTCTCAATCAAGCATTCTCAAGGGACAAACCTAGGGTTCTGATATTCACCAATTTTCTAAGTATGCAGAGATGTAGTCTTTCTACATAAATAAATCTTTAGGGCCCCGACTATGGCGGCTCTCATGCTAACAACCATCAAGTAGTTATTTTCACCCATCATCCTTCGATAATTTATGGGGTTTTAGTATGATAAGGTACTTTAAAGTCACAGTAACACACCTGTAACTAGTACGTGACTCAATATCTCATCTCGAAGACTTTGTTATCATACATGTATTTCTAAGTCTTTCACATTCTCAAGTGTGCATTTTATCTAAAATACAACAAGTCAATACATGCAATTTATGCTGAAGAATCACAAATACATGAAATCATTCATGGCATCATGACTAGTTCACATGCATTCATTCTATAATCACAAGAAAAGTGTATTTCCAATATGCAGTTGCAAAATTAATAGAATACAACTGTGATCTCAAGTAAATATGATTTCATGTAGTTTAATTTGCAAATACATCAATATATAATGTATTATTAACTAAAATGCTTATAATTGTCCTTACCTTGAATACAAACGGTACACTCTAGTATGCAGTCAAGTCTCTCATAGCTATAAAAGTAGAATCTGATCATTACAAAAGTATGTTCATATTAATAAACATAATATTCTTTATACTTTATCAAAATTATTAAAATACTCCTCTTGAGATGGTCTGTCAGACCTTGATTTTTGTGCCCTTGGTTTGCACACTTGAGAATTCTTGAGTTGGTCAAAACTATAAAACATGTTGATTTCTATTAGTGATACAAATCTAACTCACTAAACCTCACTAAATTTTGAGTTTGGGGTGCAAAGTTATGCTCATTTTACTAATGTGATATTGGGTTACACATACAAGAGCAATTTGATCATTTTAACTCATTGCAATCTAACCTGAATTAGCCCATGTCAGACTACGCTTGATCTGAGTTTAGAACACTAGGTTTGCTCAACCTAGTCAAGAACATACTAGATTAGATTCAGTTCAATTTTGATCTAGATCTAGAATTGATTTGTCAAGTCATAAGTTGGATGTAGACCTAATTCAATCTGGGTCAGGTACAACTTGTATCAGTCTAAACCAACTGGATCAAACTAGATCCAAACCCAATCTGGTCTAGTTCAATCTAGACCCATTACAAGAAAACTGAGGCAGGGTCCAACCCAACCCGTGTTGGTCTCTCTTTTTTTTTATACCCTCTGACCAAACTTGCTCTGGCTGGACTCGGAGTAAGTCGGTTCTCAATCAGACCTGACCCAGTCTGGGTTCACAGCCAGACCGGGTCAATTTTTTTTTTTGAGTTGGTTTAGTTTGGGTCTCAACTAGACCAACTCATCAAATCTCGAATCGACCCAACCCAGTCTGGGCTGCACCCAGATCAAGTTAGTCTCCAGGCTTACCTGGGACAACGGTCAAGGCAGAGGGTGCAGCTCCGACCTCTTCTCCTCTCGATAGAGGTCGTCGGCAACCTCTTGTTGTCAGCTCTCTCTCTCTCTCTCTCTCTGTAATGATGCCGAAAGCCAGTGGTTGCCGACCTTCTCCTTGTATATATGCCGAGAGCCATGGTTGTTGGCCTTCTCAAATTGGCACGCCGTTTGCCATGGCTGCCATCCTCTCTCATTAAATAGAAAAGAAAAAGGAAGGGGGGAGTTGTTACTTGTGGTGGCAGCTCCTCTCGTCGACGGTGCTCCAGCGGATTTCCTTCCTCTCTTGTTCTCAACACCCTCAACCTCTTTCTCGTTCTCAACACCCTCAACCTAAAGCGTCCTCATAGTGGGTGAGGATAAACCTTACCCCACCCGACAATCATGGGCAACAAGGTTTATCCTCGCCCCCTCCTGCGACGAGTGGGGGGAGACAGATCCTCATTTGGGGGATCCGTCTTCCCCATTTTTTCAAAAATTCATTTTTTTTAACACTTATCTCCCTCAACCTGGCTGGGGTTTGAGCCCACCCGGCTCGGCCGAGCTGGGTTTGACAATTTTAAAGCATTTTGTGATTGCCATTTTTTGTCCTTTTATGAGTTTGGGAATGAGATGGGGAACAGGGGAGGCATTGTATTTCCAAGATTCATCCAGGAGAGAATGAAAACCGACAGGCACAAAAGCTACAAAACTGAGTCTTTCAATAATTTTCAGTAGCAATGGCCGACAGGATTGAAATCACTGTCACCAATATGGGTGATATTTTGAAAATATTGCGACAAATACCGATATTTTAAGGTAGCCGATATTAAAGGTAATATCGTCAGAAGACAAAGCATTGTGATAGTATCGTGATATTTTTGGGAAAAAACTTTATTTATTTATTTTAAGTTTACATTTCTTATTTTTTATTTTAAAACCTTTAAAACATGTTTTTTATATTTTTGAAAGAAAAATAATGCAAAACTTATTATTTTCTTATTTTTTTTGTTATTTATATTTTTTTCAATTTTTTAAACTCCTGAGATATTCTTGAGATTTATCAACTATCAAAAAATACCCTCGCTGAGAAATTTCCTTTCACGATACAGGTAACGATGATTGAAATCAACCTTAGTTGACCAACTAATATGGTAGGGCTCTTATTAAGCTTTGCAAAGTGATCCAACCAGTCACTGCATCACATGGAACATCGCTTATAATTAATCACATGGGTTGGATTTGGTTGAGGTGTGTAATTAATTCATTGAATCTAATTAATAATGTGCTGGAACCCAGATTTGAAGTTTGGTTGGGGACTCCATTGGATCAAACGGAGTATGGCTTATAGGCAGCTTATGGATTTGATTTGATTGGTATTATAGTTGAATGTGAACTTTGTAAATTTGGAATATGAATATCATGGGGTATGATCTGGGTCAAAGATCCAAACAGGGCCAGAACATGTGAACGGCGATATATTACCATTTACTAATGGTTATTGGTGGCTGTGGGGATTCACATTACATTTTTTAGTTGTCTGAAATGAAACCCTCAGTGGACATAACCAAAATCTCAGTGTAGATGAGGGCCCTATCACTTGGGCATTCATTACGTTGGATGTTTTGGCAAGGCATCTACAGTGACAAATACAAGCACACTGGTTACCCTAATTCATGTATGAGATGCTCATATTCTGTTCATAACAATAACAACAAAAACAACCACCATTATGATGACGATGATAAGGCCAAACTGAGAGAGCAGCTTGGTAATTCGTGATAGAACAGTCAAAGTGGTGGAAACCTGGAAAAAGGTGATTTTATGAGACACATTTAGTTAGTTCCTTTTTACATCTTTTTTTGCCAAATAAAAAGCTCTTTTTAACCTAGTGGTCCCCAAAGAGAGAGAGAGAGAGAGAGAGAGAGAGAGAGAGAGAGAGAGAGATGGTTGACAAAAAACCTAATTGAGTTGTGGATAAAAGTGTAGAGCTACCCATGACCTTTAGGCTGGCTAAGTAGAGCTACAAGTCTCAAAGTCATAAATACAAAAGAAAAGGTCTCAACCTCATAGGTCAAGCTGCTGCTTTGAAAAGGCTATCTTAGCTAGGCTTGAGTTCAAACAAATCTGTTGGCCAACCAAAAATCTTAACTCCTATCATTTATTTAACAAGTTGAAGGACGTCAAGAGTTCAATAGTAGGGGGTGTGAATCCTTTGCATTAAGAAGAAACACTACAAGAAAAAATGCTAATTAGCGATAGAATTTTGTGACGAAAAATATTCATCGTAAATTTGTGATGGATTAGCGAGAGAAAGATATTAGTCGTTAAAATTTTGCTTATTTATGGAATTTGCAACGGAAATCATTCTGTCCGTAATCCGTCGCTAATTAGTGATGAATTAGCAATGGAATTTATTCCGTCTCAATATCCGTCACAACTTAGCGATAAAACTTTTTCGTCGCTATGCCGTCACCAAATAGTGATGACCTAGCGACAGAATTCGTATATCGCGAATTTTCCCGTAAATCCCTAATTTGAACCCCTTTCTTTCTCTTTTCTATTTTGTCTCCGCCGCCCGTCGCTATCCGCGTTTCATCTCCGCCACCCGTCGCCCCCATGCCCACCGCCCGTCGCCCCCCGACCCATCACCCGCCATCTGTCGCCCGCCGTCGCTCGACGCCCTTCGTGCGACGTCTGTTGCCAGTCGCCTGACGTCAGTCGCCCGCCGACTTCCCCCTTCGACTTAAGTAACCCCCAGACTCCCCTGTCTCTTTCCTTTTTTCGCCGACCATTTTCTTTTTCGCCAAGGAGGGGCCGAGCCTCCCTGTCTCCCTATATTATGAGATGCGAGGGAGTGACTCGGCCCCCTCCCTATGCTTTTTTTGCCAGGGAGGGGCCGAGACCCCTCCCTATCTTACGGGATGCCTGAGAGGGGCTCAGCCCCCTTCCCTTTTTTTTTTTGCCAGGGAGGGGTCGATCCCCCTCCCTGTCTTACAGGATGCCCGTGAGGGGCTCGGCCTCCTCCCTTTTTTTTTTGCCAGGGAGAGGCCAAGTCGTCTCTCTGTTTTTTTTTTCGCCAGAGAGGGGCTGAGCTCCCTCTTTGTCTTACGGGATGCGAGGGAGGGGCTCGGCCCCCTCCCCTATTTTTTTTTTCGTCAGGGAGGGGCCGAGCCACCTCCCTGTCTCCTTGTCTTACGGGATGAGAGGGAGGAGCTGAGCCCTCTTCCTTTTTTTTTGTTAGGGAGGGGTCGAGCCCCCTCCTTATCTTATGGGATGCGAGGGAGGGACTCCGACCCCTCTCTATTTCTTTTTTCGTCAGGTAGGAGTCAAGCTTTCTCCCTGTATTGTTTTGTATATTTGTGCTTCGCAGGTACGTTGTTGAGTTAATTGTGCGATGCTTAGTACTAAGCATCACATGTGACTAAAAATGCAATGCAAAAAGAAATAAGAAAAAAATGTAAAGGCAAAAGCAATTCAAATCGGGTAAATACCCGTGGTGAGTAAGTGATGCAAGTGCATTACATGTTATTTAATTTATTGGATGCAACACTTTTCTGTTCACACACTCACTTAATTATGGATATCTAGGACTGCTTTGATGAAGTTTGGAGATCATGCTAAGCATGATTTTAATGTATGAGAATAGAAGTGTTCTTATTTTTGAAGTACGGATTCCATGCTAGTCATGGTAGTAGTTAGCAGGATATTGGAGTGTGTTTGCTGCAGGTACATGTTTGACATTATTTTGATATGAATGATTTGAATGTATTGCAATGTTTGATGTGTCTGTATCCATTCTTGCATGAAGTTATTTTCCATTTGATTATGTCATCCATGTGAAATTGTATTATGAAAACATACTTCAAATGAATGTATCATTTTATGAAATATGATTTCATATTTCTAAATATCCTCTTGATGTGTACAAATATGATGTGATGGTGTTACACAAAAAAAATTATGCATTAATTGAAACAAAAATTTGCTCACAAACAATCACCAAACAAGAATTAATAGATAAATTAGATATTTTTTTCATTATAGCATTATTAAGATTCTCTTTTAACTGATGATGATAATATCTATAACATTATAGGACAAAATGACTGCAAACTGTGAATGAATGTACCGTAGGATAGTTGATAATGAGGTGTCGCATGAATATATGGATGGTGTTGATAGTTTTATTGAATTCACAATGACAAGTGTCAGTACAGTGGATCCCACCGGTCGGATCAGATGCCCCTGCACGATATGTAAGAACAATCGATTTGTAGAACCTCATGGCGTTAGATATCACCTATAAATGAAGGGTTTTGTTAGTGGTTATCAGAATTGGATGCTTCATGGTGAAGAATTTTAGAATAATTTTGACGCATGGGTGGATGTGGTGCACGATAATCCATATGTGGATTTGATATTTGATGTCGCAGGACCAGAATTGGGTTCTACTATGGGACATAGTGATGCACCAACTGGGGTAGAGGAAGAAGCAACAAATGATGCAGCTAGTAGATTTTATGACTTACTTAGAGATGCTGATGAGCCACTATGGAATGGTTGCAAGAGTCACACTATCTTGTTTGCAGTTCTTCAACTACTGAATTTAAAGTCAGAGTATAATTTGAATCAATCATGTTTTGACCGTCTGTGCTCTATTGTGAAGAGTATGTTGCCCAAAGATGAGAAATTACTACAAAATCTCTATCATGCGAAGGTTATGGTCAATGCTTTAGGTATGGGGTATCAAAAGTTAGATGCTTGTCCAAATCACTGCATGTTGTATTTCAAATATCAAGAAAATAGAAGATCATATCCATCATGTGGACATCCTCAGTTCAAGCCAAAGACAAAGGGAAATGATAGCACAAGGTAAAAAAAAATGTCATATAAGTCACCCTGCTACTTCCCTCTAACCCCTAGATTGCAACGACTGTATATGTCTTTGAGGCCAGCTAAACAAATGATATGGCATGCAAATAAAGTTCGACATAATGAAGACAAAATCACACATCCTGTTGACGCGGAAGCTTGGATGCACTTTGATCATACTCATAAGAACTTCTCAATGGAAGTGAGAAATGTTAGGCTAGGTTTATGTACAAATGAATTTAATCCATTTGGGGGTAGATCAACCTCATACTCATGTTGTCCGGTATTTGTCACCCTATACAACCTTCTTCAAAGTTTGTGTATGAAGCATCAAAATCTGTTCTTGTCTCTATTGATCCTTAGTCCGACTTCTCAGGGCCAAAATCTTGATGTATATTTAAGGTCATTGATTGATGAATTAAAAATAATGTTGATGTATGTATTTATTGTATTAATAAATGTTGTAATATACAAGTTACTATGAATTACATTATCATAAACATTGTAATTCTTAATTATTAATTCATATTCTAATCATTACTGTGTAGGAGTCATACGAGCTGCAAATGGTACAACGATATGACGATGACTCCACTCAGTATCTGCCTTTTGATCCTGCAGCATGGGTGACTGCAACTGGTGAACCCAAAAAGGGTCGTGTGTTCGGGTTTGGGGGTAACATGAACACCACACCAGTCGTTGCCTCCTGCAGCCACGACTTTGAGAGTTCTCCCACCAACATCAACTCCCAACGTCTGATTGACCCTGTTATGTCTTGGGATGGTGTCTGTCAGCGTCTTGAGGATAAAATGTAGTACTTTTTAAATGAAGTCATTCCCAACATTGTCCGTAATGAGTTATGCAACTTTTTTCAGGATAGGAAAACTACGTCTGCATTCAACATGAGCTCCGGTGCCCGTTAGGCATAAAGATTCATGTCATTTGTTTCATGTCATTTGTTGCATGATTGAATCACTATGAAAGTTTTTTTATAACCTTACAACACATGTATGCATGATTTCAGTACTATAAAATTTTCTTAGTGCCTTATAACACATATATGAATGATTTAATCACTATAAAAGTTTTTCGACAACCTTAGAACACATACAAGCATGCTTTCATCACTATGACAACCTTAAAACATATATGAGCCTGGTATTAGCATATATAAAAGGTTTTTAATGCCTTATAACACATATATGCATGATTGAATCACTATAAATTTTTTTGACTGCCTTAGAACATGATACACATGATTGAATCACATATAAAGTTTTTTGATTGCCTTAAAACACATATGAGCATGATTGAATCACTATAATACTTTTTGACTACCTTAGAACATGATACGCATGATTGAATCACATATAAAGTTTTTTGGCTGCCTTAGAACACATATGAGCATGATTGAATCACTATGAAAGTTTTTTGACTGCCTTATAACACATATGAGCATGATATTAGCATATATGAAAGTTTTTTGACTGCCTTATAACACATATATGCATGATTGAATCAATATGAAAGTTTTTTGACAATCTTAGAACACATATATGCATGATTGAATCAATATAAAAGTTTTTTGATAACCTTAGAACACATATATGCATGATTGAATCACTATGAAAGTTTTTTGACAACCTTAGAACACATACAAGCATGCTTTCATCACTATGAAATTATTTTACTGCCTTAGAACACACATATGCATGATTGAATTACTATAAAATTTTTCTTAGAACACATATATGCATGATTGAATCAATATGAAAGTTTTTTAACTGCCTTAGAACACATATGAGCATGATTGAATCACTATGAAAGTTTTTTGACAACATTAGAACACATATAAGCATGATTTCATCACTATGGAAGTTTTTTGATTGCCTTGTAACATATATATGCATTATTGTGATACATAACACATTTATTTGGCAGCTTTATAAACCATATATGCATGCGTGAGTCACTGTGACATTCTTTGACAACCTTAGAACACATATCTGCATGATTGAATTACTATAATTTTTTTCCCAAGTCTTAGAACACATATCTGAATTCTGTTAATGTCCTTCAGTTTATTGCTAGTCTATGTGTCATTCGGCCATTTACTTTGTTGCAGCAGATTAGGTGTATTGCATATAATTTATTTCATTATATTTTATTTATAAATACTAACATCTCTTGTAGGATGCTGGAGATGATCAACGTAGAGGAGCTGATGGAGGCATGGAGGGAGGGGCAGATTGAGAAAATGAAGATGATGATGCCCAAAATCTTGGCAAGGATTAGATTCGTTTGTTTAATTTGTTTGACGTACTTGTAACTAATTATAACTTGACAATGACTGTATTTGGTTGTTAAAGTTTGCTTAACTTAGAACTTGTGTTAAATTTGTTTCACCTATATATATATATATATATATTTTTATGTGTATTTGTTTATACGCAGGTTATATAAATTGTATAACGAGAATTTTTTCTTGAGTTTCAAAATATTTTAATAAAAAAAATGTAATTTTTTTATTAAAAATTAGCGACGGATAATATCCGTCGTCAATTTGAAGCAGTCGTTGGTTTGCGACGGAATTTAAGCTGTCGCTAATAGTCGTCGTCAAATTGGCGATGAAAATTAGCGACAGATATGTATCCCTCGTTAAATAGTAGTGATGGATTAAATTCTGTTGCATAACCAAATCTGTCTCTAATTAGCGACAGACATGATCCGTCACTAATTCATCATTACTTGGCGACAGATTCGTGACAGATAAATTCTGTTGCAGTTTAGCGACTAGGGTTATGTGACAGACACTATCCATCGCTAATCCGTTGCTAACATATTTAGCGACGGATAGCGTCCGTTGCTAATACGCATTTTTCTTGTAGTGAAAGTAGCAGGCTCCTTGGTGGGCAAGGACGCTCAAGAGACTTTAAATTGCTTGCGTATACATCACACATCAGAGCATCAATCTTTTCCGAGCCCACAACCTAAACCAGGGTTTTTCCTCTTTAAAAAAAAAAAAAAACTTGCTGAAAGTTAACAATCTGTGCTGCTATATCTTGACGTGTCTAGTCTTTCAAGTTTCAACATTGTCCGGAAGCACGTAGTTTAAGCTGCAGTGCAAATAAAAGTTGTCCCACCTAGCTGATTGCAATAAACATCAATCTTTCCAGAGTTCATAAAATGAAACCCAATGTTTGACATTAGTTGACATGGACTTTGTTCCATGACATTTGAAGGCCAATGGAACTGCTGTTTTCAGAATGGTTGGAGTTGACATCAACTTGAGGTCATCCCAGTCCAAGACCTACTTGCTTTTATCTTGACAGTCAAGGGTGCTTAAATACATTTTTTTAAGCAATTGAAAACATGTCATAAATATCACCGATATTCGATATCGTAATTTTATGACTGATATTTTCAAAGACCAATGCCATACTGAAAATGCAATATTTTTAAAATATTGCCTATTTTGAAAGTATTTATCACAATATTAATGCAATAAAAACACTTTTTTCAGGGTCCTTCATATTATTTCTATTCATATATACTACACATTTCAATTACTTTTGCACAAACTGATATCTTTACTGAGAATGGCCACATCTTTTAAAATATCATCAGATTGTTCTTTAACAATGCTTTCTCAAGAACGAGTTGTGACATTGTGAAAACCATCAGTTGTACTTAAGATAAAGGGTGCTTTGCTGCAAGAAAGGATCAACATTAGTTGCACCATGACCAGGACAGAACTGAAGAACTCCAAGAGAGTGGTGACAAAGAGTTAACTAAATGTAATGTTGGTTATAGACTTATAGTTTAGATTTGGATATTGAAGGGAGAATTAACTGTTCAAACTTCCTGTACACAGAGAAAAGGTTTGATGGTGAATGGACTAAAGTTGCAGCATGATACAACTTTTTTAGCCTACAATATTTTTTCATTATAATCTTGGTTCTTGTTCTTAGTTGAAAACAAGCATGTTTAACTAAGCTGTGGAAGTAATGGCAAAAAGTAAAAACAAAAGAGGGAAGCTGAAGAAGAAGTCCACAAGACAATAATCTATATTATCAAGGAGAATGAAGTTTTCCTGACAATAGATATAATTTTTTTTTAAAGAAAAGAATCAATATGTCGTAATATATAAAAGACCACCGTGGGGGTTGCCGGCATGGCCAGCAGGGAGGTTATGAGGGTGCTGAGATGAAGGCACAAGATCAAACCCAGCTGGTGCAAGGGAGTGTCCATAAATTTTATAGGTGGGCAACGTAAGGCAGGGTAGTCATGGGCCCCACTCGGGGTTTTCCTCGCTTCCGCGAGGGTTCCTCATCATAAAAAAAATGTCATTATAAAAGATTGGCATAATTAGTACATGGCTCTGGTAACTAGTGATCACCAAAAGGCCAACAGAGATGTACAAGGCCAAAATACCCATTGATCATAAATCAGAAAAGGAGCATCCCAATGCAGACTAGTTCAGCTTTCATGCGGTAGGAGGGCCATTGCAATCAGCACCATTCCTTAAGCTCTCCCCGGGTGCTTATGATATTGACCTGCAGAGGCAAAGTGATTTATGTAAAAGTCCTATTGTTACGTTCTAGTCACACTAACCTCCAAGCAATTAGGAGCCACTTTGGATCCTTTACCTCTAAAATTTTTAGCTATCAGCCGATCCCGAATCGGGGCGAGGACATAAACAACCCTGTTATATCATCCCAACAAGTTGAGTGCAACATAGTTAAGAAGACACATTCTCTAAAAAGATGATCAAAGAATTCTTCACCACGTTCGCACAATCTGCAATGACTGGCCTGCCAGCCATCTAAAAACCCTAGGACTTGAGATGAGCATCAATTTTAAGCTTCCCTATAAGCAATACAACAACAACAACAACTATGCCTTCATCCCAAAACAATTGGGGTCGGCGATATGAACAAAAAAAAAAATCATTCTGGGTCTTCCACATGAATCCTTCTCCTCCAATCATTTCTATCCAATGCCATGTCCTCGGTGAGGTTCAAAGCATTCATATCCTTTCCTATCATCTCCATCGAAGTCTTCTTAGGCCTACCCCAACCTCTTTTTTGACTAATATATTTTCCCATTTCTCCATCCTTCTAACTGGAGCATCATTAGGCCTTCGCCGAATATGTCCAAACCACCGTAAACGATTCTCTCTCATCTTATTTTCAATGGATGCAACACCTACCTTCTTACGTATCTCTTTGTTTCGAATCTTATCTTTTATTGTATTTCCACACATCTATCTAAGCATACGCATCTCAGCTACACTCATTTTTTGAATATGATGTCTCTTGGCAGCCCAACATTCCGTACCATATAGTAAAGTGAGTCTAATTGTCGTCCTATAAAACTTTTCATTCAACCGCACTGGCATTCTACGATCGCACAACACTCCAGTTGCACTTTTCCATTTCATCCACCCAACCTTTATCCTATGATTTACATCTCCATCAATTTTTCCATACTTTTGAATGATAGATCCCAAATATTTGAAATAGTCATCCACCGGTATTTCTTGCTCACCAAGCTTCACTACACTCCCATCACTACTTCGTTGCTTACTAAACTGACATTCCATATATTTTGTCTTACTCTTACTCAACTTAAAACCTCTTTCTTTCAATGTCTGTCTCCATAATTCTAACTTAGCATTAACCTCAGCTCTAGACTCATCAATCAAAACAATATCATCAACAAACAACATACACCACATCACATTTTCTTGAATTGATCTCATAAGCTCATCCATCATTATAGCAAATAGGAAAGGGCTTAATGCAGATCCTTGATGTAACCCATCTGTTATAGGAAAATTGGTTGTCACCCCTCCACAAGTGCGGACATTGGTTACTACTCTTTCGTACATATCTTTAATTATACTAATGTACTTGAGAGAAACACCTTTCTTCATCATTGTCCACCATAGAACATCCTTAGGTACTCTATAGTATGCCTTCTCCAAATCAATAAAAACTATATGCAAATCTTTGTTCCTCTCTCTATATCTCTCAATGAGTTGTCTAAGAAGATGTATAGCTTTCATAGTTGATCTTTCAGGCATAAAACCAAATTGATTCTCTAATATCATGACAACCTTTCTCAACCTATACTCAATCACCCTCTCTCAAAGTTTCATAGTATGACTCATGAGTTTTATACCATGATAGTTTGTACAATCTTGTATATCACCCTTATTCTTATATAGAGGCACCAAAGTACTCTTCCTTTACTCATTAGGCATCTTATTTGTCCGCCAAATCTTGTTAAAAAGATTTGTCAATCATTCTAAACCTTTCTCACCCAAGCATTTCCAAGCCTCGATAGGTATACCATCTGGGCCAACTGCCCTTCTTGATTTCATTTTCTTCAAAGCCTCTGCAATTTCTTTCTTTTGAATCTTGCGCATGAAGTCACGATTCATCTCATGAAAAGGAATTGAGAAGTCTCCATGATCCTGAGCATGACTTTCATTAAATAGCTTATCAAAATAATCTTTTCAACTCTCCTTAATCTTCTCATCTTTGACTAAAACCCTTTGCGTTTCATCTTTGATACATCTAACCATACCCAGATATCTCAATTTCCTATCTCTGATCTTTGCAAGCCTATAAATATCCTTCTCGCCCTCTTTGGTATCCAACTTGTCATAAACCTCCTTATATACCTTATCTCTCGCGTTTTGAACTACTTTTTTAGTTTTCATCTTTGCTATCATATACTTCTCCAAATTCTCATTATCACGACTCTTACTTAGATTTCTATAACACTCTCTTTTAACCTTAATAGCTAATTTGACATCCTCTTTTCACCATGATGTATCCATACCTAGTGGTGCATCGCCTTTAGACTCACCCAATACCTCCTTAGCCACCTTTCTCATGCCACCCGCTATCTTATTCCACATTGATTCTGAATCCTCCTCAAGACACCAATCAACTTCCTTACTACCTGCTCTACAAACATTCCTTGTTTAGCTCCTTTCAGTGCCCACCACTCAATTCTAGGATCTATTCTATGTATATCCCTTTTGCGACATTTTCTAATTCTAAGATCTAAAATTAAGACTCTATGTTGTGTAGCTATACTTTCTCTCGGTATAACCTTACAATCGATGCAACAACCCCTATCTCTCTTTCTAAGTAGGAAAAAATCTATTTGACTCGTATTAACCCAACTTTTAAATGTTACTAGGTGAGACTCCCTCTTCCTAAACCAAGTGTTTGCTAAGATCATATCATAGGACAAACCAAAATCTAAAATCCTTTCTCCACTTTCGTTTCTTTCTCCTATACAAGAGCCTCCATGGATACTCTCAAATCCATCCTTACTAATGCCTACATGTCCATTAAGGTCACCACCGATGAAAAGTTTTTCTCTATAAGATATCTCTTGTACTACTCCATCTAAATCTTCCCAAAATTAATGCTTAATGGAATCATCTAAACCTACTTGAGGTGCATAAATATTAATAATATCCATACCTAATACTAATTTAATAAGTAAAATCCTATCACCCTTCCTACGGACCTCAACTACATTATCTATAAACTCACGACTAATAATATTCCTTACTATATTCCTATTCCTATATATTCCTGTATACCAAATCTTTTATCCCCAAGGTTCTATCACTTTTGCTTTCTCACCTACCCATTTGGTCTCTTATAGACATAAAATATCCATCTTTCTCATACACATAACATCTACTAACTTACCAGTTAATGACCCTATGTTTCAAGTGGCTAACCTAATTTTATGGTCTTGAACTATCTTCTTTACCCCCACCCGTCCAATAAAGTGAGGGAACCCTTACCTATTTGACACCACACCCGGACGCCGGTGTGACGCGTCGCTTCTGAGCGACGACCTAGCAACCCTTGCCCATTTATCACTGCCTCTGGGCCTATAGAGTACAACGCGTCACTCAGTAGGGAACGCCCCAACAAAATTATCATATTGGTTCATATTCATAGGGTGTGACTAAGTTTTTATGTTGGCTGTCACTGGCCTACCGCAACCCTCCTCCTTTATTTGGGCTTGGGACCGACAGTGTATAACTAAATAGTTATACACAACCGGAGTTCTTCACCTAACAGATGAGCAATAACAAACAAAAAATAGAAGCTCTTGGTGGTTGTCCTTCACCTGACAGATGAGACTGGGTAGAGTGACCTGTAGCTGGAGGATACTGATAAATTCTTATCAGAGGAATGTTTCCACTGAAATGTATCACCTTGGTCATTGAGCGTAACGTTGGAGATCATATTGATAACTTTTTGTCATTCCTACAAAATCCCATGATCGAGGGAACTCCTAAGTATAATATCCCATCCTTCCTCCATAATCACATTGCCAAAACCAATTTGTTCGATCCCGAGATCACATGGAAAAGCCAAGGGAGCATGTCTCACAAAGACTGCTCAACCAACCATGCATCTCACCAGAAACTAGTCTGCCTCCATCCCCTAGCTTAACTTGAATAAATTGTAGAAATATGTGAAAAACTTTCTACCATCCTTTTCGAATGCCTGAACCCTTCTTTCATCTTGAGCCCTCTATCCATTGTCATGGCCAACCAAAGAACCCATACTTGGCCCTCATCACCGAAGCCACCACAACCTAATCGGTGCAAATAATCCACCACCAACGAATGAGCAGAGCGATGTACATGTTCTCCTTCATAGATTTCTGAATCCTAGCCCCCCCCCCCCCCCCCCCCCACACACACACACACACACATGGTGATAGGGAGATCGACTCCCACTTAAGCAAGGAGCGAGATTACCCAACAATATTCCCCTTTCAAATGAATTTTTGGAAGATATGAATTAGCCTCTTATTTACTTTATTGGGAAGATGAAAAAAGATAAGTGTTGTGCCATGGTGATGAGGGTGCTTTAAGAGAGTGATCCATCCTGCTAGTGAGAAAAGCTTTGTTGATCACAGTTCCAACATCCTTATGTGATCTTCAACTCTGCAGTGGGAGACCCAAGTATTGGACAGGGAGAGAACCCGTAGAACATTTGGTTGGGAAACGATAGGCACACAACCGGCTAATCGACAAACAAATAAACAAAAATAAGCATAAAAAGAAAAAAATCAAACCATACGAAGAACAAAGATTCGCGTGGTTCACAAGAATTGCCTACTTCTACTGCTGCACTAAAACACTCTATCGGCGAAAGTATAAGATTCATATCTAAGTAGGGAACAAGCTCTACACTCCAACAATCTTCCACTTGGAGACTGATTTCTTTTCAACAACCTCATCTTGTAACTTCTTCTTCAAACCGTCCAAAGTCTCAATGTGACACTTCCAACTCCTATTCGTGAGGGCCTAGAGAAGCTAAGCATACCTTCAGTTTCTCAACTATAACTTCCTTGGTTAACATAACTACAAAAGTGTTGCTGGTATGAATTTTCTCAAAGAGAAACTTTTCATCTTCAAAAAGAGAGTGGATGAAATGATAGCTTATTTCTATATGTTTTATTTTGTAATAAAACACTAAATTCTTTGCAAGATAAATTGCACTCTGATTATCACTATGCAATTTAATTTTTCCTTGATGCTTGCCCAATTCAGACAAAAGGTTCCTAAGTTATATCATCTCTTTACATGCTTTCACCGCTACAATATATTCGACTTCTACAATGGATAGGGCAACTATCTTCTGAAGCTTTGAAGCCCAACTAATTACTGCACTGCCCAAGGTGAATACATAACTTGTAGTGCTTTTTCTACTATCAAGATCACCAACAAAATTTAAGTCCCCTGAGTCTAATATCTGATCGTCCATACCAGAGTCTCACATTTGCAGTACCTCTCAAATATTTGAGAATTCATTTTACAGCTTCCCAATGTGTCTTTTTTGGATTGTTAATAAATCAGCTGACGACTCTCATTGCATGCGCAATATCCAACCTTGTACACACTATAGCATACATAAGACTTCCAACAGTTGAAACATATAAAATTTTCTTCATATAAATCTTTTCATCTGTAGTCTTTGCACACTGGTTTTTGTTAAGCTTGAAGTGAGCAACCAACGGACTGCCGAAAGGCTTTGCCTTTTCCATGCTCAACCTCTGTAAAATTTCCTCAATATACTAGACCTATGACAACTTCAGCTTCATGTTTACTCTATCCCTATTGATTCTTATACCAAGGATTTGCTTAGATGAACTCAAATCCTTCATTGCAAACTCCTTTGACAACTCTCTTTTGAGGTTCTGTATTTCTTCCATGCATGATCCTGCAACAAGCATATCGTTTACATACAATAACAATATGATGTAAAAGTTGTCAAGTTTCTTAAAATAACAACAATGATTAATATTGCATCTATTATAACTATGCATAGACATAAATTTGTCAAATTTAATATACTATTGTATGAGAACTTGCTTTAAACCATATATACTATTCTTGAGTTTACACATTAAGTTCTCATTTTTTGGAGATGTAAAACCATGTGGCTGATGCATATAAATTCTTTTCTCTAAATCACCATAGAGAAATGAAGTTTTTATATCTAGCTGCTCAAGATGTAAATCTTCTAAAACCACCAAACTCAAGATAGATCTGATAGACAACAGAAAAAAATATCGCAGTGTAGTCTATACCTTCTTTCTACTAAAACCCTTTTACCACCAATCTAGCCATATACCTCTTGGTGCCATCTTGTTTTTCTTTCAGCCTGTAGACCCACTTGTTATGAAGAACTTTATTTCCTTTGGGAAATTGGACCAAATCTCAATTCTGATTTAACAAGGACTTCATCTCCTTATCCATAGCTTTTTGTCAATTTGTGCTACTATCTACCTGTAAAGTTTCTTCGAAACACTTTGATTCACCATTATTAGTCAACAATAAATAATGTAAAGATGAAGAATAACGACTAGGAGCTTTAATTGTTCTAGTAGATCTCCTAGTAGTAGTAGGAGTCTATGGTTCTGTAGGTACCACTCTACTAGAGGTCTATGGTTTTGCAGGTACCACCCTACTAGAGGTCTGTGGTTTTGCAGGTACCACCCCACTAGAGGTCTCTGGTTCTGCAAGTGTTACCATGTTCTCTTTACCTTTTAAGACATCTTTATCATTTATCTCTTCTAACTCTACATATTCTTTCATTTCCTGTTATTTTCATTGAATATGACATCCTTGCTTCTAGTGACTTTTTGATTTTCTTCATCCCAAAATTGATACCCAAAATCATTTTGTCCATACCCAATAAAAATGCACTTCTTAGACTTGGCATCCAACTTGTTTCTATTTTCATAATCAATATGAACATAAGACATGCAATCAAAAGTCTTTGGGTGTGATAGTTTTACCTCATTCTCAGTCCATGCTTCCTCTCATAGTGCTCCATTTAGTAGAACTGAAGGCCCCTGCTTATCAAATATGCATAAGTGTTCATTGCATCTGCCCAAAACTGTTTAGGCAACTCGGCATGCATCCTCATGCTCCTAGCATACTCTATAATAGTGGGGTTCACACGCTCAGCTACACCATTCTGTTGTGGTGTCCTTGGAATCATCTTCTGTCATTTGATTATATGAGTAACATAGTATTATTCAAATTCTTTGCTACAATACTCTCCTCTATTGTTTGATCTCAGACACTTTAATTTTAATGAAGATTTATTCTCATCAAGAGCTTTTCACTTTTTGAAGACATAAAATACATCATATTTTTTTTTCAAAAAATAAACCTACAACTTTTTTGTAGCATTATCTATGAAGGTTATAAATTAAGATGAACCACAAAGTGAGCATACTTGGGTTGGCCCAAAGACATTAGTATGGACCAACTCCAACCTCTATGAATGTCATGATCGTCTTACCTTTCAGAAGCTTACTCTCTTCTGCTTTCAAAAAATACAGTCTTCACAAAACTCCAAATCCATATATTTGAGTCTTGAAAGCTTTTCCTTGGAATGCATGATCTTCATTTTATTCTCGCTTATGTGTCCCAGTCTATTGTGCCATAAAACTGAATCAATGGCTTACTCTACAACTAATATAGAACTCGTGGTTCCTTCTATCACATAAAGTATGCCCTCCTTCTTACTACATGCTAATACCATAGCCCCTCTAGTGATCTTCCATGAGTCACCAGCAAACGCAGTAACATAGCCTATACTAGCAAGTTATTCTATGGATATGAGTCTCCTTTTGAGATTGGGCATGTCTCACATCAGTCCGCTTCAAAATAGAACCATTGGACATGTTATTTGAACTTCACATTTACCAACAATACTGCAAGACTCTTCATCTCCAAGATAAATATATCCAAAGTCTCCTTGGACATAATTTTTGATAATATCTTTCTATGCAGTGGCATGAAAAGAAGCACCTGAGTTTACAACCCAAGATTTGGACAGTCCATCTAAAGACAAAATTAAGGCATCAATGTCAGAATCATCATAAATATTTACTGAAGGGACCTTCTTCTGATAGGTGCTTTCTGTCTGATTTTTAAGAGTACTACAAAAATGCCTGATATGCCCCTTTTTGCCACATTGCCAACAACCATTTCCCTTGTCTTTAGAAAAACTGGATTTACCCCTTGATTTGGATAATCCATGGGTCTTTGATTTGTTTTGTGATTGACCCCTACCCTCTACATGTAGAGTTGTCCCCGATCCTTCATCGGATGATTTTATGTGGATCTCCTCGGTGAGCAAAACACCTACTATAACATTTTATTTCAAATTTGATGACCCTGAGGAGTTGCTTATAGTCATGACTAGCCCATTTCAGCTTTTCAGTAAGAAAGACAAGATCAATAGTGCATGGATCTCATCATCGAAGTTGATGTCGACTGAATTCAACTGACTAGTGATAGTATTAAACTCGTTCAGATGTTAAGCAATACTCACTTTCGGTCATTTTCAAATTGAATAATTTCTTCATCAAGAATACCTTGTTGGATGCTTATAGTTTTCGTACATCTTGGCCAAAGCACTCATGAGGCCTGCAATCATTATCTCCTTTAAAATAATAAAATCAACAAATGCTGTCAAGGAGAGACAGATTGTTCCAAGGGCTTTTCGATCTAGGATCTCCTAGTCATTGTCGCTCATGTCAGCCAATTTTTTGGTTTTTCCTCCGAGCGGCTGATAGAGATCCTTCTGATATAGGAAATCTTAAATCTGCATCTTTTAGAGTCTGAAGTTCGTCCCTTTGAACTTCTCAATTCTCAGTTTTCTGTCTTTCATTGCTCCCACTCGAACCACCACTAAGATCTGATATCAGTTGTTGGAAAACAATAGGCACACAACCGACGAATCGACAAACAAACAAATTAGATGAAGCAAAAAAAGAAAAAATCAAACCACACGAGAAACAAAATTTAGGTGGTTCGGCAAAAAATTGCCTATGTCTATTGCTGCATTGAAACCCTGTTATTTGATTCTGAGATACCTTACAAAGGGCGGATGACCCTCTTTAAATAGAGAGCCAAAAAGTGTGACAAAAAACTCTGCAAGTGAAGTTAGGATATTACAAGGATTTTTCAAGACTTGTAATCTCATTCAAGGAATCTATGTGACTTTTGTAGTTGGATCTAAGAAAGTATAGGATTATCAACTAAATCATTAAGCCCAATATCTTGGAAAAACACCTGAAAATGAGTCATAGATCCTTAAAGTTCTGTTTTGTGGCCTCCTTGAAGATCAGGACACCGTTTGCAAATAACAAAGGAGAAAAATTACGAGGCCAGACAATCTGATACCTCTAAATCGATGGTAATTAGCAACCATGTCTAACATGGTGGTGAGGCCCTGCATAGCCAAGATGAAAAGCAGAGGTGATAGGGGATCCCTTTGACAAACCCCACTTGAAGATTTGAATCTTTCCTATAATGCCATTCACATTTACGGCGATCGAAGCCGAGTCAGGGTCGTTTGCATCCTTGAAATCCATTTATCCCTCAACCCCATATGATGAAAGCACTTCAACAGATACCTTCATTCCACGATATGAAATGCTTTACTCAAATCAATCTTTAGAACAAAATTCGATCTTTTGGAGGTATGGATGGAGTGGAGTGCCTCATGTGCGAGGACCCCACACAGTCATAGAGGCAACATTCGGGGATGAAAGCACATCGGATCGGAGACACCAGTCGACCCACCACCTGCTTCAGTCTCATCGTCAGGGCCTTCGTAAGTATTTTGAAAGATGTGGGAAGCAAAGAGACGGGTTGAAAGCTGCCAATGTCTTTAGCACCTTGTTCTTTAAGAAGAAGGGCAAGATATATGATTATCCCCATCTTCCCGGGATGCGAGAGTTCCAGTAGAACTCGTTAAACACCATATGGTCCTCTTTGCAGACATCCCATCTTGTTCTAAAGAACTCGATGAAAAACCCGTCCACACTGGGAGATTTTCTCGACGGCAACCCCCTAGGCCATTCAGTTCCTCCCACAAAAGACGCTTTAACCTTCCACAAAAAATGTCTTAAAACAGAACCCCTGTTATTAGTGAATTCCACCGTGATAGTATACTGGCTCATCATCAACAAAGAACCAGAAATAACCTCCTGCCATGCCATTAGCATGCCCTGTCTGACCTATAGAAGGCAAGCAAAAAAAATGACACCCTCGCCAAATCCTATTCATAAATTCTTTGTCAATGATGGGGAGCTTGGTTTCAGAGATGCTAATGATGTCAATCTGATATAACTCACCAAAAAATCCACTTTGGCCCCAAATATTCCAAGTAACCACTTTCATCTAGAAATAGTAAAATCAAAGGTGGCGAAATCTCCGTTGGCTACCACAGAGGCCAGACCCCCACCCGCCCAAGCCAACAGATGTGAGAGGGTGGTGTATGTCCCCCCCATGATTCACTGAATCCCACGTCTGTGTTCGGGGCTTTGAATGAGCACCACATATACAAACACATGGGGCTCGTATTCCCGTGTATGTTGACATAACTTTGTATCGGACTGGACTCTGGTGTTGTTGCAAAGACTTAAGTACCCTTTCTTGCTATTCTTCTCATAAAGTGATGGTTTGAGAAAATGACAAAAATGCCCTTTATTCGAAAAAGAAAAAACAAACAGTTCAAAAAAAGGACAAACATGTCTTCCATCCAGAAAGTCGAGGATGATGTTGACTCTTCAAACTCTTCTTCTTCTTTCTCCATTCAAAAAAAGGACAAACATGTCCTTCATCCAGAAAGTCGAGGATGATGTTGACTCTTCAAAGTCTTCTTCTTTCTCCGTAAAACACTGTAAAACCCTCTCTCTCTCTCTAGAGAAGAAATCAAGGGAGACAAAGAGTTCTCCCTGGAGAAGGCCATAAACATCAACCCTCTCACTCTCTTTCCCTTCCCTTTCTACTTCTGTGCACATCCAACAGACGATCCTACATTGCTTCATCAAACACCGATTGACCTGCACACTGACTGTAGCATCGTTCAACTTGAAGAGTTGTGGAGTCTGATTCAGAGTTTTTACCCTTACAGAAGGGGGGGGGGGGGGGGGGGGGTCTGAGGGCTCCTCCCAGCGTGGGTAGCATCATTCAATTTGATTCGTTGTGGAGCCTGATTTAGAGCTTTTGCCCTTACAGGAGGGGGGTCCGGGGGCTCCCCCCGGCGCGGATCCCGCTGCGCGGTCAGCGGGCGGGGGGTCAAGGGGGGGCCGCCCCTGGCGGGGGTCTCGGAGGGCAGCGCCCTCTGAACCAATTTTTTTTGGGGCCTTCCAACAACGATTTATAGTGTTATCGAGCTTTCCTACAACGATTTGTAGTATTTTCGGGTCTCCAACGAGCCCCACAACGATTTATAGTGTTATCCGGCTTTTCAACAACGATTTGTAGTGTCTTCCGCAAATCGCTATAGCGATTTATAGTGTTATCGGGCTTTCCTACAGTGATTTGTAGTATTTTCGGGTCTCCAACGAGCCCCACAATGATTTATAGTGTTATCCGGCTTTTCAACAACGATTTGTAGTGTCTTCTGCAAATCGCTATAGCGATTTATAGTGTTTTTGGATCTCACTATAGCGATTTGTAGTGTCTTCCGCAAATCGCTATAGCGATTTATAGTGTTTTTGGATATCATTATAGCGATTTGTAGTGTCTTCCGCAAATCGCTATAGCGATTTATAGTGTTATTCAGTAAGCAAATCGTTGTAAATCGCTACCCGAATTATGACCAACTTGTCGGAGCCATATCTCCCTAACCGAAGGTCATATTTCAAATCCGTAAAAAGTGGTGTCTTCATTATTGAGTCTAGTTTATTCCTGTAAATTTTAAGTAATTTCTATTGTCATTTCATTCCCCATTTTAACTTCAACAATACATTACAATCACAATCATCAAAAGAAAGATTGCCCAAACTAAGAGTCTTGAGAGAGTAGAGGAGGGCCTCACCACCCACCGAACAACAAAAAATATAACGACTCAACTTCAAGTGCAGTAAGGACCCAGAGTCGAATAAATTTAGAGGCAGTTCATCGATTGGCTCGGGTTCATATTCAGCATGACATCCAGAAAACTTAAGAACTGGTTTGTCAATAGTAAATGATTATACAAAAGATGCCCCCAGACTCCTCTCCTGTAAGGGTAAAAACTCTGAATCAGGATCTACAACTCATTTAGTTGAATGATGGTACCCACGGTGGGGTGAGCCCCCAAACCCTCCTCTTGTAAGAGTAAAAACTTTGAATCAGGCTCCACAACAGTCAATGTGCAGGTCAGTCGGTGCTTGATGGAGCAATGTATGATCTTCTGATGGATGTGCACAGAAGCAAAAATAAAATGGAGAGAGAGAGTGAGAGGGTTGATGAGCCCCCGGACCCCCTCCTATAAGGGCAAAAGGCTATGAACACGCTGGGAGGAGCCCTCAGACCCCCTTCTGTAAAGGTAAAAACTCTGAATCAGACTCCATAACTCTTCAAGTTGAATGATGCTACCCACACTGGGAGGAGCTCTCAAACCCCCCTTTCTGTAAGGGTAAAAACTCTAAATCAGACTCCACAACTCTTCAAGTTGAATGATGCTACCCACGCTGGGAGGAGCCCCCAGACCCCTCTCCTGTAAGGGTAAAAACTCTGAATCAGGATCTACAACTCATTTAGTTGAATGATGCTACCCACGCTGGGATGAGCCCCCAAACCCTCCTCCTGTAAGGGTAAAAACTCTGAATCAGGCTCCACAACAGTCAATGTGCAGGTCAGTCGGTGCTTGATGGAGCAATGTATGATCTTCTAATGGATGTGCACAGAAGCAGAAATAGAAGGGAGAGTGAGAGTGAGAGGGTTGATGTTCATGGCCTCCTCCAGAGGAGATTTCTTTCTCGGATAATCCTGCAGTGCAAAGACTGGGTCTTAAATAATCATCTTCGGGGTACTTAAGTCTTTACAACCACTCCTTTTCAAGAATCGTCATTTTTTTTGCACCAATGGAGGAAAGGGTACTTAAGTCTTTGCAATCACATCAAACTCCAACTCTAATTAATGCTGACAAACATGGGGATACGAGACGCACATGCTTACATACATGGTGCTCTTTGGGACCCCCGAACATGAGATATAGCTAACTGCCCTGTTCGAGGGGGGGGGGGGGAGACATATAACATGCTTTGAACAGATGTGACCTGAATCCATCTGAATGACTCTAACAGAGTCAGTGATCTCAGTGGCTCCAACCAAGCACCCATGATGAAGAGTGCCCCCCCCAAATCCCGTAAATCGAGTCATCAAATACCCAGACTCATGCATCGTACCAACCAATATCAGTTTCTTAAAATTGCTGGTTCGTAGGTCCCACCCAAAGGATCATGAAGAGTTGATTCCCTCCTTTAAAGAGCCTCTGCTCCGATTAACCATTATCCTAGTGATGATTGCCCTTGGGGACGAGAATGACAACCATCTTGGGGAGTACCCACCTTGATAAGACTCCTAGTATCCCTTCCCTTTGAGAGAATCACCACCCCCACCGCCATATCCTCTTCATAAAAGGACGTAAGTTAACTTCAAATCCATCAACCCCCAATTCAATGATCTAAGGAAATCCTCAATGTCCCAGTAGTTAAGGCCACAACTCATTAAACACTCCTCCAGCATGTCAAGACAAATCTTTTGTTTTTTTATAGAGAAAGCTGGGGTTAAGCAGGCCTCTCTACCAGTTATACAACCATATACCATTGGGATTTGAACTTGCAACTTCCCAACACAAGGTGACATGTACTGCTCCTGTCAGGCAAGCAGAGCCTCCGTTGGTAAAATGTCTGACAAATCTGTAAAGAAGAAATCTAGCAGCTTCCCTTTCTCCACTTTCAATTACAGAACTCTTGAAAAATGACTGCAGGCTTCTCAGGTTCTGCAGATTAAAACCCCTTGAGTTCCTTCCAGAATTCCCTGTGTATGTCGTCGTCCCCCTTTCCAACCTCCATATAGCCTATGTTGCAGTCTTGTTTCTTTCCCAAATGGGCACCTTGAGATCACCATTTCTGTTCCCACCATCAAGGTCAAAAGGATCGCCTCCATGACTGGGGGGATCTTGACCGCCTGCCATCCTTAATTCCACTACATTGTTCTAATAGCCCACTGTCAGCGATGCAATGTTCTGCAAAAAGATTTAGGTGGTGGGTCTCTGCTCTTTAATAATTCATATAAGAAACTCATTATCAAACTGAAAAGGTCTGATATTTTCATAAAAGTTGGTTTCACAAGTTCCTAGAAGTCTTATCTTAAGCATGTTAGGAATAGCAAGGCATCTAATGCTTCATGCTATATTAAACATCTATCGATATCGATACTGTAATATTTATACTGCACGTTAACTGTCGAATGCTTGAATGTTAGAAGATGTGCACAAATTCATTGTACGATATTAAGGGCCTGTTTGGAATCTCGGCGTTAGGATGGGCGTTTATGCATTTGGTGTTCTCGAGGTAAAATCTTGGTCAAATGCCCATGATGGTTCAATTTGGAATCTCGGTGCTAAGATAGGCATTTATGCATTTGGGATGGGAAGTGATGCTCTTTCTCTTTTGTATTTACACTAAAGGATGGTTTTGGCAGCAAAGCAGGTTATATGTTCCCCCCCCGATGATTCACTGAATCCCACGTCTGTGTTCGGGGCTTTGAATGAGCACCACGTATACAAGCACATGGGGCTCGTATTCCCGTGTATGTTGACATAACTTTGCATCGGACTCTGGTGTTGTTGCAAAGACTTAAGTACCCTTTATTGCTATTCTTCTCATAAAGTGATGGTTTGAGAAAATGACAAAAATGCCTTTCATTCAAAAAAGAAAAAACAAATAGTTCAAAAAAAGGACAAACATGTCCTCCATCCAGAAAGTCGAGGATGATGTTGACTCTTCAAAGTCTTCTTCTTTTTCTGTTCAAAAAAAGGACAAACATGTTTTCTTCTTCTTTCTCCGTAAAACACTGTAAAACCCTTTCTCTCTCTAGAGAAGAAATCAAGGGAAACAAAGAGTTCTTCCTGGAGAAGGCCATGAACATCAACCCTCTCATTCTCTCTCCCTTCTCTCTCTACTTCTGTGCACATCCAACAGACGATCCTACATTGCTGCATCGTCATCTTCTTCTTCTTCCTTCTTCGTAAAACACTGTAAAACCCTCTCTCTCTGTAGAGAAGAAATCAAGAGAGGTAAAGGGTTCCTCCTAGAGAAGGCCATGAACACCAACCCTCTCACTCTCTCTCCCTTCTCTCTCTACTTGTGTGCCTGATTTAGAGTTTTTGCCCTTACAAGAGGGGGGTTCGGGGGCTCCCCCCTGGCGCGGATCCCACTGCGCGGTCAGCGAGCGGGGGTCCAGGGGGGCCCGCCCCTGGCGGGGGGGCTCGGGGGGCAGCGCCCTCCGGACCAAAATTTTTTTGGGCCTTCCAACAATGATTTGTAGTATTATCGGGCTTTCCTACAACAATTTGTAGCATTTGTAGTATTATCGGGCTTTCCTAATTTGCGAAAGACACTACAAATCGCTATAGCGATTTGCGGAAGACACTATAAATCGCGGATTTGGAATATGACCTCCGGTTAGGGAGATATGACTCTGACAAGTTGGTCCTAATTTGCGGAAGATACTACAAATCGCTATAGCGATTTGCGGAAGACACTACAAATCGCTATAGCGATTTGCAGAAGACACTACAAATCGCTATAGCGATTTGCGAATCGCTATAGCGATTTGCGAATCGCTATAGCGATTTGCGGAAGACACTACAAATCGCTATAGCGTTTCGCGATTTACGGAAGACACTACAAATGCTACAAATTGTTGTAGGAAAGCCCGATAATACTACAAATCATTGTTGGAAGCCCCAAAAAAATTTTGGTCCGGAGGGCGCTGCCCCCCGAGCCCCCCGCCCGCTGACCGCGCAGCGGGATCCGCGCCGAGGGGGAGCCCCCGGACCCCCCTCCTGTAAGGGCAAAAACTCTAAATCAGGCACACAAGTAGAGAGAGAAGGGAGAGAGAGTGAGGGGGTTGGTGTTCATGGCCTTCTCCAGGAGGAACCCTTTACCTCTCTTGATTTCTTCTCTACAGAGAGAGAGGGTTTTACAGTGTTTTACGAAGAAGGAAGAAGAAGAAGATGACGATGCAGCAATGTAGGATCGTCTGTTGGATGTGCACAGAAGTAGAGAGAGAAGGGAGAGAGAGTGAGAGGGTTGATGTTCATGGCCTTCTCCAGGAAGAATTCTTTGTTTCCCTTGATTTCTTCTTTAGAGAGAGAAAGGGTTTACAGTGTTTTACGGAGAAAGAAGAAGAAAACATGTTTGTCCTTTTTTTGAACAGAAAAAGAAGAAGACTTTGAAGAGTCAACATCATCCTCGACTTTCTGGATGGAGGACATATTTGTCCTTTTTTTGAACTATTTGTTTTTTCTTTTTTGAATGAAAGGCATTTTTGTCATTTTCTCAAACCATCACTTTATGAGAAGAATAACAATAAAGGGTACTTAAGTCTTTGCAACAACACCAGAGTCCGATGCAAAGTTATGTCAACATACACGGGAATACGAGCCCCATGTGCTTGTATACGTGGTGCTCATTCAAAGCCCCGAACACAGACGTGGGATTCAGTGAATCATCGAGGGCGAACATACACAACCCTCTCTTTTGGCAGCTACCACGGTAGTAACTGGTAAAGCAGCTGAGCAGCCACTTCCTCAAATGCATAAACTCCAATAAGCTCCATCCAGCTACCGATCCCAAACAGGACCAACATAATCTTGTTTATGGTAGTCAGAGGAAAGATTAACAAAGACATTCTTTGTGAGAAAGCCCATATGTTTATTTAAAAATAAAAAAGACTGGTTGAAGAAAACATGAACCATTGTTTATTCAAATCTCTTTCCGCTTTTCATTTGTTTATTCTAATTTTTTATTCAACCATTAATATTCTCCTGATTACTCTTATTAGCATGTTCATATTGATTGAAGGACAAAATTATTGCTGATCATTTATATACACTAGTAGCATTTGTCCTATCACGATCGAGCTGAAAAGGATACTTTTTTTATAAGAACTGAAAAGGAGTTGAGTTTGTTGAAAAATCCCCTATATAAAATGGTTGGTGTTTAAATAACCAAGGTGTATGCCCAATAAACTACTAAAAAACAAAAAAAATGATTGTAATGTACGACAAAAATGATACATTTAAAAACATATTCCACAATTTACCAAATCTGTCAAATGGACAATTTCATATGTTCTTAATTTTTTTGGATACTTTTACCCCTCGCCAATGCAATTTTTTTTTATTTTCGTGGGTCACGATGCTAAAAGTAGATGGACCCATGAAACTCATTAACAAAATTGCATCTTAGGTTGCGATATTCCAAAAAAGATTGCAAAATTCCAAAACACTTGTAAAAATCATGATGAGTATCGCAAGGCATGTTGCGAAAATCCTTTAAGTGTTGTGAAAGTTGGTACTTTGCAAAATTGAAAAAGAGTATCGCATGGGTATTGTGAAATTTTGTTCTATATAAATGACGCTTTGTTTCTCAACCACTTATTTGCATCTGAATGCCATATTATTTCCGCAACTCTAGGGTTCTTTTGATTCCTAACATGTGGTTCTCAATCCTTTCGACGATCTTTCCATGACAACGAAAATCTTTCATGGGCAACGATTCACCGATAATGGTAAACCTCGAAAGCATGAGCGACACTTCATCGACAACGAGTTTTTTTGGTAAAAGCATAGGCGACACTTCATTGACAGTGAGTTTTTTCGGTAAAAGCATGGACACCACTTCATCGAAGGTGAGTTTCTTCGATAAATGCATGGGCAACACTTTATTGACAGTGAATTTTTTCTGTAAAAGCATCAACAGTGAGAAGATTGATGGCACTTTATCGACAATGAGTTTTTTTTGATAAAAGTATCAGTAGTGAGATCTTATGGTATGGGTGGGATAAGAAACCAAAAGTCCACAAGTTGTTCTTGAGTACTATATTTTCATCATAGAGAACGTGAATGATGATGATGTAGAAGGCATCCGCTCTAATAAATTGTGATAGCCAAAAATATTTATTGGACAATGATGATGCAGAGTGGACGTATCTCACATTCAACATTCGTTCGATTACATTGAATGGGTAGGATAGAAAAAATAAGGAGAGCAACACAAAATGCAGAATCAACGATGATATACTGTATTTTTTCTCTATCAAAGATGTAGTGCAATTTGGCATTCTTGAGGCCGAAGAGATGAAGATACCTTTGTACATACTCTGTTATTTTCCCATACAAAAGGCAATGAGAAGCAATATTCTTGTGAAAGAATAGAATGAATGCAATATATAAGTGACTTTATTTTGTAAAAGAATGAAATGAATGCAAAATGTACGAGTGACTTTATTTTGTGAAAGAATGAAATGAATGCAATGTACGAAACTTCATTTTATAAAAGAATGGAGTAAATGAAATATATAAATGACTTCATTTTATAAAATAATGGAATGAATGAAATGTATGAGCAACTTAAGTTTATGAAAGAATGAAATGAATACAATGTATGAGTGACTTTATTTTGTGAAAGAATGAAATGAATGCAATATATGAGCGACTTCATTTTGTAAAAGAATTGAATGAATGCAATGTATGAGCGACTTCATTTTGTGAAAGAATGAAATGAATGTAATGTATGAGCGACTTCATTTTGTAAAAGAATGGAATGGATGGAATGAATGATCGACTTTATTCTTTGAAAGAATAAAATGAATGCAATGCATGAACAACTTTATTTTGTGAAAAAATAGAATGAATGCAATGTATGAGTGACTTTATTTTATGAAAGAATGGAATGAATGTAATTTATGAGCGACTTCATTTTGTGAAGGAATGGAATGAATGCAATATATGAAAGACTTTATTTTGTGCATGAATAAAATGAATACAATGTATGACTGACTTCATTTTGTAAAAGATAAGGTCCCATGTATACATGTCGATTTTCTATACAAATTCACATGTTTATATGTGAATTTTTTACTTATCTGATATTTTTGCTTTAAATTTTACTATTATAGAATAGATTCGCCTATTTTACAATTTAACAATAAATACAAACAAAACTAAAATTTATAACTAAAATTTATCCATAAACATAATAGAACAACTTCAATTTTTGTCAACCTTATATGTAAAATTACAATCAAGTTTTCAAATACAACTATAAATGAACTTTACATTCAAATGATATCCAACTTTTTATTTATTCTATCAAAATTACATCCACATAAGGCATCTGGATGCAAACAAGGGGGTTGAGGACCACAAGAACTCAAGGGTTGCAAAAATGGGGCATCCGAATGCAATAAAAGGTTGAGAAATGAAGCATCATTTATATAAAATAAAAATTTACAAAAAAAAAGAATTCCGCCCATGTGATACTCATCGCAATTTCGCAATATCGAACTTTCACAAGTTTTTCATAATTTTGTAATACCTCATGAGATACTCTTTTGAAATTTCGTAAGGTACGGACTTCTGCAACACTTAAAGGATTTTCTGAATTTTCCTTTCAATACTCGTCATGAGTTTCGTAACCTTTTTATAATTTTACAGTCCTTTTTTGGAATATTGCAACCTCATATGCGATTTTATTGACAAGTTTTGTGGGTCCATCCCCTTTTATCATCATGATTCATGAAAATAAAAAAATTGCAGTTACGAGGGGTAAAAGCATCCAAAAAAGTGAAAACCTGCAATATTGTATATTTAGTGGATTTAGTAAATTGTGGGGCATTTTTTAAAACATGTTATTTTTGTCATACAATACAATCATTTTTCAAAAAAACACTGAAAGCATACAACTTTAAATGTGATGATCATACCAATATTTTTTACTATTTCAAGGGATTAAGATAGTGATAAAAGATAAACTAATACAAATATCTTTTTGATGTTATGTAATCACCCAATAGCAAGAAAGTTGGTTAAGTGAAATTTATACTAACCTCATGTGTGTCTGTTTAATATTTTATCTAATAACATTGCTTTTTCATAGAAAAAAGGAAAATTATACTACTCTTTCAAATGAAATGTATGCTATTTATCATAAATAGGGGTGTTTGGGACACGGTACATAGTTGCTAATAATTATAGATGACACCATCGTTTTACATTGAAAATTCTGTTCGTGTCAATATCACAAATCACAGTATGAGGATTTTCACAAGGGAAAATTTTGAATAAAATTAAAAAAATTGAGGAAATCTTATCAGATTTAAAATTTAGCAATTAAAAACATATACAAATGAGAAAGGAAACATGGAAAATGAGAAAATTTAAGTGTCAATATGTGCAACAATATCACAATATTATGAAAAAGATGATATTTATAAAGTACCATAATTTTATCAAGATTATATCATTTATCAATAAATCACAATAAAATTGTGATATTTTTAAAATATGCTGATATTTGTGACATAAGTTCATAGAAATTAAAAAAACTGACATAATTTCATTGAAATTTAAAAAAAAAAACATGTTTTAGTTCCTTCATGTTTTTAATTTGACTGTTAATAAGATTTTCCTTAGTGATGAGGAAATTGAGATACTTATATTATGGTTAATATTTGGTGCAATTGAAGGCATAAAACTATTGAGTACAAGGCATTGTTTTTTCATATTTTTTAGACTTTTTTTTAGATGGACCTTATGGATGTGATCTACCTGGTTAGTTTTTTAGTAAAAAATGAGTTTTAAACCATGTGATTACGATGTATAAGAGCTTCAAAAGTCAATGGCTCACAATGTGCTAAAATTTCATGACTCAAACAATCAATTTTTCAATTGAAATAACACGATTCAAGATATGTTTTTGAACAAACAAAACCATGTTGAACACATTTATATGGTCAAATTGAGTTGATAAAACTTGAATTCAGCTCAATAATTTCATGCCTTCGATAGTACCAAATATTAATTGCATGTACAAATAGATGGTGCTAAAATTTCCTAATTTTGAAGAATGAGCTGGGATACCTTGGTTTTCTTTTGAAACTCTTACCTTCTTAATATTTTAGGAATAAACCAACGCATGACAAGGTTGGCAAACTCACCGGTTTAAACCAGCTGACCCGTTAACATAGGTCGAGTGGGCTAAGTAGCTGTCTGAGTTTTACTGTCTTGGACAAAACACAGCTGCCACTCGGTTGACGTTGGGCCACTCAATCGAGTTAATGAGTCGGACAAAATTTGCCGACTCAAGTAACTGTTTTTTCTTCCTAAAAAAAGTACAGTTTTTGCTGGTTATTACTCCTTGATAGAACTGGTACTATTATCTTGGATTTGGATTAAATAATATGATAAAATATGCTGCAATCAATCATTTTGTAGTAAAATTGCCAACAAATGAATTAGATTTTGCTGATAAAGTCCAAATAAGTTTATCTTAAGAAGTTTTAAAAAAGTCATTGTTAGTTTCTAATTTTTTTTTGATATGTTAAAATATGGCTAAAGATAGGAGTTTGGCTCTTTTATTATAATTATAATTTTTTAATCATACTAATTGTATTTCCTTTTATTTTTCATCATTTTCTGAATATTTATATGTTTTTAAGAATTTTATTTTAGAACATATAAAAAATAAAAGTGTTGAGTTATCCGAGTTGTCTCGGCATCAAAACAAAGTTACTTGTTAGACCCCCCCAAAACAGTTTTTGCCAGTCACCGGGTGGGCCAACCATGACCCATGGTAAGCTGACAGATCAGGTGATATGTCAAATCACCTAACATGGTCTCCATTGTCGCCCTTCAATGTGCAAGCTGTTGGTTCCACTCCAAAGAGAGAAGATACAGAAGCTTGGACAGAAAACTGTCCAAGACATCTTAGATGCCATCCATCAAGAAAATGACCATCACCCCATCGACTAGGATGGTCCCCAACTAGAAAAAAAAAATTTATATGCTGTCTGCTTCCTAGATGAATGGCATCAATGGCTGAAAAATGGATCTGAAGTTTGTCTAAAACAAGAAGCTTCTAGTGCACTTTTGGGTGTTCATTTTCTTGATGGATGGTATCCCGTTATATATATATATATATATATATATATATATATATATATATATAGAGAGAGAGAGAGAGAGAGAGAGAGAGAGAGAGAGATGGTCCACCCCATGTTCTCTCTTTAAAAAATTGTATGCTAGATATGATTTTTGGCAAAGCTTACCATATGGATGTGATCTCATGTTTGCAAACATATGAATAGACTCTTTGATCAAACTTTTTGATGTGTATCCAGAATTTTATAGGGATACACAAATCAACGGTTTTGAAATTTATAAAAAAAATTCTGTGATAAAATCTTACCTGCATGTCAATAAACTGTGACCCAAGACTCTAACAATATGTTTTCAACCATGGGAATAACATCTATACGGTCAGATTTGTCAAAAATACACATTTTGAATGACAGGACAAGGGGTGGACCATTGCCCTTCACACACACACACACACATTATATAGAGATAGATAGAGAGAGAGAGAGAGAGAGAGAGAGAGAGAGAGAGAGAGAGAGAGAGAGGTCTCTGTTGTGATCCCATAGATGGAAGATATGTCCAATTAGCCAGAAACACTAACAGAAGCGACTCATGATGAGTACAAAATTTTATAGTGAAGATCAAGTTTCGAATTTAAGCCTAGAGGCAGATATGTTTGCGGTTCTAAAGTTAGAAAGTAGGTGGTGCAAATGGAGAATCATAAAATTATCAGAATAAAGTAAAAGTTTAAGCATTCCCATTAACCATCCATGCTTAACTGTGGTGATGTACTTTTATGATAATTAGGATATCTTTTATTACAATTAAGAGCTGGATTTGTGAAAACAAAAGAAGTCAAGATCTCAAGAGTTCAATTAGACATGAATGCCTCCTTGGAAAGACAACCTTTAGGAACAATAGTGCATCAAGATCAACTCTTAATAATAGGTAAACCTAAAAATAACCAAGGTATTTGTTGGTCACAATCCTAGTAGGTTGAGAGTGCAATGGAGACACACCGCTTCAACTATGGCAAGTCCATCAGCCAGTTCATAATTCTCTGCTATCCACTAGTGCACTGTAGTTTCTCCTCACAGGAAAAGGTTAAAGAGTTCAAAGCTGTTGAGCATGATACACTGGCTATAGTCATGTCCATGGAGATAATTTGGTTAGAAAAAATGGTGCAATTGTTGTTGCTATGAAGATAATTTTTATGGAAAAAAAACACATATAGTAGTTATTTATGTCATTTAAGAACGGGACAACTATATATAGTAGCTTAGATATGCATCCATCAGCACCATCATTGATTATGCTGACTTAGCTTGCACATGAGTTGGTACTTGTGTGGCTTGAGCCTTGTAGAAGGAAGAGTAAGAATAAACTTCACAATCTAGTTGGCTATCTATACATTCTGTCATAAAGATTTTGGGCTTCATTTGTTGAAAGAACGAAATGTCATTCTTTGAATTAGAGTTTCCTTGTATATATATATCCTTCTGTTTCTTTTTTATTCTTGCCAGTCGACATATATCTCATTTTCAGGAGACTCATTGCTGTTAATTTGAATCAAATGGTGATCACTATCACCGTCATCAATAAATATTGGATAGGACAGAGGGGCCTGAATGCCCCTAATCGACTATGTTTGTGTCAATGTGATTATTATTATATTACACATAAAAAATTGAATGCGCATTGAACGACCCCCAAAATGAGAAGAAATCAAGAAGCCAGGTGTCACCATTTAGGATACTATATATGCGTCTTGATGGTTTTTAACGCTTTGGTCTGGGGATGTAGAGTAGGATCTGGATAGACCTTGTTGGATACTTGTCTGGACCCAATTACCAGATCTTAATTTTGAACATATATAGATCTATCTAAACCAATCGCCACACGGTCGCTCATAGGTTTGGATCTGATAGAAATGAAGCATTTTAGACTTGATTGGGACAACCATTCTGATTACTAACAACAGCCAACCTCCCAATCGTTCCCATTTAATCCTGAAGTAGATTTGGTTCAGTCTGGGCATTATCTTCTGCCAACAGCTTATCTAGCCTATGGAGAGTCCATGTCTTACTATCTCTGGGTTCGATGCCAGGTCTGGATCCTGCAAATTACTGGCACCCCACTCAATGTTCTCATCATTATGACATTATGCAAACTGTTGGAACATAAATTTCTTGTGCAAAATTGATGACCATGATGTAAAAAAATGTACAAGGACCCACAACAAGTCCCAGTCAATTGAATCAGCCAGCCTGCATAAAGCTTGCACCCATAGATCCATATACATGCAACCAATGAATGCATTCTTTGCACATGGGGAAGCTGCAAGCAACTGCGATGTGCATGACATGCACGCATGCATAGGAAATTTTGTGGAGACCCTAGGAATACAACGACAATTAATTGCATTTACATGAGAGAGAGAGAGAGAGAGAGAGAGAGAGAGAGAGAGAGAGAGAGAGAGATCCTGTTTGGGTAGAACCCACATCTTAAATAGAGGTCCAACTAAGGCACCACCCAAACCAGGTTAAAAAGCGTGGTTTTGGGTGTCAAACCGGGTTTTAGCCATAAAACCTGATTTGAAGCAAAACGTGGGTTTTCAATCCAGTTTTGCAAAACAGTTAACCCCCACTCCCCTCACCCGTTTTTTTAACCTGGTTTATCATGGGGCCTATTCCCACCCCTCTCTTTGCCTCTCTTCTAACTATACCATGGATTGCCTCTCCCACCACTCTCCTATGTCAAGCCATTTTTGAGCCGCCAATGGTCGAAAAAATGGCTGGACTGATACCATCCGATGAGGGCGATACCAACAAGCCATTTTCCTATTGATGACTACCTAGACAATGACCAAAAAACACTTTTCTTTCAACCTTTTTTCTTCTTTCATGACGGGCAGGAAAATGGCTAGCCGTGCCTCATTTTTTTTAGTATTTCTTAGTTTTTTTATTGGCTGTTCATTTTTCTGGCAAACCACTGGCTTGAAAATGGCTGGGTTGGTGTCGCTTGGTGAGGTCGACAGTGGCCCAGTCATTTTCTGGCCAGTGGCAGCTGGAAATGGCTAGTAATATATATTCTTAAGTTTTGAGGCCAACAAAACGTTAATAATCCCTCCCGTATCACAATTAATAGTCTATTGTATAAATCGATTTTATCTTGTTTTTGACATATCTCAAATCAATTTCATTTATTTATTTATTTATCAGACAAAAATATCACAATCTTATACTGTATTTTAGAAAAATTAACCTCATACTAGATAGGTATCTCGTACCTACTTGCTATCGTCCGTTGGTTCTGTTGTGGTGACATTAACATAAATCCTACACAACGAGCTCATATTAATGATCAAGATAATTTACATTGAGTCCAAAAATTTAGTATTAATATAGTTTGCAACTTCCGCCTGTGTATAACTGTTTAGTTATACACTTCTTAGTTATACATTGTCGGTCCCAAGTTCGGATAAAGGAGGAGGGTTGCGGTAGGCCAGTGACAGCCAACATAAAAACTTAGTCACACCCTATGAATATGAACCAATATGATAATTTCATTGGGGCGTTCCATACTGAGCAACACGATGTACTCTATAGGCCCAGAGGTAGTGATAAATGGGCAAGGGTTGTTAGGTCGTCGCCCAGAAGCGACACATCACACCGACGCCCGGGTGTGGTATCAAATAGGCAAGGGTTCTCTCACTTTGTTGGACGGGTGGGGGTAAAGAAGATAGTTCAAGACCATAAAATTAGGTTAGCCACTTGAAACATAGGGTCTTTAACTAGTAATTTGGTAGAGTTAGTAGATGTTATGTGTAGGAGAAAGATGAATATTTTATGTCTACAAGAGACCAAATGGGTAGGTGAGAAAGCAAATGTGATAGAACTTTGAGGATATAAGATTTGGTATACAGGAATAAATAGGAATAGGAATGGAGTAGAGATTGTTATTAGTCGTAAGTTTATAGATAATGTAGTTGAGGTCCGTAGGAAGGGTGATAGGATTTTACTTATTAAATTAGTATTAGGTACGGATATTATTAATATTATTAGTGTTTATGCACCTCAAGTAGGTTTAGATGATTCCATTAAGCATCAATTTTGGGGAGATTTAGATGGAGTAGTACAAGGGATATCTTATGGAGAAAAGCTTTTCATCGGCGGTGACCTTAATGGACATGTAGGCATTAGTAGGGATGAATTTGAGAGTATCCATGGAGGCCATGGTATAGGAGAAAAAAACAAAAGTGGAGAAAGGATTTTAGATTTTGGTTTGTCCTATGATATAATCTTAGCAAACACTTGGTTTAGGAAGATGGAGTCTCACCTAGTAACATTTAAAAGTGGCACTACAACAAAGCAGTGGATTAGCGATGACCTCATTCCATCGCTATTCCATCGCTAATCCGTCGCTAACCGGCTTAGCGACGGATAGCTTACGTCGCGAATTTTTTGACGCTAACTGGCGACGAAATAAATCTATCGCCAGTTCCGTCGCTAATTGCGACAGAATAACGAACGACGGATTCCATAAAAAATCCGCCGGTACTAAACAGCGACCTCGGCTTGGCGACGAATTTACAGCCATCGCTAAATTATATGTATAGCGACGGATATATTCGTCGCTAATCCGTTGCAAACAAGAAAAAAAATAAAAAAAATATTTAAAAATTAAATATCGAGAACGCTACAATTTATATTTCCTGTAAATAAAAAACAAAGTACACATAAAATTTCATATAAAAGAAAACTAAAACAATTAATCGTTCTACTTTAAAATTAACAAGTTTAATTATTTACAATTCAACAATTACATTTTCGAAACAAAAAAAATAGAACAAATTCAACACATTAATCTAATCATCGCCAAGATTTTGTGCGTCTTCTTGTTCATTGCCTTGATCTGTCCCTTCAGCTCCGCAACGCTGATTATCGCTAGCAACCTACACAAGAAAAGAACAATCATTATTGATAAACAAAATATATTGAAATAAATTATACACTATATGTGATTCTATCATGTGCTCATATGTGTTCTAAGGCAGTAAAAGAACTCTATATGTGATTCCATCATGCTCATATGTGCTCTAAGGCAGGCAAAAAACTCTATATATGATTCTATCATGAATGATATATGTTCTAAGGCACTAAAAAACTCTATATGTGGTTATATCATACTCATATGTGTTCTAAGGCAGCCAAAAAAACTCTATATGTGATTCTACCATGCTCATATGTGCTCTAAGGCAGACAAAAAGCTATATATGTGATTCGATCATGCTCATATGTGTTCTAAGGCAGTCAAAAAACTGAATATGTGATTATAGCATGCTCATATGTGTTCTAAGGCAGTAAAAAAACTCTATATGTGATTCTATCATGCTCATATGTGCTCTAAGGCAAAGCAAAAAACTTTATATGTGATTCTATCATGAATGATATTGTTTTAAGGCAGTAAAAAAACTCTATATGTGATTCTAGCATGCTCATATGTGTTTTAAGGCAGTCAAAAAACTGAATATGTGATCATAGCATGCTCATATGTGTTCTAAGGTAGTAAAAAAACTGAATATGTGATTATAGCATGCTATGTGTTCTAAGGCAGTCAAAAAAACTTTATATGTGATTCTATCATGCTCATATGTGCTCTAAGGCAGGCAAAAAACTTTATATGTGATTATAGCATGCTCATATGTGCTCTAAGGTAGGCAAAAAACTCTATATGTGATTCTACTATACTCATATGTGCTCTAAGGCAGGCAAAAAGCTATATATGTGATTCGATCATGCTTATATGTGTTCTAAGGCAGTCAAAAAACTGAATATGTGATTATAGCATGCTCATATGTGTTCTAAGGCAGTCAGAAAAACTCTATATGTGATTCTACCATGCTCATATGTGCTCTAAGGTAAGCAAAAAGTTGTATATTTGATTCTAGCATGCTCATATGTGTTCTACGACAGTCAAAAAATTGAATATGTGATTATAGCATGCTCATATGTGTTCTAAGACAATAAAAAAACTGAATATGTTAAGGCAATCAAAGTTACATGAAATCTAACAACATGCAATATATTGCATGAAACTTTCATACCTGAGAGAGACCTGCAATCGAAGTTCCCCTGTTCAGCAAAAAACTGTTGAACTCAGCTCGAAGAACGTCGGCGATGGTTTCATGGAAGTAGTCACGCATTGTGTCCTTAACGATCTGGCATACATTATCACCGAAAAGAATATGATACTGCTTGGAGCTTATGTCGACGAAAGAAGTCTGTGAGCCGTAACTGGAAAAAGCAATAATAGGTGAAGTGTTCATATTACTCCCAAACCCAAACACACGACCCTTTTTGGGTTCACCTGCTGCAGTCACCCATGTTGCAGGATCAAATGATGGATGCTGAGTAGCGTCATCGCCATATCACTCTACCATCTGTTGCTCATATGCCTCCTACAAAATAATGTTTAAAGTATGCATTAATAATTAATGATAACATTATGATAACTTGCATATTGCAATGATTATCAATAGAATAAATACATACTGTTGTCGTTCTCGCCTTCTCTGATACGAAGTCTCTCGTGGTCTTCCATTTATGTGTTTCAACAAACACATCCTTATATGGTACAATGCATCCTTTTTCTGCTTCCTGCGAAGTTAAATAATAAAAGATTTAGTTAACAAGTTTGCAACAATACTTATAAAATTAATATTATATATTGATGAGTTACCATTTTCTTCAGGTGACTCCCAAATGTCTTAGATCCACCTGTGTGTAGATGAGCTTCGGGCATTTTCTCTCGATTTTGTGCAGCCTTCGCGGAGCGATTTCAAAATGCATCCCCCGCCCACTTGTCGCACATTCCATCCCAATAATCTCTCCTGATAGTAATAGGGCCATGACCCTTCCACTGTAGTGGATCATCTATTCCGCCAGATGCTTTTTTTGTTGCAGTCTTCATATTGTGCAGTATGTCTGCAAATCGATTGACAGCCACCCTCTGTCACACCTTCCTTTAATCATGTTCCTCCACCGTAGTCGCAAAGCGATTCGAAGCTTATATATATTTTCAAAAAGTTAGTAGACATGATTATAAAAAAATAAATAAATATGAAATACATTAACCATGACAAACAACTGTATACCATGAATAAGGACCACAATCTATCTATCACCTCTTTTGGATACTCTTTCCATTGAGTGACTGGTCCTGGTAGATGTTGAAGAAGTGAATTCCTAATCTCGCGTAATACTTCTTGTGACTCAAACCTCGTGCTGTATATGAATTGGTACACAGTAAATATTAATATAAAATATTTATAAGATATGCAATAATTGAAAACGAAATACTTACGGTCGATTATCGATATACACTATTTGAATGAGTCTTCTTGTGCCAGACTGAGAAGACCCTGCATCCTGTGTTGACTTCTGACATGTGTGATCAACTGATGTAGGTGGGTCGTGTACAGGCGAAACATCATCTGTAAAAAAATACGTTAGAAATTCTCAGAATGCGCATTTCAACTAATCAAGCATCTAATTAGTTAAATGATATACCTATCACAAGAGCCCGTGAAGATGAAGGCTGGGCCTGGCTACTACTTGATGAACGGCCACTGTAACCTCCACGAACCATATTCTAACAAATAACAAATGTCATACAATACATTCAAATAATTCACATCAAGTATTACAATACATTCAAATCATTCGCATCAAGTATTACAATACATTCAAATAATTCAAATCATTCTCATTAAGTACAATACAACTCATTCATTCGCATCAAGTATTACAATACATTCAAGTCATTCACATCAAGTATTACAATATATTCAAGTCATTCACATCAAGTATTATAATGCATTCAAGTCATTCACATCAAGTATTGCAATGCATTCAAATCATTCGCATCAAGTATTACAATACATTCAAATAATTCAAATAATTCACATCAAGTATTACAATACATTCAAGCCATTCACATCAAGTATTACAATATATTCAAGTCATTCACATCAAGTATTACAATACATTCAAGTCATTCACATCAAGTATTGCAATGCATTCAAATCATTTACATCAAGTATTGCAATGCATTCAAATCATTCGCATCAAGTATTACAATACATTCAAATAATTCACATCAAGTATTGCAATACAACCCATTCATTTACATCAAGTATTACAATACATTCAAATCATTCACATCAAGTATTGCAATGCATTCTAATCATTTTTATCAAGTATTACAATACATTCAAATAATTCAAATCATTCACATCAAGTATTGCAATACAACTCATTCATTCGCATCAAGTATTACAATACATAAAAATAATTCAAATCATTCACATCAAGTATTGCAATACATTCAAATCATTCGTATCAAGTATTACAATGCATTCAAATAATTCAAATCATTCACATAATTCAAATAATTACTTTAAACATTGCAATACATCAAAATTATTCATATCAAACAAATGTCAAACATGTACCTGCAACAAACACACTTCAATATTCCACTAACTACTACCATGCCTAGCATGAAATCCGTACTCCAAAAATAAGAACACTTATATTCTCATACATTAAAATCATGCTTAGCATGATCTCCGAACTTGAACAAAGCAGCCCTAGATATCAACAACTAAGTGTATGTGTGAACAATAAAATGTTACATCTAATAAATTAAATAACATGTGATGTGCTTGCATCACTTACTCACCACAGGTATTTACCCAATTTGCATTGTTTTTGTCACTTACTTACCACGGGTGGCTGAGCACAAGCGAGTTCCGTTGAGAAATCTGTAAAAAACACTATTTTAAAATGAAGTCACCACCTGCCGAAAAAAAACCTGAGGCAAATGAAAACATCTTTCATATGCCTTGAGAAGCCCATCACCCAATGACCTACCGAAACGCATGGGGTCGACCCCCTGCCGAAAAACGCAGGGGGTCGACCCCCTGTCGAAAATGCAGGGGGTCGATCCCCTGTCGGAAACCGCATGGGGTCGACCGCCTACCGGAACGCAGGGGGTCGACCCCCTGCCGGAACAATGGGGGGTCGACCCCCTGTAGGAACGCAGGGGGTCGGCCCCCTGCTAGAACAGCGGGGGGTCGACCCCCTGCCGAAACGTAGGGAGTCGACCCCCTGCCAGAACAGCAGGGGGTCGACCCCCTGTCGGAACAGAAGGGGATCGACCCCCTGCCGGAACCGCAGGGGATCGACCCCCTGCCGGAAAACTCAAGGGGTCGACCCCCTGTTGAAATTTTAAAATTTACCTGCGCGTCTCCGGGCGGCGGCAGAATGCTAACGAGGATTGGCAGCCGGCGACGGTGGACGGTGGGGGCCGGAGAGAGGCCGACAGGACGGATAGGGCGGCAGGAGGGAAAGGGCGGCGAGAGGGAGAGGGTGGCGGGCGGGAGCGGGAGCAGCGAAAGAAGAAAAGAAAAAGAGGGTTGGGATTAAGGGTTATGTGACATTTAGCGACGGCTTAGCGACAGACTAATTCCGCCGCTAAGCCGTCGTAAATCAAAACATAAAAATGGCGACAAAATATATTCCGTCGCTAAATTGCGATGAAATATTTTTCGTCGCAAAAGACGTCGCTAAATGGTGCGTCCATTACGACAAAATATTCCCTCACAAAATCTGTCGCTAATTACCGACAGATTTTGCGATGGGATATATTTCGTTGCTATTTTCATAAATTTCAGTGATTATAGCGAAGAATGTGTTTCTCTCATTAATTCATCGCTAACTAGCGACAGAATTATTCTGTCGCTAAATTCCATTGTTAATCACCTATTTTCTTGTAGTGTAGGGTTAATACGAGTCAGATATATTTTTTCCTACTTATAAAGAGAGATAGGGGTTGTTGTATCGATTGTAAGGTTATATCGGGAAAAACTATAGCAATATAACATAGAGTCTTAATTTTAGATCTTAGAATTAGAAAATACCGCAAAAAGAATAGACATAGGATAGATCCTAGAATTAAGTGGTAGGCAGTGAAAGGAGTTAAACAAGGAATGTTTATAGAGCAGGTAGTTAAGGAAGCTAATTGGTGTCTCGAGGAGGATTCATAATCAATATGGAATAAGATAGCGGGTAGAATGAAAAAGGTGGCTAAGGAGGTATTGGGTGAGTCTAAAGGCGGTGCACCACTAGGTAAGGATACATCATGGTGGAGCGAGGATGTCAAATTAGCTATTAAGGTTATAAAAGAGTTATAAAAATCTAAGAGTCGTGATAATGAGAATTTGGAGAAGTATATGATAGCAAAGAAGGAAGCTAAAAAAAGTACTTCAAAACACGAGGGATAAGGTATATAAGGAGGTTTATGACAAGTTGAATACCAAAGAGGGCAAGAAAGATATTTATAGGCTTGCAAAGATGAGAGATAGAAAATCGAGGGATCTGGGTATGGTTAGATGTATCAAAGATGAAACATAAAGGGTTTTAGTCAAAGATGAGGACATTAAGGAGAAATAAAAAGATTATTTTGATAGGCTATTTAATGGAAGTCATGCTCAGCATCTTGGAGACTTCTCCATTCCTTTTCATGAGATGAATCATGCCTTCATGCACAAGATTCAAAAGAAAAAAAATGCAGAGGCTTTGATGAAAATAAAATCAAGAATGACGGTTGGCCCAAATGGTATACCTATCGAGGCTTGAAAATGCTTGGGTGAAAAAGGTTTAAAATGATTGACAAATCTTTTTAACAAGATTTGGCAGACAAATAAGATGCCTAATGAATGGAGGAAGAGTACTTTGGTGTCTTTATATAAGAATAAGAGTGATATACAAGATTGTACAAACTATCGTGGTATAAAACTCATGAGTCATACTATGAAACTTTGGGAGAGGGTGATTGAGTATAGGTTGAGAAAGGTTGTCATGATATCAGAGAATCAATTTGGTTTTATGCCTGAAAGATTAACTATGAAAGCTATACATCTTCTTAGACAACTTATTGAGAGATATAAAGAGATGAACAAAAATTTGCATATGGTTTTTATTGATTTGGAGAAGGCATACGATAGAGTACCTAGGGATGTTCTCTGGTGGACAATGTTGAAGAAAGGTGTTTCTCTCAAGTACATTAGTATAATTAAAGATATGTACGAAGGAGTAGTAACCAATGTCCTCACTTGTGGAGGAGTGACAACCAATTTTCCTATAACGGTTGGGTTACATCAAGGATCTGCATTAAGCCATTTTCTATTTGCTATAGTGATGGATGAGCTTACGAGATCAATTCAAGAAAATGTGTCATGGTGTATGTTGTTTGTTGATGATATTGTTTTGATTGATGAATCTAGAGCTAGGGTTAATGCTAAGTTAGAATTATGGAGACAGACATTGGAAGCAAGAGGTTTTAAGTTGAGTAAGAGTAAGACAGAATATATGGAATGTCGGTTTAGTAAGCAACGAAGTAGTGATGAGAGTGTAGTGAAGCTTGGTGAGCAAGAAATATCGGTGGATGACTATTTCAAATATTTGGAATCTATCATTCAAAAGTATGGAGAAATTGATGGAAATCTAAATCATAGGATAAAGGTTGGGTGGATGAAATGGAAAAGTGCAACTGGAGTGTTGTGCGATCGTAGAATGCCATTGCGGTTGAAGGAAAAGTTTTATAGGACGACAATTAGGTCTGCTTTACTATATGGTATGGAATGTTGGGCTGCTAAGAGACATCATATTCGAAAAACGAGTGTAGCTGAGATGCCTATGCTTAGATGGATGTGTGGAAATACAATAAAAGATAAGATTCGAAACAAAGAGATACATAAGAAGGTAGGCGTTACATCCATTGAAAATAAGATGAGAGAGAATCGTTTACGGTGGTTTAGACATATTCAACGAAGGCCTAATGATGCTCCAGTTAGAAGGATAGAGAAATGGGAAAATATATTAGTTAAAAGAGGTCGGGGTAGGCCTAAGAAGACTTGGATGGAGATGATAGGAAAGGATATGAATGCTTTGAACCTCACCGAGGACATGGCATTGGATAGAAATGATTGGAGGAGAAGGATTCATGTGGAAGACCCGGAATGATTTTCTTTTTTGGTTCATATCGCCGACCCCAATTGTTTTGGGATGAAGGGATAGTTATTGTTGTTGTTGTTGCTATTGTATAGTTTGCAACCTCCTCAGGCCATTATTTCTACTGTTGAGATCTTTCAATATTTCGTCTCTACCAGTCTGTCGTATTCTTGTGACAACCCTTAGCATAGATAGCGGCTCATTTTATCGCAATATAAACATCTGCCAGTGTTGCAAAGGCATGGCTGACCATTGTAGAAACTGTTACATCCCAAACATCTTGCATTTGGCTGTTGGGATAGGGCTTCTTCCGGTTTCTTCTGCTTTTTGGCCTGTGGCTCGAGCCACTCTCCTTCAAACTTTCTCTTAAGCCAACTCTTTTGGCCTTTAGTCTGTAGTACTTTGGTTGACGGGTACTTTTGTGATTATTCTCAGTTCTGGCAAAAAAAATTTATAAACATTATTGAAATTTTAAACTATTATAATTAGAGCTCTGGCAAAAATTTTTATAAACATTCTTGAAAATTTAAACTATTATAACTGAAGTTCTAACAAAAAATTTTATAAACATTTCAAAATTTTCAAACTATTCTAGTATTGGTTATGTCAAAATTTTTTATAAATATTTTAGAAAATTCAAATTGTTAAAACTGACTCTGGGGGAGAATACCTTTCAAGTGAATTCAAAATCTATCTTCAAAGTCATGGCATTCTTCATCAAAGATCTTGTCCAAAAACTTCTCAGTAAAATGAATTAGCCGAAAGAAAACATAGACATATAATAGAGATAACTCGAACCCTCCTTATTTCTCAAAATATCCCAAAAGGTTTTTGGGTCGAAGCTGCCTTAACATCTGTCTATCTTATAAATCTACTACCATATAAAAATTTGAACAAAATCTCACATTTCAAAATGTTGTATACCAAAGAACCTGACTATAGTCGGTTGAGAATTTTCGGTTGCAAATGCTTTGTTCTTACTGACAAGAACGACAAGCTCTTACCAAAAGCCATTGCATGTGCTTTTCTTGGATATTCCGAAACCTAAAAAGGGTTTCAATGTTATGATGTTAAGAATGATAAGTTATATGTTTTAAAAAATGTGAGTTTTCTAGAAAATGTTAATGATTTTGAGAAAAGTGAATCTTATAAAGAAAATATGAATTATTCTTTTTTATTTAAGCTGTTAGCGAAAGATGATTATAGTGATGATGAACTCACTCATAATGATGATAATGATAATGAAGATGAGGAAAATATTTCCTTCCATCCATCTACCTATCAACACAATGATGAAGGAGCATCAAGAGATCCTATAACATATACTCATAGAGACATAAACACTTTTAGAAGTGCAATTGAAAAATACAGTGAACCTAGTGACTCTATATCAACAAATGAAGAAAACCTACGAAGAACTGAGAGAAATAGAAAGGTGCCTTCTAGGTTCATCTCATGATTCTTTTACACCTAAACATAGAGCTTGTCTTAGCACCATTTACTCTTATGTAGAACCCAGAAATTTCAAAGAAGCCAAAAAGAATGATGAATGGTAAAAAGCGATGGAATGTGAGCTTACAACTCTTAACAGGGCAAAAACCTGAGAATTTCAAGATCTTCTCAAGGGTAAGAAAGCAATCAGATGTAGATGGGTATTTAAGGTAAAAACTAAGAGCGACAGATCTCTTAAGAGATATAAAGCTCGACTAGTTGCAAAGGGATATAGTCAAGAATACAAGATTGACTATGAAAAAACATTTTCCCCTGTGGCTTGAATGGTCACTGTCAGATGCTTCATCATTGTTGCCTCAATTAACAAATGAAACATCTATCAAATGGATGTTAAAAATGTCTTTTTAAATGGTGATCTAAATAAAGAAATATATATGGATGCTCCGTCCGAAATGAAGACTCACAAAGCAAAAGTGCTTTATCTTCGAAAAACACTTTATGATTTAAAACAAGCCCCCAAGGCTTGGTATGGTAGATTTAATTATGTAATAATAGAAAATGGTTTCTCGTTTCACTGACACTTCTCTGTTTGTTAGAAAAACCAATGCAGGGAAAATTATTCTGCTTTTGTATATGGATGATATGCTAATAAGTGAAAGTGATACTAAAGAAGTTAAAAGCATAAAATAATTTTTAAAGGATAGATTTGAAATGTCTGAGTTGAGATTTCTAACATACTGTCTGGGTATTGAAGTGACATACTCTCATAGAGGGTACTTTTTTTATCTCAAACTAAGCTTGCCTCTGAGATTCTTGACAGGTTAGGTATTACTGATGATAAAGTTTGTGAAACTCCTGCTATAGTAGGAGTCAAAATAAAAATTGATGATGGCATTCTTCTCTCGGATCCCACTCCCTACAGGTAGCTTGTAGGATCATTGATGTATCTGAGTATTACTAGACCAGATGTTTCTCTTGCAATTCATATTGCAAGCCAATTTCAACATGTACCAACATCGGTTCACATGAGTGTCATTTTGCGGATCATCAGATACATAAAATGTACACTAAATAAGGAAATATTCTTATCATCTTCTTTTGAATTGAAATTAATTGCTTATACTGACTCTAACTGGGGAGGTGACCCAAATAACAATCACTCCACTGCTGGTTTTTGTGTATTTTTAGGAGACTCGCTGATCTCATGGAGATGCAAGAAGCAGTAAAAAGTATCTCTACCCTCTACTGAAGCTAAATATCGAGCTATGACAACTACTACCATCAAAATTATATGGATTCATCAGCTATTGGAAGACATGGGGATCAATGTAGAAGGGCCCAACAAGCTATGTTGTGATAACAAGAGTGCAATTTATATTGCTAAAAAAATTGTTTGTATATAAGATAACTTTACCTGGATTCTTCAAATACCTTAGAACCCTTGATTCAACTTGCATGTGAAGGTGTGTGGGAGCACACATGTATTGACTCAATATACCCACCGCATATCTAATATCTGTTCCACTAATACTGAGATAGATGAGTTTGCCCATAAGGCTTTGATATCTTCTTGTATCTTCAAGTAGGTATCCATCTCCTTGGCGAAGTTTGTGATTTTGTTTGAGGTGAATGTCAATGGGTTACACCCCTCCATTCCACGACTAAAAACCCTTTCAAATAATGAATTATACAATATGTAGGGAAAATGGTAATCCAACTGTTGAAGTCTTTTGTAAAGGCTTTCCTTATGGACCCTCCCCTTTCTTCTTGAACAATATTGCAGATACTGTATCTCCTAGTGGTATACTTCCAGGAGTTCATTTCAACTTTGTCATTTCCATCTTCACATAACCACTCTCTCTCACTTCCTTAAAAACTAACTCCTTCTTTGTATGCACTTTCTAATCCTCTCCATAATATTATGTTCCACAATACTAGGTTCCTCTTTAACCAAGGCACTCAAATCCATTATGGAAGGATTGGTAGTGGCCATTTTACCTCCTTTGAAGCCACTCCAAAAATCATGATACCTTCAATAGAATCCTTAAACCTTCACTTGACACCCTTACTAGCACCTTAGATCTTCTAAAAAAATAGCATAACACCTGTACAAGAAGCATTAAACCTTCACTCCGCCATTTCATTGCTTATCTCAGCCATGAACATACTAGAGAATGACCTCACTTACTTTTCACCACTAATTTTTTCCTCCCCACATCCTCCTCTTCACTCTTTTTACCAGCTCTCATTATTTTCAGGTCAAGAAAGTTACCTGCTGCCATTTGCCAGTTAAGAACACCATAAACTTCATGAAATCTCTTAATCCTGTTGGAAACACCTATCAAATAAGTTTGCACAACTTTTAGACATTGCACCACACTATTCGATGTTAGGAACATCCTAACTGGCCTCACACAGAAATGTTCCTTAGAAAAATGAAATCACGGTAGGTAACAGAAAAATAATTGAATTTCATTACTCTCTCATTGATACACCAAAATACGAGTCCAATCCCTCTAAAATCTTCTAAAATCAAGGGTTACCAGATGCAAAGGATCCAAGCAGATAACATCTTATGCTTGCAACTCGTTTCATAATGGGCTGGCATCATACAGAAGTTGTCGGCTCTTCATTTTCTGCTCTAAATCCTTCATCTTGGTTTACCATGTATGCATGCATAGATCTACATTTGGAGGTATTATACACGTAGAAATGAGAAGTTAGGCAAAAGAGGGGGGGAAGAGAAGAAAGAAGATGAGGAAAATGAAGACTTATAAAAGAAAGAGAGTCACAACCATCTGGACCCCTATGTCCTTTCATTGTATGTAAGAGTGAGTTGCACTATTTTTTGGACCAAAATGCCCTTACAGTAATGAACGTGGCATTGTATATGCTAGGATCTGAGGTCAATTTTTGGTAAATAATACATGGACAAAAGTGACCTCATCCCAACAGAAGTAATCATTAATCACCTTTTAATGCGAGTTTGGGTCGTTCTCAGTAAGAGGTTGGAGGTAGGGCTGCTAAACGAACTGAGCAGATCGTGACTCTGGTTTGTTTGGCTCATCACAAACTTGATCGTGATCGGTTCATATGGCCAACGAGCAGAGCCACAAGCAGCTCATTTAGCTTAAGGGCTATGCCACATAGGTGCGGATGCGGCGATGCGGCACTTTAAAAAAGCTTGGGTGCGGGGAGGGTATATATATATAATTTTTAACAGTTTTAAGTTAACATTACATGTATGTGTGACATTTATGTATTTATATATAATATAGATAAAACTGGACTTGGTTTAGGTTAACTAAATCTACTTTTGGACAAAAATAAACCTCGGTGTGGTTGTTTGGACAAAAATGAACCTCAGTGTGGTTGACTTTACCGGACACAAAGAAAACCATGTTCAAGTGTCACAGCCACATGGGTACGGGTGCAATGCGGATGTGGTGCCCTGTTAGAAGAGTCAGTGTTACATAACTTAAGGGTGTTTCGGCTCCTCTCGAAGAGTTTATAATACTTGGTATAGATAAAACATATATGTATAGATTTGGGCAGCTCTCAGTAAGAGGTTGGAGGTAGGGCTGCTAAACGAACTGAGCGGCTCGTGACTTGGCTTTGTTCGGCTCCTTGCAAACTTGTTCATGATCGGTTCATATAGCTAGCGAGCTGAGCCACAAGCAACTCGTTTAGCTTAAGGGATATGTCACATAGGTGCGGATGCGGGTGCGGATACGGGTGCAGATGTGGTGATGTGTCACTTTAAAAAAACTTGGGTGCGGGGGTGCGGGGAGGGTATATATATATATATATATATATATATATATATATATATATATATATATATAATTTTTAACTGTTTTAAGTTAACACTACATGTATGTGTGGCATTTATGTATTTACATATAATATAGATAAAACTGGATTTGGTTCGGGTTAACTAAATCTACTTTTGGACAAAATTGGATCTCAGTGTGGTTGACTTCACCAGACACAAAAAAAGTTGTGTCCAAGTGTCGCACCCACATGGGTGCGAGTGCAATGCGGGTGTAGTGCCTTGTTAGAAGAGTTTGTGTTACATAGCTTAAGGGTGTTTTGGCTCCGCTCGGAGAGTTTGTAATACTTCATATAGATAAAACATATATGTATATTTATATAATATAAATTTGAGTGTAATATATAAAAATAATAATTCATAAAGTATATATAAAAAGAGAAGGATGGATGAAAAATATATGCATCAAATCTAAACTATTACACTACAAGAAAATACGTTGTTAGCGACAGACTTTAGCGACAGAATAGTTCCGTCGCTAGTTAGCGACGGATTAACGAGCGAAAAAAATCCGTCGCTATAATGAATGAAGTTTACGAAAATAGCGACGAAATATATTTTGTCCCAACATCCGTCGCTAATTAGCGACGGATTTTGTGACATATTGTTTTGTCGTAACAACTGCGACATTTGGCGATGACGTTTGCGACAAAAGTTTTTCCGTCGCTAATTAGCGACAGACTATATTCTGTCTCTAGTTTCGTAAATTTGATTTACGTTGGCTTAGCGACAGAACTAATCCGTCGTTAAGCCGTCACTAATTTTTGAATAACCCTAATCCCAGACAGGTTTTCCTTTTCTTCTTTCGCTGCTCCCGCTCTCGCCGTTTGCCCGTTCCGGCCCTTCGCTCGCTCCCGTCGTTCGCCCACTCCCACCGTTCGCCGCCGCTCGAAGACAGGTAAACGAGGGGGTCCCCCCCCCCCCCCCCGCATTTTTCGGCAGGGAATCGAACCCCTGTTGTTCTAGTAGGGGGTCGACCCTTTGCTGTTCCGGCAGGCTTAACCCCCTGCCGGAACAGCAGAGGGTTAACCCCCTGCCTGTTCCGGCAGGGGGTCAACCCCGGCAGGGGGTTAACCCCCTGCCTTTCCGGCAGGGGCTTAACCTTTTGCCGGAATAGGCAGAGGGTTAACCCCCTGTCGGAACAACAGGGTGTTAACCCCCTGCCTGTTCCGACTGGGGATCGACCCCCTGCCTGTTTTGGCAGGGGGTCGACCCTCTGCCTGCTCAGGCAGGGGGTCGACTCACTGCCGGAAAGGCTGGGGGTCAACCCCCTGCCGGAACAGGCTGGGGTCGACCCCTGCCAGAACAAGGGGTCAGTTAACCCCCTATGTTTCGTAAGGAGGTTAACCCCCTATGTTCCGCAAGGGGGTTGACTCCCTACCGGAACAACAAAGGAGTTGACCTCCAGCCGAAACAACCTCTTTTTTTTGTGATGACTTCATTTTAAAATAATGTTTTTTTGTGTAGATTTTTCAACGAAATCAACTTGTGCTCAGCCACCTGTGGTAAGTAAGTGACAAAAACAATGCAAATTGGGTAAATACCTGTGGTGAGTAAGTGATGCAAGCATATCACATGTTATTTAATTTATTAGATGTAACACTTTATTGTTCGCACACTCACTTAGTTGTTGATATTTAGGGTTGCTTTGTTGGAGTTCGGAGATCATGCTGAGCATGATTTTAATGTATGAATATGGAAATGTTCTTATTTTTGGAGTACGGAGTCCATGCTAGGCATGGTAGTAGTTAGTGAAATATTGAAGTGTGTTTGCTGCAGGTACATGTTTACCATTTGTTTGATATGAATGATTACGATGTATTGCAATGTTTGATGTAATTGTATCCATGCTTGCATGTAGTTACTTTCAATTTGATTATGACTTTCATGTGAAATTATATAATGAAAGTATGCTTCAAATGATTGTATCGTGTCATTAATAGTTTGCACATGAAAATATTAAGTTATCAATGCATGCATCAAAATTCTTGTTATTGTATGACTTCATATATTGCATATAAATTTGATATTTTCTTCATCATAGCATTCTGATTGTTCTCTTTTATTTTGTTAGGTTATTATTCGTAACATCATAAGAAAATGACTGCAAACCGTGAATAGATGTACCATAGGATAGTGGACAATGAGTTATCGCATGAATATGTGGATAGTGTTGAAAGTTTTATTGAATTTGCAACGACAAGTGTCAGTACAGTGGATCCCACAGGTCAGATTAGGTGTCCCTGCAAGATTTGTAAGAATAATCGATTTGTAGAACCTCATAGCGTTAGACATCACCTATACAGGAAGGGTTTTGTGAGTGATTATCAAAATTGGATGTTTCATGGAGAAGAATTTAGAAACGATTTTGATGCACGGGTGAATGTGGTGCACGATAATCCATATACGAATTTGATATTTGATGCCGCAGGAACAAAACTGAGTTCTGCTATGAGTTCTAGTGATGTAAGAACTGTCGTAGATGAAAAATCACCAAACGATGCAGCTAGTAGATTTTATGATTTACTTAGAGATGCTGATGAGCCACTTTGAAACGGTTGCGAGAGTCACACTATCTTGTTTGCAGTTCTTCAACTAATGAATTTCAAGTCCGAGTATAATTTGAGTCAATCATGTTTTAACCGTTTGTGTATGATTGTGAAGAGTATGTTGCCCAAGGATGAGAAATTGCCACAAAATTTCTATTGTGCGAAAGTTATGGTCAACGCTTTAGGTATGGGTTACAGAAAGATTGATGCTTGTCAAAATCACTGCATGTTGTATTTCAAGAAACAAGAAAACAACATATCATGCCCGTCATGTGGGCATCCTCGGTTCAAGTCAAAGACAAGAGGCAATGGTAACACAAGATCAAAGGAAGTTTCATACAAGTCACTCTGCTACTTTCCTATCACTCCTAGATTGCAGCGATTGTATATGTCTTCAAGGACAGCTAAACACATGAGATGGCATGCAAATAAAGTTCGACACGATAAAAACAAGATCACGCATCCTGTTGACGCTGAAGCTTGGAAGCACTTTGATTGTACTCATCAGAACTTCGCAATGAAAGTGCGAAATGTTAGACTCGGTCTATATACAGATGGATTGACAGATCAAGAGCAAGACGCAACACACATCTATATTCTTTTTAATTGCTCAGTGATCGACCCATACATTGAGTAAGTATATATAGACGCAACACAATTATAAATCCTTTTATGTTCTATACGTGGATACATGGCTCGGTAATATAAGTATTTGTGCTTTGCAGACGATTTGATCTGAAGTTACAAAGAGAAGTTTCACATCTCACTCATGCAGAAGTACAAAAAGAACGTGAAACTAAGTTTGTGGAGTGGTTGAAACAGTTGGTAAAGAAGCTAATATAAATTTTGTACTTGTAAACAACACTAAGTTACTTAATTGGTCGTGATCACAATCATTGTTTTTGTCTATGCGTAGGTCTGCCATGGTGATGTTAAAGATCAAGGAATATGTGATTTAGAAAATGGTCTGACTAAAGTTGTGTAATGCTACAACGGGTACATCGTAAATGACTATCGATTTCATACAAAAGATTACGGTATAAACAAATCAATGATGAATAGTGGCGTGTGTGTCAAAGGTAGCAGCTACGGTGAAAATGAATATGATTACTACGGTGTTATAGAGGAAATAATGGAGTTAACTTACTTAGGCATAAATAACAGGGTAACTTTATTCAAGTGTCATTGGTTTGATCCAACTGCAACAAGACTCGACAAAGCTTCAGGCATTGTGGAGGTGAATCATAAATTCAGGTTTGAAACATATAAACCATTCATATTAGCCTCGCAAGCTCAATAAGTTTATTATACTTCATATTCGAGTATAAAAAAATCAGATAGAAATGAATGATGGGCAGTTTGCAAGGTGAAGTCCAAACTATACCCTGAGTATGATCAGTTACAGGAAGATAAGTTAGCTGAAGACAGCGATTACTATCAATAAGATGATATCTATGACTTCGCTTATGGTCACGATGTTGCGCATGATATGCATGTCATATCTCTATTGGCCGATGAAACATTCATAGAGGAATGTGATCCAAATGATGTACCAAGTGGATGGGTAAACAATGAAGAAGAAGAAGAAAGCCAAACAAGTGACGAGGAAGAATTCTCAAGCTAGTGAGCAAAATCTTGTAATACAAACCTCTATTTAAATGCATTGCAATACTTGATGTGAATGATTTGAATTATTTGAATGTATTGTAATACTTGATGCGAATGAATGAGTTGTATTGCAATACTTGATGTGAATGATTAAAAATTTTATTTGAATATATTGTAATACTTGATACGAATTATTCAAATGCATTGTAATACTTGATGTGAATGATTTGAATTATTTGAATGTATTGTAATACTTGATGCGAATGAATGAGTTGTATTGCAATACTTGATGTAAATGATTTGAATTATTTGAATGTATTGTAATACTTGATACGAATGATTCGAATGCATTGCAATACTTGATGTGAATGATTTGAATTATTTGAATGTATTGTAATACTTGATACGAATGATTTGAATTATTGCAATATTTGATGTGAATGATTTGAATTATTTGAATGCATTGTAATACTTGATGCGAATGATTTGAATGCATTGCAATGTTTGATGTGAATGACTTGAATGCATTGCAGTACCTGATATGAATGATTTGAATGTATTGTAATACTTGTTGCGAATCATTTGAATGTATTGCAATACTTGATGCAAATGATTTGAATTATTGTAATACTTGATGGGAATGACTTGAATGTATTGTAATACTTGATGTGAATTATTTGAATGTATTGTATGACATATGTTATTTGTTAGAATATGGTTCTTGGAGGTTACAGTGGTCGCTCATCCAGTAGTAGCCAGGCCCAGCCTTCATCTTCACGGGCTCCTGTGATAGGTATATCATTTAACTAATTGGATGCTTGATTAGTTTAAATGCGCATTTTGAGAAATTTTCTAATGTATTTTTTTACAGATGATGTTTCGCCTATACACGACTCACCTACACCAGTTGATCACACAAGTCAGGAGCCATCACAGGAAGCAGGGTCTTCTAAGTCTGGCACAAGAAGACTCATTCGAATAGTGTATATCGATAATCGGCCGTAAGTATTTCATTTTCAATTATTGCATATCTTATAAATATTTTACATTGATATTTACTGTGTACCAATTCATGTGCAGCACGAGGTTTGAGCCACAAGAAGTAGTACGAGAGATTAGGAATTCACTTCTTCAACATCTACCAGGACCGGTTGCTCAATGGAAAGAGTACCCAAAGGAGGTGTTAGACAGATTGTTGTCCTCATTCACGGTATACAGTTGTTTCTCTTAGTTAATGTGTTTCATATTTAATTTTTTTAAGTCATGTCTACTAACTTTCTGAAAATATTTGTAGGCTTCGAATCGCTTTGCAACTACAGTGGAAGAAAATGATGCAAGAAAGGTGTGACAGAAAGTGGCTGCCAATCGATTTGCAGACATGCTATACAATATGAAGACTGCAGCAAAAAAAACATCTGGCGTAATAGATGATCCACTACAGTAGAAGGGCCATGACCTTATTACTATCAAGAGAGATTATTGGGATGAAATGTGTGATAAGTGGGCAGGAGATGCATTTCGAAATTGCTCTGCGAAGGCTGCACAAAATCGAGTGAAAATGCCCGAAGCCCATCTACACACAGGTGGATCTAAGACATTTGAGAGCCACCTGAAGAAAATGATAACTCATTAATATATAATATTAATTTTATAAGTATTGTTGCAAACTTGTGAACTAAATCTTTTGTCCTTTAACTTCGCAGGAAGCAGAAAAAGGAGGCATTATACCATATAAGGATGTGTTTGTTGAAACACATAAATGGAAGACCACGGAAGTCTTCGTATCAGAGAAGGCGAGAACGACAACGGTATGTATTTATTCTATTAATAATCATTGCAATATGCAAGTTATCATAATGTTATCATTAATTATTAATGCATACTTTAAACATTATTTTGTAGGAGGCATATGAGCAACAGATGGTAGAGAGATATGGCGATGACACTACTCAACATTCATCATTTGATCCTGCAGCATGGGTGACTACAGCAGGTGAACCCCAAAAAGGTCGCGTATTCGGGTTTGGGAGTAATATGAACACTTCACCAGTTATTGCTTCTTCGAGTTACAGCTCACAGACTTCTTCCGCCGACATAAGCTCCAAGCAGCAACATATTCTTTCTGATGATGATGTACGCCAGATCATTAAGGACACACTGAATGACTACTTCCATGACACCGTCGCCCCCTTTCTCCGAGATGAGTTCAACAGTTTTGTGCTGAACAGGGGATCTTCGATTGCAGGTCCCTCTCAGGTATAATCACATATTCAGTTTTTTGTCTGCCTTAGAACACATATGAGCATAATCGAATCACATATATAACTTTTTGCCTGCCTTAGAGCACATATGAGCATGATAGAATCACATATAGAGTTTTTTGCCTGCCTTAGAGCACATATGAGCATGCTATAATCACATATAAAGTTTTTTGCCTGCCTTAGAGCACATATGAGCATGATAGAATCACATATAAAGTTTTATTGCCTGCCTTAGAACACATATGAGCATGCTATAATCACATATTCAGTTTTTTGACTGTCTTAGAACACATATGAGCATGTTATAATCACATATTCAATTTTTTGACTACCTTAAAACATATATGAGCATGCCAAAATCACATATAGAGTTTTTTTACTACCTTAGAACATATATCATTCATGATAGAATCACATATAAAGTTTTTTGCTTTGCCTGCCTTAGAGCACATATGAGCATGATATAATCACATATAGAGTTTTTCTGTCTTCCTTAGAACACATATGAGCATGTTATAATCACATATTCAATTTTTTGACTGCCTTAGCACACATATGAGCATGATCGAATCACATATATAGCTTTTTGCCTGCCTTAGAGCACATATGAGCATGGTAGAATCACATATAGAGTTTTTTAGTTGCCTTAGAACTCATCTGAGCATGATATAATCGCATATAAAAATTTTTTAATGCCTTAAAACACATATAATTCATGATAGAATCACATATAGAGTTTTTTGCCTGCCTTAGAGCACATATGAGCATGATAGAATCACATATAAAGTTTTTTTATTGCCTTAAAACACATATGAGCACATGATAGAATCACATATAGTGTGTAATTTATTTCATTATATTTTGTTTATCAATACTGACTGTTCTTTTCTTGTGTAGACTGCTAGCGATAATCAGCGTAGCGGAGCTGAAGGGACAGATAAAGGCAATGAACAAGAAGATGCACAAAATCATGGCGATGATTAGAGAACTGTGTTGAAGAAGTTCTATTTTTTTTTGTTTCCAAATTGTAATTGTTGAATTGTAAATAATTAAACTTTTTAATTTTAAGGTGAAACGATTAATTGTTGTAGATTCCTTTTATTTGAAATTTTATGTGTAGTTTGTTTTTTATTTACATGAAATATAAATTGTACATGAAATATAAATTGTACCGTTCTTGGTATTTAATTTTCAAATAATTTTTTTTTTCGTGTTTGCTACGGATTAGCGACGGATGTTTTCGTCGCTATGCATATAAATCTAGAGATGGCTTAGCGACAGATGTAAATCTATCGCCAACCGAGGTCGCTGTTTAGTACCGGCGGATTGGCGACGAAATACGTCGCTCGTTATTCCGTCGCAATTAGCGACGGACCGGGCGACGAATTTATTTCATCGCCAGTTAGCGTCGAAAAATTCGGGACGTAAGCATACCGTCTCCTCGTCGTCGCTAATCCATCGGTAAGCCTGTTAGCGACGGAATGTGGTTGTCGCTAATCCACTGCTTTGTTGTGGTGTTAAGTGTAATATATATAATATATATATATATATATATATATATATATATATATATATATATATATATATATATATATATACTTTAAGTGTAATATGTAAAAATATATATTCTATATATAAACATTGAATGTTTTTACACGACGTGTTCGGCTTGTCTCATTCACGGAGAAGACGAGCTCAGGCGTGGGTCGGGTAAAAATGAACTTGAGCCGAGCCACAAGCTCAATCCATTGATAGATGAGCCGAGCCAGAACATGTCTTGTTCTGTTCGATTACCAGCCCCAGTTGGAGGTGCTACATATCAGTACATTCAAGGTCTCGAGTTTATTATTGTTGCAAAGAAAGACACTTATCTAAAATCTATGAACTCCGCTTTTGAGGATAACCAAGACCTTTTCTTGAAAAATCTTGGTTCATTTATGTAACATTGTAATGGTACTTGAGGTCTCTTGCACGTGTGAAACAACAAGACTAATGTCACTATGGTGAATATGACATTTGGCTATAATCGATCTTGAAAACAAAAAATTGGAATCCCCTCCTCTCCTGCTACCAATTTACCCACTCCTCTGCCTCCTAACACACACACACAACCCCCACTAAGGAAGAAAAAGTTGAAAGTAAAAAATTGGCAAAGTTTGAGCTAATCTAATTACTTTATGCTTCATAATTTATCAGATTTCTTTGTTATATGATTTCCATTTGTAGCATCCATGCTTCTAGCTTAGTAGTTCAAATAGATGAAGCAAAGATGATAAAAGTTACTGGGGAAAGATGGAATATGTCCTCTACTTTTTCTTTACCTCTCTCTCTCTCTCTCTCTCTCTTCATGCATACACACATAAATAATCTTTATTTGCCAGTTGTCAGATAATAACATATATTTTTTGCATTCTACTGCTAAATATCCAAATATAAACAGATTTTATAACTTTTCTCTCTATGGCTTACTGTTAAACAGGGTTCAAAGACTAGGAGATGGCGCGTTATTGTACGAAATTTGCCTTTCAAGGTTCTTGCCAAGGCAGATCATTATATTTACTTTCTTTTCTCTAGAGAAGCTTTCTGTTATCTAATTTTGTTCGAGTCTGTTTGCAGGTTACTGCTGAAGAGTTAAAAAAATTGTTTGTTTCAGCTGGTTTTGTGTGGAATATATCCATTTCGCACTCATCTGAAGAAGGGTATGTGCCATTCCTTGAAGTTAACTGTTTCATATATATTTTCAATGAGATGCAAAATTTATGTTCTCTTCCATATGTAACAGATTATCAAAGGGCTTTGCCTTTGTTACTTTCACTTGCAAGAAAGACGCAGAAAATGTAGGTCTTAGGTGCCTTGCTGTCTTTTTCTTTTCCTTATTGAAAGGGTTTTCATTTCCAACATTTATCTTCTCGCTGGAGCTTTGCTTTAAATAATTTATTTGACCTAGTCATTCTGGTCCTAGGCTATCACCATCCTCAATGGTCAGAAAATTGGAAAAAAGGTGGTTGCTGTTGATTGGGCAGTTCCAAGAAAGATCTATGCTACTTCCACTGCTTCAGGTAATCTCTGTGTAACATGGACACTTCTAAATGCGGTGCAACACTTTGATGCAACTTCCACAGTGCCAGGTGTGGTCTAACCGCAGCCGGGACATTTCCTTCGAAATTAGTTTTGGTCAACCCTAACCAAGTCAAGCTTCATCCATATATATATATATATATATATATATATATATATATATATATATATATATATATATGCTGCAATCACTTGTGCCTACAATTGAGTTTGAATCTCACAATGTGAGTTGTTTTGATACAATCTAACCACATAGATGTGTTCAACATGCTCGATTTAGTAGGAATCAACTTTTGGATCAAGCCTTTTTGAGGAGAAAGCATGTATTTGTGAGTCGGAAAAAATCGATGACTTCATAGTCATTGTTTTTTTGGATCACCGGAAATACCTGTATACAGGTCAGATTCTGGCCATCCCAAAGCCAGTTCCCACTAAATAAAACATGTAGATCACATCTATGGTGTTAGATGTGATGAAAAAACTAAACAGAGGGGTTCTGCCCATTTGCTAGGTGGATTGCACCTACAATCACCGTAGCAAATATTAACCCATGTGACATATATATATATATATATATATATATATATATATATATATATATATATATATATATATATATATATATATATATATATATATATCACATGGGTGCGGGTGCGGCACTTTAAAAAAACATGTGTGCGAGGGTGCGGCAAAAAACAAAATCAGACCCAGGTCGGATTCAGATCCGACCCGGATCCAAACCCGATAAAACATACCCGTGCTTATTTAAAACACATCCCCCACGCTGCTCACTCTCTCTCCTCACTCGCCTTCTCCCCCCGCCGCAGGCTCCCTCTCTCCCATTCATTTTTCGGCCACCTGACACCGGCAAGCCCCACGTCCAGCGAGCCTTGGCTTTCCGGCCACCCGACGCCGGTCCTTCCTGTGCCAACGATGCACCATCCAACCCCCTTTTAGCTGAGCTCCCTCTCGCCTCTCTCTTTCCTCGTTGTCTTCTTCTTCTTCTTTTCTTTTTCTTGATCAAGCGAGCCTCCCTCGACGTGTTTTTCTTTTTTTTATATATATAAATGACCCTGGGTGCGGTCACGCACCCAGGGTCGGGTTGACCGCACCAGATGCCGCACCCACACCTGCGTCGTGTTGTGTCGACGCGGATGCAGCACCTGGTTGGCCGAATCCCTGATATATATATATATATATATATATATATATATATATATATATATATATATATATATATATAGAGAGAGAGAGAGAGAGAGAGAGAGAGAGAGAGAGAGAGAGAGCCATTAGAATATGTTATATGTAAATATGTGAACCGGAGTGTGAACTAGGTTTTTCTGACACTTTTTTTGCAAAACTCACCCTGCAGATGTATTCAGCATGGTCCATTTGCTAGGAATCAACTGTTGGATCATGTATTTTCGATGAAAAAATGTGATTTTTGGATGCTTTACGAAAATTCTGAACCACTGATTTTCAAACCTTAAAGGATCCTTCTTATGCATCATAATAGGTTGATCCAAGAGTCAGCTTCTATGAAACCAAGCATCTAGATCACATCCTTATGGTGAGATTTAATTACAAGAATAAAAATGATTCCTTGTTTCAGTGTGTCCATTGCATTTTTCTGTTAGTGTTACTTATGTAGCTTGGTGGGGAACATACTAATGACAACAACTTTTGAGTTTATCATGTTGATGTGGTCTTAAACAAACCGACAAAAAAGTAAAATAATCCAGTATTAAAAACTGATAAGATGAAGAAATAATTTGAATAATAATAAGTCTATAAAGTACTTTTAGTAATTGTAAATTTGACAATGTCTTACTCTTTGCAATATATGACCACATATCAGGTGGGTGCAATAATGATACTAATTTTATGATATGGTTAATATACATACTAAGTTGCCAGAGCACTGGTGATGTGCAGTATACATCGAATCATAGAAAAATGTCTCCTAAAATGATTATAGCCTTTGCAATACCTGAAGAACATTTCAGCTATTTATCGTCTTGTTTAAGTGTAGTTCTAGTTATGTTGTAATGATCCTTGTATTCTGAACATAGGGAATGGAAGTGGCACCGTTGAGGCACTTGGGTCATCTGATGATGACTCTTCCTTTGAGGATGACTTTGATGTCAAGGAAACAGAGGTACTTCAGGACCATCATGCAGAAGGTGATGATGTTTCAAGTGGGTTCAATGCTCAGGCTTGTCCCACTGAAATGAAGCTGGGAGATGAGGACATTGCTACAAAAGTTCTTCATAACTTGATCTCAGGGCCTCAGGATGAACAAACAAAATCATCTACTAGTTTTACGTTCCTCCATCATGTCAAGGATCTTGAATCAAAAGTGCCACTTGTTACAAAGACTATAGTAGCTGCTGATGTGGAGAGGCGTGCTTCTGAGGTGCCTCTTAAGCAAGATCATGATTTGGATAGGACCATTTTCATAAGTAACCTCCCCTTTGCGATTGAGGAAGAAGAAGTGAAGCAGCGCTTCACTAAATTCGGGGAAGTGCAAGCCTATCTTCCAGTTCATCAAGTTACAGGATATGTTATCCAACACGTTAAGTGACACATCTTTTCCTTCTCTTAGTTTTATGGAAATTGTTGCATTTTTTGTGCTAATGCTGTCACTTGGTGGATTAGGCTACCTAAGGGAACTGCATTTCTCAAGTTTGAATCCCCAGAATCAGCTAATGCTGCAGTTTCAGCAGCGAATAGTCTAGAAGGCATTCTTATGCGAGGAAGGCAGTTGACTGTTAAGAAGGCTTTGGACAAGAAACTAGCTAAAGAAAATGAGCTGAAAATGCAAAGGAACACGACAAACGAAATCTTTACCTTGCAAAGGTGATCTATTGTTTATCACTCATTGGAAGGTAATTTGAAATGCTATTCCAATTTTCAGGAATTTAGTATGCAATTTATGCACATTTGTCACTTGCAATCAGGAAGGTCTGATTCTTCGTGGGTCAGCTGCTGCTGCTGGTGTGTCTAAGGATGACATGTTAAAATGTGAACTGTAAGTTTATCAATCATCACCATTAATTTTGCTATTTGTTAACTCCTTTGGACATCTGATTTGACAGCAAATTTGTAAAAGGTAAGATCATGCATGATTAATTGTTGCACTTAGATCAGACCTCAAAAAAAAATGTGTTGTAGATCACTAACAATTCCCTGGAACCTTTCACGTATTTATGACACCCCACAGTGTCCCTGACTCTCTGCAAGTGCCTTTACCCAATAACGCCAGGAGATGCAATTACATGAACACAAAAAAACATTTCATTTTATGTATAAACCCTATAGAATGAGATGTTGCTAAGAGCTTTATGAGAGTCGTTTTGCAGTAATATTTTTGGAGTGGTTGATGTTGGACATTATGGATTATGGGTCCAACCCACAGTGTGACCCGAATTGACACCCATTAGTAGGTCACGTTAGTGGCCACGTAATGGGGTTAGTGGGTGGGAGTTACGTGAATGTGGAGAGACCACATTTACGTAACTGCCTAATCTCCCATTACATAAGGGGTTAGGGGCTATGAGGATGATGAGACGTTTATAGCATTTATCCTGCCAAAACAGTTCCGCATTCGGATACAGCGGAACAAGGTCCTGCTCACCGTCGACCTAAGTCCTGAGCTCATTGTGGGCATCGACCGGTTGAGGAGAATGCCAAATTTCCTACACGAACTCCATGGCGAATTCATGTACGCTTCCTGTCAGTGTTTGTATTACAGGATTCACCAACATTGGGTTATGGGCCCACGTCCACGCATTTCCGCTGCGCGTGGCCGTGTAGGCCCTTTCGGCGTTTCGCCCCATTGTATGAATTCTGGATTCTGCGACAGCATGTCACCGTAGGGTGATATCCTGGCAGACTGTCGCAAATATCACTGTTTACGATAGAGGATGGAAATCATTTTTCTGGCAGACTATCTCCATGGGGCGACAACCTTCATCGGCAACTGTCGCCATGGGGGCGACAACAATTTCCCAGCAGCGGTCGGTTCAGGCGACCCTCATTAAAAAAAAAATGGATCGTTGTATACCTGTGGCTGTCGGGCTGCAGGGAGGATTTGTCGTCGTTGGGATCGCCGCTAAAGCCGTCACCTGAGATCCCCTGCACCGTCGGGTTGCAGAGTGGACGACATATGCTGGAGGTCTTGTAGGGGGTGAGAACGCCGGATGGCCGGCGTCTGGGGTTTGAAAAGCCCCATTTTCTCTGCCCGGCATTCTATCAGGCTGCCAATAGAGTCGTCGTCACTAGGGCGTCTGCGGGCGATTCTAGCCGGTAGCCGATGCCGACAATTGCACGCCATCGTGGGGCGACGTCGTTTGCCAATGGGAGGGCGATGTGGGTCACTGGAGGATTTTTGGGCATCGGTAAACAGCATCAAGATCAGTCGGTGTCGGAGCTGTCGCTGGATCGGGCGATCGCCGTGGGGGCGATGTGCCAGCTGGATCTACCGTCAGTCGCCGACGACCTTGTCGGCGCTGCTGCACCAGTCATGCCCTTTTTTCGTCTGCCTTTTCAGCCATCAGACGACAAAACTTCGCATCGTCGCTGTGGGGCGACGTCAATCGTCGGTGGGTTGACGCCGATCGCCGGTAGGCGGCATCGGACGCCGGCAACCGGCGTCGGTCGCCGTTCGGCGACGTGGGTCGCCATGGAACCGAAAAGGGCGGAAACCCTTTCGGTTTCCCTAGAAATGCAAACAGAAATTGTGTATTTCTGTTTCATTTTTTTTAAGGGGACCGGATCGAGTCCAGCGTGGAGATACGATGACAGACCTGATCCAAACCCATTTTTGGATGGATCGGGTCTGACGTTGATTCTTGGATCTGACCCAAACCCATAATGGTTTCGGGTTTGGGTCAAATTCGAAAAGAATCAGGACTCTCTCTGATCGGGTTAGACCTGGGTCAATTTAGGACCGGGTCTGATCCGAATCCATTAAGATTCGGGTCTGATCCGGGTCAGTTTTGGATCGGGTCTAACCCGGGTCTATTTCGGACTGGGTCTAACCCGAGTTCTGTTCGGACCGGGTCCGACACGTATCAAGTATGGGTCGGGTCAAACTCGGATCCCATTTAAACTGGGTCAGATCCATGTTAAGTAGGATCCGGACACTATTTAGACTGAATCAGATCAGGAACTTGATCTGGCCCCTTTCGAAACTGGTTCAGAGTCATTTTTGACCGGTTCTTTCCAGTTTTTCACCGGTTCCGAGATGCTAAGACCCTGTTTTCATAAATATAAAGAGATACAGGGATTTTGGCATGCAATTATAGGGTTTTATGAACTTTTTTTCATACTAAGTATCGGTTCATAAGGTTTAGAATCGGTTCAAAGCCTTTCATGACCGGTTCAGAGCAGTTTCAGACCGGTTCAGAGTGTTTTTAGACCGGTTCCTACTTGAGGACCCTGGGTTTTACCCATATGAGCATGCTTTTGTTATTTTTCATGCTTTTATAAAGTATTTATTTTAAATAATGCATGACTTATGCATGTTAATTCATGTATTTTGCGTTGGTTAAGTTGTGCATGATGATTTTAAGCATAAATTGTAACTAAATTCATGACAATTAGTTTATGTATATTAATTGAAGCATAAACTTATATCATGTCATGAATATACATGCATTAAAATATGTGCATGGGCGTGCTCCATAATACGAATAGGATTTTTGGTAAAAGATCTTGATTAACTGATTCATGTGATCACCAAAGTGATCTGAGTCATGTTAATTAAGGATTCTTTAGACCGTATTAAGATTCGTTATTATGATTGTGTGTGAATTTATGAAACATCGATTATACCCAAAGGTAGGTCGTTGTGTTTCAAATTTACAGAGGATGTGATAGTAGATGTGTATTCCAGCCCATGAAGCATGTTCGTACCCAAAGGTACAGTGCTGAATTTCCTCTAGTTACATGATCTACTAGTTTCACCAACTGAAGTCAATTTCTTAAGAATTGAAGAGATGGAGCAACTATGAGTATTGTCGTTTTCACCAAAGTGGAACGATAATGGTTCAACTAAGCTTGTCTCAGAAAAGGTGAATAATAAGGGGTCTCATATTTACCTTTTCAATATAAATCTCGTATAGAGCGATTTATCTCCTACTCATACGGAGAATAGAACAACTGTTTTGAAGGTTGTCTATGAGAAGTGAGAGAGCTCAAAATGATGTCTATGAGAAGTGGAAGTATTCGAATAATCTTAGCCTATTGTTTTTACAATCTTGAGTGGCTCAGAATATTTGAGGTGTTATCTCTCACTGCAGGACAGTGAAAGGATTTCTGAAATCCATTGGGACAAAAATTATTGATTTTATACGAGATTTTATCTCAGGCCATTTGGATAAGAAACTTCATTATGAGTCTTGGTATAGTGGACTCTATTGAAAGACCACTAAAGATCTTTTGTGATAATGAAGCAGTCGTGTCCTTTTCAAATAACAACAAGCGCTCAACATCGTGTCGACACATGGAGTTAAAATATTTTGTTGTTGAAGAAAGGACTGAGAATCATCTGGTATGTATTGATACAATTGGGATGAAGGAAATGACTGCGAATTCCCTTACTAAAGGGCTAGCACCGGGATTGTATTCCCAACATGTAAAGGGGATGGGTCTTTTTTATTCTTTCTGATGTATGACAATACATTATGTGATCACATTTGTGTTTATGTTTTGATTCTCTAAAGTTTTGTGTTATTGTTGATTTTGCATAAAGAATCTCTTATATGGTTTAGAGAGAATAACAAAATAACAATATTAAAAGGATCAATAGAATATGTGAGAGACCAACCTATTCATAAAAGTAATTTTCTACATGCCTAAGCACTGAAGGTGAATTATAGCGTAGTACATGGAAATATGACATTTCATAAAGGGGTGTTCATATTCATGACTCATACGGTTCATCCTTATGATAAAAGGTGGCATGTGAACCCACATGAAGAATTAAATCGAGATAACGGTATACACCTCGATTTAGTACACTTTTGGTGTCAATGGGTCAAGTGGGAGAATGTTGGACATTATGGGTTATGGGTCCAACCCACAATGTGACCCAGATTGACACCCATTAGTAGGTCACGTTAGTGGCCACGTAATGAGGTTAGTGGCCACGTAATGGGGTTAGTGGGTGGGAGTTACGTTAATGTTGAGAGACCACATTCACGTAACTGCCTAATCTCCCATTACATAAGGGGTTAGGGGCTATGAGGATGATGAGACGTTCATAGCATTTATCCTGTTAAAACAGTTCCACATTCGGATACAGCGGAACAGGGTCCTGCTCACCGTCGACCTAAGGTCTGGGCTCATTGTGGGCGTCCACCGACTGAGGAGAACGCCAAATTTTCTAGGCGAATTCAAGTAGGCTTCCTGTAAGTGTTTGTATTACAAGATTCGCCAACAGTTGATTCTTATTAAATCATTTATCAAAGATTCTTGACTTTTATCTTTTGCTTATTATATGGTTCCCTCTTGTTGAGTCAAATTTGATGGGTGAATGGTAGTGTAGTGGCATCTTAAATTTTGTATTCAAACGTTCATTCCTACCACTTCCATTTCCAAGTATGTTGTCAAAAGTGTCACACACTGTATATATGTCAGACGGCTCAAACCCCTAGAAAACCTAGCTGACATCTAAGCAGGACTAGTTGTTCGGATATATATATATATATCGAAGAGAGATAAGGACTTTTGGGGGCAAGTGAGAAAGAAACATGCCCTCCCCATCCTGTTTAGTGAAAACAATAAAAAGAAAGGGAGAACGTCCCTTGCAACTAGTCATTAGTTGCTGACAAGGAGACCTTTGCCTAGAGCACCTAGGCACCTAAACGGCTGCCTAGTCACACCTTTGACTACAAAGATCACCAAAAAATGGGAAAAAGAAGGGGGTGAGGAAAGGGGATTTTCTACTCTGGCCTGTTTCCTTTTTCTGAATCTATAAAGATCCAGTGTTCTCACAAAATGTTGTCATTAGTTTTCAATTTTTACCGGAAGTTGGCTACTTGATTCTGTCTACAATTGATAATTTTAATACGACCTGGCTGACATAACAGTGCGTCATGTTGCAGGTTGGATAGAAAAAAGGCAGGGAGACTTCAATCACCAAACTTTCATGTCTCTAGAACAAGATTGATTATTTATAATGTGCCAAAATCACTGTCAGAACTAGAACTGAAGAAGCTGTTTACTGATGCAGTCATTCAGCGAGCTTGCAAACAGACACCTACAATCAAGCAGGTCTTTTTACTTTTGTTTTGGTATATGATGATCGTGACTAATTGCTGTTGTTGATCCATTAATTGATTCTGCTTGATTTGCTGCTTGAATATTCAGGTGAAAATCTTAAAAGATAATAAGAAATCAACTGCTAATACAAAAGAGAGATCACGAGTAGTTGCTTTTATTGAGTTCAGTGAACATGAGCATGCTCTTGTAGCCTTAAGAGTCCTTAATAACAATCCTGGTATGTATTACTCCTGTCTGTTCATACCATAAAAAATTGTTGGTTAATCCTAGTTGCATTAGCCTACATCTGCGTGGTAATATTCAGCTTTCTTTGTTTTCCTTTTATCAATTTGGTTAGATCAGAAACTTTTGGTCCTGAGCATCGTCCCATCGTTGAGTTTGCCATTGAAAACATCCATGCGATAAAGAGGAAGAAAGACATACAGAACATCCAAAAGGAAAAGAAAGATGTCAGCATTCAGCAGCAGGCTACTGAAGGCCGGCCAGAGAATAACCGTAAGGTGAAACTTAAAGTGCACAAAATCAAAGGCAGAAAAAATTCGATTGAGGTGCATGATGCTAGCAACAGGAATGGAGGGGAACAGGTTAATTCTGAGGTTCAGGAAAACGCTAAGAAAAATGACAGAAGACCGAAGCTAAAGAAGATAAGTGCTTCGAAAAGAGGAAGGGCTGAATTATCTGAGAATTCTAAACATCGGGACCAAGATGTGATGCCTGCAAGCAGACGCCAAAGCGCAGAATCAGCTAAAAAGATCCATAATGCTGAGAATAAGGTATCAACAGTAAAATTCTTGTTGAAAAGGATTGCTTCCATTTTGTACTGATGGTATTTGCAATGTAGCCTGCAGGAAAAGGATATGGCTTTTGGTTCTGAAGCAAAAGCAAAAACACTAAAGAAGATGAAGCTACAAGAGGAGGGTCTTCCATCTGAACAAGGTAAGAAGAGGAAAACAAAAAAGCAGAAAGCACCTCAAATGGAATTGGCGGACAAACTTGATGGATTAATTGAACAGTACCGCTCCAAAATTTCCAGCAATAGAAGTGATAAAAAGCAGAGATCCAGGGAGGTTAAGAGGTGGTTCGAGTAAAGACAAGCTGTGAGATTCCTGCATTGTTAAAAGTGTGAGCGTCATGTGATCATAAGAGGGAGCGGAAGATGGAATTATAAAAATGACATGTTGCTTTCCTCTGTTCTCAGTGGGGAACGGGTTCAGAAGCTGGTGAAGAGTGTGCTTGCGCGCTTGCACAAAAAAGATTTTGTCGGTAATATAAGGATTTTCTAGTAAATTTCACTTTTGTAGAAATATAATTTAAAAAGGTCGGATTGGATTCTTCCCTCGAGTGACGAATCAGTTGGGTGTATTGCGATCATGCTAATGGAATAACCTGTTTGAATTAAGTTCATCAAACTCCATTCTTATTCACATCTTTTACTTGATTAAGACTCCACTTGGATGACAAGATGGAAAACTATGTTTCATAGAAACCTGGTTTTCTTTAAAACTTGGTTTTTGGTAAACTTGATTTACCAAAAACCAAGTTTTTTGGTGTTTGAATGACCCAAAATCTTAAAAACTAGGTTTTGGAATTTCAACACACAAGAAGAAAAGAAAAAAAACAACCAAGTTCCTGGCCAGCCACTAGCCCAGAAATGGTCGGGCTGTTGCGTGCCGATAAGGGTGGCATAACCTCAGCCATTTTCTGGCTGGTGGCTGTGCGAAAAATGGTTGGATATCCTAAAAAAAAAATTATTAAAAAAATTACAAAAACATGACTCCCATTTTCCGTCCAGGCTGGTGCCACTGGGCAAGGGAGGTACTACTCAGGCCATTTTCCGGCTGGTAGATGGTTGGATAATATAAAATTGAAAAATGTTAAAAAGTATCAAAAAAAGAAAAAGAAAAAGTGGCCGGGCCATTTTCCTGCCAGCACCTGCAGGGAAATGGCTGGGCTGGTGCCACCCAGCAAGGGAGGCATAGTCCGGCCATCCATTCCCCGCTGGTGGATGACCGGATATGCAAAAATTTTAAAAAATTAAAAAGTGCTAAAAATGTTGAAAAAAAAAGATTAAATGATCCTGCCAGCCAACGGTCAGTGGATGGTCGGAAAATTGCCAGATAGACTAAAACAAGGAAATAATGCAAAAAATATTTGGAACAACAACAACAACAACTACGCCTGGTGCAAAAAATATTTGGAAAAAAGAGAAAAATGGTCAGGACATTTTCCAGCCAGCCACTAGCCAGAAAATGGCTGGCCTGGTGTCACCCCTGCTGGGAGAAACCAGCCAGCCGGATTTTTTTTTTAAAAAAAAAGATGATTTTGGTCATTTCCGACCATCCTCTGGTTTGTAGCCAGGTTTTGGGTGTCGTCTAAATGCAGCCTATAGAATAAATTTTAAACTGAACTTTTTATTTAATGGTGTTTGGTTAACACAAAAAAATGTTTTTGTAATTTCTTAATGAATAAATGATTAGATTTTCACACCCCTTTGTGAATCAAGGAGGAACAGTATGGCGAGTTGGGTATCAATCTTGTGATTTTGTATTCAGCATACCACATTGGCGTTGAGAAAGCACTCGAGAAACTTGCGATTCTTTAGCACCATCCAACCTTTTCTTGCATGTCAACACGGACTTGTTTTCTTTCTTTTTCTTAATCATCATTGTCACTACTTGCTTAAACCACGCACCGAGACCTATCAATTATCCAATCAATGAAAATACCATAAACCAGTGGCAAAACGGACTATAAAGTTGAGCCTACTGTCCGACCCTTCTGCATCTTTGGCGTTTCTACGAGAGCAGGTCAAATGATCTGACTGGTGATTTGGCATCCGCACCGTACACAAATACCTTTAAGGAAATGATTTGACATCTTCACCGTCCATTGCTCATGGTCGTATAGGTATTTGTGTACATCACTCACTTAAAAGGTATTTGTCACCAGGCCCATCATGGTGCATTCCCATTCACTCTTTAAGGTATTTTTGAAAACCATAAAGCTCTGTTTGGCAACCAGAGATGAAAGTGGGGATGGAGAGATCAGAAGTGAGACTGGAAATCCCTAAACACTGTTGTTTGGGATTTTCCTATTTGGGACATGGGAATTGAGATGGCCTCCCATCTCCCATTTTCAACTACATATTATATCGTAACAAGGATGTAGTTGACAACTTCACCCCCTCCTTGCCCATTTCCACCTCCATTCCCATCTCCCGTCCCTTCTCCATCTCATCTCTTTGAAAACAGCGCAGAGCAAATGCATGGAGAACTTCAGTAGTTCATAGGATTTCATTTTGTGAGACCCAACCTAGATCCAACATCTCCCACTGGGCTATAGTGGGCGAACAAGCATTCCAAAACAATATTAATTTCTTCATGCTTGCTCTTGGTAACAGCATGTTATTATCTTGATTTTTATTAAAAAAAATTACTTTCTCAATGCAAGTCATGTCCTATGCATTGCAATATCACATTTTCTCAATGTAACTTGTGTAGTGAAAGTTATCTCCCCCACATGGTTAGTAGAGGTGGGTATGGGTGAAGCCAACAAGGCCACCATATGCCCTATTATTAACCACTACATATTACATCCTAAAAAAACATTGGCAGCAATCGAGGAGTCAAATTTATAAATTTTACAAATTTGCAGGAATCATAGGATTATTGCAATTTCATAATGAAATATTTCGTCGAACGAACAATAGTTGATTCAAAAGCAACCGTGCTTTCAATGTTTGCAGTCCATTGCTTCCTACTGGTTGTAATTTGGAATTTTTGCTCCTCACATAGGGTTATGTTTTTTTGTGGTTAACGTTCCTTAACCATGTTGACACGCAAAGCCGACTGAAAACTGTGGGGTTTCAGCTTGCAAGCATATTCTATCTTTGCTACCGTGCATGTTTGAGAGTCTGAATGAGCCCCATGTATATAAGCACGTGGGACTCGTATCCCTGTGTGTGTCAACATCATTTATCGTCGAAGTCCGGTGTGATTGCAAAGACTTAAGTACCCTTTTCTGCCATTCTCGTCATGAAATGACGGTTCGAGAAAAAGACAAAAATGTCCTCCATCCAAAAAAGGGAAATGATAGTTTGAGAAAAGGCTAAAAATGTCCTCCATCAAGAAAGTCGAGGATAATGTTAACTCTTCAAAGTCCAAACATTTCATTTTTGCCTTAAGCAGTAAACTTTTGCACCATCTACTGTAACAAGAGCTCCCTTTGACGACTCACCATTTACCGTCGTCTGCTGCCATCGGAGCACTCTTTGTCGTCGTCTGCTGCCACCGGAGCAACCTTTGTCGTCGTCTGCTACTGTCAGAGCATCTTTTGCCGTCATCTGCGCAGTGGCCGCATTGTTGCCACCATCGGCTGCGTCTACCTTCTGGGTGTTTCTCCTCCACTGTCGGATTACCAAAACTCGTATCGTTTTGGTGAGTTTCGTGTAAGGTTTCGTTATGCAAACAAATCAATTTGTAAATCTGAATGCTAAATCTTACAACTGGTTGTACTATTCATGCTAAAACAAATCGATTTGTACCTATCCACCTTCTAGGCGTCGAAAAATAGTTAGCGCGATTTGTTCTTTTAAAGGCCAAACATTTCATGTAGTTATGAAGGCTAAATTTTTACAATGATTTGTACGTTGAAATGCAGCAATGATTTATATATTTAATGCAGTAACGATTTGTATGTTCGATACAACAATGATTTATACGTTTGAAGCAGTAACGATTTAATAAAATTACCACGATTTGTACTTAATTTTGATAAATCATACAACAATGTTTACGTATGAAGCCCAAAAGTTACAACAATATGTACTTATGAAGGTTGCAATTTCTACAACGATTTATAAGTTTGAAGCAACAATGATTTATACATTTAAAGAATATCGATGTGTATTTATGAAGTTACATCAATTTGTACTTAAGTTTGCTAAATCTTACAACGATGTTTACTTCTGAAGCCAAATATTACAATGATTTATAATGTTGGTGATTTTTTAACAAATGAGATCATTTGTATTATTATATACTTAGGGAGGTGGTTGTAATATATAATGATGCGGTTAAATTTATGTGTTGTGCAGGTTAGTAATGTCTAAAACTCATCAGACAAGAAATTTCTCGTCGTTCGATGGGATGACTATTAGAGAAATTATTCGTCAGTCCCATCTATATGAGCGTTATGAAATATACCAAAATATAATGAAGATTGAGAATGATAAAGACAGTGACAAAGCATTAGAATTGTATAATGCAGAGCATTATCCATCAGATATTGAGGCTGAAGAGCAAAGGAAGCATGAGGAAGAACTATAGATGAAGAATAAGAAGAAGAAAGATAATGAAGAGAAGGAAAAGCAAAGGAAAAATGAGAAGGAGAATGAAAAGCAAAGGAAGAAGGAGGAGGCAAAGGAAGAAGGCGGAGGAGAGGAAAATGCAAAGGAAGAAGGAGGAGGAGAAAGAGAAGGAAAGTCAATTGAAGAAGAAAAAGGAGGAAGAGAAAGAAAGACAAATGATGAATATGGAAGAGGAAAGACAAAGAAAGAAGCATCAGGATGAAGAAGAGAAGGAAATGCGAAGGAAGAAGAAGGAGGAGGAAGAGGAAAAGAATGAAAGGCAAAGGAAGGAGAAGAAGGATGAGGAAGATAAGAAAAAAGAAATGAAGAAGCAGGAAGATGAAGAGAAGGAAAGGGAAAGGAAAAAACAAGAAAAGGAAGAGAAGGAAAGGGAAAGAAAAAAACAAGAAAAGGAAGAGAAAGAAAGGGAAAGAAAGAAGCAAGAGGAGGAAGAGAAGGAAAGTGAAAGAAAAAAGCATGAGGAAGAAGAGAAGGAAATGGAAAGGAAGGAAGAAATTGAAAAGTAGATGAGGGAGACGAAGGAGCGAAGGAAGAAAGAAGAAAGGCCGAGGATGGAGGGAGGGGATGAAGAGGAGAAAAGTGTAACTAAGATACGTAAATCAATTCTGTCTGTCACGATTTACTTTAATAGGTATTATTGTGTATAGCGATTACTGTGATAGTGATTATTATGTATAGTGATTAATGTGATAGCGATTACTAAGTATAGCGATTACTGTAAACGATTTACTGTGATATGTATTATTATGTATAACGATTACTGTAATAACGATTACTGTGAACGATTTACTATTATAGGTATGATTATGTATAGCGATTAATGTGATATCGATTACTGTGATAGCGAGTGTGCAACGATTATTATTTATAGCGATTATTGTGTACAACGACGTGTAGAAGTACAAATGAGACTAATTTTGATTTGATACGAATAATATGTTATTTTGTGTTATAGGGAGGTTAGAAAAGAAGTAAAACATCAGGTGAAAAGCTCAGAGGTCGGTGTCAGTGGTCTATAGTTCTGTCGTGGTATGAACATCTGAGTGAATATCAAAAGGATCGATTACAAAATATACATTTCGGCCTTCTGGACCAACATTATTTTGAAACGTGCTAGAACACCATGACCCACCTGGTAAATAAGTGGAATCATAAGATGAACACATTTCAGTTTGATTCTTTTGAAATCACCATGACCTAAAAAGATATGGCGCAGATTACGGGCCTTAAGTTCCATGAAAGTGTTGTCCTATTATAGGATTCAAACTATAACACAAGGGACAAGTGTGCGACCCTTCTAGGAATGTCGATGGAGGACTGGAGTCAATGTATTTCTGGTGGAAACAATTCCATATCGATAAAAGTTTATTCTTTTTGTAATAAATGGGAAGGCTCGTCCGCTACATGTGCATATGAAAGAGCTGACCAAGAGTTATGCGGCTTCCTTCTTTATTTTTTTGGACTTACTTTATTTTCTGATTTGTTTGGTTCATGGATAAGTTACTTGTGACTGCAATTCTTGAAAGACTTAGATAAAGTCAACAACTATGCATGGGGTACTTTTATGCTCGCACACTTGTACAATCAACTTTACCGTGCGAGTAAGGGTACAAAAATCGTCGCAGGGTTTTGGCCATTTGTCTAGGTAATTGTTTATTACATATTTTGTAGTTACAGACTAAGATCGTTGAAGGTTATAGTCTTACTAATATATTGATTTTGTAGGCCTGGTTGTGGGAGCATATTGTCGCCTTGCGTCCTTAGCGTGGCCCTGCGATTTGTGGTTTTCTAAAGATCGGCCAGTGGGCTAGAATAAATGTCAAGGAAGATAATGCTAAGTTCATTTTAGATGGTCTACAATTAAATGAGATAAATGGTTTAAAATTGTTTATAATTGTTTCAATATTTATCATTCATTAGTATAAATCGTTGAAATGTTTAGCATTCTTAAGTAATCATCGCTGAAGGATTTTGTCTTTGTTAGTACAAATCATTCTAATGTTTAACATTTTTAAGTAATGATCGTTGCAGGATTTTGTATTCCTTAGTACAAATCATTATCACTTTACCATTTAACTTTCATTAGTGTAAATTGTTGTAAGAGTTAGCATTCTTAAGTAACGATCATTGCAGAATTTTGTATTCCTTAGTATAAATCGTTATCACGTGTAAATCATTGTAATTGTTAGTATTCTTAAGTAATGATCATTGCAAGATTTTTTCTTTGTTAGTACAAAGCGTTATCGTTTTAACATTTAGCATTCATTATTGTAAATCGTTGTAATATATAGCATTCATTAGTGTAAATCATTTTAATACAAAGCTCTCATTATTAACAGTCGTTGTAATATATTTAGCACTCGTTATTATAAATCATTTTAATATTTAACATTCATTAGCATGAATAATTATGTCTATACCTAAACCATAATCTCTCATGTACAGGTTGTGTGAAGATCGTATGGAGATGGGAAGGACGAGGACCAAGAGCTTGTTGTTGAAGGTGCGAGACTGTCTGACCGCGATATTTGGCTGTTTAACAATTATGAAGCCGAGTTGCAGCATGGTAGTCAAGTTCTCCTATAATCTGGCTTGGGACAGTATATCCCAAAGAAGCCGGTGGAAGTGAAAAGGAAGATGAATAGTGGTGGGGCCAGGAACGTGAATTGGCATGAACGCTACAGGGAACAATTGAATAGCTAGAACAAAGGAGATGTTTGTGCCATAGCGTATGATTATAATGAACGACAATATGATCCCAATTATTTCCAAAAATATTGGGAACCCATGCGTCGAAATCTGGAGATTGAGAATAAGCAACGTGAAAATGTTGAGAACCCATGCGTCCCTCCTGTCCCCCATCATGTCATCTCCCAGCATAGAAAATACGTCCATCGTGTCCCTCCGGCTACAACAACGATTCCCTCAGTTGTAGTACACGATGAGGAGCAAACATAGCTCACAAAAAAGAAGATAGTCTCCGCCACAAGGTTAAAGATGAAGAATAAGGAGTTACGAAAGCAGGTGAGAAATTTGGGGAGACAAATGCGGTCACAATATGATACACTGATAGAGATGATGACTAGTGTTTATAATAAGATCGAGGGAACCAAGAGGCCACCAAGGAAAGAGAGTCTACCAAGAAAAAGAAAGAGACAATTTGTATGTCATAGTCCATCTGAGTCGTCAAGTGCCACTGAATAAACATTATATGATTTTTTTATCTCAATATTTATTTATTGTAATTCTATAATTCTTTGTTGTAATTCTATAATTCTTTTTTGTAACATGACATTCTATAAATGTATAATTCTTTTTTTAATAAGCGTAACATAAGTGCCACTGAACAAATCGTTGTAATATTCGGCCTTCATAAAAAAAATCAAAGAAGTGTTTAACGTTATGTACTGCACAAATTATGAATTGCTTTTACGAGCTGTCTTCATATCGCGATTTACACAAACATTGATAAAAGGCTGAAATGATTTATACATATAAAGACTACGTACTATCGTGATTTGCTTGATTTTGATTGCTTTGCAACCAGTTCTATAAGAGATCATGATTTATTTTTTATAGAAGATGTTCCATCACAATCTGTACAACCATCCTACCAAAACCCATCAAATAATCAAACCAAATTCATTTGAATGTTCTATTGCGATTTACCTTTACGAGCTTTGTCTATGCGAACGATATGTTCCATCGCGATTTACATAATGACTGATTTATAAATGGTGGAAAAGAAAAATAAACAAATCGACACGATGTTTAGACTTAGTAAAGAACAAATCGATTTAACTTCAACGATAAAAACGTCATTGTGTAAATCGCTCTGGGATAATATCTGGTATAATGATTCAGATACAATATATGTACAATGATTTGTCCTATCGCAATTTAAATAGTGACTGATAAAAGGCGAAAAGTAGAAAGAAAAAACAAATTGACACAATGTTTATTGATAAAGTACAAATTTAGGTAAATTGATAAATACAAATTGACTTAGAACCACAATTCTTTAAGTTTCATAATATAATAATATTTTTTCTATCACGATTTGCTTTTATGAGCTATGTCTATGTGAACGATATGTCCTATCATGATTTACACAATGAGTGATTCATAAAAGACGAAAAAGAAAAACAATAAACAAATCAATACTACAAATCATGACTTAGTTGCAAATCGATTTCACTGTAATGATACGTGCTATCGCGATTTGCTTGATACCGATTGTCCTATCATGAATTAATTTTATGAGCTTTGTATATGTGAACAATATGTCCTATCACGATTTACACAATGACTGATTCATAAAAGGCAGAAAGGAAAAATAATAAACAAATCAACACGATGTTTAGACTTAGTAAAATACAAATTGAGGTAACTTCAACGATACATCATGACCAATGGTTTGACTTAGATACAATACATGACCATCATCATTAAAGAAATCAGACATCATCATCAGCATCACCCCCATGTCCAAATAGTGATGTGCTTCAAATGCAATCCAGGTGCACATGAAATCCAGCTTGCTAGTGTAGAAAGCTTTGAGGCAGAGCTGACAAAGTTGCATATGGTATGGATTCCAACAAGCATGAATATATCGATGTAGAATATATGTGCTTGCTCCGGTATGACGACAATGATTGAGGATGATTATGGTCATTATATTTTGCGTAAGCTTCGATATATTTCACGACAAATACGCCACAATCGTATGTGTCATGAATATATCAATATATACACAAAAGATAACCACCATAATCATAATCAAAGATTATACAGATCTTTCCTCACGGTGTGAAACAACCACATTATCAGCATCAAACCCCATCTATCAAGCACAGTAGAAGGAACACAGAAGAACAAAGAAGAAAGAAAAATACAAGAAAGAAGAAGAAGGAACAAAAGAAGAAGAAGAAGATGAAGGCGGAGGAGAAAAAAGAAGAAGAAGAAGTTGCGCTACCGCAAAAAAGAGGAAGAGAGGTTAAATAGATTAGGGTTTTAGACCTGGACAACAAGTCGGGTCGGGTCAGGTAGGATTTTGCATAGAATAGGGTTTTACAAAGATCTATATTAGGGTTTTATAAACATATCGATATCGTTCACAAAGACAAACAAAGTCATATCGTTGTCGTAATAACTTCATAAATACAAATCGAAGTCCTGAAAATTATTTGTTGGGATTCTATAATTTTTTGTTGTAATTCTATAATTCTTTTCTGTAACGTGACATTCTCTAAGTGTATAAATCTATTTTAATAAGTGTAGCACACAAATGCCACTGAACAAATTGTTGTAATTATCGGCCTTCATAAATAAAAATTGAACAAGTGTTTAGCAGTGTACTTTGAAAATTATGATTTGCTTTTACGAGCTGTGTTCCTATCGTGATTTATACATTGATTGATAAAAGGCTGAAACAATTTGCATAAACATTGATAAAAGGCTGAAACGATTTGTACATATAAAGGCTACGTGCTATCGTGATTTGCTTGATACAGTTTGACTTGCGACTAGTTCTATAAGAGATCTCGATTTGTTTTTTATAGAAAGTGTTCTATCACAATCTATACACCCATTTTTTATAGAATTTAGGGTTTAGGGTTTTAGAATTTAGGGTTTAGGGTTTAGGGTTTTAGGGTTTAGGTTTTGAGGTTTGGGGTTTAGGTTTTTGGGTTTTACGAGTTTAGGGTTTAGGGATTTAGAATTTAGGGTTTAGGGTTTAGGGTTTAGGGTTTAGGGTTTAGGGTTTAGGGTTTAGGGTTTAGGGTTTAGGTTTTTGGGTTTTACGGGTTTAGGGATTTAGAATTTAGGGTTTAGGGTTTTAGGGTTTAGGATGTAGGTTTTAGTGTTTAGGGTTTTATGTTTTAGGGTTTAGGGTTTAGAATTTAGGGTTTAGGGTTTTAGGGTTTAGGATGTAGGTTTTGGTGTTTAGGGTTTAGGGTTTTATGTTTTATGTTTTAGGGTTTAGGTTTTAGGCTTAAGGTTTTCGGGTTTTACGAGTTTAGAGTTTAGAGATTTAGAATTTAGGGTTTAGTGTTTAAGGTTTAGGGTTTAGGATTTTAGGGTTTAGGGTTTAGGATTTTGGGGTTTAGGATTTAGGGTTTTATGTTATAGGATTTAGGGTTTAGGGTTTAGGGTTTAGGTTTTGGGTTTTGGGGTTTAGGTTTTAGGTTTAAGGTTTTTGGGTTTAGGGATTTAGAATTTAGGGTTTAGGGTCTAGTGTTTAAGATGTAGGTTTTGGTGTTTAGGGTTTAGGGTTTAGGGTTTTAGGCTTTAGGATGTAGGTTTTGGTGTTTAGGGTTTAGGGATTTAGGGTTTTATGTTATAGGATTTAGGGTTGTTTAGGGTTTAGGGTTTAGGGTTTAGGGTTTAGGGGTTTAGGGGTTTAGGTTTTGGGGTTTTGGTTTTGGGGTTTAGGTTTTTGGATTTTACGGGTTTAGGTTTTAAGGTTTAGGGATTTAGGGTTTAGGGCTTAGGGTTTTATGTTTTAGAGTTTAGGGTTTAAGGTTTAGGGTTTAGGGTTTAGGTTTTGGGGTTTACGTTTTAAATTTAAGGTTTTTGGTTTTTACGGGTTTAGGGTTTTAGGGTTTAGGTTGTAGGTTTTGGTGTTTAGGGTTTAGGGTTTAGAGTTTTAGGGTTGTAGGGTTTGGGGTTTAAGATTTAGTGTTTAGGGTTTTATGTTGTAGGGATTAAAGTTTAGGGTTTAGGGCTTTAGGGTTTAGGATGTAGGTTTTGGTGTTTAGGGTTTAGGATTTTAGGGTTTAGGATGTAGATTGGGTTTGGATTTCATGAGAGCTAAATGGGTCTCACAACCAACCCAATCCAATCAGCCCCCACCTAAACCCATCACACAATCGGGATTTATGTTGACAAGTTTTGTCTATATGAACAATATATCCTATCACGATTTACACAATGACTGATTCATAAAAGGCGGAAAAGAAAAAAAATAAACAAATCAAGACGATATTTAGACTAGATAAAGTAAAAATCGAGGTAACTTCATAAATACAAATCAATTTACAACTTGATACCGATTTAAGTAACAATTGCAAATCGATTTCGCTCTAACAATTTTCAAGTAACTCCCTTGACACTTTTCTCATGCATACATAGGCTTCTTCACTTTTCGATGCCAAATCTGCAACATGCATAAGTGACCTACATAGTTGTTGGTAATGGGAGGCTATGTGGCACTTCTCATTAATACCAGATTGACTGACATTATCTTTATCCAACAGTTCAATCTTTGCTTGTCTTGTCCATCTACGCATTAAATGACTCAGGTATTTCCTATATCTTCTCTTGATTAAGTGTTTTTAATGCATGACGACATAAAATACCTTTGAATTCATACATTTTGCACGTACATTCAATTGTTCCATTGTCAACATTGTACATAACATGTACTTCTTGCCTTTTCAAATGCTCTTTGCCCTCTCATACAATATGGTATTTATGCATATTCTCGGTTTGCATGCATCCTTCTATGTTGCAATTTATGACCTGTATAACCTCTTTAATCCATTCGAATACAGTTAGTGTATACAAATTTGCAGGTCACATTAATATTTTCATGCCCAAAGTTATAGGGCGTGTATTGAAGTATTTCACATCTTGTTCAAGCTCATTCTGTTTAAGACCGACCGAGGTGCTACCCACCCTGAATCATCTTTACAATCTAAAGCAGAAGGACACTGAAAAGGCCAGAGACTTTATCCACAGATAACAATCCACTTGCAATCAAATGAAGGAACTGATATCAGAAGGGCATACATTGTCGATCATCCTGAATAATTTCTCCCAACCTTTGAGAGGCCTGATCTCTACTTTTCCAGCATGATCTTTTATCGAATTGATAGAAAGAGTTGAATGACTCGAGATGGGAATAGAGAATGGAGTATATGAGAGCCTCACACTCTCAAAGAGCAATTCAGATATCAAGAATAAGTCAAACTTCACATTCTCTGCGAATGCCCCCGGCAACAACAATGGCAAAAGCAAAAGGGGCGGCAGAAAGAACCACACCGGCGGATCAGGGAGTCTAAACTCCAGCAAAGATGATCATAAAGGACAAAAGGACAGAATCAACAAGCATAATGACAGCTCTCCCCTGAGCATCCAATTAGAATTAAAACCCCAAGGGAGACCAAAGCATGACGGTTGGGGATACGACCACAATTTTACTCCCTTAGAACAGCCGCTCGAGCAAGTTCTGGAATACATGATAGCCAAAGGAATGGTTAGATTTCCTAAGATAGTGGATCCTCCTGTGACCATGGGAAGGTTTAAGGATCAGTTCTGCAAGTTTCATCGAACAATGGGTCACGATACCGAGCATTGTTTCGTCTTCAAGAATATCGTTCAAGACTGCATTGATAAGAATCTCCTCGTTGAAGATGAAAAGGAGGGTTAGTCATCTTGACTAAGATCTTTCCTCAATCATTCAAGAAGCTGACGACGCTAGCATCATTTGAAGGGATAATACAATTCCATTTATCTTTCCTTGATTTGTCATCTTTCCTTCAATGCATTAATAAAATTATCAATTTTCCTCATAAGCTTGTTCTTCTTCTCTGCAAAATGTCTCTTATAAGGAATGACCACTCTCAGGGTGCCTCTCTAATCAATCAAGAAGTCAGTCGCTTTGTCAATTATCTTCCTTTTATTTAAATTTCCTTCCCCTATTATACTGGGGCATTATTTTGAAAATTGTCTTCGAAACATCCTGTATGCAGGCAGGATCAAACAAATCTCTCATTTTGCATGCATGTGCATTCATTTACATCATTTTGCATTCATTTGCATTTGCATGCATTCATTCGCACTCATTTACATTCATTTGCATCAAATTCATTTTTCCCTTCAGATTAAGGGATAAACCTGAGTTTTCCCTTCAGGTTAAGGGATAAACCTGAGCTATCCATTCAGAATAAGGGATAATCCTGAGACCTCGACAATCATTCCCATCACCATTCCCAAATATCTCGGGAGTGTCAGTCTCTTTCCAAGAAAAAAAGATCAAATTTCAAATACTAGGTGATTTTCAAAATCCAGTGCTTATACTGGTTCATTTTAACAATTCAATTTTTACACTAATACATTTCCAAAAACTAGTACTCGCGCTGGCACATTTTCAAAATCCAATGTCCATAGTGATATATTTCCAAAAACTTGATGCTCGTATTGGTACTCTTTCGAAATCTAACACTCGTGTTAGTGTCTTGCCCATTGGTCGCATTAGTCGATCTCTTAGGTGCCATCTTCGTGTTGACCTTCCATCAGAATTCAAGTTCAATATCAATTCTGTCAATTTTGACCTTCGAGTCATCCAATTTCCAATTTCCAATTTCCAATTTCCAATTTCCAATTTCCAATTTCCAATTTCCAATTTCTAATTTCCAATTTCTAGTTTCCAATTTCCAATTTCCAATTTCCAATTTCCAATTTCCAATTTCCAATTTCCAATTTCCAATTTCCAATTTCCAATTTCCAATTTCCAATTTCCAATTTCCAATTTCCAGCTTCTAATTTCCAATTTTCAGTTTCCAATTTCCAATTTCGACCTTCAGGTCACCCAATCCTCTATTTTGACCTTCGGGTCACTCAATTTCCCAATTTCGACCTTCGAGTAATTCAAATTCTCAACTTCGACCTTTGAGTCATTCAATTCCTCAAATTTTGATCTTTGATTTCCCATTTCGACCCTTTGTGTCATTCGATTCCCAATTTTGACCTTCGAGTTATTTAATTCTCAATTTCAACCTTCGGGTCATCCAATTTTGTCAATCAGACCTCTGGGTCGCCCACTTTACCAGATTCTCAAATTCAAGCTTTCGGGTTACAATCTTACCAATATCATTCATTTTCCTGCCTTCGGGTTACAACTTTATCAATATCTATCACTTTCCAAGCCTTCGGGTTACAACTTCATCAATGTCAATCAATTTCAAATCATCAAATTCAATCTTGCAATCAAAATCCTGCTTTCGACAAGAATCGCTCAATGAAAAGATTGACTACATTGTTGAATTCTTTCAACTCAATGGAATTGATGTGCTCTAAATACCATTTGGCGGCAGTGCCCTGTAGACTGCAAGGAAAGCATCTAAAAAAAGCACGATTGTCTCTCTTGAATCTATTGCATTCTACAAAGAACATAGCCAAGTGAGCCTTGGGATTGTCAGTCCCATCAAATTTGACAAATTTGTAGGGGAGATCTTATAAGTGGTCATCCCCTTCCAGACCATCATAGAAGTCTTCACTGGTGAAGACTTTCTTGCCCTTATCGTGGGCTTGCAGATCTCGAACCATCCTCACCACATCTCTGAATTATGGTTGGTCAGAATCATTGACGAACGGATCTTTGAATTTGTGGGCTGACCCTTGCCTCTGAGTAAATTTTTGAAATGCTTGTTGGGTCTTGAATTCTTCATCTGTGTCACCAACCGATTCTGACTTGTCAGATGTATCTTCATGATGGATAAGCTTCTTGGATATCTTCAGTTGTTTCTTCAATGTTCGGCCCTTGATCTTTTTCTTGGTAGGAATCTTGTCGGAACTGGCCCCTGCTTTCCTTGCCACCATTTTACTCATCATCTTTTGAAACATGGCATACATATGGGGATCGACATCATCATTGGCTTGTTGATTTTGTTTCCTGGCAGATCGCGGTGAATCCATTTCTTACTCGCTGCCACTGCTAGGGTACTGAGGCGATGATGTTTTCTTCTCGGATCTGGTCTGAACCATTCCACAATGCCAAAATTCTCTGTGCGACAAAGGATGGTTTAGATTGAAGAATTTTTTGAGAGAAAGGTAAATGATGAAGGAAATATTGAGGATTATGAAAGAGATGAAAATTTTGAATAGAATTTGGAAGATAAAATTTGAACATTTAAAAAAATTGCAGGCAAGATCAAAATACGGCTGGAAATTCGAGATCCAGAGAAAAGGTAGGAAAAGGGAAATCGCCTGGACTTTTTGAGGAAAAATATAAGGTTTTGAAAATCGTCCAGGGTTTTGATAAAATTATTGGAAAAATAAATGAAATTTGAAAAATGATGTAAAAGGCAAATAAAAGGGAATTGAGAAATAAAAGAAGAATGCATTCAATCACATTCTGCACAAACAATTATGCACATACAACATTCCCTAAGAAGTTGACTCTAAATGCATCAATTTTGAAAGAGTTGTAGGACCCTAATCTTAACTCCAGGCTCAGTTCAACTGTGTCCAATCATGCTATGCTGAGATACTCGAGCCAAGGCTCGATGTATGTGGCATAAAAATTCATCTTCGATTTTAGGCTTGTGTTTTCCCAACATCCTTGAGCATCTGCCGATATACGTTGGACTATGGCCCTTGGTACGTGGTAGGGGGGCGTTAGCCCAAATAAGTGGCCCAGTTGTGAGGCTCTGTCCCGAACTATGGTTCTGGAAGAGAGCCCAGCAACGTGAAGACTGGGTAGACATAGGTGGGGTGGTTTTTGAAATATGAGCACATGCAAGCAAACAGATGGCTCTAAGTCCTAAAGAGATAAAATTTTAAATTTTTTGAAGAAGCAAACATTATTTTCATACAAATCCTAGATTGAGGAGTGTTGTATTTCAGACCTAAGTCTATGTGAGCATGCATAATTCTCCTCAATTGGTCCTACAAACCATACCTAGTCTATATGCAATCCATGTCAGCTGGGTTCGAATCTAGGCTCTTAGGTTCACATGATATCAAAAAATAAAGCTGACATTCCATAGAACGCGATTTTGATAATTGAGCTAAGTCAAACCATACACTTGATCAGACGAAGACAGGTCCCATCACGGTCGCCAAACCTGTTATCATCGCAAAATTTCCCCCCCCCCCTCCCTCTGCGAGAGAGAGAAATGATTCTACAAGTCAAACTCGACCAAAGTTTTGAAAATGGTTTTAAAAATTACTCGCCTCCGTTTTGAAAATTTGCGGGAAAATTCCATGGAATGGGATCCGCCTGTCGGTACGAGGTTCAACCATTCCTGGCGCCTTTACCAGAGGTAATTGAACCAAGGATCAAATATGTGCTTTGACTAAGTTAAATTATCTAAATCATGCTCTATTTTCCTAGAATGCACAGAGAATCAAGCTTGTGCTATGGAATTTTGAAAAGATGAAAGTTTAAGAAAATATGATGTTTGCTTTGGAAAATTGAAATGTACTTTGGAAAATGATTGGAAAAGTGCTTGAAAATGGAATTCCTGGGAAAATCATTGAATTTCATTGGAAATTAGAAATTGGCATTGAAAAATGAATTCTCAGGAAAACTTGGACTTTGGGAAAATCGATTTTGAGCTTTGAATTGTTTTTCTGAGGAAATGGATTTGAGAATTCAGAGAAAATCAGGAAGTTCATTGGAAAATGATTTTTAAAATGGAAAATGGATTATCAGGAAAGTCAGATCTTTAAAAAAATTGATTTTGGGATTTGAACATGAAATTGAGAATGTGAAAATCTTGGGAAATAATGATTTGAACATAGAGAATACTTGAAAATCTCCTTTGAAAATCCAGAGTTCTGAGAAAATCAAATCATGAGAAAGACTTCGAAATTTTTGGGAAAATTGATTTTTCTGAAATAGAATTGGAAAATGATTTTGAAAATAATGCAAATTGAATGAATGAATGAATTTGAAAGATATTTCATTGAGGAATTGGGAAATTCTTTTAAATTTTGAGAAATACAGTGTATTTTTGAAGTTAGCCTAAAAGTGTAGGCTGAATGTGGCTAATACGAAGATCATAAATATAGGTTTCATTCGTATTCTGACTATGGCAAAAACACAAACTCCACCAAGTTTATAAACTCCATAAGAGCTTGTGCATGTGTCATTCGTGTCAACCATAGTGATTTTGGAAAATGTGCATATGCATGAGATATCAGAATTTGCAGAAATTAAACTATATGCAATGCAGTCCTATCATAAGCTGAAAAATAACTCTTATTCCAAATATTATATTGCTTTTTTACATTGAATTGAATAAAAAAAAGTAATAAAATACCTAAGTCTTCTTCTTGAATGTTCATGCAAAACTAGAAAATATGTTAGCACATAAATGTAGTTTTTTCTGAATTTATCAGAAATTACTGGAAATTATCAGATATTATTCAGATATAAACCCAAATTCATACCCTCCTTGATATAAACATGAGAAATAATATAAAAAAATTGAAAATAAACTTGGAAATTCGAAATTGGGGTCAAAATGACCAAAATACCCCTCATGACCTTGAAATCAGGGTTTTTTGAAAGAAATTTTATAAAATTTAGAAATTTGAAAATCAAATAAAATAAATCAAACACAATATAATAAAATCTGATGATATGCACGAAAATTTGGAAAATTAAAGTTTGGAATTTCGAAATTGTGGTCAAAATAACCAAAATGCCCCTGATAACAAGACTATGGCCTTGAAACCAGGGTTTTCTGAAATAAATTTTGCCAAAATGAGAAATTGAAATGAAAATGAGATTGAAATTAACTCTAATATGACATGTCATGCTTATTTACATGATAAAAGCCCTAAAATGGCAAAAATATCATAAAATATCGAATTTAACTTGATTTTTGCTTGATTTTCGCCTCTTAATTTAAAAGTAAACTAACATACAAAGCAAATGAACTTGGGATTGATCTAAATTTGGCATGGACACCTATACAAACCCCAGAAATAGAATAAAATCCGAAAATGTATTTTTTTAGTATTTTTTAAATATGAAAATTCAAATAAAAACCCTAATTTTTGTGATTTTTGCCTAAAATGCTAACTCTAAATTAGATTTTGGATATTAAACTTCCATAACAATTTCCCAAATTTTATGGGGTGACAAAGGACAGTTAGGTAAAGATTTTTGCCTTTTACACATTCTGGTTTTGACCTATGGTCGGAGCTAGACAACTCCGACAAGTTGGATCAGAATATGAGGACTCTAGGATTTGGGGGAAACAAACAGGTTTCCGAAAAAAATGTGAGAAAAATAAAAGACAGATGGAAAAATGGCTGAAGCTGTGAGAAAATGTCTCTGACAAATAAAGGTAAATTTCATCTTTTTACAGAATTGGGATTTGGGTTAAGGTTTGGAAATGAGCACTCTGTTATCAGAGACCTAGATCTCTGGAATTTTCGGGCATGAGAATCTGTTAGACAGAAAAGATAATTTCGGGGAAAATCTTTGGACGATCCCAAAAATTCCCAAATTTTGTAAAATGACATAGGAATGGGTTAGAAACAAATTTCATGTTTAAAGTTTTGACAGACAACTTATGGGTTGAATGAACACAACACAATTAGATCAGTCTATACCCTGACAAGGAAAGATCAAGGTTTTCCTAGAGGTCTGGGAAAATCGATTTTTAACATAGGTCAAATCTATTTATAAAAAACACAAATTGAATCCTTTCACAATAATGCCTTGTACAATGTCGTTCGAGTGAGATGAATGACGGTACCACATGTGCTAGTTGATGGAGGCAGTAGCCTCAACATGTGCTAGTTGATGGAGGCAGTAGCCTCAACAAATTTTCAGACAATTATTAGATTCCATCGTGAATCTACTACATATTTTAGAGGGATATTTGGATCTTTCATCTAGGGGATCTCAGGCCAACAAGTCTGCTAAAACAGAACTTGGAAATTCTGGAAAATAGAAAACCCGATTCAGCGTTTGATTTGCTAAAAGGGGTTACAAAACCCAAATTGAATCAAATTTTTTACAGTAAATCACAGATAGATATACAAAACTATAATAAAAATTCCAGGATTTATTGATAACATTTTTTTTACATAAAATGATGATTGAACTTTTTACTCATAAAATCAAAACTTATAACAATAAACGAAATTTCAATAGGTTAAACTAAATAAATGGGATAAACATGAAATCTATATGAATCTAATGATGCAACTAAAAAAAATGATCAGGGAGGGATGAATTTTCATTTTTTGTTTAGATTAGTTGTTGAATGAGAGGTTCAATCCATTTGGACGGATGAACCACCTTATTCACCTAACCTTGTTATAACAAAAACCAATATTTTCATATTGTTTAAATCCTTAAAGCAAAGTTTTTCCTTCTTTTCTTTTTTTTTTTGACTGATGTGAACCCAATCTTAATTGATTTCACATTGTATTGGTAACATAATACAAAAAAGAGAAACCTTATGTTATTACACAGCAAAAGAGATCATCAAAATGATGAAGAGGGTAGGTGCTTTACCTTGGAAAAAGGGGAGTTTGGATAGGTTGGACCGGCTGTTACCAATGGAGGGGCTACAATTTGCTTGATGGAGGTTGGTACTGGTTTGCTGTCACGGTTGAAGGTGGAAGCAAGGTTGCAGCAGTGGAAGCCTTTGATGTGTTGCCTTGGTGAAGATGAAGGTTGGAAGAGGTCCGACTGGTGACGGCAACCAAGGGAGGCGTTGGACTTGAAGTTGTTGGCTGAATCGTTGGAGGTGGAGATGGTGGCTGCTGCTGGTGGTTGCACCTTGTAGATGGAGTAGCTGCTGTTGGAGCCAAAGGGGGAACCAAGAAAGAGAGAGAGAGAGAGAGAGAGATGGGAGCAGCCGTATAGTGTTGGTCTATTTTTAAAACCAAAGAAAAACTTAGGTTTTTAATTGGCCTTAACTTAGGGTTTTTTAGGGGATAATGAAAAGAGGGGAATGAGTTTACGTGAAATGGTCTGGACAATAGGGAAAGGAAGGAAGGAAAGAGAAGAACACTACAAGAAAAATGCTAATTAGCGACGGATATTTGCGATGGAAAAAATCCGTCGCAAAGTAGCAACGGATTAGCGAAAGAAAACTATTTGTCGCTAACATTTGAAATATTTGCAAACGTAGCGACGGAAATATTTCCCTCGCTAAATCCGTCGCTACTTAGCGATAAATTAGCGACAAAAATTTTCTGTCGCCAAAACACTACAAAAAAATACTAATTAGCGACGGATTTAGTGAGGGAATTTTTCCGTCGCTAATTCGTCGCTAAATAGCGACGGATTAGCAACGGAAAAATTCCCTCGCTAAATCCGTCGCTAATTTTCGATTTAAACCATCCCGCCTGAGGCGCGAAATTTTCCCTCCCTCCTTCCCCCCCCCCGTTTGATTTAAATCGCCCTTCCTCTGACGATGCGCAGCAACCCTCCGAGCGTCCTCCTCCTCCCGCTACCTCTCCCTCGCGCCGTCCTCCTCCTCCTCCCGGCGGTGCCCCTCGCCGGTCTCCACTGCCCGTCCTACCTCTCCCTCGCCTGAGGCCCTCCGAGTGTGACTGGCGTCGGCCCCCGAACCGTCCTCCTCCTCCCGCTAACTCTCCTCTGCGCGCCATCCTCCTCCTCCCGGCGGTGCCCCTCGCCGGTCTCCACCGCCCGTCCTGCCTCTCCCTCGCCTGAGGCCTTTCGATCGTGATTGGCGTCGGCCCCCAGACCGTCCTCCTCCTCCCGCTACCTCTCCCTCGCGTCGTCCTCTTCCTTCCGGCGGTGCCCCTCGTTGGTCTCCTCCTCCTCACGCTACCTCTCCCCCGTGCCATTCTCCTCCTCCCGGCGGTGTCCCTCGCCGGTCTCCACCGCCCGTCCTGCCGCTTCCTCGCCTGAGGCCGTTCGCCGTGATTGGATCGCTGCGGAAGAGCATCCCGACGCCGGAACCCGCCTGTGCAGAAAAATTTGTTTCCTGCCGGAGAACACGCCGGCAGAGAGCAATTTTTTTTTAATTTTTTTTAAAAATTTAACGACGGATTAGCGACGGAGATTATCCATCGCTAATTTAAAATAGCGAAGGACTCGCGATGGATCATGTCTGTCACTAATCCGTCGCAAATTAGCGACGACAGTAGCGATGGATAAGTTCTGTCACTACTTAGCGTCGAAAAATTCGCGATGAAAGTTATTCATCGCTAATCCGACGCTAATCCGTCGCTAAACCATTTAGCGACGAATTAACGTCGGATTAGCGACGGATTTAGGTTGTCGCTAATCCACAGGTTTCTTGTAGTGGAAGGAAAGAAAAGGAAGAAGAAGAAAGGAAAGAAAGAAGAAGAAGAAAAGGAAGAAAAAGAAAATGAAAAGAAAAGAAAGGAAGAAGAAGAAGGAAAGAAAAAGGGAGAAAGAAAGAGGAAAGAAAGGAAAGGAGAGGGGCCTGGAGGTTTGGGCGACCACCTTGTGGGTCCCACCTCTCTAAAATGCAAAATAAAATAAAATAAAAAAAAACAAAAACAAATAAAAAGAAAATTGAAAGGGAATAAAAGAAACATGTTTTTTTTAATAAAAGGGAAATGTAAATGATAAAGCCATCTCAGAGTGGGCTTATTTTTCAAATTTCAAATTCGTTTTGAGAATCTTAAGGGTAGAATAGTCTTTTTAGAATTTTTTTTTGGAGAAAACGAGCTATTTTTTGCAGTTTTTGAAATGAGCTCGGATTTTGAAGTTCAATACCCCGTTGCAAAGCAAATCCAGTGTAGAATTTAAAATTTTGAGTTTGAAATAAATCTAGATTGTTTTTCTCAAGAAAATATTTCCAAATTTAGACTCTTGGGGGTAAAAATATAAATTTTGAATACCCAGGGTTTGAAATTGATTTATGAAATCCTTTAAAACTCAATCTGGATTGAAATTTATGAAATTGGAGTTCTGAACCTCGAAAATGAAATAAAATATGATGAAATGTTATGAAATGCTGAGAAATGACATAAAATACTATGTGAAATGCTAACCCTAAATGAAGAATTTTGGATGTTAGACCCCGATTGACAGTTGTACTAGTTCAAAAAGTGTTGAAATTTGACAAAATTTATAAAATGGTTCGAGAAATGGTTTTCGGGCTCTACTGGGCCAGAGTGATACTGAAAATTAGAGTTTGAGCTGGATTGTACTGAAATGAACTGGATTGAGCTGGGTTTTAGAGTTTCAGAACTCAACTAGACTAACAATGCACTAACTCAACTGACCTTTCTGACTAAATTTTTAAGAAAAGCTACCATTTTTAGAAAAATGGTGCGGAATCGTCACTAGAGTGAAGTGAATTACAAATATGAGTTGGGTTTGAGCTAAAACAAAGGTCAGTAATACTGACATGAACTGGAATCGAAGCTCGAACACTAGCTCAATCGACCAGACTCAGCTTAATTTTAGCTGAAAGAGCTGAAGCGGGCTAAAATGGGCTCCTGGACACCTGGAAATGGATTTGAGCTGAAACTGGAGCACTTGAACTCCTAGTAAGCTCAAGTTAGACTTTGGGGAATATGACTGGATGTGAATGACTGACTCAGAGACAATTGGCTTAGATTTGAGTGAGAAATGAGCTCATTTATGAAGAAATGATCCCATTTTGGCAAGAATGGTCAAAAATGAAAATGGTCTTCTCACTGTGAGATCAGATAAGCTTGAGATGACTGATATTCTAACTGTTCTGAACTGACCAACGAGCTTGGTTGACTTCGACTGACTGGGGTCCGGGATGACCTAGGTGTTACGACAATGAAGCCATACATGATACTTCAAGTACAAGGTTTTGATGATGAGCAAGTAGAATCAACTGCATTTCAGCTAAGGCTATGAAGAAATTGAAGAATTCAGTGAAGAATCCTTGAAGACTAGTGTGCAAATGTTTAATTCATTAAAAGTCTTAGATTCTTGTAAGAGCCTTACTTAGAGTGCATATTTAGGTTGCATTTCACCTTAAAAGTCTTTAGAAAAACTTTTCTAAAAGAAACTCTTTTGAAAATCTTTTTAGAAAACTCTTTTCTTAAATTTTCATGTTTATTAGTCGACCAATAGACTTATCAGTCGACTAATCCTTTCGCGCCATATTTTCTAAAAAGTCATTCTTGTCAAATTAGTCGACCGAAGGTTTTATCAGTCGACTGGACAGAATGTCTGTTTTCTGGAAAATTAGCAGCAGTCGACTAATGGTTTTATCAGTCGACTGAACAGAACATGTGTTTTCTGAAAATTTAGCAGCAGTCGACTAATGCTTTTTATCAGTCGACCGAACAGAATGTTTGTTTTTCAGAAGTTTTTAGCAGCAGTCGACTAAAAGGTTTTTCAGTCTACTGATGATATTATCAGTCGACTAACTTTTCTCCAGTCGACTAAGTTTCAAAAGTTCAGATTTTCAAACGGCTCGATTAACAGATCAGTCGACCGACGATAACTGTCAGTTTACTAATAACTAACTATTAGTCGACTAATTGATGTTTCAGTCGACTAATTTTGTCGTTTTCCTGAAACTTCAAAAAGGCGTGTCTTTTCATTTTTCAAACGTTTTGATCGTTCGAAATGGACCGTTTTTGACACCCTTTCATACTCTCAATGTATGGAATCTTTTAACTATAAATATGAGTGCATTTTACACTCAAAAACAATAATTCAATCGATTTGAATCTTGCTTTTCACTCTTATTCAGTCAAGTATTGATTTTCTCACTCACGTGATATTTTCACTTCAGTTTTTCACTCAAATCACTTTGAGAGATAGTGAATTCGTGAGTAGAGTGTTTCAACAACCTCAAAAGCCAATTGCATCTCATTTGCATTCAAAAGGAAGGCTCATAGGTTGTATTGTAAGTTGTTATTTCTTTTGTGTAAAAAGAAGGACTCTTTGGTGTAAAGGAGTTGTTTGCTTTCAGTGGGATTGTTACTGAAAGTGGGACCAGTTATGGTCTGTGTGATCTTGTAGTTTACAAGGTTGATAGTGGAAAATCTCAAGCGGGTTTTGCTTGGGGACTGGATGTAGGTCGGGTTTGACCGAACCAGGATAAAATCTTGTGTTCTTTGTGTGTTTGCTTTGAGATTTGCAAAATCCTTCAATATTCCGCAGAAAGTTTTAAAAGCACTATACACCCCCCCTCTCGTGCTCGTTGCCTCGATCCTAGTGCACTTTCATTTGGTATCAGAGCATAGGTTTGCTATTACTTTGATTTGACCATCATCTAGCATGACAACTACAACATCTCAGCACAAAGAAGGAAGCTCCTCTGTTCGTCCTCCTCTCTTCGATGGAACAAACTATGGATACTGGAAAGTAAGAATGACAATATTCCTGCAATCCATGGATCTCGATATCTGGAGAGTTGTTTCAGAAAAGTACCAAACTCCATCAACTGATTTCAGCCGATGGACCGATGAAGAAAAGAAGACTGCTTCACTTAATGCCAAGGCAATGAATGCCTTATATTGTGGCATTGACAAGGTAGAGTTCAATCACATCTCTCAATGCTCTACAGCTAATGAAATCTGGCATACTCTTCTCGTAACACACGAAGGTACGTCAAAGGTAAATGAATCTAAAATTGCTTCTTTAGTTCATAAATTTGAATTGTTCAAAATGAAGCAAAATGAATCTATATCGGACATGGTAACTAGAATGACCGATATAACTAACACTTTTAAATCCCTTGAAAAAGAATATTCACAAGTGGATTTAGTCAGAAAGATTCTAAGGTGTTTAACTCCTGAATGGGAGAGAAAAACCACTGCTATTGAAGAAGCAAATGATCTCAATACTCTCACTCTTGAAGACTTAGTTGGTAACCTAATGGCATATGAGGTCCAACTTCAAGACAGACAAGAAGAAGAGCCTAAAAAGAAATCTCTTGCTTTTAAGGCTACTTCTGACTCAGAAGATTCTGAAGAAGATGAAGATGAAGATGAAGATGAAGATGAAGATATTGCCCTCATCACAAGGCAATTCAGAAGATTCATCAAAAAGGGAAGATTTCAAAGAAAGGCAAAGAAAGCAGATTTTTCCATTCCCAATGAAGTAAAGTGCTTTAACTGCAAAAAGGCAGGACATATCAAGAAAGATTGTCCTCTTCTCAAATTCAAGCCCAAGGACCAATTCAAGAAGAAAAAAGTATTTCAAGCATGTTGGGATGATAGTGACTCCTCTTCCGATGAAGAATCAAATGAAAAAGTCGCCAACATGTGTTTTGTAGCACAAGAAGATTCGGTAAGTCAATTTGACTATGATGAGTTATTTGAAGCATTTAATGATTTATATGCTAAATTTAAGAGTCTTAGTTCTAAAAATAAAGAGTTAAAAACTGAAAATTTAACTCTTGACTCTCAAAATAAAGTGTTACTTCAAGAAATAGAAGATCTCAAGAAGGAAAATTCTTGCCAAGCACTTGAGATAAAAGAAATTGGAGTTAGAACCAATCTCTTACAAAATGAAATATTTAGTCTTAAAGAAAAGTCAAATGATCTTCTTTCAATAGTGACCAAATTCACGAATGGTCAAGAGAATCTAGAAAAACTTCTTGGTTCTCAAAGATGCTCGGTGAATAAAACTGGATTGGGATATAGCTTCTTTGATATTCAAAATAGACCAAACTATGTGGTGAAAAATCAAAGACATTATTCTCAACCTTTTGTTCATAAAACTAAACTTTCTAGTTCTAATAGAAATGCATCTAGAAATGATTATTCTAGACATGTTTATTCTAAATCCTTTTATAGAAAGAATATTTATTATCAAAGGAAACCAAAATCCAAATGGATATGGGTTCCTAAGACTAACTCTCATGGACCCGAAAATAGAAAGGGGTCAAATGCTCTGTTTTCTGATTTTGTTGTAGGTACACAACATAAGGAGCAAATGGATATTGGACAGCGGCTGTTCCAAACATATGACTGGAAGGCCGGAGTTATTTTCCACCCTCCAAAATAAGGATGGAGGAACCGTCACCTTTGGTGACAATAACAAGGGAAAAGTGATAGGTATTGGTAATATTGGTAATCCAAAATTTCCCTTGATAGAAAATGTTCTTTTAGTAGATGGTTTAATGCATAATTTAATATCTATTAGTCAATTATGTGATAAAGGTTTTCATGTTTCTTTTGAAAATGATTTATGCTTAATTTCTGATTTTCAATCTAAAAAGATCATTTTTAAAGGTAAAAGAAAAAACAATGTGTATGAACTATATCTAGATGAATTACCCTCTTTTAATGAAAAATGTCTTATTGTTTCAAATGAAATTCAATGGTTATGGCACAAGAGACTTGGACATGTTAATTTTAAAATTATTTCAAAATTATTCAAGAATGATCTTGTAAGAGGCCTACCTAGAATACCATATGAAAAGGATCACTTATGTGATGCTTGTCAAAAGGGTAAACAAATTAAGAGTTCTTTTAAAGCTAAAGATATAGTTTCAACAAAACATCCTCTTGAACTTTTACATTTAGATCTATTTGGACCATCTAGAATTCAAAGTTTGAATGGTAGCAAGTATGCTTTTGTTATAGTAGATGATTATTCTCGGTTTACATGGGTGATTTTTCTAAAAAGCAAAAATGATGCCTTTTTAGAATTTTCTAAACTTTGTAGAAGAATTACAAATGAAAAATCTACATCTATTATTAAAATTCGTAGTGATCATGGTGGTGAATTTGAAAATGAATCTTTTATAAAGTTTTGTGATTTACATGGTATATCTCACAACTTTGCTTTTCCTAGAGCGGCTCCACAAAATAGAGTTGTTGAAAGAAAGAATAGAACCTTGCAAGAATGTGCTAGAACCATGCTTCAAGATAAAAATTTACCAAAATATTTTTGGGCTGAAGCAATTAATACAACATGTTATGTCTTAAATCATGTTCTTATTCGACCAATTTTACATAAAACATGTTTTGAATTGTATTATGATCGTATACCAAAGATCTCATATTTCAAAATTTTTGGTAGTAAATGTTTCTTGTTAAATACCAAAGATAATCTTGATAAGTTTGATTCAAAATCAGATGAATCAATATTTCTTGGATATTCTTCTAGAAGTAAAGCATATCGTATTTTCAATAAAAGAACATCTTGTATTGAAGAATCTCTACATGTTGCATTTGATGAGAATTGTGAGCAGGTTATTCCTCTAAGCGAAGAAGAAGAAGCAATACTTCAAGAAGAACCCTTGATAGAGAGTACTTCTCAAGAAAATATTCCTCTTCAACCGGTTTGGAAAGAAGTTCCTAATCATCCACATGAGCAAGTTATTGGTGAAATAAAGAGTGGTGTCCAAACTAGAAGGCAGTTAGAAAAATATATTGCAAATGTTGCTTTCATATCTAAATTAGAACCAAAGAATATCAATGAGGCATGTGATGATGAATTTTGGCTTTTGACCATGTCTGAAGAACTTAACCAATTTACTAGGAATGATGTTTGGGATCTAGTTGATAGACCAAAGGATCATCCAGTAATTGGAACAAGATGGGTCTTCCGAAATAAGCTGGATGAAAATGGTGAAGTCATTCGTAACAAAGCAAGGCTAGTGGCACAAGGCTATAATCAAGAAGAAGGCATAGATTTTGATGAAACCTATGCACCAGTGACTCGATTAGAGTCAATTCGTATGATGCTTGCTTTTGCTAGTTACATGAACTTCAAGTTATATCAAATTGATGTTAAGAGTGCATTCTTAAATAGACACATCAATGAAGAAGTTTATGTAGAGCAACCTCCAGGCTTTGAAAATGAGAAATATCCAGAAAAAGTCTACAAATTGAAAAGAGCTCTGTATGGACTCAAACAAGCACCAAGAGCGTGGTATGAAAGACTACGAAATTTTCTAGAACAATATGGTTTTTCCATTGGTCGGGTAGACTCCACTTTATTTATTAAACATTTTAATTCAGATATTCTTATTGTGCAAATTTATGTTGATGACATAATATTTGGTTCTACTAATGATTCTCTTTGTAAAGAATTTGCTAAGGCTATGCAGGAAGAGTTTGAAATGAGCTTGATGGGCGAATTAAACTACTTCCTTGGACTTCAAATAAAGCAAACTGAAGAAGGAATCTTCATCAATCAGGGTAAGTATACAAAAGAACTTTTCAAGAGATTTGGGATGGACTCATCAAAATCAAGAAGGAATCCTATGAGTACAACTACTTCTCTTGATAAAGATGAAAATGATAAAAGTGTAGATACTAAGCTCTACAGAGGTATGATCGGATCTCTATTATACTTAACTGCTAGTCGACCTGATATTATGTTTAGTGTTTGTATGTGTGCAAGATTTCAAGCTAATCCAAAGGAATCTCATTTAACTGCAGTAAAACAAATGCTTCGTTATTTGAAAGATGCTTCAGATTTTGGTTTGTTTTACCCAAAATCATCTTCCTTTGATTTAGTTTCATATAGTGATGCAGATTTTGCAGGAAGTAAATCTGATCGCAAGAGTACTAGTGGAACTTGTCATTTCTTGGGAAATTCCTTAGTCTCTTGGTTTAGTAAAAAGCAAAATTAAGTATCACTCTCAACAACTGAAGCTGAATATATAGCGGCTAGTTTAGCATGTTCACAAGTACTTTGGATGAAAAAGACCTTAAAAGATTTTGGTTTGAATTACTCCACAACAACTATTTATTATGATAACACTAGTGCTATAAATCTTTCGAAAAATCCTATTCAGCACTCAAGAACTAAGCATATTGAAGTTAGACATCATTTTTTAAGAGATCATGTGTTAAAAGGAGATATTTTGTTAAATTTTATTTCCACTAAAGAACAACATGCTGATATCTTCACTAAACCTCTTAAAAATGAAGATTTTATGAGAATTAGGAGAGAACTAGGTATTTGCTCATTTTTGGATTTATAAAAATGCTGATTTTTGAACAAAATCTCAAAATCGCACTATATTAGTCGACCGATAAAATTCTAGTCGACTGGTGTTTTATATTTTGGAATGTATCGCACCATATTAGTCGACCGATATATTTCTAGTCGACTGATGATATTTTTAGAATAAGTCGCATTTTTTAGTCGACCGATAAAGTTTTAGTCGACTAATTTTTTTTTAAAAAATTTAAGTGAAGGGACCCGACACCCCTTGGATTTGTTTTTAAAACCCGTTTTTTTTTTTAAAAACAAAAGAGGCATCGTTTCACTTCGTACCTTTTCGTTTTTCTTAAAAAAAAACGAAACCCTTAAACTAAAAACCCCTCTTTCTCTTTTGCCTCTCTCTCTCTCTCTTCCGAAAAACCCTCAGAGTGCCGTTCGACTCCATCATCGCCGGGATTTTCTTACCATAACAGGGAGACGCCAGAATCTTCTGGCCGTGATCTTGAAACGTCAGAATCCTCTTGCAGTGACTGGCGCATCTTCAAAACACGCCAGAACTCTCTTGCCGTGTTTTAAAATAGAGATACGAGTTAAAAGTCTATTTCTGCTTATGCTATTTTTGCCCTTACTCTTTTTGATTCTGACAAAGGGGGAGAAAAAGATAAAGATACCATTACTTTGAAATTGCAGGGAGATCTTGAGAAAAAGATGATAGCAATTACATTACAGAAGATCTTGCATGAGAAATGCAAAATTAAGAGAAAAAGAAAAAGAAAGCTTTGAATGAGTGTATTTCTAAATACATGAAGAAATGATGAATGGAAATGCAAACCAATCAATATGTGATATATGTGCTTTAAATGTGCTAACTTTTAATGTTTTGCAGCATGTTGATAGGGGGAGTAAAATCTCCATCTATGCATCTAAATGCTTCATCTTTGATTAAGTTTGTCATCATAAAAAATGGGGAGATTGTTACGACAATGAAGCCATACATGATACTTCAAGTACAAGGTTTTAATGATGAGCAAGTAGAATCAACTGCATTTCAGCTAAGGCTATGAAGAAATTGAAGAATTCAGTGAAGAATCCTTGAAGACTAGTGTGCAAATGTTTAATTCATTAAAAGTCTTAGATTCTTGTAAGAGCCTTACTTAGAGTGCATATTTAGGTTGCATTTCACCTTAAAAGTCTTTAGAAAAACTTTTCTAAAAGAAACTCTTTTGAAAATCTTTTTAGAAAACTCTTTTCTTAAATTTTCATGTTTATTAGTCGACCAATAGACTTATCAGTCGACTAATCCTTTCGCGCCATATTTTCTAAAAAGTCATTCTTGTCAAATTAGTCGACCGAAGGTTTTATCAGTCGACTGGACAGAATGTCTGTTTTCTGGAAAATTAGCAGCAGTCGACTAATGGTTTTATCAGTCGACTGAACAGAACATGTGTTTTCTGAAAATTTAGCAGCAGTCGACTAATGCTTTTTATCAGTCGACCGAACAGAATGTTTGTTTTTCAGAAGTTTTTAGCAGCAGTCGACTAAAAGGTTTTTCAGTCTACTGATGATATTATCAGTCGACTAACTTTTCTCCAGTCGACTAAGTTTCAAAAGTTCAGATTTTCAAACGGCTCGATTAACAGATCAGTCGACCGACGATAACTGTCAGTCTACTAATAACTAACTATTAGTCGACTAATTGATGTTTCAGTCGACTAATTTTGCCGTTTTCCTGAAACTTCAAAAAGGCGTGTCTTTTCATTTTTCAAACGTTTTGATCGTTCGAAATGGACCGTTTTTGACACCCTTTCATACTCTCAATGTATGGAATCTTTTAACTATAAATATGAGTGCATTTTACACTCAAAAACAACAATTCAATCGATTTGAATCTTGCTTTTCACTCTTATTCAGTCAAGTATTGATTTTCTCACTCACGTGATATTTTCACTTCAGTTTTTCACTCAAATCACTTTGAGAGATAGTGAATTCGTGAGTAGAGTGTTTCAACAACCTCAAAAGCCAATTACATCTCATTTGCATTCAAAAGGAAGGCTCATAGGTTGTATTGTAAGTTGTTATTTCTTTTGTGTAAAAAGAAGGACTCTTTGGTGTAAAGGAGTTGTTTGCTTTCAGTGGGATTGTTACTGAAAGTGGGACCAGTTATGGTCTGTGTGATCTTGTAGTTTACAAGGTTGATAGTGGAAAATCTCAAGCGGGTTTTGCTTGGGGACTGGATGTAGGTCGGGTTTGACCGAACCAGAATAAAATCTTGTGTTCTTTGTGTGTTTGCTTTGAGATTTGCAAAATCCTTCAATATTCCGCAGAAAGTTTTAAAAGCACTATTCACCCCCCCTCTAGTGCTTGTTGCCTCGATCCTAGTGCACTTTCACTAGGGGTAAAATGGTAATTTTCCTAGTGAAAGTGGGTAAAATGGTAGTTTTCTGAAACTGACTCAGGGTTTGACTCCTACACTAACCTAACAGGGTTGGCGCTGCACGAGGAGGATTGTTTGAGAATGGATGAGGAAAATTTGGGGTGTTTACACAGCCATAATGGAGGATGTGGGAAACATAGTTGTATTCATGGTGTCCTTTTCTCAATGAAACATCTAACAATTATTTACATAATCAGACAAACCACTCATTGCTCCAGTTATAAAGCTTGCAAATATTGACTTTCTTGGATGGACATGCAAATATGTAAAATCATATATAAATATAATATACAAAGATATTTTTGAGCATTAGTTTTTCAGGTTGAGCATTAATTGTTCAGGCTGACACAAGTTCCTCTTTGATTATTAACTTGCGTTGGTAGCTTCAAACTTGATTTTTATATTTTATAGACAATATTATGTTAATGTTCTCATTAACAATGTGTATATGCATGTATTGAACTAATTAAGTAGATGTCCATCCAAATATTACGCCAAGTTAGTTATTCTTAAATTCAATTTCATAATTCTTATTGGAAAACAAGTAGGCTAGGATACAAAAAATAACCTATAAACTTTATTAAATTCAAATATTATAATAAATATTTATCAAACGACTATGACATATTTACATATGATTACAATTAAGTGTAGAACTTAATCATTTTATTACTTTGTTTTGTGAGAAACAATCACATCTATTTCATTTTTATTATTTTTTATGAGAAATAATCACACATAAGAGAATCTATACACTTTTATACATGATTTATATAGTATGCCAATTTAAATATGCAAGCAAAATCTCTTTGATCATATCAATATTCTAAATTGATATATAAGTCATTTATAATTGATTAAAATATTTAGGCAAATCTAAGTGGATCTAATTTCAAATAATTTATGATTATAATTGGAAATAAACATGCAATTATAATCAACAATGATTGACATGATTTTAATAAACATCACAAATAATATTAAACTTATTTAAATAGGCAATCAAATCTGCCAAATTAGAAGTTGTTTGATTATCAAATAACATTGGGCATGTAAGAGAAAAAAAATGGATTTAGTATAAAACTATATAATTTAGGAAATTGAATAAGTTTTTTTTAATGCATCAAAAATCACAAAATTTTGATATACGGTTGTAAAATTATGTCTTCTGCAAGCGGACTATATCAAGTGATATTTGATTTCAGGTTGATCCAACCCAAATATAAGTATAAGATCTAAGCATGAATTTGAATAAATAACATATGTAAATCGATTACGACAACAAAAGGAAGAGAAAGAGACCGAAAGTGTACCTTTCACTAGTCAAATCTTTTTATCCATGTTGATGTTTTAAAAAAACATATAAGGCTAGATCAACTTACTTTAACCAAAACCACCATCTAAAGAGAATAAGGTGTAAACTTCTATGTCTACTCTAGGTTTAGGAGTACATTGAATAGGTCCGACATGGTCTCAGTTGATGCCAACTTCTAATTACACTTTCTTAATTGACATGGTCATCATTCACTAGAAAATATTCTTAATTAAAATGAGTCTAAAAAATTATAGAGATTTTGAGGATATAAAAAAAAAAATTCAACATAAAGTTTATAAATATGTTTAAAAAACAAGATTTACAAAAAAACATGTTTGGCAAATCATGACTTTGACTCTCTCTTTATATATATATATATTAGCTGGGATCATATTGAAAGATATACTACAGGCCTGACCTTAATATAATACGCACATGCTAGTCACTATTATGAGCATCAGAAAGGCTTTGCTCACCTAGTACATAGACATATGACACCAATACAAGACACATTGATTGTCTAAGACCAAAGTTTGTGTAGTCAATCTTATATCGAAAGCTACTAACGAGTGTGATTGTCAACCATTATCTCTCAATAGGGCTACCTGCTCTTGCACATATCAAATTGTCTAATTGGCAGAGACAATGTCGAGCCTACTGCAAGTGTGAATGTCGCATGCTCAACTACTGACATTGTGAGTAGGTATATCTCTTGAAAGCTTTATCTTCAAAAGACCCTATTGTAGAAAAGGAATAAGATACACTGCATCACCCTAACTCACTCGGGCTTATACCCCTAACCTAATTTGTGAGACATCAGAGGCAGTCTATTCAAAGTTTTGAAGTTAAGGTTTTTTTTCGTATCCAAACTAATACAACTTATATAAGTTTTTTCATCCTACAACCGAAATTGGTAAAATACCAAGATAAGTTATAGTTGCATGCAACACCAAATCAATAGTTCATGAACATAACCAATATCATATTGAATATCCATGAATTTCATCAAAAGTTATGCAATGTCATATAAAATATCCAACTATTTTAAAATTGGAAAACACACTAAGGTATGTTCACATGGCTTTTTTTGTGCAGTTTCAAAGCAATTCTTTTGGAAAGCAAAGGAAACATGGTTTTGAGGGTTGAAAAAAAAAACACAATCCAAGGGTTAACAATTTGCTAAAATTCAACCCTTTCCATGCACTCAATCAATGGAAATCATTGATAAAATCAATTTCATCTCGACATCAAGCCTTGCATGTTTTGTGAACTTCTTTATGTACTCAACAGCAGCGGTAGCTTTACAACTAACAAAAAAAAAGAGATAAGAGAGAGAAACATCATAAAAACGTAACAAACTTGTATGTTGCAAGGAACTAGTTTAAGCCTCTAAGGACTTGGGCAGTTGGGCTTCTTGGTTGCTGACTTGCTTTCTCTCAAATTTTCAAGGCTGCAACCTTCAGCACAGTAACAATCACAATTCCACTAGGTAAGATATGTGTGCGCGAGAGAAAGCAAGTCAAAGAAGCCCAACTGCCTAAGACCTTAAAGGCTTAAACTAGTTCCTTGCAACATACAAGTTTGTTAGCTTTTCATGATGTTTCTTTTGCTTCTCTCTTTTTTCTTTTTCAGTTAATCTTTAAAGCTACTGCTTTTATGCATGAAATGTTTCCCTTAAAAAAAGCTTCGTTTCATATATTTTCAGTGTTTTTTTTTTAGATCAGACCTTATGGATGTGATCTACCAAGTTTTCTTAGTACAGAATAAGCTTTGAATCCTGTAATTGTGACATGTAAGCAGGTTTTAAGGGTTTCAAAAATGAATGCACTAACATTTCACAACTTAAAAAATCATAGTTTTAGATCAAAATAGCTTTGATCCTTAGCAAATAAACCATGCTGAACACATCCATTGAATAAAGCATGAACCTGTGATTTCCAGTTCAATAGTTTTGTGCCTTCAATAGCACCAAATCTTAACCCATAATAAAAGGTCAATGTTATCATCTAAGTAGTGTTGAACAGCAGGTCTCTACTTGCTAGGTGTGTTAACATTAAAAAAAGGGAACTGGTGATAATTTGGTTTTTGTGGTTAAAATCAGCCTCGTGGCATGGTTGGTTGGAAAGAAATTGTGCACTCTTCCAATATCAGCTTCCTTCAATGAAGATCACCCATTCCATATCAAATAACTGCCTTTTGTTTTTTTTCAGACCTTTCTTGGACTGTGGCACTTGGGATTTTATGGGCAACATTTAGTCGCCTTTCTAGTTTATTTGTTCTTGTCTTGCTTGTTCTTTATGGATCATTATATAGATTAACAGTTTCAAAAGGCAAAAAACAAAAAGAAATCTAGATGGTCCTTGTTGTCAAAACCAGTCTGAGAAGAGAGGGTGGTGTATGTTCGCCCCCGATGATTCACTGAATCCCACGTCTGTGTTCGGGGGTCTGAATGAGCACCACGTATACAAGCACATGGGGCTCGTATTCCCGTGTATGTTGACATCACTTAGCATTGGAGTTGGTGTGGTTGCAAAGACTTAAGTACCCTTTCTTGCTATTCTTCTCATAAAGCGATGGTTTGAGAAAATGACAAAAATGCCCTTTATTCAAAAAAAAAAAAACAACAACAAACAACAAACAACAACAACAACTACGCCTTCATCCCAAAACAATTGGGGTCAGCGAAATGAACCAAAAAAGAAATTCAAAAAAAAAAACAAATAGTTTAAAAAAAGGACAAACATGTCCTCCATCCAGAAAGTCAAGGATGATGTTGACTCTTCAAAGTCTACTCAGCGAAACGAACCTTAATCATTTCGCCGATGGTGATCCGGCGAAATGATGGTGAGCCGACGATCCGATGGTGAGCGGGCAATCCGATGGTCATCCGACGAAACAAACCTGAGCCATCAAAAATGTATGTTTGAACTTTTCATCGTCATCTTCTTCTTCTTCCTTCTCCGTAAAACACTGTAAAACCCTCGCTTTCTCTAGAGAAGAAATCAAGGGAGACAAAGAGTTCCCCCTGGAGAAGGCCATGAACATCAACCATCTCACTCTCTCTCCATTCTCTCTCTACTTCTGTGCACATCCAACAAACGATCCTACATTTCTCCATCAAACACCGACTGACCTACACACTGACTGTAGCATCGTTCAACTTGATGAGTTGTGGAGTCTGATTTAGAGTTTTTGCCCTTACAGGAGGGGGGTTTGGGGGCTCCTCCCAGCGTGGGTAGCATCATTCAACTTGAAGAGTTGTGGAGTCTGATTCAAAGTTTTTACCCATTCATGTTTTAAGGCATTAGATCTCATGTTTGAACATCCACGCATGTGCAATTTGCTTTCATCATGTTCAGTTGCTTTCTAGATTATACTTTAAATTCTAGTGCATTTTAGATCTATCGATTTGTATGTAACCAGAGCTCATTTTAATCTAAATTTTTTACTGCAACTTTATGAATATGTCTTCATCCTCTCCACAAAAAAATAGATCATTTTGAGTTTGTTTGACCCACTTTAAAAATCAAGATTCAGAACCTGTTATTTTGCACCGTCAGGATTTTAGCAGAATCAGGACCAATTTGTGGGAGTGATTTCTCCATAACCAGAGATGATCTTTTCGATCCGTAAAAAGGGTTATTTTTAAATTGAATCTAGTTTGTTCATACCAAATTTCAGCGATTTCTATGGTGTTTTCATACCCGTTTTGGGTCGAAAACCATAACCCTGTCACCCTGTGTCATTTTAACGGCTCAGATTTTGATCCATTTTGTTTGAATTTTATTTCCCTAATGGGAGATCATTTTTCAATTATGTAAAATGGGTTCTCTTTGTTTATGTGTCTAGTTCATTCCTGTAAATTTTTAGAATTTTTCATGGTTAATTACTATTTTATTTTGATTAAATACCAGAATCATGTATCCAGATTTTATAAATGTTCTGATTTTGGCCCCCATATCATGACTGTTGTAGCACTTCTTCAACAAATCGCTATTTGATTGACAATATTCTTCAGAAAATCTTTGTTATGATTTTTTTAGGTCTCTAATGAGTCCCTATTATGATTTGTAGTATTTTTGGGTCTCCAACGAGCCCCACAACGATTTATAGTGTTGTCCGGTCTTTTAACTACGATTTATAGTGCTTTCGGGTCTTCAACGAGCCCCACAACGATTTGTAGTGTTTTTTGGTCTTTTAACTATAATTTATAGTGTTTTCGGGTCTCAAACGAGACCCACAACGATTTATAGTGTTGCTGGACCTCGGTATAGCGATTTGTACTGTTTCTCGCTAAACACTACAGCGATTTGTGATACAAATCGCTATCCGAATTAGGACCAACTTGTCAGGGTCATATCTCCCTAACCAAAGATCGAATTTCAAATTCATAAAAAGTGGTGTCTTCGTTATGGAGTCTAGTTTATTCCTGTAAATTTTCAGCGATTTTTATGGTCATTTGATACCCATTTGGATCTAAAACCATACCCCTATCAGTCTGCCTTATTTGAGTGACATAGGTTTTTAGTTCATTTTGTAAGAGTCATATCTCCCCAACGGAAGATCATTTTCCAAATCCTTAAAAAGGGTTTTCTTACTCTATGTGTCTAGTTTATATCTGGAAAGTTTTATAACTTTTTATGCTCATTTCATATTTCAAACCTGTTAAAAACCAAGACATGTTATTATTCCCTTTTAACTGAGTGGATAAAAGTTAATCATAACTTGTTGGAGACATGTCTCGGTTTTTAACAGGTTTGAAATATCAAATGAGCATATAAAGTTATAAAACTTTCCAAATATAAACTAGACACATAGAGAAAGAAAACTCTTTTTACGTATTTGCAAAATGATCTTCCGTTGGGGAGATATGACTCTTACAAAATGAACTAAAAACCTATGTCACTCAAATAAGGCAGACTGATAGGGGTCTGGTTTTAGATCCAAATGGGGTATCAAATGACCATATAAATCGCTGAAAATTTACAGGAATAAACTATACTCTATAACGAAGATACCACTTTTTACGGATTTGAAATTCAATCTCTGGTTAGGGAGATATGGCCCTGACAAGTTTGTCCTGATTCGGATAGCGATTTGTATCACAAATCGCTGTAGTGTTTAGCGAGAAACACTACAAATCGCTATAGTGAGGTCCAGCAACAGTATAAATCATTGTGTGTCTTGTTTGAGACCCGAAAACACTATAAATTGTATTTAAAAGACCGAAAAATACTACAAATCGCTGTTGAGCTCATTGGAGACCCGAAAGCACTATAAATCGTAGTTAAAAGATCGGACAACACTATAAATCGTTGTGGGGCTCGTTGGAGACCCAAAAATACTATAAATCATAGTACGGACTCATTAGAGACCCAAAAAAATCATAACAATGATTTGCTGAAGAATATTGTCAATCAAATAGCGATTTGTTGAAGAAGTGCTACAACAGTCATGATATGGGGGCCAAAATCAGAATATTTATAAAATCTGGATACAGGGTTATGGTATTTAATTAAAATAAAATAGTAATTGACCATGAAAAATTCTGATAATTTACAGAGATGAACTAGACACATAAAAAAAGAGAACCCGTTTTACAGAATTGAAAAATGATCTCCCATTAGGAAAATAAAATTCAAACAAAATAGATCAAAATCTGAGCCATTAAAATGACACAGGGTGACAGGGTTATGGTTTTCGACCCAAAACTGGTATTAAAACACCATAGAAATCGCTGAAATTGGGTATAAACAAACTAGATTCAATTTAGAAAACAACCCTTTTTACGGATCAGAAAGATCATCTCTGGTTAGGGAGAAATCACTCCCGCAAGTTGGTCCTGATTCTGCTAAAATCCTGATGGTGCAAAATAACAGATTCTGAATCTCGATTTTTAAAGTAAGTCAAACAAACTCAGAATGATTTGATTTTTGATGGAGAGCATAAAGACATATGCATGAAGTTGAAGTAAAACATTCAGATTAAAATGAGCTCTGATTACATACAAATCGATAGATCTAAAATGCACCAGAATTCAAAGTATAATCTAGAAAGCAATTGAACATGATGAAAGCAAACTGCACATGCGTGGATGTTCAAACATGAGATCTAATGCCTTAAAACATGAATGGGTAAAAACTTTGAATCAGACTCCACAACTCTTCAAGTTGAATGATGCTACCCACGCTGGGAGGAGCCCCAAACCCCCCTTCTGTAAGGGCAAAAACTCTAAATCAGGCTCCACAACTCATCAAGTTGAACGATGCTACAGTCAGTGTGCAGGTCAGTCGGTGTTTGATGGAGAAATATAAGATCGTTTGTTAGATATGCACAGAAGTAGAGAGAGAAGGGAGAGAGAGTGAGATGAGGTTTTACCCCTCTCCTGTAAGGGTAAAAACTCTGAATCAGGATCTACAACTCATTTAGTTGAATAATGCTACCCACGCTGGGAGGAGCCCCCAAACCCTCCTCCTGTAAGGGTAAAAACTCTGAATCAGGCTCCACAACAATCAATGTGTAGGTCAGTCGGTGCTTGATGGAGCAATGTAGGATCTTCTGCTGAATGTGCACAGAAGCAAAAAGAGAAGGGAGAGAGAGAGTGAGAGGGTTGATGTTCATGGCCTCCTCCAGGGGAGATTTCTTTCTCGGATAATCCTGCAGTGCAAAGACTGGGTCTTAAATAATCATCTTTGGGGCACTTAAGTCTTTACAACCACTTCTTTTCAAGAATCGTCATTTTTTTTTGCACCAATGGAGGAAAGGGTACTTAAGTCTTTGCAATCGCATCATACTTCAATGCTAATTAATGCTGACAAACATGGGGATACGAGATGCACATGGTTACATACGTGGTGCTCTTTGGAACCCCCGAACATATAACCTGTTCGGGGGGGGGCATATAACCTGCTTTCGTCTGAGAAAGGTGAAGTGGATGACCTACTTTTCCAGTTTCAAACTTAGGGTGGCAAACCGTAGGAGTGCTACTGGTGGTAGGAAAGGTTAGTCAACCAGCGTGGACTAAATTCCTTGCTATACATTGAAAATTTCAAACCAAAAACATACACCAATGACTAACCTTAACTTTCTGCACATCACTAAAGGGATTGGTAATCCATATTTCATTTTTGAAGTGAACAATCCTCCTTTAAATTCCTCCAGTAATCTTTTGATCTCATAACTGCTCTCTCTCTCTCTCTCTCACACACACACACACACACACACACACAAAAGTTGAGTGGTTTTGCTTATCTGCAAGGTGAAATTTGACCATGTGAGGCAGGTTTTTCGTCGTAGCTAATGGCGTAGCTGCTTTATACTCCTTGGTGGCCTTGTTGCTTCCTTTGGGGAAGGTTGTTGGCTGCTTCAGCAAGTTCCCTTCATGTGGTCTAACTACCACCCTTGTTCTGGCCCTTGCTGATTTGGTGAGAGCTCATCACCTGTAATACTAAATTCAGTATAGCTTTGCTTCCTGCCAACACCAACACGCCCATTGAAAATGTAGCTCAAGAGAATATTTGACAGTGGAGAGTGCGGACTCTCCACACACGTAGGGCTGGAAGGAAGACGAACCAAGCATCTCGACTTGGCTCTGTTTCACTCATCCCAAACTCGTTCATTACAGATAGCCGAATTGAGCACGAACAAGGGGTGTTTGCCTCAGCTCGGCTCTTATAAGTTCATTTATATAGCTTAAGATAGAATTTGTGCATCATTCATATCAAAATAAGCATCTTAGCTCAACTGGTTGGTTAGATATGCTTGCATCCAACGGATCAGGGGTTCCATGGGTTACATTCTCACTATCCACCCTTCGATAAAAAAAAGATTTTTCATTTAGGTGAGCCAGCTCGGGCTCATACAAGTTGAGCTCGGCTCTGCTCGCACTAGCCATATGAGCTGAGCCTGAACACTACATGGCTGTAAGCGAGCGGAACCCAAACAGCCTCTGTTTGGTTCGTTCAGTTCGTTTACCAGCCACAGACACAACGTCAGCACTCAGTGTGGGGCCCAAATAACTCTCTCTCTCTCTCTCTCTCTCACACGCGTGCGTGCACACACACACATTATGGTTTGAAACAATGTTCAGTATGCGGTCTGTAAATCGATACGCTTCACCACTGAATCAGCTATATTTTAATAAATGCAAAAAAAATACTAAAAAATATTTTTTAATATTATTCTAATGGTTCTAACATGTGTCACATTATGATTAACACGTAATATTTTTTTAATCTTTTTTGGACGATTCACTTAAGTATCAGTACGGGCCCGATACAGCTGAATCGTTGGCCAAACTATTCAGGAACGATACGATACTGACAACATTGGTTTGAAAATGCTAATGAATTAAAACTTCCCAACTCTTGGGGTGCATTTGGATACTGAGGTCAGACTTCTTATATAAACAAGAATTCTTAGCAGACACCAAAATTACTTTGTTTGGGGGTTCTTTCTGAGGACAAAGATAGGCATCTACTGTTATAATATAATCTACCATCTATAAAGATAGACAATTATATTTCCTGAACTGTGAGGCCTATTAATTAGTTTTCTCACTTGCCATTTCTAGATATGTGATATATTTCACTGCAATGAGAATTCACATTTACTTGGCCAACATTAAACTCAAAGATACCCTAACAAAAGTGACAGTAATATGTGTAAAATAAATGGAAAAACATATTGAGGAACCTAATCTTGCGCATACAGGGCATGGTGGCTCTAGTGTCAGCAGGTGGAGCAGCAGCAGCTTCAATAGCAAAATTGGCAAGCACTGGCGATTCGCATGCACTCTGGAATAAAATATGTGATAGGTTTGATGTATATTGTAGGCATGGTGGTGGCGCACTAATTGCTTCCTTCCTTGGAGTGGCGATCTTTATGATGCTCAATGTGCTTTCCACTCTTTATCTCTACAAATTAGCCAACATCAAGAAGATATAGCAATATCAGCCTCTTAAATCTTGGGGGATCTGAAAATATGTTTCACTTTGTTGTGCTAAAACATTTGGGCCTTTTGTTGTACACATAAATATGTGGATTAAACATGCTTCTGTAAGTTGATTTTCATTAGTATATTCCATTCACCAATGATCACCCACAAAGTGAACTCAATACTGACTCGGAAACCTCAAGAGAGTAGTTTTATCAAAAAATTGCGTATTTCAAAGCTTGCCTTGCATTTTTCTGTTAATTTAGAAATTTTTAATTAGTGTTTTAATTAGTTTAGAAGAGTTCAAGTAGGCGTCCTAGTTAGTTTAGGAAGTTTGGTTGTATGAAACACATTTTTTAAAAGACTCTTTTTGGAAATTATTGAAAAATTATCGGACTTGTTTTTGAAAAATATGTTTTAACCTAATATTCTAATATAAATAGTCATGTCAAGGGCTGGAAACATGTTTTTCCAGCTGCCCCATTTGCCTCTCTTGCCTCTTGCCTCCATCTTCCCTTCTCCCTTCTTCTTCTCCATAGCTGATTTCTTCTTCTTCTCTACTTCTCCTTTTTCTTCCTCTTCTTATGCTTTATTTCATCTATCTTTTAATCTCTGTCTTCATTGACAACTTCTTTTTCTTCGTTGAAGCAACGTGGATGCAGCTGGATTGACCACCTTCTCTTCTCAACCCGTCCATCAAAAGTGATCCGCGAGGGAATGATCAGACGTGTTATAGTGCCCTTTTCGTGACTTAAAAGTACCCTTCGAGGTCCCCTCAAGCCCTCAGAAGTGCCCTCAAGGAGTCCTCAGAGGGACCACAAAGTGATATGCGAATAAGAAAAGTAGAAGAAGGGAACACAAGGGAACAAGGACTCAAGCACTGAAGACACTTTTGCTTTTATTTTAGATTAGGTTTTCATTTTTAATTCAATTCAATTATTGGGTCTGTAATAAAACCATTTATTTATTTTGTTTAAACCCTTTGCGTAGGGTCGTACTTTCTTAATTAGATAATTATTTAATTAGTTTTTTTTTTATTTTGGCAATAAAGCATAGTATATATTGTGTGTTGAATACAAAGTATTTCCCGTTCCCTGAGTTCGATCCGGATTCCACCACTCATGCGAGCCGATTTTTATTAGTTTTGGTGTATGACTTTCACTGGATTTTTATTAAAAATATTATTTTAAAAAGGGTTTCATAAAACTCACACCAATAGCCACCTTGCTGACCCTGTCCTCTGACCGAACTTTGAGAACTCATCCTTTTTTGCTCACTGCTAATATCACTGACGTGCTGATATGGTGCAATCTTCTTGTCTGATCTAGTCTAAACCATTCAATAATGCCGATACTCTCTATAGGATAAAGAGGATGGTCAGGATGGAATAAAAAGGAGAAGAGGAAAATCTGATGTGATTAGGTTGACAATTCTGAAAGGATATCCCATTACCAGAGATTGGGTCGTCGTTGGAATTGTGATAATTGGGTTGTTACTTCGATGAAGGAAGTACGCAACTAAGGTAAACCAAAAGGGAAGGTGAGCAGATAATTTCCCACTACCATGATCATAGAATTCATTGAAAAATAAGGTGAAGAGATTTTGAAAACAGGATTGAAATCCATGAGAAAAACACATAATTTTTCTTGAGGAAAATAGCAGGCAAGATCAAGATAATGCTGGAAGCTCGAGATCTAGAGGAATTGAAGGATGAAAAATTGCCTAGAGTTTTGAAGAAAATAGAGGATTTTTTTAAAAATCATCCAGGGTTTGATAAAATCTCTGTAGAAATAAAGAGAATATGAGAAAATAAATAGAAAATAAGGGATTCTGAGGGGTTTTAATCAATGTTGTATCGGTATAGGCTCTGAATCGTTTGGCCAACGATTCAGCTGCATCGGTCAATACCGATACTCAAGTGAATCGTTCTGTATCTGCCAAAAAATAATAAAAAAACATTTTGTGTTGATCATAATGCGACACATGTTAAAACCATTAAAATAATATTAAAATTTTTAGTATTTTTTATATTTATTAAAAATATCTGATTTGGGGATGATGCGTATCAGTTTTCTGCTGATGCGATGCGTAGCCGATACGCACCGATACTGACAACATTTTTTTTAACCGCTTGGGATGGGGCACATGGCATAGCGACAATCTCTCCCTGCCCTTGCCACCTAAACCAGAATTTTTCTTGAAAATATATATCTAAAAAAAAGAAGACACTTGGACCATGTGGTGTACAAGTTATACAAGCCAAGCTTGTCTTATCTAAGTTTTTTGTTAAAACTGAACCTCATCCTGAGCTCATAATAGCCAAAGCCAAGCTCAAGCTAGTGATTAGCAGATAAAAGAAGTTGTTATACGAGTTGAATGAGCCGAGTTTGAGTTTTTCAAGTTTATTTTTTGTTTAGGCTGATACCATCATTGGTGTAACACCCCAAAATCTTAATTCAAAAATTTAGTGAAATTGTGATTTTTTTTAAACTTTAATTAGCAAAAAATGATATTTTTCATGCAAGGGTTAAACGATTTTGGAGCGGGTTACATGTGTGAATTAACAACGTAAGATCAAAGTATCCATTTATAAAAAACCCAAACCATTCATATTACTTACAAAATTCTTTTTACAAAATATGCTAGATGAAGAGTTTAACAAGTGCTTAAGATCAAAATAAACAAAATCTTAAGTCTAACCCTAGATCCTCAGAAGTCTTGGTTCTTGATGCTGTCACCGCATCTCGCCATCCACTATTCAGCATGTCAGTTACCTAAAATCTCTTTAAAAGGTGAGACTCATGAAAGCCTGGTAGATGCATATCAATTTATAGGAATTGTAACATTAAAACTATGATGATAGAATGTAGTTACTCAAAAGCAATAAAACATGCTATACAATTCATGCAATTATGGATATTCAACAATAACATTTAAATCATGCTCATGATCATTTAAAATTAACAAACCATATTTTAAATATAAATTGCGTGAGTAACAGAGGCCTTTGTTTCACTTATTCCCATTTAACCCAGGTACATGGTGGATGACAATCACTAACAACTGTGATATCTTGGAGGTATATTATTTTTATAAGTTGTGTTTTACCTGGTTCTTGACTAAAGCAGACTCGCAACGGGCGATTAATGACCAACAGAAAACATTGCTATGATGTAACGTTCAATATAGGATTCATCCAAGACTAACTGCAGTAGTTGTAGATCTATCACGTAGGACACATCTGATAGCCCCTATCTCCTAACTTACGAGTGATAGGAGACCAATAGAGATGCCATTGCTCCTAAAAAGTTACAACAAATGTTATTCAAGATGGTACCTTTTATCCTCTCCAAGGTAAGTCAAGCACTGAAATGTGTTATTGAGTTTACTAAATTAAGGCTTGTTTATTACAATACCGATGCCTGCTATACCTAGGCATGTCAGGGCTCATCAGTCTAAGTACCTCTTCAGGGTACAAACAAGTCTTAAACTTTTATAACTTATTCATTATGCTCGCAATAACCAGCACTAATTATGTGTGTATATTTTTATTTCATAAACGAGAGTGCCTTGCGGCTCTCACCGGGTTCACAACAACCCCTTGCATCTCAGGAGCAATTATTCGTATATGCATGACAGTGCATGCCTTACAGTGCAATAATATACATCACAATTAATAATTCATAAAATACATGCCAGTGCACGCCTTACAGTGTAATAATATACATCACAATTAATAATTCATAAAATGCATGCTAGTGCAAGATTTACAATGCAATAATATACATCACAATTAATAATTCATAAACGGGTTCCTTGAACCATAGGCTCCAACATAAGCCATCGACATTTCATGAATAGCATCTATCTTTTCAGAATGTAGCATTATACATAATTTCATGCATGTGCAATTCACAAGTAAACATACGTTTAAAATCATGTTGGTATATTTCTCATGTAAATTTTCATGAAGTATCATGCATGTGAACTATCTTACGAAAAGTTTCATTGAAAAACATGCATGCTAACTGTTATACGTAAAATATCATTAAAAAGTGTGCATGCAAATTATCATAATTGCATGCGAACTAGCATATGTAAAATTTTATGGAAAACCGGGCATGTAAACTATCATATATAAAATTTTATGAAAAAGTGTGTATGCGAACTATCATGCATAAAATTTTATGAAAATATGTGCATGCGGACTATCATACTTAAAATTTCATGAAAAAAGCATGCATGCAAACTTTTATACATAAAATATCATTGACAAGTATGCATGCAAGCTTTTTTTCATGTACTTTCATATATACATAATTTTAATCATGGTAAATTTACAAGAATAGGTATATAAGCATGATAAATACACATGAATATTTTAATATCAGAATTCCTACATAGATCCTACTTCATAATCCATGTAGTTTTAGGAGAAGCAAAAAATCCTGAAAATTCTCTTAAGGATTTTTTTTTCCAAAACACGTGATGTGGACCGCGCTCGTCATCATCAGACCGAATGTGGGTGAGGCCTAACGAGTGCCTCATGTTTCATGCCAAAAGTGTACGTAGTTTCACACTTCCAAGCAGGTACACGAAATTAGGTGGCGGCGATGACTGCAAAACTTTGGTGGGCATAATGGCGAAGTTAGTCACGAGCGAAGGAGGAAGAGGCGGCTCCTCCAACGCTCGGCGGAACTGAGTGAGACTCGGCTTGGTCGGGCACCGTTTGGGCAAACAAAGAAGAAGCGACGTCTGGAGGGTGGCATCTGGTCACAACCGACCATAATAGAGGAAGAAGCAGGGCAGGTGACATCAACCACCTGCTGAGCCTGGGTGCTTGGAGTGACATGGGCAGGGCAACAGTGAAGGGTGCAGTAAGGTGGAGCGCGTGGCGGCCACACAAGAGAGAGGAGGGGTGTTGACCCCTCTCAGAGAGAGAGAGAGAGAGAGAGAGGTGGTGTAAGATCATCATCATTGGTGTCTAGCAGAGTTGAAAAAAATAATGTTTGTTTATTCACATTATGTTTCAGAGGGATTTTGTGATTCACATAGATATAAATGGCTGTTGAAATCTTTTTCCATACAATGAGAATACTATTGTAATTGCTTCGATAGGGAAAATGCAATTAGGGTATTGAAGAATGCAATGTGACAACCATGTTTCTTTTTGTCAACGAGTCTTCGTACAAAATTTTAGAATTTTAAATAGGAATTTTGATGATCAATGCCAAATTTACGAATCTCAATCAATTTACCTCCATGATCGAATTGTGTTTAATTACTAATACTCTCAGTTTAACTTTGGTAAATTGACAATTGGCGGCTAACTGAAAAATAAATTAAGAAATTTGATTATTTAATAATAAAAATTCAATTATTAATTTATTGGTTGAATTAATTAATTTGATGGCTAATTTTCTTGTAAAGCTTAATTAACTATGAAAATGACTAAATGATAATTAGTAGAAATAATTAGGCAAGAGTTGAGAAAAAATAAATTGATCATTTCTATATTCATTGGTTTGGATTGAACCCAATTGGATTTAGATCCAATTGGGGATCCAAAGTGAAGACCAATTAAGTGTTTTAGTGTTTAAAAAAATAAATAAAATATTTAAATCATTGAGTTATACTTTTGGAGTTGGGCTTTTCGCTATGGGATTGCGGATCATGGACCAACCCATTTTCGAATGGGTTGGGCCAAGACCCAACACCTTGGAGGCACATGAAATTTCGAATTGAGGAGGTATAGGAGTGGGGCCCACTTGATGGGGATACCCATCTCCTCTTTTTTGAAGCCCATGGTGTCATTCAAATGACCTATGCTTGCTTTCATGGGAAGACTAAAATAGCCACTGTTACACTTTTTTTTTCTTTTGTTCTTCCTTTCTATTTTTGTGAAAATATGAAAACAGTTTTGAAAAAAGAGAAAGGGGCTGAGGTCAACCCTCCATCTCCCTTTATTCACTCTCATCTGACCATATCATTTCCTCCAACTCATCATTGTTTTAAGATGATGTTTTTGAGAATGGGCCACCCATTCTCACGATTTCCTTGAAATCTGTTTTCTCTTGCCTTCTCTGTTCTCCTTCCTTGTGGAGGTTCTTGAGGATTCATTTCAACGAAATAACATGAAAGGGTTCATTATGTTTTTTAATGTCACAACCTTTGGGCTTTTAGTTCAATTAATGTTCACCAACATAAAGAGACAATTGAATAGGCGAGATAGCTAACTACAAGTCATATTTCATAAGAAAACTCCATTTTCATGGAGACAACAAATATTTATTTATCAAAAGTAAATCACATGGGTAGCATAGATTCGTAATACAATTTTTTTTTCAAACTAAATCACATGGGCAGATCTCACAATACAGATTTTTTTTTCAAAAACTAATCATATGCGGTTCATATATCATAAACATAATTTTTTTCTAAAAACTAATCACATAGGCAGCATAGGTGTCTCAAAATACAGATTTTTTTTTTTAACTTCACATGGGCAGCATAGGTTTGTCAAAATACAGTTTTTTTTTAACTTTACATGGGCAGCATAGGTTTCTCAAAATATAGAGTTTTTTTTTAACTAACATAGGCATCATAGGTTTCTCAAAATATAGTTTTTTTTGTCTAAGTCACGTAGGCAGCACAGGTGTATCAAAATACAGATTTTTTTAAACTAAGTCACATAAGCAGAATAGGTTTCTCAAAATACAAATTTTTTTTTGAACCAAGTCACATGGGCATCATAGGTTTCTCAGAATACAAATTTTTTTTTAACAAGTCACATAGACAACATAGGTTTATCAAAATACAGATTTTTTTTGAACTATCACGTAGGCAGCATAGGTTTTTCAAAATACAGATCTTATTCTGGATCACGTCCCAGCATGTACCAAAATTCTTAGCATGGGTCAAAAATACAACATGCTTCTCAAAATAAGGATTTAAAGAAGTAATTTTCAACCAAGCTAGAACACTACAATTTTGATCACAAACAAAAACCTCTCAGCATGCTCTCAAACACATCTCAACTTATCTTCCACATACATCAGATTTACAAGCTTGCAGCACCCAAACTAAAACACATAAGCAAAAATATATTTCACAAACAGAAATTTTTTTCTCAAAACTAAAACACATATCATCACAATACATGCTGGAAAACACACACACCCCCGCCCCCACTCTCTGTCGCCCCGATTCTGAGCAATGAATCGGTAACCCTAAAGCCAGGAACAATTCCTTTCTCCTATTGCGCAAAAAGGTCGACTTTGTTCCCTCTGTTGGGGCTCCCATTACTCACAATTTCTTCTGGAGGAATTTCTATTGGGGCGCATATGAGGTGAGTGTCAACGTTTTTCTCCTGACTCCTGAGGCACACCTTTTTCCTCCTTTTCTCTTTCTCATCCTTGCTTTCAATCCATCTAAATCGTTTGTGATGCTTCTGATGATTCTCTAGTTTGAGTTTCTCTCCTTTTTCTTGTGTTTCCTTTTGTTGGTTGGGTTTGTTTTCTCATTTTTGACGATGGTGATAGGTTTTGTGGGGTTTTTGGATTTATGGAGCATTTTGATGGTAATCAACTCAAATGGATATGATGGTAATATATTTCTTCATGTGGAATAATATGCACATAAATTCTTTTTAATGTATTTTGCAACTTTTTTCACTTGATTATATATCTTGAAAATCTAATCGAATTGACTACTTTGCAGAACATGAAGCCAAAATTTTATGTTCGTTGTTCTCCAAACTTTTGAAGAATTAGGGTCATCTTATGAGACTATTCCGTGCAGTTACTTTTTATAGTCCATGCAAATATTTCAAGTTGGATGGAAGATTAACCTTTTTCATTTGGAACCTCTCTTTTTCACTTTCTTGTTTGGTTCAAACCAAACCAAGTTAATGAACTAGACAACGAAAAGGAAAATGGGGGCTTGGGGTATACTTGAGATTTGCGATTTTAAGAATTGAGTGCAGGTTCAAGCAGCTAGTTTTTGTAGTCCTTTCATGCAATAGAAAGCAATTTTCTTGTGGTCGAGTGAGGATTTAAATTTGAGCTTTATCTCCAATGGATGGCCTTGTTAAAAATTGTGAATTTTTTTTTTCATGTTCATCCTTCCAATTCCTCTGGCGAATCTTCCTATTAAATGCATCCAACAAGTTGGTACATGATGTAGTAAAGTGAAAATTCACGTTCTATATCAATAAGAGAAGCATGGGGGAAATTGATAAAGTTCTTCCATCAAGCCCTTATCAATGAGCCTACAAAATCATGCAAATTGGATTTGACTAAACGTACACCTAAGTATTGTAAACATTCCCTCATCTCCACCATTCATCTTAAGTTTCTCATTTATTTCAAAGTTCCATTTTTGGCTCTCCCTTTACCAAAATGTACTCAAAACGGTATGGGAGCCTTTCATCTCCTACTATTCATTAGTAGATCTTTACAAACTAGGGATTGCTGCTGCTTTCTGTGTTCCGAAGCAGTCCTGTCTTATTTGTGGAACTCTTTTAGGTCTTCTGCAAAGGCCTCAATGTCATCACTAACTTTAGCAGTAGCCAGTAAAGGCACAAAAATCTAGTAGGACTTAGTGTAGGGCCTTGCGTGCTTGAACCTCCTGAAACCAGTCTTGGATCAAGTGGTACAAGAAGCATATGGTTTGGAGAAAGGAGTCAGGGAAGGAAGCTAATGCTATGGTCAGTTTTCATCAGGATTTAGCATTGAATTTCATCATCCCTAGTAGATGACTTTAAGAGGAAACCTTGCAACTTCTCTAATGGTACAAGCTTTCTTCTCCTCTGCTGAATCTACTAGTTGATTTTTGATACCTGTAAAAAAAATCGGTATACAATATAATTGAAGAAAAACCAACCTCTGCCAAAGTAGGCGCCCTTAATTTTTAGGTAATGCATTCTTTCCATCAATTTCTTCTGTTTGCATTAATAGAAGTCGTCTTTGGAAATCACCAGATTTATTTGCATGACATGCCCAAAAATGGCCATCCAGAAGGTGTGCAGTTCGTCAAGAATTTGGAGATGCATTTTATCTTAGGTTATTTCCATAATACAGGCCATCCAAATGCTGCATTTAAGAATTTTATGACATTTTTTTTCCAACACATGGCAATTGCATCGATAGAACAGTCAAAGCTAGATAAAACAAGAATGAACTTGTAGTGGGGCTCGTCTGCAACCATGGATCAAATGTCTTTTGCAATTTGTCCTACAAACAGACAATCATAATCTTACATTTTGCATGTATTGAATTCATACTAACGGAAAAGGGTACATTACATGCATCATTTCCAGTATGTTCTCACATATGTAACTGACTCATTGAAAGTTGACTCTCTGAAAATGTGTCAGCTTCTTGTTTACATGTTTTCTGTTATTCATGCCTAAGTAAGTCAACTCCATTATTTCCTCTATAACACCGTAGTAATCATGTTCATTTTCACCGTAGCTGCTACCCTTGACACACACACCACTATTTATCGTTGATTTGTTTATACCGTAATCTTTTGTATGGAATCGATAACCATTTATGATATACCCGTTGTAGCATTGCACAACTTTGGTCGGACCATTTTCTAAATCACATATTCCTTGATCTTTAACATCACCATGGCGAACCTACGCACAGACATAAACAATGATTGTGATCACGATCAATTAAGTAACTTAGTGTTGTTTATAAGTACAAAATTTATGTTAGCTTCTTTACCAACTGTTTCAACCACTCCACAAACTTAGTTTCACGTTCTTTTTGTACTTCTGCAACAGTGAGATGTGAAACTTCGCTTTGCAACTCCAGATCAAATCGTCTGCAAACCACAAATACTTATATTACTGAGCCATGTATCCACATATAGAACATAAAAGTATTTATAATTGAGTTGCATCTATATATACTTACTCGATGTATGGGTCGATCGCTGAGCAATTAAAAAGAATATAGATGTGTGCTGCATCTTGTTCTCGATCTGTCAATAGCCTTGATCGGCAACTACCAAATGCATGCCCAAGTGGTTGAAATATCGACAGCTTGTCAGCTACAGTTACTTGTTCTCCATCATCATTATGGGGCGGGCATGTGTAACGTGTTGGAATATGAGGTTCGAAGTACATAGATGAAAATTTTGAAATCTCTTCTAAAGTGTACGCCTCACAAATAGAGCCTTCTACTCTTGCTTTATTACGAACCTTTTTTTTTAGGTCGAACATGCATCTGACAAGAATATATATTTCAAATTTTAAATATCTGTCATTAAAGAGACAAATATAAAAAAACATATACCTTTCAAATGGGTACATCCATCGATATTGCACAGGGCCACCAACCCTTAGTTCATATGGCAGATGTATGATCAAATGTTCCATAACATCGAAAAATGTTGGCGAAAATATCTTTTTCTAGCAGACAAACAGTGGTGATGACAGAGTCCTTGAGATTCTTTACATCTGATACTACGACCTCCGATGCGCACAATGTTTTGAAAAATCCGCTCAACTCAGACAATACCCCCATATAGGTTTGTCTAACATATCATGAAATGCTAGGGGTATCAATCATTGCATAAAGATATGACAATCATGGCTCTTCAACCCATATAACTGTCCATCGTCAATCTTCACAGCCCGAGCAATGTTAGAGACATATTCATCTAGAAATCTCAGTTATCTCAACCATTGACATACATGTTTTATTTGATCAGGTTCGAGCACGTACTTTGCCTTTGGTTTCAATACTTTGCCATTATACTCTTTGAGTTCCAATTCTGGTCTTTTACATATTAATTTTAAATCCATACGGGCCTTCGGATTATCGTTCATTTTTCCTTTTATATTCATTACTGTATTGAACACATTATCAAACACATTTTTCTCTACATGCATCACATCCAAATTATGTCGTATCAATAGGGTCGGCCAATACGGTAGTTCCCAAAAAATAGATTTCTTCGTCCAATTGTGATCCTTCTCAAATCCACGGAAGGGTGTAGGACTGCGGGCATCTGTTAATACATCTGGAAAGTATCGCAATCTTCTTAGAATCTCTATGCCAGACAATCTTGAGGATGGACCTTCTGTTTCAGTTGTGCCTGCTTTAAACGCATTCTTTTGTCGTCGGAACGGATGATCGCTGGGTAGAAATCGACAATGGCACTCAAACCAGCAAGGCTTCCTTCCATGCCTCAATCTAAAAGCTTTGGAATCATTCATGTAGTACGGACAAGCCAACCTCCCATGTGTGCTCCAACCAGATAGCATACCATATGCAGGGAAGTCACTGATTGTCCATAGAACAACGACCTTCATGTTGAAATTTTGTTTTTTGTGGGCATCATACGTGGTAGCACCGTCATCTCACAGTACTATTAGTTCATCGATCAATGACCTTAAATATACATCAAGATTTTGGCCAGGTGAGGTCGGACCAGGGATCAACAGAGACAAGAAAAGATTTGGACGTTTCATACACAAGCTTGGTGGAAGGTTGTATGGAGTTACAAATACTGGCCAGCATGAGTATGAAGTTGATCTACCCCCAAATAGATTAAATCCATCTGTACATAGACCGAGTCTAACATTTCGTACTTCCATTGCGAAGTTCTGATGAGTACGATCAAAGTGCTTCCAAGCTTCAGCGTCAACAGGATGCGTGATCTTGTTTTCATCGTGTCGAACTTTATTTGCATGCCATCTCATGTGTTTAGCTGTCCTTGAAGACATATACAATCGCTGCGATCTAGGAGTGATAGGAAAGTAGCGGAGCGACTTGTATGAAACTTCCTTTGATCTCGTGCTACCATTGCCTCTTGTCTTTGGCTTGAACCGAGGATGCCCACATGACGGGCATGATATGTTGTTTTCCTGATCCTTGAAATACAATATTCAGTGATTTGGACAAGCATCAATCTATTTGTAACCCATACCTAGAGCATTGACCATAACTTTCGCACGATAGAAATTTTGTAGCAATTTCTCATCTTTGAGCAACATACTCTTCACAATCATGCACAAACGATCAAAACATGATTGACTCAAATTATACTCGGACTTCAAATTCATTAGTTGAAGAACTGCAGACAAGATAGTGTGACTCTCACAACCGTTCCAAAGTGGCTCATCAGCATCTCTAAGTAAATCATAAAATCTACTAGCTGCATCGTTTGGTGATTCTTCATCTACGGCAATTCTTACATCACTAGAACTCATAGCAGAACCCAGTTCTGTTCCTGCGACATCAAATATCAAATCCGTATATGGATTATCGTGCACCACATTCACCCGTGCATCAAAATCGTTTCTAAATTCTTGTCCATGAAACGTTCAGTTCTGATAATCACTCACAAAACCCTTCCTGTATAGGTGATGTCTAATGCTATGAGGTTCTACAAATCGATTATTCTTACAAATCTTGCAGGGACACCTAATCTGACCTGTAGGATCCACTGTACTGACACTTGCCGTTGCAAATTCAATAAATCTGTCAACACCATCCATATATTCATGCGATAACTCATTGTCCACTATCCTACGGTACATCCATTCACGGTTTGCAGTCATTCTGTCGTATGATGTTACGAATAGTATCCTAATGAATTAAAAGAAAACAATCAGAATGCTACGATGAAGAAAATATCAAATTTATCATGCAATATACTATGTCAAACAATAACAAGAATTTTGATGCATGCATTGATAACTTAATATTTTAATGTGCAAACTATTAATGACACGATACAATCATTTGAAGCATGCTTTTATTATAAAATTTCACATGGAAGTCAAAATCAAATTGAAAGTAACTACATGCAAGCATAGATACAATTACATCAAACATTGCAATACATCGTAATCATTCATATCAAACAAATGGCAAACATGTACCTGCAGCAAACACACTTCAATATCTCACTAACTACTACCATGCTTAGCATGGACTCTGTACTCCAAAAATAAGAACACTTCCATATTCATACATTAAAATCATGCTCAGCATGATCTCCGAACTCCAACAAAGCAACCCTAAATATCAACAACTAAGTGAGTGTGTGAACAATAAAGTGTTACATCTAATAAATTAAATAACATGTGATACGCTTGCATCACTTACTCACCACGGGTATTTACCCGATTTGCATTGTTTTTGTCACTTACTTACCATAAGTGGCTGAGCACGAGCTGGTTCCGTTGAAAAATCTGCACAAAAAAATGCAGTTTTAAAAAAAAGTCGCCATAAAAAAGAAAGCTGTTCCGGCAAGGGGTCGACTCCCCTGCTGTTCTGGTAGAGGGTCGACCTCCTTACGGAACATAGGGGGTTAACTGACCCCCAGCCTCTCTGCCAGTGAGTCGACCCCCTGCCGGGGTCGACCTGCCGGAAAGGCAGGGGGTCGCACCCCTGCCGGGGTCGACCTGCCGGAAAGGAGGGGGGTCGACCCACTGCCGGAAACGCAAGGGGTTAACCCCCTGCCTGTTCCGGCATGGGGTTAACCCCTTGCCGGAAAGACAGGGGGTCGACCCCCCATGCCGGAAACGCAGGGGGTCGACCCCCCAAACCGGAAACGCAGGGGTTAAACCCCTGCATTTCCGACACGACAGAGGGTTAAACCCCCTGCCTTTACGACAGGGGGTTTAACCCCTGCTAGAAACGCAGGGGTTAAACCCCCTGCCGTAAAGGCAGGGGGTCAGGGGGGGTCGACCCTCTGCCTTTACGACAGGGGGTTTAACCCCTGCTGGAAACGCAGGGGTTAAACCCCCTGCCGGAAATGACGAACGGCGGGCGAACCTGTCTCCAAGCCGGGGAATGCGTCGGTCGGCGGGGCGACGGCTCGGGCGGAACGCGGGGCTGCGGGGCGGCGGGCGGCGGAGGAAAGCGTCGGGCTGCGTAGGGAGGGCGGGAGAGAGGAAACAGGAAAAGAGGAAACAGGAAAAGAGGAAACAGGAAAAGAGGGAAAAGGGTTCTGATCAGATTTACGCAAAAATTAGCGACGGATTGGGCGACGGAATAATTCTGTCGCTAAGCCGGCGTAAATATATACAACTCCTTAGCGACGGAATATGTCCGTCGCTAACGACGTCGCTACGTAGTGACGGAAAAATGTCGTCGCCCAATCCGTCGCTAACCGCAGCGTGTTGTTGCGACAAAAATGGTCCGTCGCTAAGCCGTCGCAACGTAGCGACGGCTTAGCATCGAAATATTTTCCATCGCTACATCTGTGAATATCACGAAACTTCGCGACGGATTAGTGACGCTCGCTAAGCTGTCGCTAATTGGCGACGGAAAAATGTTGTCGCTACTATCCGTCGCTAATTGACATTTTTCTTGTGGTGGTTCCAAGAATATGGCCGGCATAGGAATCAGAATCTTGCTGATCACACCAGAGAAAGAGATGATCCCCTTTTCTCTGAAACTGTATTTTCAATGTACTCATAATATGGACGAGTATGAAGCTTTAATACAAGGTATGAGAATTTTGCAAGACTTCAATGTTAAGAGAGTACACACTTTCGATGATTCATTGCTCGTCGTCAGCCAAGTCAAAGCTGAATGGCAGGTAAAAGACCAGAAGTTGCTTCCTTATCAAAAGATCGTTCTAGCCCTCATCAACAATTTTGATTAATTTCAGCTTTTCCATATCAAAAGAGAGTTTAATCAAATAGCTGATGGTTTGGCCAGCCTAGGCTCCATTATGTCTTTCAGAAGTGGAGAATTCTATCGTTCTTTTGAAATTGACAGACTTGATCAACCTGCCTTCATTCCAGTAATGCAAGTTAATCAGGCAGAACAGAAAAAGAAGCCTTGGTACCAAGATATTAAAAATTTCATTGAAACTGGTGAGCTTCCACTAGAATTATCAAAGAGGGAGCAAAAAGCGATTCAGCATATGTCTGCCCGTTATTTTATTCTTGCCAATGTTCTTTATCGGCGTGGGTTCAGTTCTGAGTATTCTAGGTGCTTAGATGAAGAAGAAGCCAAAGAAGTCGTGCGAGAAGCGCATGAAGGCATTTGTGATGGTCATGTCGGCTACCAAACCCTTGTTAAGCAGATCACTCGAGCAGGATATTATTAGAAAACCATGCAACAAGATTGCTATCGCTTTGTAAAGAAGTGTGTTCCATGTCAGGTACACGCACCTTCCATTCATGCGCCAGCTACGTACTTGCAATCAGTCGTGTCTCCATAGCCATTCTCTATGTGGGCCTTCGATGTCGTGGGACCCATCACTCCTTCTGCTTCTAATGGTCATAAATATTTCCTTGCCGCAATAGAGTATTTCACCAAGTGGGTTGAAGCCATCACTCTGCGTACGATGGAAGGTTGACATGTAGTCTCGTTCATTCATAAGAACATTCTTTGTCGTTTCAGTATACCACACGATATTGTGTCAGATAATGGTACTCATTTCAAGAATGAGAGAATGAAGATCTTTTGTTCAAAATTCAAAATTCATCATCATTTTTTAGCTCCTTATTATCCCCAAGGGAACGGCCAAGCAGAAGCGACAAATAAAAGTTTGATCCGCATCTTAGAAAGAACCGTTGAGACGGGTCGTGATTGGCACGAGAAAATCCATGATGCACTCTGGGCATATCTAACCACCATTCGAACCCTGACCAATGCAACTCCCTCAGAACTTGTTTATGGGACCGAGGTGGTGCTACCCCTTCATGTTCAAAAACCCGCTCTTAAATTTGTATCTCTTCTAGAGCTACCACTCGATCAATATCAGCAACAGAGATTGGTACAACTAGACCTACTCGATGAGAAAAGACTTAAAGCAGCAGAGCATGCCCAGTCTTATCGTCAGAAGATAGCAAGGCAATACGCCAAGTCAATCATCGAAAGAAGATTCCAAGTTAATGACCTGATCCTTAGATCAACGACTCATCTCAAGCATCGTCCACATGGCAAATGGTCACCAAACTGGGAAGGACCCTACGTGGTGAAAGAAGCACTACCACGTAAGTCATATCGTCTGATTAATGCAGACGGGGTAGAATTACCCGATCCTATCAATGCTCGACACTTGAAAAAATTCTACACTTAGAAAACTTCTGTATTCTTCAATAAATTTTCTCCAATAAATGACCAATTATGTTTTTATCTGAATACTCTTTTTCTTCCCAGAATATACTGGGGCATTTTGTTATAAACTCGTCTTCCATTCAAAATACCCTGTGTGCAGGCAGGATTAAACAAATCTCTCATTTTGCATACATATGCACCCAATTACATCATTTTGCATTCATTTGCATTTGCAGGCATCCATTTTACATCTGTATCAAATTCCCATTCAGGATAAGGGATAAATCCTGATACCCGTGGCATTTGTCCAAGTCATTGTGAGGGTGAAGATTGAAAATCCCCTATTACAATCAATCAGCAATCTTTTAAAACCCTGTGCTCGTACTGGCAAATCTTTTAAAATCCAGTGTTCGTACTGGTGTCCTTCCAAAATCCGGTGTGCGTGCTGGTACTTTGCTATATCCTGTTTTACTGGTTGAAACTCTTAAATCTGATTTCTTCCTAGTCAATGTTTCCAAAACTGAATTATATTCATCTAGTTTTATTTCCTTCAAATGTCTTTGAATTGGTCTAGAAGATCCATGTTCCGACTCGAATTTTCTTCTAAATCCAATTTAGAATTAGTCTAGAAGATCCGAGTTTTGACTCAAATTTTCTTCCAAATCCAATTCAGAATTGGTCTAGAAAATCCGAGTTCCGACTCAAATTTTCTTCCAAATCTAGTTCATCTAATTCTCTTTCCTTCTAATGTCTTGAATTGGTCTAGAAGATCCGAGTTCCGACTCGAATTTTCTTCCAAATCCAATTCAAAATTGGTCTAGAAAATTCGAGTTCTGACTCGAATTTTCTTCCAAATCCAATTCATCTAATTCTCTTTCCTTCAAATGTCTTGAATTGGTCTAGAAGATCCGAGTTCCGACTCGAATTTTCTTCCAAATCCAATTCAAAATTGGTCTAGAAAATCCGAGTTTCGACTCGAATTTTCTTCCAAATCCAATTCATCTAATTCTCTTTCCTTCAAATGTCTTGAATTCGTCTAGAAGATCCGAGTTCCGACTCGAATTTTCTTCCAAATCCAATTCAAAATTGGTCTAGAAAATCCGAGTTCCGACTCAAATTTTCTTCCAAATCCAATTCATCTAATTTTCTTCTCCTCAAATGTCTTGAATTGGTCTAGAAGATCCGAGTTCCGACTCGAATTTTCTTCCAAATCCAATTCAGAATTGGTTTAGAAAATCTGAGTTTCGACTCGAATTTCCTTCCAAATCCAATTCGTTTAGCTTTCCTTTGAAAGTTTGAACTTCTACTCAAACTTTCCTGCAAATTTAGCAATTGGTTTAGAAGATCCGAGTTCCGAATCAAATTCTCCTTCAAAATCCAATTCATCTAGTCTTTCCTTGAAGATTTGAATTCCGATTCAAAGCTTCTGACCGAACCCAGTTTTCCGCCGGTTCGGTTAAATCCAACTTTCAAATTGGTCCTTTTATGAAATCCAACATCATCTTGGTTGCTTTACCAAATCTTGTATTTGTATTGATAACCTTTTAAAATCCAGTGCTCGTACGGGTAATCTTTCAAAATCTTGTGCTCATACTGGCAGTCTTTTAAAATTCAGTGTACGTACTGATAATCTTTCAAAATCCAGTACTCGTACTGGTAAACTTTTAAAATCCAGTGCTCGTACTAGTACTTTGTCAAAGTTCGGTCTTCATACTGGTCGCAACATAAATCTCACATTGAGATTCAGACTCAATCTTCAGATTCACGAACCAAACAATCTTTATCAGACCTTTGGGTCACTCCATTCTGTTAATCTAACCTTTGGGTCACCAATTTTGTCAGACCTTCGGTCATCCATTTTACCAAGCAAACCTTTGGGCTATCAAATCCTATCAATGTCAATCATATTTGTCTGACCTTTGAGTCGTATCCTGCAATCATAGTCTTTTGAGATTCGACCTTTATGTCGAATTCGTCTGCCAATTAGTTCAAAATCAATCATCAATCATTTTCTCATGCGAGGGACCCTTTTTCCAGGGAGAGTTCGAGGGAGCTCATTCTTTTTGCATGTCTTTATTATTCGTTCGTTGAACCCCTTTTTCTAGGGAGAGCTTGAAGGGACTCATGCTTCACGAACAGTTTGCAAAACAATCTTTATTGTCATACAAGGAACCCTTTTTCAAGGGAGAGTTTCGACGGAAGCTCGTCCTCCTTGTAATCCTAAATGTCTTTTGTTAGGCCACCCTCGTCATCGAGGACCCTTTTTCTAGGGAGAGTGTGATAGACTCGCTCCTCTATGATATCCTTCCAACCTTTGTTAGCGGCCCCCTTTACATAAGAGAATCCTAGAAGTAGGGAGTTTTGACGAAAACTTTATTTCTCTTCAAAAGTTCATTTTGCAAACACCTCCTCTTTAGAGAAGAGAGAAGTACCTTTTGTTACCCATTCAGGTAAGGGTCAAGCCTGAGTCTCTCTTTTGGGGAAAGGAGAGGAGAATCTAGCCACAGATGCATCATTTAGACCTCAAGCAATTTCTTTCATCAAGGATTTCAAGAATATTTTGCCAATTTGTCATGAAAAATAGTTGTTGATCTCAAAAATCTTTTATTGCATAAAAAGAATTACCTCAGATTACCTTCAATATTACTTCCAAAAAGAGTGATGCTTTTGCGAAAAAAGATTCAAAATCCAAATTCTTTCTATTTGCCAACCAAAGGGATGAAGAATAAATCCTCGATATGGCCAACAAAAAAAATTCAATGTTGTTGCAAAGTCATAAGTGATTAATATTGATCGAAGCTATGACACATTTTTAAACATCATTCATGCAAAGATAAGGCAGTGGAAATATCCTGAGCGATAAAAAAGAGAGTTTATTCAATCCATATCTCCCCCAATCACCTAAGCTGCAATTAAATATCTGCAAAAGGGATCTCTCAATTGTCGTCAAGATGAAGACGAATTATGCGAGTTAGACCCCTGGGGCCAAAGAAGATTTGGATCATCTCCAAGATGAAGAAGTTTGTGACGGATCCTTCCAGGGAAAGTTTAGAGCACCGTCAAGATGAAGGCGACTGCGATGAGTCTCCCAAAAAACCCTAAAAGATATTTAATTTCAGCTATCATCAAGAGACCACCAGCCAATGAGTCAATATCGTCAATATAATCTCTGAGGCAAAGAAAGATCCGAACATTTCCAAGATGAAGGAGTTTGTGACGTACCCTTCTAAAAAGAGAGAAAAAGCTAGGACATCTCCAAAATGAAGGATGATGTAATGAATTCCCCAAAAACCCAAAAAGCTCCAATTCTGTCGAAAAAAAAGAAGGAGAGTACATGCAGAAAGACCATTCTGAGAAAAGAATCCCAGGATATCAAACTGTTGAATCTGCCAAGAATCTTCTTTAATTTTGTAAAATTCTTTTATCAATATCCTTTCACCAATTGCTTTCACAATGAGAATCCTTTTTTTTTGTTCATATCAATGAAATTGCTAGCCGCCTTAAAAGAAAGTCAATTACAAGCAATTTGAATTCGAATCTTAATTCTACGAAGTTAAGTCCCGTTGGAGGTAATACTTTAGGTAGAAAAGAGGAAATATTTTTCATATACTTACATTTCAATCATTTTTCAATCAACTACACTTTTTATCTTATTGGCAATCTTTTCAAGTTATCCTGACATGAAGTGAGAACTTGATGTTTATTCTGATGTATCTAGGCGTTGTTGTTATCTCTTTTAGGATCGGATGATGGAAGTTGTCCAAGATCCTTTCCTTCTTGTTTTGATCTGAGCACCTAGGCTCTCAGATTCACACACTTCCCTGTGCTCCCCACTGTCCCACCATAGACAGTTCCCGTTCAGGTTAAGGGTTAAACCTGAAATTTTCTGCGAAAGGTCATATGTCTTAAAAGCCATTCAGTCTCAGCGATGAGACACCCAAGATCAATCCCTTTTCAAGCTTTAGGGAACCCCCTTTCTTCCTTTTGCAAACCACTCTCAGATTTATTGTGCAAAATTCGAAGGTCCCATCATGGTTTCTTCATTTGAGGATTTCGTTTGTTGTCCCCTTTCAGGTTATAGGTTAAGCCTGAGCCTCATTTTTTCACGAGGTATTGTCCCCTTTCAGGTTAAGGGTTAAGCCTGAGCCTCATTTTTCCATGAGGTATTGTCCTCTTTTAGGTTAAGGGTTAAGCCTGAACCTCATTTTTCCACGAGGTATCATCCACTTTTAGGTTTAGGGTTAAGCCTGAACCTCATTTTTCCATGAGGTATCGTCCCCTTTCAGGTTAAAGGTTAATCCTGAACCTCATTTTTCCACGAGGTATCGTCCCCTTTCAGGTTAAGGGTTAAGCCCGAGCCTCGTTTTTCCACGAGGTATCATCCCCTTTCAGGTTAAGGGTTAATCCTGAATCTCGTTCTTCCACGAGGTATCTCCCGCCCCATCCAGGTTAAAGGCTAAGCCTGAGCCTCGTTTCGATAAGGTGAATCTTCTTTTTTATTCTTCATTCCACATTTGTTATCACCGTCGTAGCCAATTCTTTCATACCCGGTCAGATTCTCCTAACTAAGGCATTTTTTTTATATATAGTCCAAATTCGGTGTGTTTTTCTTTTCCACTAAGCTCGGCCCTACACCGGCTTAGTAGCAAAGAGGGGCATCTATAAACACCCCAAATTTTCACCCTCATCTAGTGTTTATATTTCATATATCATCGTAATATCATTGCATGCATTTTACATGTCATTTTATTGCATTGCATAGCATTGCATGTCATTACATCCCATTTTCGAGATCCAGCACTCCTATTTTCAAAATATTTAACCCAGATTTGTGATCTTCATATTAGCCACATTCAGCCTACACTCTTAGGCTAACTTCAAAATGCACTGCATTTCTCAAAAATACAAAAGGATTTTCTCAATTCCTCAAAATCAAGTCTTTCAAATCCATATTCATTCATTTCATTCATTTGCAAATTCCAATTTTTAAGTCTTATTCAAAAATCGATTTTCTCAAAATTTTTAAGTCTTATTCAAAAATCGATTTTCTCAAAACATTGATTTTCTAATGATATTTCAAGCATTTCCCAAGTTCAAAATCCTGATTTTTCAAGTTATATTTCAAAGTTTGAATTAAGAGAAAACAAGTTTTTCCAAAGTTATTCCAAATTTCTTAGAATCGATTTTCACAAAACCCTTATATTTCTTCAGAAATCGATTTTCATTTTCTCAGAAACATTCTCTCAATCATGATTCACGATTTTCAAAGGACTTCTTTTCCAAGAATTTTCCAAGTATTTCAAATCTCAAATCAAACATCATGTTTTCAATCTACATTTTCAGAAAATTCATAACACATGCCTGATTCTTTGTGCATTTAGGAAATAGAACATGATTTAGACAAGTTGAGTAAAGCTAAGCACACAATTGATCTTTTGTTCAATTACCCCTTGTAAAGGCACCAGGAACGGTTGAACCTCGTACCGACAGGCGAGTCCCATTCTTCGAAATTATCTTGCATTTTAAAACGAAGGCGAGTTATTTTCAAAAACTTTTTCAAAGGTCAGTTTGACTTGCAAAAGTAAAATTTTGCGATGATAACAATATTTTTTTAGAAATAGATCAACAATGAGTGTAACTTCTTCATTTTCATTAAAATTATTAAGCAAATTTTTGCCTTTTGAATATGTCTCTCTTCCTTTCTTTCCAAGCCCCATCCGCAAAGATGCGGTTTTCTAGTTGTCTTGTAAAAATGGCCAATGCACACCTTGGGTATAAAACTTGCAATATATATATATATATATATATATATATATATATATATATATAAGTGTGTGTGTGTGTGTTTCATAAAAATCAAAACAGCTATTTATTAAATATAAGGCATTCTGTGATTTCATATATATATATATATATATATATATATATAACCAATATGTTGTTTTTCTAATACATGAAATAGACAAACACATTCAATAAGAGCTCTCCTTGTTCCTTATTGCTCCCAGTATGCATACACATATATTGAGGAGGTTGTATGTCCTCAATCAAGGGGAGGCCTTCTTCATTTTCCATGTCTTTGCTTGCAAATTCTTTGCACACCCACTTCATTATTTTCCAATCAAGCAACAGTTTGACCCAAAATCTGCAATAAAATGAAATCCACCAACTTTTCTCAAGCTGCAATATGAATCCATAAATTTGACATCTGATTCATCTTGAGTATTAAAGTAATATAAGGAGAAGAACAATATATCACTATCTATTCCATATGAAGTGTTGTATACTTGGCTTTATCTTACTGTTGCTTATCCCTGGCATATTAATTATGAGAATAAACTTGATCTAACATTGTACTATATATCAAAAAGCCTAGGCACTTTTGAAAGCAAGCTTCGCCTCATAGCACAAAAGCTATGAGTCATCAAGGAGAGAGAGAGTTCATCCAAGGCCTTTTTGGTGTCGTCCCTCACGTAGTGGCCTATCATGCCGCAGTACAGACAACCACCCGTATTGCAGGGATATTGTTTTTCAAGGTAGGTCAAGCGACACTTCTGGCAGCTAATGTTAGTCTGTTGGTTAGGCTGGACTGCACCTTGTCTCTGTAGTAGTTTCACGACCGATGAATCAGAGTTCTTTTTTTGAAACTCTCTCTTTCATAAAGGTAGTCATGATTCCTGCCCACTTGGGAATTTTCTCTTGTTCCCATTGCTTGCTGCTAGCCTCTTTCCTGCGAAACCCTTGGATCACTCCCAGCCTATATTAATCCTTGAAGTTACTATCACGACAAATTGAAACTTATGGGGCATGCTTGTTATCATGCGAGACCGCAAACCTTCCTGTAATTTATTGATGTATTTGTTTGTCCTCTCCTGATCAGTCTCAAATAACTTGGTGTAGTGTCGCTCTATGTTCTGAAACTTGGTAGTTTAGTAAATAAGACTCATATCATATTGTTCTAGTATCAAAGAATTGAAAAAATAGAAAGAGAGGGGTTCAACCAAGAACCCTACAACATGCAGAGTGGACAACATCAAACACTCTGCTTGGAAAAGGTAGCCTCTGGGGTGCCCATAACAACTGATAATGCTAGGATTCCCCTCCCATGATTAAACTGCACTTGAGCTTCGTGTTTATGGATCCTTGGAACCAATAATGGCTAGATCGAAGTTCAGGCGACTAAGATAGGTAGGTTATGTGAGTAAAACAAGTACAATTTTAGCTATATAAGTAGGCAATCAATACTGATAACCAAATCAATCCAAATTGAATGGACACTAGTTGTATCATGAAGAAGACTAGGTTGTAACCTGCTTGAGGCCTATCCAGTTGAAGTGCCAGATCACATTTTTTTTAGGTCAGACAAAGCACACATATTTGAAAGATAAATAACCTCAGCAACACTTCTACATAATCATAACAAGAAACAAAAAAATTTGCACAATTGAAATATATATAGTAAACCAGATCCTCAAAACACATAAATTGCCCGACATAATCGGATGATTATCTACAGCTGATCATGCATTGATCAGCAACTATGCTTCTATTTTAACGTAAAAAGGACTTTTAGCGGTGGTCATGACTGCCGCTAAAAGTCAATTTTCCTCCAAGAGCATTAGCGATGGCCGTGACCACTGCTAATGCTCTTTTTTTGCACAAAATCGATGCGCAACGACATCCAATCATCGTTCGATGATCTACCCAGTTGACATTAGGGGTTTTCGTATATATATATATATATATATATATATATATATATATATATATATATATATATATATATATGCTGGGAGTGACAGTTTGAATGTTGTTTTGGTAATCTCGAGAATAGGTTGGCATCACTTCGGCACATGTAATTCATCAATGGTAAGGCACAACAAATGCACTCGGCTATTATATAACCATTACATGTAAATGTCTTATTAAAAGAGATGAATCCTTTTTTGTGACATATGGCCATTGTAGTTAAGTCAGTCATGTTTGTGCTTTTCTTTTTTCATCAAATCTTTAGACCTAACATATGACATGTATTAAGATGTCTTAATAAAGAATTATCTTGGATTTAGTTCTTGTATGAATCATCGGTGAGAACTCTGTAGTTCTTTTGTGCATGATTTTGAACATAAATTTGGCATTGATAGAGACTCGAACTCTATGCTTCCTTCAAATGCACCTCATTTAGTCTTGCTCGGATGCAAATCATAAGTGTGTTCAACTGTTGAGAGAGAGAGAGAGAGAGAGAGAGAGAGAGAGAGAGAGAGAGAGAGAGAGAGAGAGAGAGAGAGATGTTATTAAATGCCAAAAGGAAAATACTGGGATTAGTACAAATACATGTGCTTGCTTGCTGAAACTCCAATTGAATGAACAACTTCCACTCTTTATTTTTGTTTTTTAAAGAAGGATAAAATTCACTTGATCTGTAAAATCAGTACAAGAGGTCTGCAGGAATGATGATGAGGTATCGCCCTGCTACAAAACTAGCGAATAAAAATACTTCCACTCTTTCAGAAAAATAAAAGTCCCATTCATGGAGCTTCCAAGGAAACAGAAGAGGGTTATAGAAAGCGCGGTTCACAGTTTACCACATTCTGCAGGTGTGAAAGTGATGAGGTTGTTGCCAAGGTCGTAAAGGACGTGGAAGTTGGCCAGCATGACGCCTCCAATTATTGAAACTATGGGCACTGTTGATGGCATCAACACTGAGAAAGTCAAGCCTGTATCTGGATCGCGAACGAAATATTGGCTTCTGGAAACATCGAGATCACCACCCTCAAAATGAAAGGTAACATTAGGGATGGACGCTGATTCTGACAATGATTGGTAGCAGAGATCAAGCCCCGCCTTTGAGGAATCAGCAACCGGTAAACCGATAGCCTTCACGAGTGCATCCCTCACTCGCCTATCACAAGTGAAACACCATATTAAGTATGCATCAATTGCAAGTTTTGTTCAATTAACATGGGTTTAGGTACCCCAATACCCCAAATTAGAGCAAGAAATTAAAGTGAGACGGTTTCTTACATGTAAGCGGGTGGTACTATATTGGTAAGCGCTGAGCCTGAGTCGATGATGGTACCACGTACTACTACTCCATAAGACTCGCCCCAGAAATAACCACTGGGTATTAGGAGACGCTTCCCTCCGACACTGATATCCTCCAAGTTCACTAAATAAGAATCCTTGAAGAGCGGGTTAACTACCAGCGGCGTCGTTGTCGAGGCGTCTGAGCTGATCAAGGCAGCACTGTGGCCCAACACGAGTCGACTCGATTTGTAAACAGAGTCATTAAACAAAGTGAAGCAATAGGAGAATCGGTTATCGATTAACGACCCTAGTTGAGAGACGAGTGACATCGGGCTCCGATCTAGCCCAACTATGCCAGCACCCTCATCGAAACCTTGGTTGTGATTGCCGCAGCCGAACCCAATATTCTTAAACGATACGATTCGATTCCCCGAGCCCAAGGTGAACGTCTCTAAGGCAAGGTATCCTTGGGAAGTAGCTGGAGTCTCATAATCAAGCCTGTAGTTGCATCCACCAGTAGAATTATCCAATGTAGTTACACGCGAAGTTAGGGAGGCACAAAGAGGATTGGAGTGTAGCATCCTCAAAAAGGAGGAGGAATTTGACGGGCTAAATATTGGTTCTCTGTTGGAGCAATTGATGCATGGATCGCATTGTGTCCATACAAGAGGACTACCAGTATCAACCATGGCGGAGAAGGAGCGTGGGGGTGTTCCAATCGCTAGATTCATTAAGTACTCACCGACTCCGGCCTCAACCGAAACTTCGACATCATCATCACCTTGTGCCTGATGTTTACCATGCCGGATTTTCTGATGCAGCTTCCGAAGCCGATGTTTCTCTCGGCTAGCTGCTCTGTGTAATCGCTCCAAGTGGGTAAAACTGCGGTGTGCATCGACATGAATCAACTCTACATGAATGTCCAGGTATACCCAAATAAGCGACGACTTTTTTTTTACCCAAATAAGATCACGATTTCTCACCATTCAATGAAAATATGTTTATGTTTTCCCAGAAAATGTAAGAAAATCATGAAAGAATCGACTGAAATTGCTTGTCAAGGTTTTCTTCATAAACCACTGATTGAGCATGAAATCAATCATTATTTCCTAAATAATTCGATTTTGGTTTGTGTTCTTTGAAAAATATCTTCCCTACGAATCAGCATTCAGATTCTTTTAATTTCTCTATATGGTTTAATTCGTTTCTTTGTTTATCTTGTTGTGTTCTTTTGGCAAGTGATTAGTGGGCTGAAAGGGGTGAGCTCTCTCCTTCACTCGATTTCTCAAAGAGGGTTTCAAGATTTCAAAAAACCACTCCCTATGTTTTTGGGCGGGTTTTGGATTTCGAATCCAGCAGGGTGGATCCACAATAGCCAAACTAACAAAAATAAATAAAAAAAGTACTACCCTAATCCCGCATACACCCTCCGATGGCCCAAATGGATCCTAACGGGCCATCGAAACCTAAACAAGAAAAAATACAAGGATTTAAAAAATCTCACTATGCTAAAAATTCGATCTCAAGCAAAATGTGTTTGAAGACACGCTAAAAATAAAACTCCGGACTTCTCAATCTTGGTGGGAGCTTGGCCTTAGCATTCGGGTTCGATGGTTCATGTTTTTTTATTCAAGCTCACTCAGACGCGCTGCATCAGGGATAAAAAAGGCTTCACCCTCATAGCCTGCACCCTGCCAAGTGGATTACTATAGTGCCGACAAAAACATTCATCAATAAATATTTTGTATTTAACTAATTTCATAAACTTAAAGGGAACAAAATAATATATATCCTTGGATGACAAAATGAATTCATCATGTCCGAAATTTACCTGATCACTCCACCTTGTGAAACCTTCTCGAAAATTGAAACTTACATGTTCTCAAATTTCTAAAAAAATTGGAATTCGCAATAGGCTTTCTTTTCATAGTATTTCATCAAAAAGATAATATCTAGCAATTTTACCTTGTGCTAATGCAATCAAATCCCTAGAAAAAAATGAATCATCAACGGGTTATTATCAATGATTCATCCATAATTTTTCTAGGATTGCTTTACTGATGACAAAACTCTTACATAAGAAAATCAAGTTTGAGCGGACACTACAAGAAAATAGGGGATTAGCGACGGATATTAGCGACGAAAAAATTCCATCGCTAATTTGCGAGGGATTAACAAGAGAAACAAATCCGTCGCTAAGAACCATAATATTTACAAAAATATCAACGGAATCGCTTCCATCGCAAATTAGTGACAACTTAGCGATGAAATGTTTGGTCGTAATAACCGCGTATTTTAGCGGCGGATTTGGCGAGGAAAAGTGTGTTGTCGCTATCTCGCGACGGATTTAGCGACAGAATAGTTTTGTTTCTACGTAGTTATATTAATTTACGACGGCTTTACGACAGATTTAGGCAGTCGTGAAATCTGTCGCTAAATGTCGCGTAAATCCCTAATCAGAGCCCTCTTTCTCTTTTTTGTTCCGCTATTCCCGCCGGCCACCCTCTCCCTCCTGCCGCCCCATATCTCGCTCGTCGATGTCTCCTCGACCCCCACTGCCCGCCGCCCGTCGCTCTTCGGCCTGCCGCCGTACCCGTTGCCCCCGGTTCGCCGCCCCCTGACCGACGTCTCCTAGATTTTTCTGATAAAAGACACATTTTTTTCTGATAAAAGGCGCGGCCGGCCTCGTTATTATTTTTCGGCAGGGGGGCAAACCCGCTACCGCGTGTTGTGTTTTCCAACAGAGGGCCTGAACCCCTGCCGCGTGTTGTGTTTTCCGACAAAGGGGCGACCCCCCTGTGGCATTTTCTGTTTCCCGGCAGGGGGTCGCCCCCCTTGCCTCGTTAGTATTTTCCGGCAGGGGGCCGACCCCCTCCCGCGTGTTGTGTTTTTCGGCAGGGGGGCGACCCCCTGCCCCTTATTTTTTCGGCTAGGGGGCGACCCCCTGCCTCTTTTTGTTTTTCGAGCATGGGGTCGCCCTTGCCTCATTTTTTTATTTGTGCAGGGGGTCGCCCCCATGCCTCTTTTTTTTTTCGGCAGTGGGGCGCCCCCTGCCTCATTTGTTTTCTCCGCCAGGAGGTCGACCCCTGCCTCATTTTTTTATTCGGGCAGGGGGTCGCCCCCGTGATCCTCTGGTAGGGGGGAGGGGTGTGACCCTGCCTCTTTTTTTTTTTGCGGCAGGTGGTCGCCCCTCCGACCTCTGTTTTTTTTTTTGGCAGAGGGCGACGGGTCGAGGTTCAGGAACCCAGCGCTCGTCGGGCGCCTAAACCACCTCATTACCCTGTGCCTGCCGCTTCGAGAGACGATCACTGCCTCTGGAGTGTCTTCATTTTAACACTGTGTGATTTCATTTTAACACAGTATCTCTTACAGATTTGTCAACGTATCTAGCTTGTGCTCTTCCACCCATGGTAAGTAATAGACAAAAACAATGCAAATCGGGTAAATACCCATGGTGAGTAAGTGATGCAAGCGCTTCACATGTTATTTAATTTATTGAATGCAACACTTTACTGTTCACACACTCACTTAGTTGTTGATATCTAGGACTGCTTTCTTGGAGTTTGGACATTATGGTGAGCATGATTTTAATGTACGAGAATAGAAGTGTTCTTATTTTTGGAGTACGGATTGCATGCTAGGCATGACAGTAGTTAGCGAGATATTGAAATATGTTTGTTGGAGGAACATGTTTGACATTTTTTTATATGAATGATTTCCATGTATTGCAATATTAGATGTGATTATATACATGCTTGCATGTAGTTAATTTCAATTTAATTATGACTTCCATGTGAAATTGTATAATGATAGTATGCTTCAAATTAATGCATCATGTTATAAATAGTTTTGCATATAAAAATATTAAGTTATCAATGCATGCATCATAATTCTTGTGATTGTATGACATCATATATTGCATGATAAATTTGATATTTTCTTCATCATAGCATTTTGATGGTTTTCTTTTAACTGGTTTGGATACATTTTGTAACATCATTCAACAAAATGACTACAAACCGTTTATGGATGTACCGTAGGGTAGTTGACAATGAGTTATCGCATGAATATATAGATGGTATTGAAGTTTTATTGAATTTGCAACTGCAAGTGTCAGTACAGTGGATCCCACAGGTCGGATTAGGTGTCCCTACAAGATTTGTAAGAATAATCGATTTGTAGAACCTCATGGCGTTAGACAACACCTATACAGGAAGGGTTTTGTGAGTGATTATCAGAATTGAACGTTTCATGGAGAAGAATTTAGAAGCAATTTTGATGCACGGGTGAATATAGTGCACGATAATCCATATATGAATTTGATATTTGATGTCACAGGAACAGAACTCGGTTCTGCTATGGGTCCTAGTGATGTAAGAATTGCAGTAGATGAAAAATCACCAAATGATGCAGCTAGTAGATTTTATGATTTACTTAGAGATGTTGATGAACCACTTTGGAACGGTTGCAGGAGTCACACTATTTTTTCTGCAGTTTTTCAACTAATGAATTTGAAGTCCGAGTATAATTTGAGTCAATCATGTTTTGACCATTTGTGCATGATTGTGAAGAGTATGTTGCCCAAAGATGAGAAATTGCTACAAAATTTCTATCGTGCGAAAGTTATGGTCAACGCTCTAGGTATGAGGTATAAAAAGATAGATGCTTGTCCAAATAACTGTATGTTGTATTTCAAGGATCAGGAAAACAACATATCATACCCGTCATGTGGGCATCCTCCGTTCAAGCCAAAAACAAGAGGAAATGGTAGCACGAGATCAAAAGAAGTTGCATACAAGTCGCTACGCTACTTTCCTATCATTCTTAGATTGCAACGATTCTATATGTCTTTAAGGACAGCTAAACACATTATATGGCATGCAAATAAAGTTCGACATGATGAAGACAAGATCACGCATCCTGTTGACACCGAAGCTTAGAAACACTTTAATCGTACTCATTAGAACTTCGCAATGGAGGTGAGAAATGTTAGACTCGGTCTATGTACAGATGTATTTAATCCATTTGGTGTAGATCAACTCCATACTCACGCTGGCCAGTATTTGTAACTCATACAACCTTCCATCAAGCTTATGTATGAAGCGTCCAAATCTTTTCTTGTCTCTATTGATCCCTTGTCTGACCTCACCTAGCCAAAATCTTGATGTATATTTAAGTTCATTGATTGATGAACTACAAGTATTGTGGGATGACGGTGTTACCACGTATGATGCTGACAAAAAACAAAATTTCAATATGAATACCGTTGTTCTATGGACAATCAGTCACTTCCCTGCATATGGTATGTTATCTGGTTGGAGCACACATGAGAGGTTAGCATGTCCATACTGCATGGAGGACACAAAATCTTTTAGATTGACACATGGAAAGAAGCCTTGCTGGTTTGAGTGTCATCATCGATTTCTACCGAGCGACCATCCGTTACGACGACAAAGGAATGCGTCTCGAGCAGACACAACTCAAATGAAAGGTCTAGCCATAAGATTGTCTGGGATAGAGATTTTAAGAAGATTGCGATACTTTCTAGATGTATTAACATATGCTCGTAGTCCGACGTCCTTCCTTGGATTTGGGAAGGATCACAATTGAACAAAGAAATCTATTTTTTGGGAACTACCATATTGGCCGACCCTATTGATACAACATAATTTGGATGTGATGCATGTGGAGAAAATGTGTTTGATAATCTGTTCAATATAGTAATGAATGATAAAGAAAAAACAAAGGATAATTCGAAGGCCCATATGGATTTAAAAGTAATATGTAAATGACCAGAATTGGAACTCAAAGAGTATATTGGCAAAGTACTGAAACCAAAGGTAAGGTATGTGCTTGTACCTGATCAAATAAAGCAGGTATGTCAATGGTTGAGGCAGTTGAGATTTCCAGATAGATATGTCTCTAACATTGCTCGTGTTGTGAAGATTGACGATGAACACTTATATGGGTTGAAGAGTCAAGATTGTCATATCTTTATGCAACAATTGATACTCCTAGCATTCCATGATATGTTAGACAAACCTATGGGGGGTATTGTCTGAGTTGAGTGGATTTTTTTGAACATTGTGTGCATCGAAAGTTGGTTGTACTTTTTGCAATGGGTATTTTTAAAAGATATTTTCAATAAAAACTTGGGAAAATCGTCAACCAAAGATATAAAAACTGACTTTCCACAAAGTGACGAGTACGGGTCGAATCCACAGGGAACGGGATACTTCTGAATTAATTCTAAAATAACACTTTATTAATATAACAAGATTTACAATCTATGTTAATATTACAAATTAAATGAAATAACACTCTAACTATGAAAATAAACTAAAATAGGAGGCTAAGTCTCCTGCACGTCTCCAGGGGCTAAACTGTCTTTTCACAACATGTGCATTGGCACCTCATATTTGAATTACACCTGTGAACCTGTTCTAACTTATCAATCTACACAATAAAATCACAAAGTCAGTACACAATTAAAAATTAAAATTAACTTGCATCTACAATTAATTCTAAACTGATACAGAAATTAGATTACAATTAAACAACTAAAGAAAACTACAATTACAGTATCTAACTAATCTAACTAAGCAAAGTAACTCTAATTACTCTAACTAACTCTAATTCACTAACTACACTACTAGAAAACACTAAAACTACATGAAATTAAATAATTAACTAAAAGACTATTTTGTCCCTAAAGAAGGCAAAAATGGACTCTCACAACTTTTTGCAATTTACAGTTTTGAGGGAGCAAACGATTTCCGCTAAAGCTGAATGAAAATACATAAAATCACATCCACATAACTCACGCACAAAATGGGTTCTAACTAGAAGAAAGGGATGAGAGAACCAACCTTCAGGGCGATCCGATGACTGAGGGGAAAGGCATAGCGGACTTTGCTTGACTTCGCGCCACGAGAAACCTCGGTGATGTTGTCTAATATCCTTTTGTTGTCTCCTTTGCAGGGATCCGCAAATGGTGTGCTCCAGGGTTCAGGGTCGGCCGACCATGGAGGAGCGGGACCTCCACCATGATGGATACACTCCAACTGCAGCTGCAAAGAAACAAATCAAAAGTAAGTTCCAACAGGAGGAGAAGAAGGACAAGATGTGAAAAGAAAAGAATGAAAGAATAAGATGACGTCTCCATTGAAGATGAGCTTCATGGATAAGGAAGAACATGAATGGGAGGGGCGGCTGGGTGGAAGTGGAGGTGAGTAAGATTTATGCCCCTAGGTTACGAAAATCAAAGCAAAGACAAGGCTGGAATGGGCGTCCCTCTCCCTTATACACGATTTGGCTTGTTTTGGCTATTTTACAAAATCAGTGTTAAAAGATAAATATTTACTGGGCCCCTCATGTAGGAGGGTTTTTTTTAGAAAAGTATTTATGAAAAACTCAAATGGGCTGGAGCTGGGTTGAATCAATGTATTTTGAGCGAAATCCAAGATCCAAATGGGCGTCTGGATCCAGATCTTCTAAATCGGATCCGAGATATGACCCATTACATTGTAAATGCATTAATTTCCTCAAATTAATTCTGATTTCGATGAAATTCGAACCAGAGCTCTATAATATCATTATGCACCTAAGTGTATGTCCTTAACCTATAGATGATGCATTTATATAGTAAAAATGTGTTAATAAAATAGAATATTTATGCATCATCAAAAGTCATAGTATCTGATATAATGAATCTCGAGGACTTTGTCATCACTACTGTTTGTCTGCTAGAAAAGATTTTTCCGCCAGCATTTTTCGATGTTATGGAAAATTTGATCATATATTTGCCATATGAACTAAGGGTTGGTGGTCCTGTGCAATATCGGTGGATGTACCCATTTGAAAGATATATGTTTTCTTATATTTGTGTCATCAGTGACAGATATTTCAAATTTGAAATGTATATTTTTTACAGATGCATGTTTGACCTCAAAAAAAAAGTTCGTAATAAAGCAAGAGTAGAAGACTCTATTTGTGAGGCATACATTTTAGATGAGATTTCAAATTTCTCATCTATGTACTTTGGACATCACATTCCAACACGTTACACATGCCCGCCTTGTAACGATGATGGAGAACAAGTAACTGTAGCTGACAAACTGTTGATATTTCAACTACTTGAGCATGCATTTGGTAGTTGTTGATCAAGACTCTTGACAGATCGAGAGCAAGATGCAGCACGCATCTATATTCTTTTTAATTGCTCAGCGATCGACCCATACATCGAGTAAGTATATGTAGACACAACACAATTCTAAATTCTTTTATGTGCTATACATGCATACATGGTTCGGTAATATAAGTATTTGTGGTTTGCAGACGATTTGATATGGAGTTGCGAAGAGAAGTTTCACATCTCACTGATGCAGAAGTACAAAAAGAACGTGAAACTAAGTTTGTGGAGTGGTTGAAAGAATTGGTAAGGACGCTCACATAAATTGTGTACTTGTAAACAACACTAACTTACTTAGTTGGTCGTGATCACAATCATTGTTTATGTTTGTGTGTAGGTCTGCCATGGTGATGTTAAAGATCAAGGAATATGTGATTTACAAAATGGTCCAACCAAAGTTGTGCAATGTTACAACGGGTATATCGTAAATAGTTATTGATTTCATACAAAAGACTATGGTATAAACAAATTAACAATGAATAGTGGCGTGTGTGTCACGGGTAGCAGCTACGGTGAAAATGAACATGATTATTACGGTGTTATAGAGGAAATAATGGACTTGACTTACTTAGGCATAAATAATAGGGTAACGTTATTCAAGTGTCATTGGTTTGATTCCACTGCAACAAGAGTCGACAAAGCCTTAGGCATTGTGGAAGTGAATCACAAATAAAGGTTTGGAACATATGAACCATTCATATTAGCCTCGCAAGCTCAACAAATTTATTATACTTTATATCCGTGTACAAAAAAGTCAGATAGAAATGAATGGTGGGCAATTTGCAAGGTGAAGTCCAAACTATACCCTGAGTATGATCTGTTACAAGAAAACAAGTTAACTGAAGAGAGTGATTACTATCAATCAGATGATATCTATGACTTCTCTTATGGTCACGATGTTGTGCATGAAATGTATGTCATATCTTCATTGGTCGATGAAACATTCATAGAAGAATGTGATCCAAATGACATACCAAGTGGATGGGTAAACAATGAAGAAGAAGATCATGAAGAAGATCTTGTGGTGACCGTTCACCCCCAAGTACATAGAAGAAACTTGAACTTTAGCATCAACGCGATGTTTTGCGAGTTTATTATTCTATGTATTTTAGATACTCTAGAGGCTTGATGACCCTGTCCATGGTGGGGTGGTAGAACTCATTCCGGGATAACCCCATTAGATCATTTTGGATGCATCCTCTACTGCAGTAGTGAAGTTCAATCCCTAGATCTTAAGGATAACCTGACCTCCAAACCTTCTGAGTGGCAGAAGGTCCCTTGAACTTTTTGGTTCATAATAAATTCATGTCACTTATGGTTGTACTATTACTCTTTACCACAGTGAGCATAAGTCCTAAAGGGGTTCGGCGTCATAACCATAATTATAGGATATTCGAATGCCACTTGGGAAAATTAGTGTGTTATGAATTAAATGACATATGTATCCCAAACCCATTTAGTATTTTTAAGCACAAACCACCCATGTGGTCAAGGGACTATTGCTAAGTTTTATTCATATGCATGCAAGACTCCACTCTCGGCATCTACGACCTTCACGAGCGTTTCACCTCTTTCAGGTGGACAACCAACTCTGACACGTTGGCCCATATGAGTCTTATTGTATAATAGTGTTTTACATGAGCAGATATATACAATGATCACCTTTGATCGACTGCTCGGCATATGTAGCCACGCCCATACTTTGTAAAAAATTTCTCAATATAATATGATTGACATAATGTAATGCCATTATTATTTCTCATAATTTTGATTCCTAAAATAACATCTGCAACACCCAAATATTTCATATAAAACATGAAAGATAAAAATCTTTGTTTGGTTTACGCATTCACTATTAGAACAAAAAAGAAGCATATCATCAACACATAAATAAATAATAATAATATAATTATAATCTACTTTATTATAGACACACTTATCAACATCATATATTTTGAAACCATTATTTATTAGAGAACTATCAAATTTCTAACTCATTATGTATTTTGGAATATGAGTGTTCAATCCGGTTTTTGGTCTAGATCTCATTGTATTACCGTTTCATTGAAAGCTTTAAGAGACACTCTTGGTTGTGACCGTACTGAACATAAAGGACATGCCGACCACGACCTAGGAGTGCCTCAACCACCATGTCGGAGCACTACCACATATCTTGGGTAGGTTTGTGCATCAAACAATACCAAAGTTCTACTCTTCTTGATATATACATATTTGTTTGTGTTTTTGAGATTGTAGTTGAGTCGAACAATTTCAAGACCCCTTTTTATGCAATAAATATGTATTTGCTTATGCTTTTGAGATTATTCTCGTATCGAACGATGCCAAGGCTTCTGCTTTTCGCAATGTGTGTATATATATATATATATTTGCTTATGTATTTAAGATTATCGTCGCCTCGAACGATGTCAAGGCTCCTGCTTTCCGTAATATATATGTATTTTCTTATGCTTTTAAGATTGTCATCGCATCGAATGATGTCATGGATCCTGCTTTTCTCAAATATATACCTATTTTCTTTTTGCAAGTTATTTAGTTCGATTTTACCACCTGAACCTTAAATATACTTTCACTTATGTCATTGCGCTATATCGTGCACATGCTCCTACTTATATTATATATAGTTGTGCATAAGTAAGTATATAAATGAGGGTCAACTCCTATCACCAAATGTGATTCCATATGCCAATCCTTGATCAAGACTTTGATTGACGAAAGAAACCCCTATTGGAAATGTTTCAATGTTTGTGTAAAACCGCTTTTACGTAACCTCCTAAGTCACTTGCGCATGACCTAACTAAGGCCTAGGTTCCAATGAACCATGATACACATAAAGTACACACAACAGTGCACATCTATCCTCGATTTAAGCATAGTATTTCTTCTATCAAAGAGAGGAAGTGCTGCCGAATTTTTTGAAAAGATGTTCATTGAGCTTAAATGAACATAACGCTTTCTCCGTCAAAAATAGGAGGTGATGGTAAATTTTTTGAAAGATGCTCACTGAACTTAAAAAGAGCATATCACATCCTCCATCAAACAGAGGCGGTGCTGCCGAAATATTTGGCAAATTACTTTCCTGAGCAAGTTTGAATGACACAATGATGACCCTGTTGTCGGAACTCAGACTGAATGGCTAGTTCTACCTCCGCTTGTAAGGGCACCATACACATAAGTGTCGATGCACTAGAGTAGTTGTTGTGCCTTGACTAGGTCAGTACTTGTTGCATCTACATATGCCAAGCAGTCAATCAATGGTGATCGTTGTATATACATGCTCATGTGAAATACTATTATACAACAAGACTCGTAAGGGTGATGTGTCAGAGTTGGTTGTCCACTCGAAAGGAGTGAAACGCTCATGAAGCTCGTTGATGCCGAGGGCGGAGTCTTGCATGTATATGAATAAAAATTAACGATAGTCCCTTGACCACATGGGTGGCTCGTGTTTCCAAATACTGAATGGGGTTGGGGTAGATATGTCCTTTAGTGCATAACACATTGATTTTCCTAAGTGGCATTCAAATGTCTTATAATTATGGTTATGTTGCCGAACCCCTTTAAGACTTATGCTCACCGTGGTAGACAGTGATGGTATAACCACGAGTGACATGGATTTATTATCAACCAAAGAGTTCAAGGGACGTCTCGCCATTCAGAAGGTTTGGAGGTCGGCTTATCCTTAAGATCTAAGGATTGAACCCCACTAGTGCAGTAGAGGATGCATCCAAAATTACCTGGTGGGATTATCTCGGTATGATTTCTACCGCCCCACCAAGGATAGGGTCATCAGGCCTCTGGGGTATCTAAAATACATAGAATAATAAACCTCTAGAACATCACGTTGATGTCGAAGTTCAAGCTTCTCCCCTGTACTAGGGGGTGAATGATTAATATCGAAACAATGCATTAGTTCTAGGTTCAACAATGAATAAATGAATGAATGAATGTGTGTTGTTCTGATGATTCACGTATAACCATGTGAAAGGTATTGAGATCAATATAATACTGGACCGATAGGGCAAAGACCTGTTTTGTATCCGCATGACTAAGCTAAGCTCGATGAGCTCTCATTGGGATTCGTGGGATACAGATATACCAAGTCTTGGAGACTTGAGTTTTGATGTTTCAATTGTGGCACTAAGGAGGCTTTTGTGATATACACTAAGTCTTGGATAATTAAGCATCGTTTCGAACTGTGGCCCTAAGTGGCTCCGTGTATTTTTATAATTTATACTTGCTTTGAGTTGAATGTTTTCCTACTATACCAACAATGGTTCTGACACCGTTTTATGGGGGATATATGTACTGAACCTCTGATGCAATATGCGGAGCAAGGCGACATCGAGTTCCAAGGTTTCTTCAGATAATGTTGAACCCTTTCCTTTTCAAACCCAGTTTTAAAGAATAATGTTTTTTCAAGCAGTAATATTTGTAATAAATAACTCATTTTCATAAATAGAATACTTTAATGGTCAATGAGTGCTTGGCCAGATACCCGTAACTTGCCGAGCATTTTCTAAAATTGACAACTCATTATCGTCTATTGTTGTTGCTAAAAACCTTTTCTAAATTCTGCTGTAAAGAAAAAAAAATCCATGAAGTTTTGACCAAGTGTTGTTTTGAAAATCAAGAGCATACAGATACTTTGCAGGCAACACATGATGTATCTAACAGAAAAAATTCATATGAAACAATTTCATAGTCGATATTCTTTTAGAAATAGATCAACAATGAGTGTAACTTCTTCATTTTCATTAAAATTATTAAGCAAATTTTTGCCTTTTGAATATGTCTCTCTTCCTTTCTCTCCAAGCCCCATCCGTAAAGATGTGGTTTTCTAGTTGTCTTATAAAAATGGCCAATGCACACCTTGGGTTACAAACTTGCAATATATATATATATATATATATATATATATATATATATATATATATATATATATATATATATATATATATATATATATATATATATAAGTGTGTGTGTGTGTTCCCTTGCGACTTACAGTGTACAGTTGCGCTAGAGTCTGTTTTGCTTTTGTTGAGTCTGATGTAAGCTGCCCGGTTCAGGTGAATTAATACCCCGAAGGGGCAGCCCGTATACTTGAACTGTAATAGCCTGCGGGCAAAATTGTGAATGAATTAAATGCGTTGAGCTTTCTTTTGTTCACCCTCGTTGTGATTGCTTCTTGTGATTGCAACTTCTCTCCCTCTATTCTCTCTTGCTCTCTTGCACTCTGATCATAAGCTTCCGCGACCGGCAAGCGAGCTGACGAGTAGGCTTGCGGCGGTAAGGAAGGACCGTCGCGCCGCGCTGGCCCATTGAAGGAAATAGGCCCGTGACTAGTGGTACCAGAGCCCGTTCTCGTGCTGGGGAAGGGACTCCGGAGTCGGTGTCAACAGACACGCCGACAGGCTGCGATTTGTGAGCAAGACATCGTGGCGCCTTATCAACACTTGCGCAACACCAGAGGCAAGGCAGTTGCCGAAGCTGAGGAGATGGGTTCACCTCGGGGCCAAAAAGAGTTGGCTGCAACTGTTAACAAGTTGGTGGAAGATGTGACTTCGCATGATGAAGCGATTTCACGCGCATGTGAATCATTCAATGGATTGAATGATGTGGTGGCGAGCCTGCAAGAGCAGGTGAACTTACTAATGGGGCAGGTCACTTCGTTGACGACTACAGTGACCGATCTTGAGTTGAGGAACCGTACGTTGCAGCGGACGGTGACCCTGAATGGCGAAAATGGTGAGAGACCATCAAGGATTGATGTACCTAGACCCGCAAAATTCAATGGTTCTCGCGACAGCAAGGCCATTGAGAACTTCTTGAGAACTTCTTGTTCCAAGTAGAAGACTACTTGGATATCCAAAATGTGACCCTTGAAGATCTGAGGATCAAGGCTGCAGCGGCCTTACTTGATGGTGATGCTATCGCTTGGTGGAGGCGGGAGCGCAATGACATGGAGAGGGGTCAATGTGTGATAGACACCTTCGACGACTTCAAAGTAGAGTTGTGCAACTACTTCATGCCAAGAAATGCGCAGAGACAGGCTTACCGAATGGTTCGTGAACTCAAACATACTGGTTCGTTGCAGGATTATGTCCGAACGTTCCAGAAGCTTATGCTGGAGATACCTAACATGCCAGAAGACGACATGCTCAACTGGTTCATTGTGGGACTTCAACCATGGGCACAGTCCGAAGTGGAAAGGAGCAACCCCCGTATTTTGGAAGATGCATACGTGGCGGCTGAGCGCTTAGTTGATACTCAGCGCAAACCTTTCACCCCATCAACCAAAGTTGGGAAGAAGCCTGACCACGGAGGCAAGAAGGATGAGCAGCGCAACGATAAAGGTGAGGCGTCGACACGCCATCAATCCAAAAAGAAACAGAACTACACAAAGCATAACAACAGCAACAAGGGTGCGGTTGTGACATGTTGGTTCTGTGGTGATAGACATATCGCCTGGCAATGCCCAAAGCGCCTTGTAAAGGACGACGGGCAAGCCAATGCTGCACAGGAAGAATGCAGCGATACTGAAGGCAGTGACACTGAGACCATGCAACCGAGGATGGGCGCCATGCGATCGATTAACGCAGCTAGAAGTTGCGCAGCTAAGAACATGCAGGTCAGTAAGGAACTTATGTACGTAGAAGTCATTATGAATGGAAAGTCTACTTCGGCAATGGTAGACTCCGGGGCCACACACAACTTTGTCTCGCGGGAAGAGGCAGAGCGGTTGGGCTTGAAAACAGGGCCAAAGCAGAGGACTATCAAAACAGTAAACTCTGAGGCCAAGCCCATTCTTGGTGAAGCAAGAGATGTGGCTACTCAAGTGGGGAGTTGGGTCGGCAAAGCCAACTTCTCTGTGGTGCCCCTGGACGATTTCAAGGTGATTCTGGGTATGGAGTTTCTGCAAAGCCAGAATGTGATGATGCTGCCAAAGTTTAACACGTTGACGATCATGGGATCGGACCTGTCCCACACAGTGCAGTGCCTTACGCAGAAAGGCAAGTCTTCAGAGTTATCAGCAATGCAACTGAAGAAGGGTGTCAAGCATGGGGAGCAGACATTCTTAGTTGCAGTGCGTGCAGATGAAGGGAAGGTAGAAGCAGCAGTGCCACCGACCCTAGCCCCTCTATTGGAGGAGTTTCGGGGGGTGATGCCTCCGGAATTGCCAAAGCGTCTTCCGCCAAGACGCGAGGTCGACCACAAGATTGAGTTGACCCCGGGAGCAAAGCCTCCCGCAATGGTTCCATACCGTATGGGGCCAGCAGAGTTGAAGGAGCTGCGCAGGCAGCTAGACGAGATGTTGGACGAAGGCATTGTTCGTCCATCAAAAGCCCCATTTGGTGCCCCGGTCCTTTTTCAGATGAAACATGATGGCTCTAAACGGTTATGTGTGGATTACCAGGCCTTGAACAAGGTCACGGTGAAGAACAAGTACCCATTGCCATTGATAGCAGACTTGTTCGATCAGCTAGGCAGTGCCCGTATCTTTCCCAAGCTAGATCTGCGATCGGGTTACTGGCAGGTGAGGATTGCCGAAGGTGATGAGCCGAAAACAACTTGTGTCACCCGCTATGGTGCTTACGAATTTCTAGTAATGCCATTCGGGTTGACAAATGCTCCAGCCACGTTCACGACTTTAATGAACCAGATTTTCTACCCTTACTTAGACAAGTTTGTGGTAGTCTATCTGGATGATATCGTGATCTACAGCAGTAACATGGAGGAACATGTCGGGCACTTGCGAACAGTGTTTCAGGTGCTGAAGGAGAATGACCTCTGTGTTAAACGAGAGAAGTGTCTCTTCGGGCAGGAGGAGATCAGCTTCCTTGGCCACGTTGTGGGGCGTGGTGTGCTGCGTATGGATGGGCAGAAGATAAGGGCCATCCAGGAATGGGTTCCGCCAAGCAAAGTGCCAGAATTGCGGTCATTCCTCGGCTTGGCAAATTATTATCGGCGTTTCATCGAAGGTTATTCCCTCATTGCTGCGCCCCTCACAGATTTGTTGAAGAAGAATCGGGTATGGCTCTGGACAGGAGCGTGCCAAGATGCCTTCGAGGGCTTGAAGAAAGCCTTAGTGAGAGAGCCAGTGCTGCGACTGCCTGATCATTCGAGACCCTTCGAAGTCCACACTGATGCCTCAGACTTTGCTATTGGCGGGGTTATTATGCAAGACGGGCATCCGATCGCATATGAGAGTCGTAAGCTGAAGGATGCAGAGAGGCGGTACACAGTGCACGAATGTGAGATGACCGCCATTGTGTATTGCCTCAGGACCTGGCGGCACTACCTTTTGGGTGCCGAGTTCGTCGTCAAGACGGACAATGTGGCCACGAGCTATTTTCAGACGCAAAAGAAGTTGACGCCCAAGCAAGCTCGATGGCAGATGTTTTTGGCTGAGTTCGACTTTGCCTTAAAGTACAAGGTTGGAAAAACCAATGTTGTGGCGGATGCTTTGAGCCGTAGGGCTGAATTAGCTGCTGCGCGCGCAGAGCCTTCTGAAGTGCATTTGGAGGGTGCATTGCTGATTCGCATCCGCGAGGGTACACAGCAGGATCCGACCGCACAACACCTTGTTTCTCTGGCGCAGGCAGGGAAGACTCGATGATTTTGGCTACAGGATGGCCTCCTAGTAACAAAAGGGGGACGCATCTTTGTACCACGGTGGGGAAGCCTTCGCCGAGAGCTACTCAAGGAGTGCCATGATACACTATGGGCCGGCCATCCTGGTCAGGAGCGGACCTTAGCACTCCTTGAGCGCGGCTACTATTGGCCGCAGATGAGAGACGATGTTGAGGGGTATGTGCGGACATGCCTCATCTGCCAGCAAGATAAGGGGACAAACCAGAAGGCTGCCGGTCTCCTTGAGCCTCTACCAATTCCAGAACGTCCTTGGGAAAGCATCTCTATGGACTTCATCGTTAGTCTGCCAAAGGTAGAGGGCCTCAGTTCTATTTTAGTCGTGGTGGATCGTTTCTCAAAGTATGCCACCTTCATCTCAGCTTCCAAGGAGTGCCCTGCAGAGAAGACTGCAGAGTTGTTCGTAAAGCATGTGGTGAAGCACTGGGGCATACCAAAGAGCATTGTGAGCGATCGCGATGCTCGCTTCACGGGCAAGTTCTGACGTGAAGTATTTCGGTTACTTGGCTCTGATTTGCTGTTTTCAACAAGCTTTCATCCGCAGACAGATGGGCAGACAGAGCGCATCAACGGGATACTGGAGCAGTACCTTAGGCACTTTGTTAGTGCCAATCAGAAAAATTGGGTGAAGCTCCTTGATGTGGCACAGTTTTGTTATAATCTGCAGAAGAGCGAATCTTCAGGCCACAGCCCGTTTGAGATAGCCACGGGGCAGCAGCCACTGACCCCGCACACTCTTGCCGCACAAGAAAAAGGAAGGCCATCCTTCGCCTATCAGTTTGTTCGCGACTGGCACGAGCAGAATGAGTTGGCGAAGGCATTCTTACACAAAGCGGCAAAGAGAATGAAGAAGTGGGCGGACAAACACCGTCGGCCCGCAGGGTTCCAAGTTGGGGACCAAGTGTTGGTAAAGTTATATCCTGGTCGCACAGGCATCTTCCGCGGGCGGCACCGCGGACTACTCAGAAAGTATGAGGGACCCTTCACCATCACAAAGAAGGTGGGCAAGCTGGCATATAAGCTGGAGTTGCCCCCAGACTTCAAGGTGCACCCGGTGTTCCACGTGTGCAACCTCAAGCAGTTCCATCCAGATGATGGAGACCCGGAACGCAATGTGCCGCAACGCGCTCCCATCATGCAGAGGGCCCCGGCAGCACAACGGGCCGAGAAGCACCTCAGTCAGATCCTTCGCCACAAGGTCAACTACTTGGGACAAACGAAGAAATACTTGGTGCAGTGGGAGGAAACAGCGGAACCAACGTGGGAGCCTGCATTTCGAATGAACAGCCGCTACCCGGCTGAAGTCAGGGCTTACCACGAAACAGATGGCGCCGAGGACGGCGCATGATTTGAAGGGGGGAGCATGTTCCCTTGCGACTTACAGTGTACAGTTGCGCTAGAGTCTGTTTTGCTTTTGTTGAGTCTGATGTAAGCTGCCCGGTTCAGGTGAATTAATACCCCGAAGGGGCAGCCCGTATACTTGAACTGTAATAGCCTGCAGGCAAAATTGTGAATGAATTAAATGCGTTGAGCTTTCTTTTGTTCACCCTCGTTGTGATTGCTTCTTGTGATTGCAACTTCTCTCCCTCTATTCTCTCTTGCTCTCTTGCACTCTGATCATAAGCTTCCGCGACCGGCAAGCGAGCTGACGAGTAGGCTTGCGGCGGTAAGGAAGGACCGTCGCGCCGCGCTGCCCATTGAAGGAAATAGGCCCGTGACAGTGTGTGTGTTTCATAAAAATCAAAACGACTATTTATTAAATATAAGGCATTCTGTGATTTCATATATATATATATATATATATATATATATAACCAATATGTTGTTTTTCTAATACATGAAATAGACAGACACATTCAATAAGAGCTCTCCTTGTTCCTTATTGCTCCCAGTATGCATACACATATATTCAGAAGGTTGTATGTCCTCAATCAAGGGAAGGCCTTCTTCATTTTCCATGTCCTTGCTTGCATATTCTTTGCACACCCACTTAATTATTTTCCAATCAAGAAACAGTTTGACCCAAAATCTGCAAAAAATGAAATCCACCAACTTTTCCCAAGCTGCAATATGAATCCATAAATTTGACATCTGATTCATCTTGAGTATTAAAGTAATATCAGGAGAAGAACAATATATCACTATCTATTCCATATGAAGTGTTGTATACTTGGCTTTATCTTACTGTTGCTTATCCCTGGCATATTAATTATGAGAATAAACTTGAGCTAACATTGTACTATATAGTAGTTTCACGACCAATATGGTTTTTTAAGGTAGGTCAAGCGACACTTCTGGCAGCTAAAGTTAGTCTGTTGGTCAGGCTGGACTACACCTTGTCTCTGTAGTAGTTTCACAACCGATGAATCATAGTTCTTTTTTTGAAACTCTCTCTTGCAGAAAGGTAGTCATGATTCCTGCCCACTTGGGAATTTTCTCTTGTTCCCATCGCTTGTTGCTAGCCTCTTTCCTGCGATACCCTTGGATCACTCCCAATCTGTATTAATCCTTGAAGCTACTATCACGACAACTTGAAACTTATGGGGCATGCTTGTTATCATGCGAGACCGCAAACCTTCCTGTAATTTATTGATGTATTTGTCTGTCTTCTCCTGATCAGTCTCAATTAACTTGGAGTAGTGTCGCTCTGTGTTCTGAAACTTGGTAGTTTAGTAAATAAGACTTATATCATATTGTTCTAGTATCAAAGAATTGAAAAAATAGAAAGAGAGGGGTTCAACCAAGAACCTTACAACATGCAGAGTGGACAACATCAAACACCTTGCTTGGAAAAGGTAGCATCTGGGGTGCCCATAACAACTAATAATGTTGGGATTCCCCTCCCATGATTAAACTGTACTTGAGCTTCATGTTCATTGATCCTTGGAACCAATAACGGCTAGATCCAAGTTCAGGCGACTAAGATCGGTAGGTTATGTGAGTAAAACAAGTACAATTTTAGCTATATAAGTAGGAAATCAATATTGATAACCAAATCAATCCAAATTGAATGGGCACTAGCTGTATGATGAAGAAGACTAAGTTGTAACCTGCTTGAGGCCTATCCAGCTGAAGTGTCAGATCACATTTTTTTTAGGTCAGACAAAGCACATATATTTGAAAGATAAATAACCTCAGCAACACTTCTACATAATCATAACAAGAAACAAAAAATTTACACAATTACAATATATATAGTAGCCCAGATCCTCAAAACACATAAATTGCCTGACATAATCAGATGATTATCTACAGCTGATCACGCATTGATCAACAACTATGCTTCTATTTTAACGTAAAAAGGACTTTTAGCAGTGGTCATGACTACCGCTAAAAGTCAATTTTCCTCCAAGAGCATTAGCGGTGGCCGTGACCACTGCTAATGCTCATTTTTTGCACAAAATCGATGCGCAAGGCGCATCCAATCATCGTTCGATGATCTACCCAGTTGACATTATGGGTTTTTCATATATATATATATATATATATATGTTGGGAGTGACAGCTCGAATGTTGTTTTGGTAAACTCGAGAATAGGTTGGCATCACTTTGGCACATGTAATTCATCAATGGTAAGGCACAACAAATGCACTCGGCTATTATATAACCATTACATGTAAATGTCTTATTAATAGAGATGAATCCTTTTTGGTGACATATGGTCCATGTAGTTAAGTCAGTCATGTTTGTGCTTTTCTTTCTTCATCAAATCTTTGGACCCAACATATGACATGTATTAAGATGTCTTAATAAAGAATTATCTTGGATTTAGATCTTGTATGAATCATCAGTGAGAACTCTGTAGTTCTTTTGTGCACGATTTTGAACATAAATTTGGCATTCATAGAGACTCAAACTCTATGCTTCCTTCAAATGCACCTCATTTAGTCTTGCTCGGATGCAAATCATAAGTGTGTTCAACTGTTGAGAGAGAGAGAGAGAGATGTTATTAAATGCCAAAAGGAAAATACTAGGATTAGTACAAATACATGTGCTTGCTTGCTGAAACTCCAATTGAATGAACAACTTCCACTCTTTATTTTTGTTTTTTAAAGAAGGATAAAATTCACTTGATCTGTAAAATCAGTACAAGAGGTCTGCAGGAATGATGATGAGGTATCACTCTGCTACAAAACTAGCGAATAAAAATACTTCCACTCTTTCAAAAAAATAAAAGTCCCATTCATGGAGCTTCCAAGGAAACAGAAGAGGGTTAAAGAAAGCGTGGTTCACAGTTTACCACATTCTGCAGGTGTGAAAGTGATGAGGTTGTTGCCAAGGTCGTAAAGGACGTGGAAGTTGGCCAGCATGACGCCTCCAATTATTGAAACTATGGGCACTATTGATGGCATCAACACTGAGCAAGTCAAGCCTGTATCTGGATCGCGAACGAAATATTGGCTTCTGGAAACATCGAGATCACCACCCTCAAAATGAAAGGTAACATTAGGGATGGACGCTGATTCTGGCAATGATTGGTAGCAGAGATCAAGCCCCGGCTTTGAGGAATCAGCAACCGGTAAACCGATAGCCTTCACGAGTGCATCCCTCACTCGCCTATCACAAGTGAAACACCATATTAAGTACGCATCAGTTGCAAGTTTTGTTCAATGAACATGGGTTTAGGTACCCCATTACCCCAAATTAGAGGAAGAAATTAAAGTGAGACGATTTCTTACATGTAAGCGGGTGGTACTATATTGGTAAGCGCTGAGCCTGAGTCGATGATGGTACCACCTACTGCTACTCCATAAGACTCGCCCCGGAAATAACCACTGGGTATTAGGAGACGCTTCCCTCCGACACTGATATCCTCCAAGTTCACTAAATAAGAATCCTTGAAGAGCGGGTTAACTACCAGCGGCGTCGTTGTCGAGGCGTCTGAGCTGATCAAGGCAGCACTGTGGCCCAACACGAGTCGACTCGATTTGTAAACAGAGTCATTAAACAAAGTGAAGCAATAGGAGAATCGGTTATCGATTAACGACCCTAGTTGAGAGACGAGTGACATCGGGCTCCGATCTAGCCCAACTATGCCAGCACCCTCATCGAAACCTTGGTTGTGATTGCCGCAGCCGAACCCAATATTCTTAAACGATACGGTTCGATTCCCCGAGCCCAAGGTGAACGTCTCTAAGGCAAGGGATCCTTGGGAAGTAGCTGGAGTCTCATAATCGAGCTTGTAGTTGCATCCACCAGTAGAATTATCCAATGTAGTTACACGCGAAGTTAGGGAGGCACAGAGAGGATTGGAGTGTAGCATCCTCGAAAAGGAGGAGGAATTTGACGGGCTAAATATTGGTTCTCTGTTGGAGCAATTGATGCATGGATCGCATTGTGTCCATACAAGAGGACTACCAGTATCAACCATGGCGGAGAAGGAGCGTGGGGGTGTTCCAATCACTAGATTCATTAAGTACTCACCGACTCCGGCCTCAACCGAAACTTCGACATCATCATCACCTTGTGCCTGATGTTTACCATGCCGGATTTTCTGATGCAGCTTCTGAAGCCGATGTTTCTCTCGGCTAGCTGCTCTGTGTAATCGCTCCAAGTGGGTAAAACTGCGGTGTGCATCGACATGAATCAACTCTACATGAATGTCTGGGTATACCCAAATAAGCGACGACTTTTTTTTTACCCAAATAAGATCACAATTTCTCACCATTCAATGAAAATATGTTTATGTTTTCCCAGAAAATGTAAGAAAATCATGAAAGAATCGACTGAAATTGCTTGTCATGGTTTTCTTCATAAACCACTGATTGAGCATGAAATCAATCATTATTTCCTAAATAATTCGATTTTGGTTTGTGTTCTTTGAAAAATATCTTCCCTACGAATCAGCATTCAGATTCTTTTAATTTCTCTATATGGTTTAATTTGTTTCTTTGTTTATCTTGTTGTGTTCTTTTTGCAAGTGATTAGTGGGCTGAAAGGGGTGAGCTCTCTCCTTCACTCGATTTCTCAAAGAGGGTTTCAAGATTTCAAAAAACCACTCCCTATGTTTTTGGGCGGGTTTTGGATTTCGAATCCAGCAGGGTGGATCCACAATAGCCAAACTAACAAAAATAAATAAAAAAAGTACTACCCTAATCCCGCATATACCCTCCGATGGCCCAAATGGATCCTAACGGGCCATCGAAACCTAAACAAGAAAAAATACAAGGATTTAAAAAATCTCACTATGCTAAAAATTCGATCTCAAGCAAAATGTGTTTGAAGACACGCTAAAAATAAAACTCCGGACTTCTCAATCTTGTTGGGAGCTTGGCCTTAGCATTCGGGTTCGATGGTTCATGTTTTTTTATTCAAGCTCACTCAGACGCGCTGCATCAGGGATCAAAAAGGCTTCACCCTCATAGCCTGCACCCTGCCAAGTGGATTACTATAGTGTCGACAAAAACATTCATCAATAAATATTTTGTTTTTAACTAATTTCATAAACTTAAAGGGAACAAAATAATATATATCCTGGGATGACAAAATGAATTCATCATGTCCGAAATTTACCTGATCACTCCACCTTGTGAAACCTTCTCGAAAATTGAAATTTACATGTTCTCATATTTCTAAAAAAATTGGAATTCGCAATAGGCTTTCTTTTCATAGTATTTCATTAAAAAGATAATATCTAGCAATTTTACCTTGTGCTAATGCAATCAAATCCCTAGAAAAAAATGAATCATCAACGGGTTATTATCAATGATTCATCCATAATTTTTCTAGGATTGCTTTACTAATGACATAAAAAAATCAAGTTTGAGCGGACACTACAAGAAAATAGGGGATTAGCGATGGATATTAGCGACGAAAAAATTCCATCGCTAATTTGCGAGGGATTAACAAGAGAAACAAATCCGTCGCTAAGAACCGTAATATTTACAAAAATATCAACAGAATCGCTTCCATCGCAAATTAGTGACAACTTAGCGATGAAATGTTTGGTCGTAATAACCGCGTATTTTAGCGGCAGATTTGGCGAGGAAAAGTGTGTCGTCGCTATCTCGCGACGGATTTAGCGACAGAATAGTTTTGTTTCTACGTAGTTATATTAATTTACGACGGCTTTACGACAGATTTAGGTAGTCGTGAAATCTGTCGCTAAATGTCGCGTAAATCCCTAATCAGAGCCCTCTTTCTCTTTTTTGTTCCGCTGTTCCCGCCGGCCACCCTCTCCCTCCTGCCGCCCCATATCTCGCTCGTCGACGTCTCCCCGACCCCCACTGCCTATCGCTCTCCGTCCTGCCGCCGTACCCGTTGCCCCCGGTTCGCCGCCCCCCGACCGGCGTCTCCCAGATTTTTTTGATAAAAGACACATTTTTTTTCTGATAAAAGGCGCGGATGCCACTTTTAGTTTTTCCGGCAGGCGGTCGCCCCCCCGGCCTCGTTAGTGTTTTTCGGCTGGGGGGCAAACCCGCTGCCGCGTGTTGTGTTTTCCAACAGAGGGCCTGAACCCCTGCCGCGTGTTGTGTTTTCCGACAGAGGGGCGACCCCCCTGTGGCATTTTCTGTTTCCCGGCAGGGGGTCGCCCCCCTTGCCTCGTTAGTATTTTCCGGCAGGGGGGCCGAACCCCTACCTGTTTTTTTTTTTTTTCTGGCAGAGGGTCGCCTTCTGCCCCTTATTTTTTCGGCTAGGGGGCGACCCCCTGCCTCTTTTTGTTTTTCGAGCATGGGGTCGCCCTTGCCTCATTTTTTTATTCGTGCAGGGGGTCGCCCCCGTGCCTCTTTTTTTTTCGGCAGTGGGGCGCCCCCTGCCTCATTTGTTTTCTCCGCCAGGAGGTCGACCCCTGCCTCATTTTTTTATTCGGGCAGGGGGTCGCCCCCGTGATCCTCTGGTAGGGGGGAGGGGTGTGACCCTGCCTCTTTTTTTTTTGCGGCAGGTGGTCGCCCCTCCGACCTCTGTTTTTTTTTTTGGCAGAGGGCGACGGGTCGAGGTTCAGGAACCCAGCGCTCGTCGGGCGCCTAAACCACCTCATTACCCTGTGCCTGCCGCTTCGAGAGACGATCACTGCCTCTGGAGTGTCTTCATTTTAACACTGTGTGATTTCATTTTAACACAGTATCTCTTGCAGATTTCTCAACGTATCTAGCTTGTGCTCTTCCACCCATGGTAAGTAATAGACAAAAACAATGCAAATCGGGTAAATACCCGTGGTGAGTAAGTGATGTAAGCGCTTCACATGTTATTTAATTTATTGAATGCAACACTTTACTGTTCACACACTCACTTAGTTGTTGATATCTAGGACTGCTTTCTTGGAGTTTGGACATTATGGTGAGCATGATTTTAATGTACGAGAATAGAAGTGTTCTTATTTTTGGAGTACGGATTGCATGCTAGGCATGACAGTAGTTAGCGAGATATTGAAATATGTTTGTTGGAGGAACATGTTTGATATTTTTTTATATGAATGATTTCCATTTATTGCAATATTTGATGTGATTATATACATGCTTGCATGTAGTTAATTTCAATTTAATTATGACTTCCATGTGAAATTGTATAAAGATATTATGCTTCAAATTAATGCATCATGTTATGAATAGTTTTGCATATAAAAATATTAAGTTATCAATGCATGCATCATAATTCTTGTGATTGTATGACATCATATATTGCATGATAAATTTGATATTTTCTTCATCATAGCATTTTGATGGTTTTCTTTTAACTGGTTTGGATACATTTTGTAACATCATTCGACAAAATGACTACAAACCGTTTATGGATGTACCGTAGGGTAGTTGACAATGAGTTATCGCATGAATATATAGATGGTATTGAAAGTTTTATTGAATTTGCAACTGCAAGTGTCAGTACAGTGGATCCCACAGGTCGGATCAGGTGTCCCTACAAGATTTGTAAGAATAATCGATTTGTAGAACCTGATGGCGTTAGACATCACCAATACAGGAAGGGTTTTGTGAGTGATTATCAGAATTGAACGTTTCATGGAGAAGAATTTAGAAGCAATTTTGATGCACGGGTGAATGCAGTGCACGAGAATCCATATATGGATTTGATATTTGATGCCACAGGAACAGAACTCGGTTCTGCTATTGGTCCTAGTGATGTAAGAATTGCAGTAGATGAAGAATCACCAAACAATGCAGCTAGTAGATTTTATGATTTACTTAGAGATGTTGATGAACCACTTTGGAACGGTTGCAGGAGTCATAATATCTTTTCTGTAGTTTTTCAACTAATGAATTTGAAGTCCGAGTATAATTTGAGTCAATCATGTTTTGACCATTTGTGCATGATTGTGAAGAGTATGTTGCCCAAAGATGAGAAATTGCTACAAAATTTCTATCGTGCGAAAGTTATGGTCAACGCTCTAGGTATGAGGTATAAAAAGATAGATGCTTGTCCAAATAACTGTATGTTGTATTTCAAGGATCAGGAAAACAACATATCATACCCGTCATGTGAGCATCCTCGGTTCAAGCCAAAAACAAGAGGAAATGGTAGCACGAGATCAAAAGAAGTTGCATACAAGTCGCTACGCTACTTTCCTATCATTCTTAGATTGCAACATTTGTATGTCTTTTAGGACAGCTAAACACATTATATGGCATGCAAATAAAGTTCGACATGATGAAGATAAGATCATGCATCCTGTTGACACTGAAGCTTAGAAACACTTTAATCGTACTCATAAGAACTTCGCAATGGAGGTGAGAAATGTTAGACTCGGTTTATGTACAGATGGATTTAATCCATTTGATGTAGATCAACTTCATACTCATGCTGGCCAGTATTTGTAGCTCCATACAACCATCCATCAAGCTAATGTATGAAGCGTCCAAATCTTTTCTTGTCTCTATTGATCCCTAGCCAAAATCTTGATATATATTTAAGGTCATTGATTATTGAACTACAAGATATATGAGATGACGGTGTTACCACGTATGATGCTGACAAAAAACAAAATTTCAATATGAAGACCGTTGTTCTATGGACAATCAGTCACTTCTCTACATATGGTATGTTATCTGGTTGGAGAACACATGAGAGGTTGGCATGTCCGTACTGCATAGAGGATACAAAATCTTTTAGATTGACACATGGAAAGAAGCCTTGCTGGTTTGAGTGTCATCATCGATTTCTACCAAGCGACCATCCGTTACGACGACAAAGGAATGTGTCTCGAGCAGACACAACTCAAATGAAATGTCTAGCCACAAGATTGTCTGGCATAGAGATTTTAAGAAGATTGCGATACTTTCCAGATGTATTAACATATGCCCGTAGTTCGACGTCCTTCCTTGGATTTGGGAAGGATCACAATTGGACAAAGAAATCTATTTTTTGGGAACTACCATATTGGCCGACCCTATTGATACAACATAATTTGGATGTGATGCATGGGGAGAAAATGTGTTTGATAATTTGTTCAATATAGTAATGAATGATAAAGGGAAAACAAAGGATAATTCGAAGGCCCGTATGGATTTAAAAGTAATATGTAAATGACCAGAATTGGAACTCAAAGAGTATAATGGCAAAGTACTGAAACCAAAGGTAAGGTACGTGCTTGGACCTGATCAAATAAAGCAGGTATGTCAATGGTTGAGGCAGTTGAGATTTTCAGATATATATGTCTCTAACATTGCTCGTGTTGTGAAGATTGACGATGAACACTTATATGGGTTGAAGAGTCAAGATTGTCATATCTTTATGCAACGATTGATACTCCTAGCATTCCATGATATGTTAGACAAACCTATGGGGGTATTGTCTGAGTTGAGCAGATTTTTTTGAACATTGTGTGCATCGAAAGTTGGTTGTACTTTTTGCAATGGGTATTTTTCAAAAAGATATTTTCAATAAAAACTTGGGAAAATCGTCAACCAAAGATATAAAAACCGACTTTTCACAGAGTGGCGAGTACGGGTCGAATCCACAGGGAACGAGATACTTCTGAATTAATTCTAAAATAACACTTTATTAATATAACAAGGTTTACAATCTATGTCAATATTACAAATTAAATGAAATAACACTCAAACTATGAAAATAAACTAAAATAGGAGGCTAAGTCTTCTGCAGGTCTCCAGGGGCAAAACTGTCTTTTCACAACATGTGCTTTGGCACCTCATATTTGAATTACACCTGTGAACCTATTCTAACTTATCAACCTACACAATAAAAACACAAAGTCAGTACACAATTAAAAATTAAAATTAACTTGCATCTACAATTAATTCTAAACTGATACAGAAATTAGATTACAATTAAACAACTAAAGAAAACTACAATTACAGTATCTAACTAATCTAACTAAGCAAAGTAACTCTAATTACTCTAACTAACTCTAATTCACTAACTACACTACTAGAAAACACTAAAACTACATGAAATTAAACAATTAACTAAAAGACTATTTTGTCCCTAAAGAAGGCAAAAATGGACTCTCACAACTTTTTGCAATTTACAGTTTTGAGGGAGCAAACGATTTCGGCTAAAGCTGAACCAAAATACAGAAAATCACATCTACATAACTCACGCACAAAATGGGTTCTAACTAGAAGAAAGGGATGAGAGAACCAACCTCCAGGGCGATCCGATGACTGAGGGGAAAGGCAGAGCGGACTTTGCTTGACTTCGCGCCACGAGAAACCTCGGTGATGCTGTCTAATATCCTTTTGTTGTCTCCTTTGCAGGGATCCGCAAATGGTGTGCTCCAGGGTTCAGGGTCGACCGACCATGGTGGAGCGGGACCTCCACCATGATGGATACACTCCAACTGCGTCTGCAAAGAAACAAATCAAAAGTTAGTTCCAACAGGAGGAGAAGAAGGACAAGATGTGAAAAGAAAAGAATGAAAGAAGAAGATGGCGTCTCCATTGAAGATGAGCTTCATGGATAAGGAAGAACATGAATGGGAGGGGCGGCTGGGTGGAAGTGGAGGTGAGTAAGATTTATGCCCCTAGGGCACGAAAATCAAAGCAAAGACAAGGCTGGAATGGGCGTCCCTCTCCCCTATACACGATTTGGCTTGTTTTGGCTATTTTACAAAATCAGTGTTAAAAGATAAATATTTACTGGGCGCCTCATGTAGGAGGGGTTTTTTAGAAAAGTATTTATGAAAAACTCAAATGGGCTGGAGCTGGGTTGAATCAATGTATTTTGACCCAAATCCAAGATCCAAATGGGCGTCTGGATCCAGATCTTCTAAATCGGATCCGAGATATGACCCGTTACATTGTAAATGCATTAATTTCCTCAAATTAACTCTGATTTCGATGAAATTCGAACCAGAGCTCTATAATATCATTATGCACCTAAGTGTATGCCCTTAACCTATAGATGATGCATTTATATAGTAAAAATGTGTTAATAAAATAGAATATTTATGCATCATCAAAAGTCGTAGTATCTGATATAATGAATCTCGAGGACTTTGTCATCACTACTGTTTGTCTGCTAGAAAAGATTTTTCCGCCAGCATTTTTCGATGTTATGGAAAATTTGATCATATATTTGCCATATGAACTAAGGGTTGGTGGTCCTGTGCAATATCGGTGGATGTACCCATTTAAAAGATATATGTTTTCTTATATTTGTGTCTTTAATGACAGATATTTCAAATTTGAAATGTATATTTTTTACAGATGCATGTTTGACCTCAAAAAAAAAGTTCGTAATAAAGCAAGAGTAGAAGACTCTATTTGTGAGGCGTACACTTTAGAAGAGATTTCAAATTTCTCATTTATGTACTTTAAACATCACATTCCAACATGTTACACATGCCCGCCTTGTAACGATGATGGAGAACAAATAACTGTAGCTGACAAACTGTCGATATTTCAACTACTTGGGCATGCATTTGGTAGTTGTTGATCAAGACTCTTGACAGATCGAGAGCAAGATGCAGCACGCATCTATATTCTTTTTAATTGCTCAGCGATCGACCCATACATCGAGTAAGTATATGTAGACACAACACAATTCTAAATTCTTTTATGTGCTATACATGCATACATGGTTCGGTAATATAAGAATTTGTGGTTTGCAGACGATTTGATATGGAGTTGCGAAGAGAAGTTTCACATCTCACTGATGCAGAAGTACAAAAAGAACGTGAAACTAAGTTTGTGGAGTGGTTGAAAGAATTGGTAAGGACGCTCACATAAATTGTGTACTTGTAAACAACACTAACTTACTTAGTTGGTCGTGATCACAATCATTGTTTATGTTTGTGTGTAGGTCTGCCATGATGATGTTAAAGATCAAGGAATATGTGATTTACAAAATGGTCCAACCAAAGTTGTGCAATGTTACAACGGGTATATCGTAAATAGTTATTGATTTCATACAAAAGACTATGGTATAAACAAATTAACGATGAATAGTGGCGTGTGTGTCATGGGTAGCAGCTACGGTGAAAATGAACATGATTATTACGGTGTTATAGAGGAAATAATGGACTTGACTTACTTAGGCATAAATAATAGGGTAACGTTATTCAAGTGTCATTGGTTTGATTCCACTGCAACAAGAGTCGACAAAGCCTCAGGCATTGTGGAAGTGAATCACAAATAAAGGTTTGGAACATATGAACCATTCATATTAGCCTCGCAAGCTCAACAAATTTATTATACTTCATATCTGTGTACAAAAAAGTCAGATAGAAATGAATGGTGGGCAATTTGCAAGGTGAAGTCCAAACTATACCCTGAGTATGATCTGTTACAAGAAAACAAGTTAACTGAAGAGTGATTACTATCAATCAGATGATATCTATGACTTCTCTTATGGTCACGATGTTGCGCATGAAATGTATGTCATATCTTCATTGGTCGATGAAACATTCATAGAAGAATGTGATCCAAATGATATACCAAGTGGATGGGTAAACAATGAAGAAGAAGATCTTATGGTGACCGTTCACCCCCAAGTACATAGAAGAAACTTGAACTTTAGCATCAACGCGATGTTCTGCGAGTTTATTATTCTATGTATTTTAGATACTCTAGAGGCTTGATGACCCTGTCCATGGTGGGGTGGTAGAACTCATACCGGGATAACCCCATTAGATCATTTTGGATGCATCCTCTACTGCAGTAGTGAAGTTCAATCCCTAGATCTTAAGGATAACCTGTCCTCCAAACCTTCTGAGTGGCAGAAGGTCCCTTGAACTTTTTGGTTCATAATAAATTCATGTCACTTATGGTTGTACTATTACTCTTTACCACAGTGAGCATAAGTCCTAAAGGGGTTCGGCGTCATAACCATCATTATAGGATATTCGAATGCCACTTGGGAAAATTAGTGTGTTATGAATTAAAGGACATATGTATCCCAAACCCATTTAGTATTTTTAAGCACAAACCACCCATGTGGTCAAGGGACTATTGCTAAGTTTTATTCATATGCATGCAAGACTCCACTCTCGGCATCTACGGCCTTCACGAGCGTTTCACCTCTTTCAGGTGGACAACCAACTCTGACACGTTGGCCCATACGAGTCTTATTGTATAATAGTGTTTTACATGAGCAGATATATACAACGATCACCCTTGATCGACTGCTCGGCGTATGTAGCCACGCCCATAATTTGTAAGAATTTTCTCAATATAATATGATTGACATAATGTAATGTCATTATTATTTCTCATAATTTTGATTCCTAAAATAACATTTGCAACACCCAAATATTTCATATAAAACATGAAAGATAAAAATCTTTGTTTGGTTTACGCATTCACTATTAGAACAAAAAAGAAGCATATCATCAACACATAAATAAATAATAATAATATAATTATAATCTACTTTATTATAGACACACTTATATTTTGAAACCATTATTTATTAGAGAACTATCAAATTTCTAACTCATTATGTATTTTGGAATATGAGTGTTCAATCCGGTTTTTGGTCTAGATCTCATCGTATTACCGTTTCATTGAAAGCTTTAAGAGACACTCTTGGTTGTGACCGTACCGAACATAAAGGACATGCCGACCACGACCTAGGAGTGCCTCAACCACCATGTCGGAGCACTACCACATATCTTGGGTAGGTTTGTGCATCAAACAATACCAAAGTTATACTCTTCTCGATATATACATATTTGTTTGTGTTTTTGAGATTGTAGTTGAGTCGAACTATTTCAAGACCCCTTTTTATGCAATAAATATGTATTTGCTTATGCTTTTGAGATTATTCTCGCATCGAACGATGCCAAGGCTTCTGCTTTTCGTAATGTGTGTATATATATATATATATATATATATATATATATATATATATATATATATATATATATATATTTCCTTATGTATTTAAGATTATCGTCGCCTCGAACGATGTCAAGGCTCCTGCTTTTCGTAATATATATGTATTTTCTTATGCTTTTAAGATTGTCATCGCATCGAATGATGTCATGGATCCTGCTTTTCTCAAATATATACCTATTTTCTTTTTGCAAGTTATTTAGTTCGATTTTACCACCTAAACCTTAAATATACTTTCACTTATGTCATTGCGCTATATCGTGCACATGCTCCTACTTATATTATATATAGTTGTGCATAAGTAAGTATATAAATGAAGGTGAACGCCTATCACCAAATGTGATTCCATATGCCAATCCTTGATCAAGACTTTGATTGACGAAAGAAACCCCTATTGGAAATGTTTCAATGTTTGTGTAAAACTGCTTTTACGTAACCTCCTAAGTCACTTGCGCATGGCCTAATTAAGGCCTAGGTTCCAATGAACCATGATAGACATAAAGTACACACAACAGTGCACATCTATCCTCGATTTAAGCATAATATTTCCTCTATCAAAGAGAGGAAGAGCTGCCGAATTTTTTGAAAAGATGTTCATCGAGCTTAAATGAGCATAACGCTTTCTTCGTCAAAAATAGGAGGTGATGGTAAATTTTTTGAAAGATGCTCACTGAACTTAAAAAGATCATATCACATCCTCCATCAAACAGAGAAGGTGCTGCCAAAATTTTGTTAAGTAACTTTCCATAAAGTAGAAAGGATCATCAAGCTTCCTTTGTCAAACAGAGAAAGTGCTGCCGAAATATTTGGCAAATTACTTTCTTGAGCAAGTTTGAATGACACAATGATGACCCTGTTGTCGGAACTCAGACTGAATGGCTAGTTCTACCTCCGCTTGTAAGGGCACCATACACATAAGTGTCGATGCACTAGAGTAGTTGTTGTGCCTTGACTAGGTCAGTACTTGTTGCATCTACATATGCCAAGCAGTCAATCAATGGTGATCGTTGTATATACATGCTCATGTGAAATACTATTATACAACAAGACTCGTAAGGGTGATGTGTCAGAGTTGGTTGTCCACTCGAAAGGAGTGAAACGCTCATGAAGCTCGTTGATGCCGAGGGCGGAGTCTTGCATGCATATGAATAAAAATTAACGATAGTCCCTTGACCACATGGGTGGCTCGTGTTTCCAAATACTGAATGGGGTTGGGGTAGATATGTCCTTTAGTGCATAACACATTGATTTTCCTAAGTGGCATTCAAATGTCTTATAATTATGGTTATGTTGCCGAACCCCTTTAAGACTTATGCTCACCGTGGTAGACAGTGATGGTATAACCACGAGTGACATGGATTTATTATCAACCAAAGAGTTCAAGGGACCTCTCGCCATTCAGAAGGTTTGGAGGTCGGCTTATCCTTAAGATCTAAGGATTGAACCCCACTAGTGCAGTAGAGGATGCATCCAAAATTACCTGGTGGGATTATCTCGGTATGATTTCTACCGCCCCACCAAGGATAGGGTCATCAGGCCTCTGGGGTATCTAAAATACATAGAATAATAAACCTCTAGAACATCACGTTGATGTCGAAGTTCAAGCTTCTCCCCTGTACTAGGGGGTGAATGATTAATATCAAAACAATGCATTAGTTCTAGGTTCAACAATGAATAAATGAATGAATGAATGTGTGTTGTTCTGATGATTCACGTATAACCATGTGAAAGGTATTGAGATCAATATAATACTGGACCGATAGGGCAAAGACCTGTTTTGTATCCGCATGACTAAGCTAAGCTCGATGAGCTCTCATTGGGATTCGTGGGATACAGATATACCAAGTCTTGGAGACTTGAGTTTTGATGTTTCAATTGTGGCACTAAGGAGGCTTTTGTGATATACACTAAGTCTTGGATAATTAAGCATCGTTTCGAACTGTGGCCCTAAGTGGCTCCATGTATTTTTATAATTTATACTTGTTTGAGTTGAATGTTTTCCTACTATACCAACAATGGTTCTGACACCGTTTTATGGGGGATATATGTACTGAACCTCTGATGCAATATGCGGAGCAAGGCGACATCGAGTTCTAAGGTTTCTTCAGATAATGTTGAACCCTTTCCTTTTCAAACCCAGTTTTAAAGAATAATGTTTTTTCAAGCAGTAATATTTGTAATAAATAACTCATTTTCATAAATAAAATACTTTAATGGTCAATGAGTGCTTGGCCAGATACCTGTAACTTGCCGAGCATTTTCTAAAATTGACAACTCATTATCGTCTATTGCTACTGCTAAAAACCTTTTCTAAATTCTGCTGTAAAGAAAAAAAAATCCATGAAGTTTTGAACAAGTGTTGTTTTGAAAATCCAGAGCATACAAATACTTTGCAGGCAACACATGATGTATCTAACAGAAAAAATTCATATGCAACAATTTCATAGTCGATATTCTTTTAAAAGTAGATCAACAATGAGTGTAACTTCTTCATTTTCATTAAAATTAATAAGCAAACTTTTGCCTTTTGAATATGTCTCTCTTCCTTTCTCTTCAAGCCCCATCCGTAAAGATGTGGTTTTCTAGTTGTCTTGTAAAAATGGCCAATGCACACCTTGGGTATCAAACTTGCAATATATATATATATATATATATATATATATATATATATATATATATATATATATATATATATATATATAAGTGTGTGTGTGTGTGTTTCATAAAAATCAAAACGACTATTCATTAAATATAAGGCATTCTGTGATTTCATATATATATATATAACCAATATGTTGTTTTTCTAATACATGAAATAGACAGACACATTCAATAAGAGCTCTCCTTGTTCCTTATTGCTCCCAGTATGCATACACATATATTCAGAAGGTTGTATGTCCTCAATCAAGGGAAGGCCTTCTTCATTTTCCATGTCCTTGCTTGCATATTCTTTGCACACCCACTTAATTATTTTCCAATCAAGAAACAGTTTGACCCAAAATCTGCAAAAAATGAAATCCACCAACTTTTCCCAAGCTGCAATATGAATCCATAAATTTGACATCTGATTCATCTTGAGTATTAAAGTAATATCAGGAGAAGAACAATATATCACTATCTATTCCATATGAAGTGTTCTATACTTGGCTTTATCTTACTGTTGCTTATCCCTGGCATATTAATTATGAGAATAAACTTGAGCTAACATTGTACTATATAGTAGTTTCACGACCAATATGGTTTTTCAAGGTAGGTCAAGCGACACTTCTGGCAGCTAAAGTTAGTCTGTTGGTCAGGCTGGACTACACCTTGTCTCTGTAGTAGTTTCACAACCGATGAATCATAGTTCTTTTTTTGAAACTCTCTCTTGGAGAAAGGTAGTCATGATTCCTGCCCACTTGGGAATTTTCTCTTGTTCCCATCGCTTGCTGCTAGCCTCTTTCCTGCGATACCCTTGGATCACTCACAGTCTGTATTAATCCTTGAAGCTACTATCACGACAACTTGAAACTTATGGGGTATGCTTGTTATCATGCGAGACCGCAAACCTTCATGTAATTTATTGATGTATTTGTCTGTCCTCTTCTGATCAGTCTCAATTAACTTGGAGTAGTGTCGCTCTGTGTTCTGAAACTTGGTAGTTTAGTAAATAAGACTTATATCATATTGTTCTAGTATCAAAGAATTGAAAAAATAGAAAGAGAGGGGTTCAACCAAGAACCTTACAACATGCAGAGTGGACAACATCAAACACCTTGCTTGGAAAAGGTAGCATCTGGGGTGCCCATAACAACTAATAATGTTGGGATTCCCCTCCCATGATTAAACTGTACTTGAGCTTCATGTTCATTGATCCTTGGAACCAATAACGGCTAGATCCAAGTTCCGGCGACTAAGATAGGTACGTTATGTGAGTAAAACAAGTACAATTTTAGCTATATAAGTAGGCAATCAATATTGATAACCAAATCAATCCAAATTGAATGGGCACTAGCTGTATGATGAAGAAGACTAAGTTGTAACCTGCTTGAGGCCTATCCAGTTGAAGTGTCAGATCACATTTTTTTTTAGGTCAGACAAAGCACATATATTTGAAAGATAAATAACCTCAGCAACACTTCTACATAATCATAACAAGAAACAAAAAATTTGCACAATTACAATATATATAGTAACCCAGATCCTCAAAACACATAAATTGCCTGACATAATCGGATGATTATCTACAGCTGATCACGCATTGATCAACAACTATGCTTCTATTTTAACGTAAAAAGGACTTTTAGCAGTGGTCATGACTGCCGCTAAAAGTCAATTTTCCTCCAAGAGCATTAGCGGTGGCCGTGACCACTGCTAATGCTCATTTTTTGCACAAAATCGATGCGCAAGGCGCATCCAATCATCGTTTGATGATCTACCCAGTTGACATTACGGGTTTTTCATATATATATATATATATATATATATATATATATGCTGGGAGTGACAGCTCGAATGTTGTTTTGGTAATCTCGAGAATAGGTTGGCATCACTTTGGCACATGTAATTCATCAATGGTAAGGCACAACAAATGCACTCGGCTATTATATAACCATTACATGTAAATGTCTTATTAATAGAGATGAATACTTTTTGGTGACATATGGTCCTTGTAGTTAAGTCAGTCATGTTTGTGCTTTTCTTTCTTCATCAAATCTTTGGACCCAACATATGACATGTATTAAGATGTCTTAATAAAGAATTATCTTGGATTTAGATCTTGTATGAATCATCAGTGAGAACTCTGTAGTTCTTTTGTGCACGATTTTGAACATAAATTTGGCATTCATAGAGACTCAAACTCTATGCTTCCTTCAAATGCACCTCATTTAGTCTTGCTCGGATGCAAATCATAAGTGTGTTCAACTGTTGAGAGAGAGAGAGAGAGAGAGAGAGAGAGAGAGAGAGAGATGTTATTAAATGCCAAAAGGAAAATACTGGGATTAGTACAAATACATGTGCTTGCTTGTTGAAACTCCAATTGAATAAACAACTTCCAATCTTTATTTTTGTTTTTTAAAGAAGGATAAAATTCACTTGATCTGTGAAATCAGTACAAGAGGTCTGCAGGAATGATGATGAGGTATCGCCCTGCTACAAAACTAGCGAATAAAAATACTTCCTCTCTTTCAAAAAAATAAAAGTCCCATTCATGGAGCTTCCAAGGAAACAGAAGAGGGTTATAGAAAGCGCGGTTCACAGTTTACCACATTCTGCAGGTGTGAAAGTGATGAGGTTGTTGCCAAGGTCGTAAAGGACGTGGAAGTTGGCCAGCATGACGCCTCCAATTATTGAAACTATGGGCACTGTTGATGGCATCAACACTGAGCAAGTCAAGCCTGTATCTCGATCGCGAACGAAATATTGGCTTCTGGAAACATCGAGATCACCACCCTCAAAATGAAAGGTAACATTAGGGATGGACGCTGATTCTGGCAATGATTGGTATCAGAGATCAAGCCCCGCCTTTGAGGAATCAGCAACCGGTAAACCGATAGCCTTCACGAGTGCATCCCTCACTCGCCTATCACAAGTGAAACACCATATTAAGTACGCATCAGTTGCAAGTTTTGTTCAATGAACATGGGTTTAGGTACCCCATTACCCCAAATTAGAGCAAGAAATTAAAGTGAGACAGTTTCTTACATGTAAGCGGGTGGTACTATATTGGTAAGCGCTGAGCCTGAGTCGATGATGGTACCACCTACTTCTACTCCATAAGACTCGCCCCGGAAATAACCACTGGGTATTAGGAGACGCTTCCCTCCGACACTGATATCCTCCAAGTTCACTAAATAAGAATCCTTGAAGAGCGGGTTAACTACCAGCGACGTCGTTGTCGAGGCGTCTGAGCTGATCAAGGCAGCACTGTGGCCCAACACGAGTTGACTCGATTTGTAAACAGAGTCATTAAACAAAGTGAAGCAATAGGAGAATCGGTTATCGATTAACGACCCTAGTTGAGAGACGAGTGACATCGGGCTCCGATCTAGCCCAACTATGCCAGCACCCTCATCGAAACCTTGGTTGTGATTGCCGCAGCCGAACCCAATATTCTTAAACGATACGGTTCGATTCCCCGAGCCCAAGGTGAACGTCTCTATGGCAAGGTATCCTTGGGAAGTAGCTGGAGTCTCATAATCAAGCTTGTAGTTGCATCCACCAGTAGAATTATCCAATGTAGTTACACGCGAAGTTAGGGAGGCACAAAGAGGATTGGAGGGTAGCATCCTCGAAAAGGAGGAGGAATTTGACAGGCTAAATATTGGTTCTCTGTTGGAGCAATTGATGCATGGATCACATTGTGTCCATACAAGAGGACTACCAGTATCAACCATGGCGGAGAAGGAGTGTGGGGGTGTTCCAATCGCTAGATTCATTAAGTACTCACCGACTCCAGCCTCAACCGAAACTTCGACATCATCATCACCTTGTGCCTGATGTTTACCATGCCGGATTTTCTGATGCAGCTTCCGAAGCCGATGTTTCTCTCGGCTAGCTGCTCTGTGTAATCGCTCCAAGTGGGTAAAACTGCGGTGTGCATCGACATGAATCAACTCTACATGAATGTCCAGGGCGGCCGTCGACGTCGTCATGTCAGCGGCGGCAAAGGTGGTGGTTGAGTATGATAGGAGAAGATGAGCGGTAAGCACAATGAGGAGGAAGAAGGACGATAGGTGGTGAGATGGTGGTGCAATTGCCATGTTGGTAGTATTGAGTGTATGAACCAGGTTAGTGATGCTAAATTGTGGAATATTTATAAGCAGAGAAGGTTGTTAATTAAGAGGGAAATTGTAACTGAACATCCATTAATGTTGGGCTGGCACACCAGCTATCCATCTATTCACGTAATCTAAGATGGGTTTTTCATGGTTGGAAGTAACAGCTGTTTCTTCAGTCTATTACTAGCATTGGAGCGCATGTCTTGTTAAGGGTTACATGTGGTTGGAAGTAACAGCTGTTCGGCAAATGAGCAAGACTAAGGCAAGGGTTACCATGTGGTTCAGTTCGGACCGACCCGAAAGACCCATTTTTGCATGGGTTCGCCCTGTTTTTGTGTACGTCTACAACCAGTTAATTTGGGCCAAATATATGTGAGGGCCTTTTTCTTCTTTACGTGAAAATTTTGTCGACTATTTAAATGAATTGGGTTTGGGCAATCACCAAATAATCAAGCATGTATCCATTATAATTTGTTTTATTGACAGTTATTTGTATCTAAAATATCAAGACCCGAGCTGAAACCTGAACTTTTTAATACCCAAACCGATCATACCTGAACCTGTGAAGACACAAACCGATGATACCCGAAGCCGTTAACACATATGGGTCTACTTTTTTTTTTTTTCAGCCATACCAAGACCTGAACCTGACCCAAATCAAAATGGGTCAATTAAAGAGCCGACCAAATTATAACGGACCCACTAGATACCTGAACCCATTTAACCCATACTTGTCCACAATTTTTTAGTCATACCCAAACCCGAATTAGATTTGGGTCCTACTTTTAGACCCGATTCAGAATTGAGCTAAACTATCCAGTTACCCCCCTAGTCAGCTTAGCGTATTTACACATATTTTCTAATTTAAAGAAGTGATTACTAAGAGTGGTTGTTGAACAAAGTAATAACGGAAGTTCAATGTTAATGGAGACAGAATCTAGAAATAACAAAAATAAATAAAAAATAGCCAAACTAACAAAAAATAAATAAAAAAAGTACTACCCTAATCCCGCATACACCCTCCGATGGCCCAAATGGATCCTAACGGGCCATCGAAACCTAAACAAGAAAAAATACAAGGATTTAAAAAATCTCACTATGCTAAAAATTCGATCTCAAGCAAAATGTGTTTGAAGACACTCTAAAAATAAAACTCCGGACTTCTCAATCTTGTTGGGAGCTTGGCCTTAGCATTCGGGTTCGATGGTTCATGTTTTTTTAGTCAAGCTCACTCAGACGCGCTGCATCAGGGATCAAAAAGGCTTCACCCTCATAGCCTGCACCCTGCCAAGTGGATTACTATAGTGCCGACAAAAACATTCATCAATAAATATTTTGTATTTAACTAATTTCATAAACTTAAAGGGAACAAAATAATATATATCCTTGGATGACAAAATGAATTCATCATGTCCGAAATTTACCTGATCACTCCACCTTGTGAAACCTTCTCTAAAATTGAAACTTACATGTTCTCATATTTCTAAAAAAAATTGGAATTCGTAATAGGCTTTCTTTTCATAGTATTTCATCAAAAAGATAATATCTAGCAATTTTACCTTGTGCTAATGCAATCAAATCCCTAGAAAAAAATGAATCATCAACGGGTTATTATCAATGATTCATCCATAATTTTTCTAGGATTGCTTTACTGATGACAAAACTCTTACATAAGAAAATCAAGTTTGAGCGGACAGTACAAGAAAATAGGGGATTAGCGACAGATATTAGCGACGAAAAAATTCCATCGCTAATTTGCGAGGGATTAACAAGAGAAACAAATCCGTCGCTAAGAACCGTAATATTTACAAAAATATCAACGGAATCGCTTCCATCACAAATTAGTGACAACTTAGCGATGAAATGTTTGGTCGTAATAACCGCATATTTTAGCAGCGGATTTGGCGAGAAAAAGTGTGTCGTCGCTATCTCGCGACAGATTTAGCGACAGAATAGTTTTGTCGCTACGTAGTTATATTAATTTACGATGGCTTTATGACAGATTTAGGCAGTCGTGAAATCCGTCGCTAAATGTCGCGTAAATCCCTAATCAAAGCCCTCTTTCTCTTTTTTGTTCCGCTGTTCCCACCGGCCACCCTCTCCCTCCTGCCGCCCCATATCTCGCTCGTCGACGTCTCCCCGACCCCCACCGCCTGCCGCCCGTCGCTCTTCGGCCTGCCGCCGTACCCGTTGCCCCCGGTTCGCCGCCCCCGACCGACGTCTCCCAGATTTTTCTGATAAAAGACACATTTTTTTTCTGATAAAAGGCGCGGATGCCACTTTTAGTTTTTCCGGCAGGGGGTCGGCCCCCCGGCCTCATTAGTGTTTTTCGGCAGGGGGGCAAACCCGCTGCCGTGTGTTATGTTTTCCAACAGAGGGCCTGAACCCCTGCCGCGTGTTGTGTTTTCCGACAGAGGGGCGACCCCCCTGTGGCGTTTTCTGTTTCCCGGCAAGGGGGCCGACCCCCTCCCGCGTGTTGTGTTTTTCGGCAGGGGGGCGACCCCCTGCCTCTTTTTTTTTTCGAGCAGGGGGTCGCCCCTTGCCTCATTTTTTTATTCGTGCAGGGGGTCGCCCCCGTGCCTCTCTTTTTTTCGGCAGTGGGGCGCCCCCTGCCTCATTTGTTTTCTCCGCCAAGAGGTCGACCCCTGCCTCATTTTTTTATTCGGGCAGGGGGTCGCCCCCGTGATCCTCTGGTAGGGGGGAGGGGTGTGACCCTGCCTCTTTTTTTTTGCATCAGGTGGCCGCCCCTCCGACCTCTATTTTTTTTTTGGCAGAGGGCGACGGGTCGAGGTTCAGGAACCCAGCGCTCGTCGAGCGCCTAAACCACGTCATCACCCTGTGCCTGCCGCTTCGAGAGATGATCACTGCCTCTGGAGTGTCTTCATTTTAACACTGTGTGATTTCATTTTAACACAGTATCTCTTGCAGATTTCTCAACGTATCCAGCTTGTGCTCTTCCACCCGTGGTAAGTAATTGACAAAAACAATGCAAATCGGGTAAATACCCGTGGTGAGTAAGTGATGCAAGCGCTTCACATGTTATTTAATTTATTGAATGCAACACTTTACTGTTCACACACTCACTTAGTTGTTGATATCTAGGACTGCTTTGTTGGAGTTTGGACATCATGGTGAGCATGATTTTAATGTACGAGAATAGAAGTGTTCTTATTTTTGGAGTACGGATTGCATGCTAGGCATGACAGTAGTTAGCGAGATATTGAAGTATGTTTGTTGGAGGTACATGTTTGACATTTTTTTTATATGAATGATTTTCATGTATTGCAATATTTGATGTGATTATATACATGCTTGCATGTAGTTAATTTCAATTTAATTATGACCTCCATGTGAAATTGTATAATGATAGTATGCTTCAAATTAATGCATCATCGTTAGTATTTTTCCGACAGGGGGGCAAACCCGCTGCCGCGTGTTGTGTTTTCCAACAGAGGGCCTGAACCCCTGCCGCGTGTTGTGTTTTTCGACAGAGGGGCGACCCCCCTGTGGGTTTTTTGTTTCCCGACAGAGGGTCTCCCCCCTTGCCTCGTTAGTATTTTCCGGTAGGGGGGCCGACCCCCTCCCGCGTGTTGTGTTTTTCAGCAGGGGGGCGACCCCCTGCCGCGTTTTTTGTTTTTCGCCAGGGGGGTGCCCCTCTGCCGCATTTTTTGTTTTTCGGCAAGGGGCGCCACCTTGCCAAAAAAAATAACCGAGGCAGGGGGGCGACCCCCTGCCGCGTTTTCTATTTTTTGGCAGAGCGGGCGACCCCCATGCCTCATTGTTTTTTTTGGCAGGGGGTCGCCCCCTGCCCCCTTTTTTGTCATTTATTTTTTTTCGGCAGGGGGTCGCCCCCTGCCCCTTTTTTTCCGGCATGTGGGGCGACCCCCTGCCTGTTTTTTTTTTTTTTCTGGCAGAGGGTCGCCCCGTGCCCCTTATTTTTTCGGCTGGAGGGCGACCCCCTGCCTCTTTTTTTTTTTCGAGCAGGGGGTCGCCCCCGTGCATCTTTTTTTTTTCAGCAGTGGGGCGCCCCCTGCCTCGTTTGTTTTCTCCGCCAAGAGGTCGACCCCTGCCTCATTTTTTTATTCGGGCAGGGGGTCGCCCCCGTGATCCTCTGGTAGGGGGGAGGGGTGTGATCCTGCCTCTTTTTTTTTGCGGAAGGTGGTTGCCCCTCCGACCTCTGTTTTTTTTTCGGCAGGGGAAGATGGGTTGAGGTTCAGGAACCCGGGGCTCGTCGGGCTCCTAAACCACGTCATCACCCTGTGCCTGCCGCTTCGAGAGATGATCACTGCCTCTGGAGTGTCTTCATTTTAACACTGTGTGATTTCATTTTAACACAGTATCTCTGTTACGACAATAAAGCCATACATGATACTTCAAGTACAAGGTTTTGATGATGAGCAAGTGGAATCAACTGCATTTCAGCTAAGGCTATGAAGAAATTGAAGAATTCGATGAAGAATCTTTGAAGACTAGTGTGTAAATGTTTAATTCATTAAAAGTCTTAGATTCTTGTAAGAGCCTTACTTAGAGTGCATATTTAGGTTGCATTTCACCTTAAAAGTCTTTAGAAAAACTTTTCTAAAAAGAACCCTCATGAAAATCTTTTTAGAAAACTCTTTTCTTAAATTTTCATGTTTATTAGTCGACCAATAGACTTACCAGTCGACTAATCCTTTTGCGCCATATTTTCTAAAAAGTCATTTTTGTCAAATTAGTCGACCGAAGATTTTATCAGTCGACTGGACAGAATGTCTGTTTTTTGGAAAATTAGCAGCAGTCGACTAATGGTTTTATCAGTCGACTGAACAGAACATGTGTTTTCTGAAAATTTAGCAGCAGTCAACCGAACAGAATGTTTGTTTTTTAGAAGATTTTAGCAGCAGTCGAATAAAAGGTTTTTCAGTCTACTGATGATATTATCAGTCGACTAACTTTTCTCAAGTCGACTAAGTCTCAAAAGTTTAGATTTTCAAACGGCTCGATTAACAGATCAGTCGACCGACGATAACTGTCAGTCTACTAATAACTAACTATTAGTCGACTAACTGATGTTTCAGTCGACTAATTTTGTCGTTTTCCTGAAACTTCAAAAAGGCGTATCTTTTCATTTTTCAAACGTTTTGATCATTCGAAATTGACAGTTTTGATACTCTTTCATACCCTCAATGTATGGAAAACTTTAACTATAAATATGAGTGCATTGTACACTAAAAAATAACAAGAATTCAATCGATTTGAATCATTTACTTATTGCTTTTCACTCCTATTCATTCAAGTATTTGTTTTCTCACTCATGTGATATTTTTACTTCAGTTTTTCACTCAAATCACTTTGAGAGATAGTGAATTCGTGAGTAAGAGTATTTCAACAACCTCAAAAGCCAATTGCATCTCATTTGCATTCAAAAGGAAGGCTCATAGGTTGTTTTGTAAGTTGTTACTTATTTTCTGTAAAAAGAAGGACTCCTTGGTGTAAAGGAGTTGTTTGCTTTCAGTAGGGTTGTTACTGAAAGTGGGACCAGTTATGGTCTGTGTGATCTTGTAGTTTACAAGGTTGATAGTGGAAATCTCAAGCGAGTTTTGCTTGGGGACTGGATGTAGGTCGGGTTAGACCGAACCAGGATAAAATCCTGTGTTCTTTGTGTGTTTGCTTTGAGATTTGCAAAATCATTAAATATTCCGCAGACAATTTTTTTAAAAGCACTATTCACCCCCCCTCTAGTGCTCGTTGCCTAGATCCTAGTGCACTTTCATTTGGTATCAGAGCACAAGTTTGCTATTACTTTGATTTGACCATCATCTAGCATGACAACTACAACATCTCAGCACAAAGAAGGAAGCTCCTTTGTTCGTCCTCCTCTCTTCGACGAAACAAACTATGGATACTGGAAAGTAAGAATGACAATATTCTTGCAATCCATGGATCTCGATATCTGGAGAGTTGTTTCAGAAAAGTACCAAACTCCATCAACTAATTTCAGCCGATGGACCGATGATGAAAAGAAGACTGCTTCATTAAATGCAAAATCCATGAATGCATTATATTGTGGCGTTGACAAGGTAGAATTCAATCGCATCTCTCAATGCTCTACAGCAAATGAAATTTGGCATACTCTTCTAGTAACTCACGAAGGTGCGTCAAAGGTAAATGAATCTAAAATTGCTTCTTTAGTTCATAAATTTGAATTGTTCAAAATGAAGCAAAATGAATCTATATCGGACATGGTAACTAGAATGACCGATATAACTAACACTTTGAAATCCCTTGGAAAAGAATATTCACAAGTGGATTTAGTCAGAAAGATTCTAAGGTGTTTAACTCCTGAATGGGAGAGAAAAACCATTGCTATTGAAGAAGCAAATGATCTCAATTCTCTCACTCTTGAAGACTTAGTTGGTAACCCAATGGCATATGAGGTCCAACTTCAAGACAGACAAGAAGAAGAGCCTAAGAAGAAATCTCTTGCTTTTAAGGCTACTTCTGACTCAGAAAATTCAGAAGAAGATGAAGATGAAGATATTGCCCTCATCACAAGGCAATTCAGAAGATTCATCAAAAAGGGAAGATTTCAAAGAAAGGTAAAGAAAGCAGATTCTTTCATTCCCAATGAAGTAAAGTGCTTTAACTGCAAAAAGGCAGGACATATCAAGAAAGATTGTCCTCTTCTCAAAATCAAGCCCAAGGACCAATTCAAGAAGAAAAAGGCATTTCAAGCATGTTGGGATGATAGTGACTCCTCTTCCGATGAAGAATCAAATGAAGAAGTCGCCAACATGTGTTTTGTAGCACAAGAAGATTCGGTAAGTCAATTTGACTATGATGAGTTATTTGAAGCATTTAATGATTTATATGCTAAATTTAAGAGTCTTAGTTCTAAAAATAAAGAGTTAAAAACTGAAAATTTAACTCTTGACTCTCAAAATAAAGTGTTACTTCAAGAAATAGAAGATCTCAAGAAGGAAAATTCTTGCCAAGCACTTGAGATAAAAGAAATTGGAGTTAGAACCAATCTCTTACAAAAAGAAATATTTAGTCTTAAAGAAAAGTCAAATGATCTTCTTTCTATATTGACCAAATTCACAAATGGTCAAGAGAATCTAGAAAAACTTCTTGGTTCTTAAAGATGCTCGGTTAATAAAACCGGATTGTGATATAGCTTCTTTGATACTCAAAATAGACCAAACTATGTGGTAAAAAATCAAAGACATTATTCTCAACCTTTTGTTCATAAAACTAAAATTTCTAGTTCTAATAGAAATGCATCTAGATATGATTATTCTAGACATGTTTATTCTAAATCCTTTTATAGAAAGAATATTTATTATCAAAGGAAACCAAAATCCAAATGGATATGGGTTCCTAAGACTAACTCTCATGGACCCAAAAATAGAAAGGTGTCAAATGTTCTGTTTTCTGATTTTGTTGTAGGTACACAACATAAGGAGCAAATGGATATTGGACAACGGTTGTTTCAAACATATGACTGGAAGGCCGGAGTTATTTTCCACCCTCCAAAATAAGGATGGAAGAACCGTCACCTTTGGTGACAATAACAAGGGAAAAGTGATAGGTATTGGTAATATTGGTAATCCAAAATTTTCCTTGATAGAAAATGTTATTTTAGTAGATGGTTTAATGCATAATTTAATATCTATCAGTCAATTATGTGATAAAGGTTTTCATGTTTCTTTTGAAAATGATTTATGTTTAATTTCTGATTTTCAATCTAAAAAGCTCATTTTTAAAGGTAAAAGAAGAAACAATGTGTATGAACTATATCTAGATGAATTACCCTCTTTTAATGAAAAATGTCTTATTGTTTCAAATGAAATTCAATGGTTATGGCACAAGAGACTTGGACATGTTAACTTTAAAATTATTTCAAAGTTATCCAAGAATGATCTTGTAAGAGGCCTACCTAGAATACCATATAAAAAGGATCACTTATGTGATGCTTGTCAAAGGGGTAAACAAATCAAGAGTTCTTTTAAAAGCAAAAGATATAGTTTCAACAAAACGTCTTCTTGAACTTTTACATTTAGATCTATTTGGACCATCTAGAATTCAAAGTTTGAATGTTAGCAAGTATGCTTTTGTTATAGTAGATGATTATTCTCGGTTTACATGGGTGATTTTTCTAAAAAGCAAAAATGATGCTTTTTCAGAATTTTCTAAACTTTGTAGAAGAATTACAAATGAAAAATCTACATCTATTATTAAAATTCATAGTGATCATGGTGGTGAATTTGAAAATGAATCTTTTCTAAAGTTTTGTGATTTACATGGTATATCTCACAACTTTGCTTTTCCTAGAGCGGCTCCACAAAATGGAGTTGTTGAAAGAAAGAATAGAACTTTGCAAGAATGTGCTAGAACCATGCTTCAAGATAAAAATTTACCTTTGGGCTGAAGCAATTAATACAGCATGTTATGTCTTAAATCGTGTTCTTATTCGACCAATTTTACATAAAACATGTTTTGAATTGTATTATGATCGTATACCAAAGATCTCATATTTCGAAATTTTTGGTAGTAAATGTTTCTTGTTAAATACCAAAGATAATCTTGATAAGTTTGATTCAAAATCAGATGAATCAATATTTCTTGGATATTCTTATAGAAGTAAAGCATATCGTATTTTCAATAAAAGAACATCTTGTATTCAAGAATCTTTACATGTTGCATTTGATGAGAATTATGAGCAGGTTATACCTTTAAGCGAAGAAGAAGAAGTAATACTTCAAGAAGAACCCTTGATAGAGAGTACTTCTCAAGAAAATATTCCTCTTCAACCGATTTGGAAAGAAGTTCCTAATCATCCACATGAACAAGTTATTGGTGAAATAAAGAGTGGTGTCCAAACTAGAAGGCAGTTAGAAAAATATATTGCAAATGTTGCTTTCATATCTAAATTAGAACCAAAGAATATCAATGAGGCTTGTGTTGATGAATTTTGGCTTTTGGCCATGTCTGAAGAACTTAACCAATTTACTAGGAATGATGTTTGTGATCTAGTTGATAGACCAAAGGATCATCCTGTAATTGGAACAAGATGGGTCTTCCGAAATAAGCTGGATGAAAATGGTGAAGTCATTCGTAACAAAGCAAGGCTAGTGGCACAAGGCTATAATAAAAAAGAAGGCATAGATTTTGATGAAACCTATGCACCAGTGGCTCGATTAGAGTCAATTCGAATGATGCTTGCTTTTGCTAGTTACATGAACTTCAAGTTATATCAAATTGATGTTAAGAGTGCATTCTTAAATGGACACATCAATGAAGAAGTTTATGTAGAGCAACCTCCAGGCTTTGAAAATGAGAAATATCCAGAAAAAGTCTACAAATTGAAAAGAGCTTTGTATGGACTCAAACAAGCACCAAGAGCGTGGTATGAAAGACTACGAAATTTTCTAGAACAATCTGGTTTTTCCATTGGTCGGGTAGACTCCACTTTATTTATTAAAAATCTTAATTCAGATATTCTTATTGTGCAAATTTATGTTGATGACATAATATTTGGTTCTACTAATGATTCTCTCTGTAAACAATTTGCTAAAGCTATGCAGGAAGAGTTTGAAATGAGCTTGATGGGCGAATTAAACTACTTCCTTGGACTTCAAATAAAGCAAACTGAAGAAGGAATCTTCATCAATCAGGCTAAGTATACAAAAGAACTTCTCAAGAGATTTGGGATGGACTCATCGAAATCAAGAAGGAATCCTATGAGTACAACTACTTCTCTTGATAAAGATGAAAATGGTAAAAGTGTAGATACTAAACTCTACAGAGGTATGATCGGATCTCTATTATACTTAACTGCTAGTCGACCTGATATTATGTTTAGTGTTTGTATGTGTGCAAGATTTCAAGCTAATCCAAAGGAATCTCATTTAACTGCAGTAAAACAATTTCTTCGTTATTTGAAAGATACTTCAGATTTCGGATTGTTTTACCCAAAATCATCTTCCTTTGATTTGGTTTCATATAGTGATGCAGATTTTGCAGGAAGTAAATCTGATCGCAAGAGTACTAGTGGAACTTGTCATTTCTTAGGAAATTCCTTAGTCTCTTGGTTTAGTAAAAAGCAAAATTCAGTATCACTCTCAATAACTGAAGCAGAATATATAGCGGCTAGTTTAGCATGTTCACAAGTACTTTGGATGAAACAGACTTTAAAAGATTTTGGTTTGAATTACTCCACAACAACTATTTATTGTGATAACACTAGTGCTATAAATCTTTTGAAAAATTCTATTCAGCACTCAAGAACTAAGCATATTGAAGTTAGACATCATTTTTTAAGAGATCATGTGTTAAAAGGAGATATTTCGTTAAATTTTATTTCCACTAAAGAACAACATGCCGATATCTTCACTAAACCTCTTAAAAATGAAGATTTTATGAGAATTAGGAGAGAACTAGGTATTTGCTCATTTTTGGATTTATAAAAATACTGATTTTTGAACAAAATCTCAAAATCGCATTATATTAGTCGACCGATAAAATTCTAGTCGATTGGTGTTTTAAATTTTGGAATGTATCGCACCATATTAGTCGACCGATATATTTCTAGTCGACTGATGATATTTTTAGAATGAGTCGCACATTCTTAGTCGACCGATAAAGATTTAGTCGACTAAAATTTTTTAAATGAAGGGACCCGATACCCCTTGGTTTTTTAAAACACCCGTTTTTTTTAAAATAAAGCATCGTTTCACTTTGTTTTCGTATCTTTTCGTTTTTCTTAAAAACGAAACCCTTAAAAACGAAAACCCCTTTTGGTCGCTTTCCTCTCTCTCTTCCGAAAAACCCTCAGAGTGTCGTTCGATCCCATTTTCGCTGGGATTTTCTTACCGTAACAAGGAGACGCCGAAATCTTCTGGCCGTGATCTTAAAACGCCGGAATCCTCCTGCAGTAACTGGCGCATCTTCAAAACACGCCGTAACCCTCTTATGTGACAGTGCATTGCCGGAATCACCTTGTGGCCGACTTCTCACTCGCCGTCAGCCATTGTATCCTCCTCTGGTTCTGTTTCACATCGCCGGACAATGTTCTACTTCTGCCGGAAATCATTTGGAAGCCGTCATTGTTTTTGGTAACTCTTTTTTTTTTAACCATGCCTCGTACGAAGTCTGCATCTGCAAAAGGTTTAGGTTCTCCTCCTCCTACACCTACTTCAAGACATGTTTTTTCACTAAGATTACTTCGCAATCCTCTTCTCTATGATACTTTTGGATCAATTTCTGCACTACCTATTTTACCAGGCCGAAATGTTCTATTTCACTTATTTTCTCGTTACAATATAAGAGAATTATTTCCTGGAATTTCACATCTTTTTGATGCTTGTGCAGATACCCTTCACTATCCTTTTCTTATTCACTTGTTTTACACAAATTTACAAATGGATTATGAAACTGGAGTTTTGTCGTCTCTTGTTCGTGATGTTGAAATCGAGTTTGATTCGAAATTACTTGGAGAAATTCTTGAAATTCCACCTTCAGACACTCTTTTCAACACTATTGAATTGAATGATGAAAGAGTTTTTGAACAAATTCTTCTTTCAGGAGCACCTCACTGCCCTCCTTTCAAAAATACTAATCTTCAAACTCGTGCACGCATTGTTGGACGAATCCTTGCCCACAATGTTCTACCCAAAACTGGTTCTTTTGATTATTATTCCACAGATCTATCTACGTCTCTTTATGTTTTATTTGGAAATATTTATGTCAACTGGGCCAATGTGTATTTTACAAACTTGTGGAAACACAAACCATTTCTTCCTTATGGTTGTCTTTTAACCCGTATTTTTAGACATTTCAAAGTTCCTTTAACAAATGAAAAATACATTGAGCAAAAAGAGTTCTTTGATCAAACAATTTTTAAAAGAATGAAAATTAAATATCTGCCTCCTTTAAATGTTGATCAAACTGAACCATCTGATCCTAATGAACCATCAATTTCTGAACCTTCACCTTCTGCGACACCTTCATCTCATGCAAAAAGAAAGAAATTTTTGACAAGTCAAGACCATGATGAAGTTATGCAGAGACTGAAAGCTTTAGAGCTGCATCAACACACTTTTCGTGAAGATGTGACTCAACAACTTGCTTCAATTCAGAAGGATGTAACTGCCATTAAGGATTTGCTAAACTCTCTCTTCTGATCTTTGTTGTCTAAACTTTCATACTCTATGGGTTGTAATATTTTAAACTTGTATCTCTATTTTTCTTATGCTATTTCTGCCCTTACTCTTTTTTATTCTGACAAAGGGGGAGAAAAAGATGATAGTAGCAATTACATTGAAATTGCAGGAGATCTTGATCTTGCATGAGAAATGCAAAATTAAGAGAAAAAGAAAGCTTTAAATGAATGTATTTCTAAATGCATGAAGAAATGATGAATGAAAATGCAAACCAATCAATATGTGATATATATGCTTTAAATGTGCTAACTTTTAATGTTTTGCAGCATATTGATAGGGGGAGTAATATCTCCATCTATGCATCTAAATGCTTCATCTTTGATTAAGTTTGTCATCATAAAAAAGGGGGAGATTGTTACGACAATGAAGCCATACATGATACTTCAAGTACAAGGTTTTGATGATGAGCAAGTGGAATCAACTGCATTTCAGCTAAGACTATGAAGAAATTGAAGAATTCGATGAAGAATCTTTGAAGACTAGTGTGCAAATGTTTAATTCATTAAAAGTCTTAGATTCTTGTAAGAGCCTTACTTAGAGTGCATATTTAGGTTGCATTTCACCTTAAAAGTCTTTAGAAAAACTTTTCTAAAAAGAACCCTCATGAAAATCTTTTTAGAAAACTCTTTTCTTAAATTTTCATGTTTATTAGTCGACCAATAGACTTACCAGTCGACTAATCCTTTTGCGCCATATTTTCTAAAAAGTCATTTTTGTCAAATTAGTCGACCGAAGATTTTATCAGTCGACTAGACAGAATGTCTGTTTTCTGGAAAATTAGCAGCAGTCGACTAATGGTTTTATCAATCGACTGAACAGAACATGTGTTTTCTGAAAATTTAGCAGCAGTGGACTAATGCTTTTTATCAGTCGACCGAACAGAATGTTTGTTTTTCATAAGATTTTAGCAGTAGTCGACTAAAAGGTTTTTCAGTCTACTGATGATATTATCAGTCGATTAACCTCTCTCAAGTCGACTAAGTTTCAAAAGTTCAGATTTTCAAACGGCTCGATTAACAGATCAGTCGACCGACGATAACTGTCAGTCTACTAATAACTAACTGTTAGTCGACTAACTGATGTTTCAGTCGACTAATTTTGCCGTTTTCCTGAAACTTCAAAAAGGCGTATCTTTTCATTTTTCAAACGTTTTGGTCGTTCGAAATGGACAGTTTTGATACTCTTTCATACCCTCAACGTATGGAAAACTTTAACTATAAATATGAGTGCATTGTACACTCAAAAATAACAAGAATTCAATCGATTTGAATCATTTACTTATTGCTTTTCACTCCTATTCATTCAAGTATTTGTTTTCTCACTCACATGATATTTTCACTTCAGTTTTTCACTCAAATCACTTTAAGAGATAGTGAATTCGTGAGTAAGAGTATTTCAACAACCTCAAAAGCCAATTGCATCTCATTTGCATTCAAAAGGAAGGCTCATAGGTTGTTTTGTAAGTTGTTACTTATTTTCTGTAAAAAGAAGGACTCCTTGGTGTAAAGGAGTTGTTCGCTTTCAGTAGGGTTGTTACTGAAAGTGGGACCAGTTATGGTCTGTGTGATCTTGTAGTTTACAAGGTTGATAGTGGAAATCTCAAGCAGGTTTTGCTTGGGGACTGGATGTAGGTCGGGTTAGACCGAACCAGGATAAAATCTTGTGTTCTTTGTGTGTTTGCTTTGAGATTTGCAAAATCATTAAATATTCCGCAGACAATTTTTTTAAAAGCACTATTCACCCCCCCTCTAGTGCTCGTTGCCTAGATCCTAGTGCACTTTCAATCTCTTGCAGAAATCTCAACATATCCAGCTTGTGCTCTTCCACCCGTGGTAAGTAATTGACAAAAACAATGCAAATCGGGTAAATACCCATGGTGAGTAAGTGATGCAAGCGCTTCACATGTTATTTAATTTATTGAATGCAACACTTTACTGTTCACACACTCACTTAGTTGTTGATATCTAGGACTGCTTTGTTGGAGTTTGGACATCATGGTGAGCATGATTTTAATGTACGAGAATAGAAGTGTTCTTATTTTTGGAGTACGGATTGCATGCTAGGCATGACAGTAGTTAGCGAGATATTGAAGTATGTTTGTTGGAGGTACATGTTTGACATTTTTTTTATATGAATGATTTTCATGTATTGCAATATTTGATGTGATTATATACATGCTTGCATGTAGTTAATTTCAATTTAATTATGACCTCCATGTGAAATTGTATAATGATAGTATGCTTCAAATTAATGCATCATGTTATGAATAGTTTTGCATATAAAAATATTAAGTTATCAATGCATGCATCATAATTCTTGTGATTGTATGACATCATATATTGCATGATAAATTTGATATTTTCTTCATCATAGCATTTTGATGGTCTTCTTTTAACTGGTTTGGATACATTTTGGAACATCATTCGACAAAATGACAACAAACCGTTTATGGATGTACCGTAGGGTAGTTGACAATGAGTTATCGCATGAATATATAGATGGTATTGAAAGTTTTATTGAATTTGCAACTGCAAGTGTCAGTACAGTGGATCCCACAGGTCGGATTAGGTGTCCCTACAAGATTTGTAAGAATAATCGATTTGTAGAACCTCATGGCGTTAGACATCACCTATACAGGATGGGTTTTGTGAGTGATTATCAGAATTGAACGTTTCATGAAGAAGAATTTAGAAGCAATTTTGATGCACGAGTGAATGTAGTGCACGATAATCCATATATGGATCTGATATTTGATGCCACAGGAACAGAACTCGGTTCTGCTATGGGTCCTAGTGATATAAGAATTGCAGTAGATGAAGAATCACCAAACGATGCAGTTAGTAGATTTTATGATTTACTTAGAGATGCTGATGAACCACTTTGGAACGGTTGCAGGAGTCACACTATCTTTTCTACAGTTTTTCAACTAATGAATTTGAAGTCCGAGTATAATTTGAGTCAATCATGTTTTGACCATTTGTGCATGATTGTGAAGAGTATGTTTCCCAAAGATGAGAAATTGCTACAAAATTTCTATCGTGCGAAAGTTATGGTCAACGCTCTAGGTATGAGGTATAAAAAGATAGATGCTTGTCCAAATAACTGTATGTTGTATTTCAAGGATCAGGAAAACAACATATCATACCCGTCATGTGGGCATCCTCGGTTCAAGCAAAAAACATGAGGAAATGGTAGCACGAGATCAAAAGAAGTTGCATACAAGTCGCTACGCTACTTTCCTATCATTCTTAGATTGCAACGATTGTATATGTCTTTAAGGACAGCTAAACACATTATATGGCATGCAAATAAAGTTCGACATGATGAAGACAAGATCACGCATCCTGTTGACACCGAAGCTTAGAAACACTTTAATCGTACTCATCAGAACTTCGCAATGGAGGTGAGAAATGTTAGACTCGGTCTATGTACAGATGGATTTAATCCATTTGGTGTAGATCAACTCCATACTCATGCTGGCCAGTATTTATAACCCCATGCAACCTTCCATCAAGCTTATGTATGAAGCGTTCAAATCTTTTCTTGTCTTTATTGATAGCTTGTCCGACCTCACCTAGCCAAAATCTTGATGTATATTTAAGATCATTGATTGATGAACTACAAGTACTATGGGATGACGGTGTTACCACGTATGATGCTGACAAAAAACAAAATTTCAATATGAAGACCGTTGTTCTATGGACAATCATTCACTTCCCTGCATATGGTATGTTATCTGGTTGGAGCACACATGAGAGGTTGGCATGTCCGTACTGCATGGAGGATACAAAATCTTTTAGATTGACACATGGAAAGAAGCCTTGCTGGTTTGAGTGTCATCATCGATTTCTACCGAGCGACCATCCGTTACGACGATAAAGGAATGCGTCTCGAGCAGACACAACTCAAATGAAAGGTCTAGCCACAAGATTGTCTGGCATAGAGATTTTAAGAAGATTGCGATACTTTCCAGATGTATTAACATATGCCCGTAGTCCGACGTCCTTCCTTGGATTTGGAAAGGATTACAATTGGACAAAAAAATCTATTTTTTGGGAACTACCATATTGGCCGACCCTATTGATACAACATAATTTGGATGTGATGCATGTGGAGAAAATGTGTTTTATAATTTGTTCAATATAGTAATGAATGATAAAAGGAAAACAAAGGATAATTCGAAGGCCTGTATGGATTTAAAAGTAATATATAAATGACCAGAATTGGAACTCAAAGAGTATAATGGCAAAGTACTGAAACCAAAGGTAAGGTACGTGCTTGAACCTGATCAAATAAAGCAGGTATGTCAATGGTTGAGGCAGTTAAGATTTCCAGATAAATATGTCTCTAACATTACTCGTGTTGTGAAGATTGACGATGAACACATATATGGGTTGAAGAGCCAAGATTGTCATATCTTTATGCAACGATTGATACTCCTAGCATTCCATGATATGTTAGACAAACCTATGGGGGGTATTGTCTGAGTTGAGCGGAGTTTTTTTGAACATTGTGTGCATCGAAAGTTGGTTGTACTTTTTGCATTGGGTATTTTTAAAAGATATTTTCAATAAAAACTTGGGAAAATCGTCAACCAAAGATATAAAAACCGACTTTCCACAGAGTGGCGAGTACGGGTCGAATCCACAGGGAATGGGATACTTCTGAATTAATTCTAAAATAACACTTTATTAATATAACAAGGTTTACAATCTATGTCAATATTACAAATTAAATGAAATAACACTCTAACTATGAAAATAAACTAAAATAGGAGGCTAAGTCTTCTGCAAATCTCGAGGGGCAAAACTGTCTTTTCACAATATGTGCATTGGCACCTCATATTTGAATTACGCCTGTGAACCTGTTCTAACTTATCAACCTACACAATAAAAACACAAAGTCAGTACACAAATAAAAATTAAAACTAACTTGCAACTACAATTAATTCTAAATTGATACATAAATTAGATTACAATTAAACAACTAAAGAAAACTACAATTACAGTATTTAACTAAGCAAGGTAACTCTAATTACTCTAACTAACTCTAATTCACTAACTACACTACTAGAAAACACTAAAACTACATGAAATTAAACAATTAACTAAAAGACTGTTTTGTCCCTAAAGAAGGCAAAAATGGACTCTGACAACTTTTTGCAATTGACAGTTTTGAGGGAGCAAACAATTTCCGCTAAAGCTGAACGAAAATAGAGAAAATCACATCCACATAACTCACGCATAAAATGGGTTCTAACTAGAAGAAAGGGATGAGAGAACCAACCTCCAGGGCGATCTGATGACTGAGGGGAAAGGCAGAGCGGACTTTGCTTGACTTCGCGCCACGAGGAACCTCGGTGGTGCTGTCTAATATCCTTTTGTTGTCTCCTTTACAGGGATCCGCAAATGGTGTGCTCCGAGGTTCAGGGTCGGCCGACCATGGAGGAGCGGGACCTCCACCATGATGGATACACTCCAACTGCAGCTGCAAAGAAACAAATCAAAAGTTAGTTCCAACAGGAGGAGAAGAAGGACAAGATGTGAAAAGAAAAGAATGAAAGAAGAAGATGGCGTCTCCATTGAAGATGAGCTTCATGGATAAGGAAGAACATGAATGGGAGGGCTGGGTGGAAGTGGAGGTGAGTAAGATTTATGCCCCTAGGGCACGAAAATCGAAGCAAAGACAAGGCTGGAATGGGAGTCCCTCTCCCCTATACACGATTTGGCTTGTTTTGACCATTTTACAAAATCAGTGTTAAAAGATAAATATTTACTGGGCGCCTCATGTAGGAGGGGTTTTTTAGAAAAGTATTTATGAAAAACTCAAATGGGCTAGAGCTGGGTTGAATCAATGTAATTTGACCCAAATCCAAGATCCAAATGGGCGTCTGGATCCAGATCTTCTAAATCGGCTCCGAGATATGACCCGTTACATTGTAAATGCATTAATTTCCTCAAATTAACTCTGATTTCGATGAAATTCGAACCAAAGCTCTATAATATCATGATGCACCTAAGTGTATGCCCTTAACCTATAGATGATGCATTTATATAGTAAAAATGTGTTAATAAAATAGAATATTTATGCATCATCAAAAGTCATAGTATCTGATATAATGAATCTCGAGGACTTTGTCATCACTACTGTTTGTCTGCTAGAAAAGATTTTTCCGCCAGCATCTTTCGATGTTATGGAACATTTGATCATATATTTGCCATATGAACTAAGGGTTGGTGGTCCTGTGCAATATCGTTGGATGTACCCATTTGAAAGATATATGTTTTCTTGTATTTGTGTCTTCAATGACAGATATTTCAAATTTGAAATATATATTTTTTACAGATGCATGTTTGACCTTAAAAAAAAGTTCGTAATAAAGCAAGAGTAGAAGACTCTATTTGTGAGGCGTACACTTTAAAAGAGATTTCAAATTTATCATCTATGTACTTTGAACATCACATTCCAACACGTTACACATGCCCGCCTTGTAACGATGATGGAGAATAAGTAACTGTAGCTGACAAACTGTTGATATTTCAACTACTTGGGCATGCATTTGGTAGTTGTTGATCAAGACTCTTGACAGATCGAGAGCAAGATGCATAACACATCTATATTCTTTTTAATTGCTCAGCGATCGACCCATACATCGAGTAAGTATATGTAGATACAACACAATTATAAATTCTTTTATGTGCTACACATGCATACATGGTTTGGTAATATAAGTATTTGTGGTTTACAGACGATTTGATATGGAGTTGCGAAGAGAAGTTTCACATCTCACTGATGCATAAGTACAAAAAGAACATGAAACTAAGTTTGTGGAGTGGTTATCGATTTCATACAAAAGACTATGGTATAAACAAATTAACGATGAATAGTGGCTTGTGTGTCAAGGGTAGCAGCTACGGTGAAAATGAACATGATTACTACGGTGTTATAAAGGAACTAATGGACTTGACTTACTTAGGCATAAATAATAGGGTAACTTTATTCAAGTGTCATTGGTTTGATCCAACTGCAACAAGAGTCGACAAAGCCTTAGGCATTGTGGAAGTGAATCACAAATAAAGGTTTGTAACATATGAACCATTCATATTAGCCTCGCAAGCTCAACAAGTTTATTATACTTCATATCCGTGTACAAAAAAGTCAGATAGAAATGAATGGTGGGCAATTTGCAAGGTGAAGTCCAAATTATACCCTGAGTATCATCTGTTACAAGAAAACAAGTTAACTGAAGAGAGTGATTACTATCAATTAGATGATATCTATGACTTCTCTTATGGTCACGATGTTGCGCATGAAATGTATGTCATATCTTCATTGGTCGATGAAACATTCATAGAAGAATGTGATCCAAATGATATACCAAGTGGATGGGTAAACAATGAAGAAGAAGATGAAGAAGAAGATCATGAAGAAGATCTTGTGGTGACCGTTCACCCCCAAGTACATAGGAGAAACTTGAACTTTAGCATCAACGCGATGTTCTGCGAGTTTATTATTCTATGTATTTTAGATACTCTAGAGGCTTGATGACCCTGTCCAGGGTGGGGTGGTAGAACTCATACCGAGATAACCCCATTAGATCATTTTGGATGCATCCTCTACTGCAGTAGTGAAGTTTAATTCCTAGATCTTAAGGATAACCTGACCTCCAAACCTTCTGAGTGGCAGAAGGTCCCTTGAACTTTTTGGTTCATAATAAATTCATGTCACTTATGGTTGTACTATTATTCTTTACCACAGTGAGCGTAAGTCCTAAAGGGGTTCGGCGTCATAACCATAATTATAGGATAGTCGAATGCCACTTGGGAAAATTAGTGTGTTATGAATTAAAATACATATGTATCCCAAACCCATTTAGTATTTTTAAGCACAAACCACCCATGTGGTCAAGGGACTATTGCTAAGTTTTATTCATATGCATGCAAGACTCCACTCTTGGCATCTACGACCTTCACGAGTGTTTCACCTCTTTCAGGTGGACAACCAACTCTGACACGTTGGCCCATACGAGTCTTATTGTATAATAGTGTTTTACATGAGCAGATATATACAACGATCACCTTTGATCGACTACTCGGCGTATGTAGCCACGCCCATACTTTGTAAGAATTTTCTCAATATAATATGATTGACATAATGTAATGCCATTATTATTTCTCATAATTTTGATTCCTAAAATAACAACTGCAACACCCAAATATTTCATATAAAACATGAAAGATAAAAATCTTTGTTTGGTTTACGCATTCACTATTAGAACAAAAAAGAAGCATATCATCAACACATAAATAAATAATAATAATATAATTATAATCTACTTTATTATAGACACACTTATATTTTGAAACCATTATTTATTAGAGAACTATCAAATTTCTAACTCATTATGTATTTTGGAATATGAGTGTTCAATCCGGTTTTTGGTCTAGATCTCATCGTATTACCGTTTCATTGAAAGCTTTAAGAGACACTCTTGGTTGTGACCGTACCGAACATAAAGGACATGCCGACCACGACCTAGGAGTGCCTCAACCACCATGTCGGAGCACTACCACATATCTTGGGTAGGTTTGTGCATCAAACAATACCAAAGTTCTACTCTTCTCGATATATACATATTTGTTTGTGTTTTTGAGATTGTAGTTGAGTCGGACAATTTCAAGACCCCTTTTTATGCAATAAATATGTATTTGCTTATGCTTTTGAGATTATTCTCGCATCGAACGATGACAAGGCTTCTGCTTTTCGCAATGTGTGTATATATATATATATATATATATATATATATATATATATATATATATATATATTTGCTTATGTATTTAAGATTATCGTCGCCTCGAACGATGTCAAGGCTCCTGCTTTCCGTAATATATATGTATTTTCTTATGCTTTTAAGATTGTCATCGCATCGAATGATGTCATGGATCCTGCTTTTCTCAAATATATACCTATTTGCTTTTTGCAAGTTATTTAGTTCGATTTTACCACCTGAACCTTAAATATACTTTCACTTATGTCATTGCGCTATATCGTGCACATGCTCCTACTTATATTATATATAGTTGTGCATAAGTAAGTATATAAATGAAGGTCAACTCCTATCACCAAATGTGATTCCATATGCGAATCCTTGATCAAGACTTTGATTGAGGAAAGAAACCCCTATTGGAAATGTTTCAATGTTTGTGTAAAACCGCTTTTACGTAACCTCCTAAGTCACTTGCGCATGGCCTAACTAAGGCATAGGTTCCAATCAACCATGATAGACATAAAGTACACACAACAGTGCACATCTATCCTCGATTTAAGCATAGTATTTCCTCTATCAAAGAGAGGAAGTGCTGCCCAATTTTTTGAAAAGATGTTCATCGAGCTTAAATGAACATAACGCTTTCTCCGTCAAAAATAGGAGGTGATGGTAAATTTTTTGAAAGATGCTCACTGAACTTAAAAAGAGCATATCACATCCTCCATCAAACAGAGGAGGTGCTGCCAAAATTTTGTTAAGTAACTTTCCATAAAGTGGAAAGGATCATCAAGCTTCCTCTATCAAACAGAGAAAGTGCTGCCGAAATATTTGGCAAATTACTTTCCTGAGCAAGTTTGAATGACACAATGATGACCCTGTTGTCGGAACTCAGACTGAATGGCTCGTTCTACCTCCGCTTGTAAGGGCACCATACACATAAGTGTCGATGCACTAGAGTAGTTGTTGTGCCTTGACTAGGTCAGTACTTGTTGCATCTATATATGCCAAAAAGTCAATCAATGGTGATCGTTGTATATACATGATCATGTGAAATACTATTATACAACAAGACTCGTAAGGGTGATGTGTCAGAGTTGGTTGTCCACCCGAAAGGAGTGAAACGCTCATGAAGGTCGTTGATGCCGAGGGCGGAGTCTTGCATGCATATGATAAAAACTTAACGATAGTCCCTTGACCACATGGGTGGCTCGTGTTTCCAAATACTGAATGGGGTTGGGGTACATATGTCCTTTAGTGCATAACACATTGATTTTCCTAAGTGGCATTCAAATGTCTTATAATTATGGTTATGTTGCCGAACCCCTTTAAGACTTAAGCTCACCGTGGTAGGCAGTGATGGTATAACCACGAGTGACATGGATTTATTATCAACCAAAGAGTTCAAGGGACCTCTCGCCATTCAGAAGGTTTGGAGGTCGGCTTATCCTTAAGATCTAAGGATTGAACCCCACTAGTGCAGTAGAGGATGCATCCAAAATTACCTGGTGGGATTATCTCGGTATGATTTCTACCGCCCCACCATGGACAGGGTCATCAGGCCTCTGAGGTATCTAAAATATGTAGAATAATAAACCTCTAGAACATCACGTTGATGTCGAAGTTCAAGCTTCTCCCCTGTACTAGGGGGTGAATGATTAATATGGAAACAATGCATTAGTTCTAGGTTCAACAATGAATAAATGAATGAATGAATGTGTGTTGTTCTGATGATTCACGTATAACCATGTGAAAGGTATTGAGATCAATATAATACTGAACCGATAGGGCAAAGACCTATTTTGTATCCGCATGACTAAGCTAAGCTCGATGAGCTCTCATTGGGATTCGTGGGATACAGATATACCAAGTCTTGGAGACTTGAGTTTTGATGTTTCAATCGTGGCACTAAGGAGGCTTTTGTGATATACACTAAGTCTTGGAGAATTAAGCATTGTTTCGAACTGTGGCCCTAAGTGGCTCCTTGTATTTTTATAATTTATACTTGCTTTGAGTTGAATGTTTTCCTACCATACCAACAATGGTTCTAACACCGTTTTATGGGGGATATATGTATTGAACCTCTGATGCGATATGCGGAGCAAGGCGGCATCGAGTTCCAAGGTTTCTTCAGATAATGTTGAACCCTTTCCTTTTCAAACCCAGTTTTGAAGAATAATGTTTCTTCAAGCAGTAATATTTGTAATAAATAACTCATTTTCATAAATAGAATACTTTAATGGTCAATTAGTGCTTGGCCAGATACCTGTAACTTGCCCAGCATTTTCTAAAATTGACAACTCATTATCGTCTATTGCTGCTGCTAAAAACCTTTTCTAATTTCTGCTGTAAAGAAAAAAAAATCCATGAAGTTTTGACCAAGTGTTGTTTTGAAAATCCAGAGCATACAGATACTTTGCAGGCAACACATGATGTATCTAACAGAAAAAATTCATATGCAACAATTTCATAGTCGATATTCTTTTAGCAGTAGATCAACAATGAGTGTAACTTCTTCATTTTCATTAAAATTATTAAACAAATTTTTGCCTTTTGAATGTCTCTCTTCCTTTCTCTCCAAGCCCCATCCGTAAAGATGTGGTTTTCTAGTTTTCTTGTAAAAATGGCCAATGCACACCTTGGGTATCAAACTTGCAATATATATATATATATATATATATATATATATATATATATATATATATATATATATATATATATATATATATATATATATATATATATATATATATATAAGTGTGTGTGTGTGTGTTTCATAAAAATCAAAACGACTATTTATTAAATATAAGGCATTCTGTGATTTCATATATATATATATATATATATATATATATATATATATAACCAATATGTTGTTTTTCTAATTCATGAAATAGACAGACACATTCAATAAGAGCTCTCCTTGTTCCTTATTGCTCCCAGTATGCATACACATATATTCAGAAGGTTGTATGTCCTCAATCAAGGGAAGGCCTTCTTCATTTTCCATGTCCTTGCTTGCATATTCTTTGCACACCCACTTAATTATTTTCCAATCAAGAAACAGTTTGACCCAAAATCTGCAAAAAATGAAATCCACCAACTTTTCCCAAGCTGCAATATGAATCCATAAATTTGACATCTGATTCATCTTGAGTATTAAAGTAATATCAGGAGAAGAACAATATATCACTATCTATTCCATATGAAGTGTTGTATACTTGGCTTTATCTTACTGTTGCTTATCCCTGGCATATTAATTATGAGAATAAACTTGAGCTAACATTGTACTATATAGTAGTTTCACGACCAATATGGTTTTTCAAGGTAGGTCAAGCGACACTTCTGGCAGCTAAAGTTAGTCTGTTGGTCAGGCTGGACTACACCTTGTCTCTGTAGTAGTTTCACAATCGATGAATCATAGTTCTTTTTTTGAAACTCTCTCTTGAAGAAAGGTAGTCATGATTCCTGCCCACTTGGGAATTTTCTCTTGTTCCCATCGCTTGCTGCTAGCCTCTTTCCTGCGATACCCTTGGATCACTCCCAGTCTGTATTAATCCTTGAAGCTACTATCACGACAACTTGAAACTTATGGGGCATGCTTGTTATCATGCGAGACCGCAAACCTTCCTGTAATTTATTGATGTATTTGTCTGTCCTCTTCTGATCAGTCTCAATTAACTTGGAGTAGTGTCGCTCTGTGTTCTGAAACTTGGTAGTTTAGTAAATAAGACTTATATCATATTGTTCTAGTATCAAAGAATTGAAAAAATAGAAAGAGAGGGGTTCAACCAAGAACCCTACAACATGCAGAGTGGACAACATCAAACACCCTGCTTGGAAAAGGTAGCCTCTGGGGTGCCCATAACAACTAATAATGTTGGGATTCCCCTCCCTTGATTAAATTGCACTTGAGCTTCGTGTTCATTGATCCTTGGAACCAATAACGGCTAGATCCAAGTTCCGGCGACTAAGATAGGTAGGTTATGTGAGTAAAACAAGTACAATTTTAGCTATATAAGTAGGCAATCAATATTGATAACCAAATCAATCCAAATTGAATGGGCACTAGCTGTATGATGAAGAAGACTAAGTTGTAACCTGCTTGAGGCCTATCCAGTTGAAGTGTCAGATCACATTTTTTTTAGGTCAGACAAAGCACATATATTTGAAAGATAAATAACCTCAGCAACACTTCTACATAATCATAACAAGAAACAAAAAATTGGCACAATTACAATATATATAGTAACCCAGATCCTCAAAACACATAAATTGCCTGACATAATCGGATGATTATCTACAGCTGATCACGCATTGATCAACAACTATGCTTCTATTTTAACGTAAAAAGGACTTTTAGCAGTGGTCATGACTGCCGCTAAAAGTCAATTTTCCTCCAAGAGCATTAGCGGTGGCCGTGACCACTGCTAATGCTCATTTTTTGCACAAAATCGATGCGCAAGGCGCATCCAATCATCGTTCGATGATCTACCCAGTTGACATTATGGGTTTTTCATATATATATATATATATATATATATATATATATATATATATATATATATATATATATGCTGGGAGTGACAGCTCGAATGTTGTTTTGGTAATCTCGAGAATAGGTTGGCATCACTTTGGCACATGTAATTCATCAATGGTAAGGCACAACAAATGCACTCGGCTATTATATAACCATTACATGTAAATGTCTTATTAATAGAGATGAATCCTTTTTGGTGACATATGGTCCTTGTAGTTAAGTCAGTCATGTTTGTGCTTTTCTTTCTTCATCAAATCTTTGGACCCAACATATGACATGTATTAAGATGTCTTAATAAAGAATTATCTTGGATTTAGATCTTGTATGAATCATCAGAGTGAGAACTCTGTAGTTCTTTTGTGCACGATTTTGAACATAAATTTGGCATTCATAGAGACTCAAACTCTATGCTTCCTTCAAATGCACCTCATTTAGTCTTGCTCGGATGCAAATCATAAGTGTGTTCAACTGTTGAGAGAGAGAGAGATGTTATTAAATGCCAAAAGGAAAATACTGGGATTACTGCAAATACATGTGCTTGCTTGCTGAAACTCTAATTGAATGAACAACTTCCACTCTTTATTTTTGTTTTCTAAAGAAGGATAAAATTCACTTGATCTGTAAAATCAGTACAAGAGGTCTGCAGGAATGATGATGAGGTATCACCCTGCTACAAAACTAGCGAATAAAAATACTTCCACTCTTTCAAAAAAATAAAAGTCCCATTCATGGAGCTTCCAAGGAAACAGAAGAGGGTTATAGAAAGCGCGGTTCACAGTTTACCACATTCTGCAGGTGTGAAAGTGATGAGGTTGTTGCCAAGGTCGTAAAGGACGTGGAAGTTGGCCAGCATGACGCCTCCAATTATTGAAACTATGGGCACTGTTGATGGCATCAACACTGAGCAAGTCAAGCCTGTATCTGGATCGCGAACGAAATATTGGCTTCTGGAAACATCGAGATCACCACCCTCAAAATGAAAGGTAACATTAGGGATGGATGCTGATTCTGGCAATGATTGGTAGCAGAGATCAAGCCCCGCCTTTGAGGAATCAGCAACCGGTAAACCGATAGCCTTGACGAGTGCATCCCTCACTCGCCTATCACAAGTGAAACACCATATTAAGTACGCATCAGTTGCAAGTTTTGTTCAATGAACATGGGTTTAGGTACCCCATTACCCCAAATTAGAGCAAGAAATTAAAGTGAGACGGTTTCTTACATGTAAGCGGGTGGTACTATATTGGTAAGCGCTGAGCCTGAGTCGATGATGGTACCACCTACTGCTACTCCATAAGACTCGCCCCAGAAATAACCACTGGGTATTAGGAGACGCTTCCCTCCGACACTGATATCCTCCAAGTTCACTAAATAAGAATCCTTGAAGAGCGGGTTAACTACCAGCGGCATCGTTGTCGAGGCGTCTGAGCTGATCAAGGCAGCACTGTGGCCCAACACAAGTCGACTCGATTTGTAAACAGAGTCATTAAACAAAGTGAAGCAATAGGAGAATCGGTTATCGATTAACGACCCTAGTTGAGAGACGAGTGACATCGGGCTCCGATCTAGCCCAACTATGCCAGCACCCTCATCGAAACCTTGGTTGTGATTGCCGCAGCCGAACCCAATATTCTTAAACGATACGGTTCGATTCCCCGAGCCCAAGGTGAACGTCTCTAAGGCAAGGTATCCTTGGGAAGTAGCTGGAGTCTAATAATCAAGCTTGTAGTTGCATCCACCAGTAGAATTATCCAATGTAGTTACACGCGAAGTTAGGGAGGCACAGAGAGGATTGGAGTGTAGCATCCTCGAAAAGGAGGAGGAATTTGACGGGCTAAATATTGGTTCTCTGTTGGAGCAATTGATGCATGGATCGCATTGTGTCCATACAAGAGGACTACCAGTATCAACCATGGCGGAGAAGGAGCGTGGGGATGTTCCAATCGCTAGATTCATTAAGTACTCACCGACTCCGGCCTCAACCGAAACTTCGACATCATCATCACCTTGTGCCTGATGTTTACCATGCCGGATTTTCTGATGCAGCTTCCGAAGCCGATGTTTCTCTCGGCTAGCTGCTCTGTGTAATCGCTCCAAGTGGGTAAAACTGCGGTGTGCATCGACATGAATCAACTCTACATGAATGTCCAGGGCGGCCGTCGACGTCGTCATGTCAGCGGCGGCAAAGGTGGTGGTTGAGTATGATAGGAGAAGATGAGCGGTAAGCACAATGAGGAGGAAGAAGGACGATAGGTGGTGAGATGGTGGTGCAATTGCCATGTTGGTAGTATTGAGTGTATGAACCAGGTTAGTGATGCTAAATTGTGGAATATTTATAAGCAGAGAAGGTTGTTAATTAAGAGGGAAATTGTAACTGAACATCCATTAATGTTGGGCTGGCACACCAGCTATCCATCTATTCACGTAATCTAAGATGGGGTTTTCATGGTTGGAAGTAACAGCTGTTTCTTCAGTCTATTAGAAGCATTGGAGCGCATGTCTTGTTAAGGGTTACATGCGGTTGGAAATAACAGCTGTTCGGCAAATGAGCAAGACTAAGGCAAGGGTTACCATGTGGTTCAGTTCGGACCGACCCGAAAGACCCATTTTTGCATGGGTTCGCCCTGTTTTTGTGTACGTCTACAACCAGTTAATTTGGGCCAAATATATGTGAGGGCCTTTTTCTTCTTTACGTGAAAATTTTGTCGACTATTTAAATGAATTGGGTTTGGGCAATCACCAAATAATCAAGCATGTATCTATTATAATTTCTTTTATTGACAGTTATTTGTATCTAAAATATCAAGACCCGAGCTGAAACCTGAAGTTTTTAATACCCAAACCGATCATACCTGAACCTGTGAAGACACAAATCGATCATTTCTAATTGTCACACCAATGCCATATCCATACTTGTATACCCAAATAAGCGACGACTTTTTTTTTACCCAAATAAGATCGCGATTTCTCACCATTCAATGAAAATATGTTTATGTTTTCCCAGAAAATGTAAGAAAATCATGAAAGAATCGACTGAAATTGCTTCTCAAGGTTTTCTTCATAAACCACTGATTGAGCATGAAATCAATCATTATTTCCTAAATAATTCGATTTTGGTTTGTGTTCTTTGAAAAATATCTTCCCTACGAATCAACATTCAGATTCTTTTAATTTCTCTATATGGTTTAATTCGTTTCTTTGTTTATCTTGTTGTGTTCTTTTGGCAAGTGATTAGTGGGCTGAAAGGGGTGAGCTCTCTCCTTCACTCGATTTCTCAAAGAGGGTTTCAAGATTTCAAAAAACCACTCCCTATGTTTTTGGGCGGGTTTTGGATTTCGAATCCAGCGGGGTGGATCCACAATAGCCAAACTAACAAAAATAAATAAAAAAAGTACTACTCTAATCCCGCATACACCCTCCGATGGCCCAAATGGATCCTAACGGGCCATCGAAACCTAAACAAGAAAAAATACAAGGATTTAAAAAATCTCACTATGCTAAAAATTCGATCTCAAGCAAAATGTGTTTGAAGACACGCTAAAAATAAAACTCCGGACTTCTCAATCTTGGTGGGAGCTTGGCCTTAGCATTCGGGTTCGATGGTTCATGTTTTTTTATTCAAGCTCACTCAGACGCGCTGCATCAGGGATCAAAAAGGCTTCACCCTCATAGCCTGCACCCTGCCAAGTGCTAGCCTCAACCACCATGTCGGAGCACTACCACATATCTTGGGTAGGTTTGTGCATCAAACAATACCAAAGTTCTACTCTTCTCGATATATACATATTTGTTTGTGTTTTTGAGATTGTAGTTGAGTCGAACAATTTCAAGACCCCTTTTTATGCAATAAATATCTATTTGCTTATGCTTTTGAGATTATTCTCGCATCGAACGATGCCAAGGCTTCTGCTTTTCGTAATGTGTGTGTATATATATATATATATATATATATATATATATATATATATATATATATATATATATTTGCTTATGTATTTAAGATTATCGTCGCTTCGAACGATGTGAAGGCTCCTGCTTTCCGTAATATATATATATATTTTCTTATGCTTTTAAGATTGTCATCGCATCGAATGATGTCATGGATCCTGCTTTTCTCAAATATATACCTATTTGCTTTTTGCAAGTTATTTAGTTCGATTTTACCACCTGAACCTTAAATATACTTTCACTTATGTCATTGCGCTATATCGTGCACATGCTCCTACTTATATTATATATAGTTGTGCATAAGTAAGTATATAAATGAGGGTCAACTCCTATCACCAAATGTGATTCCATATGCCAATCCTTGATCAAGACTATGATTGACGAAAGAAACCCCTATTGGAAATGTTTCAATGTTTGTGTAAAACCGCTTTTACGTAACCTCCTAAGTCACGTGCGCAAGACCTAACTAAGGCCTAGGTTCCAATGAACCATGATAGACATAAAGTACACACAACAGTGCACATCTATCCTCGATTTAAGCATAATATTTCCTCTATCAAAGAGAGGAAGTGCTGCTGAATTTTTTGAAAAGATGTTCATCGAGATTAAATGAGCATAACGCTTTCTCCGTCAAAAATAGGAGGTGATGGTAAATTTTTTGAAAGATGCTCACTGAACTTAAAAAGATCATATCACATCCTCCATCAAACAGAGAAGGTGCTGCCAAAATTTTGTTAAGTAACGTTCCATAAAGTAGAAAGGATCATCAAGCTTCCTCTGTCAAACAGAGAAAATGTTGCCGAAATATTTGGCAAATTACTTTCTTGAGCAAGTTTGAATGACACAATGATGACCCTGTTGTCGGAACTCAGACTGAATGGCTAGTTCTACCTCCGCTTGTAAGGGCACCATACACATAAGTGTCGATGCACTAGAGTAGTTGTTGTGCCTTGACTAGGTTAGTACTTGTTGCATCTACATATGCCAAGCAGTCAATCAATGGTGATCGTTGTATATACATGCTCATGTGAAATACTATTATACAACAAGACTCGTAAGGGTGATGTGTCAGAGTTGGTTGTCCACCCGAAAGGAGTGAAACGCTCATGAAGGTCGTTGATGCCGAGGGCGGAGTCTTGCATGCATATGAATAAAACTTAACGATAGTCTCTTGACCACATGGGTGGCTCGTGTTTCCAAATACTGAATGGGGATGGGGTAGATATGTCCTTTAGTGCATAACACATTGATTTTCCTAAGTGGCATTCAAATGTCTTATAATTATGGTTATGTTGCCGAACCCCTTTAAGACTTATGCTCACCGTGGTAGACAGTGATGGTATAACCACGAGTGACATGGATTTATTATCAACCAAAGAGTTCAAGGGACCTCTCGCCATTCAGAAGGTTTGGAGGTCGGCTTATCCTTAAGATCTAAGGATTGAACCCCACTAGTGCAGTAGAGGATGCATCCAAAATTACCTGGTGGGATTATCTCGGTATGATTTCTACCGCCCCACCATGGATAGGGTCATCAGGCCTCTGGGTATCTAAAATACATAGAATAATAAACCTCTAGAACATCACGTTGATGTCAAAGTTCAAGCTTCTCCCCTGTACTAGGGGGTGAATGATTAATATCGAAACAATGCATTAGTTCTAGGTTCAACAATGAATAAATGAATGAATGAATGTGCGTTGTTCTGATGATTCACGTATAACCATGTGAAAGGTATTGAGATCAATATAATACTGGACCGATAGGGCAAAGACCTGTTTTGTATCCGTATGACTAAGCTAAGCTCGATGAGCTCTCATTGGGATTCGTGGGATACAGATATACCAAGTCTTGGAGACTTGAGTTTTGATGTTTCAATTGTGGCACTAAGGAGGCTTTTGTGATATACACTAAGTCTTGGAGAATTAAGCATCGTTTCAAACTGTGGCCCTAAGTGGCTCAGTGTATTTTTATAATTTATACTTGCTTTGAGTTGAATGTTTTCCTACCATACCAACAATGGTTCTAACACCGTTTTATGGGGGATATATGTATTGAACCTCTGATGCGATATGCGGAGCAAGGCGGCATCGAGTTCCAAGGTTTCTTCAGATAATGTTGAACCCTTTCCTTTTCAAACCCAGTTTTGAAGAATAATGTTTCTTCAAGCAGTAATATTTGTAATAAATAACTCATTTTCATAAATAGAATACTTTAATGGTCAATTAGTGCTTGGCCAGATACCTGTAACTTGCCCAGCATTTTCTAAAATTGACAACTCATTATCGTCTATTGCTGCTGCTAAAAACCTTTTCTAATTTCTGCTGTAAAGAAAAAAAAATCCATGAAGTTTTGACCAAGTGTTGTTTTGAAAATCCAGAGCATACAAACACTTTGCAGGCAACACATGATGTATCTAACAGAAAAAATTCATATGCAACAATTTCATAGTCGATATTCTTTTAGAAGTAAATCAACAATGAGTGTAACTTCTTCATTTTCATTAAAATTAATAAGCAAATTTTTGCCTTTTGAATATTACTCTCTTCCTTTCTCTCCAAGCCCCATCCGTAAAGATGTGGTTTTCTAGTTGTCTTGTAAAAATGGCCAATGCACACCTTGGGTATCAAACTTGCAATATATATATATATAAGTGTGTGTGTGTGTGTGTTTCATAAAAATCAAAACGACTATTTATTAAATATAAGGCATTATGTGATTTCATATATATATATATATATATATATATATATATATATATATAACCAATATGTTGTTTTTCTAATACATGAAATAGACAGACACATTCAATAAGAGCTCTCCTTGTTCCTTATTGCTCCCAGTATGCATACACATATATTCAGAAGGTTGTATGTCCTCAATCAAGGGAAGGCCTTCTTCATTTTCCATGTCCTTGCTTGCATATTCTTTGCACACCCACTTAATTATTTTCCAATCAAGAAACAGTTTGACCCAAAATCTGCAAAAAATGAAATCCACCAACTTTTCCCAAGCTGCAATATGAATCCATAAATTTGACATCTGATTCATCTTGAGTATTAAAGTAATATCAGGAGAAGAACAATATATCACTATCTATTCCATATGAAGTGTTGTATACTTGGCTTTATCTTACTGTTGCTTATCCCTGGCATATTAATTATGAGAATAAACTTGAGCTAACATTGTACTATATAGTAGTTTCACGACCAATATGGTTTTTCAAGGTAGGTCAAGCGACACTTCTGGCAGCTAAAGTTAGTCTGTTGGTCAGGCTGTACTACACCTTGTCTCTGTAGTAGTTTAACAACCGATGAATCATAGTTCTTTTTTTGAAACTCTCTCTTGGAGAAAGTTAGTCATGATTCCTGCCCACTTGGGAATTTTCTCTTGTTCCCATCGCTTGCTGCTAGCCTCTTTCCTGCGATACCCTTGGATCACTCCCAGTCTGTATTAATCATTGAAGCTACTATCACAACAACTTGAAACTTATGGGGCATGCTTGTTATCATGCGAAACCGCAAACCTTCCTGTAATTTATTGATGTATTTGTCTGTCCTCTTCTGATCAGTCTCAATTAACTTGGAGTAGTGTCGCTCTGTGTTCTGAAACTTGGTAGTTTAGTAAATAAGACTTATATCATATTGTTCTAGTATCAAAGAATTGAAAAAATAGAAAGAGAGGGGTTCAACCAAGAACCCTACAACATGCAAAGTGGACAACATCAAACACCCTGCTTGGAAAAGGTAGCCTCTGGGGTGCCCATAACAACTAATAATGTTGGGATTCCCCTCCCATGATTAAATTGCACTTGAGCTTCGTGTTCATTGATCCTTGGAACCAATAACGGCTAGATCCAAGTTCCGGCGACTAAGATAGGTAGGTTATGTGAGTAAAACAAGTACAATTTTAGCTATATAAGTAGGCAATCAATATTGATAACCAAATCAATCCAAATTGAATGGGCACTAGCTGTATGATGAAGAAGACTAAGTTGTAACCTGCTTGAGGCCTATCCAGTTGAAGTGTCAGATCATATTTTTTTTAGGTCAGACAAAGCACATATATTTGAAAGATAAATAACCTCAGCAACACTTCTACATAATCATAACAAGAAACAAAAAATTTGCACAATTACAATATATATAGTAACACAGATCCTCAAAACACATAAATTGCCTGACATAATCGGATGATTATCTACAGCTGATCACGCATTGATCAACAACTATGCTTCTATTTTAACGTAAAAAGGACTTTTAGTAGTGGTCATGACTGCAGCTAAAAGTCAATTTTCCTCCATGAGCATTAGCGGTGGCCGTGACCACTGCTAATGCTTATTTTTTGCACAAAATCGATGCGCAAGGCGCATCCAATCATCGTTCGATGATCTACCCAGTTGACATTACGGGTTTTTCATATATATATATATATATATATATATATATATATATATATATATATATATATATATATATATATATATATATATATATATATATATATATATATATATATATGCTGGGAGTGACAACTCGAATGTTGTTTTGGTAATCTCGAGAATAGGTTGGCATCACTTTGGCACATGTAATTCATCAATGGTAAGGCACAACAAATGCACTCGGCTATTATATAACCATTACATGTAAATGTCTTATTAATAGAGATGAATCCTTTTTGGTGACATATGGTCCTTGTAGTTAAGTCAGTCATGTTTGTGCTTTTCTTTCTTCATCAAATCTTTGGACCCGACATATGACATGTATTAAGATGTCTTAATAAAGAATTATCTTGGATTTAGATCTTGTATGAATCATCAGTGAGAACTCTGTAGTTCTTTTGTGCATGATTTTGAACATAAATTTGGCATTCATAGAGACTCAAACTCTATGCTTCCTTCAAATGCACCTCATTTAGTCTTGCTCGGATGCAAATCATAAGTGTGTTCAATTGTTGAGAGAGAGAGAGATGTTATTAAATGCCAAAAGGAAAATACTGGGATTACTGCAAATACATGTGCTTGCTTGCTGAAACTCTAATTGAATGAACAACTTCCACTCTTTATTTTTGTTTTTTAAAGAAGGATAAAATTCACTTGATCTGTAAAATCAGTACAAGAGGTCTGCAGGAATGATGATGAGGTATCACCCTGCTACAAAACTAGCGAATAAAAATACTTCCACTCTTTCAAAAAAATAAAAGTCCCATTCATGGAGCTTCCAAGGAAACAGAAGAGGGTTATAGAAAGCGCGGTTCACAGTTTACCACATTCTGCAGGTGTGAAAGTGATGAGGTTGTTGCCAAGGTAGTAAAGGACGTGGAAGTTGGCCAGCATGACGCCTCCAATTATTGAAACTATGGGCACTGTTGATGGCATCAACACTTAGCAAGTGAAGCCTGTATCTGGATCGCGAATGAAATATTGGCTTCTGGAAACATCGAGATCACTACCCTCAAAATGAAAGGTAACAATAGGGATGGACGCTGATTCTGGCAATGATTGGTAGCAGAGATCAAGCCCCGCCTTTGAGGAATCAGCAACCGGTAAACCGATAGCCTTGACGAGTGCATCCCTCACTCGCCTATCACAAGTGAAACACCATATTAAGTACGCATCAGTTGCAAGTTTTGTTCAATGAACATGGGTTTAGGTACCCCATTACCCCAAATTAGAGCAAGAAATTAAAGTGAGACGGTTTCTTACATGTAAGCGGGTGGTACTATATTGGTAAGCGTTGAGCCTGAGTCGATGATGGTACCACCTACTGCTACTCCATAAGACTCGCCCCGGAAATAACCACTGGGTATTAGGAGACGCTTCCCTCCGACACTGACATCCTCCAAGTTCACTAAATAAGAATCCTTGAAGAGCGAGTTAACTACCAGCGGCGTCGTTGTCGAGGCGTCTGAGCTGATCAAGGCAACACTGTGGCCCAACACGAGTCGACTCGATTTGTAAACAGAGTCATTAAACAAAGTGAAGCAATAGGAGAATCGGTTATTGATTAACGACCCTAGTTTAGAGACGAGTGACATCGGGCTCCGATCTAGCCCAACTATGCCAGCACCCTCATCGAAACCTTGGTTGTGATTGCCGCAGCCGAACCCAATATTCTTAAACGATACGGTTTGATTCCCCGAGCCCAAGGTGAACGTCTCTAAGGCAAGGTATCCTTAGGAAGTAGCTGGAGTCTCATAATCAAGCTTGTAGTTGCATCCACCAGTAGAATTATCCAATGTAGTTACACACGAAGTTAGGGAGGCACAGAGAGGATTGGAGTGTAGCATCCTCGAAAAGGAGGAGGAATTTGACGGGCTAAATATTGGTTCTCTGTTGGAGCAATTGATGCATGGATCGCATTGTGTCCATACAAGAGGACTACCAGTATCAACCATGGCGGAGAAGGAGTGTGGGGGTGTTCCAATCGCTAGATTCATTAAGTACTCACCGACTCCGGCCTCAACCGAAACTTCGACATCATCATCACCTTGTGCCTGATGTTTACCATGCCGGATTTTCTGATGCAGCTTCCGAAGCCGATGTTTCTCTCGGCTAGCTGCTCTGTGTAATCGCTCCAAGTGGGTAAAACTGCGGTGTGCATCGACATGAATCAACTCTACATGAATGTCCAGGGCGGCCGTCGACGTCGTCATGTCAGCGGCGGCAAAGGTGGTGGTTGAGTATGATAGGAGAAGATGAGCGGTAAGCACAATGAGGAGGAAGAAGGACGATAGGTGGTGAGATGGTGGTGCAATTGCCATGTTGGTAGTATTGAGTGTATGAACCAGGTTAGTGATGCTAAATTGTGGAATATTTATAAGCAGAGAAGGTTGTTAATTAAGAGGGAAATTGTAACTGAACATCCATTAATGTTGGGCTGGCACACCAGCTATCCATCTATTCACGTAATCTAAGATGGGGTTTTCATGGTTGGAAGTAACAGCTGTTTCTTCAGTCTATTAGTAGCATTGGAGCGCATGTCTTGTTAAGGGTTACATGCGGTTGGAAGTAACAGCTGTTCGGCAAATGAGCAAGACTAAGGCAAGGGTTACCATGTGGTTCAGTTCGGACCGACCCGAAAGACCCATTTTTGCATGGGTTCGCCCTGTTTTTGTGTACGTCTACAACCAGTTAATTTGGGCCAAACATATGTGAGGGCCTTTTTCTTCTTTACGTGAAAATTTTGTCGACTATTTAAATGAATTGGGTTTGGGCAATCACCAAATAATCAAGCATGTATCCATTATAATTTCTTTTATTGACAGTAATTTGTATCTAAAATATCAAGACCCGAGCTGAAACCTGAAGTTTTTAATACCCAAACCGATCATACCTGAACCTGTGAAGACACAAACCGATGATACCCGAAGCCGTTAACACATATGGGTCTATTTTTTTTTTCAGCCATACCAAGACCTGAACCTGACCCAAATCAAAATGGGTCAATTAAAGAGCCGACCAAATTATAACGGACCCACTAGATACCTGAACCCATTTAACCCATACTTGTCCACAATTTTTTAGTCATACCCAAACCCGAATTAGATTTGGGTCCTACTTTTAGACCCGATTCAGAATTGAGCTAAACTATCCAGTTACCCCCCTAGTCAGCTTAGCGTATTTACACATATTTTCTAATTTAAAGAAGTGATTACTAAGAGTGGTTGTTGAACAAAGTAATAACGGAAGTTCAATGTTAATGGAGACAGAATCTAGAAATAACAAGCTTAAAATATATATATATATATATATATATATATATATATATATATATATATATATATATATATATATATATATATCAACAAGCATGTTATGATTCAAAACAGTGTAATTGAGATCGTGTCCATGTGATTAATTTGGGCCGTTTAGCTAGCAATGCAAATGCATAACATCTCCATTTCTAATTGTCACACCAATGCCATATCCATACTTGTATACCCAAATAAGCGACGACTTTTTTTTTACCCAAATAAGATCGCGATTTCTCACCATTCAATGAAAATATGTTTATGTTTTCCCAGAAAATGTAAGAAAATCATGAAAGAATCGACTGAAATTGCTTCTCAAGGTTTTCTTCATAAACCACTGATTGAGCATGAAATCAATCATTATTTCCTAAATAATTCGATTTTGGTTTGTGTTCTTTGAAAAATATCTTCCCTACGAATCAGCATTCAGATTCTTTTAATTTCTCTATATGGTTTAATTCGTTTCTTTGTTTATCTTGTTGTGTTCTTTTGGCAAGTGATTAGTGGGCTGAAAGGGGTGAGCTCTCTCCTTCACTCGATTTCTCAAAGAGGGTTTCAAGATTTCAAAAAACCACTCCCTATGTTTTTGGGCGGGTTTTGGATTTCGAATCCAGCAGGGTGGATCCACAATAGCCAAACTAACAAAAATAAATAAAAAAGTACTACCCTAATCCCGCATACACCCTCCGATGGCCCAAATGGATCCTAACGGGCCATCGAAACCTAAACAAGAAAAAATACAAGGATTTAAAAAATCTCACTATGCTAAAAATTCGATCTCAAGCAAAATGTGTTTGAAGACACGCTAAAAATAAAACTCCGGACTTCTCAATCTTGGTGGGAGCTTGGCCTTAGCATTCGGGTTCGATGGTTCATGTTTTTTTATTCAAGCTCACTCAGACGCGCTGCATCAGGGATCAAAAAGGCTTCACCCTCATAGCCTGCACCCTGCCAAGTGGATTACTATAGTGCCGACAAAAACATTCATCAATAAATATTTTGTATTTAACTAATTTCATAAACTTAAAAGGAACAAAATAATATATATCCTTGGATGACAAAATGAATTCATCATGTCCGAAATTTACCTGATCACTCCACCTTGTGAAACCTTCTCGAAAATTGAAACTTACATGTTCTCATATTTCTAAAAAAAATTGGAATTCGCAATAGGCTTTCTTTTCATAGTATTTCATCAAAAAGATAATATGTAGCAATTTTACCTTGTGCTAATGCAATCAAATCCCTAGAAAAAAATGAATCATCAACGGGTTATTATCAATGATTCATCCATAATTTTTCTAGGATTGCTTTACTGATGACAAAACTCTTCCATAAGAAAATCAAGTTTGAGCGGACACTACAAGAAAATAGGGGATTAGAGACGGATATTAGCGACGAAAAAATTCCATCGCTAATTTGCGAGGGATTAACAAGAGAAACAAATCCGTCGCTAAGAACCGTAATATTTACAAAAATATCAACGGAGTCGCTTCCATCGCAAATTAGTGACAACTTAGCGATGAAATGTTTGGTCGTAATAACCGCGTATTTTAGCGGCGGATTTGGCGAGAAAAAGTGTGTCGTCGCTATCTCGCGACGGATTTAGCGACAGAATAGTTTTGTCGCTACGTAGTTATATTAATTTACGACGGCTTTACGACAGATTTAGGCAGTCGTGAAATCCGTCGCTAAATGTCGCGTAAATCCCTAATGAAAGCCCTCTTTCTCTTTTTTGTTCCGCTGTTCCCACCGGCCACACTCTCCCTCCTGCCGCCCCATATCTCGCTCGTCGACGTCTCCCCGACCCCCACCGCCCGCCGCCCGTCGCTCTCCGGCCTGCCGCCGTACCCGTTGCCCCTGGTTCGCCGCCCCCCGACCGACGTCTCCCAGATTTTTCTGATAAAAGACACATTTTTTTTCTGATAAAAGGCGCGGATGCCACTTTTAGTTTTTCCGACAAGGGGTCGGCCCCCCGGCCTCGTTAGTGTTTTTCGGCAGGGGGGCAAACCCGCTGCCGCGTGTTGTGTTTTCCAACAGAGGGCCTGAACCCCTGCCGCGTGTTGTGTTTTTCGACAGAGGGGCGACCCCCTGTGGCGTTTTCTGTTTCCCGGCAGGGGGTCGCCCCCCTTGCCTCGTTAGTATTTTCCGGCAGGGGGCCGACCCCCTCCCGCGTGTTGTGTTTTTCGGCAGGGGGGCGACCCCCTGCCCCTTATTTTTTCGGCTAGGGGGCGACCCCCTGCCTCTTTTTTTTTTTCGAGCAGGGGGTCGCCCCTTGCCTCATTTTTTTATTCGTGCAGGGGGTCGCCCCCGTGCCTTTTTTTTTTTCGGCAGTGGGGCGCCCCCTGCCTCATTTGTTTTCTCCGCCAGGAGGTCGACCCCTACCTCATTTTTTTATTCCGGCAGGGGGTCGCCCCCGTGATCCTCTGGTAGGGGGGAGGGGTGTGACTCTGCCTCTTTTTTTTTTGCGGCAGGTGGTCGTCCCTCCGACCTCTATTTTTTTTTTGGCAGAGGGCGACGAGTCGAGGTTCAGGAACCCAGTGCTCGTCGGGCGCCTAAACCACGTCATCACCTTGTGCCTGCCGCTTCGAGAGACGATCACTACCTCTGGAGTGTCTTCATTTTAACACTGTGTGATTTCATTTTAACACAGTATCTCTTGCAGATTTCTCAACGTATCCAGCTTGTGCTCTTCCACCCGTGGTAAGTAATTGACAAAAACAATGCAAATCGGGTAAATACCCGTGGTGAGTAAGTGATGCAAGCGCTTCACATGTTATTTAATTTATTGAATGCAACACTTTACTGTTCACACACTCACTTAGTTGTTGATATCTAGGACTGCTTTCTTGGAGTTTGGACATTATGGTGAGCATGATTTTAATGTACGAGAATAGAAGTGTTCTTATTTTTGAAGTACGGATTGCATGCTAGGCATGACAGTAGTTAGCGAGATATTGAAATATGTTTGTTGGAGGTACATGTTTGACATTTTTTTATATGAATGATTTCCATGTATTGCAATATTTGATTCGATTATATACATGCATGCATGTAGTTAATTTCAATTTAATTATGACTTCCATGTGAAATTGTATAATGATAGTATGCTTCAAATTAATGCATCATGTTATAAATAGTTTTGCATATAAAAATATTAAGTTATCAATGCATGCATCATAATTCTTGTGATTGTATGACATCATATATTCCATGATAAATTTGATATTTTCTTCATCATAGCATTTTGATGGTTTTCTTTTAACTGGTTTGGATACATTTCATAACATCATTCGACAAAATGACTACAAACCGTTTATGGATGTACCGTAGGGTAGTTGACAATGAGTTATCGCATGAATATATAGATGGTATTGAAAGTTTTATTGAATTTGCAACTGCAAGTGTCAGTACAGTGGATCCCACAGGTCGGATTAGGTGTCCCTACAAGATTTGTAAGAATAATCGATTTGTAGAACCTCATGGCGTTAGACATCACCTATACAGGAAGGGTTTTGTGAGTGATTATCAGAATTGAATGTTTCATGGAGAAGAATTTAGAAGCAATTTTGATGCACGGGTGAATGTAGTGCACGATAATCCATATATGGATTTGATATTTGATGCCACAGGAACAGAACTCGGTTCTGCTGTGGGTCCTAGTGATGTAAGAATTGCAGTAGATAAAGAATCACCAAACGATGCAGCTAATAGATTTTATGATTTACTTAGAGATGTTGATGAACCACTTTGGAACGGTTGCAGGAGTCACACTATCTTTTCTGCAGTTTTCAACTAATGAATTTGAAGTCCGAGTATAATTTGAGTCAATCATGCTTTGATCATTTGTGCATGATTGTGAAGAGTATGTTGCCCAAAGATGAGAAATTGCTACAAAATTTTTATCGTGCGAAAGTTATAGTCAACGCTCTAGGTATGAGGTATAAAAAGATATATGCTTGTCCAAATAACTGTATGTTGTATTTCAAGGATCAGGAAAACAACATATCATACCCTTCATGTGGGCATCCTCGATTCAAGCCAAAAACAAGAGGAAATGGTAGCACGAGATCAAAAGAAGTTGCATACAAGTCGCTACGCTACTTTCCTATCATTCTTAGATTGCAACGATTCTATATGTCTTTAAGGACAGCTAAACACATTATATGGCATGCAAACAAAGTTCGACATGATGAAGACAAGATCACGCATCTTGTTGACACCGAAGCTTAGAAACACTTTAATCGTACTCATCAGAACTTCGCAATGGAGGTGAGAAATGTTAGACTCGGTCTATGTACAGATGTATTTAATCCATTTGGTGTAGATCAACTCCATACTCATGCTGGCCAGTATTTGTAACTCCATACAACCTTCCATCAAGCTTATGTATGAAGCATCTAAATCTTTTCTTGTCTCTATTGATCTTTTGTCTGACCTCACCTAGCCAAAATCTTGATGTATATTTAAGGTCATTGATTGATGAACTACAAGTACTGTGGGATGACGGTGTTACCACATATGATGCTGACAAAAAACAAAATTTCAATATGAAGACCGTTGTTCTATGGACAATCAGTCACTTCCCTGCATATGGTATGTTATCTGGTTGGAGCACACATGAGAGGTTGGCATGTCTGTACTGCATGGAGGATACAAAATCTTTTAGATTGACACATGGAAAGAAGCCTTGCTGGTTTGAGTGTCATCATCGATTTCTACCGAGCGACCATCCGTTACGACGACAAAGGAATGCGTCTCGAGCAGACACAACTCAAATGAAAGGTCTAGCCACAAGATTGTCTGGCATAGAGATTTTAAGAAGATTGTGATACTTTCCAGATGTATTAACATATCCCGTAGTCCGACGTCCTTCCTTGGATTTTGGAAGGATCACAATTGGACAAAGAAATCTATTTTTTGGGAACTACCATATTGGCCGACCCTATTGATACAACATAATTTGGATGTGATGCATATGGAGAAAATATGTTTGATAATTTGTTCAATATAGTAATGAATGATAAAGGGAAAACAAAGGATAATTCGAAGGCCCGTATGGATTTAAAAGTAATATGTAAATGACCAGAATTGGAACTCAAAGAGTATAATGGCAAAGTACTGAAACCAAAGGTAAGGTACGTGCTTGGACCTGATCAAATAAAGCAGGTATGTCAATGGTTGAGGCAGTTGAGATTTTCAGATAGATATGTCTCTAACATTGCTCGTGTTGTGAAGATTGACGATGAACACTTATATGGGTTGAAGAGTCAAGATTGTCATATCTTTATGCAACGATTGATACTCCTAGCATTCCATGATATGTTAGACAAACCTATGGGGGGTATTGTCTGAGTTGAGCGGATTTTTTTGAACATTGTGTGCATCGAAAGTTGGTTGTACTTTTTGCAATGGGTATTTTTAAAAGATATTTTCAATAAAAACTTGGGAAAATCGTCAACCAAAGATATAAAAACCGACTTTCCACAGAGTGGCGAGTACGGGTCGAATCCACAGGGAATGAGATACTTCTGAATTAATTCTAAAATAACACTTTATTAATATAACAAGGTTTACAATCTATGTCAATATTACAAATTAAATGAAATAACACTCTAACTATGAAAATAAACTAAAATAGGAGGCTAAGTCTTCTGCAGGTCTTCAGGGGCAAAACTGTCTTTTCACAACATGTGCATTGGCACCTCATATTTGAATTACACCTGTGAACCTATTCTAACTTATCAACCTACACAATAAAAACACAAAGTCAGTACACAATTAAAAATTAAAATTAACTTGCATCTACAATTAATTCTAAACTAATACAGAAATTAGATTACAATTAAACAACTAAAGAAGACTACAATTACAGTATCTAACTAAGCAAAGTAACTCTAATTACTCTAACTAACTCTAATTCACTAACTACACTACTTGAAAACACTAAAACTACATGAAATTAAACAATTAACTAAAAGACTATTTTGTCCCTAAAGAAGACAAAAATGGACTCTAACAACTTTTTGCAATTTACAGTTTTGAGGGAGCAAACGATTTCCGCTAAAGCTGAACGAAAATACAGAAAATCACATCTACATAACTCACGTAGAAAATGGGTTCTAATTAGAAGAAAGGGATGAGAGAACCAACTTCCAGGGCGATCCGATGACTGAGGGGAAAGGCAGAGCGGACTTTGCTTGACTTCGCGCCACGAGGAACCTTGGTGATGCTGTCTAATATCCTTTTGTTGTCTCCTTTGCAGGGATCCGCAAATGGTGTGCTCTAGGGTTCAGGGTCAACCGACCATGGAGGAGTGGCACCTCCACCATGATGGATACACTGCAACTGCAGCTGCAAAGAAACAAAACAAAAGTTAGTTCCAACGGGAGGAGAAGAAGGACAAGATGTGAAAAGAAAAGAATGAAAGAAGAAGATGGCGTCTCCATTGAAGATGAGCTTCATGGATAAGGAAGAACATGAATGGAAGGGGCGGCTGGGTGGAAGTGGAGGTGAGTATGATTTATGCCACTAGGGCACGAAAATCAAAGCAAAGACAAGGCTTGAATGGGCGTCCCTCTCCTCTATACACGATTTGGCTTGTTTTGGCCATTTTACAAAATCAGTGTTAAAAGATAAATATTTACTGAGCGCCTCATGTAGGAGGGGATTTTTAGAAAAGTATTTATGAAAAACTCAAATGGGCTGGAGCTGGGTTGAATCAATGTATTTTGACCCAAATCCAAGATCCAAATGGGCGTTTGGATCCAGATCTTCTAAATCGGATCCGAGATATGACCCGTTACATTGTAAATGCATTAATTTCCTCAAATTAACTCTGATTTTTCTAGGATTGCTTTACTGATGACAAAACTCTTACATAAGAAAATCAAGTTTGAGCGGACACTACAAGAAAATAGGGGATTAGCGACGGATATTAGCGACGAAAAAATTCCATCGCTAATTTACGAGGGATTAACAAGAGAAACAAATCCGTCGCTAAGAACCATAATATTTACAAAAATATCAACGAAATCGCTTCCATCGCAAATTAGTGACAACTTAGCGATGAAATGTTTGGTAGTAATAACCGCGTATTTTAGCGGCGGATTTGGCGAGGAAAAGTGTGCCATCGCTATCTCGCGATGGATTTAGCGACAGAATAGTTTTGTCTCTACGTAGTTATATTAATTTACGACGGCTTTACGACAGATTTAGGCAATCATGAAATCCGTCGCTAAATGTCGCGTAAATCCCTAATCAGAGCCCTCTTTCTCTTTTTTGTTCCGCTGTTCCCGCCGGCCACCCTCTCCCTCCTGCCGCCCCATATCTCCCTCGTCGACGTCAACTCGACCCCCACCGCCCGCTGCCCGTCGCTCTCCGGCCTGCCGCCGTACCCGTTGCCCCCGGTTCGCCGCCCCCCGACCGACATCTCCCAGATTTTTCTGATAAAAGACACATTTTTTTTCTGATAAAAGGCGCGGATGCCACTTTTAGTTTTTCCGGCAGGGGGTCGGCCCCTCGGCTTCGTTAGTATTTTTCCGGCAGGGGGGCAAACCCGCTGCCGCGTGTTGTGTTTTCCAACAGAGGGCCTGAACCCCTGCCGCGTTTTGTGTTTTTCGATAGAGGGGCGACCCCCCTGTGGCATTTTTTGTTTCCCGGCAGAGGGTCTCCCCCCTTGCCTCGTTAGTATTTTCCAGCAGGGGGGCCGACCCCCTCCCGCGTGTTGTGTTTTTCAGCAGGGGGGCGACCCCCTGCCGCGTTTTTTGTTTTCCGGCAGGGGGGTGCCCCTCTGCCGCATTTTTTGTTTTTCGGCAAGGGGCGCCACCCTGCCAAAAAAAATAACCGAGGCAGGGGGGCGACCCCCTGCCGCGTTTTCTGTTTTTTGGCAAAGCGGGCGACCCGCATGCCTCACTGTTTTTTTTTGGCAGGGGGTCGTCCTCTGCCCCCTTTTTTGTCATTTATTTTTTTTTCGGCAGGGGGTCGCCCCCTGCCCCTTTTTTTCGGCATGTGGGGCGACCCCCTGCCTGTTTTTTTTTTTTCTGGCAGAGGGTCGCCCCCTGCCCCTTATTTTTTCGGCTGAAGGGCGACCCCCTGCCTCTTTTTTTTTCGAGCAGGGGGTCGCCCCCGTGCATTTTTTTTTTTCAGCAGTGGGGCGCTCCTTGCCTCGTTTGTTTTCTCCGCCAGGAGGTCGACCCCTGCCTCATTTTTTTATTCGGGCAGGGGGTCGCCCCCGTGATCCTCTGGTAGGGGGGAGGGGTGTGATCCTGCCTCTTTTTTTTTTGCGGAAGGTGGTCGCCCCTCCGACCTCTGTTTTTTTTTTGGCAGGGGGCGACGGGTCGAGGTTCAGGAACCCGGCGCTCGTCGGGCTCCTAAACCACGTCATCACCCTGTGCCTGCCGCTTCGAGAGATGATCACTGCCTCTGGAGTGTCTTCATTTTAACATTGTGTGATTTCATTTTAACACAGTATCTCTGTTACGACAATGAAGCCATACATGATACTTCAAGTACAAGGTTTTGATGATGAGCAAGTGGAATCAACTGCATTTCAGCTAAGGCTATGAAGAAATTGAAGAATTCGATGAAGAATCTTTGAAGACTAGTGTGTAAATGTTTAATTCATTAAAAGTCTTAGATTCTTGTAAGAGCCTTACTTAGAGTGCATATTTAGGTTGCATTTCACCTTAAAAGTCTTTAGAAAAACTTTTCTAAAAAGAACCCTCATGAAAATCTTTTTAGGAAACTCTTTTCTTAAATTTTCATGTTTATTAGTCGACCAATAGACTTACCAGTCGACTAATCCTTTCGCGCCATATTTTCTAAAAAGTCATTTTTGTCAAATTAGTCGACCGAAGATTTTATCAGTCGACTGGACAGAATGTCTGTTTTCTGGAAAATTAGCAGCAGTCGACTAATGGTTTTATCAGTCGACTGAACAGAACATGTGTTTTCTGAAAATTTAGCAGCAGTCGACCGAACAGAATGTTTGTTTTTCAGAAGATTTTAGCAGCAATCGAATAAAAGGTTTTTCAGTCTACTGATGATATTATCAGTCGACTAACTTTTCTCAAGTCGACTAAGTTTCAAAAGTTTAGATTTTCAAATGGCTCGATTAACAGATCAGTCGACCGACGATAACTGTCAGTCTACTAATAACTAACTATTAGTCGACTAACTGATGTTTCAGTCGACTAATTTTGCCGTTTTCCTGAAACTTCAAAAAGGCGTATCTTTTCATTTTTCAAACGTTTTGATCATTCGAAATGGACAGTTTTGATACCCTTTCATACCCTCAACGTATGGAAAACTTTAACTATAAATATGAGTGCATTGTACACTCAAAAATAACAAGAATTCAATCAATTTGAATCATTTACTTATTGCTTTTCACTTCTATTCATTCAAGTATTTTTTTTCTCACTCACGTGATATTTTCACTTCAGTTTTTCACTCAAATCACTTTGAGAGATAGTGAATTCGTGAGTAAGAGTATTTCAACAACCTCAAAAGCCAATTGCATCTCATTTGCATTCAAAAGGAAGGCTCATAGGTTGTTTTGTAAGTTGTTACTTATTTTCTGTAAAAAGAAGGACTCTTTGGTGTAAAGGAGTTGTTTGCTTTCAGTAGGGTTGTTACTGAAAGTGGAACCAGTTATGGTCTGTGTGATCTTGTAGTTTACAAGGTTGATAGTGGAAATCTCAAGCGGGTTTTGCTTGGGGACTGGATGTAGGTCGGGTTAGACCGAACCAGGATAAAATCTTGTGTTCTTTGTGTGTTTGCTTTGAAATTTGCAAAATCATTAAATATTCCGCAGACAATTTTTTTTAAAGCACTATTCACCCCCACTCTAGTGCTCGTTGCCTAGATCCTAGTGCACTTTCATTTGGTATCAGAGCACAAGTTTGTTATTACTTTGATTTGACCATCATCTAGCATGACAACTACAACATCTCAGCACAAAAAAGGAAGCTCCTCTGTTCGTCCTCCTCTCTTCGACGAAACAAACTATGGATACTGGAAAGTAAGAATGACAATATTCTTGCAATCCATGGATCTCGATATCTGGAGAGTTGTTTCAGAAAAGTACCAAACTCCATCAACTGATTTCAGCCGATGGACCGATGATGAAAAGAAGACTACTTCATTAAATGCCAAAGCCATGAATGCATTATATTGTGGCGTTGACAAGGTAGAATTCAATCGCATCTCTCAATGCTCTACAGCAAATGAAATTTGGCATACTCTTCTAGTAACTCACGAAGGTACGTCAAAGGTAAATGAATCTAAAATTGTTTCTTTAGTTCATAAATTTGAATTGTTCAAAATGAAGCAAAATGAATCTATATCTGACATGGTAACTAGAATGACCGATATAACTAACACTTTGAAATCCCTTGAAAAAGAATATTCACAAGTGGATTTAGTCAGAAAGATTCTAAGGTGTTTAACTCCTGAATGGGAGAGAAAAACCATTGCTATTGAAGAAGCAAATGATCTCAATTCTCTCACTCTTGAAGACTTTGTTGGTAACCCAATGGCATATGAGGTCTAACTTCAAGACAGACAAGAAGAAGAGCCTAAGAAGAAATCTCTTGCTTTTAAGGCTACTTCTGACTCAGAAAATTCAGAAGAAGATGAAGATATTACCCTCATCACAAGGCAATTCAGAAGATTCATCAAAAAGGGAAGATTTCAAAGAAAGGTAAAGAAAGCAGATTCTTTCATTCCCAATGAAGTAAAGTGCTTTAACTGCAAAAAGGCAGGACATATCAAGAAAGATTGTCCTCTTCTCAAAATCAAGCCCAAGGACCAATTCAAGAAGAAAAAGGCATTTCAAGCATGTTGGGATGATAGTGACTCCTCTTCCGATGAAGAATCAAATGAAGAAGTCGCCAACATGTGTTTTGTAGCACAAGAAGATTTGGTAAGTCAATTTGACTATGATGAGTTATTTGAAGCATTTAATGATTTATATGCTAAATTTAAGAGTCTTAGTTCTAAAAATAAAGAGTTAAAAACTGAAAATTTAACTCTTGACTCTCAAAATAAAGTGTTACTTCAAGAAATAGAAGATCTCAAGAAGGAAAATTCTTGCCAAGCACTTGAGATAAAAGAAATTGGAGTTAGAACCAATCTCTTACAAAAAGAAATATCTAGTCTTAAAGAAAAGTCAAATGATCTTCTTTCTATAGTGACCAAATTCACAAATGGTCAAGAGAATCTAGAAAAACTTCTTGGTTCTTAAAGATGCTCGGTTAATAAAAGCGGATTTTGATATAGCTTCTTTGATACTCAAAATAGACCAAACTATGTGGTGAAAAATCAAAGACATTATTCTTAACCTTTTGTTCATAAAACTAAAATTTCTAGTTCTAATAGAAATGCATCTAGATATGATTATTCTAGACATGTTTATTCTAAATCCTTTTATAGAAAGAATATTTATTATCAAAGGAAACCAAAATCCAAATGGATATGGGTTCCTAAGACTAACTCTCATGGACCCAAAAATAGAAAGGGGTCAAATGTTCTGTTTTCTGATTTTGTTGTAGGTACACAACATAAGGAGCAAATGGATATTGGACAACGGTTGTTCCAAACATATGACTGGAAGGCCAGAGTTATTTTCCACCCTCCAAAATAAGGATGGAAGAACCGTCACCTTTGGTGACAATAACAAGGGAAAAGTGATAGGTATTGGTAATATTGGTAATCCAAAATTTTCCTTGATAGAAAATGTTATTTTAGTAGATGGTTTAATGCATAATTTAATATCTATCAGTCAATTATGTGATAAAGGTTTTCATGTTTCTTTTGAAAATGATTTATGTTTAATTTCTGATTTTCAATCTAAAAAGATCATTTTTAAAGGTAAAAGAAGAAACAATGTGTATGAACTATATCTAGATGAATTACCCTCTTTTAATGAAAAATGTCTTATTGTTTCAAATGAAATTCAATGGTTATGGCACAAGAGACTTGGACATGTTAACTTTAAAATTATTTCAAAGTTATCCAAGAATGATCTTGTAAGAGGCCTACCTAGAATACCATATAAAAAGGATCACTTATGTGATGCTTGTCAAAGGGGTAAACAAATCAAGAGTTCTTTTAAAGCAAAAGATATAGTTTCAACAAAACGTCCTCTTGAACTTTTACATTTAGATCTATTTGGACCATCTAGAATTCAAAGTTTGAATGGTAGCAAGTATGCTTTTGTTATAGTAGATGATTATTCTCGGTTTACATGGGTGATTTTTCTAAAAAGCAAAAATGATGCTTTTTCAGAATTTTCTAAACTTTGTAGAAGAATTACAAATGAAAAATCTACATCTATTATTAAAATTCATAGTGATCATGGTGGTGAATTTGAAAATGAATCTTTTCTAAAGTTTTGTGATTTACATGGTATATCTCACAACTTTGCTTTTCCTAGAGCGGCTCCACAAAATGGAGTTGTTGAAAGAAAGAATAGAACTTTGCAAGAATGTGCTAGAACCATGCTTCAAGATAAAAATTTACCTTTGGGCTGAAGCAATTAATACAGCATGTTATGTCTTAAATCGTGTTCTTATTCGACCAATTTTACATAAAACATGTTTTGAATTGTATTATGATCGTATACCAAAGATCTCATATTTCAAAATTTTTGGTAGTAAATGTTTCTTGTTAAATACCAAAGATAATCTTGATAAGTTTGATTCAAAATCAGATGAATCAATATTTCTTGGATATTCTTATAGAAGTAAAGCATATCGTATTTTCAATAAAAGAACATCTTGTATTGAAGAATCTTTACATGTTGCATTTGATGAGAATTGTGAGCAGGTTATACCTCTAAGCGAAGGAGAAGAAGTAATACTTCAAGAAGAACCCTTGATAGAGAGTACTTCTCAAGAAAATATTCCTCTTCAACCGATTTGGAAAGAAGTTCCTAATCATCCACATGAACAAGTTATTGGTGAAATAAAGAGTGGTGTCCAAACTAGAAGGCAGTTAGAAAAATATATTGCAAATGTTGCTTTCATATCTAAATTAGAACCAAAGAATATCAATGAGGCTTGTGTTGATGAATTTTGGCTTTTGGCTATGTCTGAAGAACTTAACCAATTTACTAGGAATGATGTTTGGGATCTAGTTGATAGACCAAAGGATCATCCGGTAATTGGAACAAGATGGGTCTTCCGAAATAAGCTGGATGAAATCGGTGAAGTCATTCGTAACAAAGCAAGGCTAGTGGCACAAGGCTATAATCAAGAAGAAGGCATAGATTTTGATGAAACCTATGCACCAGTGGCTCGATTAGAGTCAATTCGAATGATGCTTGCTTTTGCTAGTTACATGAACTTCAAGTTATATCAAATTGATGTTAAGAGTGCATTCTTAAATGGACACATCAATGAAGAAGTTTATGTAGAGCAACCTCCAGGCTTTGAAAATGAGAAATATCCAGAAAACATCTACAAATTGAAAAGAGCTTTGTATGGACTCAAACAAGCACCAAGAGCGTGGTATGAAAGACTACGAAATTTTCTAGAACAATCTGGTTTTTCCATTGGTCGGGTAGACTCCACTTTATTTATTAAAAATCTTAATTCAGATATTCTTATTGTGCAAATTTATGTTGATGACATAATATTTGGTTCTACTAATGATTCTCTCTGTAAACAATTTGCTAAAGCTATGCAGGAAGAGTTTGAAATGAGTTTGATGGGCGAATTAAACTACTTCCTTGGACTTCAAATAAAGCAAACTGAAGAAGGAATCTTCATCAATCAGGCTAAGTATACAAAAGAACTTCTCAAGAGATTTGGGATGGACTCATCGAAATCAAGAAGGAATCCTATGAGTACAACTACTTCTCTTGATAAAGATGAAAATGGTAAAAGTGTAGATACTAAACTCTACAGAGGTATGATCGGATCTCTATTATACTTAACTGCTAGTCGACCTGATATTATGTTTAGTGTTTGTATGTGTGCAAGATTTCAAGCTAATCCAAAGGAATCTCATTTAACTGCAGTAAAACAAATTCTTCGTTATTTGAAAGATACTTCAGATTTCGGATTATTTTACCCAAAATCATCTTCCTTTGATTTGGTTTCATATAGTGATGCAGATTTTGCAGGAAGTAAATCTGATCGCAAGAGTACTAGTGGAACTTGTCATTTCTTAGGAAATTCCTTAGTCTCTTGGTTTAGTAAAAAGCAAAATTCAGTATCACTCTCAAGAACTGAAGCAGAATATATAGCGGCTAGTTTAGCATGTTCACAAGTACTTTGGATGAAACAGACTTTAAAAGATTTTGGTTTGAATTACTCCACAACAACTATTTATTGTGATAACACTAGTGCTATAAATCTTTCGAAAAATCCTATTCAGCACTCAAGAACTAAGCATATTGAAGTTAGACATCATTTTTTAAGAGATCATGTGTTAAAAGGAGATATTTCGTTAAATTTTATTTCCACTAAAGAACAACATGCCGATATCTTCACTAAACCTCTTAAAAATGAAGATTTTATGAGAATTAGGAGAGAACTAGGTATTTGCTCATTTTTGGATTTATAAAAATACTGATTTTTGAACAAAATCTCAAAATCGCATTATATTAGTCGAACGATAAAATTCTAGTCGACTGGTGTTTTAAATTTTGGAATGTATCGCACCATATTAGTTGACCGATATATTTCTAGTCGACTGATGATATTTTTAGAATGAGTCGCACATTCTTAGTCGACCGATAAAGATTTAGTCGACTAAAATTTTTTAAATGAAGGGACCCGATACCCCTTGGTTTTTTAAAACACCCATTTTTTTTAAAATAAAGCATCGTTTCACTTTGTTTTCATATCTTTTCGTTTTTCTTAAAAACGAAACCCTTAAAAACGAAAACCCCTTTTGGTCTCTTTCCTCTCTCTCTTCCGAAAAACCCTCAGAGTGTCGTTCGATCCCATTTTCGCTGGGATTTTCTTACCGTAACAAGGAGACGCCGGAATCTTCTGGCCGTGATCTTAAAACGCCGGAATCCTCCTGCAGTAACTGGCGCATCTTCAAAACACGCCGGAACCCTCTTGTGTGACAGTGCATTGCCGGAATCCCCTTGTGGCCGACTTCTCACTCGCCGTCAGCCATTGTATCCTCCTCAGGTTCTGTTTCACATCGCCGGACAACGTTCTACTTCTACCGGAAATCATTTGGAAGCCGTCATTGTTTTTGGTAACTCTTTTTTTTTTAACCATGCCTCGTACGAAGTCTGCATCTGCAAAAGGTTTAGGTTCTCCTCCTCCTACACCTACTTCAAGACATGGTTTTTCACTAAGATTACTTCGCAATCCTCTTCTCTATGATACTTTTGGATCAATTTCTGCACTACCTATTTTACCAGGCCGAAATGTTCTATTTCACTTATTTTCTCGTTACAATATAAGAGAATTATTTCCTGGAATTTCACATCTTTTTGATGCTTGTGCAGATACCCTTCACTATCCTTTTCTTATTCACTTTTTTTACACAAATTTACAAATGGATCATGAAACTGGAGTTTTGTCCTCTCTTGTTCGTGATGTTGAAATCGAGTTTGATTCGAAATTACTTGGAGAAATTCTTGAAATTCCACCTTCAGACACTCTTTTCAACACTATTGAATTGAATGATGAAAGAGTTTTTGAACAAATTCTTCTTTCAGGAGCACCTCACTGCCCTCCTTTCAAAAATACTAATCTTCAAACTCGTGCACGCATTGTTGGACGAATCCTTGCCCACAATGTTCTACCCAAAACTGGTTTGTTTGATTATTATTCCACAGATCTATCTACGTCTCTTTATGTTTTATTTGGAAATATTTATGTCAACTGGGCCAATGTGTATTTTACAAACTTGTGGAAACACAAACCATTTCTTCCTTATGATTGTCTTTTAACCCGTATTTTTAGACATTTCAAAGTTCCTTTAACAAATGAAAAATACATTGAGCAAAAAGAGTTCTTTAATCAAACAATTTTTAAAAGAATGAAAATTAAATATCTGCCTCCTTTAAATGTTGATCAAACTGAACCATCTGATCCTAATGAACCATCAATTTCTGAACCTTCACCTTCTGCGACACCTTCATCTCATGCAAAAAGAAAGAAATTTTTGACAAGTCAAGACCATGATGAAGTTATGCAGAGACTGAAAGCTTTAGAGCTGCATCAACACACTTTTCGTGAAGATGTGACTCAACAACTTGCTTCAATTCAGAAGGATGTAACTTCCATTAAGGATTTGCTAAACTCTCTCTTCTGATCTTTGTTGTCTAAACTTTCATACTCTATGGGTTGTAATATTTTAAACTTGTATCTCTATTTTTCTTATGCTATTTCTGCCCTTACTCTTTTTGATTCTGACAAAGGGGGAGAAAAAAATGATAGTAGCAATTACATTGAAATTGCAATAGATCTTGATCTTGCATGAGAAATGCAAAATTAAGAGAAAAAGAAAGCTTTAAATGAATGTATTTCTAAATGCATGAAGAAATGATGAATGAAAATGCAAACCAATCAATATGTGATATATATGCTTTAAATGTGCTAACTTTTAATGTTTTGCAGCATATTGATAGGGGGAGTAATATCTCCATCTATGCATCTAAATGCTTCATCTTTGATTAAGTTTGTCATCATAAAAAAGGGGGAGATTGTTACGACAATGAAGCCATACATGATACTTCAAGTACAAGGTTTTGATGATCAGCAAGTGGAATCAACTGCATTTCATCTAAGGCTATGAAGAAATTGAAGAATTCGATGAAGAATCTTTGAAGACTAGTGTGCAAATGTTTAATTCATTAAAAGTCTTAGATTCTTGTAAGAGCCTTACTTAGAGTGCATATTTAGGTTGCATTTCACCTTAAAAGTCTTTAGAAAAACTTTTCTAAAAAGAACCCTCATGAAAAACTTTTTAGAAAACTCTTTTCTTAAATTTTCATGTTTATTAGTCGACCAATAGACTTACCAGTCGACTAATCCTTTCGCGCCATATTTTCTAAAAAGTCATTTTTGTCAAATTAGTCGACCGAAGATTTTATCAGTCGACTAGACTGAATGTCTGTTTTCTGGAAAATTAGCAGCAGTCGACTAATGGTTTTATCAGTCGACTGAATAGAACATGTGTTTTCTGAAAATTTAGCAGCAGTCGACTAATGCTTTTTATCAGTCGACCGAACAAAATGTTTGTTTTTCAGAAGATTTTAGCAGCAGTTGACTAAAAGGTTTTTCAGTCTACTGATGATATTATCAGTCGATTAACTTCTCTCAAGTCGACTAAGTTTCAAAAGTTCAGATTTTCAAACGGCTCGATTAACAGATCAGTCGACCGACGATAACTGTCAGTCTACTAATAACTAACTATTAGTCGACTAACTAATGTTTCAGTCGACTAATTTTGCCGTTTTCCTGAAACTTCAAAAAGGCGTATCTTTTCATTTTTCAAACATTTTGATCGTTCGAAATGGACAGTTTTGATACTCTTTCATACCCTCAACGTATGGAAAACTTTAACTATAAATATGCGTGCATTGTACACTCAAAAATAACAAGAATTCAATCGATTTGAATCATTTACTTATTGCTTTTCACTCCTATTCATTCAAGTATTTGTTTTCACACTCACGTGATATTTTCACTTCAGTTTTTCACTCAAATCACTTTGAGAGATAGTGAATTCGTGAGTAAGAGTATTTCAACAACCTCAAAAGCCAATTGCATCTCATTTGCATTCAAAATGAAGGCTCATAGGTTGTTTTGTAAGTTGTTACTTATTTTCTGTAAAAAGAAGGACTCCTTGGTGTAAAGGAGTTGTTCGCTTTCAGTAGGGTTGTTACTTAAAGTGGGACCAGTTATGGTCTGTGTGATCTTGTAGTTTACAAGGTTGATAGTGGAAATCTCAAGCAGGTTTTGCTTGGGGACTGGATGTAGGTCGGGTTAGACCGAACCAGGATAAAATCTTGTGTTCTTTGTGTGTTTGCTTTGAGATTTGCAAAATCATTAAATATTCCGCAGACAATTTTTTTAAAAGCACTATTCACCCCCCCTCTAGTGCTCGTTGCCTAGATCCTAGTGCACTTTCAATCTCTTGCAGAAATCTCAACATATCCAGCTTGTGCTCTTCCACCCGTGGTAAGTAATTGACAAAAACAATGCAAATCGGGTAAATACCCATGGTGAGTAGGTGATGCAAGCGCTTCACATGTTATTTAATTTATTGAATGCAACACTTTACTGTTCACACACTCACTTAGTTGTTGATATCTAGGACTGCTTTGTTGGAGTTTGGACATCATGGTGAGCATGATTTTAATGTACGAGAATAGAAGTGTTCTTATTTTTGGAGTACGGATTGCATGCTAGGCATGACATTAGTTAGCGAGATATTGAAGTATGTTTGTTGGAGGTACATGTTTGACATTTTTTTTATATGAATGATTTTCATGTATTGCAATATTTGATGTGATTATATACATGCTTGCATGTAGTTAATTTCAATTTAATTATGACCTCCATGTGAAATTGTATAATGATAGTATGCTTCAAATTAATGCATCATGTTATGAATAGTTTTGCATATAAAAATATTAAGTTATCAATGCATGCATCATAATTCTCGTGATTGTATGACATCATATATTGCATGATAAATTTGATATTTTCTTCATCATAGCATTTGATGGTTTTCTTTTAACTGGTTTGGATACATTTCGTAACATCATTCGACAAAATGACTACAAACCGTTTATGGATGTACCGTAAGGTAGTTGACAATGAGTTATCGCATGAATATATAGATGATATTGAAAGTTTTATTGAATTTGCAACTGCAAGTGTCAGTACAGTGGATCCCACAGGTCGGATTAGGTGTCCCTACAAGATTTGTAAGAATAATCGATTTGTAGAACCTCATGGCGATAGACATCACCTATACAGGATGGGTTTTGTGAGTGATTATCAGAATTGAACGTTTCATGGAGAAGAATTTAGAAGCAATTTTGATGCACAGGTGAATGTAGTGCACGATAATCCATATATGGATCTGATATTTGATGCCACAGGAACAGAACTTGATTCTGCCATGGGTCCTAGTGATATAAGAATTGCAGTAGATGAAGAATCACCAAACGATGCAGTTAGTAGATTTTATGATTTACTTAGAGATGTTGATGAACCACTTTGGAACGGTTGCAGGAGTCACACTATCTTTTCTACAATTTTTCAACTAATGAATTTGAAGTCCGAGTATAATTTGAGTCAATCATGTTTTGACCATTTGTGCATGATTGTGAAGAGTATGTTTCCCAAAGATGAGAAATTGCTACAAAATTTCTATCGTGCGAAAGTTATAGTCAACGCTCTAGGTATGAGGTATAAAAAGATATATGCTTGTCCAAATAACTGTATGTTGTATTTCAAGGATCAGGAAAACAACATATCATACCCTTCATGTGGGCATCCTCGATTCTAGCCAAAAACAAGAGGAAATGGTAGCACGAGATCAAAAGAAGTTGCATACAAGTCGCTACGCTACTTTCCTATCATTCTTAGATTGCAACGATTCTATATGTCTTTAAGGACAGCTAAACACATTATATGGCATGCAAATAAAGTTCGACATGATGAAGACAAGATCACGCATCTTGTTGACACCGAAGCTTAGAAACACTTTAATCGTACTCATCAGAACTTCGCAATGGAGGTGAGAAATGTTAGACTCGGTCTATGTACAAATGTATTTAATCCATTTGGTGTAGATCAACTCCATACTCATGCTGGCCAGTATTTGTAACTCCATACAACCTTCCATCAAGCTTATGTATGAAGCGTCTAAATCTTTTCTTGTCTCTATTGATCCTTTGTCTGACCTCACCTAGCCAAAATCTTGATGTATATTTAAGGTCATTGATTGATGAACTACAAGTACTGTGGGTTGACGGTGTTACCACGTATGATGCTGACAAAAAACAAAATTTCAATATGAAGACCGTTGTTCTATGGACAATCAGTCACTTCCCTGCATATGGTATGTTATCTGGTTGGAGCACACATGAGAGGTTGGCATGTCCGTACTGCATGGAGGATACAAAATCTTTTAGATTGACACATGGAAAGAAGCCTTGTTTGTTTGAGTGTCATCATCGATTTCTACCGAGCGACCATCCGTTACGACGATAAAGGAATGCGTCTCGAGCACACACAACTCAAATGAAAGGTCTAGCCACAAGATTGTCTGGCATAGAGATTTTAAGAAGATTGCGATACTTTCCAGATGTATTAACATATGCCCATAGTCCGACGTCCTTCCTTGGATTTGGAAAGGATCACAATTGGACAAAAAAATCTATTTTTTTGTAACTACCATATTGGCCGACCCTATTGATACAACATAATTTTGGATGTGATGCATGGGGAGAAAATGTGTTTGATAATTTGTTCAATATAGTAATGAATGATAAAGGGAAAACAAAGGATAATTTGAAGGCCCGTATGGATTTAAAAGTAATATGTAAATGACCAAAATTGGAACTCAAAGAGTATAATGGCAAAGTACTGAAACCAAAGGTAAGGTACGTGCTTGGACCTGATCAAATAAAGCAGGTATGTCAATGGTTGAGGCAGTTAAGATTTCCAGATAGATATGTCTCTAACATTGCTCGTGTTGTGAAGATTGACGATGAACACTTATATGGGTTTAAGAGCCAAGATTGTCATATCTTTATGCAACGATTGATACTCCTAGCATTCCATGATATGTTAGACAAACCTATGGGGGGTATTGTCTGAGTTGAGCGGAGTTTTTTTGAACATTGTGTGCATCGAAAGTTGGTTGTACTTTTTGCAATGGGTATTTTTAAAAGATATTTTCAATAAAAACTTGGGAAAATCGTCAACCAAAGATATAAAAACCGACTTTCCACAGAGTGGCGAGTACGGGTCGAATCCACAGGGAATGGGGTACTTCTGAATTAATTCTAAAATAACACTTTATTAATATAACAAGGTTTACAATCTATGTCAATATTACAAATTAAATGAAATAACACTCTAACTATGAAAATAAACTAAAATAGGAGGCTAAGTCTTCTGCAGGTCTCGAGGGGAAAAACTGTCTTTTCACAATATGTGCATTGGCACCTCATATTTGAATTACGCCTGTGAACCTGTTCTAACTTATCAACCTACACAATAAAAACACAAAGTCAGTACACAATTAAAAATTAAAACTAACTTGCAACTACAATTAATTCTAAATTGATACATAAATTAGATTACAATTAAACAACTAAAGAAAACTACAATTACAGTATTTAACTAAGCAAGGTAACTCTAATTACTCTAACTAACTCTAATTCACTAACTACACTACTAGAAAACACTAAAACTACATGAAATTAAACAATTAACTAAAAGACTGTTTTGTCCCTAAAGAAGGCAAAAATGGACTCTGACAACTTTTTGCAATTGACAGTTTTGAGGGAGCAAACAATTTCCGCTAAAGCTGAACGAAAATACAGAAAATCACATCCACATAACTCACGCACAAAATGGGTTCTAACTAGAAGAAAGGGATGAGAGAACCAACCTCCAGGGCGATCTGATGACTGAGGGGAAAGGCAGAGCGGACTTTGGTTGACTTCGCGCCACGAGGAACCTCGGTGATGCTGTTTAATATCCTTTTGTTGTCTCCTTTGCAGGGATCCGCAAATGGTGTGCTCTGGGGTTCAGGGTCGGCCGACCATGGAGGAGCGGGACCTCCACCATGATGGATACACTCCAACTGCAGCTGCAAACAAACAAATCAAAAGTTAGTTCCAACAGGAGGAGAAGAAGGACAAGATGTGAAAAGAAAAGAATGAAAGAAGAAGATGGCGTCTCCATTGAAGATGAGCTTCATGGATAAGGAAGAACATGAATAGGAGGTCTGGGTGGAAGTGGAGGTGAGTAAGATTTATGCCCGTAGGGCACGAAAATAGAAGCAAAGACAAGGCTGGAATGGGAGTCCCTCTCCCCTATACACGATTTGGCTTGTTTTGACCATTTTACAAAATCAGTGTTAAAAGATAAATATTTACTGGGCGCCTCATGTAGGAGGGGTTTTTTAGAAAAGTATTTATGAAAAACTCAAATGGGCTAGAGCTGGGTTGAATCAATGTAATTTGACCCAAATCCAAGATCCAAATGGGCGTCTGGATCCAGATCTTCTAAATCGGCTCCGAGATATGACCCGTTACATTGTAAATGCATTAATTTCCTCAAATTAACTCTGATTTTGATGAAATTCGAACCAGAGCTCTATAATATCATTATGCACCTAAGTGTATGCCCTTAACCTATAGATGATGCATTTATATAGTAAAAATGTGTTAATAAAATAGAATATTTATGCATCATCAAAAGTCGTAGTATCTGATATAATGAATCTCGAGGACTTTGTCATCACTACTGTTTGTCTGCTAGAAAAGATTTTTCCGCCAGCATTTTTCGATGTTATAGAACATTTGATCATATGTTTGCCATATGAACTAAGGGTTGGTGGTCCTGTGCAATATCATTGGATGTACCCATTTGAAAGATATATGTTTTCTTGTTTTTGTGTCTTCAATGACAGATATTTCAAATTTGAAATATATATTTTTTACAGATGCATGTTTGACCTCAAAAAAAAAGTTCGTAATAAAGCAAGAGTAGAAGACTCTATTTGTGAGGCGTACACTTTAAAAGAGATTTCAAATTTATCATCTATGTACTTTGAACATCACATTCCAACATGTTACACATGCCCGCCTTGTAATGATGATGGAGAACAAGTAACTGTAGCTGACAAACTGTTGATATTTCAACTACTTGAGCATGCATTTGGTAGTTGTTGATCAAGACTCTTGACAGATCGAGAGCAAGATGCATAACACATCTATATTCTTTTTAATTGCTCAGCGATCGACCCATACATCGAGTAAGTATATGTAGATACAACACAATTCTAAATTCTTTTATGTGCTATACATGCATACATGGTTTGGTAATATAAGTATTTGTGGTTTGCAGACGATTTGATATGGAGTTGCGAAAAGAAGTTTCACATCTCACTGATGCAGAAGTAAAAAAAGAACATGAAACTAAGTTTGTGGAGTGGTTATCGATGTCATACAAAAGACTATGGTATAAACAAATTAACGATGAATAGTGGCGTGTGTGTCAAGGGTAGCAGCTACGTTGAAAATGAACATGATTACTACGGTGTTATAGAGAAAATAATGGACTTAACTTACTTAGGCATAAATAATAGGGTAACTTTATTCAAGTGTCATTGGTTTGATCCAACTGCAACACGAGTCGACAAAGCCTTAGGCATTGTGGAAGTGAATCACAAATAAAGGTTTGGAACATATGAACCATTCATATTAGCCTCGCAAGCTCAACAAGTTTATTATACTTCATATCCGTGTACAAAAAAGTCAGATAGAAATGAATGGTGGGCAATTTGCAAGGTGAAGTCCAAATTATACCCTGAGTATCATCTGTTACAAGAAAACAAGTTAACTGAAGAGAGTGATTACTATCAATCAGATGATATCTATGACTTCTCTTATGGTCACGATGTTGCGCATGAAATGTATGTCATATCTTCATTGGTCGATGAAACATTCATAGAAGAATGTGATCCAAATGATATACCAAGTGGATGGGTAAACAATGAAGAAGAAGATCATGAAGAAGATCTTGTGGTGACCGTTCACCCCCAAGTACATAGGAGAAACTTGAACTTTAGCATCAACGCGATGTTCTGCGAGTTTATTATTCTATGTATTTTAGATACTCTAGAGGCTTGATGACCCTGGCCATGGTGGGGTGGTAGAACTCATACCGAGATAACCCCATTAGATCATTTTGGATGCATCCTCTAATGCAGTAGTGAAGTTTAATTCCTAGATCTTAAGGATAACCTGACCTCCAAACCTTCTGAGTGGCAGAAGGTCCCTTGAACTTTTTGGTTCATAATAAATTCATGTCACTTATGGTTGTACTATTACTCTTTACCACAGTGAGCGTAAGTCCTAAAGGGGTTCGGCGTCATAACCATAATTATAGGATAGTCGAATGCCACTTGGGAAAATTAGTGTGTTATGAATTAAAATACATATGTATCCCAAACCCATTTAGTATTTTTAAGCACAAACCACCCATGTGGTCAAGGGACTATTGCTAAGTTTTATTCATATGCATGCAAGACTCCACTTTCGGCATCTACGGCCTTCACGAGTGTTTCACCTCTTTCAGGTGGACAACCAACTCTGACACGTTGGCCCATACGAGTCTTATTGTATAATAGTGTTTTACATGAGCAGATATATACAACGATCACCTTTAATCGACTACTCGGCGTATGTAGCCACGCCCATACTTTGTAAGAATTTTCTCAATATAATATGATTGACATAATGTAATGCCATTATTATTTCTCATAATTTTGATTCCTAAAACAACATCTGCAACACCCAAATATTTCATATAAAACATGAAAGATAAAAATCTTTGTTTGGTTTACGCATTCACTATTAGAACAAAGGAGAAGCATATCATCAACACATAAATAAATAATAATAATATAATTATAATCTACTTTATTATAGACACACTTATCAACATCATATATTTTGAAACCATTATTTATTAGAGAACTATCTAATTTCTAACTCATTATGTATTTTGGAATATGAGTGTTCAATCCGGTTTTTGGTCTAGATCTCATCGTATTACCGTTTCATTGAAAGCTTTAAGAGACACTCTTGGTTGTGACCGTACCGAACATAAAGGACATGCCAACCACGACCTAGGAGTGCCTCAACCACCATGTCGGAGCACTACCACATATCTTGGGTAGGTTTGTGCATCAAAAAATACCAAAGTTCTACTCTTCTCGATATATACATATTTGTTTGTGTTTTTGAGATTGTAGTTGAGTCGGACAATTTCAAGACCCCTTTTTATGCAATAAATATGTATTTGCTTATGCTTTTGAGATTATTCTCGCATCGAACGATGCCAAGGCTTCTACTTTTCGCAATGTGTGTATATATATATATATATTTGCTTATGTATTTAAGATTATCGTCGCCTCGAACGATGTCAAGGCTCCTGCTTTCCGTAATATATATGTATTTTCTTATGCTTTTAAGATTGTCATCGCATCGAATGATGTCATGGATCCTGCTTTTCTCAAAAATATACCTATTTGCTTTTTGCAAGTTATTTAGTTCAATTTTACCACCTGAACCTTAAATATACTTTCACTTATGTCATTGCGCTATATCGTGCACATGCTCCTACTTATATTATATATAGTTGTGCATAAGTAAGTATATAAATGAAGGTCAACTCCTATCACCAAATGTGATTCCATATGCCAATCCTTGATCAAGACTTTGATTGAGGAAAGAAACCCCTATTGGAAATGTTTCAATGTTTGTGTAAAACCGCTTTTACGTAACCTCCTAAGGCACTTGCGCATGGCCTAACTAAGGCCTAGGTTCCAATGAACCATGATAGACATAAAGTACACACAACAGTGCACATCTATCCTCGATTTAAGCATAGTATTTCCTCTATCAAAGAGAGAAAGTGCTGCCGAATTTTTTGAAAAGATGTTCATCGAGCTTAAATGAAAATAACGCTTTCTCCGTCAAAAATAGGAGGTGATGGTAAATTTTTTGAAAGATGCTCACTGAACTTAAAAAGAGCATATCACATCCTCCATCAAACAGAGGAGGTGCTGCCAAAATTTTGTTAAGTAACTTTCCATAAAGTAGAAAGGATCATCAAGCTTCCTCTGTCAAACAGAGAAAGTGCTGCCAAAATATTTGGCAAATTACTTTCCTGAGCAAGTTTGAATGACACAATGATGACCCTGTTGTCGGAACTCAGACTGAATGGCTCGTTCTACCTCCGCTTGTAAGGGCACCATACACATAAGTGTCAATGCACTAGAGTAGTTGTTGTGCCTTGACTAGGTCAGTACTTGTTGCATCTACATATGCCAAAAAGTCAATCAATGGTGATCGTTGTATATACATGATCATGTGAAATACTATTATACAACAAGACTCGTAAGGGTGATGTGTCAGATTTGGTTGTCCACCCGAAAGGAGTGAAACACTCATGAAGGTCGTTGATGCCGAGGGCGGAGTCTTGCATGCATATGAATAAAACTTAACGATAGTCCCTTGACCACATGGGTGGCTCGTGTTTCCAAATACTGAATGGGGTTGGGGTACATATGTCCTTTAGTGCATAACACATTGATTTTCCTAAGTGGCATTCAAATGTCTTATAATTATGGTTATGTTGCCGAACCCCTTTAAGACTTATGCTCACCGTGGTAGGCAGTGATGGTATAACCACGAGTGACATGGATTTATTATCAACCAAAGAGTTCAAGGGACCTCTCGCCATTCAGAAGGTTTGGAGGTCGGCTTATCCTTAAGATCTAAGGATTGAACCCCACTAGTGCAGTAGAGGATGCATCCAAAATTACCTGGAGGGATTATCTCGGTATGATTTCTACCGCCCCACCATGGACAGGGTCATCAGGCCTCTGGGGTATCTAAAATACGTAGAATAATAAACCTCTAGAACATCACGTTGATGTCGAAGTTCAAGCTTCTCCCCTATACTAGGGGGTGAATGATTAATATCGAAACAATGCATTACTTCTAGGTTCAACAATGAATAAATGAATGAATGAATGTGTGTTGTTCTGATGATTCACGTATAACCATGTGAAAGGTATTGAGATCAATATAATACTGAACCGATAGGGCAAAGACCTATTTTGTATCCGCATGACTAAGCTAAGCTCGATGAGCTCTCATTGGGATTCGTGGGATACAGATATACCAAGTCTTGGAGACTTGAGTTTTGATGTTTCAATCGTGGCACTAAGGAGGCTTTTGTGATATACACTAAGTCTTGGAGAATTAAGCATTGTTTCGAACTGTGGCTCCTTGTATTTTTATAATTTATACTTGCTTTGAGTTGAATGTTTTCCTACCATACCAACAATGGTTCTGACACCGTTTTATGGGAGATATATGTACTGAACCTCTGATGCGATATGCGGAGCAAGGCGGCATCGAGTTCCAAGGTTTCTTCAGATAATGTTGAACCCTTTCCTTTTCAAACCCAGTTTTAAAGAATAATGTTTCTTCAAGCAGTAATATTTGTAATAAATAACTCATTTTCATAAATAGAATACTTTAATGGTCAATTAGTGCTTGGCCAGATACCTGTAACTTGCCCAGCATTTTCTAAAATTGACAACTCATTATCGTCTATTGCTGCTGCTAAAAACCTTTTCTAATTTCTGCTGTAAAGAAAAAAAAATCCATGAAGTTTTGACCAAGTGTTGTTTTGAAAATCCAGAGCATACAGATACTTTGCAGGCAACACATGATGTATCTAACAGAAAAAATTCATATGCAACAATTTCATAGTCGATATTCTTTTAGAAGTAGATCAACAATGAGTGTAACTTCTTCATTTTCATTAAAATTATTAAACAAATTTTTGCCTTTTGAATATGTCTCTCTTCCTTTCTCTCCAAGCCCCATCCGTAAAGATGTGGTTTTCTAGTTTTCTTGTAAAAATGGCCAATGCACACCTTGGGTATCAAACTTGCAAAATATATATATATATATATATATATATATATATATATATATATATATATATATATATATATATATATATAAAGTGTGTGTGTGTGTGTTTCATAAAAATCAAAACGACTATTTATTAAATATAAGGCATTCTGTGATTTCATATATATATATATAACCAATATGTTGTTTTTCTAATACATGAAATAGACAGACACATTCAATAAGAGCTCTCCTTGTTCCTTATTGCTCCCAGTATGCATACACATATATTCAGAAGGTTGTATGTCCTCAATCAAGGGAAGGCCTTCTTCATTTTCCATGTCCTTGCTTGCATATTCTTTGCACACCCACTTAATTATTTTCCAATCAAGAAACAGTTTGACCCAAAATCTGCAAAAAATGAAATCCACTAACTTTTCCCAAGCTGCAATATGAATCCATAAATTTGACATCTGATTCATCTTGAGTATTAAAGTAATATCAGGAGAAGAACAATATATCACTATCTATTCCATATGAAGTGTTGTATACTTGGCTTTATCTTACTGTTGCTTATCCCTGGCATATTAATTATGAGAATAAACTTGAGCTAACATTGTACTATATAGTAGTTTCACGACCAATATGGTTTTTCAAGGTAGGTCAAGCGACACTTCTGGCAGCTAAAGTTAGTCTGTTGGTCAGGCTGGACTACACCTTGTCTCTGTAGTAGTTTCACAATCGATGAATCATAGTTCTTTTTTTGAAACTCTCTCTTGGAGAAAGGTAGTCATGATTCCTGCCCACTTGGGAATTTTCTCTTGTTCCCATCGCTTGCTGCTAGCCTCTTTCCTGCGATACCCTTGGATTACTCCCAGTCTGTATTAATCCTTGAAGCAACTATCACGACAACTTGAAACTTATGGGGCATGCTTGTTATCATGCGAGACCGCAAACCTTCCTGTAATTTATTGATGTATTTGTCTGTCCTCTTCTGATCAGTCTCAATTAACTTGGAGTAGTGTCGCTCTGTGTTCTGAAACTTGATAGTTTAGTAAATAAGACTCATATCATATTGTTCTAGTATCAAAGAATTGAAAAAATAGAAAGAGAGGGGTTCAACCAAGAACCCTACAACATGCAGAGTGGACAACATCAAACACCCTGCTTGGAAAAGGTAGCCTCTGGGGTGCCCATAACAACTAATAATGTTGGGATTCCCCTCCCATGATTAAACTGCACTTGAGCTTCGTGTTCATTGATCCTTGGAACCAATAACGGCTAGATCCAAGTTCAGGCGACTAAGATAGGTAGGTTATGTGAGTAAAACAAGTACAATTTTAGCTATATAAGTAGGCAATCAATATTGATAACCAAATCAATCCAAATTGAATGGGCACTAGCTGTATGATGAAGAAGACTAAGTTGTAACCTGCTTGAGGCCTATCCAGTTGAAGTGTCAGATCACATTTTTTTTAGGTCAGACAAAGCACATATATTTGAAAGATAAATAACCTCAGCAACACTTCTACATAATCATAACAAGAAACAAAAAATTTGCACAATTACAATATATATAGTAACCCAGATCCTCAAAACACATAAATTGCCTGACATAATCGGATGATTATCTACAGCTGATCACGCATTGATCAACAACTATGCTTCTATTTTAACGTAAAAAGGACTTTTAGCAGTGGTCATGACTGCCGCTAAAAGTCAATTTTCTTCCAAGAGCATTAGCGGTGGCCGTGACCACTGCTAATGCTCATTTTTTGCACAAAATCGATGTGCAAGGCGCATCCAATCATCATTCAATGATCTACCCAGTTGACATTACGGGTTTTTCATATATATATATATATATGCTGGGAGTGACAACTCGAATGTTGTTTTGGTAATCTCGAGAATAGGTTGGCATCACTTTGGCACATGTAATTCATCAATGGTAAGGCACAACAAATGCACTCGGCTATTATATAACCATTACATGTAAATGTCTTATTAATAGAGATGAATCCTTTTTGGTGACATATGGTCCTTGTAGTTAAGTCAGTCATGTTTGTGCTTTTCTTTCTTCATCAAATCTTTGGACCCAACATATGACATGTATTAAGATGTCTTAATAAAGAATTATCTTGGATTTAGATCTTGTATGAATCATCAGTGAGAACTCTGTAGTTCTTTTGTGCACAATTTTGAACATAAATTTGGCATTCATAGAGACTCAAACTCTATGCTTCCTTCAAATGCACCTCATTTAGTCTTGCTCGGATGCAAATCATAAGTGTGTTCAACTGTTGAGAGAGAGAGAGATGTTATTAAATGCCAAAAGGAAAATACTGGGATTAGTACAAATACATGTGCTTGCTTGCTGAAACTCCAATTGAATAAACAACTTCCACTCTTTATTTTTGTTTTTTAAAGAAGGATAAAATTCACTTGATCTGTAAAATCAGTACAAGAGGTCTGCAGGAATGATGATGAGGTATCGCCCTGCTACAAAACTAGCGAATAAAAATACTTCCTCTCTTTCAAAAAAATAAAAGTCCCATTCATGGAGCTTCCAAGGAAACAGAAGAGGGTTATAGAAAGCGCGGTTCACAGTTTACCACATTCTGCAGGTGTGAAAGTGATGAGGTTGTTGCCAAGGTCGTAAAGAACGTGGAAGTTGGCCAGCATGACGCCTCCAATTATTGAAACTATGGGCACTGTTGATGGCATCAACACTGAGCAAGTCAAGCCTGTATCTGGATCGCGAATGAAATATTGGCTTCTGGAAACATCGAGATCACCACCCTCAAAATGAAAGGTAACATTAGGGATGGACGCTGATTCTGGCAATGATTGGTAGCAGAGATCAAGCCCCGCCTTTGAGGAATCAGCAACCGGTAAACCGATAGCCTTGACGAGTGCATCCCTCACTCGCCTATCACAAGTGAAACACCATATTAAGTACGCATCAGTTGCAAGTTTTGTTCAATGAACATGGGTTTAGGTACCCCATTACCCCAAATTAGAGCAAGAAATTAAAGTGAGACGGTTTCTTACATATAAGCGGGTGGTACTATATTGGTAAGCGTTGAGCCTGAGTCGATGATGGTACCACCTACTGCTACTCCATAAGACTCGCCCCGGAAATAACCACTAGGTATTAGGAGACGCTTCCCTCCGACACTGATATCCTCCAAGTTCACTAAATAAGAATCCTTGAAGAGCGGGTTAACTACCAGCAGGGTCGTTGTCGAGGCGTCTGAGCTGATCAAGGCAGCACTGTGGCCCAACACGAGTCGACTCGATTTGTAAACAGAGTCATTAAACAAAGTGAAGCAATAGGAGAATCGGTTATCGATTAACGACCCTAGTTGAGAGACGAGTGACATCGGGCTCCGATCTAGCCCAACTATGCCAGCACCCTCATCGAAACCTTGATTGTGATTGCCGCAGCCGAACCCAATATTCTTAAACGATACGGTTCGATTCCCCGAGCCCAAGGTGAACGTCTCTAAGGCAAGGTATCCTTGGGAAGTAGCTGGAGTCTCATAATCAAGCTTGTAGTTGCATCCACCAGTAGAATTATCCAATGTAGTTACACGCGAAGTTAGGGAGGCACAGAGAGGATTGGAGTGTAGCATCCTCGAAAAGGAGGAGGAATTTGATGGGCTAAATATTGGTTCTCTGTTGGAGCAATTGATGCATGGATCGCATTGTGTCCATACAAGAGGACTACCAGTATCAACCATGGCGGAGAAGGAGCGTGGGGGTGTTCCAATCGCTAGATTCATTAAGTACTCACCGACTCCGGCCTCAACCGAAACTTCGACATCATCATCACCTTGTGCCTGATGTTTACCATGCCGGATTTTCTGATGCAGCTTCCGAAGCCGATGTTTCTCTCGGCTAGCTGCTCTGTGTAATCGCTCCAAGTGGGTAAAACTGCGGTGTGCATCGACATGAATCAACTCTACATGAATGTCCAGGGCGGCCGTCGACGTCGTCATGTCAGCGGCGGCAAAGGTGGTGGTTGAGTATGATAGGAGAAGATGAGCGGTAAGCATAATGAGGAGGAAGAAGGACAATAGGTGGTGAGATGGTGGTGCAATTGCCATGTTGGTAGTATTGAGTGTATGAACCAGGTTAGTGATGCTAAATTGTGGAATATTTATAAGCAGAGAAGGTTGTTAATTAAGAGGGAAATTGTAACTGAACATCCATTAATGTTGGGCTGGCACACCAGCTATCCATCTATTCACGTAATCTAAGATGGGGTTTTCATGGTTGGAAGTAACAGCTGTTTCTTCAGTCTATTACTAGCATTGGAGCGCATGTCTTGTTAAGGGTTACATGCGGTTGGAAGTAACAGCTGTTCGGCAAATGAGCAAGACTAAGGCAAGGGTTACCATGTGGTTCAGTTCGGACCGACCCGAAAGACCCATTTTTGCATGGGTTCGCCCTGTTTTTGTGTACGTCTACAACCAGTTAATTTGGGCCAAATATATGTGAGGGCCTTTTTCTTCTTTACGTGAAAATTTTGTCGACTATTTAAATGAATTGGGTTTGGGCAATCACCAAATAATCAAGCATGTATCCATTATAATTTCTTTTATTGACAGTAATTTGTATCTAAAATATCAAGACCCGAGCTGAAACCTGAACTTTTTAATACCCAAACCGATCATACCTGAACCTGTGAAGACACAAACCGATGATACCCGAAGCCGTTAACACATATGGGTCTACTTTTTTTTTTTCAGCCATACCAAGACCTAAACCTGACCCAAATCAAAATGGGTCAATTAAAGAGCCGACCAAATTATAATGGACCCACTAGATACCTGAACCCATTTAACCCATACTTGTCCACAATTTTTTAGTCATACCCAAACCCGAATTAGATTTGGGTCCTACTTTTAGACCCGATTCAGAATTGAGCTAAACTATCCAGTTACCCCCCTAGTCAGCTTAGCGTATTTACACATATTTTCTAATTTAAAGAAGTGATTACTAAGAGTGGTTGTTGAACAAAGTAATAACGGAAGTTCAATGTTAATGGAGACAGAATCTAGAAATAACAAACTTAAAATATATATATATATATATATATCAACAAGCATGTTATGATTCAAAACAGTGTAATTGAGATCGTGTCCATGTGATTAATTTGGGCCGTTTAGCTAGCAATGCAAATGCATAACATCTCCATTTCTAATTGTCACACCAATGCCATATCCATACTTGTATACCCAAATAAGCGACGACTTTTTTTTTACCCAAATAAGATCGCGATTTCTCACCATTCAATGAAAATATGTTTATGTTTTCCCAGAAAATGTAAGAAAATCATGAAAGAATCGACTGAAATTGCTTCTCAAGGTTTTCTTCATAAACCACTGATTGAGCATGAAATCAATCATTATTTCTTAAATAATTCGATTTTGGTTTGTGTTCTTTGAAAAATATCTTCCCTACGAATCAGCATTCAGATTCTTTTAATTTCTCTATATGGTTTAATTTGTTTCTTTGTTTATCTTGTTGTGTTCTTTTGGCAAGTGATTAGTGGGCTGAAAGGGGTGAGCTCTCTCCTTCACTCGATTTCTCAAAGAGGGTTTCAAGATTTCAAAAAACCACTCCCTATGTTTTTGGGCGGGTTTTGGATTTCGAATCCAGCAGGGTGGATCCACAATAGCCAAACTAACAAAAATAAATAAAAAAAGTACTACCCTAATCCCGCATACACCCTCCGATGGCCCAAATGGATCCTAACGGGCCATCAAAACCTAAACAAGAAAAAATACAAGGATTTAAAAAATCTCACTATGCTAAAAATTCGATCTCAAGCAAAATGTGTTTGAAGACACGCTAAAAATAAAACTCCGGACTTCTCAATCTTGTTGGGAGCTTGGCCTTAGCATTCGGGTTCGATGGTTCATGTTTTTTTATTCAAGCTCACTCAGACGCGCTGCATCAGGGATCAAAAAGGCTTCACCCTCATAGCCTGCACCCTGCCAAGTGGATTACTATAGTGCCGACAAAAACATTCATCAATAAATATTTTGTATTTAACTAATTTCATAAACTTAAAGGGAACAAAATAATATATATCCTTGGATGACAAAATGAAAGTTATAGTCAACGCTCTAGGTATGAGGTATAAAAAGATATATGCTTGTCCAAATAACTGTACGAGAATAGAAGTGTTCTTATTTTTGAAGTACGGATTGCATGCTAGGCATGACAGTAGTTAGCGAGATATTGAAATATGTTTGTTGGAGGTACATGTTTGACATTTTTTTATATGAATGATTTCCATGTATTGCAATATTTGATTCGATTATATACATGCATGCATGTAGTTAATTTCAATTTAATTATGACTTCCATGTGAAATTGTATAATGATAGTATGCTTCAAATTAATGCATCATGTTATAAATAGTTTTGCATATAAAAATATTAAGTTATCAATGCATGCATCATAATTCTTGTGATTGTATGACATCATATATTCCATGATAAATTTGATATTTTCTTCATCATAGCATTTTGATGGTTTTCTTTTAACTGGTTTGGATACATTTCATAACATCATTCGACAAAATGACTACAAACCGTTTATGGATGTACCGTAGGGTAGTTGACAATGAGTTATCGCATGAATATATAGATGGTATTGAAAGTTTTATTGAATTTGCAACTGCAAGTGTCAGTACAGTGGATCCCACAGGTCGGATTAGGTGTCCCTACAAGATTTGTAAGAATAATCGATTTGTAGAACCTCATGGCGTTAGACATCACCTATACAGGAAGGGTTTTGTGAGTGATTATCAGAATTGAATGTTTCATGGAGAAGAATTTAGAAGCAATTTTGATGCACGGGTGAATGTAGTGCACGATAATCCATATATGGATTTGATATTTGATGCCACAGGAACAGAACTCGGTTCTGCTGTGGGTCCTAGTGATGTAAGAATTGCAGTAGATAAAGAATCACCAAACGATGCAGCTAATAGATTTTATGATTTACTTAGAGATGTTGATGAACCACTTTGGAACGGTTGCAGGAGTCACACTATCTTTTCTGCAGTTTTCAACTAATGAATTTGAAGTCCGAGTATAATTTGAGTCAATCATGCTTTGATCATTTGTGCATGATTGTGAAGAGTATGTTGCCCAAAGATGAGAAATTGCTACAAAATTTTTATCGTGCGAAAGTTATAGTCAACGCTCTAGGTATGAGGTATAAAAAGATATATGCTTGTCCAAATAACTGTATGTTGTATTTCAAGGATCAGGAAAACAACATATCATACCCTTCATGTGGGCATCCTCGATTCAAGCCAAAAACAAGAGGAAATGGTAGCACGAGATCAAAAGAAGTTGCATACAAGTCGCTACGCTACTTTCCTATCATTCTTAGATTGCAACGATTCTATATGTCTTTAAGGACAGCTAAACACATTATATGGCATGCAAACAAAGTTCGACATGATGAAGACAAGATCACGCATCTTGTTGACACCGAAGCTTAGAAACACTTTAATCGTACTCATCAGAACTTCGCAATGGAGGTGAGAAATGTTAGACTCGGTCTATGTACATATGTATTTAATCCATTTGGTGTAGATCAACTCCATACTCATGCTGGCCAGTATTTGTAACTCCATACAACCTTCCATCAAACTTATGTATGAAGCGTCCAAATCTTTTCTTGTCTCTATTGATCCTTTGTCTGACCTCACCTAGCCAAAATCTTGATGTATATTTAAGGTCATTGATTGATGAACTACAAGTACTGTGGGATGACGGTGTTACCACGTATGATGATGACAAAAAACAAAATTTCAATATGAAGACCGTTGTTCTATGGACAATCAGTCACTTCCCTGCATATGATATGTTATCTGGTTGAAGCACACATGAGAGGTTGGCATGTCCGTACTGCATGGAGGATACAAAATCTTTTAGATTGACACATGGAAAGAAGCCTTGCTGGTTTGAGTGTCATCATCGATTTCTACCGAGCGACCATCCGTTACGACGACAAAGGAATGCGTCTCGAGCAGACACAACTCAAATGAAAGGTCTAACCACAAGATTGTCTGGCATAGAGATTTTAAGAAGATTGTGATACTTTCTAGATGTATTAACATATCCCGTAGTCCGACGTCCTTCCTTGGATTTTGGAAGGATCACAATTGGACAAAGAAATCTATTTTTTGGGAACTACCATATTGGTCGACCCTATTGATACAACATAATTTGGATGTGATGCATATGGAGAAAATGTGTTTGATAATTTGTTTAATATAGTAATGAATGATAAAGGGAAAACAAAGGATAATTTGAAGGCCCGTATGGATTTAAAAGTAATATGTAAATGACCAGAATTGGAACTCAAAGAGTATAATGGCAAAGTACTGAAACCAAAGGTAAGGTACGTGCTTGGACCTGATCAAATAAAGCAGGTATGTCAATGGTTGAGGCAGTTAAGATTTTCAGATAGATATGTCTCTAACATTGCTCGTGTTGTGAAGATTAATGATGAACACTTATATGGGTTGAAGAGTCAAGATTGTCATATCTTTATGCAACGATTGATACTCCTAGCATTCCATGATATGTTAGACAAACCTATGGGGGGTATTGTCTGAGTTGAGCGATTTTTTTTGAACATTGTGTGCATCGAAAGTTGGTTGTACTTTTTGCAATGGGTATTTTTAAAAGATATTTTCAATAAAAACTTGGGAAAATCGTCAACCAAAGATATAAAAACCGACTTTCCACAGAGTGGCGAGTACGGGTCGAATCCACAGGGAACGAGATACTTCTGAATTAATTCTAAAATAACACTTTATTAATATAACAAGGTTTACAATCTATGTCAATATTACAAATTAAATGAAATAACACTCTAACTATGAAAATAAACTAAAATAGGAGGCTAAGTCTTCTGCAGGTCTTCAGGGGCAAAACTGTCTTTTCACAACATGTGCATTGGCACCTCATATTTGAATTACACCTGTGAACCTATTCTAACTTATCAACCTACACAATAAAAACACAAAGTCAGTACACAATTAAAAATTAAAATTAACTTGCATCTACAATTAATTCTAAACTGATACAGAAATTAGATTACAATTAAACAACTAAAGAAGACTACAATTACAGTATCTAACTAAGCAAAGTAACTCTAATTACTCTAACTAACTCTAATTCACTAACTACACTAATAGAAAACACTAAAACTACATGAAATTAAACAATTAACTAAAAGACTATTTTGTCCCTAAAGAAGGCAAAAATGGACTCTGACAACTTTTTGCAATTTACAGTTTTGAGGGAGCAAACGATTTCCGCTAAAGCTGAATGAAAATACAGAAAATCACATCCACATAACTCACGCACAAAATGGGTTCTAACTAGAAGAAAGGGATCAGAGAACCAACCTTCAGGGCGATCCGATGACTGAGGGGAAAGGCAGAGCGGACTTTGCTTGACTTCGTGCCACGAGAAACCTCGGTGATGCTGTCTAATATCCTTTTGTTGTCTCCTTTGCAGGGATCCGCAAATGGTGTGCTCCGGGGTTCAGGGTCGGCCGACCATGGAGGAGCGGGACCTCCACCATGATGGATACACTTCAACTGCAGCTGCAAAGAAACAAATCAAAAGTTAGTTCCAACGGGAGGAGAAGAAGGACAATATGTGAAAAGAAAAGAATGAAAGAATAAGATGGCGTCTCCATTGAAGATGAGCTTCATGGATAAGGAAGAACATGAATGGGAGGGGCGGCTGGGTGGAAGTGGAGGTGAGTAAGATTTATGCCCCTAGGTTACGAAAATCAAAGCAAAGATAAGGCTGGAATGGGCGTCCCTCTCCCTTATACACGATTTGGCTTGTTTTGGCTATTTTACAAAATCAGTGTTAAAAGATAAATATTTACTGGGCGCCTCATGTAGGAGGGTTTTTTTTAGAAAAGTATTTATGAAAAACTCAAATGGGCTGGAGCTGGGTTGAATCAATGTATTTTGAGCGAAATCCAAGATCCAAATGGGTGTCTGGATCCAGATCTTCTAAATCGGATCCGAGATATGACCCGTTACATTGTAAATGCATTAATTTCCTCAAATTAATTCTGATTTCAATGAAATTCGAACCAGAGCTCTATAATATCATTATGAACCTAAGTGTATGTCCTTAACCTATAGATGATGCATTTATATAGTAAAAATGTGTTAATAAAATAGAATATTTATGCATCATCAAAAGTCATAGTATCTGATATAATGAATCTCGAGGACTTTGTCATCACTACTGTTTGTCTGCTAGAAAAGATTTTTCCGCCAGCATTTTTCGATGTTATGGAACATTTGATCATATATTTGCCATATGAACTAAGGGTTGGTGGTCCTGTGCAATATCGGTGGATGTACTCATTTGAAAGATATATGTTTTCTTATATTTGTGTCTTCAGGGACAGATATTTCAAATTTGAAATGTATATTTTTTACAGATGCATGTTTGACCTCAAAAAAAAAAGTTCGTAATAAAGCAAGAGTAGAAGACTCTATTTGTGAGGCATACATTTTAGAAGATATTTCAAATTTCTCATCTATGTACTTTGGACATCACATTCCAACACGTTACACATGCCCGCCTTGTAACGATGATGGAGAACAAGTAACTGTAGCTGACAAACTGTTGATATTTCAACTACTTGGGCATGCATTTGGTAGTTGTTGATCAAGACTCTTGACAGATCGAGAGGAAGATGCAGCACGCATCTATATTCTTTTTAATTGCTCAGCGATCGACCCATACATCGAGTAAGTATATGTAGACACAACACAATTCTAAATTCTTTTATGTGCTATACATGCATACATGGTTCGGTAATATAAGTATTTATGGTTTGCAGACGATTTGGTATGGAGTTGCGAAGAGAAGTTTCACATCTCACTGATGCAGAAGTACAAAAAGAACGTGAAACTAAGTTTGTGGAGTGGTTGAAAGAATTGGTAAGGACGCTCACATAAATTGTGTACTTGTAAACAACACTAACTTACTTAGTTGGTCGTGATCATAATCATTGTTTATGTTTGTGTGTAGGTCTGCCATGGTGATGTTAAAGATCAAGGAATATGTGATTTACAAAATGGTCCAACCAAAGTTGTGTAATGTTACAACGGGTATATCGTAAATAGTTATTGATTTCATACAAAAGACTACGGTATAAACAAATTAATGATGAATAGTGGTGTGTGTGTCACGGGTAGCAGCTACGGTGAAAATGAACATGATTATTACGGTGTTATAGAGGAAATAATGGACTTGACTTACTTAGGCATAAATAATAGGGTAACGTTATTCAAGTGTCATTGGTTTGATTCCACTGCAACAAGAGTCGACAAAGCCTCAGGCATTGTGGAAGTGAATCACAAATAAAGGTTTGGAACATATGAACCATTCATATTAGCCTCGCAAGCTCAACAAATTTATTATAATTCATATCTGTGTACAAAAAAGTCAGATAGAAATGAATGGTGGGCAATTTGCAAGGTGAAGTCCAAACTATACCCTGAGTATGATCTGTTACAAGAAAACAAGTTAACTGAAGAGAGTGATTACTATCAATCAGATGATATCTATGACTTCTCTTATGGTCACGATGTTGCGCATGAAATGTATGTCATATCTTCATTGGTCGATGAAACATTCATAGAAGAATGTGATCCAAATGATATACCAAGTGGATGGGTAAACAATGAAGAAGAAGATCATGAAGAAGATCTTGTGGTGACCGTTCACCCCCAAGTACATAGAAGAAACTTGAACTTTAGCATCAACGCGATGTTCTGCGAGTTTATTATTCTATGTATTTTAGATACTCTAGAGGCTTGATGACCCTGTCCATGGTGGGGTGGTAGAACTCATACCGGGATAACCCCATTAGATCATTTTGGATGCATCCTCTACTGCAGTAGTGAAGTTCAATCCCTAGATCTTAAGGATAACCTGACCTCCAAACCTTCTGAGTGGCAGAAGGTCCCTTGAACTTTTTGGTTCATAATAAATTCATGTCACTTATGGTTGTACTATTACTCTTTACCACAGTGAGCATAAGTCCTAAAGGGGTTCGGCGTCATAACCATAATTATAGGATATTCGAATGCCACTTGGGAAAATTAGTGTGTTATGAATTAAAGGACATATGTATCCCAAACCCATTTAGTATTTTTAAGCACAAACCACCCATGTGGTCAAGGGACTATTACTAAGTTTTATTCATATGCATGCAAGACTCCACTCTCGGCATCTACGACCTTCACAAGCGTTTCACCTCTTTCAGGTGGACAACCAACTCTGACACATTGGCCCATATGAGTCTTATTGTATAATAGTGTTTTACATGAGCAGATATATACAATGATCACCTTTGATCGACTGCTCGTCCTATGTAGCCACGCCCATACTTTGTAAAAATTTTCTTAATATAATATGATTGACATAATGTAATGCCATTATTATTTCTCATAATTTTGATTCCTAAAATAACATCTGCAACACCCAAATATTTCATATAAAACATGAAAGATAAAAATCTTTGTTTGGTTTACACATTCACTATTAGAACAAAAAAGAAGCATATCATCAACACATAAATAAAAAATCATAATATAATTATAATCTACTTTATTATAGACACACTTATCAACATCATATATTTTGAAACCATTATTTATTAGAGAACTATCAAATTTCTAACTCATTATGTATTTTGGAATATGAGTGTTCAATCCGGTTTTTGGTCTAGATCTCATTGTATTACCGTTTCATTGAAAGCTTTAAGAGACACTCTTGGTTGTGACCGTACTGAACATAAAGGACATGCCGACCACGACCTAGGAGTGCCTCAACCACCATGTCGGAGCACTACCACATATCTTGGGTAGGTTTGTGCATCAAACAATACCAAAGTTCTACTCTTCTTGATATATACATATTTGTTTGTGTTTTTGAGATTGTAGTTGAGTCGAACAATTTCAAGACCCCTTTTTATGCAATAAATATGTATTTGCTTATGCTTTTGAGATTATTCTCGCATCGAACGATGCCAAGGCTTCTACTTTTCGCAATGTGTGTATATATATATATATATATTTGCTTATGTATTTAAGATTATCGTCGCCTCGAACGATGTCAAGGCTCCTGCTTTCCGTAATATATATGTATTTTCTTATGCTTTTAAGATTGTCATCGCATCGAATGATGTCATGGATCCTGCTTTTCTCAAATATATACCTATTTGCTTTTTGCAAGTTATTTAGTTCGATTTTACCACCTGAACCTTAAATATACTTTCACTTATGTCATTGCGCTATATCGTGCACATGCTCCTACTTATATTATATATAGTTGTGCATAAGTAAGTATATAAATGAGGGTCAACTCCGATCACCAAATGTGATTCCTTATGCCAATCCTTGTTCAAGACTTTGATTGACGAAAGAAACCCCTATTGGAAATGTTTCAATGTTTGTGTAAAACCGCTTTTACGTAACCTCCTAAGTCACTTGCGCATGACCTAACTAAGGCCTAGGTTCCAATGAACCATGATAGACATAAAGTACACACAACAGTGCACATCTATCCTCGATTTAAGCATAGTATTTCTTCTATCAAAGAGAGGAAGTGCTGCCAAATTTTTTGAAAAGATGTTCATCGAGCTTAAATGAACATAACGCTTTCTCCGTCAAAAATAGGAGGTGATGGTAAATTTTTTGAAAGATGCTCACTGAACTTAAAAAGAGCATATCACATCCTCCATCAAACAGAGGAGGTGCTGCCGAAATATTTGGCAAATTACTTTCCTGAGCAAGTTTGAATGACACAATGATGACCCTGTTGTCGGAACTCAGACTGAATGGCTCGTTCTACCTCCGCTTGTAAGGGCACCATACACATAAGTGTCGATGCACTAGAGTAGTTGTTGTGCCTTGACTAGGTCAGTACTTGTTGCATCTACATATGCCAAGCAGTCAATCAATGGTGATCGTTGTATATACATGCTCATGTGAAATACTATTATACAACAAGACTCGTAAGGGTGACGTGTCAGAGTTGGTTGTCCACCCGAAAGGAGTGAAACGCTCATGAAGGTCGTTGATGCCGAGGGCGGAGTCTTGCATGCATATGAATAAAACTCAACGATAGTCCCTTGACCACATGGGTGGCTCGTGTTTCCAAATACTGAATGGGGTTGGGGTAGATATGTCCTTTAGTGCATAACACATTGATTTTCCTAAGTGGCATTCAAATGTCTTATAATTATGGTTATGTTGCCGAACCCCTTTAAGACTTATGCTCACCGTGGTAGGCAGTGATGGTATAACCACGAGTGACATGGATTTATTATCAACCAAAGAGTTCAAAGGACCTCCTGCCATTCAGAAGGTTTGGAGGTCGGCTTATTCTTAAGATCTAAGGATTGAACCCCACTAGTGCAGTAGAGGATGCATCCAAAATTACCTGGTAGGATTATCTCGGTATGATTTCTACCACCCCACCATGGACAGGGTCATCAAGCCTCTGGGGTATCTAAAATACATAGAATAATAAACCTCTAGAACATCACATTGATGTCGAAGTTCAAGCTTCTCCCCTGTACTACGGGGTGAATGATTAATATCGAAACAATGCATTAGTTCTAGGTTCAATAATGAATAAATGAATGAATGAATGTGCGTTGTTCTGATGATTCACGTATAACCATGTGAAAGGTATTGAGATCAATATAATACTAGACCGATAGGGCAAAGTCCTGTTTTGTATTCGCATGACTAAGCTAAGCTCGATGAGCTCTCATTGGGATTCGTGGGATACAGATATATCAAGTCTTGGAGACTTGAGTTTTGATGTTTCAATTGTGGCACTAAGGAGGCTTTTGTGATATACACTAAGTCTTGGAGAATTAAGCATTGTTTCGAACTGTGGCCCTAAGTGGCTCCTAGTATTTTTATAATTTATACTTGCTTTGAGTTGAATGTTTTCCTACCATACCAACAATGGTTCTGACACCGTTTTATGGGGGATATATGTACTGAACCTCTGATGCGATATGCGGAGCAAGGCGGCATCGAGTTCCAAGGTTTCTTCAGATAATGTTGAACCCTTTCCTTTTCAAACCCAGTTTTAAAGAATAATGTTTTTTCAAGCAGTAATATTTGTAATAAATAACTCATTTTCATAGATAGAATACTTTAATGGTCAATGAGTGCTTGTCCAGATACCCGTAACTTGCCGAGCATTTTCTAAAATTGACAACTCATTATCGTCTATTGCTGTTGCTAAAAACCTTTTCTAAATTCTACTGTAAAGAAAAAAAAATCCATGAAGTTTTGACCAAGTGTTGTTTTGAAAATCCAGAGCATACAGATACTTTGCAGGCAACACATGATGTATCTAACAGAAAAAATTCATATGCAACAATTTCAAAGTCGATATTCTTTTACAAATAGATCAACAATGAGTGTAACTTCTTCATTTTCATTAAAATTATTAAGCAAATTTTTGTCTTTTGAATATGTCTCTCTTCCTTTCTCTCCAAGCCCCATCCGTAAAGATGTGGTTTTCTAGTTGTCTTATAAAAATGGCCAATGCACACCTTGGGTTACAAACTTGCAATATATATATATATATATATATATATAAGTGTGTGTGTGTGTGTTTCATAAAAATCAAAACGACTATTTATTAAATATAAGGCATTCTGTGATTTCATATATATATATATATATATATATATATAACCAATATGTTGTTTTTCTAATACATGAAATAGACAGACACATTCAATAAGAGCTCTCCTTGTTCCTTATTGCTCCCAGTATGCATACACATATATTCAGAAGGTTGTATGTCCTCAATCAAGGGAAGGCCTTCTTAATTTTCCATGTCCTTGCTTGCATATTATTTGCACACCCACTTAATTATTTTCCAATCAAGAAACAGTTTGACCCAAAATCTGCAAAAAATGAAATCCACCAACTTTTCCCAAGCTGCAATATGAATCCATAAATTTGACATCTGATTCATCTTGAGTATTAAAGTAATATCAAGAGAAGAACAATATATCACTATCTATTCCATATGAAGTGTTGTATACTTGGCTTTATCTTACTGTTGCTTATCCCTGGCATATTAATTATGAGAATAAACTTGAGCTAACATTGTACTATATAGTAGTTTCACGACCAATATGGTTTTTCAAGGTAGGTCAAGCGACACTTCTGGCAGCTAAAGTTAGTCTGTTGGTCAGACTGGACTACACCATGTCTTTGTAGTAGTTTCACAACCGATGAATCATAGTTCTTTTTTTGAAACTCTCTCTTGCAGAAAGGTAGTCATGATTCCTGCCCACTTGGGAATTTTCTCTTGTTCCCATCGCTTGTTGCTAGCCTCTTTCCTGCGATACCCTTGGATCACTCCCAGTCTGTATTAATCCTTGAAGCTACTATCACGACAACTTGAAACTTATGGGGCATGCTTGTTATCAAGCGAGACCGCAAACCTTCCTGTAATTTATTGATGTATTTGTCTGTCCTCTCCTGATCAGTCTCAATTAACTTGGAGTAGTGTCGCTCTGTGTTATGAAACTTGGTAGTTTAGTAAATAAGACTCATATCATATTGTTCTAGTATCAAAGAATTGAAAAAATAGAAAGAGAGGGGTTCAACCAAGAACCCTACAACATGCAGAGTGGACAACATCAAACACCCTGCTTGGAAAAGGTAGCATCTGGGGTGCCCATAACAACTAATAATGTTGGGATTCCCCTCCCATGATTAAACTGCACTTGAGCTTCATGTTCATTGATCCTTGGAACCAATAACGGCTAGATCCAAGTTCAGGCGACTAAGATCGGTAGGTTATGTGAGTAAAACAAGTACAATTTTAGCTATATAAGTAGGCAATCAATATTGATAACCAAATCAATCCAAATTGAATGGGCACTAGCTGTATGATGAAGAAGACTAAGTTGTAACCTGCTTGAGGCCTATCCAGCTGAAGTGTCAGATCACATTTTTTTTAGGTCAGACAAAGCACATATATTTGAAAGATAAATAACCTCAGCAACACTTCTACATAATCATAACAAGAAACAAAAAATTTACACAATTACAATATATATAGTAGCCCAGATCCTCAAAACACAAATTGCCTGACATAATCAGATGATTATCTACAGCTGATCACGCATTGATTAACAACTATGCTTCTATTTTAACGTAAAAAGGACTTTTAGCAGTGGTCATGACTGCCGCTAAAAGTCAATTTTCCTCCAAGAGCATTAGCGGTGGCCGTGACCACTGCTAATGCTCATTTTTTGAACAAAATCGATGCGCAAGGCGCATCCAATCATCATTCAATGATCTACCCAGTTGACATTATGGGTTTTTCATATATATATATATATATATATATATATATATATATATATATATATATATATATATGCTGGGAGTGACAACTCGAATGTTGTTTTGGTAATCTCGAGAATAGGTTGGCATCACTTTGACACATGTAATTCATCAATGGTAAGGCACAACAAATGCACTCGGGTGACATATGGTCCTTGTAGTTAAGTCAGTCATGTTTGTGCTTTTCTTTCTTCATCAAATCTTTGGACCCAACATATGACATGTATTAAGATGTCTTAATAAAGAATTATCTTGGATTTAGATCTTGTATGAATCATCAGTGAGAACTCTGTAGTTCTTTTGTGCACGATTTTGAACATAAATTTGGCATTCATAGAGACTCAAACTCTATGCTTCCTTCAAATGCACCTCATTTAGTCTTGCTCAGATGCAAATCATAAGTGTGTTCAACTGTTGAGAGAGAGAGAGATGTTATTAAATGCCAAAAGGAAAATACTGGGATTACTGCAAATACATGTGCTTGCTTGCTGAAACTCTAATTGAATGAACAACTTCCACTCTTTATTTTTGTTTTTTAAAGAAGGATAAAATTCACTTGATCTGTAAAATCAGTACAAGAGGTCTGCAGGAATGATGATGAGGTATCACCCTGCTACAAAACTAGCGAATAAAAATACTTCCACTCTTTCAAAAAAATAAAAGTCCCATTCATGGAGCTTCCAAGGAAACAGAAGAGGGTTATAGAAAGCGCGGTTCACAGTTTACCACATTCTGCAGGTGTGAAAGTGATGAGGTTGTTGCCAAGGTCGTAAAGGACGTGGAAGTTGGCCAGCATGACGCCTCCAATTATTGAAACTATGGGCACTGTTGATGGCATCAACACTGAGCAAGTCAAGCCTGTATCTGGATCGCGAACGAAATATTGGCTTCTGGAAACATCGAGATCACCACCCTCAAAATGAAAGGTAACATTAGAGATGGACGCTGATTCTGGCAATGATTGGTAGCAGAGATCAAGCCCCGCCTTTGAGGAATCAGCAACCGGTAAACCGATAGCCTTGACGAGTGCATCCCTCACTCGCCTATCACAAGTGAAACACCATATTAAGTACGCATCAGTTGCAAGTTTTGTTCAATGAACATGGGTTTAGGTACCCCATTACCCCAAATTAGAGCAAGAAATTAAAGTGAGACGGTTTCTTACATGTAAGCGGGTGGTACTATATTGGTAAGCGCTGAGCCTGAGTCGATGATGGTACCACCTACTGCTACTCCATAAGACTCGCCCCGGAAATAACCACTAGGTATTAGGAGACGCTTCCCTCCGACACTGATATCCTCCAAGTTCACTAAATAAGAATCCTTGAAGAGCGGGTTAACTACCAGCGGCGTCGTTGTCGAGGCGTCTGAGCTGATCAAGGCAGCACTGTGGCCCAACACGAGTCGACTCGATTTGTAAACAGAGTCATTAAACAAAGTGAAGCAATAGGAGAATCGGTTATCGATTAACGACCCTAGTTGAGAGACGAGTGACATCGGGCTCCGATCTAGCCCAACTATGCCAGCACCCTCATCGAAACCTTGGTTGTGATTGCCGCAGCCGAACCCAATATTCTTAAACGATACGGTTCGATTCCCCGAGCCCAAGGTGAACGTCTCTAAGGCAAGGGATCCTTGGGAAGTAGCTGGAGTCTCATAATCGAGCTTGTAGTTGCATCCACCAGTAGAATTATCCAATGTAGTTACACGCAAAGTTAGGGAGGCACAGAGAGGATTGGAGTGTAGCATCCTCGAAAAGGAGGAGGAATTTGACGGGCTAAATATTGGTTCTCTGTTGGAGCAATTGATGCATGGATCGCATTGTGTCCATACAAGAGGACTACCAGTATCAACCATGGCGGAGAAGGAGCGTGGGGGTGTTCCAATCGCTAGATTCATTAAGTACTCACCGACTCTGGCCTCAACCGAAACTTCGACATCATCATCACCTTGTGCCTGATGTTTACCATGCCGGATTTTCTGATGCAGCTTCCGAAGCCGATGTTTCTCTCGGCTAGCTGCTCTGTGTAATCGCTCCAAGTGGGTAAAACTGTGGTGTGCATCGACATGAATCAACTCTACATGAATGTCCAGGGCGGCCGTCGACGTCGTCATGTCAGCGGCGGCAAAGGTGGTGGTTGAGTATGATAGGAGAAGATGAGCGGTAAGCACAATGAGGAGGAAGAAGGATGATACGTGGTGAGATGGTGGTGCAATTGCCATGTTGGTAGTATTGAGTGTATGAACCAGGTTAGTGATGCTAAATTGTGGAATATTTATAAGCAGAGAAGGTTGTTAATTAAGAGGGAAATTGTAACTGAACATCCATTAATGTTGGGCTGGCACACCAGCTATCCATCTATTCACGTAATCTAAGATGGGGTTTTCATGGTTGGAAGTAACAGCTGTTTCTTCAGTCTATTAGTAGCATTGGAGCGCATGTCTTGTTAAGGGTTACATGCGGTTGGAAGTAACAGCTGTTCGGCAAATGAGCAAGACTAAGGCAAGGGTTACCATGTGGTTCAGTTCGGACCGACCCGAAAGACCCATTTTTGCATGGGTTCGCCCTGTTTTTGTGTACGTCTACAACCAGTTAATTTGGGCCAAATATATGTGAGGGCCTTTTTCTTCTTTACGTGAAAATTTTGTCGACTATTTAAATGAATTGGGTTTGGGCAATCACCAAATAATCAAGCATGTATCCATTATAATTTCTTTTATTGACAGTTATTTGTATCTAAAATATCAAGACCCGAGCTGAAACCTGAAGTTTTTAATACCCAAACCGATCATACCTGAACCTGTGAAGACACAAACCGATCATTTCTAATTGTCACACCAATGCCATATCCATACTTGTATACCCAAATAAGCGACGACTTTTTTTTACCCAAATAAGATCGCGATTTCTCACCATTCAATGAAAATATGTTTATGTTTTCCCAGAAAATGTAAGAAAATCATGAAAGAATCAACTGAAATTGCTTCTCAAGGTTTTCTTCATAAACCACTGATTGAGCATGAAATCAATCATTATTTCCTAAATAATTCGATTTTGGTTTGTGTTCTTTGAAAAATATCTTCCCTACGAATCAGCATTCAGATTCTTTTAATTTCTCTATATGGTTTAATTCGTTTCTTTGTTTATCTTGTTGTGTTCTTTTGGCAAGTGATTAGTGGGCTGAAAGGGGTGAGCTCTCTCCTTCACTCGATTTCTCAAAGAGGGTTTCAAGATTTCAAAAAACCACTCCCTATGTTTTTGGGCGGGTTTTGGATTTCGAATCCAGCAGGGTGGATCCACAATAGCCAAACTAACAAAAATAAATAAAAAAAGTACTACCCTAATCCCGCATACACCCTCCGATGGCCCAAATGGATCCTAACGGGCCATCGAAACCTAAACAAGAAAAAATACAAGGATTTAAAAAATCTCACTATGCTAAAAATTCGATCTCAAGCAAAATGTGTTTGAAGACACGCTAAAAATAAAACTCCGGACTTCTCAATCTTGGTGGGAGCTTGGCCTTAGCATTCGGGTTCGATGGTTCATGTTTTTTTATTCAAGCTCACTCAGACGCGCTGCATCAGGGATCAAAAAGGCTTCACCCTCATAGCCTGCACCCTGCCAAGTGGATTACTATAGTGCCGACAAAAACATTCATCAATAAATATTTTGTATTTAACTAATTTCATAAACTTAAAAGGAACAAAATAATATATATCCTTGGATGACAAAATGAATTCATCATGTCCGAAATTTACCTGATCACTCCACCTTGTGAAACCTTCTCGAAAATTGAAACTTACATGTTCTCATATTTCTAAAAAAAATTGGAATTCGCAATAGGCTTTCTTTTCATAGTATTTCATCAAAAAGATAATATCTAGCAACTTTACCTTGTGCTAATGCAATCAAATCCCTAGAAAAAAATGAATCATCAACGGGTTATTATCAATGATTCATCCATAATTTTTCTAGGATTGCTTTACTGATGACAAAACTCTTACATAAGAAAATCAAGTTTGAGCGGACACTACAAGAAAATAGGGGATTAGCGACGGATATTAGCGACGAAAAAATTCCATCGCTAATTTGCGAGGGATTAACAAGAGAAACAAATCCGTCGCTAAGAACCGTAATATTTACAAAAATATCAACGGAATCGCTTCCATCGCAAATTAGTGACAACTTAGCGATGAAATGTTTGGTCGTAATAACCGCGTATTTTAGCGGCGGATTTGGCGAGAAAAAGTGTGTCGTCGCTATCTCGAGACGGATTTAGCGACAGAATAGTTTTGTCGCTACGTAGTTATATTAATTTACGACGGCTTTACGACAGATTTAGGCAGTCGTGAAATCCGTCGCTAAATGTCGCGTAAATCCCTAATCAAAGCCCTCTTTCTCTTTTTTGTTCCGCTGTTCCCACCGGCCACCCTCTCCCTCCTGCCGCCCCATATCTCGCTCGTCGACGTCTCCCCGACCCCCACCGCTTGTCGCTCTCCGGCCTGCCGCCGTACCCGTTGCCCCCGGTTCGCCGCCCCCCGACCGACGTCTCCCAGATTTTTCTGATAAAAGACACATTTTTTTTCTGATAAAAGGCGCGGATGCCACTTTTAGTTTTTCCGGCAGGGGGTCGGCCCCCCGGCCTCGTTAGTGTTTTTCGGCAGGGGGGCAAACCCGCTGCCGCGTGTTGTGTTTTCCAACAGAGGGCCTGAACCCCTGCCGCGTGTTGTGTTTTTCGACAGAGGGGCGACCCCCCTGTGGCGTTTTCTGTTTCCCGGCAGGGGGTCGCCCCCCTTGCCTCGTTAGTATTTTCCGGCAGGGGGCCGACCCCCTCCCGCGTGTTGTGTTTTTCGGCAGGGGGGCGACCCCCTGCCGCTTATTTTTTCGGCTGGGGGGCGACCCCCTGCCTCTTTTTTTTTTCGAGCAGGGGGTCGCCCGTTGCCTCATTTTTTTATTCGTGCAGGGGGTCGCCCCCGTGCCTCTTTTTTTTTTCGGCAGTGGGGCGCCCCCTGCCTCATTTGTTTTCTCAGCCAGGAGGTCGACCCCTGCCTCATTTTTTTATTCGGGCAGGGGGTCGCCCCCGTGATCCTCTGGTAGGGGGGAGGGGTGTGACCCTGCCTCTTTTTTTTTTGAGGCAGGTGGTCGCCCCTCCGACCACTGTTTTTTTTTTGGCAGGGGGCGACGGGTCGAGGTTCAGGAACCCGGCGCTCGTCGGGCGCCTAAACCATGTCATCACCCTATGCCTGCCGCTTCGAGAGACGATCACTGCCTCTGGAGTGTCTTCATTTTAACACTGTGTGATTTCATTTTAACACAGTATCTCTTGCAGATTTCTCAACGTATCCAGTTTGTGCTCTTCCACCCGTGGTAAGTAATTGACAAAAATAATGCAAATCGGGTAAATACCCGTGGTGAGTAAGTGATGCAAGCGCTTCACATGTTATTTAATTTATTGAATGCAACACTTTACTGTTCACACACTCACTTAGTTGTTGATATCTAGGACTGCTTTGTTGGAGTTTGGACATCATGGTGAGCATGATTTTAATGTACGAGAATAGAAGTGTTCTTATTTTTGGAGTACGGATTGCATGCTAGGCATGACAGTAGTTAGCGAGATATTGAAGTATGTTTGTTGGAGGTACATGTTTGACATTTTTTTATATGAATGATTTCCATGTATTGCAATATTTGATGTGATTATATACATGTTTGCATGTAGTTAATTTCAATTTAATTATGACTTCCATGTGAAATTGTATAATGATAGTATGCTTCAAATTAATGCATCATGTTATGAATAGTTTTGCATATAAAAATATTAAGTTATCAATGCATGCATCATAATTCTTGTGATTGTATGACATCATATATTGCATGATAAATTTGATATTTTCTTCATCATAGCATTTTGATGGTTTTCTTTTAACTGGTTTAGATACATTTTGTAACATCATTCGACAAAATGACTACAAACCGTTTATGGATGTACCGTAGGGTAGTTGACAATGAGTTATCGCATGAATATATAGATGGTATTGAAAGTTTTATTGAATTTGCAACTGCAAGTGTCAGTACAGTGGATCCCACAGGTCGGATTAGGTGTCCCTACAAGATTTGTAAGAATAATCGATTTGTAGAACCTCATGGCGTTAGACATCACCTATACAGGAAGGGTTTTGTGAGTGATTATCAGAATTGAATGTTTCATGGAGAAGAATTTAGAAGCAATTTTGATGCACGGGTGAATGTAGTGCACGATAATCCATATATGGATTTGATATTTGATGCCACAGGAACAGAACTCGGTTCTGCTGTGGGTCCTAGTGATGTAAGAATTGCAGTAGATAAAGAATCACCAAACGATGCAGCTAGTAGATTTTATGATTTACTTAGAGATGTTGATGAACCACTTTGGAACGGTTACAGGAGTCACACTATCTTTTCTGCAGTTTTTTAACTAATGAATTTGAAGTCCGAGTATAATTTGAGTCAATCATGTTTTGATCATTTGTGCATGATTGTGAAGAGTATGTTGCCCAAAGATGAGAAATTGCTACAAAATTTCTATCGTGCGAAAGTTATAGTCAACGCTCTAGGTATGAGGTATAAAAAGATATATGCTTGTCCAAATAACTGTATGTTGTATTTCAAGGATCAGGAAAAAAACATATCATACCCTTCATGTGGGCATCCTCGATTCAAGCCAAAAACAAGAGGAAATGGTAGCACGAGATCAAAAGAAGTTGCATACAAGTCGCTACGCTACTTTCCTATCATTCTTAGATTGCAACGATTCTATATGTCTTTAAGGACAGCTAAACACATTATATGGCATGCAAATAAAGGTCGACATGATGAAGACAAGATCACGCATCCTGTTGACACCGAAGCTTAGAGACACTTTAATCGTACTCATCAGAACTTCGCAATGGAGGTGAGAAATGTTAGACTCGGTCTATGTACAGATGTATTTAATCCATTTGGTGTAGATCAACTCCATACTCATGCTGGCCAGTATTTGTAACTCCATACAACCTTCCATCAAGCTTATGTATGAAGCGTCCAAATCTTTTCTTGTCTCTATTGATCCTTTGTCTGACCTCACCTAGCCAAAATCTTGATGTATATTTAAGGTCATTGATTGATGAACTACAAGTACTGTGGGATGACGGTGTTACCACGTATGATGCTGACAAAAAACAAAATTTCAATATGAAGACCGTTGTTCTATGGACAATCAGTCACTTCCCTGCATATGATATGTTATCTGGTTGAAGCACACATGAGAGGTTGGCATGTCCGTACTGCATGGAGGATACAAAATCTTTTAGATTGACACATGGAAAGAAGCCTTGCTGGTTTGAGTGTCATCATCGATTTCTACCGAGCGACCATCCGTTACGACGACAAAGGAATGCGTCTCGAGCAGACACAACTCAAATGAAAGGTCTAGCCACAAGATTGTCTGGCATAGAGATTTTAAGAAGATTGTGATACTTTCCAGATGTATTAACATATCCCGTAGTCCGACGTCCTTCCTTGGATTTTGGAAGGATCACAATTGGACAAAGAAATCTATTTTTTGGGAACTACCATATTGGCCGACCCTATTGATACAACATAATTTGGATGTGATGCATATGGAGAAAATGTGTTTGATAATTTGTTTAATATAGTAATGAATGATAAAGGGAAAACAAAGGATAATTCGAAGGCCCGTATGGATTTAAAAGTAATATGTAAATGTCCAGAATTGGAACTCAAAGAGTATAATGGCAAAGTACTGAAACCAAAGGTAAGGTACGTGCTTGGACCTGATCAAATGAAGCAGGTATGTCAATGGTTGAGGCAGTTGAGATTTTCAGATAGATATGTCTCTAACATTGCTCGTGTTGTGAAGATTGATGATGAACACTTATATGGGTTGAAGAGTCAAGATTGTCATATCTTTATGCAACGATTGATACTCCTAGCATTCCATGATATGTTAGACAAACCTATGGGGGGTATTGTCTGAGTTGAGCGGATTTTTTTGAACATTGTGTGCATCGAAAGTTGGTTGTACTTTTTGCAATGGGTATTTTTAAAAGATATTTTCAATAAAAACTTGGGAAAATCGTCAACCAAAGATATAAAAACCGACTTTCCACAGAGTGGCGAGTACGGGTCGAATCCACAGGGAACGAGATACTTCTGAATTAATTCTAAAATAACACTTTATTAATATAACAAGGTTTACAATCTATGTCAATATTACAAATTAAATGAAATAACACTCTAACTATGAAAATAAACTAAAATAGGAGGCTAAGTCTTCTGCAGGTCTTCAGGGGCAAAACTGTCTTTTCACAACATGTGCATTGGCACCTCATATTTGAATTACACCTGTGAACCTATTCTAACTTATCAACCTACACAATTAAAAATTAAAATTAACTTGCATCTAGAATTAATTCTAAACTGATACAGAAATTAGATTACAATTAAACAACTAAAGAAGACTACAATTACAGTATCTAACTAAGCAAAGTAACTCTAATTACTCTAACTAACTCTAATTCACTAACTACACTAATAGAAAACACTAAAACTACATGAAATTAAACAATTAACTAAAAGACTATTTTGTCCCTAAAGAAGGCAAAAATGGACTCTGACAACTTTTTGCAATTTACAGTTTTGAGGGAGCAAACGATTTCCGCTAAAGCTGAATGAAAATACAGAAAATCACATCCACATAACTCACGCACAAAATGGGTTCTAACTAGAAGAAAGGGATCAGAGAACCAACCTCCAGGGCGATCCGATGACTGAGGGGAAAGGCAGAGCGGACTTTGCTTGACTTCGTGCCACGAGAAACCTCGGTGATGCTGTCTAATATCCTTTTGTTGTCTCCTTTGCAGGGATCCGCAAATGGTGTGCTCCGGGGTTCAGGGTCGGCCGACCATGGAGGAGCGGGACCTCCACCATGATGGATACACTTCAACTGCAGCTGCAAAGAAACAAATCAAAAGTTAGTTCCAACGGGAGGAGAAGAAGGACAATATGTGAAAAGAAAAGAATGAAAGAATAAGATGGTGTCTCCATTGAAGATGAGCTTCATGGATAAGGAAGAACATGAATGGGAGGGGCGGCTGGGTGGAAGTGGAGGTGAGTAAGATTTATGCCCCTAGGTTACGAAAATCAAAGCAAAGATAAGGCTGGAATGGGCGTCCCTCTCCCTTATACACGATTTGGCTTGTTTTGGCTATTTTACAAAATCAGTGTTAAAAGATAAATATTTACTGGGCGCCTCATGTAGGAGGGTTTTTTTTAGAAAAGTATTTATGAAAAACTCAAATGGGCTGGAGCTGGCTTGAATCAATGTATTTTGAGCGAAATCCAAGATCCAAATGGGTGTCTGGATCCAGATCTTCTAAATCGGATCCGAGATATGACCCGTTACATTGTAAATGCATTAATTTCCTCAAATTAATTCTGATTTCAATGAAATTCGAACCAGAGCTCTATAATATTATTATGAACCTAAGTGTATGTCTTTAACCTATAGATGATGCATTTATATAGTAAAAATGTGTTAATAAAATAGAATATTTATGCATCATCAAAAGTCATAGTATCTGATATAATGAATCTCGAGGACTTTGTCATCACTACTGTTTGTCTGCTAGAAAAGATTTTTCCGCCAGCATTTTTCGATGTTATGGAACATTTGATCATATATTTGCCATATGAACTAAGGGTTGGTGGTCCTGTGCAATATCGGTGGATGTACCCATTTGAAAGATATATGTTTTCTTATATTTGTGTCTTCAGTGACAGATATTTCAAATTTGAAATGTATATTTTTTACAGATGCATGTTTGACCTCAAAAAAAAAAGTTTGTAATAAAGCAAGAGTAGAAGACTCTATTTGTGAGGCATACATTTTAGAAGAGATTTCAAATTTCTCATCTATGTACTTTGGACATCACATTCCAACACGTTACACATGCCCGCCTTGTAACGATGATGGAGAACAAGTAACTGTAGCTGACAAACTGTTGATATTTCAACTACTTGGGCATGCATTTGGTAGTTGTTGATCAAGACTCTTGACAGATCGAGAGCAAGATGCAGCACGCATCTATATTCTTTTTAATTGCTCAGCGATCGACCCATACATCGAGTAAGTATATGTAGACACAACACAATTCTAAATTCTTTTATGTGCTATACATGCATACATGGTTCGGTAATATAAGTATTTATGGTTTGCAGACGATTTGATATGGAGTTGCGAAGAGAAGTTTCACATCTCACTGATGCAGAAGTACAAAAAGAACGTGAAACTAAGTTTGTGGAGTGGTTGAAAGAATTGGTAAGGACGCTCACATAAATTGTGTACTTGTAAACAACACTAACTTACTTAGTTGGTCGTGATCACAATCATTGTTTATGTTTGTGTGTAGGTCTGCCATGGTGATGTTAAAGATAAAGGAATATGTGATTTACAAAATGGTCCAACCAAAGTTGTGCAATGTTACAACGGGTATATCGTAAATAGTTATTGATTTCATACAAAAGACTATGGTATAAACAAATTAACGATGAATAGTGGTGTGTGTGTCACGGGTAGCAGCTACGGTGAAAATGAACATGATTATTACGGTGTTATAGAGGAAATAATGGACTTGACTTACTTAGGCATAAATAATAGGGTAACGTTATTCAAGTGTCATTGGTTTGATTCCACTGCAACAAGAGTCGACAAAGCCTCAGGCATTGTGGAAGTGAATCACAAATAAAGGTTTGGAACATATGAACCATTCATATTAGCCTCGCAAGCTCAACAAATTTATTATACTTCGTATCCGTGTACAAAAAAGTCAGATAGAAATGAATGGTGGGCAATTTGCAAGGTGAAGTCCAAACTATACCCTGAGTATGATCTGTTACAAGAAAACAAGTTAACTGAAGAGAGTGATTACTATCAATCAGATGATATCTATGACTTCTCTTATGGTCACGATGTTGCGCATGAAATGTATGTCATATCTTCATTGGTCGATGAAACATTCATAGAAGAATGTGATCCAAATGATATACCAAGTGGATGGGTAAACAATGAAGAAGAAGATCATGAAGAAGATCTTGTGGTGACCGTTCACCCCCAAGTACATAGAAGAAACTTGAACTTTAGCATCAACGCGATGTTCTGCGAGTTTATTATTCTATGTATTTTAGATACTCTAGAGGCTTGATGACCCTGTCCATGGTGGGGTGGTAGAACTCATACCGGGATAACCCCATTAGATCATTTTGGATGCATCCTCTACTGCAGTAGTGAAGTTCAATCCCTAGATCTTAAGGATAACCTGACCTCCAAACCTTCTGAGTGGCAGAAGGTCCCTTGAACTTTTTGGTTCATAATAAATTCATGTCACTTATGGTTGTACTATTACTCTTTACCACAGTGAGCATAAGTCCTAAAGGGGTTCGGCGTCATAACCATAATTATAGGATATTCGAATGCCACTTGGGAAAATTACTGTGTTATGAATTAAAGGACATATGTATCCCAAACCCATTTAGTATTTTTAAGCACAAACCACCCATGTGGTCAAGGGACTATTGCTAAGTTTTATTCATATGCATGCAAGACTCCACTCTCGGCATCTACGACCTTCACAAGCGTTTCACCTCTTTCAGGTGGACAACCAACTCTGACACGTTGGCCCATATGAGTCTTATTGTATAATAGTGTTTTACATGAGCAGATATATACAATGATCACCTTTGATCGACTGCTCGGCGTATGTAGCCACGCCCATACTTTGTAAAAATTTTCTTAATATAATATGATTGACATAATGTAATGCCATTATTATTTCTCATAATTTTGATTCCTAAAATAACATCTGCAACACCCAAATATTTCATATAAAACATGAAAGATAAAAATCTTTGTTTGGTTTACGCATTCACTATTAGAACAAAAAAGAAGCATATCATCAACACATAAATAAATAATCATAATATAATTATAATCTACTTTATTATAGACACACTTATCAACATCATATATTTTAAAACCATTATTTATTAGAGAACTATCAAATTTCTAACTCATTATGTATTTTGGAATATGAGTGTTCAATCCGGTTTTTGGTCTAGATCTCATTGTATTACCGTTTCATTGAAAGCTTTAAGAGACACTCTTGGTTGTGACCGTACCGAACATAAAGGACATGCCGACCACGACCTAGGAGTGCCTCAACCACCATGTCGGAGCACTACCACATATCTTGGGTAGGTTTGTGCATCAAACAATACCAAAGTTCTACTCTTCTTGATATATACATATTTGTTTGTGTTTTTGAGATTGTAGTTGAGTCGAACAATTTCAAGACCCCTTTTATGCAATAAATATGTATTTGCTTATGCTTTTGAGATTATTCTCGCATCGAACGATGCCAAGGCTTCTGCTTTTCGCAATGTGTGTATATATATATATATTTGCTTATGTATTTAAGATTATCGTCGCCTCGAACGATGTCAAGGCTCCTGCTTTCCGTAATATATATGTATTTTCTTATGCTTTTAAGATTGTCATCGCATCGAATGATGTCATGGATCCTGCTTTTCTCAAATATATACCTATTTGCTTTTTGCAAGTTATTTAGTTCGATTTTACCACCTGAACCTTAAATATACTTTCACTTATGTCATTGCGCTATATCGTGCACATGCTCCTACTTATATTATATATAGTTGTGCATAAGTAAGTATATAAATGAGGGTCAACTCCTATCACCAAATGTGATTCCATATGCCAATCCTTGTTCACGACTTTGATTGACGAAAGAAACCCCTATTGGAAATGTTTCAATGTTTGTGTAAAACCGCTTTTACGTAACCTCCTAAGTCACTTGCGCATGACCTAACTAAGGCCTAGGTTCCAATGAACCATGATAGACATAAAGTACACACAACAGTGCACATCTATCCTCGATTTAAGCATAGTATTTCTTCTATCAAAGAGAGGAAGTGCTGCCGAATTTTTTGAAAAGATGTTCATCGAGCTTAAATGAACATAACGCTTTCTCCGTCAAAAATAGGAGGTGATGGTAAATTTTTTGAAAGATGCTCACTGAACTTAAAAAGAGCATATCACATCCTCCATCAAACAGAGGAGGTGCTGCCGAAATATTTGGCAAATTACTTTCCTGAGCAAGTTTGAATGACACAATGATGACCCTGTTGTCGGAACTCAGACTGAATGGCTCGTTCTACCTCCGCTTGTAAGGGCACCATACACATAAGTGTCGATGCACTAGAGTAGTTGTTGTGCCTTGACTAGGTCAGTACTTGTTGCATCTACATATGCCAAGCAGTCAATCAATGGTGATCCTTGTATATACATGCTCATGTGAAATACTATTATACAACAAGACTCGTAAGGGTGACGTGTCAGAGTTGGTTGTCCACCCGAAAGGAGTGAAACGCTCATGAAGGTCGTTGATGCCGAGGGCGGAGTCTTGCATGCATATGAATAAAACTCAACGATAGTCCCTTGACCACATGGGTGGCTCGTGTTTCCAAATACTGAATGGGGTTGGGGTACATATGTCCTTTAGTGCATAACACATTGATTTTCCTAAGTGGCATTCAAATGTCTTATAATTATGGTTATGTTGCCGAACCCCTTTAAGACTTATGCTCACCGTGGTAGGCAGTGATGGTATAACCACGAGTGACATGGATTTATTATCAACCAAAGAGTTCAAGGGACCTCTCGCCATTCAGAAGGTTTGGAGGTCGGCTTATCCTTAAGATCTAAGGATTGAACCCCACTAGTGCAGTAGAGGATGCATCCAAAATTACCTGGTGGGATTATCTCGGTATGATTTCTACCGCCCCACCATGGACAGGGTCATCAGGCCTCTGGGGTATCTAAAATACGTAGAATAATAAACCTCTAGAACATCACGTTGATGTCGAAGTTCAAGCTTCTCCCCTGTACTAGGGGGTGAATGATTAATATCGAAACAATGCATTAGTTCTAGGTTCAACAATGAATAAATGAATGAATGAATGTGTGTTGTTCTGATGATTCACGTATAACCATGTGAAAGGTATTGAGATCAATATAATACTGAACCGATAGGGCAAAGACCTATTTTGTATCCGCATGACTAAGCTAAGCTCGATGAGCTCTCATTGGGATTCGTGGGATATAGATATACCAAGTCTTGGAGACTTGAGTTTTGATGTTTCAATTGTGGCACTAAGGAGGCTTTTGTGATATACACTAAGTCTTGGAGAATTAAGCATTGTTTCGAACTGTGGCCCTAAGTGGCTCCTTGTATTTTTAGAATTTATACTTGCTTTGAGTTGAATGTTTTCCTACCATACCAACAATGGTTCTGACACCGTTTTATGGGGGATATATGTACTGAACCTCTGATGCGATATGCGGAGCAAGGCGGCATCGAGTTCCAAGGTTTCTTCAGATAATGTTGAACCCTTTCCTTTTCAAACCCAGTTTTAAAGAATAATGTTTTTTCAAGCAGTAATATTTGTAATAAATAACTCATTTTCATAAATAGAATACTTTAATGGTCAATGAGTGCTTGGCCAGATACCCGTAACTTGCCGAGCATTTTCTAAAATTGACAACTCATTATCGTCTATTGCTGTTGCTAAAAACCTTTTCTAAATTCTGCTGTAAAGAAAAAAAAATCCATGAAGTTTTGACCAAGTGTTGTTTTGAAAATCCAGAGCATACAGATACTTTGCAGGCAACACATGATGTATTTAACAGAAAAAATTCATATGCAACAATTTCATAGTCGATATTCTTTTAGAAATAGATCAACAATGAGTGTAACTTCTTCATTTTCATTAAAATTATTAAGCAAATTTTTGCCTTTTGAATATGTCTCTCTTCCTTTCTCTCCAAGCCCCATCCGTAAAGATGTGGTTTTCTAGTTGTCTTATAAAAATGGCCAATGCACACCTTGGGTTACAAACTTGCAATATATATATATATATATATATATATATATATATATATATATATATATATATATATATATATATATATATATATATATATATATATATAAAAGTGTGTGTGTGTGTGTTTCAAAAAAATCAAAACGACTATTTATTAAATATAAGGCATTCTGTGATTTCATATATATATATATATATAACCAATATGTTGTTTTTCTAATACATGAAATAGACAGACACATTCAATAAGAGCTCTCCTTGTTCCTTATTGCTCCCAGTATGCATACACATATATTCAGAAGGTTGTATGTCCTCAATCAAGGGAAGGCCTTCTTAATTTTCCATGTCCTTGCTTGCATATTCTTTGCACACACACTTAATTATTTTCCAATCAAGAAACAGTTTGACCCAAAATCTGCAAAAAATGAAATCCACCAACTTTTCCCAAGCTGCAATATGAATCCATAAATTTGACATCTGAATCATCTTGAGTATTAAAGTAATATCAAGAGAAGAACAATATATCACTATCTATTTCATATGAAGTGTTGTATACTTGGCTTTATCTTACTGTTGCTTATCCCTGGCATATTAATTATGAGAATAAACTTGAGCTAACATTGTACTATATAGTAGTTTCACGACCAATATGGTTTTTCAAGGTAGGTCAAGCGACACTTCTGGCAGCTAAAGTTAGTCTGTTGGTCAGACTGGACTACACCTTGTCTTTGTAGTAGTTTCACAACCGATGAATCATAGTTCTTTTTTTGAAACTCTCTCTTGCAGAAAGGTAGTCATGATTCCTGCCCACTTGGGAATTTTCTCTTGTTCCCATCGCTTGTTGCTAGCCTCTTTCCTGCGATACCCTTGGATCACTCCCAGTCTGTATTAATCCTTGAAGCTACTATCACGACAACTTGAAACTTATGGGGCATGCTTGTTATCATGCGAGACCGCAAACCTTTCTGTAATTTATTGATGTATTTGAATGTCCTCTCCTGATCAGTCTCAATTAACTTGGAGTAGTGTCGCTCTGTGTTCTGAAACTTGGTAGTTTAGTAAATAAGACTCATATCATATTGTTCTAGTATCAAAGAATTGAAAAAATAGAAAGAGAGGGGTTCAACCAAGAACCCTACAACATGCAGAGTGGACAACATCAAACACCCTGCTTGGAAAAGGTAGCATCTGGGGTGCCCATAACAACTAATAATGTTGGGATTCCCCTCCCATGATTAAACTGCACTTGAGCTTCGTGTTCATTGATCCTTGGAACCAATAACGGCTAGATCCAAGTTCAGGCGACTAAGATCGGTAGGTTATGTGAGTAAAACAAGTACAATTTTAGCTATATAAGTAGGCAATCAATATTGATAACCAAATCAATCCAAATTGAATGGGCACTAGCTGTATGATGAAGAAGACTAAGTTGTAACCTGCTTGAGGCCTATCCAGCTGAAGTGTCAGATCACATTTTTTTTAGGTCAGACAAAGCACATATATTTGAAAGATAAATAACCTCAGCAACACTTCTACATAATCATAACAAGAAACAAAAAATTTACACAATTACAATATATATAGTAGCCCAGATCCTCAAAACACAAATTGCCTGACATAATCAGATGATTATCTATAGCTGATCACGCATTGATCAACAACTATGCTTCTATTTTAACGTAAAAAGGACTTTTAGCAGTGGTCATGACTGTCGCTAAAAGTCAATTTTCCTCCAAGAGCATTAGCGGTGGCCGTGACCACTGCTAATGCTCATTTTTTGCACAAAATCGATGTGCAAGGCGCATCCAATCATCATTCAATGATCTACCCAGTTGACATTACAGGTTTTTCATATATATATATATATATATATATATATATATATATATATATAGATATATATGCTGGGAGTGACAGCTCGAATGTTGTTTTGGTAATCTCGAGAATAGGTTGGCATCACTTTGGCACATGTAATTCATCAATGGTAAGGCACAACAAATGCACTCGGCTATTATATAACCATTACATGTAAATGTCTTATTAATAGAGATGAATCCTTTTTGGTGACATATGGTCCTTGTAGTTAAGTCAGTCATGTTCGTGCTTTTCTTTCTTCATCAAATCTTTGGACCCAACATATGACATGTATTAAGATGTCTTAATAAAGAATTATCTTGGATTTAGATCTTGTATGAATCATCAGTGAGAACTCTGTAGTTCTTTTGTGCACGATTTTGAACATAAATTTGGCATTCATAGAGACTCAAACTCTATGCTTCCTTCAAATGCACCTCATTTAGTCTTGCTCGGATGCAAATCATAAGTGTGTTCAACTGTTGAGAGAGAGAGATGTTATTAAATGCCAAAAGGAAAATACTGGGATTACTGCAAATACATGTGCTTGCTTGCTGAAACTCTAATTGAATGAACAACTTCCACTCTTTATTTTTGTTTTTTAAAGAAGGATAAAATTCACTTGATCTGTAAAATCAGTACAAGAGGTCTGCAGGAATGATGATGAGGTATCACCCTGCTACAAAACTAGCGAATAAAAATACTTCCACTCTTTCAAAAAAATAAAAGTCCCATTCATGGAGCTTCCAAGGAAACAGAAGAGGGTTATAGAAAGCGCGGTTCACAGTTTACCACATTCTGCAGGTGTGAAAGTGATGAGGTTGTTGCCAAGGTCGTAAAGGACGTGGAAGTTGGCCAGCATGACGCCTCCAATTATTGAAACTATGGGCACTGTTGATGGCATCAACACTGAGCAACTCAAGCCTGTATCTAGATCGCGAACGAAATATTGGCTTCTGGAAACATCGAGATCACCACCCTCAAAATGAAAGGTAACATTAGGGATGGACGCTGATTCTGGCAATGATTGGTAGCAGAGATCAAGCCCCGCCTTTGAGGAATCAGCAACCGGTAAACCGATAGCCTTGACGAGTGCATCCCTCACTCGCCTATCACAAGTGAAACACCATATTAAGTACGCATCAGTTGCAAGTTTTGTTCAATGAACATGGGTTTAGGTACCCCATTACCCCAAATTAGAGCAAGAAATTAAAGTGAGACGGTTTCTTACATGTAAGCGGGTGGTACTATATTGGTAAGCGCTGAGCCTGAGTCGATGATGGTACCACCTACTGCTACTCCATAAGACTCGCCCCGGAAATAACCACTGGGTATTAGGAGACGCTTCCCTCCGACACTGATATCCTCCAAGTTCACTAAATAAGAATCCTTGAAGAGCGGGTTAACTACCAGCGGCGTCGTTGTCGAGGCGTCTGAGCTGATCAAGGCAGCACTGTGGCCCAACACGAGTCGACTCGATTTGTAAACAGAGTCATTAAACAAAGTGAAGCAATAGGAGAATCGGTTATCGATTAACGACCCTAGTTGAGAGACGAGTGACATCGGGCTCCGATCTAGCCCAACTATGCCAGCACCCTCATCGAAACCTTGGTTGTGATTGCCGCAGCCGAACCCAATATTCTTAAACGATACGGTTCGATTCCCCGAGCCCAAGGTGAACGTCTCTAAGGCAAGGGATCCTTGGGAAGTAGCTGGAGTCTCATAATCGAGCTTGTAGTTGCATCCACCAGTAGAATTATCCAATGTAGTTACACGCAAAGTTAGGGAGGAACAGAGAGGATTGGAGTGTAGCATCCTCGAAAAGGAGGAGGAATTTGACGGGCTAAATATTGGTTCTCTGTTGGAGCAATTGATGCATGGATCGCATTGTGTCCATACAAGAGGACTACCAGTATCAACCATGGCGGAGAAGGAGCGTGGGGGTGTTCCAATCGCTAGATTCATTAAGTACTCACCGACTCTGGCCTCAACCGAAACTTCGACATCATCATCACCTTGTGCCTGATGTTTACCATGCCGGATTTTCTGATGCAGCTTCCGAAGCCGATGTTTCTCTCGGCTAGCTGCTCTGTGTAATCGCTCCAAGTGGGTAAAACTGCGGTGTGCATCGACATGAATCAACTCTACATGAATGTCCAGGGCGGCCGTCGACGTCGTCATGTCAGCGGCGGCAAAGGTGGTGGTTGAGTATGATAGGAGAAGATGAGCGGTAAGCACAATGAGGAGGAAGAAGGACGATACGTGGTGAGATGGTGGTGCAATTGCCATGTTGGTAGTATTGAGTGTATGAACCAGGTTAGTGATGCTAAATTGTGGAATATTTATAAGCAGAGAAGGTTGTTAATTAAGAGGGAAATTGTAACTGAACATCCATTAATGTTGGGCTGGCACACCAGCTATCCATCTATTCACGTAATCTAAGATGGGGTTTTCATGGTTGGAAGTAACAGCTGTTTCTTCAGTCTATTAGTAGCATTGGAGCGCATGTCTTGTTAAGGGTTACATGCGGTTGGAAGTAACAGTTGTTCGGCAAATGAGCAAGACTAAGGCAAGGGTTACCATGTGGTTCAGTTCGGACCGACCCGAAAGACCCATTTTTGCATGGGTTCGCCCTGTTTTTGTGTACATCTACAACCAGTTAATTTGGGCCAAATATATGTGAGGGCCTTTTTCTTCTTTACGTGAAAATTTTGTCGACTATTTAAATGAATTGGGTTTGGGCAATCACCAAATAATCAAGCATGTATCCATTATAATTTCTTTTATTGACAGTTATTTGTATCTAAAATATCAAGACCCGAGCTGAAACCTGAAGTTTTTAATACCCAAACCGATCATACCTGAACCTGTGAAGACACAAACCGATCATTTCTAATTGTCACACCAATGCCATATCCATACTTGTATACCCAAATAAGCGACGACTTTTTTTTTACCCAAATAAGATCGCGATTTCTCACCATTCAATGAAAATATGTTTATGTTTTCCCAGAAAATGTAAGAAAATCATGAAAGAATCGACTGAAATTGCTTCTCAAGGTTTTCTTCATAAACCACTGATTGAGCATGAAATCAACCATTATTTCCTAAATAATTCGATTTTGGTTTGTGTTCTTTGAAAAATATCTTCCCTACGAATCAACATTCAGATTCTTTTAATTTCTCTATATGGTTTAATTTGTTTCTTTGTTTATCTTGTTGTGTTCTTTTGGCAAGTGATTAGTGGGCTTAAAGGGGTGAGCTCTCTCCTTCACTCGATTTCTCAAAGAGGGTTTCAAGATTTCAAAAAACCACTCCCTATGTTTTTGGGCGGGTTTTGGATTTCGAATCCAGCAGGGTGGATCCACAATAGCCAAACTAACAAAAATAAATAAAAAAAGTACTACCCTAATCCCGCATACACCCTCCGATGGCCCAAATGGATCCTAACGGGCCATCGAAACCTAAACAAGAAAAAAATACAAGGATTTAAAAAATCTCACTATGCTAAAAATTACATCTCAAGCAAAATGTGTTTGAAGACACGCTAAAAATAAAACTCCAGACTTCTCAATCTTGGTGGGAGCTTGGCCTTAGCATTCGGGTTCGATGGTTCATGTTTTTTTATTCAAGCTCACTCAGACGCGCTGCATCAGGGATCAAAAAGGCTTCACCCTCATAGCCTGCACCCTGCCAAGTGGATTACTATAGTGCCGACAAAAACATTCATCAATAAATATTTTGTATTTAACTAATTTCATAAACTTAAAAGGAACAAAATAATATATATCCTTGGATGACAAAATGAATTCATCATGTCCGAAATTTACCTGATCACTCCACCTTGTGAAACCTTCTCGAAAATTGAAACTTACATGTTCTCATATTTCTAAAAAAAATTGGAATTCGCAATAGGCTTTCTTTTCATAGTATTTCATCAAAAAGATAATATCTAGCAATTTTACCTTGTGCTAAAGCAATCAAATCCCTAGAAAAAAATGAATCATCAACGGGTTATTATCAATGATTCATCCATAATTTTTCTAGGATTGCTTTACTGATGACAAAACTCTTACATAAGAAAATCAAGTTTGAGCGGACACTACAAGAAAATAGGGGATTAGCGACGGATATTAGCGACGAAAAAATTCCATCGCTAATTTGCGAGGGATTAACAAGAGAAACAAATCCGTCGCTAAGAACCATAATATTTACAAAAATATCAATGGAATCGCTTCCATCGCAAATTAGTGACAACTTAGCGATGAAATGTTTGGTCGTAATAACCGCGTATTTTAGCGGCGGATTTGGCGAGAAAAAGTGTGTCGTCGCTATCTCGCGATGGATTTAGCGACAGAATAGTTTTGTCGCTACGTAGTTATATTAATTTACGACGGCTTTACGACTGATTTAGGCAGTCGTGAAATCCGTCGCTAAATGTCCCGTAAATCCCTAATCAAAGCCCTCTTTCTCTTTTTTGTTCCGCTGTTCCCACCGGCCACCCTCTCCCTCCTGCCGCCCCATATCTCGCTCATCGACGTCTCCCCGACCCCCACCGCCCGCCGCCCGTCACTCTCCGGCCTGCCGCCGTACCCGTTGCCCCCGGTTCGCCCCCCCCCGACCGACGTCTCCCAGATTTTTCTGATAAAAGACACATTTTTTTTCTGATAAAAGGCGCGGATGCCACTTTTAGTTTTTCCGGCAGGGGGTCGCCCCCCCGGCCTCGTTAGTGTTTTTCGGCAGGGGGCAAACCCGCTGCCGCGTGTTGTGTTTTCCAACAGAGGGCCTGAACCCCTGCCGCGTGTTGTGTTTTTCGACAGAGGGGCGACCCCCCTGTGGCGTTTTCTGTTTCCCGGCAGGGGGTCGCCCCCCTTGCCTCGTTAGTATTTTCCGGCAGGGGGCCGACCCCCTCCCGCGTGTTGTGTTTTTCGGCAGGGGGGCGACCCCCTGCCCCTTATTTTTTCGGCTGGGGGGCGACCCCCTGCCTCTTTTTTTTTTCGAGCAGGGGGTCGCCCGTTGCCTCATTTTTTTATTCGTGCAGGGGGTCGCCCCCGTGCCTCTTTTTTTTTTCGGCAGTGGGGCGCCCCCTGCCTCATTTGTTTTCTCCGCCAGGAGGTCGACCCCTGCCTTATTTTTTTATTCGGGCAGGGGGTCGCCCCCGTGATCCTCTGGTAGGGGGGAGGGGTGTGACCCTGCCTCTTTTTTTTTTGCGGCAGGTGGTCGCCCCTCCGACCTCTGGTTTTTTTTTTGGCAGGGGCGACGGGTCGAGGTTCAGGAACCCGGCGCTCGTCGGGCGCCTAAACCATGTCATCACCCTATGCCTGCCGCTTCGAGAGACGATCACTGCCTCTGGAGTGTCTTCATTTTAACACTGTGTGATTTCATTTTAACACAGTATCTCTTGCAGATTTCTCAACATATCCAGTTTGTGCTCTTCCACCCGTGGTAAGTAATTGACAAAAATAATGCAAATCGGGTAAATACCCGTGGTGAGTAAGTGATGCAAGCGCTTCACATGTTATTTAATTTATTGAATGCAACACTTTACTGTTCACACACTCACTTAGTTGTTGATATCTAGGACTGCTTTGTTGGAGTTTGGACATCATGGTGAGCATGATTTTAATGTACGAGAATAGAAGTGTTCTTATTTTTGGAGTACGGATTGCATGCTAGGCATGACAGTAGTTAGCGAGATATTGAAGTATGTTTGTTGGAGGTACATGTTTGACATTTTTTTATATGAATGATTTCCATGTATTGCAATATTTGATGTGATTATATACATGTTTGCATGTAGTTAATTTCAATTTAATTATGACTTCCATGTGAAATTGTATAATGATAGTATGCTTCAAATTAATGCATCATGTTATGAATAGTTTTGCATATAAAAATATTAAGTTATCAATGCATGCATCATAATTCTTGTGATTGTATGACATCATATATTGCATGATAAATTTGATATTTTCTTCATCATAGCATTTTGATGGTTTTCTTTTAACTGGTTTGGATACATTTCGTAACATCATTCGACAAAATGACTACAAACCGTTTATGGATGTACCGTAGGGTAGTTGACAATGAGTTATCGCATGAATATATAGATGGTATTGAAAGTTTTATTGAATTTGCAACTGCAAGTGTCAGTACAGTGGATCCCACAGGTCGGATTAGGTGTCCCTACAAGATTTGTAAGAATAATCGATTTGTAGAACCTCATGGCGTTAGAAATCACCTATACAGGAAGGGTTTTGTGAGTGATTATCAGAATTGAATGTTTCATGGAGAAGAATTTAGAAGCAATTTTAATGCACGGGTGAATGTAGTGCACGATAATCCATATATGGATTTGATATTTGATGCCACAGGAACAGAACTCGGTTCTGCTGTGGGTCCTAGTGATGTAAGAATTGCAGTAGATAAAGAATCACCAAACGATGCAGCTAGTAGATTTTATGATTTACTTAGAGATGTTGATGAACCACTTTGGAACGGTTGCAGGAGTCACACTATCTTTTCTGCAGTTTTTCAACTAATGAATTTGAAGTCCGAGTATAATTTGAGTCAATCATGTTTTGATCATTTGTGCATGATTGTGAAGAGTATGTTGCCCAAAGATGAGAAATTGCTACAAAATTTCTATCGTGCGAAAGTTATAGTCAACGCTCTAGGTATGAGGTATAAAAAGATATATGCTTGTCCAAATAACTGTATGTTGTATTTCAAGGATCAGGAAAACAACATATCTTACCCTTCATGTGGGCATCCTCGATTCAAGCCAAAAACAAGAGGAAATGGTAGCACGAGATCAAAAGAAGTTGCATACAAGTCGCTACGCTACTTTCCTATCATTCTTAGATTGCAACGATTTTATATGTCTTTAAGGACAGCTAAACACATTATATGGCATGCAAATAAAGTTTGACATGATGAAGACAAGATCACGCATCCTGTTGACACCGAAGCTTAGAAACACTTTAATCATACTCATCAGAACTTCGCAATGGAGGTGAGAAATGTTAGACTCGGTCTATGTACAGATGTATTTAATCCATTTGGTGTAGATCAACTCCATACTCATGCTGGCCAGTATTTGTAACTCCATACAACCTTCCATCAAGCTTATGTATGAAGCGTCCAAATCTTTTCTTGTCTCTATTGATCCTTTGTCTGACCTCATCTCGCCAAAATCTTGATGTATATTTAAGGTCATTGATTGATGAACTACAAGTACTGTGGGATGACGGTGTTACCACGTATGATGCTGACAAAAAACAAAATTTCAATATGAAGACCGTTGTTCTATGGACAATCAGTCACTTCCCTGCATATGATATGTTATCTGGTTGAAGCACACATGAGAGGTTGGCATGTCCGTACTGCATGGATGATACAAAATCTTTTAGATTGACACATGGAAAGAAGCCTTGCTGGTTTGAGTGTCATCATCGATTTCTACCGAGCGACCATCCGTTACGACGACAAAGGAATGCGTCTCGAGCAGACACAACTCAAATGAAAGGTCTAGCCACAAGATTGTCTGGCATAGAGATTTTAAGAAGATTGCGATACTTTCCAGATATATTAACATATGCCCGTAGTTCGACGTCCTTCCTTGGATTTGGAAAGGATCACAATTAGACAAAGAAATCTATTTTTTGGGAACTACCATATTGGCCGACCCTATTGATACAACATAATTTGGATGTGATGCATGGGGAGAAAATGTGTTTGATAATTTGTTTAATATAGTAATGAATGATAAAGGGAAAACAAAGGATAATTCGAAGGCCCGTATGGATTTAAAAGTAATATGTAAATGACCAGAATTGGAACTCAAAGAGTATAATGGCAAAGTACTGAAACCAAAGGTAAGGTACGTGCTTGGACCTGATCAAATAAAGCAGGTATGTCAATGGTTGAGGCAGTTGAGATTTTCATATATATATGTCTCTAACATTGCTCGTGTTGTGAAGATTGACGATGAACACTTATATGGGTTGAAGAGTCAAGATTGTCATATCTTTATGCAACGATTGATACTCCTAGCATTCCATGATATGTTAGACAAACCTATGGGGGTATTGTCTGAGTTGAGCAGATTTTTTTGAACATTGTGTGCATCGAAAGTTGGTTGTACTTTTTGCAATGGGTATTTTTAAAAGATAATTTCAATAAAAACTTGGGAAAATCGTCAACCAAAGATATAAAAACCGACTTTCCACAGAGTGGCGAGTACGGGTCGAATGCACAGGGAACGAGATACTTCTGAATTAATTCTAAAATAACACTTTTTTAATATAACAAGGTTTACAATCTATGTCAATATTACAAATTAAATGAAATAACACTCTAACTATGAAAATAAACTAAAATAGGAGGCTAAGTCTTCTGCAGGTCTCCAGAGGCAAAACTGTCTTTTCATAACATGTGCTTTGGCACCTCATATTTGAATTACACTTGTGAACCTATTCTAACTTATCAACCTACACAATAAAAACACAAAGTCAGTACACAATTAAAAATTAAAATTAACTTGCATCTACAATTAATTCTAAACTGATACAGAAATTAGATTACAATTAAACAACTAAAGAAAACTACAATTACAGTATCTAACTAATCTAACTAAGCAAAGTAACTCTAATTACTCTAACTAACTCTAATTCACTAACTACACTACTAGAAAACACTAAAACTACATGAAATTAAACAATTAACTAAAAGACTATTTTGTCCCTAAAGAAGGCAAAAATGGACTCTCACAACTTTTTGCAATTTACAGTTTTGAGGGAGCAAACGATTTCCGCTAAAGCTGAACGAAAATACAGAAAATCACATCTACATAACTCACGCACAAAATGGGTTCTAACTAGAAGAAAGGGATGAGAGAACCAACCTCCAGGGCGATCCGATGACTGAGGGGAAAGGCAGAGCGGACTTTGCTTGACTTCGCGCCACGAGAAACCTCGGTGATGCTGTCTAATATCCTTTTGTTGTCTCATTTGCAGGGATCCGCAAATGGTGTGCTCCAGGGTTCAGGGTCGACCGACCATGGAGGAGCGGGACCTCCACCATGATGGATACACTCCAACTGCAGCTGCAAAGAAACAAATCAAAAGTTAGTTCCAACAGGAGGAGAAGAAGGACAAGATGTGAAAAGAAAAGAATGAAAGAAGAAGATGGCGTCTCCATTGAAGATGAGCTTCATGGATAAGGAAGAACATGAATGGGAGGGGCGGCTGGGTGGAAGTGGAGGTGAGTAAGATTTATGCCCCTAGGGCACGAAAATCAAAGCAAAGACAAGGCTGGAATGGGCGTCCCTCTCCCCTATACACGATTTTGCTTGTTTTGGCTATTTTACAAAATCAGTGTTAAAAGATAAATATTTACTGGGCGCCTCATATAGGAGGGGTTTTTTAGAAAAGTATTAATGAAAAACTCAAATGGGCTGAAGCTGGGTTGAATCAATGTATTTTGACCCAAATCCAAGATCCAAATGGGCGTTTGGATCCAGATCTTCTAAATCGGATCCGAGATATGACCCGTTACATTATAAATGCATTAATTTTCTCAAATTAACTCTGATTTCGATGAAATTCGAACCAGAGCTCTATAATATCATTATGCACCTAAGTGTATGCCCTTAACCTATAGATGATGCATTTATATAGTAAAAATGTGTTAATAAAATAGAATATTTATGCATCATCAAAAGTCGTAGTATCTGATATAATGAATCTCGAGGACTTTGTCATCACTACTGTTTGTCTGCTAGAAAAGATTTTTCCGCCAGCATTTTTTGATGTTATGGAACATTTGATCATATATTTGCCATATGAACTAAGGGTTGGTGGTCCTGTGCAATATCGGTTGATGTACCCATTTAAAAGATATATGTTTTCTTATATTTGTGTCTTCAATGACAGATATTTCAAATTAGAAATGTATATTTTTTATAGATGCATGTTTGACCTCAAAAAAAAAGTTCGTAATAAAGCAAGAGTAGAAGACTCTATTTGTGAGGCGTACACTTTAGAAGAGATTTCAAATTTCTCATCTATGTACTTTGAACTTCACATTCCAACACGTTACACATGCCCGCCTTGTAACGATGATGGAGAACAAATAACTATAGCTGACAAACTGTCGATATTTCAACTACTTGGGCATGCATTTGGTAGTTGCTGATCAAGACTCTTAACAGATCGAGAGCAAGATGCAGCACACATCTATATTCTTTTTAATTGCTCAGTGATCGACCCATACATCGAGTAAGAATATGTAGACACAACACAATTCTAAATTCTTTTATGTGCTATACATGCATACATGGTTTGGTAATATAAGTATTTGTGGTTTGCAGACGATTTGATATGGAGTTGCGAAGAGAAGTTTCACATCTCACTGATGCAGAACTACAAAAAGAATGTGAAACTAAGTTTGTGGAGTGGTTGAAAGAATTGGTAAGGACGCTCACATAAATTGTGTACTTGTAAACAACACTAACTTACTTAGTTGGTCGTGATCACAATCATTGTTTATGTTTGTGTGTAGGTCTGCCATGGTGATGTTAAAGATCAAGGAATATGTGATTTACAAAATGGTCCAACCAAAGTTGTGCAATGTTACAACGGGTATATCGTAAATAGTTATTGATTTCATACAAAAGACTATGGTATAAACAAATTAACGATGAATAGTGGCGTGTGTGTCACGGGTAGCAGCTACGGTGAAAATGAACATGATTATTACGGTGTTATAGAGGAAATAATGGACTTGACTTACTTAGGCATAAATAATAGGGTAACGTTATTCAAGTGTCATTGGTTTGATTCCACTGCAACAAGAGTCGAGAAAGCCTCAGGCATTGTGGAAGTGAATCACAAATAAAGGTTTGGAACATACGAACCATTCATATTAGCCTCGCAAGCTCAACAAATTCATTATACTTCATATCCGTGTACAAAAAAGTCAGATAGAAATGAATGGTGGGCAATTTGCAAGGTGAAGTCCAAACTATACCCTGAGTATGATCTGTTACAAGAAAACAAGTTAACTGAAGAGAGTGATTACTATCAATCAGATGATATCTATAACTTCTCTTATGGTCACGATGTTGCGCATGAAATGTATGTCATATCTTCATTGGTCGATGAAACATTCATAGAAGAATGTGATCCAAATGATATACCAAGTGGATGGGTAAACAATGAAGAAGAAGATCATGAAGAAGATCTTGTGGTGACCGTTCACCCCCAAGTACATAGGAGAAACTTGAACTTTAGCATCAACGCGATGTTCTGCGAGTTTATTATTCTATGTATTTTAGATACTCTAGAGGCTTGATGACCCTGTCCATGGTGGGGTGGTAGAACTCATACCGGGATAACCCCATTAGATCATTTTGGATGCATCCTCTACTGCAGTAGTGAAGTTCAATCCCTAGATCTTAAGGATAACATGACCTCCAAACCTTCTGAGTGGCATAAGGTCCCTTGAACTTTTTGGTTCATAATAAATTCATGTCACTTATGGTTGTACTATTACTCTTTACCACAGTGAGCATAAGTCCTAAAGGGGTTCGGCGTCATAACCATAATTATAGGATATTCGAATGCCACTTGGGAAAATTAGTGTGTTATGAATCAAAGGACATATGTATCCCAAACCCATTTAGTATTTTTAAGCACAAACCACCCATGTGGTCAAGGGACTATTGCTAAGTTTTATTCATATGCATGCAAGACTCCACTCTCGGCATCTACGGCCTTCACGAGCGTTTCACCTCTTTCAGGTGGACAACCAACTCTGACACGTTGGCCCATACGAGTCTTATTGTATAATAGTGTTTTACATGAGCAGATATATACAACGATCACCTTTGATCGACTGCTCGGCGTATGTAGCCACGCCCATAATTTGTAAGAATTTTCTCAATATAATATGATTGACATAATGTAATGTCATTATTATTTCTCATAATTTTGATTCCTAAAATAACATCTGCAACACCCAAATATTTCATATAAAACATGAAAGATAAAAATCTTTGTTTGGTTTACGCATTCACTATTAGAACAAAAAAGAAGCATATCATCAACACATAAATAAATAATAATAATATAATTATAATCTACTTTATTATAGACACACTTATCAACATCATATATTTTGAAACCATTATTTATTAGAGAACTATCAAATTTCTAACTCATTATGTATTTTGGAATATGAGTGTTCAATCCGGTTTTTGGTCTAGATCTCATCGTATTACCGTTTCATTGAAAGCTTTAAGAGACACTCTTGGTTGTGACCGTACCGAACATAAAGGACATGCCGACCACGACCTAGGAGTGCCTCAACCACCATGTCGGAGCACTACCACATATCTTGGGTAGGTTTGTGCATCAAACAATACCAAAGTTCTACTCTTCTCAATATATACATATTTGTTTGTGTTTTTGAGATTGTAGTTGAGTCGAACAATTTCAAGACCCCTTTTTATGCAATAAATATCTATTTGCTTATGCTTTTGAGATTATTCTCGCATCGAACGATGCCAAGGCTTCTGCTTTTCGTAATGTGTGTGTATATATATATATATATTTGCTTATGTATTTAAGATTATCGTCGCCTCGAACGATGTCAAGGCTCCTGCTTTCCGTAATATATATGTATTTTCTTATGCTTTTAAGATTGTCATCGCATCGAATGATGTCATGGATCCTGCTTTTCTCAAATATATACCTATTTGCTTTTTGCAAGTTATTTAGTTCGATTTTACCACCTGAACCTTAAATATACTTTCACTTATGTCATTGCGCTATATCGTGCACATGCTCCTACTTATATTATATATAGTTGTGCATAAGTAAGTATATAAATGAGGGTCAACTCCTATCACCAAATGTGATTCCATATGCCAATCCTTGATCAAGACTTTGATTGACGAATGAAACCCCTATTGTAAATGTTTCAATGTTTGTGTAAAACCGCTTTTACGTAACCTCCTAAGTCACGTGCGCATGACCTAACTAAGGCCTAGGTTCCAATGAACCATGATAGACATAAAGTACACACAACAGTGCACATCTATCCTCGATTTAAGCATAATATTTCCTCTATCAAAGAGAGGAAGTGCTGCTGAATTTTTTGAAAAGATGTTCATCGAGCTTAAATGAGCATAACGCTTTCTCCGTCAAAAATAGGAGGTGATGGTAAACTTTTTGAAAGATGCTCACTGAACTTAAAAAGATCATATCGCATCCTCCATCAAACAGAGAAGGTGCTGCCAAAATTTTGTTAAGTAACGTTCCATAAAGTAGAAAGGATCATCAAGCTTCCTCTGTCAAACAGAGAAAGTGATGCCGAAATATTTGGCAAATTACTTTCTTGAGCAAGTTTGAATGACACAATGATGACCCTGTTGTCGGAACTCAGACTGAATGGCTAGTTCTACCTCCGCTTGTAAGGGCACCATACACATAAGTGTCGATGCACTAGAGTAGTTGTTGTGCCTTGACTAGGTCAGTACTTGTTGCATCTACATATGCCAAGCAGTCAATCAATGGTGATCGTTGTATATACATGCTCATGTGAAATACTATTATACAATAAGACTCGTAAGGGTGATGTGTCAGAGTTGGTTGTCCACCCGAAAGGAGTGAAACGCTCATGAAGGTCGTTGATGCCGAGGGCGAAGTCTTGCATGCATATGAATAAAACTTAACGATAGTCCCTTGACCACATGGGTGGCTCGTGTTTCCAAATACTGAATGGGGTTGGGGTAGATATGTCCTTTAGTGCATAACACATTGATTTTCCTAAGTGGCATTCAAATGTCTTATAATTATGGTTATGTTGCCGAACCCCTTTAAGACTTATGCTCACCGTGATAGACAGTGATGGTATAACCACGAGTGACATGGATTTATTATCAACCAAAGAGTTCAAGGGACCTCTTGCCATTCAGAAGGTTTGGAGGTCGGCTTATCCTTAAGATCTAAGGATTGAACCCCACTAGTGCAGTAGAGGATGCATCCAAAATTACCTGGTGGGATTATCTCGGTATGATTTCTACCGCCTCACCATGGATAGGGTCATCAGGCCTCTGGGGTATCTAAAATACATAGAATAATAAACCTCTAGAACATCACGTTGATGTCGAAGTTCAAGCTTCTCCCCTGTACTAGGGGGTGAATGATTAATATCGAAACAATGCATTAGTTCTAGGTTCAACAATGAATAAATGAATGAATGAATGTGTGTTGTTCTGATGATTCATGTATAACCATGTGAAAGGTAAAGAGATCAATATAATACTGGACCGATAGGGCAAAGACCTGTTTTGTATCCGCATGACTAAGCTAAGCTCGATGAGCTCTCATTGGGATTCGTGGGATACAGATATACCAAGTCTTGGAGACTTGAGTTTTGATGTTTCAATTGTGGCACTAAGGAGGCTTTTGTGATATACACTAAGTCTTGGAGAATTAAGCATCGTTTCAAACTGTGGCCCTAAGTGGCTCCGTGTATTTTTATAATTTATACTTGCTTTGAGTTGAATGTTTTCCTACTATACCAACAATGGTTCTGACACCGTTTTATGGGGGATATATGTACTGAACCTCTGATGCAATATGCGGAGCAAGGCGACATCGAGTTCCAAGGTTTCTTCAGATATTGTTGAACCCTTTCCTTTTCAAACCCAGTTTTAAAGAATAATGTTTTTTCAAGCAGTAATATTTGTAATAAATAACTCATTTTCATAAATAGAATACTTCAATGGTCAATGAGTGCTTGGCCAGATACCTGTAACTTGCCGAGCATTTTCTAAAATTGATAACTCATTATCGTCTATTGCTGCTGCTAAAAACCTTTTCTAAATTTTGCTGTAAAGAAAAAAAAATCCATGAAGTTTTGACCAAGTGTTGTTTTGAAAATCCAGAGCATACAGATACTTTGCAGGCAACACATGATGTATCTAACAAAAAAAATTCATATGCAACAATTTCATAGTCGAAATTCTTTTTGAAATAGATCAACAATGAGTGTAACTTCTTCATTTTCATTAAAATTATTAAGCAAATTTTTGCCTTTTGAATATGTCTCTCTTCCTTTCTCTCCAAGCCCCATCCGTAAAGATGTGGTTTTCTAGTTGTCTTGTAAAAATGGCCAATGCACACCTTGGGTATCAAACTTGCAATATATATATATGAAATCACATAATGCCTTATATTTAATAAATAGTCGTTTTGATTTTTATGAAACACACACACACACACTTATATATATATATATATATAAGTGTGTGTGTGTGTGTTTCATAAAAATCAAAACGACTATTTATTAAATATAAGGCATTATGTGATTTCATATATATATATATAACCAATATGTTGTTTTTCTAAAACATGAAATAGACAGACACATTCAATAAGAGCTCTCCTTGTTCCTTATTGCTCCCAGTATGCATACACATATATTCAGAAGGTTGTATGTCCTCAATCAAGGGAAGGCCTTCTTCATTTTCCATGTCCTTGCTTGCATATTCTTTGCACACCCACTTAATTATTTTCCAATCAAGAAACAGTTTGACCCAAAATCTGCAAAAAATGAAATCCACCAACTTTTCCCAAGCTGCAATATGAATCCATAAATTTGACATCTGATTCATCTTGAGTATTAAAGTAATATCAGGAGAAGAACAATATATCACTATCTATTCCATATGAAGTGTTGTATACTTGGCTTTATCTTACTGTTGCTTATCCCTGGCATATTAATTATGAGAATAAACTTGTGCTAACATTGTACTATATAGTAGTTTCACGACCAATATGGTTTTTCAAGGTAGGTCAAGCGACACTTCTGGCAGCTAAAGTTAGTCTGTTGGTCAGGCTGGACTACACCTTGTCTCTGTAGTAGTTTCACAACCGATGAATCATAGTTCTTTTTTTGAAACTCTCTCTTGGAGAAAGGTAGTCATGATTCCTGCCGACTTGGGAATTTTCTCTTGTTCCCATCGCTTGCTGCTAGCCTCTTTCCTGCGATACCCTTGGATCACTCCCAGTCTGTATTAATCCTTGAAGCTACTATCACGACAACTTGAAACTTATGGGGCATGCTTGTTATCATGCGAGACCGCAAACCTTCCTGTAATTTATTGATGTATTTGTCTGTCCTCTTCTGATCAGTCTCAATTAACTTGGAGTTGTGTCGCTTTGTGTTATGAAACTTGGTAGTTTAGTAAATAAGACTTATATCATATTGTTCTAGTATCAAAGAATTGAAAAAATAGAAAGAGAGGGGTTCAACCAAGAACCCTACAACATGCAGAGTGGACAACATCAAACACCCTGCTTAGAAAAGGTGGCCTCTGGGGTGCCCATAACAACTAATAATGTTGGGATTCCCCTCCCATGATTAAATTGCACTTGAGCTTCGTGTTCATTGATCCTTGGAACCAATAACGGCTAGATCCAAGTTCCGGCGACTAAGATAGGTAGGTTATGTGAGTAAAACAAGTACAATTTTAGCTATATAAGTAGGCAATCAATATTGATAACCAAATCAATCCAATTTGAATGGGCACTAGCTGTATGATGAAGAAGACTAAGTTGTAACCTGCTTGAGGCCTATCCAGTTGAAGTGTCAGATCACATTTTTTTTAAGTCAGACAAAGCACATATATTTGAAAGATAAATAACCTCAGCAACACTTCTACATAATCATAACAAGAAACAAAAAATTTGCACAATTACAATATATATAGTAACCCAGATCCTCAAAACACATAAATTGCCTGACATAATCGGATGATTATCTACAGCTGATCACGCATTGATCAACAACTATGCTTCTATTTTAACGTAAAAAGGACTTTTAGCAGTGGTCATGACTGCCGCTAAAAGTCAATTTTCCTCCAAGAGCATTAGAGGTGGCCGTGACCACTGCTAATGCTCATTTTTTGCACAAAATCGATGCGCAAGGCGCATCCAATCATCATTCAATGATCTACCCAGTTGACATTACAGGTTTTTCATATATATATATATATATATATATATATATATATATATATATATATGCTGGGAGTGACAGATCGAATGTTGTTTTGGTAATCTCGAGAATAGGTTGGCATCACTTTGGCACATGTAATTCATCAATGGTAAGGCACAACAAATGCACTCGGCTATTATATAACCATTACATGTAAATGTCTTATTAATAGAGATGAATCCTTTTTGGTGACATATGGTCCTTGTAGTTAAGTCAGTCATGTTCGTGCTTTTCTTTCTTCATCAAATCTTTGGACCCAACATATGACATGTATTAAGATGTCTTAATAAAGAATTATCTTGGATTTAGATCTTGTATGAATCATCAGTGAGAACTCTGTAGTTCTTTTGTGCACGATTTTGAACATAAATTTGGCATTCATAGAGACTCAAACTCTATGCTTCCTTCAAATGCACCTCATTTAGTCTTGCTCGGATGCAAATCATAAGTGTGTTCAACTGTTGAGAGAGAGAGAGAGATGTTATTAAATGCCAAAAGGAAAATACTGGGATTACTGCAAATACATGTGCTTGCTTGCTGAAACTCTAATTGAATGAACAACTTCCACTCTTTATTTTTGTTTTTTAAAGAAGGATAAAATTCACTTGATCTGTAAAATCAGTACAAGAGGTCTGCAGGAATGATGATGAGGTATCACCCTGCTACAAAACTAGCGAATAAAAATACTTCCACTCTTTCAAAAAAATAAAAGTCCCATTCATGGAGCTTCCAAGGAAACAGAAGAGGGTTATAGAAAGCGCGGTTCACAGTTTACCACATTCTGCAGGTGTGAAAGTGATGAGGTTGTTGCCAAGGTCGTAAAGGACGTGGAAGTTGGCCAGCATGACGCCTCCAATTATTGATACTATGGGCACTGTTGATGGCATCAACACTGAGCAACTCAAGCCTGTATCTGGATCGCGAATGAAATATTGGCTTCTGGAAACATCGAGATCACCACCCTCAAAATGAAAGGTAACATTAGGGATGGACGCTGATTCTGGCAATGATTGGTAGCAGAGATCAAGCCCCGCCTTTGAGGAATCAGCAACCGGTAAACCGATAGCCTTGACGAGTGCATCCCTCACTCGCCTATCACAAGTGAAACACCATATTAAGTACGCATCAGTTGCAAGTTTTGTTCAATGAACATGGGTTTAGGTACCCCATTACCCCAAATTAGAGCAAGAAATTAAAGTGAGACGGTTTCTTACATGTAAGCGGGTGGTACTATATTGGTAAGCGCTGAGCCTGAGTCGATGATGGTACCACCTACTGCTACTCCATAAGACTCGCCCCGGAAATAACCACTGGGTATTAGGAGACGCTTCCCTCCGACACTGATATCCTCCAAGTTCACTAAATAAGAATCCTTGAAGAGCGGGTTAACTACCAGCGGCGTCGTTGTCGAGGCGTCTGAGCTGATCAAGGCAGCACTGTGGCCCAACACGAGTCGACTCGATTTGTAAACAGAGTCATTAAACAAAGTGAAGCAATAGGAGAATCGGTTATCGATTAACGACCCTAGTTGAGAGACGAGTGACATCGGGCTCCGATCTAGCCCAACTATGCCAGCACCCTCATCGAAACCTTGGTTGTGATTGCCGCAGCCGAACCCAATATTCTTAAACGATACGGTTCGATTCCCCGAGCCCAAGGTGAACGTCTCTAAGGCAAGGGATCCTTGGGAAGTAGCTGGAGTCTCATAATCGAGCTTGTAGTTGCATCCACCAGTAGAATTATCCAATGTAGTTACACGCAAAGTTAGGGAGGCACAGAGAGGATTGGAGTGTAGCATCCTCGAAAAGGAGGAGGAATTTGACGGGCTAAATATTGGTTCTCTGTTGGAGCAATTGATGCATGGATCGCATTGTGTCCATACAAGAGGACTACCAGTATCAACCATGGCGGAGAAGGAGCGTGGGGGTGTTCCAATCGCTAGATTCATTAAGTACTCACCGACTCTGGCCTCAACCGAAACTTCGACATCATCATCACCTTGTGCCTGATGTTTACCATGCCGGATTTTCTGATGCAGCTTCCGAAGCCGATGTTTCTCTCGGCTAGCTGCTCTGTGTAATCGCTCCAAGTGGGTAAAACTGCGGTGTGCATCGACATGAATCAACTCTACATGAATGTCCAGGGCGGCCGTCGACGTCGTCATGTCAGCGGCGGCAAAGGTGGTGGTTGAGTATGATAGGAGAAGATGAGCGGTAAGCACAATGAGGAGGAAGAAGGACGATAGGTGGTGAGATGGTGGTGCAATTGCCATGTTGGTAGTATTGAGTGTATGAACCAGGTTAGTGATGCTAAATTGTGGAATATTTATAAGCAGAGAAGGTTGTTAATTAAGAGGGAAATTGTAACTGAACATCCATTAATGTTGGGCTGGCACACCAGCTATCCATCTATTCACGTAATCTAAGATGGGGTTTTCATGGTTGGAAGTAACAGCTGTTTCTTCAGTCTATTAGTAGCATTGAAGCGCATGTCTTGTTAAGGGTTACATGCGGTTGGAAGTAACAGCTGTTCGGCAAATGAGCAAGACTAAGGCAAGGGTTACCATGTGGTTCAGTTCGGACCGACCCGAAAGACCCATTTTTGCATGGGTTCGCCCTGTTTTTGTGTACGTCTACAACCAGTTAATTTGGGCCAAATATATGTGAGGGCCTTTTTCTTCTTTACGTGAAAATTTTGTCGACTATTTAAATCAATTGGGTTTGGGCAATCACCAAATAATCAAGCATGTATCCATTATAATTTCTTTTATTGACAGTAATTTGTATCTAAAATATCAAGACCTGAGCTGAAACCTGAAGTTTTTAATACCCAAACCGATCATACCTGAACCTGTGAAGACACAAACCGATCATTTCTAATTGTCACACCAATGCCATATCCATACTTGTATACCCAAATAAGCGACGACTTTTTTTTTACCCAAATAAGATCGCGATTTCTCACCATTCAATGAAAATATGTTTATGTTTTCCCAGAAAATGTAAGAAAATCATGAAAGAATCGACTGAAATTGCTTCTCAAGGTTTTCTTCATAAACCACTGATTGAGCATGAAATCAATCATTATTTCCTAAATAATTCGATTTTGGTTTGTGTTCTTTGAAAAATATCTTCCCTACGAATCAGCATTCAGATTCTTTTAATTTCTCTATATGGTTTAATTTGTTTCTTTGTTTATCTTGTTGTGTTCTTTTGGCAAGTGATTAGTGGGCTGAAAGGGGTGAGCTCTCTCCTTCACTCGATTTCTCAAAGAGGGTTTCAAGATTTCAAAAAACCACTCCCTATGTTTTTGGGCGGGTTTTGGATTTCGAATCCAGCAGGGTGGATCCACAATAGCCAAACTAGCAAAAATAAATAAAAAAAGTACTACCCTAATCCCGCATACACCCTCCGATGGCCCAAATGGATCCTAACGGGCCATCGAAACCTAAACAAGAAAAAATACAAGGATTTAAAAAATCTCACTATGCTAAAAATTCGATCTCAAGCAAAATGTGTTTGAAGACACGCTAAAAATAAAACTCCGGACTTCTCAATCTTGGTGGGAGCTTGGCCTTAGCATTCGGGTTCGATGGTTCATGTTTTTTTATTCAAGCTCACTCAGACGCGCTGCATCAGGGATCAAAAAGGCTTCACCCTCATAGCCTGCACCCTGCCAAGTGGATTACTATAGTGCCGACAAAAACATTCATCAATAAATATTTTGTATTTAACTAATTTCATAAACTTAAAAGGAACAAAATAATATATATCCTTGGATGACAAAATGAATTCATCATGTCCGAAATTTACCTGATCACTCCACCTTGTGAAACCTTCTCGAAAATTGAAACTTACATGTTCTCATATTTCTAAAAAAAATTGGAATTCGCAATAGGCTTTCTTTTCATAGTATTTCATCAAAAAGATAATATCTAGCAATTTTACCTTGTGCTAATGCAATCAAATCCCTAGAAAAAAATGAATCATCAACGGGTTATTATCAATGATTCATCCATAATTTTTCTAGGATTGCTTTACTGATGACAAAACTCTTACATAAGAAAATCAAGTTTGAGCGGACACTACAAGAAAATAGGGGATTAGCGACGAAAAAATTTCATCGCTAATTTGCGAGGGATTAACAAGAGAAACAAATCTGTCGCTAAGAACCATAATATTTACAAAAATATCAACGGAATCGCTTTCATCGCAAATTAGTGACAACTTAGCAATGAAATGTTTGGTCGTAATAACCGCGTATTTTAGCGGCGGATTGGGCGAGGAAAAGTGTGTTGTCGCTATCTCGCGACGGATTTAGCGACAGAATAGTTTTTTCGCTACGTAGTTATATTAATTTACGACAGATTTAGGCAGTCGTGAAATCCGTCGCTAAATGTTGCGTAAATCCCTAATCAAAGCCCTCTTTCTCTTTTTTGTTCCGCTTGTTCCCACCGGCCACCCTCTCCCTCCTGCCGCCCCATATCTCGCTCGTCGACGTCTCCCTGACCCCCACCGCCCGTCGCTCTACGGCCTGCCGCCGTACCCGTTGCCCCCGGTTCGCCGCCCCCCGACTGACGTCTCCCAGATTTTTCTGATAAAAGACACATTTTTTTTTCTAATAAAAGGCGCGGATGCCACTTTTAGTTTTTCCGGCAGGGGGTCGGCCCCCCGGCCTCGTTAGTGTTTTTCGGCAGGGGGCAAACCCGCTGCCGCGTGTTGTGTTTTCCAACAGAGGGCCTGAACCCCTGCCGCGTGTTGTGTTTTCCGACAGAGGGGCGACCCCCCAGTGGCGTTTTCTGTTTTCCGGCAGGGGGTCGCCCCCCTTGCCTCGTTAGTATTTTTCGGCAGGGGGGCCGACCCCCTACCTGTTTTTTTTTTTTTTCTGGCAGAGGGTCGCCCCCTGCCCCTTATTTTTTCGGCTGGGGGGCGACCCCCTGCCTCTTTTTTTTTCGAGCAGGGGGTCGCCCCTTGCCTCATTTTTTTAGTCGTGCAGGGGGTCGCCCCCGTGCCTCTTTTTTTTTCAGCAGTGGGGCGCCCCCTACCTCGTTTGTTTTCTCCGCCAGGAGGTCGACCCCTGCCTCATTTTTTTATTCGGCCAGTGGGTCGCCCCCGTGATCCTCTGGTAGGGGGGAGGGGTGCGACCCTGCCTCTTTTTTTTTTGCGGCAGGTGGTCGCCCCTCCGACCTCTGTTTTTTTTTTGGCAGGGGGCGATGGGTCGAGGTTCAGGAACCCGGCGCTCGTCGGGCGCCTAAACGGTTGCATGAACCACTTTGGAACGGTTGATGAAATGATTTACTTAGAGATGTTGATGAACCACTTTGGAACGGTTGCAGGAGTCACACTATCTTTTCTGCAGTTTTTCAACTAATGAATTTGAAGTCCAAGTATAATTTGAGTCAATCATGTTTTGACCATTTGTGCATGATTGTGAAGAGTATGTTGCCCAAAGATAAGAAATTGCTACAAAATTTCTATCGTGCGAAAGTTATGGTCAACGCTCTAGGTATGAGGTATAAAAAGATAGATGCTTGTCCAAATAACTATATGTTGTATTTCAAGGATCAGAAAAACAACATATCATACCCGTCATGTGGGCATCCTCGGTTCAAGCCAAAAACAAGAGGAAATGGTAGCACGAAATCAAAAGAAGTTGCATACAAGTCGCTACGCTACTTTCCTATCATTCTTAGATTGCAACATTCGTATATGTCTTTTAGGACAGCTAAACACATTATATGGCATGAAAATAAAGTTTGACATAATGAAAACAAGATCATGCATCCTGTTGACACTGAAGCTTAGAAACACTTTAATCGTACTCATCAGAACTTCGCAATGGAGGTGAGAAATGTTAGACTCGGTTTATGTACAGATGGATTTAATCCATTTGGTGTAGATCAACTTCATACTCATGCTGGCCAGTATTTGTAACTCCATACAACCATCCATCAAGCTAATGTATGATGCGTCCAAATCTTTTCTTGTCTCTATTGATCCCTAGCCAAAATCTTGATGTATATTTAAGGTCATTGATTGATGAACTACAAGTATTGTGGGATGACGGTGTTACCACGTATGATGCTGACAAAAAACAAAATTTCAATATGAAGACCGTTGTTCTATGGACAATCAGTCACTTCCCTACATATGGTATGTTATCTGGTTGGAGCACACATGAGAGGTTGGCATGTCCGTACTGCATGGAGGATACAAAATCTTTTAGATTGACACATGGAAAGAAGCCTTGCTGGTTTGAGTGTCATCATCGATTTCTACCTAGCGACCATCCGTTACGACGACAAAGAAATGCGTCTCGAGCAGACACAACTCAAATGAAAGGTCTAGCTACAAGATTGTCTGGCATAGAGATTTTAAGAAGATTGCGATACTTTCCAGATGTATTAACATATGCCCGTAGTCCGACGTTCTTCCTTGGATTTTGGAAGGATCACAATTGGACAAAGAAATCTATTTTTTGGGAACTACCATATTGGCTGACCCTATTGATACAACATAATTTGGATGTGATGCATATGGAGAAAATGTGTTTGATAATTTGTTCAATATAGTAATAAATGATAAAGGGAAAACAAAGGATAATTCGAAGGCCCGTATGGATTTAAAAGTAATATGTAAATGACCAGAATTGGAACTCAAAAAGTATAATGGCAAAGTACTGAAACCAAAGGTAAGGTACGTGCTTGGACCTGATCAAATAAAGCAGGTATGTCAATGGTTGAGGCAGTTGAGATTTTCAGATAGATATGTCTCTAACATTGCTCGTGTTGTGAAGATTGACGATGAACACTTATATGGGTTGAAGAGTCAAGATTGTCATATCTTTATGCAACGATTGATACTCCTAGCATTCCATGATATGTTAGACAAACCTATGGGGGGTATTGTCTGAGTTGAGCGGATTTTTTTGAACATTGTGTGCATCGAAAGTTGGTTGTACTTTTTGCATTGGGTATTTTTAAAAGATATTTTCAATAAAAACTTGGGAAAATCGTCAACCAAAGATATAAAAACCGACTTTCCACAGAGTGGCGAGTACGGGTAGAATCCACAGGGAACAAGATACTTCTGAAATAATTCTAAAATAACACTTTATTAATATAACAAGGTTTACAATCTATGTCAATATTACAAATTAAATGAAATAACACTCTAACTATGAATATAAACTAAAATAGGAGGCTAAGTCTTCTGCAGGTCTTCAGGGGCAAAACTGTCTTTTCACAACATGTGCATTGGCACCTCATATTTGAATTACACCTGTGAACCTATTCTAACTTATCAACCTACACAATAAAAACACAAAGTCAGTACATAATTAAAAATTAAAATTAACTTGCATCTACAATTAATTCTAAACTGATACAGAAATTAGATTACAATTAAACAACTAAAGAAGACTACAATTACAGTATCTAACTAAGCAAAGTAACTCTAATTACTCTAACTAACTCTAATTCACTAACTACACTACTTGAAAACACTAAAATTACATGAAATTAAACAATTAACTAAAAGACTGTTTTATCCCTAAAGAAGGCAAAAATGGACTCTCACAACTTTTTGCAATTTACAGTTTTGAGGGAGCAAACGATTTCCGCTAAACTGAACGAAAATACAGAAAATCACATCCACATAACTCACGCAGAAAATGGGTTCTAACTAGAAGAAAGGGATGAGAGAACCAACCTCCAGGGCGATCCGATGACTGAGGGGAAAGGCAGAGCGGACTTTGCTTGACTTCGCGCCACGAGGAACCTCGGTCATGCTGTCTAATATCCTTTTGTTGTCTCCTTTGCAGGGATCCACAAATGGTGTGCTCCGGGGTTCAGGGTCGGCCGACCATGGAGGAGCGGGACCTCCACCATGATGGATACACTCCAACTGCAGCTGCAAAGAAACAAATCAAAAGTTAGTTCCAACAGGAGGAGAAGAAGGACAAGATGTGAAAAGAAAAGAATGAAAGAAGAAGATGGCGTCTCCATTGAAGATGAGCTTCATGGATAAGGAAGAACATGAATGGGAGGGGCGGCTGGGTGGAAGTGGAGGTGAGTAAGATTTATGCCACTAGGGCACGAAAATCATAGCAAAGACAAGGCTGGAATGGGCGTCCCTCTCCTCTATACACGATTTGGCTTGTTTTGGCCATTTTATAAAATCAGTGTTAAAAGATAAATATTTACTGAGAGCCTCATGTAGGAGGGGTTTTTTAGAAAAGTATTTATGAAAAACTCAAATGGGCTGGAGCTGGGTTGAATCAATGTATTTTGACCCAAATCCAAGATCCAAATGGGCGTTTGGATCCAGATCTTCTAAATCGGATCTGAGATATGACCCGTTACATTGTAAATGCATTAATTTCCTCAAATTAACTCTGATTTTTCTAGGATTGCTTTACTGATGACAAAACTCTTACATAAGAAAATCAAGTTTGAGCGGACACTACAAGAAAATAGGGGATTAGCGACGGATATTAGCGACGAAAAAATTCTATCGCTAATTTGTGAGGGATTAACAAGAGAAACAAATCCGTCACTAAGAACCGTAATATTTACAAAAATATCAACGGAATCGCTTCCATCGCAAATTAGTGACAACTTAGCAATGAAATGTTTGGTCGTAATAACCGCGTATTTTAGCGGCGGATTTGGCGATGAAAAGTGTGTCGTCGCTATCTCGCGACGGATTTAGCGACAAAATAGTTTTGTCGCTACGTAGTTATATTAATTTACGATGGCTTTACGACAGATTTAGGCAATCATGAAATCCGTCGCTAAATGTCGCGTAAATCCCTAATCAGAGCCCTCTTTCTCTTTTTTGTTCCGCTGTTCCCGCCGGCCACCCTCTCCCTCCTGCCGCCCCATATCTCGCTCATCGACGTCTCCCCGACCCCCACCGCCCGCCGCCCGTCGCTCTCCGGCCTGCCGCCGTACCCGTTGCCCCCGGTTCGCCGCCCCCCGACCGACGTCTCCCAGATTTTTCTGATAAAAGACACATTTTTTTCTAATAAAAGGCGCGGATGCCACTTTTAGTTTTTCCGGCAAGGGGTCGGCCCCTCGGCCTCGTTAGTATTTTTCCGGCAGGGGGGCAAACCCGCTGCCTCGTGTTGCGTTTTCCAACAGAGGGCCTAAACCCCTGCTGCGTGTTGTGTTTTTCGACAGAGGGGCAACCCCCCTGTGGCATTTTTTGTTTCCCGACAGAGGGTCTCCCCCCTTGCCTCGTTAGTATTTTCCGGCAGAGGGGCCGACCCCCTCTCGCGTGTTGTGTTTTTCAGCAGGGGGCGACCCCCTACCGCGTTTTTTGTTTTCCGGCAGGGGGGTGCCCTTCTGCCGCATTTTTTGTTTTTCGGCAGGGGGTCGCCCCCCTGCCTCGGTTATTTGGCAGAGCGGGCGACCCCCATGCCTCATTGTTTTTTTTTGGCAGGGGGTCGCCCCCTGCCCCCTTTTTTGTCGTTTTTTTTTTTTTCGGCAGGGGGTCGCCCCCTGCCCCTTTTTTTCCGGCATGTGGGGCGACCCTCTGCCTGTTTTTTTTTTTCTGGCAGAGGGTCACCCCCTGCCTGTTTTTTTTTTTTTCTGGCAGAGGGTCGCCTCCTGCCCCTTACTTTTTCGGCTGGAGGGCGACCCCCTGCCTCTTTTTTTTTTCGAGCAGGGGGTCGCCCCCGTGCATCTTTTTTTTTTCAGCAGTGGGGCGCCCCCTGCCTCGTTTGTTTTCTCCGCCAGGAGGTCGACCCCTGCCTCATTTTTTTATTCAGGCAAGGGGTCGCCCCCGTGATCCTCTGGTAGGGGGGAGGGGTGTGATCCTGCCTCTTTTTTTTTTACGGAAGGTGGTCGCCCCTCCGACCTCTGTTTTTTTTCGGCAGGGGGCGACGGGTCGAGGTTCAGGAAGCCGGCGCTCGTCGGGCTCCTAAACCACGTCATCACCCTGTGCCTGCCGCTTCAAGAGATGATCACTGCCTCTGGAGTGTCTTCATTTTAACACTGTGTGATTTCATTTTAACACAGTATCTCTGTTACGACAATGAAGCCATACATGATACTTCAAGTACAAGGTTTTGATGATGAGCAAGTGGAATCAATTGCATTTCAGCTAAGGCTATGAAGAAATTGAAGAATTCGATGAAGAATCTTTGAAGACTAGTGTGTAAATGTTTAATTCATTAAAAGTCTTAGATTCTTGTAAGAGCCTTACTTAGAGTGCATATTTAGGTTGCATTTCACCTTAAAAGTCTTTAGAAAAACTTTTCTAAAAAGAACCCTCATGAAAATCTTTTTAGAAAACTCTTTTCTTAAATTTTCATGTTTATTAGTCGACCAATAGACTTACCAGTCGACTAATCCTTTCGCGCCATATTTTTTAAAAAGTCATTTTTGTCAAATTAGTCGACCGAAGATTTTATCAGTCGACTGGACAGAATGTCTGTTTTCTGAAAAATTAGCAGCAGTCGACTAATGGTTTTATCAGTCGACTGAACAGAACATGTGTTTTCTGAAAATTTTGCAGCAGTCGACCGAACAGAATGTTTGTTTTCAGAAGATTTTAGCAGCAGTCGAATAAAAGGTTTTTCAGTCTACTGATGATATTATCAGTCGACTAACTTTTCTCAAGTCGACTAAGTTTCAAAAGTTTAGATTTTCAAACGGCTCGATTAACAGATCAGTCGACCGACGATAACTGTCAGTCTACTAATAACTAACTATTAGTCGACTAACTGATGTTTCAGTCGACTAATTTTGCCGTTTTCCTGAAACTTCAAAAAGGCGTATCTTTTCATTTTTCAAACGATTTGATCATTCGAAATGGACAGTTTTGATACCCTTTCATACCCTCAACGTATGGAAAACTTTAACTATAAATATGAGTGCATTGTACACTCAAAAATAACAAGAATTCAATCAATTTGAATCCTTTACTTATTGCTTTTCACTTCTATTCATTCAAGTATTTGTTTTCTCACTCACGTGATATTTTCACTTCAGTTTTTCACTCAAATCACTTTGAGAGATAGTGAATTCGTGAGTAAGAGTATTTCAACAACCTCAAAAGCCAATTGCATCTCATTTTCATTCAAAAGGAAGCCTCATAGGTTGTTTTGTAAGTTGTTATTTATTTTCTGTAAAAAGAAGGACTCCTTGGTGTAAAGGAGTTGTTTGCTTTCAGTAGGGTTGTTACTGAAAGTGAGACCAGTTATGGTCTGTGTGATCTTGTAGTTTACAAGGTTGATAGTGGAAATCTCAAGCGGGTTTTGCTTGGGGACTGGATGTAGGTCGGGTTAGACCGAACCAGGATAAAATCTTGTGTTCTTTGTGTGTTTGCTTTGAGATTTGCAAAATCATTAAATATTCCGCAGACAATTTTTTTAAAAGCACTATTCACCCCCCCTCTATTGCTCGTTGCCTAGATCCTAGTGCACTTTTATTTGGTATCAGAGCACAGGTTTGCTATTACTTTGATTTGACCATCATCTAGCATGACAACTACAACATCTCAGCACAAAGAAGGAAGCTCCTCTGTTCGTCCTCCTCTCTTCGACGAAACAAACTATGGATACTGGAAAGTAAGAATGACAATATTCTTGCAATCCATGGATCTCGATATCTGGAGAGTTGTTTCAGAAAAGTACCAAACTCCATCAACTGATTTCAGCCGATAGACAGATGATGAAAAGAAGACTGCTTCATTAAATGCCAAAGCCATGAATGCATTATATTGTGGCGTTGACAAGGTATAATTCAATCGCATCTCTTAATGCTCTACAGCAAATGAAATTTGGCATACTCTTCTAGTAACTCACGAAGGTACGTCAAAGGTAAATGAATCTAAAATTGCTTCTTTAGTTCATAAATTTGAATTGTTCAAAATGAAGCAAAATGAATCTATATCGGACATGGTAACTAGAATGACCGATATAACTAACACTTTGAAATCCCTTGGAAAAGAATATTCACAAGTGGATTTAGTCAGAAAGATTCTAAGGTGTTTAACTCCTGAATGGGAGAGAAAAACCATTGCTATTGAAGAAGCAAATGATCTCAATTCTCTCACTCTTGAAGACTTAGTTGGTAACCCAATGACATATGAGGTCCAACTTCAAGACAGACAAGAAGAAGAGCCTAAGAAGAAATCTCTTGCTTTTAAGGCTACTTCTGACTCAGAAAATTCAGAAGAAGATGAAGATGAAGATATTGCCCTCATCACAAGGCAATTCAGAAGATTCATCAAAAAGGGAAGATTTCAAAGAAAGATAAAGAAAGCAGATTCTTTCATTCTCAATGAAGTAAAGTGCTTTAACTGCAAAAAGGCAGGACATATCAAGAAAGATTATCCTCTTCTCAAAATCAAGCCCAAGGACCAATTCAAGAAGAAAAAGGCATTTCAAGCATGTTGGGATGATAGTGACTCCTCTTCCGATGAAGAATCAAATGAAGAAGTCGCCAACATGTGTTTTGTAGCACAAGAAGATTCGGTAAGTCAATTTGACTATGATGAGTTATTTGAAGCATTTAATGATTTATATGCTAAATTTAAGAGTCTTAGTTCTAAAAATAAAGAGTTAAAAACTGAAAATTTAACTCTTGACTCTCAAAATAAAGTGTTACTTCAAGAAATAGAAGATCTCAAGATGGAAAATTCTTGCCAAGCACTTGAGATAAAAGAAATTGGAGTTAGAACCAATCTCTTACAAAAAGAAATATCTAGTCTTAAAGAAAAGTCAAATGATCTTCTTTCTATAGTGACCAAATTCACAAATGGTCAAGAGAATCTAGAAAAACTTCTTGGTTCTTAAAGATGCTCGGTTAATAAAACCGGATTGTGATATAGCTTCTTTGATACTCAAAATAGACCAAACTATGTGGTGAAAAATCAAAGACATTATTCTCAACCTTTTGTTCATAAAACTAAAATTTCTAGTTTTAATAGAAATGCATCTAGATATGATTATTCTATACATGTTTATTCTAAATCCTTTTATAGAAAGAATATTTATTATCAAAGGAAACCAAAATCCAAATGGATATGGGTTCCTAAGACTAACTCTCATGGACCCAAAAATAGAAAGGGGTCAAATGTTCTGTTTTCTGATTTTGTTGTAAGTACACAACATAAGAAGCAAATGGATATTGGACAACGGTTGTTCCAAACATATGACTGGAAGGCCAGAGTTATTTTCCACCCTCCAAAATAAGGATGGAAGAACCGTCACCTTTGGTGACAATAACAAGGGAAAAGTGATAGGTATTGGTAATATTGGTAATCCAAAATTTTCCTTGATAGAAAATGTTATTTTAGTAGATGGTTTAATGCATAATTTAATATCTATCAGTCAATTATGTGATAAAGGTTTTCATGTTTCTTTTGAAAATGATTTATGTTTAATTTCTGATTTTCAATCTAAAAAGATCATTTTTAAAGGTAAAAGAAGAAACAATGTGTATGAACTATATCCAGATGAATTACCCTCTTTTAATGAAAAATGTCTTATTGTTTCAAATGAAATTCAATGGTTATGGCACAAGAGACTTGGACATGTTAACTTTAAAATTATTTCAAAGTTATCCAAGAATGATCTTGTAAAAGGCCTACCTAGAATACCATATAAAAAGGATCACTTATGTGATGTTTGTCAAAGGGGTAAACAAATCAAGAGTTCTTTTAAAGCAAAAGATATAGTTTCAACAAAACGTCCTCTTGAACTTTTACATTTAGATCTATTTGGACCATCTAGAATTCAAAGTTTGAATGGTAGCAAGTATGCTTTTGTTATAGTAGATGATTATTCTCGGTTTACATGGGTGATTTTTCTAAAAAGCAAAAATGATGCTTTTTCAGAATTTTCTAAACTTTGTAGAAGAATTACAAATGAAAAATCTACATCTATTATTAAAATTCATAGTGATCATGGTGGTGAATTTGAAAATGAATCTTTTCTAAAGTTTTGTGATTTACATGGTATATCTCACAACTTTGCTTTTCCTAGAGCGGCTCCACAAAATGGAGTTGTTGAAAGAAAGAATAGAACTTTGCAAGAATGTGCTAGAACCATGCTTCAAGATAAAAATTTACCTTTGGGCTGAAGCAATTAATACAGCATGTTATGTCTTAAATCGTGTTCTTATTCGACCAATTTTACATAAAACATGTTTTGAATTGTATTATGATCGTATACCAAAGATCTCATATTTCAAAATTTTTGGTAGTAAATGTTTCTTGTTAAATACCAAAGATAATCTTGATAAGTTTGATTCAAAATCAGATGAATCAATATTTCTTGGATATTCTTATAGAAGTAAAGCATATCGTATTTTCAATAAAAGAACATCTTGTATTGAAGAATCGTTACATGTTGCATTTGATGAGAATTGTGAGCAGGTTATACCTCTAAGCGAAGGAGAAGAAGTAATACTTCAAGAAGAACCCTTGATAGAGAGTACTTCTCAAGAAAATATTCTTCTTCAACCGATTTGGAAAGAAGTTCCTAATCATCCACATGAACAAGTTATTGGTGAAATAAAGAGTGGTGTCCAAACTAGAAGGCAGTTAGAAAAATATATTGCAAATGTTGCTTTCATATCTAAATTAGAACCAAAGAATATCAATGAGGCTTGTGTTGATGAATTTTGGCTTTTGGCCATGTCTGAAGAACTTAACCAATTTACTAGGAATGATGTTTGGGATCTAGTTGATAGACCAAAGGATCATCCGGTAATTGGAACAAGATGGGTCTTCTGAAATAAGCTGGATGAAAATGGTGAAGTCATTCGTAACAAAGCAAGGCTAGTGGCACAAGGCTATAATCAAGAAGAAGGCATAGATTTTGATGAAACCTATGCACCAGTGGCTCGATTAGAGTCAATTCGAATGATGCTTGCTTTTGCTAGTTACATGAACTTCAAGTTATATCAAATTGATGTTAAGAGTGCATTCTTAAATGGACACATCAATGAAGAAGTTTATGTAGAGCAACCTCCAGGCTTTGAAAATGAAAAATATCCAGAAAAAGTCTACAAATTGAAAAGAGGTTTGTATGGACTCAAACAAGCACCAAGAGCGTGGTATGAAAGACTACGAAATTTTCTAGAACAATCTGGTTTTTCCATTGGTCGGGTAGACTCCACTTTATTTATTAAAAATCTTAATTCAGATATTCTTATTGTGCAAATTTATGTTGATGACATAATATTTGGTTCTACTAATGATTCTCTCTGTAAACAATTTGCTAAAGCTATGCAGGAAGAGTTTGAAATGAGCTTGATGGGCGAATTAAACTACTTCCTTGGACTTCAAATAAAGCAAACTGAAGAATGAATCTTCATCAATCAGGCTAAGTATACAAAAGAACTTCTCAAGAGATTTGGGATGGACTCATCGAAATCAAGAAGGAATCCTATGAGTACAACTACTTCTCTTGATAAAGATGAAAATGGTAAAAGTGTAGATACTAAACTCTACAGAGGTATGATCGGATCTCTATTATACTTAACTGCTAGTCGATCTGATATTATGTTTAGTGTTTGTATGTGTGCAAGATTTCAAGCTAATCCAAAGGAATCTCATTTAACTGCAGTAAAACAAATTCTTCGTTATTTGAAAGATACTTCAGATTTCAGATTGTTTTACCCAAAATCATCTTCCTTTGATTTGGTTTCATATAGTGATGCAGATTTTGCAGGAAGTAAATCTGATCGCAAGAGTACTAGTGGAACTTGTCATTTCTTAGGAAATTCCTTAGTCTCTTGGTTTAGTAAAAAGCAAAATTCAGTATCACTCTCAACAACTGAAGCAGAATATATAGCGGCTAGTTTAGCATGTTCACAAGTACTTTGGATGAAACAGACTTTAAAAGATTTTGGTTTGAATTACTCCACAACAACTATTTATTGTGATAACACTAGTGCTATAAATCTTTCGAAAAATCCTATTCAGCACTCAAGAACTAAGCATATTGAAGTTAGACATCATTTTTTAAGAGATCATGTGTTAAAAGGAGATATTTCGTTAAATTTTATTTCCACTAAAGAACAACATGTCGATATCTTCACTAAACCTCTTAAAATGAAGATTTTATGAAAATTAGGAGAGAACTAGGTATTTGCTCATTTTTGGATTTATAAAAATACTAATTTTTGAACAAAATCTCAAAATCGCATTATATTAGTCGACCGATAAAATTCTAGTCGACTGGTGTTTTAAATTTTGAAATGTATCACACCATATTAGTCGACCGATATATTTCTAGTCGACTGATGATATTTTTAGAATGAGTCGAACATTCTTAGTCGACCGATAAAGATTTAGTCGACTACAATTTTTTAAATTTTTAAATGAAGGGACCCGATAACCCTTGGTTTTTTAAAACACCCATTTTTTTTAAAATAAAGCATCGTTTCACTTTGTTTTCGTATCTTTTCGTTTTTCTTAAAAACGAAACCCTTAAAAACGAAAACCCCTTTTGGTCTCTTTCCTCTCTCTCTTCCGGAAAACCCTCGGAGTGTCGTTCGATCCCATTTTCGCTGGGATTTTCTTACCGTAACAAGGAGACACCGGAATCTTCTGGTCGTGATCTTAAAACGCCGGAATCCTGGCGCATCTTCAAAACACGCCGGAACCCTCTTGTGTGACAGTGCATTGTCGGAATCCCCTTGTGGCCGACTTCTCACTCACTGTCAGCCATTGTATCCTCCTCTGGTTCTGTTTCACATCGCCGGACAACGTTCTCCTTCTGTCGGAAATCATTTGGAAGCCGTCATTGTTTTTGGTAACTCTTTTTTTTTTAACCATGCCTCGTACGAAGTCTGCATCTGCAAAAGGTTTAGGTTCTTCTCCTCCTACACCTACTTCAAGACATGTTTTTTCACTAAGATTACTTCGCAATCCTCTTCTCTATGATACTTTTGGATCAATTTCTGCACTACCTATTTTACCAGGCCGAAATGTTCTATTTCACTTATTTTCTCGTTACAATATAAGAGAATTATTTCCTGGAATTTCACATCTTTTTTATGCTTGTGCAGATACCCTTCACTATCCTTTTCTTATTCACTTGTTTTACACAAATTTACAAATGGATCATGAAACTGGAGTTTTGTCCTCTCTTGTTCGTGATGTTGAAATCGAGTTTGATTCGAAATTACTTGGAGAAATTCTTGAAATTCCACCTTCAGACACTCTTTTCAACACTATTGAATTGAATGATGAAAGAGTTTTTTAACAAATTCTTCTTTCAGGAGCACCTCACTGCCCTCCTTTCAAAAATACTAATCTTCAAACTCGTGCACGCATTGTTGGACGAATCCTTGCCCACAATGTTCTACCCAAAACTGGTTCTTTTGATTATTATTCCACAGATCTATCTACGTCTCTTTATGTTTTATTTGGAAATATTTATGTCAACTGGGCCAATGTGTATTTTACAAATTTGTGGAAACACAAACCATTTTTCCTTATGGTTGTCTTTTAACCCGTATTTTTAGACATTTCAAAGTTCCTTTAACAAATGAAAAATACATTGAGCAAAAAGAGTTCTTTGATCAAACAATTTTTAAAAGAATGAAAATTAAATATCTGCCTCCTTTAAATGTTGATCAAACTGAACCATCTGATCCTAATGAACCATCAATTTCTGAACCTTCACCTTCTGCGACACCTTCATCTCATGCAAAAAGAAAGAAATTTTCGACAAGTCAAGACCATGATGAAGTTATGCAGAGACTGAAAGCTTTAGAGCTGCATCAACACACTTTTCGTGAAGATGTGACTCAACAACTTGCTTCAATTCAGAAGGATGTAACTGCCATTAAGGATTTGCTAAACTCTCTCTTCTGATCTTTGTTGTCTAAACTTTCATACTCTATGGGTTGTAATATTTTAAACTTGTATCTCTATTTTTCTTATGCTATTTTTGCCCTTACTATTTTTGATTCTGACAAAGGGGGAGAAAAAGATGATAGTAGCAATTACATTGAAATTGCAGGAGATCTTGATCTTGCATGAGAAATGCAAAATTAAGAGAAAAAGAAAGCTTTAAATGAATGTATTTCTAAATGCATGAAGAAATGATGAATGGAAATGCAAACCAATCAATATGTGATATATATGCTTTAAATGTGCTAACTTTTAATGTTTTGCAGCATATTGATAGGGGGAGTAATATCTCCATCTATGCATCTAAATGCTTCATCTTTGATTAAGTTTGTCATCATAAAAAAGGGGGAGATTGTTACGACAATGAAGCCATACATGATACTTCAAGTACAAGGTTTTGATGATGAGCAAGTGGAATCAACTGCATTTCAGCTAAGGCTATGAAGAAATTGAAGAATTCGATGAAGAATCTTTGAAGACTAGTGTGCAAATGTTTAATTCATTAAAAGTCTTAGATTCTTGTAAGAGCCTTACTTAGAGTGCATATTTAGGTTGCATTTCACCTTAAAAGTCTTTAGAAAAACTTTTCTAAAAAGAACCCTCATGAAAATCTTTTTAGAAAACTCTTTTCTTAAATTTTCATGTTTATTAGTCGACCAATAGACTTACCAGTCGACTAATCCTTTCGCGCCATATTTTTTAAAAAGTCATTTTTGTCAAATTAGTCGACCGAAGATTTTATCAGTCGACTAGACAGAATGTCTGTTTTCTAGAAAATTAGCAGCAGTCGAATAATGGTTTTATCAGTCGACTGAACAGAACATGTGTTTTCTGAAAATTTAGCAGCAGTCGACTAATGCTTTTTATCAGTCGACCGAACAGAATGTTTGTTTTTCAGAAGATTTTAGCAGTAGTCGACTAAAAGCTTTTTCAGTCTACTGATGATATTATCAGTCGATTAACTTCTCTCAAGTCGACTAAGTTTCAAAAGTTTAGATTTTTAAACGGCTCGATTAACAGATCAGTCGACCGACGATAACTGTCAGTCTACTAATAACTAACTATTAGTCGACTAACTGATGTTTCAGTCGACTAATTTTGTCGTTTTCCTGAAACTTTAAAAAGGCGTATCTTTTCATTTTTCAAACGTTTTGATCGTTCGAAATGGACAGTTTTGATACTCTTTCATACCCTCAACGTATGGAAAACTTTAACTATAAATATGAGTGCATTGTACACTCAAAAATAACAAGAATTCAATCGATTTGATTCATTTAATTATTGCTTTTCACTCCTATTCATTCAAGTATTTGTTTTCTCACTCACATGATATTTTCACTTCAGTTTTTCACTCAAATCACTTTGAGAGATAGTGAATTCGTGAGTAAGAGTATTTCAACAACCTCAAAAGCCAATTGCATATCATTTGCATTCAAAAGGAAGGCTCATAGGTTGTTTTGTAAGTTGTTACTTATTTTCTGTAAAAAGAAGGACTCCATGGTGTAAAGGAGTTGTTCGCTTTCAGTAGGGTTGTTACTGAAAGTGGGACCAGTTATGGTCTGTGTGATCTTATAGTTTACAAGGTTGATAGTGGAAATCTCAAGCAGGTTTTGCTTGGGGACTGGATGTAGGTCGGGTTAGACCGAACCAGGATAAAATCTTGTGTTCTTTGTGTGTTTGCTTTGAGATTTGCAAAATCATTAAATATTCCGCAGACAATTTTTTTAAAAGCACTATTCACCCCCCCTCTAGTGCTCGTTGCCTAGATCCTAGTGCACTTTCAATCTCTTGCAGAAATCTCAACATATCCAGCTTGTGCTCTTCCACCCGTGGTAAGTAATTGACAAAAACAATGCAGATCGGGTAAATACCCGTGGTGAGTAAGTGATGTAAGCGCTTCACATGTTATTTAATTTATTGAATGAAACACTTTACTGTTCACACACTCACTTAGTTGTTGATATCTAGGACTGCTTTGTTGGAGTTTGGACATCATGGTGAGCATGATTTTAATGTACGAGAATAGAAGTGTTCTTATTTTTGGAGTACGGATTGCATGCTAGGCATGACAGTAGTTAGCGAGATATTGAAGTATGTTTGTTGGAGGTACATGTTTGACATTTTTTTTATATGAATGATTTTCATGTATTGCAATATTTGATGTGATTATATACATGCTTGCAGGTAGTTAATTTCAATTTAATTATGACCTCCATGTGAAATTGTATAATGATAGTATGCTTCAAATTAATGCATCATGTTATGAATAGTTTTGCATATAAAAATATTAAGTTATTAATGCATGTATCATAATTCTTGTGATTGTATGACATCATATATTGCATGATAAATTTGATATTTTCTTCATCATAGCATTTGATGGTTTTCTTTTAACTGGTTTGGATACATTTCGTAACATCATTCGACAAAATGACTACAAACCATTTATGGATGTACCGTAAGGTAGTTGACAATGAGTTATCGCATGAATATATAGATGATATTGAAAGTTTTATTGAATTTGCAACTGCAAGTGTCAGTACAGTGGATTCCACAGGTCGGATTAGATGTCCCTACAAGATTTGTAAGAATAATCGATTTGTAAAACCTCATGGCGTTAGACATCACCTATACAGGATGGGTTTTGTGAGTGATTATCAGAATTGAACGTTTCATGGAGAAGAATATAGAAGCAATTTTGATGCACGGGTGAATGTACTGCACGATAATCCATATATGGATCTGATATTAGATGCCACAGGAACAGAACTCGGTTCTGCTATGGGTCCTAGTGATATAAGAATTGCAGTAGATGAAGAATCACCAAATGATGCAGTTAGTAGATTTTATGATTTACTTAGAGATGCTGATGAACCACTTTGGAACGGTTGCAGGAGTCACACTATCTTTTCTACAGTTTTTCAACTAATGAATTTGAAGTCCAAGTATAATTTGAGTCAATCACGTTTTGACCATTTGTGCATGATTGTGAAGAGTATGTTTCCCAAAGATGAGAAATTGCTAGAAAATTTCTATCGTGCGAAAGTTATGGTCAACGCTCTAGGTATGAGGTATAAAAAGATAGATGCTTGTCCAAATAACTGTATGTTGTATTTCAAGGATCAGGAAAACAACATATCATACCCGTCATGTGGGCATCCTCGGTTCAAGCCAAAAACATGAGGAAATGGTAGCACGAGATCAAAAGAAGTTGCATACAAGTGGCTACGCTACTTTCCTATCATTCTTAGATTGCAACGATTGTATATGTCTTTAAGGACAGCTAAACACATTATATGGCATGCAAATAAAGTTCGACATGATGAAGACAAGATCACGCATCCTGTTGACACCGAAGCTTAGAAACACTTTAATCGTACTCATCAGAACTTCGCAATGGAGGTGAGAAGTGTTAGACTCGGTCTATGTACAGATGGATTTAATCCATTTGGTGTAGATCAACTCCATACTCATGCTGGCCAGTATTTGTAACCCCATACAACCTTCCATCAAGCTTATGTATGAAGCGTCCAAATCTTTTCTTGTCTTTATTGATCGCTTGTCCGACCTCACCTAGCCAAAATCTTGATGTATATTTAAGGTCATTGATTGATGAACTACAAGTACTATGGGATGACAGTGTTACCACGTATGATGCTGACAAAAAACAAAATTTCAATATGAAGACCGTTGTTCTATGGACAATCAGTCACTTCCCTGCATATGGTATGTTATCTGTTTGGAGCACACATGAGAGGTTGGCATGTCCGTACTGCATGGAAGATACAAAATCTTTTAGATTGACACATGGAAAGAAGCCTTACTGGTTTGAGTGTCATCATCGATTTCTACCGAGCGACCATCCGTTACGACGATAAAGGAATGCGTCTCGAGCAGACACAACTCAAATGAAAGGTCTAGCCACAAGATTGTCTGGCATAGAGATTTTAAGAAGATTGCGATACTTTCCAGATGTATTAACATATGCCCGTAGTCCGACGTCCTTCCTTGGATTTGGAAAGGATCACAATTGGACAAAAAAATCTATTTTTTGGGAACTACCATATTGGCCGACCCTATTGATACAACATAATTTGGATGTGATGCATGTGGAGAAAATGTGTTTGATAATTTGTTCAATATAGTAATGAATGATAAAGGGAAAACAAAGGATAATTCGAAGGCCCGTATGGATTTAAAAGTAATATGTAAATGACCAGAATTGGAACTCAAAGAGTATAATGGCAAAGTACTGAAACCAAAGGTAAGGTACGTGCTTGAACCTGATCAAATAAAGCTGGTATGTCAATGGTTGAGGCAGCTGAGATTTTCAGATAGATATGTCTCTAACATTGCTCGTGTTGTGAAGATTGACGATGAACACTTATATGGGTTGAAGAGTCAAGATTGTCATATCTTTATGCAACGATTGATACTCCTAGCATTCCATGATATGTTAGACAAACCTATGGGGGGTATTGTCTGAGTTGAGCGGAGTTTTTTTGAACATTGAGTGCATCGAAAGTTGGTTGTACTTTTTGCAATGGGTATTTTTAAAAGATATTTTCAATAAAAACTTCGAAAAATCGTCAACCAAAGATATAAAAACCGACTTTCCACAGAGTGGCGAGTACGGGTCGAATCCACAGGGAATGGGATACTTCTCAATTAATTCTAAAAAAACACTTTATTAATATAACAAGGTTTACAATCTATGTCAATATTACAAATTAAATGAAATAACACTCTAACTATGAAAATAAACTAAAATAGGAGGCTAAGTCTTTTGCAGGTCTCGAGGGGCAAAACTGTCTTTTCACAATATGTGCATTGGCACCTCATATTTGAATTACGCCTGTGAACCTGTTCTAACTTATCAACCTACACAATAAAAACACAAAGTCAGTACACAATTAAAAATTAAAACTAACTTGCAGCTACAATTAATTCTAAACTGATACAGAAATTAGATTACAATTAAACAACTAAAGAAGACTACAATTACAGTATCTAACTAAGCAAAGTAACTCTAATTACTCTAACTAACTCTAATTCACTAACTACACTACTTGAAAACACTAAAATTACATGAAATTAAACAATTAACTAAAAGACTATTTTATCCCTAAAGAAGGCAAAAATGGACTCTCACAACTTTTTGCAATTTACAGTTTTGAGGGAGCAAACGATTTCCGCTAAACTGAACGAAAATACAGAAAATCACATCCACATAACTCACGCAGAAAATGGGTTCTAACTAGAAGAAAGGGATGAGAGAACCAACCTCCAGGGTGATCCGATGACTAAGGGTACTTATATTACAAAATGGGCGTTTGGATCCAGATCTTCTAAATCGGATCTGAGATATGACCCGTTACATTGTAAATGCATTAATTTCCTCAAATTAACTCTGATTTTTCTAGGATTGCTTTACTGATGACAAAACTCTTACATAAGAAAATCAAGTTTGAGCGGACACTACAAGAAAATAGGGGATTAGCGACGGATATTAGCGACGAAAAAATTCTATCGCTAATTTGTGAGGGATTAACAAGAGAAACAAATCCGTCGCTAAGAACCGTAATATTTACAAAAATATCAACGGAATCGCTTCCATCGCAAATTAGTGACAACTTAGCGATGAAATGTTTGGTCGTAATAACCGCGTATTTTAGCGGCGGATTTGGCGAGGAAAAGTGTGTCGTCGCTATCTCGCGACGGATTTAGCGACAAAATAGTTTTGTCGCTACGTAGTTATATTAATTTACGATGGCTTTACGACAGATTTAGGCAATCATGAAATCCGTCGCTAAATGTCGCGTAAATCCCTAATCAGAGCCTTCTTTCTCTTTTTTGTTCCGCTGTTCCCGTCGGCCACCCTCTCCCTCCTGCCGCCCCATATCTCGCTCGTCGACGTCTTCCCGACCCCCACCGCCCGCCGCCCGTCGCTCTCCGGCCTGCCGCCGTACCCGTTGCCCCCGGTTCGCCGCCCCCCGACCGACGTCTCCCAGATTTTTCTGATAAAAGACACATTTTTTTTCTGATAAAAGGCGCGGATGCCACTTTTAGTTTTTCCGGCAGAGGGTCGGCCCCTCGGCCTCGTTAGTATTTTTTCGGCAGGGGGGCAAACCCGCTGCCTCGTGTTGTGTTTTCCAACAGAGGGCCTGAACCCCTGCCGCGTGTTGTGTTTTTCGACAGAGGGGCAACCCCCCTGTGGCGTTTTTTGTTTCCCAGCAGAGGGTCTCCCCCCTTGCCTCGTTAGTATTTTCCGGCAGGGGGGCCGACCCCCTCCCGCGTGTTGTGTTTTTCAGCAGGGGGCGACCCCCTGCCACGTTTTTTGTTTTCCGGCAGGGGGGTGCCCCTCTGCCGCATTTTTTGTTTTTCGGCAAGGGGCGCCACCCTGCCAAAAAAAATTACCGAGGCAGGGGGGCGACCCCCTGCCGCGTTTTCTGTTTTTTGGCAGAGCGGAAGACCCCCATGCCTCATTGTTTTTTTTTGGCAGGGGGTCGCCCCCTGCCCCCTTTTTTGTCGTTTATTTTTTTTTCGGCAGGGGGTCGCCCCCTGCCCCTTTTTTTCCGGCATGTGGGGGTACCCTCTGCCTGTTTTTTTTTTTTTTTCTGGCAGAGGGTCACCCCCTGCCTGTTTTTTTTTTTTTTCTGGCAGAGGGTCGCCTCCTTCCCCTTATTTTTTCGGCTGGAGGGCGACCCCCTGCCTCTTTTTTTTTTCGAGCAGGGGGTCGCCCCCGTGCATCTTTTTTTTTTTTCAGCAGTGGGGCGCCCCCTGCCTCGTTTGTTTTCTCCGCCAGGAGGTCGACCCCTGCCTCATTTTTTTATTCGGGCAGGGGGTCGCCCCCGTGATCCTCTGGTAGGGGGGAGGGGTGTGATCCTGCCTCTTTTTTTTTTACGGAAGGTGGTCGCCCCTCCGACCTCTGTTTTTTTTCGGCAGGGGGCGACGGGTCGAGGTTCAGGAACCCGGCGCTCGTCGGGCTCCTAAACCACGTCATCACCTTGTGCCTGCCGCTTCGAGAGATGATCACTGCCTCTGGAGTGTCTTCATTTTAACACTGTGTGATTTCATTTTAACACAGTATCTCTGTTACGACAATGAAGCCATACATGATACTTCAAGTACAAGGTTTTGATGATGAGCAAGTGGAATCAACTGCATTTCAGCTAAGGCTATGAAGAAATTGAAGAATTCGATGAAGAATCTTTGAAGACTAGTGTGTAAATGTTTAATTCATTAAAAGTCTTAGATTCTTGTAAGAGCCTTACTTAGAGTGCATATTTAGGTTGCATTTCACCTTAAAAGTCTTTAGAAAAACTTTTCTAAAAAGAACCCTCATGAAAATCTTTTTAGAAAACTCTTTTCTTAAATTTTCATGTTTATTAGTCGACCAATAGACTTACCAGTCGACTAATCCTTTCGCGCCATATTTTTTAAAAAGTCATTTTTGTCAAATTAGTCGACCGAAGATTTTATCAGTCGACTGGACAGAATGTCTGTTTTCTGGAAAATTAACAGCAGTCGACTAATGGTTTTATCAGTCGACTGAACAGAACATGTGTTTTCTGAAAATTTAGCAGCAGTCGACCGAACAGAATGTTTGTTTTTCAGAAGATTTTAGCAGTAGTCGACTAAAAGGTTTTTCAGTCTACTGATGATATTATCAGTCGATTAACTTCTCTCAAGTCGACTAAGTTTCAAAAGTTTAGATTTTCAAACGGCTCGATTAACAGATCAGTCGACCGACGATAACTGTCAGTCTACTAATAACTAACTATTAGTCGACTAACTGATGTTTCAGTCGACTAATTTTGCCGTTTTCCTGAAACTTCAAAAAGGCGTATCTTTTCAGTTTTCAAACGTTTTGATCGTTCGAAATGGACAGTTTTGATACTCTTTCATACCCTCAACGTATGGAAAACTTTAACTATAAATATGAGTGCATTGTACACTAAAAAATAACAAGAATTCAATCGATTTGAATCATTTAATTATTGCTTTTCACTCCTATTCATTCAAGTATTTGTTTTCTCACTCACGTGATATTTTCACTTCAGTTTTTCACTCAAATCACTTTGAGAGATAGTGAATTCGTGAGTAAGAGTATTTCAACAACCTCAAAAGCCAATTGCATCTCATTTTCATTCAAAAGGAAGCCTCATAGGTTGTTTTGTAAGTTGTTACTTATTTTCTGTAAAAAGAAGGACTCCTTGGTGTAAAGGAGTTGTTTGCTTTCAGTAGGGTTGTTACTGAAAGTGAGACCAGTTATGGTCTGTGTGATCTTGTAGTTTACAAGGTTGATAGTGGAAATCTCAAGCGGGTTTTGCTTGGGGACTGGATGTAGGTCGGGTTAGACCGAACCAGGATAAAATCTTGTGTTCTTTGTGTGTTTGCTTTGAGATTTGCAAAATCATTAAATATTCCGCAGACAATTTTTTTAAAAGCACTATTCACCCCCCCTCTATTGCTCGTTGCCTAGATCCTAGTGCACTTTCATTTGGTATCAGAGCACAAGTTTGCTATTACTTTGATTTGACCATCATCTAGCATGACAACTACAACATCTCAGCACAAAGAAGAAAGCTCATTTGTTCGTCCTCCTCTCTTCGACGAAACAAACTATGGATACTGGAAAGTAAGAATGACAATATTCTTGCAATCCATGGATCTCGATATCTGGAGAGTTGTTTCAGAAAAGTACCAAACTCCATCAACTGATTTCAGCCGATAGACCGATGATGAAAAGAAGACTGCTTCATTAAATGCCAAAGCCATGAATGCATTATATTGTGGCGTTGACAAGGTATAATTCAATCGCATCTCTTAATGCTCTACAGCAAATGAAATTTAGCATACTCTTCTAGTAACTCACGAAGGTACGTCAAAGGTAAATGAATCTAAAATTGCTTCTTTAGTTCATAAATTTGAATTGTTCAAAATGAAGCAAAATAAATCTATATCGGACATGGTAACTAGAATGACCGATATAACTAACACTTTGAAATCCCTTGGAAAAGAATATTCACAAGTGGATTTAGTCAGAAAGATTCTAAGGTGTTTAACTCCTGAATGGGAGAGAAAAACCATTGCTATTGAAGAAGCAAATGATCTCAATTCTCTCACTCTTGAAGACTTAGTTGGTAACCCAATGGCATATGCGGTCCAACTTCAAAACAGACAAGAAGAAGAGCCTAAGAAGAAATCTCTTGCTTTTAAGGCTACTTCTGACTCAGAAAATTCAGAAGAAAATGAAGATGAAGATATTGCCCTCATCACAAGGCAATTCAGAAGATTCATCAAAAAGGGAAGATTTCAAAGAAAGATAAAGAAAGCAGATTCTTTCATTCCCAATGAAGTAAAGTGCTTTAACTGCAAAAAGGCAGGACATATCAAGAAAGATTGTCCTCTTCTCAAAATCAAGCCCAAGGACCAATTCAAGAAGAAAAAGGCATTTCAAGCATGTTGGGATGATAGTGACTCCTCTTCCGATGAAGAATCAAATGAAGAAGTCGCCAACATGTGTTTTGTAGCACAAGAAGATTCGGTAAGTCAATTTGACTATGATGAGTTATTTGAAGCATTTAATGATTTATATGCTAAATTTAAGAGTCTTAGTTCTAAAAATAAAGAGTTAAAAACTAAAAATTTAACTCTTGACTCTCAAAATAAAGTGTTACTTCAAGAAATAGAAGATCTCAAGAAGGAAAATTCTTGCCAAGCACTTAAGATAAAAGAAATTGGAGTTAGAACCAATCTCTTACAAAACGAAATATCTAGTCTTAAAGAAAAGTCAAATGATCTTCTTTCTATAGTGACCAAATTCACAAATGGTCAAGAGAATCTAGAAAAACTTCTTGGTTCTTAAAGATGCTCGGTTAATAAAACCGGATTGTGATATAGCTTCTTTGATACTCAAAATAGACCAAACTATGTGGTGAAAAATCAAAGACATTATTCTCAACCTTTTGTTCATAAAACTAAAATTTCGAGTTTTAATAGAAATGCATCTAGATATGATTATTCTAGACATGTTTATTCTAAATCCTTTTATAGAAAGAATATTTATTATCAAAAGAAACCAAAATCCAAATGGATATGGGTTCCTAAGACTAACTCTCATGGACCCAAAAATAGAAAGGGGTCAAATGTTCTGTTTTCTGATTTTGTTGTAGGTACACAACATAAGGCGCAAATGGATATTGGACAACGGTTGTTCCAAACATATGACTGGAACGCCGGAGTTATTTTCCACCCTCCAAAATAAGGATGGAAGAACCGTCACCTTTGGTGACAATAACAAGGGAAAAGTGATAGGTATTGGTAATATTGGTAATCCAAAATTTTCCTTGATAGAAAATGTTATTTTAGTAGATGGTTTAATGCATAATTTAATATCTATCAGTCAATTATATGATAAAGGTTTTCATGTTTCTTTTGAAAATGATTTATGTTTAATTTCTGATTTTCAATCTAAAAAGATCATTTTTAAAGGTAAAAGAAGAAACAATGTGTATGAACTATATCCAGATGAATTACCCTCTTTTAATGAAAAATGTCTTATTGTTTCAAATGAAATTCAATGGTTATGGCACAAGAGACTTGGACATGTTAACTTTAAAATTATTTCAAAGTTATCCAAGAATGATCTTGTAAGAGGCCTACCTAGAATACCATATAAAAAGGATCACTTATGTGATGTTTGTCAAAGGGGTAAACAAATCAAGAGTTCTTTTAAAGCAAAAGATATAGTTTCAACAAAACGTCCTCTTGAACTTTTACATTTAGATCTATTTGGACCATCTAGAATTCAAAGTTTGAATGGCAGCAAGTATGCTTTTGTTATAGTAGATGATTATTCTCGGTTTACATGGGTGATTTTTCTAAAAAGCAAAAATGATGCTTTTTCAGAATTTTCTAAACTTTGTAGAAGAATTACAAATGAAAAATCTACATCTATTATTAAAATTCATAGTGATCATGGTGGTGAATTTGAAAATGAATCTTTTCTAAAGTTTTGTGATTTACATGGTATATCTCACAACTTTGCTTTTCCTAGAGCGGCTCCACAAAATAGAGTTGTTGAAAGAAAGAATAGAACTTTGCAAGAATGTGCTAGAACCATGCTTCAAGATAAAAATTTACCTTTGGGCTGAAGCAATTAATACAGCATGTTATGTCTTAAATCGTGTTCTTATTCGACCAATTTTACATAAAACATGTTTTGAATTGTATTATGATCGTATACCAAAGATCTCATATTTCAAAATTTTTGGTAGTAAATGTTTCTTGTTAAATACCAAAGATAATCTTGATAAGTTTGATTCAAAATCAGATGAATCAATATTTCTTGGATATTCTTATAGAAGTAAAGCATATCGTATTTTCAATAAAAGAACATCTTGTATTGAAGAATCGTTACATGTTGCATTTGATGAGAATTGTGAGCAGGTTATACCTCTAAGCGAAGGAGAAGAAGTAATACTTCAAGAAGAACCCTTGATAGAGAGTACTTCTCAAGAAAATATTCCTCTTCAACCGATTTGGAAAGAAGTTCCTAATCATCCACATGAACAAGTTATTGGTGAAATAAAGAGTGGTGTCCAAACTAGAAGGCAGTTAGAAAAATATATTGCAAATGTTGCTTTCATATCTAAATTAGAACCAAAGAATATCAATGAGGCTTGTGTTGATGAATTTTGGCTTTTGGCCATGTCTGAAGAACTTAACCAATTTACTAGGAATGATGTTTGGGATCTAGTTGATAGACCAAAGGATCAACCGGTAATTGGAACAAGATGGGTCTTCCGAAATAAGCTGGATGAAAATGGTGAAGTCATTCGTAACAAAGCAAGGCTAGTGGCACAAGGCTATAATCAAGAAGAAGGCATAGATTTTGATGAAACCTATGCACCAGTGGCTCGATTAGAGTCAATTCGAATGATGCTTGCTTTTGCTAGTTACATGAACTTCAAGTTATATCAAATTGATGTTAAGAGTGCATTCTTAAATGGACACATCAATGAAGAAGTTTATGTAGAGCAACCTCCAGGCTTTGAAAATGAAAAATATCCAGAAAAAGTCTACAAATTGAAAAGAGGTTTGTATGGACTCAAACAAGCACCAAGAGCGTGGTATGAAAGACTACAAAATTTTCTAGAACAATCTGGTTTTTCCATTGGTCGGGTAGACTCCACTTTATTTATTAAAAATCTTAATTCAGATATTCTTATTGTGCAAATTTATGTTGATGACATAATATTTGGTTCTACTAATGATTCTCTCTGTAAACAATTTGCTAAAGCTATGCAGGAAGAGTTTGAAATGAGCTTGATGGGCGAATTAAACTACTTCCTTGGACTTCAAATAAAGCAAACTGAAGAAGGAATCTTCATCAATCAGGCTAAGTATACAAAAGAACTTCTCAAGAGATTTGGGATGGACTCATCGAAATCAAGAAGGAATCCTATGAGTACAACTACTTCTCTTGATAAAGATGAAAATGGTAAAAGTGTAGATACTAAACTCTACAGAGGTATGATCGGATCTCTATTATACTTAACTGCTAGTCGATCTGATATTATGTTTAGTGTTTGTATGTGTGCAAGATTTCAAGCTAATCCAAAGGAATCTCATTTAACTGCAGTAAAACAAGTTCTTCGTTATTTGAAAGATACTTCAGATTTCAGATTGTTTTACCCAAAATCATCTTCCTTTGATTTGGTTTCATATAGTGATGCAGATTTTGCAAGAAGTAAATCTGATCGCAAGAGTACTAGTGGAACTTGTCATTTCTTAGGAAATTCCTTAGTCTCTTGGTTTAGTAAAAAGCAAAATTCAGTATCACTCTCAACAACTGAAGCAGAATATATAGCGGCTAGTTTAGCATGTTCACAAGTACTTTGGATGAAACAGACTTTAAAAGATTTTGGTTTGAATTACTCCACAACAACTATTTATTGTGATAACACTAGTGCTATAAATCTGTCGAAAAATCCTATTCAGCACTCAAGAACTAAGCATATTGAAGTTAGACATCATTTTTTAAGAGATCATGTGTTAAAAGGAGATATTTCGTTAAATTTTATTTTCACTAAAGAACAACATGTCGATATCTTCACTAAACCTCTTAAAATGAAGATTTTATGAAAATTAGGAGAGAACTAGGTATTTGCTCATTTTTGGATTTATAAAAATACTAATTTTTGAACAAAATCTCAAAATCGCATTATATTAGTCGACCGATAAAATTCTAGTCGACTGGTGTTTTAAATTTTGGAATGTATCGCACCATATTAGTCGACCGATATATTTCTAGTCGACTGATGATATTTTTAGAATGAGTCGAACATTCTTAGTCGACCGATAAAGATTTAGTCGACTAAAATTTTTTAAATTTTTAAATGAAGGGACCCGATACCCCTTGGTTTTTTAAAACACTCGTTTTTTTTAAAATAAAGCATCGTTTCACTTTGTTTTCGTATCTTTTCGTTTTTCTTAAAAACGAAACCCTTAAAAACAAAAACCCCTTTTGGTCTCTTTCCTCTCTCTCTTCCGAAAAACCCTCGGAGTGCCGTTCGATCCCATTTTCGCTGGGATTTTCTTACCGTAACAAGGAGACACCGGAATCTTTTGGTCGTGATCTTAAAACGCCGGAATCCTCCTGCAGTAACTGGCGCATCTTCAAAACACGCCGGAACCCTCTTGTGTGACAGTGCATTGCCGGAATCCCCTTATGGCCGACTTCTCACTCACCGTCAGCCATTGTATCCTCCTCTGGTTCTGTTTCACATCGCCGGACAACGTTCTACTTCTGCCGGAAATCATTTGAAAGCCGTCATTGTTTTTGGTAACTCTTTTTTTTTTAACCATGCCTCGTACGAAGTCTGCATCTGCAAAAGGTTTAGGTTCTCCTCCTCCTACACCTACTTCAAGACATGGTTTTTCACTAAGATTACTTCGCAATCCTCTTCTCTATGATACTTTTGGATCAATTTCTGCACTACCTATTTTACCATGCCGAAATGTTCTATTTCACTTATTTTCTCGTTACAATATAAGAGAATTATTTCATGGAATTTCACATCTTTTTGATGCTTGTGCAGATACCCTTCACTATCCTTTTCTTATTCACTTGTTTTACACAAATTTACAAATGGATCATGAAACTGGAGTTTTGTCCTCTCTTGTTCGTGATGTTGAAATCGAGTTTGATTCGAAATTACTTGGAGAAATTCTTGAAATTCCACCTTCAGACACTCTTTTCAACACTATTGAATTGAATGATGAAAGAGTTTTTTAACAAATTCTTCTTTCAGGAGCACCTCACTGCCCTCCTTTCAAAAATACTAATCTTCAAACTCGTGCACGCATTGTTGGATGAATCCTCGCCCACAATGTTCTACCCAAAACTGGTTCTTTTGATTATTATTCCACAGATCTATCTACGTCTCTTTATGTTTTATTTGGAAATATTTATGTCAACTGGGCCAATGTGTATTTTACAAATTTGTGGAAACACAAACCATTTCTTTCTTATGGTTGTCTTTTAACCCGTATTTTTAGACATTTCAAAGTTCCTTTAGCAAATGAAAAATACATTGAGCAAAAAGAGTTCTTTGATCAAACAATTTTTAAAAGAATGAAAATTAAATATCTGCCTCCTTTAAATGTTGATCAAACTGAACCATCTGATCCTAATGAACCATCAATTTCTGAACCTTCACCTTCTGCGACACCTTCATCTCATGCAAAAAGAAAGAAATTTTCGACAAGTCAAGACCATGATGAAGTTATGCAGAGACTGAAAGCTTTAGAGCTGCATCAACACACTTTTCGTGAAGATGTGACTCAACAACTTGCTTCAATTCAGAAGGATGTAACTGCCATTAAGGATTTGCTAAACTCTCTCTTCTGATCTTTGTTGTCTAAACTTTCATACTCTATGGGTTGTAATATTTTAAACTTGTATCTCTATTTTTCTTATGCTATTTCTGCCCTTACTATTTTTTATTCTGACAAAGGGGGAGAAAAAGATGATAGTAGCAATTACATTGAAATTGCAGGAGATCTTGATCTTGCATGAGAAATGCAAAATTAAGAGAAAAAGAAAGCTTTAAATGAATGTATTTCTAAATGCATGAAGAAATGATGAATGGAAATGCAAACCAATCAATATGTGATATATATGCTTTAAATGTGCTAACTTTTAATGTTTTGTAGCATATTGATAGGGGGAGTAATATCTCCATCTATGCATCTAAATGCTTCATCTTTGATTAAGTTTGTCATCATAAAAAAGGGGCAGATTGTTACGACAATGAAGCCATACATGATACTTCAAGTACAAGGTTTTGATGATGAGCAAGTGGAATCAACTGCATTTCAGCTAAGGCTATGAAGAAATTGAAGAATTCGATAAAGAATCTTTGAAGACTAGTGTGCAAATGTTTAATTCATTAAAAGTCTTAGATTCTTGTAAGAGCCTTACTTAGAGTGCATATTTAGGTTGCATTTCACCTTAAAAGTCTTTAGAAAAACTTTTCTAAAAAGAACCCTCATGAAAATCTTTTTAGAAAACTCTTTTCTTAAATTTTCATGTTTATTAGTCGACCAATAGACTTACCAGTCGACTAATCCTTTTGCGCCATATTTTCTAAAAAGTCATTTTTGTCAAATTAGTCGACCGAAGATTTTATCAGTCGACTAGACAGAATGTCTGTTTTCTGGAAAATTAGCAGCAGTCGACTAATGGTTTTATCAGTCGACTGAACAGAACATGTGTTTTCTGAAAATTTAGCAGCAGTCGACTAATGCTTTTTATCAGTCGACCGAACAGAATGTTTGTTTTTCAGAAGATTTTAGCAGTAGTCGACTAAAAGGTTTTTCAGTCTACTGATGATATTATCAGTCGATTAACTTCTCTCAAGTCGACTAAGTTTCAAAAGTTTAGATTTTTAAACGGCTCGATTAACAGATCAGTCGACCGACGATAACTGTCAGTCTACTAATAACTAACTATTAGTCGACTAACTGATGTTTCAGTCGACTAATTTTGCCGTTTTCCTGAAACTTCAAAAAGGCGTATCTTTTCATTTTTCAAACGTTTTGATCGTTCGAAATGGACAGTTTTGATACTCTTTCATACCCTCAACGTATGGAAAACTTTAACTATAAATATGAGTGCATTGTACACTAAAAAATAACAAGAATTCAATCGATTTGAATCATTTAATTATTGCTTTTCACTCCTATTCATTCAAGTATTTGTTTTCTCACTCACGTGATATTTTCACTTCAGTTTTTCACTCAAATCACTTTGAGAGATAGTGAATTCATGAGTAAGAGTATTTCAACAACCTCAAAAGCCAATTGCATCACATTTGCATTCAAAAGGAAGGCTCATAGGTTGTTTTGTAAGTTGTTACTTATTTTCTGTAAAAAGAAGGACTCCTTGGTGTAAAGGAGTTGTTCGCTTTCAGTAGGGTTGTTACTGAAAGTGGGACCAGTTATGGTCTGTGTGATCTTATAGTTTACAAGGTTGATAGTGGAAATCTCAAGCAGGTTTTGCTTGGGGACTGGATGTAGGTCGGGTTAGACCGAACTAGGATAAAATCTTGTGTTCTTTGTGTGTTTGCTTTGAGATTTGCAAAATCATTAAATATTTCGCAGACAATTTTTTTAAAAGCACTATTCACCCCCCCTCTAGTGCTCGTTGCCTAGATCCTAGTGCACTTTCAATCTCTTGCAGAAATCTCAACATATCCAGCTTGTGCTCTTCTACCCGTGGTAAGTAATTGACAAAAACAATGCAGATCGGGTAAATACCCGTGGTGAGTAAGTGATGTAAGCGCTTCACATGTTATTTAATTTATTGAATGAAACACTTTACTGTTCACACACTCACTTAGTTGTTGATATCTAGGACTGTTTTGTTGGAGTTTGGACATCATGGTGAGCATGATTTTAATGTACGAGAATAGAAGTGTTCTTATTTTTGGAGTACGGATTGCATGCTAGGCATGACAGTAGTTAGCGAGATATTGAAGTATGTTTGTTGGAGGTACATGTTTGACATTTTTTTATATGAATGATTTTCATGTATTGCAATATTTGATGTGATTATATACATGCTTGCATGTAGTTAATTTCAATTTAATTATGACTTCCATGTGAAATTGTATAATGATAGTATGCTTTAAATTAATGCGTCATGTTATGAATAGTTTTGCATATAAAAATATTAAGTTATCAATGCATGCATCATAATTCTTGTGATTGTATGACATCATATATTGCATGATAAATTTGATATTTTCTTCATCATACCATTTGATGGTTTTCTTTTAACTGGTTTGGATACATTTCGTAACATCATTCGACAAAATGACTACAAACCATTTATGGATGTACCGTAAGGTAGTTGACAATGAGTTATCGCATGAATATATAGATGATATTGAAAGTTTTATTGAATTTGCAACTGCAAGTGTCAGTACAGTGGATTTCACAGGTCGGATTAGGTGTCCCTACAAGATTTGTAAGAATAATCGATTTATAGAACCTCATGGCGTTAGACATCACCTATACAGGATGAGTTTTGTGAGTGATTATCAGAATTGAACGTTTCATGGAGAAGAATTTAGAAGCAATTTTGATGCACGGGTGAATGTAGTGCACGATAATCCATATATGGATCTGATATTAGATGCCACAGGAACAGAACTCGGTTCTGCTATGGGTCCTAGTGATATAAGAATTGCAGTAGATGAAGAATCACCAAATCTTGCAGTTAGTAGATTTTATGATTTACTTAGAGATGCTGATGAACCACTTTGGAACGGTTGCAGGAGTCACACTATCTTTTCTACAGTTTTTCAACTAATGAATTTGAAGTCCGAGTATAATTTGAGTCAATCACGTTTTGACCATTTGTGCATGATTGTGAAGAGTATGTTTCCCAAAGATGAGAAATTGCTACAAAATTTCTATCGTGCGAAAGTTATGGTCAACGCTCTAGGTATGAGGTATAAAAAGATAGATGCTTGTCCAAATAACTGTATGTTGTATTTCAAGGATCAGGAAAACAACATATCATACCCGTCATGTGGGCATCCTCGGTTCAAGCCAAAAACATGAGGAAATGGTAGCACGAGATCAAAAGAAGTTGCATACAAGTGGCTACGCTACTTTCCTATCATTCTTAGATTGCAACGATTGTATATGTCTTTAATGACAGCTAAACACATTATATGGCATGCAAATAAAGTTCGACATGATGAAGACAAGATCACGCATCCTGTTGACACCGAAGCTTAGAAACACTTTAATCGTACTCATCAGAACTTCGCAATGGAGGTGAGAAATGTTAGACTCGGTCTATGTACAGATGGATTTAATCCATTTGGTGTAGATCAACTCCATACTCATGCTGGCCAGTATTTGTAACCCCATACAACCTTCCATCAAGCTTATGTATGAAGCGTCCAAATCTTTTCTTGTCTTTATTGATCGCTTGTCCGACCTCACCTAGCCAAAATCTTGATGTATATTTAAGGTCATTGATTGATGAACTACAAGTACTATGGGATGACGGTGTTACCACGTATGATGCTGACAAAAAACAAAATTTCAATATGAAGACCGTTGTTCTATGGACAATCAGTCACTTCCCTGCATATGGTATGTTATCTGGTTGGAGCACACATGAGAGGTTGGCATGTCCGTACTGCATGGAAGATACAAAATCTTTTAGATTGACACATGGAAAGAAGCCTTACTGGTTTGAGTGTCATCATCGATTTCTACCGAGCGACCATCCGTTACGACGATAAAGGAATGCGTCTCGAGCAGAAACAACTCAAATGAAAGGTCTAGCCACAAGATTGTCTGACATAGAGATTTTAAGAAGATTGCGATACTTTCCAGATGTATTAACATATGCCCGTAGTCCGACGTCCTTCCTTGGATTTGGAAAGGATCACAATTGGACAAAAAAATCTATTTTTTGGGAACTACCATATTGGCTGACCCTATTGATACAACATAATTTGGATGTGATGCATGTGGAGAAAATGTGTTTGATAATTTGTTCAATATAGTAATGAATGATAAAGGGAAAACAAAGGATAATTCAAAGGCCCGTATGGATTTAAAAGTAATATGTAAATGACCAGAATTGGAACTCAAAGAGTATAATGGCAAAGTACTGAAACCAAAGGTAAGGTACGTGCTTGAACCTGATCAAATAAAGCAGGTATGTCAATGGTTGAGGCAGTTAAGATTTTCAGATAGATATGTCTCTAACATTGCTCGTGTTGTGAAGATTGACGATGAACACTTATATGGGTTGAAGAGTCAAGATTGTCATATCTTTATGCAACGATTGATACTCCTAGCATTCCATGATATGTTAGACAAACCTATGGGGGGTATTGTCTGAGTTGAGCGGAGTTTTTTTTAATATTGTGTGCATCGAAAGTTGGTTGTACTTTTTGCAATGGGTATTTTTAAAAGATATTTTCAATAAAAACTTCGAAAAATCGTCAACCAAAGATATAAAAACCGACTTTCCACAGAGTGGCGAGTACGGGTCGAATCCACAGGGAATGGGATACTTCTCAATTAATTCTAAAATAACACTTTATTAATATAACAAGGTTTACAATCTATGTCAACATTACAAATTAAATGAAATAACACTCTAACTATGAAAATAAACTAAAATAGGAGGCTAAGTCTTCTGCAGGTCTCGAGGGGCAAAACTGTCTTTTCACAATATGTGCATTGGCACCTCATATTTGAATTACGCCTGTGAACCTGTTCTAACTTATCAACCTACACAATAAAAACACAAAGTCAGTACACAATTAAAAATTAAAACTAACTTGCAGCTACAATTAATTCTAAACTGATACAGAAATTAGATTATAATTAAACAACTAAAGAAAACTACAATTACAGTATCTAACTAAGCAAGGTAACTCTAATTACTCTAACTAACTCTAATTCACTAACTACACTACTAGAAAACACTAAAACTACATGAAATTAAACAATTAACTAAAAGATTGTTTTGTCCCTAAAGAAGGCAAAAATGGACTCTGACAACTTTTTGCAATTGACAGTTTTGAGGGAGCAAACGATTTCCGCTAAAGCTGAACGAAAATACAGAAAATCACATCCACATAACTCACGCATAAAATGGGTTCTAACTAGAAGAAAGGGATGAGAGAACCAACCTCCAGGGCGATCTGATGACTGAGGGGAAAGGCAGAGCGGACTTTGCTTGACTTCGCGCCACGAGGAACCTCGGTGATGCTGTCTAATATCCTTTTGTTGTCTCCTTTGCAGGGATCCGCAAATGGTGTGCTCCGGGGTTCAGGGTCGGCCGACCATGGAGGAGCGGGACCTCCACCATGATGGATACACTCCAACTGCAGCTGCAAAGAAACAAATCAAAAGTTACTTCCAACAGGAGGAGAAGAAGGACAAGATGTGAAAAGAAAAGAATGAAAGAAGAAGATGGCGTCTCCATTGAAGATGAGCTTCATGGATAAAGAAGAACATGAATGGGAGGGCTGGGTGGAAGTGGAGGTGAGTAAGATTTATGCCCCTAGGGCACGAAAATCGAAGCAAAGACAAGGCTGGAATGGGAGTCCCTCTCCCCTATACACGATTTGGCTTGTTTTGACCATTTTACAAAATCAGTGTTAAAAGATAAATATTTACTGGTCGCCTCATGTAGGAGGGGGTTTTTAGAAAAGTATTTATGAAAAACTCAAATGGAATAGAGTTGGGTTGAATCAATGTAATTTGACCCAAATCCTAGATCCAAATGGGCGTCTGGATCCAGATCTTCTAAATCGGCTCCGAGATATGACCTGTTACATTGTAAATGCATTAATTTCCTCAAATTAACTCTGATTTCGATGAAATTCGAACCAGAGCTCTATAATATCATTATGCACCTAAGTGTATGCCCTTAATCTATAGATGATGCATTTATATAGTAAAAATGTCTTAATAAAATAGAATATTTATGCATCATCAAAAGTCGTAGTATCTGATATAATGAATCTCGAGGACTTTGTCATCACTACTGTTTGTTTGCTAGAAAAGATTTTTCCGCCTGCATTTTTCGATGTTATGGAACATTTGATCATATATTTGCCATATGAACTAAGGGTTGGTGGTCCTGTGCAATATCGTTGGATGTACCCATTTGAAAGATATATGTTTTCTTGTATTTGTGTCTTCAATGACAGATATTTCAAATTTGAAATATATATTTTTTACAGATGTATGTTTGACCTCAAAAAAAGTTTGTAATAAAGCAAGAGTAGAAGACTCTATTTGTGAGGCGTACACTTTAAAAGAGATTTCAAATTTATCATCTATGTACTTTGAACATCACATTCCAACACGTTACACATGCCCGCCTTGTAACGATGATGGAGAACAAGTAACTGTAGCTGACAAACTGTTGATATTTCAACTACTTGGGCATGCATTTGGTAGTTGTTGATCAAGACTCTTGACAGATCGAGAGCAAGATGCATAACACATCTATATTCTTTTTAATTGCTCAGCGATCGACCCATACATCGAGTAAGTATATGTAGATACAACACAATTCTAAATTCTTTTATGTGCTATACATGCATACATGGTTTGGTAATATAAGTATTTGTGGTTTGCAGACGATTTGATATGGAGTTGCGAAGAGAAGTTTCACATCTCACTGATGCAGAAGTACAAAAAGAACATGAAACTAAGTTTGTGGAGTGGTTATCGATTTCATACAAAAGACTATGGTATAAACAAATTAACGATGAATAGTGGCGTGTGTGTCAAGGGTAGCAGCTACGGTGAAAATGAACATGATTACTACGGTGTTATAGAGGAAATAATGGACTTGACTTACTTAGGCATAAATAATAGGGTAACTTTATTCAAGTGTCATTGGTTTGAACCAACTGCAACAAGAGTCGACAAAGCCTTAGCCATTGTGGAAGTGAATCACAAATAAAGGTTTGGAACATATGAACCATTCATATTAGCCTCGCAAGCTCAACAAGTTTATTATAGTTCATATCCGTGTACAAAAAAGTCAGATAGAAATGAATGGTGGGCAATTTGCAAGGTGAAGTCCAAATTATACCCTGAGTATGATCTGTTACAAGAAAACAAGTTAACTGAAGAGAGTGATTACTATCAATCAGATGATATCTATGACTTCTCTTATGGTCACGATGTTGCGCATGAAATGTATGTCATATCTTCATTGGTCGATAAAACATTCATAGAAGAATGTGATCCAAATGATATACCAAGTGGATGGGTAAACAATGAAGAAGAAGATAAAGAAGAAGATCATGAAGAAGATCTTGTGGTGACCGTTCACCCCCAAGTACATAGGAGAAACTTGAACTTTAGCATCAACGCGATGTTCTGCGAGTTTATTATTCTATGTATTTTAGATACTCTAGAGGCTTGATGACCCTGTCCATGGTGGGGTGGTAGAACTCATACCGAGATAACCCCATTAGATCATTTTGGATGCATCCTCTACTGCAGTAGTGAAGTTTAATTCCTAGATCTTAAGGATAACCTGACCTCCAAACCTTCTGAGTGGCAGAAGGTCCCTTGAACTTTTTGGTTCATAATAAATTCATGTCACTTATGGTTGTACTATTACTCTTTACCACAGTGAGCGTAAGTCCTAAAGGGGTTCGGCGTCATAACCATAATTATAGGATAGTCGAACGCCACTTGGGAAAATTAGTGTGTTATGAATTAAAATACATATGTATCCCAAACCCATTTAGTATTTTTAAGCACAAACCACCCATGTGGTCAAGGGACTATTGCTAAGTTTTATTCATATGCATGCAAGACTCCACTCTCGGCATCTACGGCCTTCACGAGTGTTTCACCTCTTTCAGGTGGACAACCAACTCTGACACGTTGGCCCATACGAGTCTTATTGTATAATAGTGTTTTACATGAGCAGATATATACAACGATCACCTTTGATCAACTACTCGGCGTATGTAGCCACGCCCATACTTTGTAAGAATTTTCTCAATATAATATGATTGACATAATGTAATGCCATTGTTATTTCTCATAATTTTGATTCCTAAAATAACATCTGCAACACCCAAATATTTCATATAAAACATGAAAGATAAAAATCTTTGTTTGGTTTACGCATTCACTATTAGAACAAAAAAGAAGCATATCATCAACACATAAATAAATAATAATAATATAATTATAATCTACTTTATTATAGACACACTTATCAACATCATATATTTTGAAACCATTATTTATTAGAGAACTATCAAATTTCTAACTCATTATGTATTTTGGAATATGAGTGTTCAATCCGGTTTTTGGTCTAGATCTCATCGTATTACCGTTTCGTTGAAAGCTTTAAGAGACACTCTTGGTTGTGACCGTACCGAACATAAAGGACATGCCGACCACGACCTAGGAGTGCCTCAACCACCATGTCGGAGCACTACCACATATCTTGGGTAGGTTTGTGCATCAAACAATACCAAAGTTCTACTCTTCTCGATATATACATATTTGTTTGTGTTTTTGAGATTGTAGTTGAGTCGGACAATTTCAAGACCCCTTTTTATGCAATAAATATGTATTTGCTTATGCTTTTGAGATTATTCTCGCATCGAACGATGCCAAGGCTTCTGCTTTTCGCAATGTGTGTGTATATATATATTTGCTTATGTATTTAAGATTATCGTCGCCTCGAACGATGTCAAGGCTCCTGCTTTCCGTAATATATATGTATTTTCTTATGCTTTTAAGATTGTCATCGCATCGAATGATGTCATGGATCCTGCTTTTCTCAAATATATACCTGTTTGCTTTTTGCAAGTTATTTAGTTCAATTTTACCACCTGAACCTTAAATATACTTTCACTTATGTCATTGCGCTATATCGTGCACATGCTCCTACTTATATTATATATAGTTGTGCATAAGTAAGTATATAAATGAAGGTCAACTCCTATCACCAAATGTGATTCCATATGCCAATCCTTGATCAAGACTTTGATTGAGGAAAGAAACCCCTATTGGAAATGTTTCAATGTTTGTGTAAAACCGCTTTTACGTAACCTCCTAAGTCACTTGCGCATGGCCTAACTAAGGCCTAGGTTCCAATGAACCATGATAGACATAAAGTACACAACAGTGCACATCTATCCTCGATTTAAGCATAGTATTTCCTCTATCAAAGAGAGGAAGTGCTGCCGAATTTTTTGAAAAGATGTTCATCGAGCTTAAATGAACATAACGCTTTCTCCGTCAAAAATAGGAGGTGATGGTAAATTTTTTGAAAGATGCTCACTAAACTTAAAAAGAGCATATCACATCCTCCATCAAACAGAGGAGGTGCTGCCAAAATTTTGTTAAGCAACTTTCCATAAAGTAGAAAGGATCATCAAGCTTCCTCTGTCAAACAGAGAAAGTGCTGCCGAAATATTTGGCAAATTACTTTCCTGAGCAAGTTTGAATGACACAATGATGACCCTGTTGTCGGAACTCAGACTGAATGGCTCGTTCTACCTCCGCTTGTAAGGGCACCATACACATAAGTGTCGATGCACTAGAGTAGTTGTTGTGCCTTGACTAGGTCAGTACTTGTTGCATCTACATATGCCAAAAAGTCAATCAATGGTGATCGTTGTATATACATGATCATGTGAAATACTATTATACAACAAGACTCGTAAGGGTGATGTGTCAGAGTTGGTTGTCCACCCGAAAGGAGTGAAACGCTCATGAAGGTCGTTGATGCCGAGGGCGGAGTCTTCCATGCATATGAATAAAACTTAACGATAGTCCCTTGACCACATGGGTGGCTCGTGTTTCCAAATACTGAATGGGGTTGGGGTACATATGTCCTTTAGTGCATAACACATTGATTTTCCTAAGTGGCATTCAAATGTCTTATAATTATGGTTATGTTGCCGAACCCCTTTAAGACTTATGCTCACCGTGGTAGGCAGTGATGGTATAACCACGAGTGACATGGATTTATTATCAACCAAAGAGTTCAAGGGACCTCTCGCCATTCAGAAGGTTTGGAGGTCGGCTTATCCTTAAGATCTAAGGATTGAACCCCACTAGTGCAGTAGAGGATGCATCCAAAATTACCTGGTGGGATTATCTCGGTATGATTTCTACCGCCCCACCATGGATAGGGTCATCAGGCCTCTAGGGTATCTAAAATACGTAGAATAATAAACCTCTAGAACATCACGTTGATGTCGAAGTTCAAGCTTCTCCCCTGTACTAGGGGGTGAATGATTAATATCGAAACAATGCATTAGTTCTAGGTTCAACAATGAATAAATGAATGAATGAATGTGTGTTGTTCTGATGATTCACGTATAACCATGTGAAAGGTATTGAGATCAATATAATACTGAACCGATAGGGCAAAGACCTATTTTGTATCCGCATGACTAAGCTAAGCTCGATGAGCTCTCATTGGGATTCGTGGGATACAGATATACCAAGTCTTGGAGACTTGAGTTTTGATGTTTCAATCGTGGCACTAAGGAGGCTTTTGTGATATACACTAAGTCTTGGAGAATTAAGCATTGTTTCGAACTGTGGCCCTAAGTGGCTCCTTGTATTTTTATAATTTATACTTGCTTTGAGTTGAATGTTTTCCTACCATACCAACAATGGTTCTGACACCGTTTTATGGGGGATATATGTACTGAACCTCTGATGCGATATGCAGAGCAAGGCGGCATCGAGTTCCAAGGTTTCTTCAGATAATGTTGAACCCTTTCCTTTTCAAACCCAGTTTTAAAGAATAATGTTTCTTCAAGCAGTAATATTTGTAATAAATAACTCATTTTCATAAATAGAATACTTTAATGGTCAATGAGTGCTTGGCCAGATACCTGTAACTTGCCGAGCATTTTCTAAAATTGACAACTCATTATCGTCTATTGCTGCTGCTAAAAACCTTTTCTAATTTCTGCTGTAAAGAAAAAAAAATCCATGAAGTTTTGACCAAGTGTTGTTTTGAAAATCCAGAGCATACAGATACTTTGCAGGCAACACATGATGTATCTAACAGAAAAAATTCATATGCAACAATTTCATAGTCGATATTCTTTTAGAAGTAGATCAACAATGAGTGTAACTTCTTTATTTTCATTAAAATTATTAAGCAAATTTTTGCCTTTTGAATGTCTCTCTTCCTTTCTCTCCAAGCCCCATCCGTAAAGATGTGGTTTTCTAGTTGTCTTGTAAAAATGGCCAATGCACACCTTGGGTATCAAACTTGCAATATATATATATATATATATATATATATATATATATATATATAAGTGTGTGTGTGTGTGTTTCATAAAAATCAAAACGACTATTCATTAAATATAAGGCATTCTGTGATTTCATATATATATATATATATATAAACAATATGTTGTTTTTCTAATACATGAAATAGACAGACACATTCAATAAGAGCTCTCCTTGTTCCTTATTGCTCCCAGTATGCATACACATATATTCAGAAGGTTGTATGTCCTCAATCAAGGGAAGGCCTTCTTCATTTTCCATGTCCTTGCTTGCATATTCTTTGCACACCCACTTAATTATTTCCAATCAAGAAACAGTTTGACCCAAAATCTGCAAAAAATGAAATCCACCAACTTTTCCCAAGCTGCAATATGAATCCATAAATTTGACATCTGATTCATCTTGAGTATTAAAGTAATATCAGGAGAAGAACAATATATCACTATCTATTCCATATGAAGTGTTGTATACTTGGCTTTATCTTACTGTTGCTTATCTCTGGCATATTAATTATGAGAATAAACTTGAGCTAACATTGTACTATATAGTAGTTTCACGACCAATATGGTTTTTCAAGGTAGGTCAAGCGACACTTCTGGCAGCTAAAGTTAGTCTGTTGGTCAGGCTGGACTACACCTTGTCTCTGTAGTAGTTTCACAATCGATGAATCATAGTTCTTTTTTTGAAACTCTCTCTTGGAAAAAGGTAGTCATGATTCCTACCCACTTGGGAATTTTCTCTTGTTCCCATCGCTTGTTGCTAGCCTCTTTCCTGCGATACCCTTGGATCACTCCCAGTCTGTATTAATCCTTGAAGCTACTATCACGACAACTTGAAACTTATGGGGCATGCTTGTTATCATGCGAGACCGCAAACCTTCCTGTAATTTATTGATGTATTTGTCTGTCCTCTTTTGATCAGTCTCAATTAACTTGGAGTAGTGACGCTCTGTGTTCTGAAACTTGGTAGTTTAGTAAATAAGACTCATATCATATTGTTCTAGTATCAAAGAATTGAAAAAATAGAAAGAGAGGGGTTCAACCAAGAACCCTACAATATGCAGAGTGGACAACATCAAACACCCTGCTTGGAAAAGGTAGCCTCTGGGGTGCCCATAACAACTAATAATGTTGGGATTCCCCTCCCATGATTAAACTGCACTTGAGCTTCGTGTTCATTGATCCTTGAAACCAATAACGGCTAGATCCAAGTTCAGGCGACTAAGATAGGTAGGTTATGTGAGTAAAACAAGTACAATTTTAGCTATATAAGTAGGCAATCAATATTGATAACCAAATCAATCCAAATTGAATGGGCACTAGCTGTATGATGAAGAAGACTAAGTTGTAACCTGCTTGAGGCCTATCCAGTTGAAGTGTCAGATCACATTTTTTTTAGGTCAGACAAAGCACATATATTTGAAAGATAAATAACCTCAGCAACACTTCTACATAATCATAACAAGAAACAAAAAATTTGCACAATTACAATATATATAGTAACCCAGATCCTCAAAACACATAAATTGCCTGACATAATCGGATGATTATCTACAGCTGATCACGCATTGATCAACAACTATGCTTCTATTTTAACGTAAAAAGGACTTTTAGCAGTGGTCATGACTGCCGCTAAAAGTCAATTTTCCTCCAAGAGCATTAGCGGTGGCCGTGACCACTGCTAATGCTCATTTTTTGCACAAAATCGATGCGCAAGGCGCATCCAATCATCATTCAATGATCTACCCAGTTGACATTACGGGTTTTTCATATATATATATATATATGCTGGGAGTGACAACTCGAATGTTGTTTTGGTAATCTCGAGAATAGGTTGGCATCACTTTGGCACATGTAATTCATCAATGGTAAGGCACAACAAATGCACTCGGCTATTATATAACCATTACATGTAAATGTCTTATTAATAGAGATGAATCCTTTTTGGTGACATATGGTCCTTGTAGTTAAGTCAGTCATGTTTGTGCTTTTCTTTCTTCATCAAATCTTTGGACCCAACATATGACATGTATTAAGATGTCTTAATAAAGAATTATCTTGGATTTAGATCTTGTATGAATCATCAGTGAGAACTCTATAGTTCTTTTGTGCAGGATTTTGAACATAAATTTGGCATTCATAGAGACTCAAACTCTATGCTTCCTTCAAATGCACCTCATTTAGTCTTGCTCGGATGCAAATCATAAGTGTGTTCAACTGTTGAGAGAGAGAGAGATGTTATTAAATGCCAAAAGGAAAATACTGGGATTACTGCAAATACATGTGCTTGCTTGCTGAAACTCTAATTGAATGAACAACTTCCACTCTTTATTTTTGTTTTTTAAAGAAGGATAAAATTCACTTGATCTGTAAAATCAGTACAAGAGGTCTGCAGGAATGATGATGAGGTATCACGTTGCTACAAAACTAGCGAATAAAAATACTTCCACTCTTTCAAAAAAATAAAAGTCCCATTCATGGAGCTTCCAAGGAAACAGAAGAGGGTTATAGAAAGCGCGGTTCACAGTTTACCACATTCTGCAGGTGTGAAAGTGATGAGGTTGTTGCCAAGGTCGTAAAGGACGTGGAAGTTGGCCAGCATGACGCCTCCAATTATTGAAACTATGGGCACTGTTGATGGCATCAACACTGAGCAAGTCAAGCCTGTATCTGGATCACGAACGAAATATTGGCTTCTGGAAACATCGAGATCACCACCCTCAAAATGAAAGGTAACATTAGGGATGGACGCTGATTCTGGCAATGATTGGTAGCAGAGATCAAGCCCCGCCTTTGAGGAATCAGCAACCGGTAAACCGATAGCCTTGACGAGTGCATCCCTCACTCGCCTATCACAAGTGAAACACCATATTAAGTACGCATCAGTTGCAAGTTTTGTTTAATGAACATGGGTTTAGGTACCCCATTACCCCAAATTAGAGCAAGAAATTAAAGTGAGACGGTTTCTTACATGTAAGCGGGTGGTACTATATTGGTAAGCGCTGAGCCTGAGTCGATGATGGTACCACCTACTGCTACTCCATAAGACTCGCCCTGGAAATAACCACTGGGTATTAGGAGACGCTTCCCTCCGACACTGATATCCTCCAAGTTCACTAAATAAGAATCCTTGAAGAGCGGGTTAACTACCAGCGGCGTCGTTGTCGAGGCGTCTGAGCTGATCAAAGCAGCACTGTCGCCCAACACGAGTCGACTCGATTTGTAAACAGAGTCATTAAACAAAGTGAAGCAATAGGAGAATCGGTTATCGATTAACGACCCTAGTTGAGAGACGAGTGACATCGGGCTCCAATCTAGCCCAACTATGCCAGCACCCTCATCGAAACCTTGGTTGTGATTGCCGCAGCCGAACCCAATATTCTTAAACGATACGGTTCGATTCCCCGAGCCCAAGGTGAACGTCTCTAAGGCAAGGTATCCTTGGGAAGTAGCTGGAGTCTCATAATCAAGCTTGTAGTTGCATCCACCAGTAGAATTATCAAATGTAGTTACACGCGAAGTTAGGGAGGCACAGAGAGGATTGGAGTGTAGCATCCTCGAAAAGGAGGAGGAATTTGACGGGCTAAATATTGGTTCTCTGTTGGAGCAATTGATGCATGGATCGCATTGTGTCCATACAAGAGGACTACCAGTATCAACCATGGCGGAGAAGGAGCGTGGGGGTGTTCCAATCGCTAGATTCATTAAGTACTCACCGACTCCGGCCTCAACCGAAACTTCGACATCATCATCACCTTGTGCCTGATGTTTACCATGCCGGATTTTCTGATGCAGCTTCCGAAGCTGATGTTTCTCTCGGCTAGCTGCTCTGTGTAATCGCTCCAAGTGGGTAAAACTGCGGTGTGCATCGACATGAATCAACTCTACATGAATGTCAAGGGCGGCCGTCGACGTCGTCATGTCAGCGGCGGCAAAGGTGGTGGTTGAGTATGATAGGAGAAGATGAGCGGTAAGCACAATGAGGAGGAAGAAGGACGATAGGTGGTGAGATGGTGGTGCAATTGCCATGTTGGTAGTATTGAGTGTATGAACCAGGTTAGTGATGCTAAATTGTGGAATATTTATAAGCAGAGAAGGTTGTTAATTAAGAGGGAAATTGTAACTGAACATCCATTAATGTTGGGCTGGCACACCAGCTATCCATCTATTCACGTAATCTAAGATGGGGTTTTCATGGTTGGAAGTAACAGCTGTTTCTTCAGTCTATTAGTAGCATTGGAGCGCATGTCTTGTTAAGGGTTACATGCGGTTGGAAGTAACAGCTGTTCGGCAAATGAGCAAGACTAAGGCAAGGGTTACCATGTGGTTCAGTTCGGACCGACCCGAAAGACCCATTTTTGCATGGGTTCGCCCTGTTTTTGTGTACGTCTACAACCAGTTAATTTGGGCCAAATATATGTGAGGGCCTTTTTCTTCTTTACGTGAAAATTTTGTCGACTATTTAAATGAATTGGGTTTGGGCAATCACCAAATAATCAAGCATGTATCCATTATAATTTCTTTTATTGACAGTAATTTGTATCTAAAATATCAAGACCCGAGCTGAAACCTGAAGTTTTTAATACCCAAACCGATCATACCTGAACCTGTGAAGACACAAACCGATCATTTCTAATTGTCACACTAATGCCATATCCATACTTGTATACCCAAATAAGCGACGACTTTTTTTTTACCCAAATAAGATCGCGATTTCTCACCATTCAATGAAAATATGTTTATGTTTTCCCAGAAAATGTAAGAAAATCATGAAAGAATCGACTGAAATTGCTTCTCAAGGTTTTCTTCATAAACCACTGATTGAGCATGAAATCAATCATTATTTCCTAAATAATTCGATTTTGGTTTGTGTTCTTTGAAAAATATCTTCCCTACGAATCAGCATTCAGATTCTTTTAATTTCTCTATATGGTTTAATTTGTTTATTTGTTTATCTTGTTGTGTTCTTTTGGCAAGTGATTAGTGGGCTGAAAGGGGTGAGCTCTCTCCTTCACTCGATTTCTCAAAGAGGGTTTCAAGATTTCAAAAAACCACTCCCTATGTTTTTGGGCGGGTTTTGGATTTCGAATCCAGCAGGGTGGATCCACAATAGCCAAACTAACAAAAATAAATAAAAAAAGTACTACCCTAATCCCGCATACACCCTCCGATGGCCCAAATGGATCCTAACGGGCCATCGAAACCTAAACAAGAAAAAATACAAGGATTTAAAAAATCTCACTATGCTAAAAATTCGATCTCAAGCAAAATGTGTTTGAAGACACGCTAAAAATAAAACTCCGAACTTCTCAATCTTGGTGGGAGCTTGGCCTTAGCATTTGGGTTCGATGGTTCATGTTTTTTTATTCAAGCTCACTCAGACGCGCTGCATCAGGGATCAAAAAGGCTTCACCCTCATAGCCTGCACCCTGCCAAGTGGATTACTATAGTGCCGACAAAAACATTCATCAATAAATATTTTGTATTTAACTAATTTCATAAACTTAAAAGGAACAAAATAATATATATCCTTGGATGACAAAATGAATTCATCATGTCCGAAATTTACCTGATCACTCCACCTTGTGAAACCTTCTCGAAAATTGAAACTTACATGTTCTCATATTTCTAAAAAAAATTGGAATTCGCAATAGGCTTTCTTTTCATAGTATTTCATCAAAAAGATAATATGTAGCAATTTTACCTTGTGCTAATGCAATCAAATCCCTAGAAAAAAATGAATCATCAACGGGTTATTATCAATGATTCATCCATAATTTTTCTAGGATTGCTTTACTGATGACAAAACTCTTCCATAAGAAAATCAAGTTTGAGCGGACACTACAAGAAAATAGGGGATTAGCGACGGATATTAGCGACGAAAAAATTCCATCGCTAATTTGCGAGGGATTAACAAGAGAAACAAATCCGTCGCTAAGAACCGTAATATTTACAAAAATATCAACGGAATCGCTTCCATCGCAAATTAGTGACAACTTAGCGATGAAATGTTTGGTCATAATAACCGCGTATTTTAGCGGCGGATTTGGCGAGAAAAAGTGTGTCGTCGCTATCTCGCGACGGATTTAGCGACAGAATAGTTTTGTCGCTACGTAGTTATATTAATTTACGACGGCTTTACGACAGATTTAGGCAGTCGTGAAATCCGTAGCTAAATGTCGCGTAAATCCCTAATGAAAGCCCTCTTTCTCTTTTTTGTTCCGCTGTTCCCACTGGCCACACTCTCCCTCCTGCCGCCCCATATCTCGCTCGTCGACGTCTCCCCGACCCCCACCGCCCGCCGGCCGTCGCTCTCCGGCCTGCCGCCGTACCCGTTGCCCCAGGTTCGCCGCCCCCCGACCGACGTCTCCCAGATTTTTCTGATAAAAGACACATTTTTTTTCTGATAAAAGGCGCGGATGCCACTTTTAGTTTTTCCGGCAGGGGGTCGGCCCCCCGGCCTCGTTAGTGTTTTTCGGCAGGGGGGCAAACCCGCTGCCGCGTGTTGTGTTTTCCAACAGAGGGCCTGAACCCCTGCCGCGTGTTGTGTTTTTCGACAGAGGGGCGACCCCCCTGTGGCGTTTTCTGTTTCCCGGCAGGGGGTCGCCCCCCTTGCCTCGTTAGTATTTTCCGGCAGGGGGCCGACCCCCTCCCGCGTGTTGTGTTTTTCGGCAAGGGGGCGACCCCCTGCCTCTTTTTTTTTTTCGAGCAGGGGGTCGCCCCTTGCCTCATTTTTTTATTCGTGCAGGGGGTCGCCCCCGTGCCTCTTTTTTTTTTCGGCAGTGGGGCGCCCCCTGCCTCATTTGTTTTCTCCGCCAGGAGGTCGACCCCTGCCTCATTTTTTTATTCCGGCAGGGGGTCGCCCCCGTGATCCTCTGGTAGGGGGGAGGGGTGTGACCCTGCCTCTTTTTTTTTGCGGCAGGTGGTCGCCCCTCCGACCTCTATTTTTTTTTTGGCAGAGGGCGACGGGTCGAGGTTCAGGAACCCAGCGCTCGTCGGGCGCCTAAACCACGTCATCACCCTGTGCCTGCCGCTTCGAGAGACGATCACTGCCTCTGGAGTGTCTTCATTTTAACACTGTGTGATTTCATTTTAACACAGTATCTCTTGCAGATTTCTCAACGTATCCAGCTTGTGCTCTTCCACCCGTGGTAAGTAATTGACAAAAACAATGCAAATCGGGTAAATACCCGTGGTGAGTAAGTGATGCAAGCGCTTCACATGTTATTTAATTTATTGAATGCAACACTTTACTGTTCACACACTCACTTAGTTGTTGATATCTAGGACTGCTTTCTTGGAGTTTAGACATTATGGTGAGCATGATTTTAATGTACGAAAATAGAAGTGTTCTTATTTTTGAAGTACGGATTGCATGCTAGGCATGACAGTAGTTAGCGAGATATTGAAATATGTTTGTTGGAGGTACATGTTTGACATTTTTTTATATGAATGATTTTCATGTATTGCAATTTTTGATTCGATTATATACATGCATGCATGTAGTTAATTTCAATTTAACTATGACTTCCATGTGAAATTGTATAATGATAGTATGCTTCAAATTAATGCATCATGTTATAAATAGTTTTGCATATAAAAATATTAAGTTATCAATGCATGCATCATAATTCTTGTGATTGTATGACATCATATATTGCATGATAAATTTGATATTTTCTTCATCATAGCATTTTGATGGTTTTCTTTTAACTGGTTTGGATACATTTCGTAACATCATTCGAAAAAATGACTACAAACCGTTTATGGATGTACCGTAGGGTAGTTGACAATAAGTTATCGCATGAATATATAGATGGTATTGAAAGTTTTATTGAATTTGCAACTGCAAGTGTCAGTACAGTGGATCCCACAGGTCGGATTAGGTGTCCCTACAAGATTTGTAAGAGTAATCGATTTGTAGAACCTCATGGCGTTAGACATCACCTATACAGGAAGGGTTTTGTGAGTGATTATCAGAATTGAACGTTTCATGGAGAAGAATTTAGAAGCAATTTTGATGCACGGGTGAATGTAGTGCACGATAATCCATATATGGATTTGATATTTGATGCCACAGGAACAGAACTCGGTTCTGCTATGGGTCCTAGTGATGTAAGAATTGCAGTAGATGAAGAATCACAAAACGATGCAGCTAGTAGATTTTATGATTTACTTAGAGATGTTGATGAACCACTTTGGAACGGTTGCAGGAGTCACACTATTTTTTCTGCAGTTTTTCAACTAATGAATTTGAAGTCCGAGTATAATTTGAGTCAATCATGTTTCGACCATTTGTGCATGATTGTGAAGAGTATGTTGCCCAAAGATGAGAAATTGCTACAAAATTTCTATCGTGCGAAAGTTATGGTCAACACTCTAGGTATGAGGTATAAAAAGATAGATGCTTGTCCAAATAACTGTATGTTGTATTTCAAGGATCAGGAAAACAACATATCATACCCGTCATGTGGGCATCCTCGGTTCAAGCCAAAAACAAGAAGAAATGGTAGCACGAGATCAAAAGAAGTTGCATACAAGTCGCTACGCTACTTTCCTATCATTCTTAGATTGCAACGATTCTATATGTCTTTAAGGACAGCTAAACACATTATATGGCATGCAAATAAAGTTCGACATGATGAAGACAAGATCACGCATCCTGTTGACACCGAAGCTTAGAAACACTTTAATCGTACTCATTAGAATTTCGCAATAGAGGTGAGAAATGTTAGACTCGGTCTATGTACAGATGTATTTAATCCATTTGGTGTAGATCAACTCCATACTCATGCTGGCCAGTATTTGTAACTCATACAACCTTCCATCAAACTTATGTATGAAGCGTCCAAATCTTTTCTTGTCTCTATTGATCCCTTGTCCGACCTCACCTAGCCAAAATCTTGATGTATATTTAAGGTCATTGATTGATCAACTACAAGTATTGTGGGATGACGGTGTTACCACGTATGATGCTGACAAAAAACAAAATTTCAATATGAATATCGTTGTTCTATGGACAATCAGTCACTTCCCTGCATATGGTATGTTATATGGTTGGAGCACACATGAGAGGTTAGCATGTCCGTACTGCATGGAGGACACAAAATCTTTTAGATTGACACATGGAAAGAAGCCTTGCTGGTTTGAGTGTCATCATCGATTTCTACCGAGCGACCATCCGTTACGACGACAAAGGAATGTGTCTCGAGCAGACACAACTCAAATGAAAGGTCTAGCCATAAGATTGTCTGGCATAGAGATTTTAAGAAGATTGCGATACTTTCTAGATGTATTAACATATGCCCGTAGTTCGACGTCCTTCCTTGGATTTGGGAAGGATCACAATTGGACAAAGAAATCTATTTTTTGGGAACTACCATATTGGCCGACCCTATTGATACAACATAATTTGGATGTGATGCATGTGGAGAAAATGTGTTTGATAATCTGTTCAATATAGTAATGAATGATAAAGGAAAAACAAAGGATAATTCGAAGCCCCATATGGATTTAAAAGTAATATGTAAATGACCAGAATTGGAACTCAAAGAGTATAATGGCAAAGTACTGAAACCAAAGGTAAGGTACATGCTTGGACCTGATCAAATAAAACAGGTATGTCAATGGTTGAGGCAGTTGAGATTTCCACATAGATATGTCTCTAACATTGCTCGTGTTGTGAAGATTGACGATGAACACTTATATGGGTTGAAGAGTCAAGATTGTCATATCTTTATGCAACGATTGATACTCCTAGCATTCCATGATATGTTAGACAAACCTATGGGGGGTATTGTCTGAGTTGAGTGGATTTTTTTGAACATTGTGTGCATCGAAAGTTGGTTGTACTTTTTGTAATGGGTATTTTTAAAAGATATTTTCAATAAAAACTTGGGAAAATCGTCAACCAAAGATATAAAAACTGACATTCCACGGAGTGACGAGTACGGGTCGAATCCACAGGGAACGGGATACTTCTGAATTAATTCTAAAATAACACTTTATTAATATAACAAGATTTACAATCTATGTCAATATTACAAATTAAATGAAATAACACTCTAACTATAAAAATAAACTAAAATAGGAGGCTAAGTCTCCTGCACGTCTCCAGGGGCAAAACTGTCTTTTCTCAACATGTGCATTGGCACCTCATATTTGAATTACACCTGTGAACCTGTTCTAACTTATCAACCTACACAATAAAATCACAAAGTCAGTACACAATTAAAAATTAAAATTAACTTGCATCTACAATTAATTCTAAACTGATACAGAAATTAGATTACAATTAAACAACTAAAGAAAACTACAATTACAGTATCTAACTAATCTAACTAAGCAAAGTAACTCTAATTACTCTAACTAACTCTAATTCACTAACAACACTAATAGAAAACACTAAAACTACATGAAATTAAACAATTAACTAAAAGACTATTTTGTCCCTAAAGAAGGCAAAAATGGACTCTGACAACTTTTTGCAATTTACAGTTTTGAGGGAGCAAACGATTTCCGCTAAAGCTGAATGAAAATACAGAAAATCACATCCACATAACTCACGCACAAAATGGGTTCTAACTAGGAGAAAGGGATGAGAGAACCAACCTCCAGGGCAATCCGATGACTGAGGGGAAAGGCAGAGCGGACTTTGCTTGACTTCGTGCCACGAGAAACCTCGGTGATGCTGTCTAATATCCTTTTGTTGTCTCCTTTGCAGGGATCCGCAAATGGTGTGCTCCGGGGTTCAGGGTCGGCCGACCATGGAGGAGCGGGACCTCCACCATGATGGATACACTTCAACTGCAGCTGCAAAGAAACAAATCAAAAGTTAGTTCCAACAGGAGGAGAAGAAGGACAATATGTGAAAAGAAAAGAATGAAAGAATAAGATGGCGTCTCCATTGAAGATGAGCTTCATGGATAAGGAAGAACATGAATGGGAGGGGCGGCTGGGTGGAAGTAGAGGTGAGTAAGATTTATGCCCCTAGGTTACGAAAATCAAAGCAAAGATAAGGCTGGAATGGGCGTCCCTCTCCCTTATACACGATTTGGCTTGTTTTGGCTATTTTACAAAATCATTGTTAAAAGATAAATATTTACTGGGCGCCTCATGTAGGAGGGGTTTTTTTAGAAAAGTATTTATGAAAAACTCAAATGGGCTGGAGCTGGGTTGAATCAATGTATTTTGAGCGAAATCCAAGATCCAAATGGGTGTCTGGATCCAGATCTTCTAAATCGGATCCGAGATATGACCCGTTACATTGTAAATGCATTAATTTCCTCAAATTAATTCTGATTTCGATGAAATTCGAACCAGAGCTCTATAATATCATTATGAACCTAAGTGTATGTCCTTAACCTATAGATGATGCATTTATATAGTAAAAATGTGTTAATAAAATAGAATATTTATACATCATCAAAAGTCATAGTATCTGATATAATGAATCTCGAGGACTTTGTCATCACTACTGTTTGTCTGCTAGAAATGATTTTTCTGCCAGCATTTTTCGATGTTATGGAACATTTGATCATATATTTGCCATATGAACTAAGGGTTGGTGGTCCTGTGCAATATCGGTGGATGTACCCATTTAAAAGATATATGTTTTCTTATATTTGTGTCTTCAGTGACAGATATTTCAAATTTGAAATATATATTTTTTACAGATGCATGTTTGACCTCAAAAAAAAAAGTTCGTAATAAAGCAAGAGTAGAAGACTCTATTTGTGAGGCATACATTTTAGAAGAGATTTCAAATTTCTCATCTATGTACTTTGGACATCACATTCCAACACGTTACACATGCCCGCCTTGTAACGATGATGGAGAACAAGTAACTGTAGCTGACAAACTGTTGATATTTCAACTACTTGGGCATGCATTTGGTAGTTGTTGATCAAGACTCTTGACAGATCGAGAGCAAGATGCAGCACGCATCTATATTCTTTTTAATTGCTCAGCGATCGACCCATACATCGAGTAAGTATATGTAGACACAACACAATTCTAAATTCTTTTATGTGCTATACATGCATACATGGTTCGGTAATATAAGTATTTATGGTTTGCAGACGATTTGATATGGAGTTGCGAAGAGAAGTTTCACATCTCACTGATGCAGAAGTACAAAAAGAACGTGAAACTAAGTTTGTGGAGTGGTTGAAAGAATTGGTAAGGACGCTCACATAAATTGTGTACTTGTAAACAACACTAACTTACTTAGTTGGTCGAGATCACAATCATTGTTTTTGTTTGTGTGTAGGTCTGCCATGGTGATGTTAAAGATCAAGGAATATGTGATTTACAAAATGGTCTAACCAAAGTTGTGCAATGTTACAACGGGTATATCGTAAATAGTTATTGATTTCATACAAAAGACTATGGTATAAACAAATTAACGATGAATAGTGGTGTGTGTCACGGGTAGCAGCTACGGTGAAAATGAACATGATTATTACGGTGTTTAGAGGAAATAATGGACTTGACTTACTTAGGCATAAATAATAGGGTAACGTTATTCAAGTGTCATTGGTTTGATTCCACTGCAACAAGAGTCGACAAAGCCTCAGGCATTGTGGAAGTGAATCACAAATAAAGGTTTGGAACATATGAACCATTCATATTAGCCTCGCAAGCTTAACAAATTTATTATACTTCATATCCGTGTACAAAAAAGTCAGATAGAAATGAATGGTGGGCAATTTGCAAGGTGAAGTCCAAACTATACCCTGAGTATGATCTGTTACAAGAAAACAAGTTAACTGAAGAGAGTGATTACTATCAATCAGATGATATCTATGACTTCTCTTATGGTCACGATGTTGCGCATGAAATGTATGTCATATCTTCATTGGTCGATGAAACATTCATAGAAGAATGTGATCCAAATGATATACCAAGTGGATGGGTAAACAATGAAGAATAAGATGAAGAAGAAGATCATGAAGAAGATCTTGTGGTGACCGTTCACCCCCAAGTACATAGAAGAAACTTGAACTTTAGCATCAACGCGATGTTCTGCGAGTTTATTATTCTATGTATTTTAGATACTCTAGAGGCTTGATGACCCTGTCCATGGTGGGGTGGTAGAACTCATACCGGGATAACCCCATTAGATCATTTTGGATGCATCCTCTACTGCAGTAGTGAAGTTCAATCCCTAGATCTTAAGGATAACCTGACCTCCAAACCTTCTGAGTGGCAGAAGGTCCCTTGAACTTTTTGGTTCATAATAAATTCATGTCACTTATGGTTGTACTATTACTCTTTACCACAGTGAGCATAAGTCCGAAAGGGGTTCGGCGTCATAACCATAATTATAGGATATTCGAATGCCACTTGGGAAAATTAGTGTGTTATGAATTAAAGGACATATGTATCCCAAACCCATTTAGTATTTTTAAGCACAAACCACCCATGTGGTCAAGGGACTATTGCTAAGTTTTATTCATATGCATGCAAGACTCCACTCTCGGCATCTACGGCCTTCACGAGCGTTTCACCTCTTTCAGGTGGACAACCAACTCTGACACGTTGGCCCATACGAGTCTTATTGTATAATAGTGTTTTACATGAGCAGATATATACAACGATCACCTTTGATCGACTACTCGGCGTATGTAGCCACGCCCATAATTTGTAAGAATTTTCTCAATATAATATGATTGACATAATGTAATGTCATTATTATTTCTCATAATTTTGATTCCTAAAATAACATCTGCAACACCCAAATATTTCATATAAAACATGAAAGATAAAAATCTTTGTTTGGTTTACGCATTCACTATTAGAACAAAAAAGAAGCATATCATCAACACATAAATAAATAATAATAATATAATTATAATCTACTTTATTATAGACACACTTATCAACATCATATATTTTGAAACCATTATTTATTAGAGAACTATCAAATTTCTAACTCATTATGTATTTTGGAATATGAGTGTTCAATCCGGTTTTTGGTCTAGATCTCATCGTATTACCGTTTCATTGAAAGCTTTAAGAGACACTCTTGGTTGTGACCGTACCGAACATAAAGGACATGCCGACCACGACCTAGGAGTGCCTCAACCACCATGTCGGAGCACTACCACATATCTTGGGTAGATTTGTGCATCAAACAATACCAAAGTTCTACTCTTCTCGATATATACATATTTGTTTGTGTTTTTGAGATTGTAGTTGAGTCGAACAATTTCAAGATCCCTTTTTATGCAATAAATATCTATTTGCTTATGATTTTGAGATTATTCTCGCATCGAACGATGCCAAGGCTTCTGCTTTTCGTAATGTGTGTGTATATATATATATTTGCTTATGTATTTAAGATTATCGTCGCCTCGAACGATGTCAAGGCTCCTGCTTTCCGTAATATATATGTATTTTCTTATGCTTTTAAGATTGTCATCGCATCAAATGATGTCATGGATCCTGCTTTTCTCAAATATATACCTATTTGCTTTTTGCAAGTTATTTAGTTCGATTTTACCACCTGAACCTTAAATATACTTTCACTTATGTCATTGCGCTATATCGTGCACATGCTCTTACTTATATTATATATAGTTGTGCATAAATAAGTACATAAATGAGGGTCAACTCCTATCACCAAATGTGATTCCATATGCCAATCCATGATCAAGACTTTGATTGACGAAAGAAACCCCTATTGGAAATGTTTCAATGTTTGTGTAAAACCGCTTTTACGTAACCTCCTAAGTCACGTGTGCATGACCTAACTAAGGCCTAGGTTCCAATGAACCATGATAGACATAAAGTACACACAACAGTGCACATCTATCCCCGATTTAAGCATAATATTTCCTCTATCAAAGAGAGGAAGTGCTGCCGAATTTTTTGAAAAGATGTTCATCGAGCTTAAATGAGCATAACGCTTTCTCCGTCAAAAATAGGAGGTGATGGTAAATTTTTTGAAAGATGCTCACTGAACTTAAAAAGATCATATCACATCCTCCATCAAACAGAGAAGGTGCTGCCAAAATTTTGTTAAGTAACGTTCCATAAAGTAGAAAGGATCATCAAGCTTCCTCTGTCAAACAGAGAAAGTGATGCCGAAATATTTGGCAAATTACTTTCTTGAGCAAGTTTGAATGACACAATGATGACCCTGTTGTCGGAACTCAGACTGAATGGCTAGTGCTACCGCCGCTTGTAAGGGCACCATACACATAAGTGTCGATGCACTAGAGTAGTTGTTGTGCCTTGACTAGGTCAGTACTTGTTGCATCTACATATGCCAAGCAGTCAATCAATGGTGATCGTTGTATATACATGCTCATGTGAAATACTATTATACAACAAGACTCGTAAGGGTGATGTGTCAGAGTTGGTTGTCCACCCGAAAGGAGTGAAACACTCATGAAGGTCGTTGATGCCGAGGGCGAAGTCTTGCATGCATATGAATAAAACTTAACGATAGTCCCTTGACCACATGGGTGGCTCGTGTTTCCAAATACTGAATGGGGTTGGGGTAGATATGTCCTTTAGTGCATAACACATTGATTTTCCTAAGTGGCATTCAAATGTCTTATAATTATGGTTATGTTGCCGAACCCATTTAAGACTTATGCTCACCGTGGTAGACAGTGATGGTATAACCATGAGTGACATGGATTTATTATCAACCAAAGAGTTCAAGGGACCTCTCGCCATTCAGAAGGTTTGGAGGTCGGCTTATCCTTAAGATCTAAGGATTGAACCCCACTAGTGCAGTAGAGGATGCATCCAAAATTACCTGGTGGGATTATCTCGGTATGATTTCTACCGCCCCACCATGGATAGGGTCATCAGGCCTCTGGGGTATCTAAAATACATAGAATAATAAACCTCTAGAACATCACGTTGATGTCGAAGTTCAAGCTTCTCCCCTGTACTAGGGGGTGAATGATTAATATCGAAACAATGCATTAGTTCTAGGTTCAACAATGAATAAATGAATGAATGAATGTGCGTTGTTCTGATGATTCACGTATAACCATGTGAAAGGTATAGAGATCAATATAATACTGGACCGATAGGGCAAAGACCTATTTTGTATCCGCATGACTAAGCTAAGCTCGATGAGCTCTCATTGGGATTCCTGGGATACAAATATACCAAGTCTTGGAGACTTGAGTTTTGATGTTTCAATTGTGGCACTAAGGAGGCTTTTGTGATATACACTAAGTCTTGGAGAATTAAGCATCGTTTCGAACTGTGGCCCTAAGTGGCTCCGTGTATTTTTATAATTTATACTTGCTTTGAGTTGAATGTTTTCCTACTATACCAACAATGGTTCTGACACCGTTTTATGGGGGATATATGTACTGAACCTCTGATGCAATATGCGGAGCAAGGCGACATCGAGTTCCAAGGTTTCTTCAGATAATGTTGAACCCTTTCCTTTTCAAACCCAGTTTTAAAGAATAATGTTTTTTCAAGCAGTAATATTTGTAATAAATAACTCATTTTCATAAATAGAATACTTTAATGGTCAATGAGTGCTTGGCCAGATACCTGTAACTTGCTGAGCATTTTCTAAAATTGACAACTCATTATCGTCTATTGCTGCTGCTAAAAACCTTTTCTAAATTTTGCTGTAAAGAAAAAAAAATCCATGAAGTTTTGACCAAGTGTTGTTTTGAAAATCCAGAGCATACAGATACTTTGCAGGCAACACATGATGTATCTAACAAAAAAAATTCATATGCAACAATTTCATAGTCGAAATTCTTTTTGAAATAGATCAACAATGAGTGTAACTTCTTCATTTTCATTAAAATTATTAAGCAAATTTTTGCCTTTTGAATATGTCTCTCTTCCTTTCTCTCCAAGCCCCATCCGTAAAGATGTGGTTTTCTAGTTGTCTTGTAAAAATGGCCAATGCACACCTTGGGTATCAAACTTGCAATATATATATATATATAAAGTGTGTGTGTGTGTGTGTTTCATAAAAATCAAAACGACTATTTATTAAATATAAGGCATTATGTGATTTCATATATATATATATATATATATATATATATATATATATATATATATAACCAATATGTTGTTTTTCTAAAACATGAAATAGACAGACACATTCAATAAGAGCTCTCCTTGTTCCTTATTGCTCCCAGTATGCATACACATATATTCAGAAGGTTGTATGTCCTCAATCAAGGGAAGGCCTTCTTCATTTTCCATGTCCTTGCTTGCATATTCTTTGCACACCCACTTAATTATTTTCCAATCAAGAAACAGTTTGACCCAAAATCTGCAAAAAATGAAATCCACCAACTTTTCCCAAGCTGCAATATGAATCCATAAATTTGACATCTGATTCATCTTGAGTATTAAAGTAATATCAGGAGAAGAACAATATATCACTATCTATTCTATATGAAGTGTTGTATACTTGGCTTTATCTTACTGTTGCTTATCCCTGGCATATTAATTATGAGAATAAACTTGAGCTAACATTGTACTATATAGTAGTTTCACGACCAATATGGTTTTTCAAGGTAGGTCAAGCGACACTTCTGGCAGCTAAAGTTAGTCTGTTGGTCAGGCTGGACTACACCTTGTCTTTGTAGTAGTTTCACAACCGATGAATCATAGTTCTTTTTTTGAAACTCTCTCTTGGAGAAAGGTAGTCATGATTCCTGCCCACTTGGGAATTTTCTCTTGTTCCCATCGCTTGCTGCTAGCCTCTTTCCTACGATACCCTTGGATCACTCCCAGTCTGTATTAATCCTTGAAGCTACTATCACGACAACTTGAAACTTATGAGGCATGCTTGTTATCATGCGAGACCGCAAACCTTCCTGTAATTTATTGATGTATTTGTCTGTCCTCTTCTGATCAGTCTCAATTAACTTGGAGTAGTGTCGCTCTGTGTTCTGAAACTTGGTAGTTTAGTAAATAAGACTTATATCATATTGTTCTAGTATCAAAGAATTGAAAAAATAGAAAGAGAGGGGTTCAACCAAGAATCCTACAACATGCAGAGTGGACAACATCAAACACCCTGCTTGGAAAAGGTGGCCTCTGGGGTGCCCATAACAACTAATAATGTTGGGATTCCCCTCCCATGATTAAATTGCACTTGAGCTTCGTGTTCATTGATCCTTGGAACCAATAACGGCAAGATCCAAGTTCCGGCGACTAAGATAGGTAGGTTATGTGAGTAAAACAAGTACAATTTTAGCTATATAAGTAGGCAATCAATATTGATAACCAAATCAATCCAAATTGAATGGGCACTAGCTGTATGATGAAGAAGACTAAGTTGTAACCTGCTTGAGGCCTATCCAGTTGAAGTGTCAGATCACATTTTTTTTAGGTCAGACAAAGCACATATATTTGAAAGATAAATAACCTCAGCAACACTTCTACATAATCATAACAAGAAACAAAAAATTTGCACAATTACAATATATATAGTAACCCAGATCCTCAAAACACATAAATTGCCTGACATAATCGGATGATTATCTATAGCTGATCACGCATTGATCAACAACTATGCTTCTATTTTAACGTAAAAAGGACTTTTAGCAGTGGTCATGACTGCTGCTAAAAGTCAATTTTCCTCCAAGAGCATTGCGGTGGCCGTGACCACTGCTAATGCTCATTTTTTGCACAAAATCGATGCGCAAGGCGCATCCAATCATCGTTTGATGATCTACCCAGTTGACATTACGGGTTTTTCATATATATATATATATATATATATATATATATATATATATATATATATATATATATATATATATATGCTGGGAGTGACAGCTCGAATGTTGTTTTGGTAATCTCGAGAATAGGTTGGCATCACTTTGGCACATGTAATTCATCAATGGTAAGGCACAACAAATGCACTCGGCTATTATATAACCATTACATGTAAATGTCTTATTAATAGAGATGAATCCTTTTTGGTGACATATGGTCCTTGTAGTTAAGTCAGTCATGTTTGTGCTTTTCTTTCTTCATCAAATCTTTGGACCCAACATATGACATGTATTAAGATGTCTTAATAAAGAATTATCTTGGATTTAAATCTTGTATGAATCATCAGTGAGAACTCTGTAGTTCTTTTGTGCATGATTTTAAACATAAATTTGGCATTCATAGAGACTCAAACTCTATGCTTCCTTCAAATGCACCTCATTTAGTCTTGCTCGGATGCAAATCATAAGTGTGTTCAACTGTTGAGAGAGAGAGAGAGAGAGAGATGTTATTAATTGCCAAAAGGAAAATACTGGGATTAGTACAAATACATGTGCTTGCTTGCTGAAACTCCAATTGAATGAACAACTTCCACTCTTTATTTTTGTTTTTTAAAGAAGGATAAAATTCACTTGATCTGTAAAATCAGTACAAGAGGTCTGCAGGAATGATGATGAGGTATCGCCCTGCTACAAAACTAGCGAATAAAAATACTTCCACTCTTTCAAAAAAATAAAAGTCCCATTCATGGAGCTTCCAAGGAAACAGAAGAGGGTTATAGAAAGCGCGGTTCACAGTTTACCACATTCTGCAGGTGTGAAAGTGATGAGGTTGTTTCCAAGGTCGTAAAGGACGTGGAAGTTGGCCAGCATGACGCCTCCAATTATTGAAACTATGGGCACTGTTGATGGCATCAACACTGAGCAAGTCAAGCCTGTATCTGGATCGCGAACGAAATATTGGCTTCTGGAAACATCGAGATCACCACCCTCAAAATGAAAGGTAACATTAGGGATGGACGCTGATTCTGGCAATGATTGGTAGCAGAGATCAAGCCCCGCCTTTGAGGAATCAGCAACCGGTAAACCGATAGCCTTGACGAGTGCATCCCTCACTCGCCTATCACAAGTGAAACACCATATTAAGTATGCATCAGTTGCAAGTTTTGTTCAATGAACATGGGTTTAGGTACCCCATTACCCCAAATTAAAGCAAGAAATTAAAGTGAGACGGTTTCTTACATGTAAGCGGGTGGTACTATATTGGTAAGCGCTGAGCCTGAGTCGATGATGGTACCACCTACTGCTACTCCATAAGACTCGCCCCGGAAATAACCACTGGGTATTAGGAGACGCTTCCCTCCGACACTGATATCCTCCAAGTTCACTAAATAAGAATCCTTGAAAAGCGGGTTAACTACAAGCGGCGGCGTTGTCGAGGCGTCTGAGCTGATCAAGGCAGCACTGTGGCCCAACACAAGTCGACTCGATTTGTAAACAGAGTCATTAAACAAAGTGAAGCAATAGGAGAATCGGTTATCGATTAACGACCCTAGTTGAGAGACGAGTGACATCGGGCTCCGATCTAGCCCAACTATGCCAGCACCCTCATCGAAACCTTGGTTGTGATTGCCGCAGCCGAACCCAATATTCTTAAACGATACGGTTCGATTCCCCGAGCCCAAGGTGAACGTCTCTATGGCAAGGTATCCTTGGGAAGTAGCTGGAGTCTCATAATCAAGCTTGTAGTTGCATTCACCAGTAGAATTATCCAATGTAGTTACACGCGAAGTTAGGGAGGCACAGAGAGGATTGGAGTGTAGCATCCTTGAAAAGGAGGAGGAATTTGACGGGCTAAATATTGGTTCTCTGTTGGAGCAATTGATGCATGGATCGCATTGTGTCCATACAAGAGGACTACCAGTATCAACCATGGCGGAGAAGGAGCGTGGGGGTGTTCCAATCGCTAGATTCATTAAGTACTCACCGACTCCGGCCTCAACCGAAACTTCGACATCATCATCACCTTGTGCCTGATGTTTACCATGCCGGATTTTCTGATGCAGCTTCCGAAGCCGATGTTTCTCTCGGCTAGCTGCTCTGTGTAATCGCTCCAAGTGGGTAAAACTGCGGTGTGCATCGACATGAATCAACTCAACATGAATGTCCAGGGCGGCCGTCGACGTCGTCATGTCAGCGGCGGCAAAGGTGGTGGTTGAGTATGATAGGAGAAGATGAGCGGTAAGCATAATGAGGCGGAAGAAGGACGATAGGTGGTGAGATGGTGGTGCAATTGCCATGTTGGTAGTATTGAGTGTATGAACCAGGTTAGTGATGCTAAATTGTGGAATATTTATAAGCAGAGAAGGTTGTTAATTAAGAGGGAAATTGTAACTGAACATCCATTAATGTTGGGCTGGCACACCAGCTATCCATCTATTCACGTAATCTAAGATGGGGTTTTCATGGTTGGAAGTAACAGCTGTTTCTTCAGTCTATTACTAGCATTGGAGCGCATGTCTTGTTAAGGGTTACATGCGGTTGGAAGTAACAGCTGTTCGGCAAATGAGCAAGACTAAGGCAAGGGTTACCATGTGGTTCAGTTCGGACCGACCCGAAAGACCCATTTTTGCATGGGTTCGCCCTGTTTTTGTGTACGTCTACAACCAGTTAATTTGGGCCAAATATATGTGAGGGCCTTTTTCTTCTTTACGTGAAAATTTTGTCGACTATTTAAATGAATTGGGTTTGGGCAATCACCAAATAATCAAGCATGTATCCATTATAATTTCTTTTATTGACAGTTATTTGTATCTAAAATATCAAGACCCGAGCTGAAACCTGAACTTTTTAATACCCAAACCGATCATACCTGAACCTGTGAAGACACAAACCGATCATTTCTAATTGTCACACCAATGCCATATCCATACTTGTATACCCAAATAAGCGACGACTTTTTTTTTACCCAAATAAGATCGCGATTTCTCACCATTCAATGAAAATATGTTTATGTTTTCCCAGAAAATGTAAGAAAATCATGAAAGAATCGACTGAAATTGCTTCTCAAGGTTTTCTTCATAAACCACTGATTGAGCATGAAATCAATCATTATTTCCTAAATAATTCGATTTTGGTTTGTGTTCTTTGAAAAATATCTTCCCTACGAATCAACATTCAGATTCTTTTAATTTCTCTATATGGTTTAATTCGTTTCTTTGTTTATCTTGTTGTGTTCTTTTGGCAAGTGATTAGTGGGCTGAAAGGGGTGAGCTCTCTCCTTCACTCGATTTCTCAAAGAGGGTTTCAAGATTTCAAAAAACCACTCCCTATGTTTTTGGGCGGGTTTTGGATTTCGAATCCAGCAGGGTGGATCCACAATAGCCAAACTAACAAAAATAAATAAAAAAAGTACTACCCTAATCCCGCATACACCCTCCGATGGCCCAAATGGATCCTAACGGGCCATCGAAACCTAAACAAGAAAAAAATACAAGGATTTAAAAAATCTCACTCTGCTAAAAATTACATCTCAAGCAAAATGTGTTTGAAGACACGCTAAAAATAAAACTCCAGACTTCTCAATCTTGGTGGGAGCTTGGCCTTAGCATTCGGGTTCGATGGTTCATGTTTTTTTATTCAAGCTCACTCAGACGCGCTGCATCAGGGATCAAAAAGGCTTCACCCTCATAGCCTGCACCCTGCCAAGTGGATTACTATAGTGCCGACAAAAACATTCATCAATAAATATTTTGTATTTAACTAATTTCATAAACTTAAAAGGAACAAAATAATATATATCCTTGGATGACAAAATGAATTCATCATGTCCGAAATTTACCTGATCACTCCACCTTGTGAAACCTTCTCGAAAATTGAAACTTACATGTTCTCATATTTCTAAAAAAAATTGGAATTCGCAATAGGCTTTCTTTTCATAGTATTTCATCAAAAAGATAATATCTAGCAATTTTACCTTGTGCTAATGCAATCAAATCCCTAGAAAAAAATGAATCATCAACGGGTTATTATCAATGATTCATCCATAATTTTTCTAGGATTGCTTTACTGATGACAAAACTCTTACATAAGAAAATCAAGTTTGAGCGGACACTACAAGAAAATAGGGGATTAGCGACGAAAAAATTCCATCGCTAATTTGCGAGGGATTAACAAGAGAAACAAATCCGTCGCTAAGAACCGTAATATTTACAAAAATATCAACGGAATCGCTTTCATCGCAAATTAGTGACAACTTAGCGATGAAATGTTTGGTCGTAATAACCGCGTATTTTAGCGGCGGATTTGGCGAGGAAAAGTGTGTCGTCGCTATCTCGCGACGGATTTAGCGACAGAATAGTTTTTTCGCTACGTAGTTATATTAATTTACGACGGCTTTACGACAGATTTAGGCAGTCGTGAAATCCGTCGCTAAATGTCGCGTAAATCCCTAATCAAAGCCCTCTTTCTCTTTTTTGTTCCGCTGTTCCCACCGGCCACCCTCTCCCTCCTGCCGCCCCATATCTCGCTCGTCGACGTCTCCCCGACCCCCACCGCCCGTCACTCTCCAGCCTGCCGCCGTACCCGTTGCCCCCGGTTCGCCGCCCCCCGACCGACGTCTCCCATATTTTTCTGATAAAAGACACATTTTTTTTCTGATAAAAGGCGCGGATGCCACTTTTAGTTTTTCCGGCAGGGGGTCGGCCCCCCGGCCTCGTTAGTGTTTTTTGGCAGGGGGGCAAACCCGCTGCCGTGTGTTGTGTTTTCCAACAGAGGGCCTGAACCCCTGCCGCGTGTTGTGTTTTCCGACAGAGGGGCGACCCCCCTGTGGCGTTTTCTGTTTCCCGGCAGGGGGTCGCCCCCCTTGCCTCGTTAGTATTTTCCGGCAGGGGGGCCGACCCCCTACCTATTTTTTTTTTTTTTTTCTGGCAGAGGGTCGCCCCCTGCCCCTTATTTTTTCGGCTGGGGGGCGACCCCCTGCCTCTTTTTTTTTTCGAGCAGGGGGTCGCCCCTTGCCTCATTTTTTTAGTCGTGCAGGGGGTCGCCCCCGTGCCTCTTTTTTTTTCGGCAGTGGGGCGCCCCCTACCTCGTTTGTTTTCTCTGCCAGGAGGTCGACCCCTGCCTCATTTTTTTATTCGGGCAGTGGGTCGCCCCCGTGATCCTCTAGTAGGGGGGAGGGGTGTGACCCTGCCTCTTTTTTTTTTGCGGCAGGTGGTCGCCCCTCCGACCTCTGTTTTTTTTTTGGCAGGGGGCGATGGGTCGAGGTTCAGGAACCCGGCGCTCGTCGGGCGCCTAAAACATGTCATCACCCTGTGCCTGCCGCTTCGAGAGACGATCACTGCCTCTGAAGTGTCTTCATTTTAACACTGTGTGATTTCATTTTAACACAATATCTCTTGCAGATTTCTCAACGTATCCAGCTTGTGCTCTTCCACCTGTGGTAAGTAATTGACAAAAACAATGCAAATCGGGTAAATACCCATGGTGTGTAAGTGATGCAAGCGCTTCACATGTTATTTAATTTATTGAATGCAACACTTTAATGTTCACACACTTACTTAGTTGTTGATATCTAGGACTGCTTTGTTGGAGTTTGGACATCATGGTGAGCATGATTTTAATGTACGAGAATAAAAGTGTTCTTATTTTTGGAGTACGGATTGCATGCTAGGCATGACAGTAGTTAGCGAGATATTGAAGTATGTTTGTTGGAGGTACATGTTTGACATTTTTTTATATGAATGATTTCCATGTATTGCAATATTTGATGTGATTATATACATGCTTGCATGTAGTTAATTTCAATTTAATTATGACTTCCATGTGAAATTGTATAATGATAGTATGCTTCAAATTAATGCATCATGTTATGAATAGTTTTGCATATAAAAATATTAAGTTATCAATGCATGCATCATAATTCTTGTGATTGTATGACATCATATATTGCATGATAAATTTGATATTTTCTTCATCATAGCATTTTGACGGTCTTCTTTTAACTGGTTTGGATACATTTTGGAACATCATTCGACAAAATGACTACAAACCGTTTATGGATGTACCGTAGGGTAGTTGACAATGAGTTATCGCATGAATATATAGATGGTATTGAAAGTTTTATTGAATTTGCAACTGCAAGTGTGAGTACAGTGGATCCCACAGGTAGGATCAGGTGTCCCTACAAGATTTGTAAGAATAATCGATTTGTAGAACCTCATGGCGTTAGACATCACCTATACAGGAAGGGTTTTGTGAGTGATTATCAGAATTGAATGTTTCATGGAGAAGAATTTAGAAGTAATTTTGATGCACGGGTGAATGTAGTGCACGATAATCCATATATGGATTTGATATTTGATGTCACAGGAACAGAACTCGGTTCTGCTATGGGTCCTGGTAATGTAAGAATTGCAGTAGATGAAAAATCAACAAATGATGCAGCTAGTAGATTTTAAGATTTACTTAGAGATGTTGATGAACCACTTTGGAACGGTTGCAGGAGTCACACTATATTTTCTACAGTTATTCAACTAATGAATTTGAAGTCCGAGTATAATTTGAGTCAATCATGTTTTGACCATTTGTACATGATTGTGAAGAGTATGTTGCCCAAAGATAAGAAATTGCTACAAAATTTCTATCGTGCGAAAGTTATGGTCAACGCTCTAGGTATGAGGTATAAAAAGATAGATGCTTGTCCAAATAACTGTATGTTGTATTTCAAGGATCAGGAAAACAACATATCATACCCATCATGTGGGCATCCTCGGTTCAAGCCAAAAACAAGAGGAAATGGTAGCACGAAATCAAAAGAAGTTGCATACAAGTCGCTACGCTACTTTCCTATCATTCTTAGATTGCAACATTCGTATATGTCTTTTAGGACAGCTAAACACATTATATGGCATGAAAATAAAGTTCGACATGATGAAGACAAGATCACGCATCCTGTTGACACTGAAGCTTAGAAACACTTTAATCGTACTCATCAGAACTTCGCAATGGAGGTGAGAAATGTTAGATTCGGTCTATGTACAGATGGATTTAATCCATTTGGTGTAGATCAACTTCATACTCATGCTGGCCAGTATTTGTAACTCCATACAACCATCCATCAAGCTAATGTATGATGCGTCCAAATCTTTTATTGTCTCTATTGATCCCTAGCCAAAATCTTGATGTATATTTAAGGTCATTGATTGATGAACTACAAGTATTGTGGGATGACGGTGTTACCACGTATGATACTGACAAAAAACAAAAATTCAATATGAAGACCGTTGTTCTATGGACAATCAGTCACTTCCCTACATATGGTATGTTATCTGGTTGGAGCACACATGAGAGGTTGGCATGTCCGTACTGCATGGAGGATACAAAATCTTTTAGATTGACACATGGAAAGAAGCCTTGCTGGTTTGAGTGTCATCATCGATTTCTACCGAGCGACCATCCGTTACGACGACAAAGGAATGCGTCTCGAGCAGACACAACTCAAATGAAAGGTCTAGCCACAAGATTGTCTGGCATAGAGATTTTAAGAAGATTGCGATACTTTCCAGATGTATTAACATATGCCCGTAGTCCGACGTTCTTCCTTGGATTTTGAAAGGATCACAATTGGACAAAGAAATCTATTTTTTGGGAACTACCATATTGGCTGACCCTATTGATACAACATAATTTGGATGTGATGCATCTGGAGAAAATGTGTTTGATAATTTGTTCAATATAGTAATGAATGATAAAGGGAAAACAAAGGATAATTCGAAGGCCCGTATGGATTTAAAAGTAATATGTAAATGACCAGAATTGGAACTCAAAAAGTATAATGGCAAAGTACTGAAACCAAAGGTAAGGTACGTGCTTGGACCTGATCAAATAAAGCAGGTATGTCAATGGTTGAGGCAGTTGAGATTTTCAGATAGATATGTCTCTAACATTGCTCGTGTTGTGAAGATTGACGATGAACACTTATATGGGTTGAAGAGTCAAGATTGTCATATCTTTATGCAACGATTGATACTCCTAGCATTCCATGAAATGTTAGACAAACCTATGGGGGGTATTGTCTGAGTTGAGCGGATTTTTTTGAACATTGTGTGCATCGAAAGTTGGTTGTACTTTTTGCAATGGGTATTTTTAAAAGATATTTTCAATAAAAACTTGGGAAAATCGTCAACCAAAGATATAAAAACCGACTCTCCACAGAGTGGCGAGTACGGGTCGAATCCACAGGGAACGAGATACTTCTGAATTAATTCTAAAATAACACTTTATTAATATAACAAGGTTTACAATCTATGTCAATATTACAAATTAAATGAAATAACACTAACTATGAATATAAACTAAAATAGGAGGCTAAGTCTTTTGCAGGTCTTCAGGGGCAAAACTGTCTTTTCACAACATGTGCATTGGCACCTCATATTTGAATTACACCTGTGAACCTATTCTAACTTATCAACCTACACAATAAAAACACAAAGTCAGTACATAATTAAAAATTAAAATTAACTTGCATCTACAATTTATTCTAAACTGATACAGAAATTAGATTACAATTAAACAACTAAAGAAGACTATAATTACAGTATCTAACTAAGCAAAGTAACTCTAATTACTCTAACTAACTCTAATTCACTAACTACACTACTTGAAAACACTAAAATTACATGAAATTAAACAATTAACTAAAAGACTGTTTTATCCCTAAAGAAGGCAAAAATGGACTCTGACAACTTTTTGCAATTTACAGTTTTGAGGGAGCAAACGATTTCCGCTAAACTGAACGAAAATACAGAAAATCACATCCACATAACTCACGCAAAAAATGGGTTCTAACTAGAAGAAAGGGATGAGAGAACCAACCTCCAGGGCGATCCGATGACTGAGGGGAAAGGCAGAGCGGACTTTGCTTGACTTCGCGCCACGAGGAACCTCGGTGATGCTGTCTAATATCCTTTTGTTGTCTCCTTTGCAGGGATCCACAAATGGTGTGCTCCGGGGTTCAGGGTCGGCTGACAATGGAGGAGCGGGACCTCCACCATGATGGATACACTCCAACTGCAGCTGCAAAGAAACAAATCAAAAGTTAGTTCCAACAGGAGGAGAAGAAGGACAAGATGTGAAAAGAAAAGAATGAAAGAAGAAGATGGCGTCTCCATTGAAGATGAGCTTCATGGATAAGGAAGAACATGAATGGGAGGGGCGGCTGGGTGGAAGTGGAGGTGAGTAAGATTTATGCCACTAGGGCACAAAAATCATAGCAAAGACAAGGCTGGAATGGGTGTCCCTCTCCTCTATACACGATTTGGCTTGTTTTGGCCATTTTATAAAATCAGTGTTAAAAGATAAATATTTACTGAGAGCCTCATGTAGGAGGGGTTTTTTAGAAAAGTATTTATGAAAAACTCAAATGGGCTGGAGCTGGGTTGAATCAATGTATTTTGACCCAAATCCAAAATCCAAATGGGCGTTTGGATCCAGATCTTCTAAATCGGATCTGAGATATGACTCGTTACATTGTAAATGCATTAATTTCCTCAAATTAACTCTGATTTTTCTAGGATTGCTTTACTGATGACAAAACTCTTACATAAGAAAATCAAGTTTGAGCGGACACTACAAGAAAATAGGGGATTAGCGACGGATATTAGCGACGAAAAAATTCTATCGCTAATTTGTGAGGGATTAACAAGAGAAACAAATCCGTCGCTAAGAACCGTAATATTTACAAAAATATCAACGGAATCGCTTCCATCGCAAATTAGTGACAACTTAGCGATGAAATGTTTGGTCGTAATAACCGCGTATTTTAGCGGCGGATTTGGCGAGGAAAAGTGTGTCGTCGCTATCTCGCGACGGATTTAGCGACATAATAGTTTTGTCGCTACGTAGTTATATTAATTTACGATGGCTTTATGACAAATTTAGGCAATCATGAAATCTGTCGCTAAATGTCGCGTAAATCCCTAATCAGAGCCCTCTTTCTCTTTTTTGTTCCGCTGTTCCCGCCGGCCACCCTCTCCCTCCTGCCGCCCCATATCTCGCTCGTCGACGTCTCCCCGACCCCCACCGCCCGCCGCCCGTCGCTCTCCGGCCTGCCGCCGTACCCGTTGCCCCCGGTTCGCCGCCCCCCGACCGACGTCTCCCAGATTTTTCTGATAAAAGACACATTTTTTTTCTGATAAAAGGCGCGGATGCCACTTTTAGTTTTTCCGGCAGGGGGTCGGCCCCTCGGCCTCGCTAGTATTTTTCTGGCAGGGGGGCAAACCCGCTGCCTCGTGTTGTGTTTTCCAACAGAGGGCCTAAACCCTTGCCGCGTGTTGTGTTTTTCGACAGAGGGGCAACCCCCCTGTGGCGTTTTTTGTTTCCCGGCAGAGGGTCTCCCCCCTTGCCTCGTTAGTATTTTCCGGCAGGGGGCCGACCCCCTCCCGCGTGTTGTGTTTTTCAGCAGGGGGGCGACCCCCTGCCGCGTTTTTTGTTTTACGGCAGGGGGGTGCCCCTCGGCCGCATTTTTTGTTTTTCGGCAAGGGGTGCCACCCTGCCAAAAAAAATAATCGAGGCAGGGGGGCGACCCCCTGTCGCGTTTTCTGTTTTTTGGCAGAGCGGGCGACCCCCATGCCTCATTGTTTTTTTTTGGCAGCGGGTCGCCCCCTGCCCCCTTTTTTGTAGTTTATTTTTTTTTCGGCAGGGGGTCGCCCCCTGCCCCTTTTTTCCGGCATGTGGGGCGACCCTCTGCCTGTTTTTTTTTTTTTCTGGCAGAGGGTCACCCCCTGCCTGTTTTTTTTTTTTTCTGGCAGAGGGTCGCCCCCTGCCCCTTATTTTTTCGGCTGGAGGGCGACCCCCTGCCTCTTTTTTTTTTTCGAGCAGGGGGTCGCCCCCGTGCATCTTTTTTTTTTCAGCAGTGGGGCGCCCCCTGCCTCGTTTGTTTTCTCCGCCAGGAGGTCGACCTCTGCCTCATTTTTTTATTCGGGCAGGGGGTCGCCCCCGTGATCCTCTGGTAGGGGGGAGGGGTGTGATCCTGCCTCTTTTTTTTTTACGGAAAGTGGTCGCCCCTCCGACCTCTGTTTTTTTTCGGCAAGGGGCCACGGGTCGAGGTTCAGGAACCCGGCGCTCGTCGGGCTCCTAAACCACGTCATCACCCTGTGCCTGCCGCTTCGAGAGATGAACACTGCCTCTGGAGTGTCTTCATTTTAACACTGTGTGATTTCATTTTAACACAGTATCTCTGTTACGACAATGAAGCCATACATGATACTTCAAGTACAAGGTTTTGATGATGAGCAAGTGGAATCAACTGCATTTCAGCTAAGGCTATGAAGAAATTGAAGAATTCGATGAAGAATCTTTGAAGACTAGTGTGTAAATGTTTAATTCATTAAAAGTCTTAGATTCTTGTAAGAGCCTTACTTAGAGTGCATATTTAGGTTGCATTTCACCTTAAAAGTCTTTAGAAAAACTTTTCTAAAAAGAACCCTCATGAAAATCTTTTTAGAAAACTCTTTTCTTAAATTTTCATGTTTATTAGTCGACCAATAGACTTACCAGTCGACTAATCCTTTCGCGCCATATTTTTTAAAAAGTCATTTTTGTCAAATTAGTCGACCAAAGATTTTATCAGTCGACTGGACAGAATGTCTGTTTTCTGGAAAATTAGCAACAGTCGACTAATGGTTTTATCAGTCGACTGAACAGAACATGTGTTTTCTGAAAATTTAGCAGCAGTCGACCGAACAGAATGTTTGTTTTCAGAAGATTTTAGCAGCAGTCGAATAAAAGGTTTTTCAGTCTACTGATGATATTATCAGTCGACTAACTTTTCTGAAGTCGACTAAGTTTCAAAAGTTTAGATTTTCAAACGACTCGATTAACAGATCAGTCGACCGACGATAACTGTGAGACTACTAATAACTAACTATTAGTCGACTAACTGATGTTTCAGTCGACTAATTTTGCCATTTTCCTGAAACTTCAAAAAGGCGTATCTTTTCATTTTTCAAACGTTTTGATTGTTCGAAATGGACAGTTTTGATACCCTTTCATACCCTCAACGTATGGAAAACTTTAACCATAAATATGAGTGCATTGTACACTAAAAAATAACAAGAATTCAATCAATTTGAATCATTTACTTATTGCTTTTCACTTCTATTCATTCAAGTATTTGTTTTCTCACTCACGTGATATTTTCACTTCAGTTTTTCACTCAAATCACTTTGAGAGATAGTGAATTCGTGAGTAAGAGTATTTCAACAACCTCAAAAGCCAATTGCATCTCATTTTCATTCAAAAGGAAGGCTCATAGGTTGTTTTGTAAGTTGTTACTTATTTTCTGTAAAAAGAAGGACTCCTTGGTGTAAAGGAGTTGTTTGCTTTCAGTAGGGTTGTTACTGAAAGTGAGACCAGTTATGGTCTGTGTGATCTTGTAGTTTACAAGGTTGATAGTGGAAATCTCAAGCGGGTTTTGTTTGGGGACTGGATGTAGGTCGGGTTAGACCGAACCAGGATAAAATCTTGTGTTCTTTGTGTGTTTGCTTTGAGATTTGCAAAATCATTAAATATTCCGCAGACAATTTTTTTAAAAGCACTATTCACCCCCCTCTATTGCTCGTTGCCTAGATCCTAGTGCACTTTCATTTGGTATCAGAGCACAAGTTTTCTATTACTTTGATTTGACCATCATCTAGCATGACAACTACAACATCTCAGCACAAAGAAGGAAGCTCCTCTGTTCGTCCTCCTCTCTTCGACGAAACAAACTATGGATACTGGAAAGTAAGAATGACAATATTCTTGCAATCCATGGATCTCGATATCTGGAGAGTTGTTTCAGAAAAGTACCAAACTCCATCAACTGATTTCAGCTAATAGACCGATGATGAAAAGAAGACTGCTTCATTAAATGCCAAAGCCATGAATGCATTATATTGTGGCGTTGACAAGGTAGAATTCAATCGCATCTCTTAATGCTGTACAACAAATGAAATTTGGCATACTCTTCTAGTAACTCACAAAGGTACGTCAAAGGTAAATGAATCTAAAATTGCTTCTTTAGTTCATAAATTTGAATTATTCAAAATGAAGCAAAATGAATCTATATCGGACATGGTAACTAGAATGACCGATATAACTAACACTTTGAAATCCCTTGGAAAAGAATATTCACAAGTGGATTTAGTCAGAAAGATTCTAAGGTGTTTAACTCCTGAATGGGAGAGAAAAACCATTGCTATTGAAGAAGCAAATGATCTCAATTCTCTCACTCATGAAGACTTAGTTGGTAACCCAATGGCATATGAGGTCCAACTTCAAGACAGACAAGAAGAAGAGCCTAAGAAGAAATCTCTTGCTTTTAAGGCTACTTCTGACTCAGAAAATTCAGAAGAAGATGAAGATTAAGATATTGCCCTCATCACAAGGCAATTCAGAAGATTCATCAAAAAGGGAAGATTTCAAAGAAAGATAAAGAAAGCAGATTCTTTCATTCCCAATGAAGTAAAGTGCTTTAACTGCAAAAATGCAGGACATATCAAGAAAGATTGTCCTCTTCTCAAAATCAAGCCCAAGGACCAATTCAAGAAGAAAAAAGCATTTCAAGCATGTTGGGATGATAGTGACTCCTCTTTCGATGAAGAATCAAATGAAGAAGTCGCCAACATGTGTTTTGTAGCACAAGAAGATTCGGTAAGTCAATTTGACTATGATGAGTTATTTGAAGCATTTAATGATTTATATGCTAAATTTAAGAGTCTTAGTTCTAAAAATAAAGAGTTAAAAACTGAAAATTTAACTCTTGACTCTCAAAATAAAGTGTTACTTCAAGAAATAGAAGATCTCAAGAAGGAAAATTCTTGCCAAGCACTTGAGATAAAAGAAATTGGAGTTAGAACCAATCTCTTATAAAAAGAAATATCTAGTCTTAAAGAAAAGCCAAATGATCTTCTTTCTATAGTGACCAAATTCTCAAATGGTCAAGAGAATCTAGAAAAACTTCTTGGTTCTTAAAGATGCTCGGTTAATAAAACCGGATTGTGATATAGCTTCTTTGATACTCAAAATAGACCAAACTATGTGGTGAAAAATCAAAGACATTATTCTCAACCTTTTGTTCATAAAACTAAAATTTCTAGTTCTAATAGAAATGCATCTAGATATGATTATTCTAGACATGTTTATTCTAAATCCTTTTATAGAAAGAATATTTATTATCAAAGGAAACCAAAATCCAAATGGATATGGGTTCCTAAGACTAACTCTCATGGACCCAAAAATAGAAAGGGGTCAAATGTTCTGTTTTCTGATTTTGTTGTAGGTACACAACATAAGGAGCAAATGGATATTGGACAACGGTTGTTCCAAACATATGACTGGAAGGCCAGAGTTATTTTCCACCCTCCAAAATAAGGATGGAAGAACCGTCACCTTTGGTGACAATAACAAGGGAAAAGTGATAGGTATTGGTAATATTGGTAATCAAAAATTTTCCTTGATAGAAAATGTTATTTTAGTAGATGGTTTAATGCATAATTTAATATCTATCAGTCAATTATGTGATAAAGGTTTTCATGTTTCTTTTGAAAATGATTTATGTTTAATTTCTGATTTTCAATCTAAAAAGATCATTTTTAAAGGTAAAAGAAGAAACAATGTGTATGAACTATATCCAGATGAATTACCCTCTTTTAATGAAAAATGTCTTATTGTTTCAAATGAAATTCAATGGTTATGGCACAAGAGACTTGGACATGTTAACTTTAAAATTATTTCAAAGTTATCCAAGAATGATCTTGTAAGAGGCCTACCTAGAATACCATATAAAAAGGATCACTTATGTGATGTTTGTCAAAGGGGTAAACAAATCAAGAGTTCTTTTAAAGCAAAAGATATAGTTTCAACAAAACGTCCTCTTGAACTTTTACATTTAGATCTATTTGGACCATCTAGAATTCAAAGTTTGAATGGTAGCAAGTATGCTTTTGTTATAGTAGATGATTATTCTCGGTTTACATGGGTGATTTTTCTAAAAAGCAAAAATGATGCTTTTTCAGAATTTTCTAAACTTTGTAGAAGAATTACAAATGAAAAATCTACATCTATTATTAAAATTTATAGTGATCATGGTGGTGAATTTGAAAATGAATCTTTTCTAAAGTTTTGTGATTTACATGGTATATCTCACAACTTTGCTTTTCCTAGAGCGGCTCCACAAAATGGAGTTGTTGAAAGAAAGAATAGAACTTTGCAAGAATGTGCTAGAACCATGCTTCAAGATAAAAAATTACCTTTGGGCTGAAGCAATTAATACAGCATGTTATGTCTTAAATCGTGTTCTTATTCGACCAATTTTACATAAAACATGTTTTGAATTGTATTATGATCGTATACCAAAGATCTCATATTTCAAAATTTTTGGTAGTAAATGTTTCTTGTTAAATACCAAAGATAATCTTGATAAGTTTGATTCAAAATCAGATGAATCAATATTTCTTGGATATTCTTATAGAAGTAAAGCATATCGTATTTTCAATAAAAGAACATCTTGTATTGAAGAATCTTTACATGTTGCATTTGATGAGAATTGTGAGCAGGTTATACCTCTAAGCGAAGGAGAAGAAGTAATACTTCAAGAAGAACCCTTGATAGAGAGTACTTCTCAAGAAAATATTCCTCTTCAACCGATTTGGAAAGAAGTTCCTAATCATCCACATGAACAAGTTATTGGTGAAATAAAGAGTGGTGTCCAAACTAGAAGGCAGTTAGAAAAATATATTGCAAATGTTGCTTTCATATCTAAATTAGAACCAAAGAATATCAATGAGGCTTGTGTTGATGAATTTTGGCTTTTGGCCATGTCTGAAGAACTTAACCAATTTACTAGGAATGATGTTTGGGATCTAGTTGATAGACCAAAGGATCATCCGGTAATTGGAACAAGATGGGTCTTCCGAAATAAGCTGGATGAAAATGGTGAAGTCATTCGTAACAAAGCAAGGCTAGTGGCACAAGGCTATAATCAAGAAGAAGGCATAGATTTTGATGAAACCTATGCACCAGTGGCTCGATTAGAGTCAATTCGAATGATGTTTGCTTTTGCTAGTTACATGAACTTCAAGTTATATCAAATTGATGTTAAGAGTGCATTCTTAAATGGACACATCAATGAAGAAGTTTATGTAGAGCAACCTCCAGGCTTTGAAAATGAAAAATATCCAGAAAAAGTCTACAAATTGAAAAGAGGTTTGTATGGACTCAAACAAGCACCAAGAGCGTGGTATGAAAGACTACGAAATTTTCTAGAACAATCTGGTTTTTCCATTGGTCGGGTAGACTCCACTTTATTTATTAAAAATCTTAATTCAGATATTCTTATTGTGCAAATTTATGTTGATGACATAATATTTGGTTCTACTAATGATTCTCTCTGTAAACAATTTGCTAAAGCTATGCAGGAAGAGTTTGAAATGAGCTTGATGGGCGAATTAAACTACTTCCTTGGACTTCAAATAAAGCAAACTGAAGAAGGAATCTTCATCAATCAGGCTAAGTATACAAAAGAACTTCTCAAGAGATTTGGGATGGACTCATCGAAATCAAGAAGGAATCCTATGAGTACAACTACTTCTCTTGATAAAGATGAAAATGGTAAAAGTGTAGATACTAAACTCTACAGAGGTATGATCGGATCTCTATTATACTTAACTGCTAGTCGATCTGATATTATGTTTAGTGTTTGTATGTGTGCAAGATTTCAAGCTAATCCAAAGGAATCTCATTTAACTGCAGTAAAACAAATTCTTCGTTATTTGAAAGATACTTCAGATTTCGGATTGTTTTACCCAAAATCATCTTCCTTTGATTTGGTTTCATATAGTGATGCAGATTTTGCAGGAAGTAAATCTGATCGCAAGAGTACTAGTGGAACTTGTCATTTTTTAGGAAATTCCTTAGTCTCTTGGTTTAGTAAAAAGCAAAATTCAGTATCACTCTCAACAACTGAAGCAGAATATATAGCGGCTAGTTTAGCATGTTCACAAGTACTTTGGATGAAACAAACTTTAAAAGATTTTGGTTTGAATTACTCCACAACAACTATTTATTGTGATAACACTAGTGCTATAAATCTTTCGAAAAATCCTATTCAGCACTCAAGAACTAAGCATATTGAAGTTAGACATCATTTTTTAAGAGATCATGTGTTAAAAGGAGATATTTCGTTAAATTTTATTTCCACTAAAGAACAACATGTCGATATCTTCACTAAACCTCTTAAAATGAAGATTTTATGAAAATTAGGAGAGAACTAGGTATTTGCTCATTTTTGGATTTATAAAAATACTGATTTTTGAACAAAATCTCAAAATCGCATTATATTAGTCGACCGATAAAATTCTAGTCGACTGGTGTTTTAAATTTTGGAATGTATCGCACCATATTAGTCGACCGATATATTTCTAGTCGACTGATGATATTTTTAGAATGAGTCGAACATTCTTAGTCGACCGATAAAGATTTAGTCGACTAAAATTTTTTAAATTTTTAAATGAAGGGACCCAATACCCCTTGGTTTTTTAAAACACCCATTTTTTTTAAAATAAAGCATCGTTTCACTTTGTTTTCGTATCTTTTCGTTTTTCTTAAAAACGAAACCCTTAAAAACGAAAACCCCTTTTGGTCTCGTTCCTCTCTCTCTTCCGAAAAACCCTCGGAGTGCCGTTCAATCCCATTTTCGCTGGGATTTTCTAACCGTAACAAGGAGACACCGGAATCTTCTGGTCGTGATCTTAAAACGCTGGAATCCTCCTGCAGTAACTGGCGCATCTTCAAAACACGCCGGAACCCTCTTGTGCGACAGTGCATTGCCGGAATCCCCTTGTGGCCGACTTCTCACTCGCCGTCAGCCATTGTATCCTCCTCTGGTTCTGTTTCACATCGCCGGACAACGTTCTACTTCTGTCGGAAATCATTTGGAAGCCGTCATTGTTTTTGGTAACTCTTTTTTTTTTAACTATGCCTCGTACGAAGTCTGCATTTGCAAAAGGTTTAGGTTCTCCTCCTCCTACACCTACTTCAAGACATGGTTTTTGACTAAGATTACTTCGCAATCCTCTTCTCTATGTTACTTTTGGATCAATTTTTGCACTACCTATTTTACCAGGCCGAAATGTTCTATTTCACTTATTTTCTCGTTACAATATAAGAGAATTATTTCCTGGAATTTCACATCTTTTTTATGCTTGTGCAGATACCCTTCACTATCCTTTTCTTATTCACTTGTTTTACACAAATTTACAAATGGATCATGAAACTGGAGTTTTGTCCTCTCTTGTTCGTGATGTTGAAATCGAGTTTGATTCAAACTTACTTGGAGAAATTCTTGAAATTCCACCTTCAGACACTCTTTTCAACACTATTGAATTGAATGATGAAAGAGTTTTTTAACAAATTCTTCTTTCAGGAGCACCTCACTGCCCTCCTTTCAAAAATACTAATCTTCAAACTCGTGCACGCATTGTTGGACGAATCCTTGCCCACAATGTTCTACCCAAAACTGGTTCTTTTGATTATTATTCCACAGATCTATCTACGTCTCTTTATGTTTTATTTGGAAATATTTATGTCAACTGGGCCAATGTGTATTTTACAAATTTGTGGAAACACAAACCATTTCTTCCTTATGGTTGTCTTTTAACCCGTATTTTTAGACATTTCAAAGTTCCTTTAACAAATGAAAAATACATTGAGCAAAAAGAGTTCTTTGATCAAACAATTTTTAAAAGAATGAAAATTAAATATCTGCCTCCTTTAAATGTTGATCAAACTGAACCATCTGATCCTAATGAACCATCAATTTCTGAACCTTCACCTTCTGCGACACCTTCATCTCATGCAAAAAGAAAGAAATTTTCGACAAGTCAAGACCATGATGAAGTTATGCAGAGACTGAAAGCTTTAGAGCTGCATCAACACACTTTTCGTGAAGATGTGACTCAACAACTTGCTTCAATTCAGAAGGATGTAACTGCCATTAAGGATTTGCTAAACTCTCTCTTCTGATCTTTGTTGTCTAAACTTTCATACTCTATGGGTTGTAATATTTTAAACTTGTATCTCTATTTTTCTTATGCTATTTCTGCCCTTACTCTTTTTGATTCTGACAAAGGGGGAGAAAAAGATGATAGTAGCAATTACATTGAAATTGCAGGAGATCTTGATCTTGCATGAGAAATGCAAAATTAAGAGAAAAAGAAAGCTTTAAATGAATGTATTTCTAAATGCATGAAGAAATGATGAATGAAAATGCAAACCAATCAATATGTGATATATATGCTTTAAATGTGCTAACTTTTAATGTTTTGCAGCATATTGATAGGGGGAGTAATATCTCCATCTATGCATCTAAATGCTTCATCTTTGATTAAGTTTGTCATCATAAAAAAGGGGGAGATTGTTACGACAATGAAGCCATACATGATACTTCAAGTACAAGGTTTTGATGATGAGCAAGTGGAATCAACTGCATTTCAGCTAAGGCTATGAAGAAATTCAAGAATTCGATGAAGAATCTTTGAAGACTAGTGTGCAAATGTTTAATTCATTAAAAGTCTTAGATTCTTGTAAAAGCCTTACTTAGAGTGCATATTTAGGTTGCATTTCACCTTAAAAGTCTTTAGAAAAACTTTTCTAAAAAGAACCCTCATGAAAATCTTTTTAGAAAACTCTTTTCTTAAATTTTCATGTTTATTAGTCGACCAATAGACTTACCAGTCGACTAATCCTTTCGCGCCATATTTTCTAAAAAGTCATTTTTGTCAAATTAGTCGACCGAAGATTTTATCAGTCGACTAGACAGAATGTCTGTTTTCTGGAAAATTAGCAGCAGTCGACTAATGGTTTTATCAGTCGACTGAACAGAACATGTGTTTTCTGAAAATTTAGCAGCAGTCGACTAATGCTTTTTATCAGTCGACCGAACAGAATGTTTGTTTTTCAGAAGATTTTAGCAGCAGTCGACTAAAAGGTTTTTCAGTCTACTGATGATATTATCAATCGATTAACTTCTCTCAAGTCGACTAAGTTTCAAAAGTTTAGATTTTTAAACGGCTCGATTAACAGATCAGTCGACCGACGATAACTGTCAGTCTACTAATAACTAACTATTAGTCGACTAACTGATGTTTCAGTCGACTAATTTTGCCGTTTTCCTGAAACTTTAAAAAGGCGTATCTTTTCATTTTTCAAACGTTTTGATCGTTCGAAATGGACAGTTTTGATACTCTTTCATACCCTCAACGTATGGAAAACTTTAACTATAAATATGAGTGCATTGTACACTCAAAAATAACAATAATTCAATCGATTTGAATCATTTAATTATTGCTTTTCACTTCTATTCATTCAAGTATTTGTTTTCTCACTCACGTGATATTTTCACTTCAGTTTTTCACTCAAATCACTTTGAGAGATAGTGAATTCGTGAGTAAGAGTATTTCAACAACCTCAAAAGCCAATTGCATCTCATTTGCATTCAAAAGGAAGGCTCATAGGTTGCTTTGTAAGTTGTTACTTATTTTCTGTAAAAAGGACTCCTTGGTGTAAAGGAGTTGTTCGCTTTCAGTAGGGTTGTTACTGAAAGTGGGACCAGTTATGGTCTGTGTGATCTTATAGTTTACAAGGTTGATAGTGGAAATCTCAAGTAGGTTTTGCTTGGGGACTGGATGTAGGTCGGGTTAGACCGAACCAGGATAAAATCTTGTGTTCTTTGTGTGTTTGCTTTGAGATTTGCAAAATCATTAAATATTCCGCCGACAATTTTTTTAAAAGCACTATTCACCCCCCCTCTAGTGCTCGTTGCCTAGATCCTAGTGCACTTTCAATCTCTTGCAGAAATCTCAACATATCCAGCTTGTGCTCTTCCACCCGTGGTAAGTAATTGACAAAAACAATGCAGATCGGGTAAATACCCGTGGTGAGTAAGTGATGTAAGCGCTTCACATGTTATTTAATTTATTGAATGAAACACTTTACTGTTCACACACTCACTTAGTTGTTGATATCTAGGACTGCTTTGTTGGAGTTTGGACATCATGGTGAGCATGATTTTAATGTACGAGAATAGAAGTGTTCTTATTTTTGCAGTACGGATTGCATGCTAGGCATGACAGTAGTTAGCGAGATATTGAAGTATGTTTGTTGGAGGTACATGTTTGACATTTTTTTTATATGAATGATTTTCATGTATTGCAATATTTGATGTGATTATATACATGCTTGCATGTAGTTAATTTCAATTTAATTATGACCTCCATGTGAAATTGTATAATGATAGTATGTTTCAAATTAATGCATCATGTTATGAATAGTTTTGCATATAAAAATATTAAGTTATTAATGCATGCATCCTAATTCTTGTGATTGTATGACAACATATATTGCATGATAAATTTGATATTTTCTTCATCATAGCATTTGATGGTTTTCTTTTAACTGGTTTGGATACATTTCGTAACATCATTCGACAAAATGACTACAAACCATTTATGGATGTACCGTAAGGTAGTTGATAATGAGTTATCGCATGAATATATAGATGATATTGAAAGTCTTATTGAATTTGCAACTGCAAGTGTCAGTACAGTGGATTCCACAGGTCGGATTAGGTGTCCCTACAAGATTTGTAAGAATAATCGATTTGTAGAACCTCATGGCGTTAGACATCACCTATACAGGATGGGTTTTGTGAGTGATTATCAGAATTGAACGTTTCATGGAGAAGAATTTAGAAGCAATTTTGATGCACGGGTGAATGTAGTGCACGATAATCCATATATGGATCTGATATTAGATGCCACAGGAACAGAACTCGGTTCTGCTATGGGTCCTAGTGATATAAGAATTGCAGTAGATGAAGAATCACCAAACGATGCAGTTAGTAGATTTTATGATTTACTTAGAGATGCTGATGAACCAGTTTGGAACGGTTGCAGGAGTCACACTATCTTTTCTACAGTTTTTAAACTAATGAATTTGAAGTCCGAGTATAATTTGAGTCAATCACGTTTTGACCATTTGTGCATGATTGTGAAGAGTATGTTTCCCAAAGATGAGAAATTGCTACAAAATTTCTATCGTGCGAAAGTTATGGTCAACACTCTAGGTATGAGGTATAAAAAGATAGATGCTTGTCCAAATAACTGTATGTTGTATTTCAAGGATCAGGAAAACAACATATCATACCCGTCATGTGGGCATCCTCGGTTCAAGCCAAAAACATGAGGAAATGGTAGCACGAGATCAAAAGAAGTTGCATACAAGTCGCTACGCTACTTTCCTATCATTCTTAGATTGCAACGATTGTATATGTCTTTAAGGACAGCTAAACACATTATATGGCATGCAAATAAAGTTCGACATGATGAAGACAAGATCACGCATCCTGTTGACACCGAAGCTTAGAAACACTTTAATCGTACTCATCAGAACTTCGCAATGGAGGTGAGAAATGTTAGACTCGGTCTATGTACAGATGGATTTAATCCATTTGGTGTAGATCAACTCCATACTCATGCTGGCCAGTATTTGTAACCCCATACAACCTTCCATCAAGCTTATGTATGAAGCATCCAAATCTTTTCTTGTCTTTATTGATCGATTGTCCGACCTCACCTAGCCAAAATCTTGATGTATATTTAAGGTCATTGATTGATGAACTACAAGTACTATGGGATGACGGTGTTACCACGTATGATGCTGACAAAAAACAAAATTTCAATATGAAGACCGTTGTTCTATGGACAATCAGTCACTTCCCTGCATATGGTATGTTATCTGGTTGGAGCACACATGAGAGGTTGGCATGTCCGTACTGCATGGAAGATAAAAAATCTTTTAGATTGACACATGGAAAGAAGCCTTACTGGTTTGAGTGTCATCATCGATTTCTACCGAGTGACCATCCGTTACGACGATAAAGGAATGCGTCTCGAGCAGACACAACTCAAATGAAAGGTCTAGCCACAAGATTGTCTGGCATAGAGATTTTAAGAAGATTGCGATACTTTCCAGATGTATTAACATATGCCCGTAGTCCGACGTCCTTCCTTGGATTTGGAAAGGATCACAATTGGACAAAAAAATCTATTTTTTGGGAACTACCATATTGGCCGACCCTATTGATACAACATAATTTGGATGTGATGCATGTGGAGAAAATGTGTTTGATAATTTGTTCAATATAGTAATGAATGATAAAGGGAAAACAAAGGATAATTCGAAGGCCCGTATGGATTTAAAAGTAATATGTAAATGACCAGAATTGGAACTCAAAGAGTATAATGGCAAAGTACTGAAACCAAAGGTAAGGTACATGCTTGAACCTGATCAAATAAAGCAGGTATGTCAATGGTTGAGGCAGTTAAGATTTCTAGATAGATATGTCTCTAACATTGCTCGTGTTGTGAAGATTGACAATGAACACTTATATGGGTTGAAGAGTCAAGATTGTCATATCTTTATGCAACGATTGATACTCCTAGCATTCCATGATATGTTAGACAAACCTATGGGGGGTATTGTCTGAGTTGAGCGGAGTTTTTTTTAACATTGTGTGCATCGAAAGTTGGTTGTACTTTTTGCAATGGGTATTTTTAAAAGATATTTTCAATAAAAACTTCGAAAAATCATCAACCAAAGATATAAAAACCGACTTTCCACAGAGTGGCGAGTACGGGTCGAATCCACAGGGAATGGGATACTTCTCAATTAATTCTAAAATAAGACTTTATTAATATAACAAGGTTTACAATCTATGTCAATATTACAAATTAAATGAAATAACACTCTAACTATGAAAATAAACTAAAATAGGAGGCTAAGTCTTCTGCAGGTCTCGAGGGCAAAACTGTCTTTTCACAATATGTGCATTGGCACCTCATATTTGAATTACGCCTGTGAACCTGTTCTAACTTATCAACCTACACAATAAAAACACAAAGTCAGTACACAATTAAAAATTAAAACTAACTTGCAGCTACAATTAATTCTAAACTGATATAGAAATTAGATTATAATTAAACAACTAAAGAAAACTACAGTTACAGTATCTAACTAAGCAAGGTAACTCTAATTACTCTAACTAACTCTAATTCACTAACTACACTACTAGAAAACACTAAAACTACATGAAATTAAACAATTAACTAAAAGACTGTTTTGTCCCTAAAGAAGGCAAAAATGGACTCTGACAACTTTTTGCAATTGACAGTTTTGAGGGAGCAAACGATTTCCGCTAAAGCTGAACGAAAATACAGAAAATCACATCCACATAACTCACGCATAAAATGGGTTCTAACTAGAAGAAAGGGATGAGAGAACCAACCTCCAGGGCGATCTGATGACTGAGGGGAAAGGTAGAGCGGACTTTGCTTGACTTCGCGCCACGAGGAACCTCGGTGATGCTGTCTAATATCCTTTTGTTGTCTCCTTTGCAGGGATCCGCAAATGGTGTGCTCCGGGGTACAGGGTCGGCCGACCATGGAGGAGCGGGACCTCCACCATGATGGATACACTCCAACTGCAGCTGCAAAGAAACAAATCAAAAGTTAGTTCCAACAGGAGGAGAAGAAGGACAAGATGTGAAAAGAAAAGAATGAAAGAAGAAGATGGCGTCTCCATTGAAGATGAGCTTCATGGATAAGGAAGAACATGAATGGGAGGGCTGGGTGGAAGTGGAGGTGAGTAAGATTTATGCCCCTAGGGCACGAAAATCGAAGAAAAGACAAGGCTGGAATGGGAGTCCCTCTCCCCTATACACGATTTGGCTTGTTTTGACCATTTTACAAAATCAGTGTTAAAAGATAAATATTTACTGGGCGCCTCATGTAGGAGGGGGTTTTTAGAAAAGTATTTATGAAAAACTCAAATGGGCTGGAGCTGGGTTGAATCAATGTATTTTGACCCAAATCCAAGATCCAAATGGGCGTCTGGATCCAGATCTTCTAAATCAGATCCGAGATATGACCCGTTACATTGTAAATGCATTAATTTCCTCAAATTAACTCTGATTTTGATGAAATTCAAACCAGAGCTCTATAATATCATTATTCACCTAAGTGTATGCCCTTAACCTATAGATGATGCATTTATATAGTAAAAATGTGTTAATAAAATAGAATATTTATGCATCATCAAAAGTCGTAGTATCTGATATAATGAATCTCGAGGACTTTGTCATCACTACTGTTTGTCTGCTAGAAAAGATTTTTCCGCCAGCATTTTTCGATGTTATGGAACATTTGATCGTATATTTTCCATATGAACTAAGGGTTGGTGGTCCTGTGCAATATCGTTGGATGTACCCATTTGAAAGATATATGTTTTCTTGTATTTGTATCTTCAATGACAGATATTTCAAATTTGAAATATATATTTTTTACAGATGTATGTTTGACCTCAAAAAAAAAGTTCGTAATAAAGCAAGAGTAGAAGACTCTATTTGTGAGGCGTACACTTTAAAAGAGATTTCAAATTTATCATCTATGTACTTTTAACATCACATTCCAACACGTTACACATGCCCGCCTTGTAACGATGATGGAGAACAAGTAACTGTAGCTGACAAACTGTTGATATTTCAACTACTTGGGCATGCATTTGGTAGTTGTTGATCAAGACTCTTGACAGATCGAGAGCAAGATGCATAACACATCTATATTCTTTTTAATTGCTCAGCGATCGACCCATATATCGAGTAAGTATATGTAGATACAACACAATTCTAAATTCTTTTATGTCTTATACATGCATACATGGTTTGGTAATATAAGTATTTGTGGTTTGCAGACGATTTGATATGGAGTTGCGAAGAGAAGTTTCACATCTCACTGATGCAGAAGTACAAAAAGAACATGAAACTAAGTTTGTGGAGTGGTTATCGATTTCATACAAAAGACTATGGTATAAACAAATTAACGATGAATAGTGGCATGTGTGTCAAGGGTAGCAGCTACGGTGAAAATGAACATGATTACTACGGTGTTATAGAGGAAATAATGGACTTGACTTACTTAGGCATAAATAATAGGGTAACTTTATTCAAGTGTCATTGGTTTGAACCAACTGCAACAAGAGTCGACAAAGCCTTAGGCATTGTGGAAGTGAATCACAAATAAAGGTTTGGAACATATGAACCATTCATATTAGCCTCGCAAGCTCAACAAGTTTATTATACTTCATATCCGTGTACAAAAAAGTCAGATAGAAATGAATGGTGGGCAATTTGCAAGGTGAAGTCCAAATTATACCCTGAGTATCATCTGTTACAAGAAAACAAGTTAACTGAAGAGAGTGATCACTATCAATCAGATGATATCTATCACTTCTCTTATGGTCACGATGTTGCACATGAAATGTATGTCATATCTTCATTGGTCGATGAAACATTCATAGAAGAATGTGATCCAAATGATATACCAAGTGGATGGGTAAACAATGAAGAAGATCTTGTGGTGACCGTTCACCCCCAAGTACATAGGAGAAACTTGAACTTTAGCATCAACGCGATGTTCTGCGAGTTTATTATTCTATGTATTTTAGATACTCTAGAGGCTTGATGACCCTGTCCATGGTGGGGTGGTAGAACTCTTACCGAGATAACCCCATTAGATCATTTTGGATGCATCCTCTACTGCAGTAGTGAAGTTTAATTCCTAGATCTTAAGGATAACCTGACCTCCAAACCTTCTGAGTGGCAGAAGGTCCCTTGAACTTTTTGGTTCATAATAAATTCATGTCACTTATGGTTGTACTATTACTCTTTACCACAGTGAGCGTAAGTCCTAAAGGGGTTCGGCGTCATAACCATAATTATAGGATAGTCGAACGCCACTTGGGAAAATTAGTGTGTTATAAATTAAAATACATATGTATCCCAAACCCATTTAGTATTTTTAAGCACAAACCACCCATGTGGTCAAGGGACTATTGCTAAGTTTTATTCATATGCATGCAAGACTCCACTCTCGGCATCTACGGCCTTCATGAGTGTTTCACCTCTTTCAGGTGGACAACCAACTCTGACACGTTGGCCCATACGAGTCTTATTGTATAATAGTGTTTTACATGAGCAGATATATACAACGATCACCTTTGATCGACTACTCGGCGTATGTAGCCACGCCCATACTTTGTAAGAATTTTCTCAATATAATATGATTGACATAATGTAATGCCATTATTATTTCTCATAATTTTGATTCCTAAAATAACATCTGCAACACCCAAATATTTCATATAAAACATGAAAGATAAAAATCTTTGTTTGGTTTACGCATTCACTATTAGAACAAAAAAGAAGCATATCATCAACACATAAATAAATAATAATAATATAATTATAATCTACTTTGTTATAGACACACTTATCAACATCATATATTTTGAAACCATTATTTATTAGAGAACTATCAAATTTCTAACTCATTATGTATTTTGGAATATGAGTGTTCAATCCGGTTTTTGGTCTAGATCTCATCGTATTACCGTTTCATTGAAAGCTTTAAGAGACACTCTTGGTTGTGACCGTACCGAACATAAAGGACATGCCGACCACGACCTAGGAGTGCCTCAACCACCATGTCGGAGCACTACCACATATCTTGGGTAGGTTTGTGCATCAAACAATACCAAAGTTCTACTCTTCTCGATATATACATATTTGTTTGTGTTTTTGAGATTGTAGTTGAGTCGGACAATTTCAAGACCCCTTTTTATGCAATAAATATGTATTTGCTTATGCTTTTGAGATTATTCTCGCATCGAACGATGCCAAGGCTTCTGCTTTTCGCAATGTGTGTATATATATATATTTGCTTATGTATTTAAGATTATCGTCGCCTCGAACGATGTCAAGGCTCCTGCTTTCCGTAATATATATGTATTTTCTTATGCTTTTAAGATTGTCATCGCATCGAATGATGTCATGGATCCTGCTTTTCTCAAATATATACCTGTTTGCTTTTTGCAAGTTATTTAGTTCAATTTTACCACCTGAACCTTAAATATACTTTCACTTATGTCATTGCGCTATTCGTGCACATGCTCCTACTTATATTATATATAGTTGTGCATAAGTAAGTATATAAATGAAGGTCAACTCCTATCACCAAATGTGATTCCATATGCCAATTCTTGATCAAGACTTTGATTGAGGAAAGAAACCCCTATTGGAAATGTTTCAATGTTTGTGTAAAACCGCTTTTACGTAACCTCCTAAGTCACTTGCGCATGGCCTAACTAAGGCCTAGGTTCCAATGAACCATGATAGACATAAAGTACACAACAGTGCACATCTATCCTCGATTTAAGCATAGTATTTCCTCTATCAAAGAGAGGAAGTGCTGCCAAATTTTTTGAAAAGATGTTCATCGAGCTTAAATGAACATAACGCTTTCTCCGTCAAAAATAGGAGGTGATGGTAAATTTTTTGAAAGATGCTCACTGAACTTAAAAAGAGCATATCACATCCTCCATCAAACAGAGGAGGTGCTGCCAAAATTTTGTTAAGTAACTTTCCATAAAGTAGAAAGGATCATCAAGCTTCCTCTGTCAAACAGAGAAAGTGCTGCCGAAATATTTGGCAAATTACTTTCCTGAGCAAGTTTGAATGACACAATGATGACCCTGTTGTCGGAACTCAGACTGAATGGCTCGTTCTACCTCCGCTTGTAAGGGCACCATACACATAAGTGTCGATGCACTAGAGTAGTTGTTGTGCCTTGACTAGGTCAGTACTTGTTGCATCTACATATGCCAAAAAGTCAATCAATGGTGATCGTTGTATATACATGATCATGTGAAATACTATTATACAACAAGACTCGTAAGGGTGATGTGTCAGAGTTGGTTGTCCACCCGAAAGGAGTGAAACGCTCATGAAGGTCGTTGATGCCGAGGGCGGAGTCTTGCATGCATATGAATAAAACTTAACGATAGTCCCTTGACCACATGGGTGGCTCGTGTTTCCAAATACTGAATGGGGTTGGGGTACATATGTCCTTTAGTGCATAACACATTGATTTTCCTAAGTGGCATTCAAATGTCTTATAATTATGGTTATGTTGCCGAACCCCTTTAAGACTTATGCTCACCGTGGTAGGCAGTGATGGTATAACCACGAGTGACATGGATTTATTATCAACCAAAGAGTTCAAGGGACCTCTCGCCATTCAGAAGGTTTGGAGGTCGGCTTATCCTTAAGATCTAAGGATTGAACCCCACTAGTGCAGTAGAGGATGCATCCAAAATTACCTGGTGGGATTATCTCGGTATGATTTCTACCGCCCCACCATGGACAGGGTCATCAGGCCTCTGGGGTATCTAAAATACGTAGAATAATAAACCTCTAGAACATCACGTTGATGTCGAAGTTCAAGCTTCTCCCCTGTACTAGGGGGTGAATGATTAATATCGAAACAATGCATTAGTTCTAGGTTCAACAATGAATAAATGAATGAATGAATGTGTGTTGTTCTGATGATTCACGTATAACCATGTGAAAGGTATTGAGATCAATATAATACTGAACCGATAGGGCAAAGACCTATTTTGTATCCGCATGACTAAGCTAAGCTCGATGAGCTCTCATTGGGATTCGTGGGATATAGATATACCAAGTCTTGGAGACTTGAGTTTTGATGTTTCAATCGTGGCACTAAGGAGGCTTTTGTGATATACACTAAGTCTTGGAGAATTAAGCATTGTTTCAAACTGTGGCCCTAAGTGGCTCCATGTATTTTTATAATTTATACTTGCTTTGAGTTGAATGTTTTCCTACCATACCAACAATGGTTCTGACACCGTTTTATGGGGGATATATGTACTGAACCTCTGATGCGATATGCGGAGCAAGGCGGCATCGAGTTCCAAGGTTTCTTCAGATAATGTTGAACCCTTTCCTTTTCAAACCCAGTTTTAAAGAATAATGTTTTTTCAAGCAGTAATATTTGTAATAAATAACTCATTTTCATAAATAGAATACTTCAATGGTCAATGAGTGCTTGGCCACATACCTGTAACTTGCCGAGCATTTTCTAAAATTGACAACTCATTATCGTCTATTGCTGCTGCTAAAAACCTTTTCTAATTTCTGCTGTAAAGAAAAAAAAATCCATGAAGTTTTGACCAAGTGTTGTTTTGAAAATCCAGAGCATACAGATACTTTGCAGGCAACACATGATGTATCTAACAGAAAAAATTCATATGCAACAATTTCATAGTCGATATTCTTTTAGAAGTAGATCAACAATGAGTGTAACTTCTTCATTTTCATTAAAATTATTAAGCAAATTTTTGCCTTTTGAATGTCTCTCTTCCTTTCTCTCCAAGCCCCATCCGTAAAGATGTGGTTTTCTAGTTGTCTTGTAAAAATGGCCAATGCACACCTTGGGTATCAAACTTGCAATATATATATATATATATATATATATATATATATATATATATATATATATATATATATATATATATATATATATATATATATATATATATATATATATATAAGTGTGTGTGTGTGTGTTTCATAAAAATCAAAACGACTATTCATTAAATATAAGGCATTCTGTGATTTCATATATATATATAACCAATATGTTGTTTTTCTAATACATGAAATAGACAGACACATTCAATAAGAGCTCTCCTTGTTCCTTATTGCTCCCAGTATGCATACACATATATTCAGAAGGTTGTATGTCCTCAATCAAGGGAAGGCCTTCTTCATTTTCCATGTCCTTGCTTGCATATTCTTTGCACACCCACTTAATTATTTTCCAATCAAGAAACAGTTTGACCCAAAATCTGCAAAAAATGAAATCCACCAACTTTTCCCAAGCTGCAATATGAATCCATAAATTTGACATCTGATTCATCTTGAGTATTAAAGTAATATCAGGAGAAGAACAATATATCACTATCTATTCCATATGAAGTGTTGTATACTTGGCTTTATCTTACTGTTGCTTATCCCTGGCATATTAATTATGAGAATAAACTTGAGCTAACATTGTACTATATAGTAGTTTCACGACCAATATGGTTTTTCAAGGTAGGTCAAGCGACACTTCTGGCAGCTAAAGTTAGTCTGTTGGTCAGGCTGGACTACACCTTGTCTCTGTAGTAGTTTCACAACCGATGAATCATAGTTCTTTTTTTGAAACTCTCTCTTGGAGAAAGGTAGTCATGATTCCTGCCCACTTGGGAATTTTCTCTTGTTCCCATCGCTTGCTGCTAGCCTCTTTCCTGCGATACCCTTGGATCACTCCCAGTCTGTATTAATCCTTGAAGCTACTATCACGACAACTTGAAACTTATGGGGCATGCTTGTTATCATGCGAGACCGCAAACCTTTCTGTAATTTATTGATGTATTTGTCTGTCCTCTTTTGATCAGTCTCAATTAACTTGGAGTAGTGTCGCTCTGTGTTCTGAAACTTGGTAGTTTAGTAAATAAGACTCATATCATATTGTTCTAGTATCAAAGAATTGAAAAAATAGAAAGAGAGGGGTTCAACCAAGAACCCTACAACATGCAGAGTGGACAACATCAACCACCCTGCTTGGAAAAGGTAGCCTCTGGGGTGCCCATAACAACTAATAATGTTGGGATTCCCCTCCCATGATTAAACTGCACTTGAGCTTCGTGTTCATTGATCCTTGGAACCAATAACGGGTAGATCCAAGTTCCGGCGACTAAGATAGGTAGGTTATGTGAGTAAAACAAGTACAATTTTAGCTATAGCAATCAATATTGATAACCAAATCAATCCAAATTGAATGGGCACTAGCTGTATGATGAAGAAGACTAAGTTGTAACCTGCTTGAGGCCTATCCAGTTGAAGTGTCAGATCACATTTTTTTTAGTTCAGACAAAGCACATATATTTGAAAGATAAATAACCTCAGCAACACTTCTACATAATCATCACAAGAAACAAAAAATTTGCACAATTACAATATATATAGCAACCCAGATCCTCAAAACACATAAATTGCCTGACATAATCGGATGATTTTCTACGGCTGATCACGCATTGATCAACAACTATGCTTCTATTTTAACGTAAAAAGGACTTTTAGCAGTGGTCATGACTGCCGCTAAAAGTCAATTTTCATCCAAGAGCATTAGTGGTGGCCGTGACCACTGCTAATGCTCATTTTTTGCACAAAATCGATGCGCAAGGCGCATCCAATCATCGTTTGATGATCTACTCAGTTGACATTACGGGTTTTTCATATATATATATATATATATATATATATATATATATATATATATATATATATATATATGCTGGGAGTGACAGCTCGAATGTTGTTTTGGTAATCTCGAGAATAGGTTGGCATCACTTTGGCACATGTAATTCATCAATGGTAAGGCACAACAAATGCACTCGGCTATTATATAACCATTACATGTAAATGTCTTATTAATAGAGATGAATCCTTTTTGGTGACATATGGTCCTTGTAGTTAAGTCAGTCATGTTTGTGCTTTTCTTTCTTCATCAAATCTTTGGACCCAACATATGACATGTATTAAGATGTCTTAATAAAGAATTATCTTGGATTTAGATCTTGTATGAATCATCAGTGAGAACTCTGTAGTTCTTTTGTGCACGATTTTGAACATAAATTTGGCATTCATAGAGACTCAAACTCTATGCTTCCTTCAAATGCACCTCATTTAGTCTTGCTCGGATGCAAATCATAAGTGTGTTCAACTGTTGAGAGAGAGAGAGAGAGATGTTATTAAATGCCAAAAGGAAAATACTGGGATTAGTACAAATACATGTGCTTGCTTGTTGAAACTCCAATTGAATGAACAACTTCCACTCTTTATTTTTGTTTTTTAAAGAAGGATAAAATTCACTTGATCTGTAAAATCAGTAAAAGAGGTCTGCAGGAATGATGATGAGGTATCGCCCAGCTACAAAACTAGCGAATAAAAATACTTCCACTCTTTCAAAAAAATAAAAGTCCCATTCATGGAGCTTCCAAGGAAACAGAAGAGGGTTATAGAAAGTGCGGTTCACAGTTTACCACATTCTGCAGGTGTGAAAGTGATGAGGTTGTTGCCAAGGTCGTAAAGGACGTGGAAGTTGGCCAGCATGACGCCTCCAATTATTGAAACTATGGGCACTGTTGATGGCATCAACACTGAGCAAGTCAAGCCTGTATCTGGATCGCGAATGAAATATTGGCTTCTGGAAACATCGAGATCACCACCCTCAAAATGAAAGGTAACATTAGGGATGGACGCTGATTCTGGCAATGATTGGTAGCAGAGATCAAGCCCCGCCTTTGAGGAATCAGCAACCGGTAAACCGATAGCCTTGACGAGTGCATCCCTCACTCGCCTATCACAAGTGAAACACCATATTAAGTACGCATCAGTTGCTAGTTTTGTTCAATGAACATGGGTTTAGGTACCCCATTACCCCAAATTAGAGCAAGAAATTAAAGTGAGACGGTTTCTTACATGTAAGCGGATGGTACTATATTAGGAGACGCTTCCCTCCGACATTGATATCCTCCAAGTTCACTAAATAAGAATCCTTGAAGAGCGGGTTAACTACCAGCGGCGTCGTTGTCGAGGCGTCTGAGCTGATCAAGGCAGCACTGTGGCCCAACACGAGTCGACTCGATTTGTAAACAGAGTCATTAAACAAAGTGAAGCAATAGGAGAATCGGTTATCGATTAACGACCCTAGTTGAGAGACGAGTGACATCGGGCTCCGATCTAGCCCAACTATGCCAGCACCCTCATCGAAACCTTGGTTGTGATTGCCGCAGCCGAACCCAATATTCTTAAACGATACGGTTTGATTCCCCGAGCCCAAGGTGAACGTCTCTAAGGCAAGGTATCCTTGGGAAGTAGCTGGAGTCTCATAATCAAGCTTGTAGTTGCATCCACCAGTAGAATTATCCAATGTAGTTACACGCGAAGTTAGGGAGGCACAGAGAGGATTGTAGTGTAGCATCCTCGAAAAGGAGGAGGAATTTGACGGGCTAAATATTGGTTCTCTGTTGGAGCAATTGATACATGGATCGCATTTTGTCCATACAAGAGGACTACCAGTATCAACCATGGCGGAGAAGGAGCGTGGGGGTGTTCCAATCGCTAGATTCATTAAGTACTCACCGACTCCGGCCTCAACCGAAACTTCGACATCATCATCACCTTGTGCCTGATGTTTACCATGCCGGATTTTCTGATGCAGCTTCTGAAGCCGATGTTTCTCTCGGCTAGCTGCTCTGTGTAATCGCTCCAAGTGGGTAAAACTGCGGTGTGCATCGACATGAATCAACTCTACATGAATGTCCAGGGCGGCCGTCGACGTCGTCATGTCAGCGGCGGCAAAGGTGGTGGTTGAGTATGATAGGAGAAGATGAGCGGTAAGCACAATGAGGAGGAAGAAGGACGATAGGTGGTGAGATGGTGGTGCAATTGCCATGTTGGTAGTATTGAGTGTATGAACCAGGTTAGTGATGCTAAATTGTGGAATATTTATAAGCAGAGAAGGTTGTTAATTAAGAGGGAAATTGTAACTGAACATCCATTAATGTTGGGCTGGCACACCAGCTATCCATCTATTCACGTAATCTAAGATGGGGTTTTCATGGTTGGAAGTAACAGCTGTTTCTTCAGTCTATTAGTAGCATTGGAGCGCATGTCTTGTTAAGGGTTACATGCGGTTGGAAGTAACAGCTGTTCGGCAAATGAGCAAGACTAAGGCAAGGGTTACCATGTGGTTCAGTTCGGACTGACCCGAAAGACCCATTTTTGCATGGGTTCGCCCTGTTTTTGTGTACGTCTACAACCAGTTAATTTGGGCCAAATATATGTGAGGGCCTTTTTCTTCTTTACGTGAAAATTTTGTCGACTATTTAAATGAATTGGGTTTGGGCAATCACCAAATAATCAAGCATGTATCCATTATAATTTCTTTTATTGACAGTTATTTGTATCTAAAATATCAAGACCCGAGCTGAAACCTGAAGTTTTTAATACCCAAACCGATCATACCTGAACCTGTGAAGACACAAACCGATCATTTCTAATTGTCACACCAATGCCATATCCATACTTGTATACCCAAATAAGCGACGACTTTTTTTTTACCCAAATAAGATCGCGATTTCTCACCATTCAATGAAAATATGTTTATGTTTTCCCAGAAAATGTAAGAAAATCATGAAAGAATCGACTGAAATTGCTTCTCAAGGTTTTCTTCATAAACCACTGATTGAGCATGAAATCAATCATTATTTCCTAAATAATTTGATTTTGGTTTGTGTTCTTTGAAAAATATCTTCCCTACGAATCAGCATTCAGATTCTTTTAATTTCTCTATATGGTTTAATTCGTTTCTTTGTTTATCTTGTTGTGTTCTTTTGGCAAGTGATTAGTGGGCTGAAAGGGGTGAGCTCTCTCCTTCACTTGATTTCTCAAAGAGGGTTTCAAGATTTCAAAAAACCACTCCCTATGTTTTTGGGCGGGTTTTGGATTTCGAATCCAGCAGGGTGGATCCACAATAGCCAAACTAACAAAAATAAATAAAAAAAGTACTACCCTAATCCCGCATACACCCTCCGATGGCCCAAATGGATCCTAACGGGCCATCAAAACCTAAACAAGAAAAAATACAAGGATTTAAAAAATCTAACTATGCTAAAAATTCGATCTCAAGCAAAATGTGTTTGAAGACACGCTAAAAATAAAACTCCGGACTTCTCAATCTTGGTGGGAGCTTGGCCTTAGCATTCGGGTTCGATGGTTCATGTTTTTTTATTCAAGCTCACTCAGACGCGCTGCATCAGGGATCAAAAAGGCTTCACCCTCATAGCCTGCACCCTGCCAAGTGGATTACTATAGTGCCGACAAAAACATTCATCAATAAATATTTTGTATTTAACTAATTTCATAAACTTAAAAGGAACAAAATAATATATATCCTTGGATGACAAAATGAATTCATCATGTCCGAAATTTACCTGATCACTCCACCTTGTGAAACCTTCTCGAAAATTGAAACTTACATGTTCTCATATTTCTAAAAAAAATTGGAATTCGCAATAGGCTTTCTTTTCATAGTATTTCATCAAAAAGATAATATCTAGCAATTTTACCTTGTGCTAATGCAATCAAATCCCTAGAAAAAAATGAATCATCAACGGGTTATTATCAATGATTCATCCATAATTTTTCTAGGATTGCTTTACTGATGACAAAACTCTTACATAAGAAAATCAAGTTTGAGCGGACACTACAAGAAAATAGGGGATTAGCGACGGATATTAGCGACGAAAAAATTCCATCGCTAATTTGCGAGGGATTAACAAGAGAAACAAATCCGTCGCTAAGAACCGTAATATTTACAAAAATATCAACGGAATCGCTTCCATCGCAAATTAGTGACAACTTAGCGATGAAATGTTTGGTCGTAATAACCGCGTATTTTAGCGGCGGATTTGGCGAGGAAAAGTGTGTCGTCGCTATCTCGCAACGGATTTAGCGACAGAATAGTTTTGTCGCTACGTAGTTATATTAATTTACGACGGCTTTACGACAGATTTAGGCAGTCGTGAAATCCGTCGCTAAATGTCGCGTAAATCCCTAATCAAAGCCCTCTTTCTCTTTTTTGTTCCGCTGTTCCCACCGGCCACCCTCTCCCTCCTGCCGCCCCATATCTCGCTCGTCGACATCTCCCCGACCCCCACCGCCCGCCGCCCGTCGCTCTCCGACCTGCCGCCGTACCCGTTGCCCCCGGTTCGCCGCCCCCCGACTGACGTCTCCCAGATTTTTCTGATAAAACACACATTTTTTTTCTGATAAAAGGCGCGGATGCCACTTTTAGTTTTTCCGGCAGGGGGTCGGCCCCCCGGCCTCGTTAGTGTTTTTCGGCAGGGGGGCAAACCCGCTGCCGCGTGTTGTGTTTTCCCAACAGAGGGCCTGAACCCCTGCCGCGTGTTGTGTTTTCCGACAGAGGGGCGACCCCCCTGTGACGTTTTCTGTTTCCCGGCAGGGGGTCGCCCCCCTTGCCTCATTAGTATTTTCCGGCAGGGGGGGCGACCCCCTACCTGTTTTTTTTTTTTTTTCTGGCAGAGGGTCGCCCCCTGCCCCTTATTTTTTCGGCTGGGGGGCGACCCCCTGCCTCTTTTTTTTTTCGAGCAGGGGGTCGCCCCTTGCCTCATTTTTTTATTCGTGCAGGGGGTCGCCCCCGTGCCTCTTTTTTTTTTGGCAGTGGGGCGCCCCCTGCCTCATTTGTTTTCTCCGCCAGGAGGTCGACCCCTGTCTCATTTTTTTATTCGGGCAGGGGGTCGCCCCCGTGATCCTCTGGTAGGGGGGAGGGGTGTGACACGGCCTCTTTTTTTTTTGCGGCAGGTGGTCACCCCTCCGACCTCTATTTTTTTTTTGGCAGAGGGCAACGGGTCGAGGTTCAGGAACCCAGCGCTCGTCGAGCGCCTAAACCACGTCATCACCCTGTGCCTGCCGCTTCGAGAGACGATCACTGCCTCTGGAGTGTCTTCATTTTAACACTGTGTGATTTCATTTTAACACAATATCTCTTGCAGATTTCTCAACGTATCCAGCATGTGCTCTTCCACCCGTGGTAAGTAATAGACAAAAACAATGCAAATCGGGTAAATACCCGTGGTGAGTAAGTGATGCAAGCGCTTCACATGTTATTTAATTTATTGAATGCAACACTTTACTGTTCACGCACTCACTTAGTTGTTGATATCTAGGACTGCTTTCTTGGAGTTTGGACATTATGGTGAGCATGATTTTAATGTATGAGAATAAAAGTGTTCTTATTTTTGAAGTACGGATTGCATGCTAGGCATGACAGTAGTTAGCGAGATATTGAAATATGTTTGTTGGAGGTACATGTTTGACATTTTTTTATATGAATGATTTCCATGTATTATAATATTTGATTCGATTATATACATGCATGCATGTAGTTAATTTCAATTTAATTATGACTTCCATGTGAAATTGTATAATGATAGTATGCTTCAAATTAATGCATCATGTTATAAATAGTTTTGCATATAAAAATATTAAGTTATCAATGCATGCATCATAATTCTTGTGATTGTATGACATCATATATTGCATGATAAATTTGATATTTTCTTCAGCATAGCATTTTGATGGTTTTCTTTTAACTGGTTTGGATACATTTTGTAACATCATTCGACAAAATGACTACAAACCGTTTATGGATGTACCGTAGGGTAGTTGACAATGAGTTATCGCATGAATATATAGATGGTATTCAAAGTTTTATTGAATTTGCAACTGCAAGTGTCAGTACAGTGGATGCCACAGGTCGGATTAGGTGTCCCTACAAGATTTGTAAGAGTAATCGATTTGTAGAACCTCATGGCGTTAGACATCACCTATACAAAAAGGGTTTTGTGAGTGATTATCAGAATTGAACGTTTCATGGAGAAGAATTTAGAAGCAATTTTGATGCACGGGTGAATGTAGTGCACGATAATCCATATATGGATTTGATATTTGATGCCACAGGAACAGAACTCGGTTCTGCTATGGGTCCTAGTGATGTAAGAATTGCAGTAGATGAAGAATCACCAAACGATGCAGCTAGTAGATTTTATGATTTACTTAGAGATGTTGATGAACCACTTTGGAACGGTTGCAGGAGTCACACTATTTTTTCTGCAGTTTTTCAACTAATGAATTTGAAGTCCGAGTATAATTTGAGTCAATCATGTTTTGACCATTTGTGCATGATTGTGAAGAGTATGTTGCCCAAAGATGAGAAATTGATACAAAATTTCTATCGTGCGAAAGTTATGGTCAACGCTCTAGGTATGAGGTATAAAAAGATAGATGCTTGTCCAAATAACTGTATGTTGTATTTCAAGGATCAGAAAAACAACATATCATACCCGTCATGTGGGCATCCTCGGTTCAAGCCAAAAACAAGAGGAAATGGTAGCACGAGATCAAAAGAAGTTGCATGCAAGTCGCTACGCTACTTTCCTATCATTCTTAGATTGCAACGATTCTATATGTCTTTAAGGACAGCTAAACACATTATATGGCATGCAAATAAAGTTCGACATGATGAAGAGAAGATCACGCATCCTGTTGACACCGAAGCTTAGAAACACTTTAATCGTACTCATTAGAACATCGCAATGGAGGTAAGAAATGTTAGACTCGGTCTATGTACAGATGTATTTAATCCATTTGGTGTAGATCAACTCCATACTCATGCTGGCCAGTATTTGTAACTCATACAACCTTCCATCAAGCTTATGTATGAAGCGTCCAAATCTTTTCTTGTCTCTACTAATCCCTTGTCCGACCTCATCTAGCCAAAATCTTGATGTATATTTAAGGTCATTGATTGATGAACTACAAGTATTGTGGGATGACGGTGTTACCACGTATGATGCTGACAAAAAACAAAATTTCAATATGAATATCGTTGTTCTATGGACAATCAGTCACTTCCCTGCATATGGTATGTTATCTGGTTGGAGCACACATGAGAGGTTAGCATGTCCGTACTGCATGGAGGACACAAAATCTTTTAGATTGACACATGAAAAGAAGCCTTGCTGGTTTGAGTGTCATCATCGATTTTTACCGAGCGACCATCCGTTACGACGACAAAGGAATGCGTCTCGAGCAGACACAACTCAAATGAAAGGTCTAGCCATAAGATTGTCTGGCATAGAGATTTTAAGAAGATTGCGATACTTTCTAAATGTATTAACATATGCCCGTAGTCTGACGTCCTTCCTTGGATTTGGGAAGGATCAGAATTGGACAAAGAAATCTATTTTTTGGGAACTACCATATTGGCCGACCCTATTGATACAACATAATTTGGATGTGATGCATGTGGAGAAAATGTGTTTGATAATCCGTTCAATATAGTAATGAATGATAAAGGAAAAACAAAGGATAATTCGAAGGCCCATATGGATTTAAAAGTAATATGTAAATGACCAGAATTGGAACTCAAAGAGTATAATGGCAAAGTATTGAAACCAAAGGTAAGGTACGTGCTTTGACCTGATCAAATAAAGCAGGTATGTCAATGGTTGAGGCAGTTGAGATTTCCAGATAGATATGTCTCTAACATTGCTCGTGTTGTGAAGATTGACGATGAACACTTATATGGGTTGAAGAGTCAAGATTGTCATATCTTTATGCAACGATTGATACTCCTAGCATTCCATGATATGTTAGACAAACCTATGGGGGGTATTGTCTGAGTTGAGTGGATTTTTTTGAACATTGTGTGCATCGAAAGTTGGTTGTACTTTTTGCAATGGGTATTATTAAAAGATATTTTCAATAAAAACTTGGGAAAATTGTCAACCAAAGATATAAAAACCGACTTTCCACAGAATGGCGAGTACGGATCGAATCCACAGGGAACGAGATACTTCTGAATTAATTCTAAAATAACACTTTATTAATATAACAAGGTTTATAATCTATGTCAATATTACAAATTAAATGAAATAACACTCTAACTATGAAAATAAACTAAAATAGGAGGCTAAGTCTTCTGCAGGTCTCTAGGGGCAAAACTGTCTTTTCACAACATGTGCTTTGGCACCTCATATTTGAATTACACCTGTGAACCAATTCTAACTTATCAACCTACACAATAAAAACACAAAGTCAGTACACAATTAAAAATTAAAATTAACATGCATCTACAATTAATTCTAAACTGATACAGAAATTAGATTACAATTAAACAACTAAAGAAAACTACAATTACAGTATCTAACTAATCTAACTAAGCAAAGTAACTCTAATTACTCTAACTAACTCTAATTCACTAACTACACTACTAGAAAACACTAAAACTACATGAAATTAAACAATTAACTGAAAGACTATTTTGTCCCGAAAGAAGGCAAAAATGGACTCTCACAACTTTTTGCAATTTACAGTTTTGAGGGAGCAAACGATTTCCGCTAAAGCTGAACGAAAATACAAAAAATCACATCTACATAACTCACGCACAAAATGGGTTCTAACTAGAAGAAAGGGATGAGAGAACCAACCTCCAGGGCGATCCGATGACTGAGGGGAAAGGCAGAGCGGACTTTGCTTGACTTCGCGCCACGAGAAACCTCGGTGATGCTGTCTAATATCCTTTTGTTGTCTCCTTTGCAGGGATCCGCAAACGGTGTGCTCCAGGGTTCAGGGTCGACCGACCATGGAGGAGCGGCACCTCCACCATGATGGATACACTCCAACTGCAGCTGCAAAGAAACAAATCAAAAGTTAGTTCCAACAGGAGGAGAAGAAGGACAAGATGTGAAAAGAAAAGAATGAAAGAAGAAGATGGCGTCTCCATTGAAGATGAGCTTCATGGATAAGGAAGAACATGAATGGGAGGGGCGGCTTGGTGGAAGTGGAGGTGAGTAAGATTTATGCCACTAGGGCACGAAAATCAAAGCAAAGACAAGGCTGGAATGGGCGTCCCTCTCCTCTATACACGATTTGGCTTGTTTTGGCCATTTTACAAAATCAGTGTTAAAAGATAAATATTTACTGAGCGCCTCATGTAGGAGGGGGTTTATAGAAAAGTATTTATGAAAAACTCAAATGGGCTGGAGTTGGGTTGAATCAATGTATTTTGACCCAAATCCAAGATCCAAATGGGCGTTTGGATCCAGATCTTCTAAATCGGATCCGAGATATGACCCGTTACATTGTAAATGCATTAATTTCCTCAAATTAACTCTGATTTTTCTAGGATTGCTTTACTGATGACAAAACTCTTACATAAGAAAATCAAGTTTGAGCGGACACTACAAGAAAATAGGGGATTAGCGACGGATATTAGCGACGAAAAAATTCCATCGCTAATTTGCGAGGGATTAACAAGAGAAACAAATCCGTCGCTAAGAACCGTAATATTTACAAAAATATCAACGGAATCGCTTCCATCGCAAATTAGTGACAACTTAGCGATGAAATGTTTGGTCGTAATAACCGCGTATTTTAGCGGCGGATTTGGCGAGGAAAAGTGTGTCGTCGCTATCTCGCGACGGATTTAGCGACAGAATAGTTTTGTCGCTACGTAGTTATATTAATTTACGACGGCTTTACGACAGATTTAGGCAGTCGTGAAATCTGTCGCTAAATATCGCGTAAATCCCTAATCAAAGCCCTCTTTCTCTTTTTTGTTCCGCTGTTCCCACCGGCCACCCTCTCCCTCCTGCCGCCCCATATCTCGCTCGTCGACGTCTCCCCGACCCCCACCGCCCGTCGCTCTCCGGCCTGCTGCCGTACCCGTTGCCCCCGGTTCGCCGCCCCCCGACCGACGTCTCCCAGATTTTTCTGATAAAAGACACATTTTTTTTCTGATAAAAGGCGCGGATGACACTTTTAGTTTTTCCGGCAGGGGGTCGGCCCCCCGGCCTCGTTAGTGTTTTTCGGCATGGGGGCAAACCCGCTGCCGCGTGTTGTGTTTTCCAACAGAGGGCCTGAACCCCTGCCGCGTGTTGTGTTTTCCGACAGAGGGGCGACCCCCCTGTGACGTTTTCTGTTTCCCGGCAGGGGGTTGCCCCCCTTGCCTCGTTAGTATTTTCCGGCAGGGGGGCCGAACCCCTACCTGTTTTTTTTTTTTTTTTTCTGGCAGAGGGTCGCCCCCTGCCCCTTATTTTTTCGGCTGGGGGGCGACCCCCTGCCTCTTTTTTTTTCGAGCAGGGGGTCGCCCCTTGCCTCATTTTTTTATTCGTGCAGGGGGTCGCCCCCGTGCCTCTCTTTTTTTCGGCAGTGGGGCGCCCTCTACCTCGTTTGTTTTCTCCGCCAGGAGGTCGACCCCTGCCTCATTTTTTTATTCGAGCAGTGGGTCATCCCCGTGATCCTCTGGTAGGGGGGAGGGATGTGACCCTGCCTCTTTTTTTTTTGCGGCAGGTGGTCGCCCCTCCGACCTCTGTTTTTTTTTGGCAGGGGGCGATGGGTCGAGGTTCAGGAACCCGGCGCTCGTCGGGCGCCTAAACCATGTCATCACCCTGTGCCTGCCGCTTCGTGAGACGATCACTGCCTCTGGAGTGTCTTCATTTTAACACTGTGTGATTTCATTTTAACACAATATCTCTTGCAGATTTCTGAACGTATCCAGCTTGTGCTCTTCCACCCGTGGTAAGTAATTGACAAAAACAATGCAAATCGGGTAAATACCCGTGGTGAGTAAGTGATGCAAGCGCTTCACATGTTATTTAATTTATTGAATGCAACACTTTAATGTTCACACACTCACTTAGTTGTTGATATCTAGGACTGCTTTGTTGGAGTTTGGATATCATGGTGAGCATGATTTTAATGTACGAGAATAGAAGTGTTCTTATTTTTGGAGTACGGATTGCATGCTAGGCATGACAGTAGTTAGCGAGATATTGAAGTATGTTTGTTGGAGGTACATGTTTGACATTTTTTTATATAAATGATTTCCATGTATTGCAATATTTGATGTGATTATATACATGCTTGCATGTAGTTAATTTCAATTTAATTATGAGTTCCATGTGAAATTGTATAATGATAGTATGCTTCAAATTAATGCATCATGTTATGAATAGTTTTGCATATAAAAATATTAAGTTATCAATGCATGCATCATAATTCTTGTGATTGTATGACATCATATATTGCATGATAAATTTGATATTTTCTTCATCATAGCATTTTGATGGTCTTCTTTTAACTGGTTTGGATACATTTTGGAACATCATTCGACAAAATGACTACAAACCGTTTATGGATGTACCGTAGGGTAGTTGACAATGAGTTATCGCATGAATATATAGATGGTATTGAAAGTTTTATTGAATTTGCAACTGCAAGTGTCAGTACAGTGGATCCCACAGGTCGGATCAGGTGTCCCTACAAGATTTGTAAGAATAATCGATTTGTAGAACCTCATGGCGTTAGACATCACCTATACAAGAAGGGTTTTGTGAGTGATTATCAGAATTGAACGTTTCATGGAGAAGAATTTAGAAGCAATTTTGATGCACGGGTGAATGTAGTGCACGATAATCCATATATGGATTTGATATTTGATGCCACAGGAACAGAACTCGGTTCTGCTATGGGTCCTAGTGATGTAAGAATTGCAGTAGATGAAGAATCACCAAACGATGCAGCTAGTAGATTTTATGATTTACTTAGAGATGTTGATGAACCACTTTGGAACGGTTGCAGGAGTCACACTATCTTTTCTGCAGTTTTTCAACTAATGAATTTGAAGTCCGAGTATAATTTGAGTCAATCATGTTTTGACCATTTGTGCATGATTGTGAAGAGTATGTTGCCCAAAGATGAGAAATTGATACAAAATTTCTATCGTGCGAAAGTTATGGTCAACGCTCTAGGTATGAGGTATAAAAAGATAGATGCTTGTCCAAATAATTGTATGTTGTATTTCAAGGATCAGGAAAACAACATATCATACCCGTCATGTGAGCATCCTCGGTTCAAGCCAAAAACAAGAGGAAATGGTAGCACGAGATCAAAAGAAGTTGCATACAAGTCGCTACGCTACTTTCCTATCATTCTTAGATTGCAACATTTGTATATGTCTTTTAAGACAGCTAAACACATTATATGGCATGCAAATAAAGTTCGACATGATGAAGACAAGATCACGCATCCTGTTGACACTGAAGCTTAGAAACACTTTAATCGTACTCATCAGAACTTCGCAATGGAGGTGAGAAATGTTAGACTCGGTCTATGTACAGATGGATTTAATCCATTTGGTGTAGATCAACTCCATACTCATGCTGGCCAATATTTGTAACTCCATACAACCATCCATCAAGCTAATGTATGAAGCGTCCAAATCTTTTCTTGTCTCTATTGATCCCTAGCCAAAATCTTGATGTATATTTAAGGTCATTGATTGATGAACTACAAGTATTGTGGGATGACGGTGTTACCACGTATGATGCTGACAAAAAAAAAAATCAATATGAAGACCGTTGTTCTATGGACAATCAGTCACTTCCCTACATATGGTATGTTATCTGGTTGGAGCACACATGAGAGGTTGGCATGTCCGTACTGCATGGAGGATACAAAATCTTTTAGATTGACACATGGAAAGAAGCCTTGCTGGTTTGAGTGTCATCATCGATTTCTACTGAGCGACCATCCGTTACGACGACAAAGGAATGCGTCTCGAGCAGACACAACTCAAATGAAAGGTCTAGCCACAAGATTGTCTGGCTTAGAGATTTTAAGAAGATTGCGATACTTTCCAGATGTATTAACATATGCCCGTAGTTCGACGTCCTTTCTTGGATTTGGGAAGGATCACAATTGGACAAAGAAATCTATTTTTTGGGAACTACCATATTGGCCGACCCTATTGATACAACATAATTTGGATGTGATGCATGGGGAGAAAATGTGTTTGATAATTTGTTCAATATAGTAATGAATGATAAAGGGAAAACAAAGGATAATTGGAAGGCCCGTATGGATTTGAAAGTAATATGTAAATGACCAGAATTGGAACTCAAAGAGTATAATGGCAAAGTACTAAAACCAAAGGTAAGGTACGTGCTTGGACCTGATCAAATAAAGCAGGTATGTCAATGGTTGAGGCAGTTGAGATTTTCAGATATATATGTCTCTAACATTGCTCGTGTTGTGAAGATTGACGATGAACACTTATATGGGTTGAAGAGTCAAGATTGTCATATCTTTATGCAACGATTGATACTCCTAGCATTCCATGATATGTTAGACAAACCTATGGGGGTATTGTCTGAGTTGAGCAGATTTTTTTGAACATTGTGTGCATCGAAAGTTGGTTGTACTTTTTGCAATGGGTATTATTAAAAGATATTTTCAATAAAAACTTGGGAAAATTGTCAACCAAAGATATAAAAACCGACTTTCCACAGAATGGCGAGTACGGATCGAATCCACAGGGAACGAGATACTTCTGAATTAATTCTAAAATAACACTTTATTAATATAACAAGGTTTATAATCTATGTCAATATTACAAATTAAATGAAATAACACTCTAACTATGAAAATAAACTAAAATAGGAGGCTAAGTCTTCTGCAGGTCTCTAGGGGCAAAACTGTCTTTTCACAACATGTGCTTTGGCACCTCATATTTGAATTACACCTGTGAACCAATTCTAACTTATCAACCTACACAATAAAAACACAAAGTCAGTACACAATTAAAAATTAAAATTAACATGCATCTACAATTAATTCTAAACTGATACAGAAATTAGATTACAATTAAACAACTAAAGAAAACTACAATTACAGTATCTAACTAATCTAACTAAGCAAAGTAACTCTAATTACTCTAACTAACTCTAATTCACTAACTACACTACTAGAAAACACTAAAACTACATGAAATTAAACAATTAACTGAAAGACTATTTTGTCCCGAAAGAAGGCAAAAATGGACTCTCACAACTTTTTGCAATTTACAGTTTTGAGGGAGCAAACGATTTCCGCTAAAGCTGAACGAAAATACAAAAAATCACATCTACATAACTCACGCACAAAATGGGTTCTAACTAGAAGAAAGGGATGAGAGAACCAACCTCCAGGGCGATCCGATGACTGAGGGGAAAGGCAGAGCGGACTTTGCTTGACTTCGCGCCACGAGAAACCTCGGTGATGCTGTCTAATATCCTTTTGTTGTCTCCTTTGCAGGGATCCGCAAACGGTGTGCTCCAGGGTTCAGGGTCGACCGACCATGGAGGAGCGGCACCTCCACCATGATGGATACACTCCAACTGCAGCTGCAAAGAAACAAATCAAAAGTTAGTTCCAACAGGAGGAGAAGAAGGACAAGATGTGAAAAGAAAAGAATGAAAGAAGAAGATGGCGTCTCCATTGAAGATGAGCTTCATGGATAAGGAAGAACATGAATGGGAGGGGCGGCTGGGTGGAAGTGGAGGTGAGTAAGATTTATGCCCCTAGGGCACGAAAATCAAAGCAAAGACAAGGCTGGAATGGGCGTCCCACTCCCCTATACACGATTTGGCTTGTTTTGGCTATTTTACAAAATCAGTGTTAAAAGATAAATATTTACTGGGCGCCTCATGTAGGAGGGTTTTTTAAGAAAAGTATTTATGAAAAACTCAAATGGGCTGGAGCTGGGTTGAATCAATGTATTTTGACCCAAATCCAAGATCCAAATGGGCGTCTGGATCCAGATCTTCTAAATCAGATCCGAGATATGACCCGTTACATTGTAAATGCATTAATTTCCTCAAATTAACTCTGATTTCGATGAAATTCAAACCAGAGCTCTATAATATCATTATTCACCTAAGTGTATGCCCTTAACCTATAGATGATGCATTTATATAGTAAAAATGTGTTAATAAAATAGAATATTTATGCATCATCAAAAGTCGTAGTATCTGATATAATGAATCTCGAGGACTTTGTCATCACTACTGTTTGTCTGCTAGAAAAGATTTTTCCGCCAGCATTTTTCGATGTTATGGAACATTTGATCGTATATTTTCCATATGAACTAAGGGTTGGTGGTCCTGTGCAATATCGGTGGATGTACCCATTTGAAAGATATATGTTTTCTTATATTTGTGTCTTCAGTGACAGATATTTCAAATTTGAAATGTATATTTTTTACAGATGCATGTTTGACCTCAAAAAAAAAAGTTCGTAATAAAGCAAGAGTAGAAGACTCTATTTGTGAGGCATACATTTTAGAAGAGATTTCAAATTTCTCATCTATGTACTTTGAACATCACATTCCAACACGTTACACATGCCCGCCTTGTAACGATGATGGAGAACAAATAACTGTAGCTGACAAACTGTCAATATTTCAACTACTTGGGTATGCATTTGGTAGTTGTTGATCAAGACTCTTGACAGATCGAGAGCAAGATGCAGCACGCATCTATATTCTTTTTAATTGCTCAGCGATCGACCCATACATCGAGTAAGTATATGTAGACACAACACAATTCTAAATTCTTTTATGTGCTATACATGCATACATGGTTCGGTAATATAAGTATTTATGGTTTGCAGACGATTTGATATGGAGTTGCGAAGAGAAGTTTCAGATCTCACTGATGCAGAAGTACAAAAAGAACGTGAAACTAAGTTTGTGGAGTGGTTGAAAGAATTGGTAAGGATGCTCACATAAATTGTGTACTTGTAAACAACACTAACTTACTTAGTTGGTCGTGATCACAATCATTGTTTATGTTTGTGTGTAGGTCTGCCATGGTGATGTTAAAGATCAAGGAATATGTGATTTACAAAATGGTCCAACCAAAGTTGTGCAATGTTACAACGGGTATATCGTAAATAGTTATTGATTTCATACAAAAGACTATGGTATAAACAAATTAACGATGAATAGTGGTGTGTGTGTCACGGGTAGCAGCTACGGTGAAAATGAACATGATTATTACGGTGTTATAGAGGAAATAATGGACTTGACTTACTTAGGCATAAATAATAGGGTAACGTTATTCAAGTGTCATTGGTTTGATTCCACTGCAACAAGAGTCGACAAAGCCTCAGGCATTGTGGAAGTGAATCACAAATAAAGGTTTGGAACATATAAACCATTCATATTAGCCTCGCAAGCTCAACAAATTTATTATACTTCATATCCGTGTACAAAAAAGTCGGATAGAAATGAATGGTGGGCAATTTGCAAGGTGAAGTCCAAACTATACCCTGAGTATGATCTGTTACAAGAAAACAAGTTAACTGAAGAGAGTGATTACTATCAATCAGATGATATCTATGACTTCTCTTATGGTCACGATGTTGCGCATGAAATGTATGTCATATCTTCATTGGTCGATGAAACATTCATAGAAGAATGTGATCCAAATGATATACCAAGTGGATGGGTAAACAATGAAGAAGAAGATCATGAAGAAGATATTGTGGTGACCGTTCACCCCCAAGTACATAGAAGAAACTTGAACTTTAGCATCAACGCGATGTTCTGCGAGTTTATTATTCTATGTATTTTAGATACTCTAGAGGCTTGATGACCCTGTCCATGGTGGGGTGGTAGAACTCATATCGGGATAACCCCATTAGATCATTTTGGATGCATCCTCTACTGCAGTAGTGAAGTTCAATCCCTAGATCTTAAGGATAACCTGACCTCCAAACCTTCTGAGTGGCAGAAGGTCCCTTGAACTTTTTGGTTCATAATAAATTCATGTCACTTATGGTTGTACTATTACTCTTTACCACAGTGAGCATAAGTCCTAAAGGGGTTCGGCGTCATAACCATAATTATAGGATATTCGAATGCCACTTGGGAAAATTAGTGTGTTATGAATTAAAGGACATATGTATCCCAAACCCATTTAGTATTTTTAAGCACAAACCACCCATGTGGTCAAGGGACTATTGCTAAGTTTTATTCATATGCATGCAAGACTCCACTCTCGGCATCTACGGCCTTCACGAGCGTTTCACCTCTTTCAGGTGGACAACCAACTCTGACACGTTGGCCCATACGAGTCTTATTGTATAATAGTGTTTTACATGAGCAGATATATACAACGATCACCTTTGATCGACTGCTCGGCATATGTAGCCACGCCCATAATTTGTAAGAATTTTCTCAATATAATATGATTGACATAATGTAATGTCATTATTATTTCTCATAATTTTGATTCCTAAAATAACATCTGCAACACCCAAATATTTCATATAAAACATGAAAGATAAAAATCTTTGTTTGGTTTACGCATTCACTATTAGAACAAAAAAGAAGCATATCATCAACACATAAATAAATAATAATAATATAATTATAATCTACTTTATTATAGACACACTTATCAACATCATATATTTTGAAACCATTATTTATTAGAGAACTATCAAATTTCTAACTCATTATGTATTTTGGAATATGAGTGTTCAATCCGGTTTTTGGTCTAGATCTCATCGTATTACCGTTTCATTGAAAGCTTTAAGAGACACTCTTGGTTGTGACCGTACCGAACATAAAGGACATGCCGACCACGACCTAGGAGTGCCTCAACCACCATGTCGGAGCACTACCACATATCTTGGGTAGGTTTGTGCATCAAACAATACCAAAGTTCTACTCTTCTCGATATATACATATTTGTTTGTGTTTTTGAGATTGTAGTTGAGTCGAACAATTTCAAGACCCCTTTTTATGCAATAAATATCTATTTGCTTATGATTTTGAGATTATTCTCGCATCGAACGATGCCAAGGCTTCTGCTTTTCGTAATGTGTCTGTATATATATATATTTGCTTATGTATTTAAGATTATCGTCGCCTCGAACGATGTCAAGGCTCCTGCTTTCCGTAATATATATGTATTTTCTTATGCTTTTAAGATTGTCATCGCATCGAATGATGTCATGGATCCTGCTTTTCTCAAATATATACCTATTTGCTTTTTGCAAGTTATTTAGTTCGATTTTACCACCTGAACCTTAAATATACTTTCACTTATGTCATTGCGCTATATCGTGCACATGCTCCTACTTATATTATATATAGTTGTGCATAAGTAAGTACATAAATGAGGGTCAACTCCTATCACCAAATGTGATTCCATATGCCAATCCTTGATCAAGACTTTGATTGACGAAAGAAACCCCTATTGGAAATGTTTCAATGTTTGTGTAAAACCGCTTTTACGTAACCTCCTAAGTCACGTGCGCATGACCTAACTAAGGCCTAGGTTCCAATGAACCATGATAGACATAAAGTACACACAACAGTGCACATCTATCCTCGATTTAAGCATAATATTTCCTCTATCAAAGAGAGGAAGTGCTGCCGAATTTTTTGAAAAGATGTTCATCGAGCTTAAATGAGCATAACGCTTTCTCCGTCAGAAATAGGAGGTGATGGTAAATTTTTTGAAAGATGCTCACTGAACTTAAAAAGATCATATCACATCCTCCATCAAACAGAGAAGGTGCTGCCAAAATTTTGTTAAGTAACGTTCCATAAAGTAGAAAGGATCATCAAGCTTCCTCTGTCAAACAGAGAAAGTGATGCCGAAATATTTGGCAAATTACTTTCTTGAGCAAGTTTGAATGACACAATGATGACCCTGTTGTCGGAACTCAGACTGAATGGCTAGTTCTACCTCCGCTTGTAAGGGCACCATACACATAAGTGTCGATGCACTAGAGTAGTTGTTGTGCCTTGACTAGGTCAGTACTTGTTGCATCTACATATGCCAAGCAGTCAATCAATGGTGATCGTTGTATATACATGCTCATGTGAAATACTATTATACAACATGACTCGTAAGGGTGATGTGTCAGAGTTGGTTGTCCACCCGAAAGGAGTGAAACGCTCATGAAGGTCGTTGATGCCGAGGGCGAAGTCTTGCATGCATATGAATAAAACTTAACGATAGTCCCTTGACCACATGGGTGGCTCGTGTTTCCAAATACTGAATGGGGTTGGGGTAGATATGTCCTTTAGTGCATAACACATTGATTTTCCTAAGTGGCATTCAAATGTCTTATAATTATGGTTATGTTGTCGAACCCCTTTAAGACTTATGCTCACCGTGGTAGACAGTGATGGTATAACCATGAGTGACATGGATTTATTATCAACCAAAGAGTTCAAGGGACCTCTCGCCATTCAGAAGGTTTGGAGGTCGGCTTATCCTTAAGATCTAAGGATTGAACCCCACTAGTGCAGTAGAGGATGCATCCAAAATTACCTGGTGGGATTATCTCGGTATGATTTCTACCGCCCCACCATGGATAGGGTCATCAGGCCTCTGGGGTATCTAAAATACATAGAATAATAAACCTCTAGAACATCACGTTGATGTCGAAGTTCAAGCTTCTCCCCTGTACTAAGGGGTGAATGATTAATATCGAAACAATGCATTAGTTCTAGGTTCAACAATGAATAAATGAATGAATGAATGTGCGTTGTTCTGATGATTCATGTATAACCATGTGAAAGGTATAGAGATCAATATAATACTGGACCGATAGGGCAAAGACCTGTTTTGTATCCGCATGACTAAGCTAAGCTCGATGAGCTCTCATTGGGATTCGTGGGATACAGATATACCAAGTCTTGGAGACTTGAGTTTTGATGTTTCAATTGTGGCACTAAGGAGGCTTTTGTGATATACACTAAGTCTTGGAGAATTAAGCATCGTTTCGAACTGTGGCCCTAAGTGGCTCCGTGTATTTTTATAATTTATACTTGCTTTGAGTTGAATGTTTTCCTACTATACCAACAATGGTTCTGACACCGTTTTATGGGGGATATATGTACTGAACCTCTGATGCAATATGCGGAGCAAGGCGACATCGAGTTTCAAGGTTTCTTCAGATAATGTTGAACCCTTTCCTTTTCAAACCCAGTTTTAAAGAATAATGTTTTTTCAAGCAGTAATATTTGTAATAAATAACTCATTTTCATAAATAGAATACTTTAATGGTCAATGAGTGCTTGGCCAGATACCTGTAACTTGCCGAGCATTTTCTAAAATTGACAACTCATTATCGTCTATTGCTGCTGCTAAAAACCTTTCCTAAATTTTGCTGTAAAGAAAAAAAAATCCATGAAGTTTTGACCAAGTGTTGTTTTGAAAATCCAGAGCATACAGATACTTTGCAGGCAACACATGATGTATCTAACAAAAAAAATTCATATGCAACAATTTCATAGTCGAAATTCTTTTTGAAATAGATCAACAATGAGTGTAACTTCTTCATTTTCATTAAAATTATTAAGCAAATTTTTGCCTTTTGAATATGTCTCTCTTCCTTTCTCTCCAAGCCCCATCTGTAAAGATGTGGTTTTCTAGTTGTCTTGTAAAAATGGCCAATGCACACCTTGGGTATCAAACTTGCAATATATATATATATATATATATATATATATATATATATATATATATATATATATATATATATATATATATATATATATATATATATATATATATATATATATATATATATAAGTGTGTGTGTGTGTGTTTCATAAAAATCAAAATGACTATTTATTAAATATAAGGCATTATGTGATTTCATATATATATATATATATAACCAATATGTTGTTTTTCTAAAACATGAAATAGACAGACACATTCAATAAGAGCTCTCCATGTTCCTTATTGCTCCCAGTATGCATACACATATATTCAGAAGGTTGTATGTCCTCAATCAAGGGAAGGCCTTCTTCATTTTCCATGTCCTTGCTTGCATATTCTTTGCACACCCACTTAATTATTTTCCAATCAAGAAACAGTTTGACCCAAAATCTGCAAAAAATGAAATCCACCAACTTTTCCCAAGCTGCAATATGAATCCATAAATTTGACATCTGATTCATCTTGAGTATTAAAGTAATATCAGGAGAAGAACAATATATCACTATCTATTCCATATGAAGTGTTGTATACTTGGCTTTATCTTACTGTTGCTTATCCCTGGCATATTAATTATGAGAATAAACTTGAGCTAACATTGTACTATATAGTAGTTTCACGACCAATATGGTTTTTCAAGGTAGGTCAAGCGACACTTCTGGCAGCTAAAGTTAGTCTGTTGGTCAGGCTGGACTACACCTTGTCTTTGTAGTAGTTTCACAACCGATGAATCATAGTTCTTTTTTTGAAACTCTCTCTTGGAGAAAGGTAGTCATGATTCCTGCCCACTTGGGAATTTTCTCTTGTTCCCATCGCTTGCTGCTAGCCCCTTTCCTACGATACCCTTGGATCACTCCCAGTCTGTATTAATCCTTGAAGCTACTATCACGACAACTTGAAACTTATGAGGCATGCTTGTTATCATGCGAGACCGCAAACCTTCCTGTAATTTATTGATGTATTTGTCTGTCCTCTTCTGATCAGTCTCAATTAACTTGGAGTAGTGTCGCTCTGTGTTCTGAAACTTGGTAGTTTAGTAAATAAGACTTATATCATATTGTTCTAGTATCAAAGAATTGAAAAAATAGAAAGAGAGGGGTTCAACCAAGAACCGTACAACATGCAGAGTGGACAACATCAAACACCCTGCTTGGAAAAGGTGGCCTTTGGGGTGCCCATAACAACTAATAATGTTGGGATTCCCCTCCCATGATTAAATTGCACTTGAGCTTCGTGTTCATTGATCCTTGGAACCAATAACGGCTAGATCCAAGTTCCGGCGACTAAGATAGGTAGGTTATGTGAGTAAAACAAGTACAATTTTAGCTATATAAGTAGGCAATCAATATTGATAACCAAATCAATCCAAATTGAATGGGCACTAGCTGTATGATGAAGAAGACTAAGTTGTAACCTGCTTGAGGCCTATCCAGTTGAAGTGTCAGATCACATTTTTTTTAGGTCAGACAAAGCACATATATTTGAAAAATAAATAACCTCAGCAACACTTCTACATAATCATAACAAGAAACAAAAAATTTGCACAATTACAATATATATAGTAACCCAGATCCTCAAAACACATAAATTGCCTGACATAATCGGATGATTTTCTACGGCTGATCACGCATTGATCAACAACTATGCTTCTATTTTAACGTAAAAAGGACTTTTAGCAGTGGTCATGACTGCCGCTAAAAGTCAATTTTCATCCAAGAGCATTAGTGGTGGCCGTGACCACTGCTAATGCTCATTTTTTGCACAAAATCGATGCGCAAGGCGCATCCAATCATCGTTTGATGATCTACTCAGTTGACATTACGGGTTTTTCATATATATATATATATATATATATATATATATATATATATATATATATATATATATATATATATATATATATATATATATATATATATATATATATATATATATATGCTGGGAGTGACAGCTCGAATGTTGTTTTGGTAATCTCGAGAATAGGTTGGCATCACTTTGGCACATGTAATTCATCAATGGTAAGGCACAACAAATGCACTCGGCTATTATATAACCATTACATGTAAATGTCTTATTAATAGAGATGAATCCTTTTTGGTGACATATGGTCCTTGTAGTTAAGTCAGTCATGTTTGTGCTTTTCTTTCTTCATCAAATCTTTGGACCCAACATATGACATGTATTAAGATGTCTTAATAAAGAATTATCTTGGATTTAGATCTTGTATGAATCATCAGTGAGAACTCTGTAGTTCTTTTGTGCACGATTTTGAACATAAATTTGGCATTCATAGAGACTCAAACTCTATGCTTCCTTCAAATGCACCTCATTTAGTCTTGCTCGGATGCAAATCATAAGTGTGTTCAACTATTGAGAGAGAGAGAGAGAGATGTTATTAAATGCCAAAAGGAAAATACTGGGATTAGTACAAATACATGTGCTTGCTTGCTGAAACTCCAATTGAATGAACAAATTCCACTCTTTATTTTTGTTTTTTAAAGAAGGATAAAATTCACTTGATCTGTAAAATCAGTACAAGAGGTCTGCAGGAATGATGATGAGGTATCGCCCTGCTACAAAACTAGCGAATAAAAATACTTCCACTCTTTCAAAAAAATAAAAGTCCCATTCATGGAGCTTCCAAGGAAACAGAAGAGGGTTATAGAAAGCGCGGTTCACAGTTTACCACATTCTGCAGGTGTGAAAGTGATGAGGTTGTTGCCAAGGTCGTAAAGGACGTGGAAGTTGGCCAGCATGACGCCTCCAATTATTGAAACTATGGGCACTGTTGATGGCATCAACACTGAGCAAGTCAAGCCTGTATCTGGATCGTGAACGAAATATTGGCTTCTGGAAACATCGAGATCACCACCCTCAAAATGAAAGGTAACATTAGGGATGGACGCTGATTCTGGCAATGATTGGTAGCAGAGATCAAGCCCCGCCTTTGAGGAATCAGCAACCGGTAAACCGATAGCCTTGACGAGTGCATTCCTCACTCGCCTATCACATGTGAAACACCATATTAAGTACGCATCAGTTGCAAGTTTTGTTCAATGAACATGGGTTTAGGTACCCCATTACCCCAAATTAGAGCAAGAAATTAAAGTGAGACGGTTTCTTACATGTAAGCGGGTGGTACTATATTGGTAAGCGCTGAGCCTGAGTCGATGATGGTACCACCTACTGCTACTCCATAAGACTCGCCCCGGAAATAACCACTGGGTATTAGGAGACGCTTCCCTCCGACACTGATATCCTCCAAGTTCACTAAATAAGAATCCTTGAAGAGCGGGTTAACTACCAGCGGCGTCGTTGTCGAGGCGTCTGAGCTGATCAAGGCAGCACTGTGGCCCAACACGAGTCGACTCGATTTGTAAACAGAGTCATTAAACAAAGTGAAGCAATAGGAGAATCGGTTATCGATTAACGACCCTAGTTGAGAGACGAGTGACATCGGGCTCCGATCTAGCCCAACTATGCCAGCACCCTCATCGAAACCTTGGTTGTGATTGCCGCAGCCGAACCCAATATTCTTAAACGATACGGTTCGATTCCCCGAGCCCAAGGTGAACGTCTCTAAGGCAAGGTATCCTTGGGAAGTAGCTGGAGTCTCATAATCAAGCTTGTAGTTGCATCCACCAGTAGAATTATCCAATGTAGTTACACGCGAAGTTAGGGAGGCACAGAGAGGATTGGAGTGTAGCATCCTCGAAAAGGAGGAGGAATTTGACGGGCTAAATATTGGTTCTCTGTTGGAGCAATTGATACATGGATCGCATTGTGTCCATACAAGAGGACTACCAGTATCAACCATGGCGGAGAAGGAGCGTGGGGGTGTTCCAATCGCTAGATTCATTAAGTACTCACCGACTCCGGCCTCAACCGAAACTTCGACATCATCATCACCTTGTGCCTGATGTTTACCATGCCGGATTTTCTGATGCAGCTTCTGAAGCCGATGTTTCTCTCGGCTAGCTGCTCTGTGTAATCGCTCCAAGTGGGTAAAACTGCGGTGTGCATCGACATGAATCAACTCTACATGAATGTCCAGGGCGGCCGTCGACGTCGTCATGTCAGCGGCGGCAAAGGTGGTGGTTGAGTATGATAGGAGAAGATGAGCGGTAAGCACAATGAGGAGGAAGAAGGACGATAGGTGGTGAGATGGTGGTGCAATTGCCATGTTGGTAGTATTGAGTGTATGAACCAGGTTAGTGATGCTAAATTGTGGAATATTTATAAGCAGAGAAGGTTGTTAATTAAGAGGGAAATTGTAACTGAACATCCATTAATGTTGGGCTGGCACACCAGCTATCCATCTATTCACGTAATCTAAGATGGGGTTTTCATGGTTGGAAGTAACAGCTGTTTCTTCAGTCTATTAGTATCATTGGAGTGCATGTCTTGTTAAGGGTTACATGCGGTTGGAAGTAACAGTTGTTCGGCAAATGAACAAGACTAAGGCAAGGGTTACCATGTGGTTCAGTTCGGACCGACCCGAAAGACCCATTTTTGCATGGGTTCGCCCTGTTTTTGTGTACGTCTACAACCAGTTAATTTGGGCCAAATATATGTGAGGGCCTTTTTCTTCTTTACGTGAAAATTTTGTCGACTATTTAAATGAATTGGGTTTGGGCAATCACCAAATAATCAAGCATGTATCCATTATAATTTCTTTTATTGACAGTTATTTGTATCTAAAATATCAAGACCCGAGCTGAAACCTGAAGTTTTTAATACCCAAACCGATCATACCTGAACCTGTGAAGACACAAACCGATCATTTCTAATTGTCACACCAATGCCATATCCATACTTGTATACCCAAATAAGCGACGACTTTTTTTTTACCCAAATAAGATCGCGATTTCTCACCATTCAATGAAAATATGTTTATGTTTTCCCAGAAAATGTAAGAAAATCATGAAAGAATCGACTGAAATTGCTTCTCAAGGTTTTCTTCATAAACCACTGATTGAGCATGAAATCAATCATTATTTCCTAAATAATTCGATTTTGGTTTGTGTTCTTTGAAAAATATCTTCCCTACGAATCAGCATTCAGATTCTTTTAATTTCTCTATATGGTTTAATTCGTTTCTTTGTTTATCTTGTTGTGTTCTTTTGGCAAGTGATTAGTGGGCTGAAAGGGGTGAGCTCTCTCCTTCACTCGATTTCTCAAAGAGGGTTTCAAGATTTCAAAAAACCACTCCCTATGTTTTTGGGCGGGTTTTGGATTTCGAATCCAGCAGGGTGGATCCACAATAGCCAAACTAACAAAAATAAATAAAAAAAGTACTACCCTAATCCTGCATACACCCTCCGATGGCCCAAATGGATCCTAACGGGCCATCGAAACCTAAACAAGAAAAAATACAAGGATTTAAAAAATCTCACTATGCTAAAAATTCGATCTCAAGCAAAATGTGTTTGAAGACACGCTAAAAATAAAACTCCGGACTTCTCAATCTTGGTGGGAGCTTGGCCTTAGCATTCGGGTTCGATGGTTCATGTTTTTTTATTCAAGCTCAATCAGACGCGCTGCATCAGGGATCAAAAAGGCTTCACCCTCATAGCCTGCACCCTGCCAAGTGGATTACTATAGTGCCGACAAAAACATTCATCAATAAATATTTTGTATTTAACTAATTTCATAAACTTAAAAGGAACAAAATAATATATATCCTTGGATGACAAAATGAATTCATCATGTCCGAAATTTACCTGATCACTCCACCTTGTGAAACCTTCTCGAAAATTGAAACTTACATGTTCTCATATTTCTAAAAAAAATTGGAATTCGCAATAGGCTTTCTTTTCATAGTATTTCTTCAAAAAGATAATATCTAGCAATTTTACCTTGTGCTAATGCAATCAAATCCCTAGAAAAAAATGAATCATCAACGGGTTATTATCAATGATTCATCCATAATTTTTCTAGGATTGCTTTACTGATGACAAAACTCTTACATAAGAAAATCAAGTTTGAGCGGACACTACAAGAAAATAGGGGATTAGCGACGGATATTAGCGACGAAAAAATTCCATCGCTAATTTGCGAGGGATTAACAAGAGAAACAAATCCGTCGCTAAGAACCGTAATATTTACAAAAATATCAACGGAATCGCTTCCATCGCAAATTAATGACAACTTAGCGATGAAATGTTTGGTCGTAATAACCGCATATTTTAGCGGCGGATTTGGCGAGAAAAAGTGTGTCGTCGCTATCTCGCGACGGATTTAGCGACAGAATAGTTTTGTCGCTACGTAGTTATATTAATTTACGACGGCTTTACGACAGATTTAGGCAGTCGTGAAATCCGTCGCTAAATGTCACGTAAATCCCTAATCAAAGCCCTTTTTCTCTTTTTTGTTCCGCTGTTCCCACCGGCCACCCTCTCCCTCCTGCCGCCCCATATCTCGCTCGTCGACGTCTCCCCGACCCCCACCGCCCGCCGCCCACCGCCCGCCGCCCGTCGCTCTCCGGCCTGCCGCCGTACCCGTTGCCCCCGGTTCGCCGGCCCCCGACCGACGTCTCCCAAATTTTTCTGATAAAAGACACATTTTTTTTCTGATAAAAGGCGCGGATGCCACTTTTAGTTTTTTCGGTAGGGGGTCGCCCCCCCGGCCTCGTTAGTGTTTTTCGGCAGGGGGGCAAACCCGCTGCCGCGTGTTGTGTTTTCCAACAGAGGGCCTGAACCCCTGCCGCGTGTAGTGTTTTTCGACAGAGGGGCGACCCCCCTGTGGCGTTTTCTGTTTCCCGGCAGGGGGTCGCCCCCCTTGCCTCGTTAGTATTTTCCGGCAGGGGGGCCGACCCCCTACCTGTTTTTTTATTTTTTTTTTCTGGCAGAGGGTCGCCCCCTGCCTCTTTTTTTTTTCGAGCAGGGGGTCGCCCCTTGCCTCATTTTTTTATTCGTGCAGGGGGTCGCCCCCGTGCCTCTGTTTTTTTCGGCAGTGGGGCGCCCCCTACCTCGTTTGTTTTCTACGCCAGGAGGTCGACCCCTGCCTCATTTTTTTATTCGAGCAGTGGGTCGCCCCCGTGATCCTCTGGTAGGGGGGAGGGATGTGACCCTGCCTCTTTTTTTTTTGCGGCAGGTGGTCGCCCCTCCGACCTCTGTTTTTTTTTGGCAGGGGGCGATGGGTCGAGGTTCAGGAACCCGGCGCTCGTCGGGCGCCTAAACCATGTCATCACCCTGTGCCTGCCGCTTCGTGAGACGATCACTGCCTCTAGAGTGTCTTCATTTTAACACTGTGTGATTTCATTTTAACACAATATCTCTTGCAGATTTCTGAACGTATCCAGCTTGTGCTCTTCCACCCGTGGTAAGTAATTGACAAAAACAAAGCAAATCGGGTAAATACCCGTGGTGAGTAAGTGATGCAAGCGCTTCACATGTTATTTAATTTATTGAATGCAACACTTTAATGTTCACACACTCACTTAGTTGTTGATATCTAGGACTGCTTTGTTGGAGTTTGGACATCATGGTGAGCATGATTTTAATGTACGAGAATAAAAGTGTTCTTATTTTTGGAGTACGGATTGCATGCTAGGCATGACAATAGTTAGCGAGATATTGAAGTATGTTTGTTGGAGATACATGTTTGACATTTTTTTATATGAATGATTTCCATGTATTGCAATATTTGATGTGATTATATACATGCTTGCATGTAGTTAATTTCAATTTAATTATGACTTCCATGTGAAATTGTATAATGATAGTATGCTTCAAATTAATGCATCATGTTATGAATAGTTTTGCATATAAAAATATTAAGTTATCAATGCATGCATCATAATTCTTGTGATTGTATGACATCATATATTGCATGATAAATTTGATATTTTCTTCATCATAGCATTTTGGTGGTCTTCTTTTAACTGGTTTGGATACATTTTGGAACATCATTCGACAAAATGACTACAAACCGTTTATGGATGTACCGTAGGGTAGTTGACAATGAGTTATCGCATGAATATATAGATGGTATTGAAAGTTTTATTGAATTTGCAACTGCAAGTGTCAGTACAGTGGATCCCACAGGTAGGATCAGGTGTCCCTACAAGATTTGTAAGAATAATCGATTTGTAGAACCTCATGGCGTTAGACATCACCTATACAGGAAGGGTTTTGTGAGTGATTATCAGAATTGAACGTTTCATGGAGAAGAATTTAGAAGTAATTTTGATGCACGGGTGAATGTAGTGCACGATAATCCATATATGGATTTGATATTTGATGTCACAGGAACAGAACTCGGTTCTGCTATGGGTCCTGGTAATGTAAGAATTGCAATAGATGAAGAATCACCAAATGATGCAGCTAGTAGATTTTATGATTTACTTAGAGATGTTGATGAACCACTTTGGAACGGTTGCAGGAGTCACACTATCTTTTCTGCAGTTTTTCAACTAATGAATTTGAAGTCCGAGTATAATTTGAGTCAATCATGTTTTGACCATTTGTGCATGATTGTGAAGAGTATGTTGCCCAAAGATAAGAAATTGCTACAAATTTTCTATTGTGCGAAAGTTATGGTCAACGCTCTAGGTATGAGGTATAAAAAGATAGATGCTTGTCCAAATAACTGTATGTTGTATTTCAAGGATCAGGAAAACAACATATCATACCCGTCATGTGGGTACCCTCGGTTGAAACCAAAAACAAGAGGAAATGGTAGCACGAAATCAAAAGAAGTTGCATACAAGTCGCTACGCTACTTTCCTATCATTCTTAGATTGCAACATTCGTATATGTCTTTTAGGACAGCTAAACACATTATATGGCATGAAAATAAAGTTCGACATGATGAAGACAAGATCACGCATCCTGTTGACACTGAAGCTTAGAAACACTTTAATCGTACTCATCAGAACTTCGCAATGGAGGTGAGAAATGTTAGACTCGGTCTATGTACAGATGGATTTAATCCATTTGGTGTAGATCAACTTCATACTCATGCTGGCTAGTATTTGTAACTCCATACAACCATCCATCAAGCTAATGTATGATGCGTCCAAATCTTTTCTTGTCTCTATTGATCCCTAGCCAAAATCTTCATGCATATTTAAGGTCATTGATTGATGAACTACAAGTATTGTGGGATGACGGTGTTACCACGTATGATGCTGACAAAAAACAAAATTTCAATATAAAGACTGTTGTTCTATGGACAATCAGTCACTTCCCTACATATGGTATGTTATCTGGTTGGAGCACACATGAGAGGTTGGCATGTCCGTACTGCATGGAGGATACAAAATCTTTTAGATTGACACATGGAAAGAAGCCTTGCTGGTTTGAGTGTCATCATCGATTTCTACCGAGCGACCATCCGTTACGACGACAAAGGAATGCGTCTCGAGCAGACACAACTCAAATGAAAGGTCTAGCCACAAGATTGTCTGGCATAGAGATTTTAAGAAGATTGCGATACTTTCCAGATGTATTAACATATGCCCGTAGTCCGACGTTCTTCCTTGGATTTTGGAAGGATCACAATTGGACAAAGAAATCTATTTTTTGGGAACTACCATATTGGCTGACCCTATTGATACAACATAATTTGGATGTGATGCATATGGAGAAAATGTGTTTGATAATTTGTTCAATATAGTAATGAATGATAAAGGGAAAACAAAGGATAATTCGAAGGCCCGTATGGATTTAAAAGTAATATGTAAATGACCAGAATTGGAATTCAAAAAGTATAATGGCAAAGTACTGAAACCAAAGGTAAGGTACGTGCTTGGACCTGATCAAATAAAGCAGGTATGTCAATGGTTGAGGCAGTTGAGATTTTCAGATAGATATGTCTCTAACATTGCTCGTGTTGTGAAGATTGACGATGAACACTTATATGGGTTGAAGAGTCAAGATTGTCATATCTTTATGCAATGATTGATACTCCTAGCATTCCATGATATGTTAGACAAACCTATGGGGGGTATTGTCTGAGTTGAGCGGATTTTTTTGAACATTGTGTGCATCGAAAGTTGGTTGTACTTTTTGCAATGGGTATTTTTAAAAGATATTTTCAATAAAAACTTGAGAAAATCGTCAACCAAAGATATAAAAACCGACTTTCCACAGAGTGGCGAGTACGGGTCGAATCCACAGGGAACGAGATACTTCTGAATTAATTCTAAAATAACACTTTATTAATATAACAAGGTTTACAATCTATGTCAATATTACAAATTAAATGAAATAACACTCTAACTATGAATATAAACTAAAATAAGGGGCTAAGTCTTCTGCTGGTCTTCAGGGGCAAAACTGTCTTTTCACAACATGTGCATTGGCACCTCATATTTGAATTACACCTGTGAACCTATTCTAACTTATCAACCTACACAATAAAAACACAAAGTCAGTACATAATTAAAAATTAAAATTAACTTGCATCTACAATTTATTCTAAATTGATAGAGAAATTAGATTACAATTAAACAACTAAAGAAGACTATAATTACAGTATCTAACTAAGCAAAGTAACTCTAATTACTCTAACTAACTCTAATTCACTAACTACACTACTTGAAAACACTAAAATTACATGAAATTAAACAATTAACTAAAAGACTGTTTTATCCCTAAAGAAGGCAAAAATGGACTCTGACAACTTTTTGCAATTTACAGTTTTGAGGGAGCAAACGATTTCCGCTAAACTGAACGAAAATACAGAAAATCACATCCACATAACTCACGCAGAAAATGGGTTCTAACTAGAAGAAAGGGATGAGAGAACCAACCTCCAGGGCGATCCGATGACTGAGGGGAAAGGCAGAGCGGACTTTGCTTGACTTCGCGCCACGAGGAACCTCGGTGATGTTGTCTAATATCCTTTTGTTGTCTCCTTTGCAGGGATCCGCAAATGGTGTGCTCCGGGGTTCAGGGTCGGCCGACCATGGAGGAGCGGGACCTCCACCATGATGGATACACTCCAACTGCAGCTGCAAAGAAACAAATCAAAAGTTAGTTCCAACAGGAGGAGAAGAAGGACAAGATGTGAAAAGAAAAGAATGAAAGAAGAAGATGGCGTCTCCATTGAAGATGAGCTTCATGGATAAGGAAGAACATGAATGGGAGGGGCGGCTGGGTGGAAGGGGAGGTGAGTAAGATTTATGCCACTAGGGCACGAAAATCATAGCAAAGACAAGGCTGGAATGGGCGTCCCTCTCCTCTATACACGATTTGGCTTGTTTTGTCCATTTTATAAAATCAGTGTTAAAAGATAAATATTTACTGAGAGCCTCATGTAGGAGGGGTTTTTTAGAAAAGTATTTATGAAAAACTCAAATGGGCTGGAGTTGGGTTGAATCAATGTATTTTGACCCAAATCCAAGATCCAAATGGGCGTTTGGATCCAGATCTTCTAAATCGGATCTGAGATATGACTCGTTACAATGTAAATGCATTAATTTCCTCAAATTAACTCTGATTTTTCTAGGATTGCTTTACTGATGACAAAACTCTTACATAAGAAAATCAAGTTTGAGCGGACACTACAAGAAAATAGGGGATTAGCGACGGATATTAGCGACGAAAAAATTCTATCGCTAATTTGTGAGGGATTAACAAGAGAAACAAATCCGTCGCTAGGAACCGTAATATTTACAAAAATATCAACGGAATCGCTTCCATCGCAAATTAGTGACAACTTAGCGATGAAATGTTTGGTCGTAATAACCGCGTATTTTAGCGGCGGATTTGGCGAGGAAAAGTGTGTCGTCGCTATCTCGCGATGGATTTAGCGACAGAATAGTTTTGTCGCTACGTAGTTTTATTAATTTACGATGGCTTTACGACAGATTTAGGCAATCATGAAATCCGTCGCTAAATGTCGCGTAGATCCCTAATCAGAGCCCTCTTTCTCTTTTTTGTTCCGCTGTTCCCGTCGGCCACCCTCTCCCTCCTGCCGCCCCATATCTCGCTCGTCGACGTCTCCCCGACCCCCACCGCCCGCCGCCCGTCGCTCTCCGGCCTGCCGTCGTACCCGTTGCCCCCGGTTCGCCGCCCCCCGACCGACGTCTCCCAGATTTTTCTGATAAAAGACACATTTTTTTTCTGATAAAAGGCGCGGATGCCACTTTTAGTTTTTCCGGCAGGGGGTCGGCCCCTCGGCCTCGTTAGTATTTTTCCGGCAGGGGGGCAAACCCGCTGCCTCGTGTTGTGTTTTCCAACAGAGGGCCTGAACCCCTGCCGCGTGTTGTGTTTTTCGACAGAGGGGAAACCCCCCTGTGGCGTTTTTTGTTTCCCGGCAGAGGGTCTCCCCCCTTGCCTCGTTAGTATTTTCCGGCAGGGGGGCCGACCCCCTCCTGCGTGTTGTGTTTTTCAGCAGGGGGGCGACCCCCTGCCGCGTTTTTTGTTTTCCGGCAGGGGGGTGCCCCTCTGCCGCATTTTTTGTTTTTCGGCAAGGGGTGCCACCCTGCCAAAAAAAATAACCGAGGCAGGGGGGCGACCCCCTGCCGCGTTTTCTGTTTTTTTGGCAGAGCGGGCGACCCCCATGCCTCATTGTTTTTTTTGGCAGGGGGTCGCCCCCTGCCCCCTTTTTTGTCGTTTATTTTTTTTTCTGCAGGGGGTCGCCCCCTGCCCCTTTTTTTCCGGCATGTGGGGCGACCCTCTGCCTGTTTTTTTTTTTTCTGGCAGAGGGTCGCCCCCTGCCCCTTATTTTTTCGGCTGGAGGGCGACCCCCTGCCTCTTTTTTTTTTTTCGAGCAGGGGGTCGCCCCCGTGCATCTTTTTTTTTCAGCAGTGGGGCGCCCCCTGCCTCGTTTGTTTTCTCCGCCAGGAGGTCGACCCCTGCCTCATTTTTTTATTCGGGCAGGGGGTCGCCCCCGTGATCCTCTGGTAGGGGGGAGGGGTGTGATCCTGCCTCTTTTTTTTTTTACGGAAGGTGGTCGCCCCTCCGACCTCTATTTTTTTTCGGCAGGGGGCGACGGGTCGAGGTTCAGGAACCCGGCGCTCGTCGGGCTCCTAAACCACATCATCACCCTGTGCCTGCCGCTTCGAGAGATGATCACTGCCTCTGGAGTGTCTTCATTTTAACACTGTGTGATTTCATTTTAACACAGTATCTCTGTTACGACAATGAAGCCATACATGATACTTTAAGTACAAGGTTTTGATGATGAGCAAGTGGAATCAACTGCATTTCAGCTAAGGCTATGAAGAAATTGAAGAATTCGATGAAGAATCTTTGAAGACTAGTGTGTAAATGTTTAATTCATTAAAAGTCTTAGATTCTTGTAAGAGCCTTACTTAGAGTGCATATTTAGGTTGCATTTCACCTTAAAAGTCTTTAGAAAAACTTTTCTAAAAAGAACCCTCATGAAAATCTTTGTAGAAAACTCTTTTCTTAAATTTTCATGTTTATTAGTCGACCAATAGACTTACCAGTCGACTAATCCTTTCGCGCCATATTTTTTAAAAAGTCATTTTTGTCAAATTAGTCGACCGAAGATTTTATCAGTCGACTGGACAGAATGTCTGTTTTCTGGAAAATTAGCAGCAGTCGACTAATGGTTTTATCAGTCAACTGAACAGAACATGTGTTTTCTGAACATTTAGCAGCAGTCGACCGAACAGAATGTTTGTTTTCAGAAGATTTTAGCAGTAGTCGAATAAAAGGTTTTTCAGTCTACTGATGATATTATCAGTCGACTAACTTTTCTCAAGTCGACTAAGTTTCAAAAGTTTAGATTTTCAAACGGCTCGATTAACAGATCAGTCGACCGACGATAACTGTCAGACTACTAATAACTAACTATTAGTCGACTAACTGATGTTTCAGTCGACTAATTTTGCCGTTTTCCTGAAACTTCAAAAAGGCGTATCTTTTAATTTTTCAAACCTTTTGATCGTTCGAAATGGACAGTTTTGATACCCTTTCATACCCTCAACGTATGGAAAACTTTAACTATAAATATGAGTGCATTGTACACTCAAAAATAACAAGAATTCAATCAATTTGAATCATTTACTTATTGCGTTTCACTTCTATTCATTCAAGTATTTGTTTTCTCACTCACGTGATATTTTCACTTCAGTTTTTCACTCAAATCACTTTGAGAGATTGTGAATTCGTGAGTAAGAGTATTTCAACAACCTCAAAAGCCAATTGCATCTCATTTTCATTCAAAAGGAAGGCTCATAGGTTGTTTTGTAAGTTGTTACTTATTTTCTGTAAAAAGAAGGACTCCTTGGTGTAAAGGAGTTGTTTGCTTTCAGTAGGGTTGTTACTGAAAGTGAGACCAGTTATGGTCTGTGTGATCTTGTAGTTTACAAGGTTGATAGTGGAAATCTCAAGCGGGTTTTGCTTGGGGACTGGATGTAGGTCGGGTTAGACAGAACCAGGATAAAATCTTGTGTTCTTTGTGTGTTTGCTTTGAGATTTGCAAAATCATTAAATATTCCGCAGACAATTTTTTTAAAAGCACTATTCACCCCCCCTCTATTGCTCGTTGCCTAGATCCTAGTGCACTTTCATTTGGTATCAGAGCACAAGTTTGCTATTACTTTGATTTGACCATCATCTAGCATGACAACTACAACATCTCAGCACAAAGAAGGAAGCTCCTCTGTTCGTCCTCCTCTCTTCGACGAAACAAACTATGGATACTGGAAAGTAAGAATGACAATATTCTTGCAATCCATGGATCTCGATATCTGGAGAGTTGTTTCAGAAAAGTACCAAACTCCATCAACTGATTTCAGCCGATGGACCGATGATGAAAAGAAGACTGCTTCATTAAATGCCAAAGCCATGAATGCATTATATTGTGGCGTTGACAAGGTAGAATTCAATCGCATCTCTTAATGCTCTACAGCAAATGAAATTCGGCATACTCTTCTAGTAACTCACGAAGTTACGTCAAAGGTAAATGAATCTAAAATTGCTTCTTTAGTTCATAAATTTGAATTGTTCAAAATGAAGCAAAATGAATCTATATCGGACATGGTAACTAGAATGACCGATATAACTAACACTTTGAAATCCCTTGGAAAAGAATATTCACAAGTGGATTTAGTCAGAAAGATTCTAAGGTGTTTAACTCCTGAATGGGAGAGAAAAACCATTGCTATTGAAGAAGCAAATGATCTCAATTCTCTCACTTTTGAAGACTTAGTTGGTAACCCAATGGCATATGAGGTCCAACTTCAAGACAGACAAGAAGAAGAGCCTAAGAAGAAATCTCTTGCTTTTAAGGCTACTTCTGACTCAGAAAATTCAGAAGAAGATGAAGATGAAGATATTGCCCTCATCACAAGGCAATTCAGAAGATTCATCAAAAAGGGAAGATTTCAAAGAAAGATAAAGAAAGCAGATTCTTTCATTCCCAATGAAGTAAAGTGCTTTAACTGCAAAAAGGCAGGACATATCAAGAAAGATTGTCCTCTTCTCAAAATCAAACCCAAGGACCAATTCAAGAAGAAAAAGGCATTTCAAGCATGTTGGGATGATAGTGACTCCTCTTCCGATGAAGAATCAAATGAAGAAGTCGCCAACATGTGTTTTGTAGCACAAGAAGATTCGGTAAGTCAATTTGACTATGATGAGTTATTTGAAGCATTTAATGATTTATATGCTAAATTTAAGAGTCTTAGTTCTAAAAATAAAGAGTTAAAAACTGAAAATTTAACTCTTGACTCTCAAAATAAAGTGTTACTTCAAGAAATAGAAGATCTCAAGAAGGAAAATTCTTGCCAAGCACTTGAGATAAAAGAAATTAGAGTTAGAACCAATCTCTTACAAAAAGAAATATCTAGTCTTAAAGAAAAGTCAAATGATCTTCTTTCTATAGTGACCAAATTCACAAATGGTCAAGAGAATCTAGAATAACTTCTTGGTTCTTAAAGATGCTCGGTTAATAAAACCGGATTGTGATATAGCTTCTTTGATACTCAAAATAGACCAAACTATGTGGTGAAAAATCAAAGACATTATTCTCAACCTTTTGTTCATAAAACTAAAATTTCTAGTTCTAATAGAAATGCATCTAGATATGATTATTCTAGACATGTTTATTCTAAATCCTTTTATAGAAAGAATATTTATTATCAAAGGAAACCAAAATCCAAATGGATATGGGTTCCTAAGACTAACTCTCATGGACCCAAAAATAGAAAGGGGTCAAATGTTCTGTTTTCTGATTTTGTTGTAGGTACACAACATAAGGAGCAAATGGATATTGGACAACGGTTGTTCCAAACATATGACTGGAAGGCCGGAGTTATTTTCCACCCTCCAAAATAAGGATGGAAGAACCGTCACCTTTGGTGACAATAACAAGGGAAAAGTGATAGGTATTGGTAATATTGGTAATCCAAAATTTTCCTTGATAGAAAATATTATTTTAGTAGATGGTTTAATGCATAATTTAATATCTATCAGTCAATTATGTGATAAAGGTTTTCATGTTTCTTTTGAAAATGATTTATGTTTAATTTCTGATTTTCAATCTAAAAAGATCATTTTTAAAGGTAAAAGAAGAAACAATGTGTATGAACTATATCCAGATGAATTACCCTCTTTTAATGAAAAATGTCTTATTGTTTCAAATGAAATTAAATGGTTATGGCATAAGAGACTTGGACATGTTAACTTTAAAATTATTTCAAAGTTATCCAAGAATGATCTTGTAAGAGGCCTACCTAGAATACCATATAAAAAGGATCACTTATGTGATGTTTGTCAAAGGGGTAAACAAATCAAGAGTTCTTTTAAAGCAAAAGATATAGTTTCAACAAAAACGTCCTCTTGAACTTTTACATTTAGATCTATTTGGACCATCTAGAATTCAAAGTTTGAATGGTAGCAAGTATGCTTTTGTTATAGTAGATGATTATTCTCGGTTTACATGGGTGATTTTTCTAAAAAGCAAAAATGATGCTTTTTCAGAATTTTCTAAACTTTGTAGAAGAATTACAAATGAAAAATCTACATCTATTATTAAAATTCATAGTGATCATGGTGGTGAATTTGAAAATGAATCTTTTCTAAAGTTTTGTGATTTACATGGTATATCTCACAACTTTGCTTTTCCTAGAGCGGCTCCACAAAATGGAGTTATTGAAAGAAAGAATAGAACTTTGCAAGAATGTGCTAGAACCATGCTTCAAGATAAAAATTTACCTTTGGGCTGAAGCAATTAATACAACATGTTATGTCTTAAATCGTGTTCTTATTCTACCAATTTTACATAAAACATGTTTTGAATTGTATTATGATCGTACACCAAAGATCTCATATTTCAAAAATTTTGGTAGTAAATGTTTCTTGTTAAATACCAAAGATAATCTTGATAAGTTTGATTCAAAATCAGATGAATCAATATTTCTTGGATATTCTTATAGAAGTAAAGCATATCGTATTTTCAATAAAAGAACATCTTGTATTGAAGAATCTTTACATGTTGCATTTGATGAGAATTGTGAGCAGGTTATACCTCTAAGCGAAGGAGAAGAAGTAATACTTCAAGAAGAACCCTTGATAGAGAGTACTTTTCAAGAAAATATTCCTCTTCAACCGATTTGGAAAGAAGTTCCTAATCATCCACATGAACAAGTTATTGGTGAAATAAAGAGTGGTGTCCAAACTAGAAGGCAGTTAGAAAAATATATTGCAAATGCTGCTTTCATATCTAAATTAGAACCAAAGAATATCAATGAGGCTTGTGTTCATGAATTTTGGCTTTTGGCCATGTCTGAAGAACTTAACCAATTTACTAGGAATGATGTTTGGGATCTAGTTGATAGACCAAAGGATCATCCGGTAATTGGAACAAGATGGGTCTTCCGAAATAAGCTGGATGAAAATGGTGAAGTCATTCGTAACAAAGCAAGGCTAGTGGCACAAGGCTATAATCAAGAAGAAGGCATAGATTTTGATGAAACCTATGCACCAGTGGCTCGATTAGAGTCAATTTGAATGATGCTTGCTTTTGCTAGTTACATGAACTTCAAGTTATATCAAATTGATGTTAAGAGTGCATTCTTAAATGGACACATCAATGAAGAAGTTTATGTAGAGCAACCTCCAGGCTTTGAAAATGAAAAATATCCAGAAAAAGTCTACAAATTGAAAAGAGGTTTGTATGGACTCAAACAAGCACCAAGAGCGTGGTATGAAAGACTACGAAATTTTCTAGAACAATCTGGTTTTTCCATTGGTCGGGTAGACTCCACTTTATTTATTAAAAATCTTAATTCAAATATTCTTATTGTGCAAATTTATGTTGATGACATAATATTTGGTTCTACTAATGATTCTCTCTGTAAACAATTTGCTAAAGCTATGCAAGAAGAGTTTGAAATGAGCTTGATGGGCGAATTAAACTACTTCCTTGGACTTCAAATAAAGCAAACTGAAGAAGGAATCTTCATCATTCAGGCTAAGTATACAAAAGAACTTCTCAAGAGATTTGGGATGGACTCATCGAAATCAAGAAGGAATCCTATGAGTACAACTACTTCTCTTAATAAAGATGAAAATGGTAAAAGTGTAGATACTAAACTCTACAGAGGTATGATCGGATCTCTATTATACTTAACTGCTAGTTGATCTGATATTATGTTTAGTGTTTGTATGTGTGCAAGATTTCAAGCTAATCCAAAGGAATCTCATTTAACTGCAGTAAAACAAATTCTTCGTTATTTGAAAGATACTTCAGATTTCGGATTGTTTTACCCAAAATCATCTTCCTTTGATTTGGTTTCATATAGTGATGCAGATTTTGCAGGAAGTAAATCTGATCGCAAGAGTACTAGTGGAACTTGTCATTTCTTAGGAAATTCCTTAGTCTCTTGGTTTAGTAAAAAGCAAAATTCAGTATCACTCTCAACAACTGAAGCAGAATATATAGCGGCTAGTTTAGCATGTTCACAAGTACTTTGGATGAAACAGACTTTAAAAGATTTTGGTTTGAATTACTCCACAACAACTATTTATTGTGATAACACTAGTGCTATAAATCTTTCGAAAAATCCTATTCAGCACTCAAGAACTAAGCATATTGAAGTTAGACATCATTTTTTAAGAGATCATGTGTTAAAAGGACATATTTCGTTAAATTTTATTTCCACTAAAGAACAACATGTCGATATCTTCACTAAACCTCTTAAAATGAAGATTTTATGAAAATTAGGAGAGAACTAGGTATTTGCTCATTTTTGGATTTATAAAAATACTGATTTTTGAACAAAATCTCAAAATCGCATTATATTAGTCGACCGATAAAATTCTAGTCGACTGGTGTTTTAAATTTTGGAATGTATCGCACCATATTAGTCGACCGATATATTTCTAGTCGACTGATGATATTTTTAGAATGAGTCGAACATTCTTAGTCGACCGATAAAGATTTAGTCGACTAAAATTTTTTAAATTTTTAAATGAAGGGACCCGATACCCCTTGGTTTTTTAAAACACTCGTTTTTTTTAAAATAAAGCATCGTTTCACTTTGTTTTCGTATCTTTTCGTTTTTCTTAAAAACGAAACCCTTAAAAACAAAAACCCCTTTTGGTCTCTTTCCTCTCTCTCTTCCGGAAAACCCTCGGAGTGCCGTTCGATCCCATTTTCGCTGGGATTTTCTTACCGTAACAAGGAGACACCGGAATCTTTTGGTCGTGATCTTAAAACGCCGGAATCCTCCTGCAGTAACTGGCGCATCTTCAAAACACGCCGGAACCCTCTTGTGTGACAGTGCATTGCCGGAATCCCCTTATGGCCGACTTCTCACTCACCGTCAGCCATTGTATCCTCCTCTGGTTCTGTTTCACATCGCCGGACAACGTTCTACTTCTGCCGGAAATCATTTGGAAGCCGTCATTGTTTTTGGTAACTCTTTTTTTTTTAACCATGCCTCGTACGAAGTCTGCATCTGCAAAAGGTTTAGGTTCTCCTCCTCCTACACCTACTTCAAGACATGGTTTTTCACTAAGATTACTTCGCAATCCTCTTCTCTATGATACTTTTGGATCAATTTCTGCACTACCTATTTTACCAGGCCGAAATGTTCTATTTCACTTATTTTCTCGTTACAATATAAGAGAATTATTTCCTGGAATTTCACATCTTTTTGATGCTTGTGCAGATACCCTTCACTATCCTTTTCTTATTCACTTGTTTTACACAAATTTACAAATGGATCATGAAACTGGAGTTTTGTCCTCTCTTGTTCGTGATGTTGAAATCGAGTTTGATTCGAAATTACTTGGAGAAATTCTTGAAATTCCACCTTCAGACACTCTTTTCAACACTATTGAATTGAATGATGAAAGAGTTTTTTAACAAATTCTTCTTTCAGGAGCACCTCACTGCCCTCCTTTCAAAAATACTAATCTTCAAACTCGTGCACGCATTGTTGGACGAATCCTTGCCCACAATGTTCTACCCAAAACTGGTTCTTTTGATTATTATTCCACAGATCTATCTACGTCTCTTTATGTTTTATTTGGAAATATTTATGTCAACTGGGCCAATGTGTATTTTACAAATTTGTGGAAACACAAACCATTTCTTCCTTATGGTTGTCTTTTAACCCGTATTTTTAGACATTTCAAAGTTCCTTTAACAAATGAAAAATACATTGAGCAAAAAGAGTTCTTTGATCAAACAATTTTTAAAAGAATGAAAATTAAATATCTGCCTCCTTTAAATGTTGATCAAACTGAACCATCTGATCCTAATGAACCATCAATTTCTGAACCTTCACCTTCTGCGACACCTTCATCTCATGCAAAAAGAAAGAAATTTTCGACAAGTCAAGACCATGATGAAGTTATGCAGAGACTGAAAGCTTTAGAGCTGCATCAACACACTTTTTGTGAAGATGTGACTCAACAACTTGCTTCAATTCAGAAGGATGTAACTGCCATTAAGGATTTGCTAAACTCTCTCTTCTGATCTTTGTTGTCTAAACTTTCATACTCTATGAGTTGTAATATTTTAAACTTGTATCTCTATTTTTCTTATGCTATTTCTGCCCTTACTCTTTTTTATTCTGACAAAGGGGGAGAAAAAGATGATAGTAGCAATTACATTGAAATTGCAGGAGATCTTGATCTTGCATGAGAAATGCAAAATTAAGAGAAAAAGAAAGCTTTAAATGAATGTATTTCTAAATGCATGAAGAAATGATGAATGGAAATGCAAACCAATCAATATGTGATATATATGCTTTAAATGTGCTAACTTTTAATGTTTTGCAGCATATTGATAGGGGGAGTAATATCTCCATCTATGCATCTAAATGCTTCATCTTTGATTAAGTTTGTCATCATAAAAAAGGAGGAGATTGTTACGACAATGAAGCCATACATGATACTTCAAGTACAAGGTTTTGATGATGAGCAAATGGAATCAACTGCATTTCAGCTAAGGCTATGAAGAAATTGAAGAATTCGATGAAGAATCTTTGAAAACTAGTGTGCAAATGTTTAATTCATTAAAAGTCTTAGATTCTTGTAAGAGCCTTACTTAGAGTGCATATTTAGGTTGCATTTCACCTTAAAAGTCTTTAGAAAAACTTTTCTAAAAAGAACCCTCATGAAAATCTTTTTAGAAAACTCTTTTCTTAAATTTTCATGTTTATTAGTCGACCAATAGACTTACCAGTCGACTAATCCTTTCGCGCCATATTTTCTAAAAAGTCATTTTTGTCAAATTAGTCGACCGAAGATTTTATCAGTCGACTAGACAGAATGTCTGTTTTCTGGAAAATTAGCAGCAGTCGACTAATGGTTTTATCAGTCGACTGAACAGAACATGTGTTTTCTGAAAATTTAGCAGCAGTCGACTAATGCTTTTTATCAGTCGACCGAACAGAATGTTTGTTTTTCAGAAGATTTTAGCAGCAGTCGACTAAAAGGTTTTTCAGTCTACTGATGATATTATCAGTCGATTAACTTCTCTCAAGTCGACTAAGTTTCAAAAGTTTAGATTTTTAAACGGCTCGATTAACAGATCAGTCGACCGACGATAACTGTCAGTCTACTAATAACTAACTATTAGTCGACTAACTGATGTTTCAGTCGACTAATTTTGCCGTTTTCCTGAAACTTCAAAAAGGCGTATCTTTTCATTTTTCAAACGTTTTGATCGTTCGAAATGGACAGTTTTGATACTCTTTCATACCCTCAACGTATGGAAAACTTTAACTATAAATATGAGTGCATTGTACACTCAAAAATAACAAGAATTCAATCGATTTGAATCATTTAATTATTGCTTTTCACTCCTATTCATTCAAGTATTTGTTTTCTCACTCACGTGATATTTTCACTTCAGTTTTTCACTCAAATCACTTTGAGAGATAGTGAATTCGTGAGTAAGAGTATTTCAACAACCTCAAAAGCCAATTGCATCTCATTTGCATTCAAAAGGAAGGCTCATAGGTTGTTTTGTAAGGTGTTACTTATTTTCTGTAAAAAGGACTCCTTGGTATAAAGGAGTTGTTCGCTTTCAGTAGGGTTGTTACTGAAAGTGGGACCAGTTATGGTCTGTGTGATCTTATAGTTTATAAGGTTGATAGTGAAAATCTCAAGCAGGTTTTGCTTGGGGACTGGATGTAGGTCGGGTTAGACCGAACCAGGATAAAATCTTGTGTTCTTTGTGTGTTTGCTTTGAGATTTGCAAAATCATTAAATATTCCGCAGACAATTTTTTTAAAAGCACTATTCACCCCCCCTCTAGTGCTCGTTGCCTAGATCGTAGTACACTTTCAATCTCTTGCAGAAATCTCAACATATCCAGCTTGTGCTCTTCCACCCGTGGTAAGTAATTGACAAAAACAATGCAGATCGGATAAATACCCGTGGTGAGTAAGTGATGTAAGCGCTTCACATGTTATTTAATTTATTGAATGAAACACTTTACTGTTCACACACTCACTTAGTTGTTGATATCTAGGACTGCTTTGTTGGAGTTTGGACATCATGGTGAGCATGATTTTAATGTAGGAGAATAGAAGTGTTCTTATTTTTGGAGTACGGATTGCATGCTAGGCATGACAGTAGTTAGCGAGATATTGAAGTATGTTTGTTGGAGGTACATGTTTGACATTTTTTTATATGAATGATTTTTATGTATTGCAATATTTGATGTGATTATATACATGCTTGCATGTAGTTAATTTCAATTTAATTATGACCTCCATGTGAAATTGTATAATGATAGTATGCTTCAAATTAATGCATCATGTTATGAATAGTTTTGCATATAAAAATATTAAGTTATTAATGCATGCATCATAATTCTTGTGATTGTATGACATCATATATTGCATGATAAATTTGATATTTTCTTCATCATAGCATTTGATGGTTTTCTTTTAACTGGTTTGGATACATTTCGTAACATCATTCGACAAAATGACTACAAACCATTTATGAATGTACCGTAAGGTAGTTGACAATGAGTTATCGCATGAATATATAGATGATATTGAAAGTTTTATTGAATTTGCAACTGCAAGTGTCAGTACAGTGGATTCCACAGGTCGGATTAGGTGTCCCTACAAGATTTGTAAGAATAATCGATTTGTAGAACCTCATGGCGTTAGACATCACCTATACAGGATGGGTTTTGTGAGTGATTATCAGAATTGAACGTTTCATGGAGAAGAATTTAGAAGCAATTTTGATGCACGGGTGAATGTATTGCACGATAATTCATATATAGATCTGATATTAGATGCCACAGGAACAGAACTCGGTTCTGCTATGGGTCCTAGTGATATAAGAATTGCAGTAGATGAAGAATCACCAAACGATGCAGTTAGTAGATTTTATGATTTACTTAGAGATGCTGATGAACCACTTTGGAACGGTTGCAGGAGTCACACTATCTTTTCTACAGTTTTTCAACTAATGAATTTGAAGTCCGAGTATAATTTGAGTTAATCACGTTTTGACCATTTGTGCATGATTGTGAAGAGTATGTTTCCCAAAGATGAGAAATTGCTACAAAATTTCTATCGTGCGAAAGTTATGGTCAACGCTCTAGGTATGAGGTATAAAAAGATAGATGCTTGTCCAAATAACTGTATGTTGTATTTCAAGGATCAGGAAAACAACATATCATACCCGTCATGTGGGCATCCTCGGTTCAAGCCAAAAACATGAGGAAATGGTAGCACGAGATCAAAAGAAGTTGCATACAAGTCGCTACGCTACTTTCCTATCATTCTTAGATTGCAACGATTGTATATGTCTTTAAGGACAGCTAAACACATTATATGGCATGCAAATAAAGTTCGACATGATGAAGACAAGATCACGCATCCTGTTGACACCGAAGCTTAGAAACACTTTAATCGTACTCATCAGAAGTTCGCAATGGAGGTGAGAAATGTTAGACTCGGTCTATGTACAGATGGATTTAATCCATTTGGTGTAGATCAACTCCATACTCATGTTGGCCAGTATTTGTAACCCCATACAACCTTCCATCAAGCTTATGTATGAAGCATCCAAATCTTTTCTTGTCTTTATTGATCGCTTGTCCCACCTCACCTAGCCAAAATCTTGATGTATATTTAAGGTCATTGATTGATGAACTACAAGTACTATGGGATGACGGTGTTACCACGTATGATGCTGACAAAAAACAAAATTTCAATATGAAGACCGTTGTTCTATGGACAATCAGTCACTTCCCTGCATATGGTATGTTATCTGGTTGGAGCACACATGAGATGTTGGCATGTCAGTACTGCATGGAAGATACAAAATCTTTTAGATTGACACATGAAAAGAAGCCTTACTGGTTTGAGTGTCATCATCGATTTCTACCGAGCGACCATCCGTTACGACGATAAAGGATTGCGTCTCGAGCAGACACAACTCAAATGAAAGGTCTAGCCAGAAGATTGTCTGGCATAGAGATTTTAAGAAGATTGTGATACTTTCCAGATGTATTAACATATGCCCGTAGTCCGACTTCCTTCCTTGGATTTGGAAAGGATCACAATTGGACAAAAAAATCTATTTTTTGGGAACTACCATATTGGTCGACCCTATTGATACAACATAATTTGGATGTGATGCATGTGGAGAAAATGTGTTTGATAATTTGTTCAATATAGTAATGAATGATAAAGGGAAAACAAAGGATAATTCGAAGGCCCGTATGGATTTAAAAGTAATATGTAAATAACCAGAATTGGAACTCAAAGAGTATAATGGCAAAGTACTGAAACCAAAGGTAAGGTACGTGCTTGAACCTGATCAAATAAAGCAGGTATGTCAATGGTTGAGGCAGTTAAGATTTCCATATAGATATGTCTCTAACATTGCTCGTGTTGTGAAGATTGACGATGAACACTTATATGGGTTGAAGTGTCAAGATTGTCATATCTTTATGCAACGATTGATACTCCTAGCATTCCATGATATGTTAGACAAACCTATCGGGGGTATTGTTTGAGTTGAGCGGAGTTTTTTTGAACATTGTGTGCATCAAAAGTTGGTTGTACTTTTTGCAATGGGTATTTTTAAAAGATATTTTCAATAAAAACTTCGAAAAATCGTCAACCAAAGATATAAAAACCGGCTTTCCACAGAGTGGCGAGTACGGGTCGAATCCACAGGGAATGGGATACTTCTCAATTAATTCTAAAATAACACTTTATTAATATAACAAGGTTTACAATCTATGTCAATATTACAAATTAAATGAAATAACACTCTAACTATGAAAATAAACTAAAATAGGAGGCTAAGTCTTCTGCAGGTCTCGAGGGGCAAAACTGTCTTTTCACAATATGTGCATTGGCACCTCATATTTGAATTACGCCTGTGAACCTGTTCTAACTTATCAACCTACACAATAAAAACACAAAGTCAGTACACAATTAAAAATTAAAACTAACTTGCAGCTACAATTAATTCTAAACTGATACAGAAATTAGATTATAATTAAACAACTAAAGAAAACTACAGTTACAGTATCTAACTAAGCAAGGTAACTCTAATTACTCTAACTAACTCTAATTCACTAACTACACTACTAGAAAACACTAAAACTACATGAAATTAAACAATTAACTAAAAGATTGTTTTGTCCCTAAAGAAGGCAAAAATGGACTCTGACAACTTTTTGCAATTGACAGTTTTGAGGGAGCAAACGATTTCCGCTAAAGCTGAACGAAAATACAGAAAATCACATCCACATAACTCACGCATAAAATGGGTTCTAACTAGAAGAAAGGGATGAGAGAACCAACCTCCAGGGCGATCTGATGACTGAGGGGAAAGGCAGAGCGGACTTTGCTTGACTTCGCGCCACGAGGAACCTCGGTGATGCTGTCTAATATCCTTTTGTTGTCTCCTTTGCAGGGATCCGCAAATGGTGTGCTCCGGGGTACAGGGTCGGCCGACCATGGAGGAGCGGGACCTCCACCATGATGGATACACTCCAACTGCAGCTGCAAAGAAACAAATCAAAAGTTAGTTCCAACAGGAGGAGAAGAAGGACAAGATGTGAAAAGAAAAGAATGAAAGAAGAAGATGGCGTCTCCATTGAAGATGAGCTTCATGGATAAGGAAGAACATGAATGGGAGGGCTGGGTGGAAGTGGAGGTGAGTAAGATTTATGCCCCTAGGGCACAAAAATCGAAGCAAAGACAAGGCTGGAATGGGAGTCCCTCTCCCCTATACACGATTTGGCTTGTTTTGACCATTTTACAAAATCAGTGTTAAAAGATAAATATTTACTGGGCGCCTCATGTAGGAGGGGTTTTTTAGAAAAGTATTTATGAAAAACTCAAATGGGCTAGAGCTGGGTTGAATCAATGTAATTTGACCCAAATCCAAGATCCAAATGGGCGTCTGGATCCAGATCTTCTAAATCGGCTCCGAGATATGACCTGTTACATTGTAAATGCATTAATTTCCTCAAATTAACTCTGATTTCGATGAAATTCGAACCAAAGCTCTATAATATCATTATGCACCTAAGTGTATGCCGTTAACCTATAGATGATGCATTTATATAGTAAAAATGTGTTAATAAAATAGAATATTTATGCATCATCAAAAGTCGTATTATCTGATTTAATGAATCTCGAGGACTTTGTCATCACTACTGTTTGTTCGCTAGAAAAGATTTTTCCGCCAGCATTTTTCAATGTTATGGAACATTCGATCATATATTTGCCATATGAACTAAGGGTTGGTGGTCCTGTGCAATATCGTTGGATGTACCCATTTGAAAGATATATGTTTTCTTGTATTTGTGTCTTCAATGACATATTTCAAATTTGAAATATATATTTTTTACAGATGTATGTTTGACCTCAAAAAAAAAGTTCGTAATAAAGCAAGAGTAGAAGACTCTATTTGTGAGGCGTACACTTTAAAAGAGATTTCAAATTTATCATCTATGTACTTTGAACATCACATTCCAACACGTTACACATGCCCGCCTTGTAACGATGATGGAGAACAAGTAACTGTAGCTGACAAACTGTTGATATTTCAACTACTTGGGCATGCATTTGGTAGTTGTTGATCAAGACTCTTGACAGATCGAGAGCAAGATGCATAACACATCTATATTCTTTTTAATTGCTCAGTGATCGACCCATACATCGAGTAAGTATATGTAGATACAACACAATTCTAAATTCTTTTATGTGCTATACATGCATACATGGTTTGGTAATATAAGTATTTGTGGTTTGCAGACGATTTGATATGGAGTTGCGAAGAGAAGTTTCACATCTCACTGATGCAGAAGTACAAAAAGAACATGAAACTAAGTTTGTGGAGTGGTTATCGATTTCATACAAAAGACTATGGTATAAACAAATTAATGATGAATAGTGGCGTGTGTGTCAAGGGTAGCAGCTACGGTGAAAATGAACATGATTACTACGGTGTTATAGAGGAAATAATGGACTTGACTTACTTAGGCATAAATAATAGGGTAACTTTATTCAAGTGTCATTGGTTTGAACCAACTGCAACAAGAGTCGACAAAGCCTTAGGCATTGTGGAAGTGAATCACAAATAAAGGTTTGGAACATATGAACCATTCATATTAGCCTCGCAAGCTCAACAAGTTTATTATACTTCATATCCGTGTACAAAAAAGTCAGATAGAAATGAATGGTGGGCAATTTGCAAGGTGAAGTCCAAACTATACCCTGAGTATGATCTGTTACAAGAAAACAAGTTAACTGAAGAGAGTGATTACTATCAATCAGATGATATCTATGACTTCTCTTATGGTCACGATGTTGCGCATGAAATGTATGTCATATCTTCATTGGTCGATGAAACATTCATAGAAGAATGTGATCCAAATGATATACCAAGTGGATGGGTAAACAATGAAGAAGAAGATGAAGAAGAAGATCATGAAGAAGATCTTGTGGTGACCGTTCACCCCCAAGTACATAGGAGAAACTTGAACTTTAGCATCAACGCGATGTTCTGCGAGTTTATTATTCTATGTATTTTAGATACTCTAGAGGCTTGATGACCCTGTCCATGGTGGGGTGGTAGAACTCATACCGAGATAACCCCATTAGATCATTTTGGATGCATCCTCTACTGCAGTAGTGAAGTTTAATTCCTAGATCTTAAGGATGACCTGACCTCCAAACCTTCTGAGTGGCAGAAGGTCCCTTGAACTTTTTGGTTCATAATAAATTCATGTCACTTATGGTTGTACTATTACTCTTTACCACAGTGAGCGTAAGTCCTAAAGGGGTTCGGCGTCATAACCATAATTATAGGATAGTCGAACGCCACTTGGGAAAATTAGTGTGTTATGAATTAAAATACATATGTATCCCAAACCCATTTAGTATTTTTAAGCACAAACCACCCATGTGGTCAAGGGACTATTGCTAAGTTTTATTCATATGCATGCAACACTCCACTCTCGGCATCTACGGCCTTCACGAGTGTTTCACCTCTTTCAGGTGAACAACCAACTCTGACACGTTGGCCCATATGAGTCTTATTGTATAATAGTGTTTTACATGAGCAGATATATACAACGATCACCTTTGATCGACTACTCGGCGTATGTAGCCACGCCCATACTTTGTAAGAATTTTCTCAATATAATATGATTGACATAATGTAATGCCATTATTATTTCTCATAATTTTGATTCCTAAAATAACATCTGCAACACCCAAATATTTCATATAAAACATGAAAGATAAAAATCTTTGTTTGGTTTACGCATTCACTATTAGAACAAAAAAGAAGCATATCATCAACACATAAATAAATAATAATAATATAATTATAATCTACTTTATTATAGACACACTTATCAACATCATATATTTTGAAACCATTATTTATTAGAGAACTAGCAAATTTCTAACTCATTATGTATTTTGGAATATGAGTGTTCAATCCGGTTTTTGGTCTAGATCTCATCGTATTACCGTTTCATTGAAAGCTTTAAGAGACACTCTTGGTTGTGACCGTACCGAACATAAAGGACATGCCGACCACGACCTAGGAGTGCCTCAACCACCATGTCGGAGCACTACCACATATCTTGGTTTGGTTTGTGCATCAAACAATACCAAAGTTCTACTCTTCACGATATATACATATTTGTTTGTGTTTTTGAGATTGTAGTTGAGTCGGACAATTTCAAGACCCCTTTTTATGCAATAAATATGTATTTGCTTATGCTTTTGAGATTATTCTCGCATCGAACGATGCCAAGGCTTCTGCTTTTCGCAATGTGTGTATATATATATATATATTTGCTTATGTATTTAAGATTATCGTGGCCTCGAACGATGTCAAGGCTCCTGCTTTCCGTAATATATATGTATTTTCTTATGCTTTTAAGATTGTCATCGCATCGAATGATGTCATGGATCCTGCTTTTCTCAAATATATACCTGTTTGCTTTTTGCAAGTTATTTAGTTCGATTTTACCACCTGAACCTTAAATATACTTTCACTTATGTCATTGCGCTATATCGTGCACATGCTCCTACTTATATTATATATAGTTGTGCATAAGTAAGTATATAAATGAAGGTCAACTCCTATCACCAAATGTGATTCCATATGCCAATCCTTGATCAAGACTTTGATTGAGGAAAGAAACCCCTATTGGAAATGTTTCAATGTTTGTGTAAAACCGCTTTTACGTAACCTCCTAAGTCACTTGCGCATGGCCTAACTAAGGCCTAGGTTCCAATGAACCATGATAGACATAAAGTACACAACAGTGCACATCTATCCTCGATTTAAGCATAATATTTCCTCTATCAAAGAGCGGAAGTGCTGCCGAATTTTTTGAAAAGATGTTCATCGAGCTTAAATGAACATAACGCTTTCTCCGTCAAAAATAGGAGGTGATGGTAAATTTTTTGAAAGATGCTCACTGAACTTAAAAAGAGCATATCACATCCTCCATCAAACAGAGGAGGTGCTGCCAAAATTTTGTTAAGTAACTTTCCATAAAGTAGAAAGGATTATCAAGCTTCCTCTGTCAAACAGAGAAAGTGCTGCCGAAATATTTGGCAAATTACTTTCCTGAGCAAGTTTGAATGACACAATGATGACCCTGTTGTCGGAACTCAGACTGAATCGCTCGTTCTACCTCCGCTTGTAAGGGCACCATACACATAAGTGTCGATGCACTAGAGTAGTTGTTGTGCCTTGACTAGGTCAGTACTTGTTGCATCTACATATGCCAAAAAGTCAATCAATGGTGATCGTTGTATATACATGATCATGTGAAATACTATTATACAACAAGACTCGTAAGGGTGATGTGTCAGAGTTGGTTGTCCACCCGAAAGGAGTGAAACGCTCATGAAGGTCGTTGATGCCGAAGGCGGAGTCTTGCATGCATATGAATAAAACTTAACGATAGTCCCTTGACCACATGGGTGGCTCGTGTTTCCAAATACTGAATGGGGTTGGGGTATATATGTCCATTAGTGCATAACACGTTGATTTTCCTAAGTGGCATTCAAATGTCTTATAATTATGGTTATGTTGCCGAACCCCTTTAAGACTTATGCTCACCGTGGTAGGCAGTGATGGTATAACCATGAGTGACATGGATTTATTATCAACCAAAGAGTTCAAGGGACCTCTCGCCATTCAGAAGGTTTGGAGGTCGGCTTATCCTTAAGATCTAAGGATTGAACCCCACTAGTGCAGTAGAGGATGCATCCAAAATTACCTGGTGGGATTATCTCGGTATGATTTCTACCGCCCCACCATGGACAGGGTCATCAGGCCTCTGGGTATCTAAAATACGTAGAATAATAAACCTCTAGAACATCACGTTGATGTCGAAGTTCAAGCTTCTCCCCTGTACTAGGGGGTGAATGATTAATATCGAAACAATGCATTAGTTCTAGGTTCAACAATGAATAAATGAATGAATGAATGTGTGTTGTTCTGATGATTCACGTATAACCATGTGAAAGGTATTGAGATCAATATAATACTGAACCGATAGGGCAAAGACCTATTTTGTATCCGCATGACTAAGCTAAGCTCGATGAGCTCTCATTGGGATTCGTGGGATACAGATATACCAAGTCTTGGAGACTTGAGTTTTGATGTTTCAATCGTGGCACTAAGGAGGCTTTTGTGATATACACTAAGTCTTGGAGAATTAAGCATTGTTTCGAACTGTGGCCCTAAGTGGCTCCTTGTATTTTTATAATTTATACTTGCTTTGAGTTGAATGTTTTCCTACCATACCAACAATGGTTCTGACACCGTTTTATGGGGGATATATGTACTGAACCTCTGATGCGATATGCGGAGCAAGGCGGCATCGAGTTCCAAGGTTTCTTCAGATAATGTTGAACCCTTTCCTTTTCAAACCCAGTTTTAAAGAATAATGTTTCTTCAAGCAGTAATATTTGTAATAAATAACTCATTTTCATAAATAGAATACTTTAATCGTCAATGAGTGCTTGGCCAGATACCTGTAACTTGCCGAGCATTTTCTAAAATTGACAACTCATTATCGTCTATTGCTGCTGCTAAAAACCTTTTCTAATTTCTGCTGTAAAGAAAAAAAAATCCATGAAGTTTTGACCAAGTGTTGTTTTGAAAATCCAGAGCATACAGATACTTTGCAGGCAACACATGATGTATCTAACAGAAAAAATTCATATGCAACAATTTCATAGTCAATATTCTTTTAGAAGTAGATCAACAATGAGTGTAACTTCTTCATTTTCATTAAAATTATTAAGCAAATTTTTGCCTTTTGAATGTCTCTCTTCCTTTCTCTCCAAGCCCCATCCGTAAAGATGTGGTTTTCTAGTTGTCTTGTAAAAATGGCCAATGCACACCTTGGGTATCAAACTTGCAATATATATATATATATATATATATATATATATATATATATATATATATATATATATATATATATATATATATATATATATATATATATATATATATATATATATATATATATAAGTGTGTGTGTGTGTGTGTGTTTCATAAAAATCAAAACGACTATTCATTAAATATAAGACATTCTGTGATTTCATATATATATATATATATATATATATATATATAACCAATATGTTGTTTTTCTAATACATGAAATAGACAGACACATTCAATAAGAGCTCTCCTTGTTCCTTATTGCTCCCAGTATGCATACACATATATTCAGAAGGTTGTATGTCCTCAATCAAGGGAAGGCCTTCTTCATTTTCCATGTCCTTGCTTGCATATTCTTTGCACACCCACTTAATTATTTTCCAATCAAGAAACAGTTTGACCCAAAATCTGCAAAAAATGAAATCCACCAACTTTTCCCAAGCTGCAATATGAATCCATAAATTTGACATCTGATTCATCTTGAGTATTAAAGTAATATCAGGAGAAGAACAATATATCACAATCTATTCCATATGAAGTGTTGTATACTTGGCTTTATCTTACTGTTGCTAATCCCTGGCATATTAATTATGAGAATAAACTTGAGCTAACATTGTACTATATAGTAGTTTCACGACCAATATGGTTTTTCAAGGTAGGTCAAGCGACACTTCTGGCAGCTAAAGTTACTCTGTTGGTCAGGCTGGACTACACCTTGTCTCTGTAGTAGTTTCACAATCGATGAATCATAGTTCTTTTTTTGAAACTCTCTCTTGGAGAAAGGTAGTCATGATTCCTGCCCACTTGGGAATTTTCTCTTGTTCCCATCGCTTGTTGCTAGCCTCTTTCCTGCGATACCCTTGGATCACTCCCAGTCTGTATTAATCCTTGAAGCTACTATCACGACAACTTGAAACTTATGGGGCATGCTTGTTATCATGCGAGACCGCAAACCTTCCTGTAATTTATTGATGTATTTGTTTGTCCTCTTCTGATCAGTCTCAATTAACTTGGAGTAGTGTCGCTCTGTGTTTTGAAACTTGGTAGTTTAGTAAATAAGACTCATATCATATTGTTCTAGTATCAAAGAATTGAAAAAATAGAAAGAGAGGGGTTCAACCAAGAACCCTACAACATGCAGAGTGGACAACATCAAACACCCTGCTTGGAAATGGTAGCCTCTGGGGTGCCCATAACAACTAATAATGTTGGGATTCCCCTCCCATGATTAAACTGCACTTGAGCTTCGTGTTCATTGATCCTTGGAACCAATAACGGCTAGATCCAAGTTCAGGCGACTAAGATAGGTAGGTTATGTGAGTAAAACAAGTACAATTTTAGCTATATAAGTAGGCAATCAATATTGATAACCAAATCAATCCAAATTGAATGGGCACTAGCTGTATGATGAAGAAGACTAAGTTGTAACCTGCTTGAGGCCTATCCAGTTGAAGTGTCAGATCACATTTTTTTTAGGTCAGACAAAGCACATATATTTGAAAGATAAATAACCTCAGCAACACTTCTACATAATCAAAACAAGAAACAAAAAATTTGCACAATTACAATATATATAGTAACCCAGATCCTCAAAACACATAAATTGCCTGACATAATCGGATGATTATCTACAGCTGATCACGCATTGATCAACAACTATGCTTCTATTTTAACGTAAAAAGGACTTTTAGCAGTGGTCATGACTGCCGCTAAAAGTCAATTTTTCTCCAAGAGCATTAGCGGTGGCCGTGACCACTGCTAATGCTCATTTTTTGCACAAAATCGATGCGCAAGGCGCATCCAATCATCATTCAATGATCTACCCAGTTGACATTACGGGTTTTTCATATATATATATATATATATATATATATATATATATATATATATATATATATATATATATATATATATATATATATATGCTGGGAGTGACAACTCGAATGTTGTTTTGGTAATCTCGAGAATAGGTTGGCATCACTTTGGCACATGTAATTCATCAATGGTAAGGCACAACAAATGCACTCGGCTATTATATAACCATTACATGTAAATGTCTTATTAATAGAGATGAATCCTTTTTGGTGACATATGGTCCTTGTAGTTAAGTCAGTCATGTTTGTGCTTTTCTTTCTTCATCAAATCTTTGGACCCAACATATGACATGTATTAAGATGTCTTAATAAAGAATTATCTTGGATTTAGATCTTGTATGAATCATCAGTGAGAACTCTATAGTTCTTTTGTGCACGATTTTGAACATAAATTTGGCATTCATAGAGACTCAAACTCTATGCTTCCTTCAAATGCACCTCATTTAGTCTTGCTCGGATGCAAATCATAAGTGTGTTCAACTGTTGAGAGAGAGAGAGAGAGAGATGTTATTAAATGCCAAAAGGAAAATACTGGGATTACTGCAAATACATGTGCTTGCTTGCTGAAACTCTAATTGAATGAACAACTTCCACTCTTTATTTTTGTTTTTTAAAGAAGGATAAAATTCACTTGATCTGTAAAATCAGTACAAGAGGTCTGCAGGAATGATGATGAGGTATCACCCTGCTACAAAACTAGCGAATAAAAATACTTCCACTCTTTCAAAAAAATAAAAGTCCCATTCATGGAGCTTCCAAGGAAACAGAAGAGGGTTATAGAAAGCGCGGTTCACAGTTTACCACATTCTGCAGGTGTGAAAGTGATGAGGTTGTTGCCAAGGTCGTAAAGGACGTGGAAGTTGGCCAGCATGATGCCTCCAATTATTGAAACTATGGGCATTGTTGATGGCATCAACACTGAGCAAGTCAAGCCTGTATCTGGATCGCGAATGAAATATTGGCTTCTGGAAACATCGAGATCACCACCCTCAAAATGAAAGGTAACATTAGGGATGGACGCTGATTCTGGCAATGATTGGTAGCAGAGATCAAGCCCCGCCTTTGAGGAATCAGCAACCGGTAAACCGATAGCCTTGACGAGTGCATCCTTCACTCGCCTATCACAAGTGAAACACCATATTAAGTACGCATCAGTTGCAAGTTTTGTTCAATGAACATGGGTTTAGGTACCCCATTACCCCAAATTAGAGCAAGAAATTAAAGTGAGACGGTTTCTTACATGTAAGCGGGTGGTACTATATTGGTAAGCGCTGAGCCTGAGTCGATGATGGTACCACCTACTGCTACTCCATAAGACTCGCCCCGGAAATAACCACTGGGTATTAGGAGACGCTTCCCTCCGACACTGATATCCTCCAAGTTCACTAAATAAGAATCCTTGAAGAGCGGGTTAACTACCAGCGGCGTCGTTGTCGAGGCGTCTGAGCTGATCAAGGCAGCACTGTGGCCCAACACGAGTCGACTCGATTTGTAAACAGAGTCATTAAACAAAGTGAAGCAATAGGAGAATCGGTTATCGATTAACGACCCTAGTTGAGAGACGAGTGACATCGGGCTCCGATCTAGCCCAACTATGCCAGCACCCTCATCGAAACCTTGGTTGTGATTGCCGCAGCCGAACCCAATATTCTTAAACGATACGGTTCGATTCCCCGAGCCCAAGGTGAACATCTCTAAGGCAAGGTATCCTTGGGAAGTAGCTGGAGTCTCATAATCAAGCTTGTAGTTGCATCCACCAGTAGAATTATCAAATGTAGTTACACGCGAAGTTAGGGAGGCACAGAGAGGATTGGAGTGTAGCATCCTCGAAAAGGAGGAGGAATTTGACGGGCTAAATATTGGTTCTCTGTTGGAGCAATTGATGCATGGATCGCATTGTGTCCATACAAGAGGACTACCAGTATTAACCATGGCGGAAAAGGAGCGTGGGGGTGTTCCAATCGCTAGATTCATTAAGTACTCACCGACTCCGGCCTCAACCGAAACTTCGACATCATCATCACCTTGTGCCTGATGTTTACCATGCCGGATTTTCTGATGCAGCTTCTGAAGCCGATGTTTCTCTCGGCTAGCTGCTTTGTGTAATCGCTCCAAGTGGGTAAAACTGCGGTGTGCATCGACATGAATCAACTCTACATGAATGTCCAGGGCGGCCGTCGACGTCGTCATGTCAGCGGCGGCAAAGGTGGTGGTTGAGTATGATAGGAGAAGATGAGCGGTAAGCATAATGAGGAGGAAGAAGGACGATAGGTGGTGAGATGGTGGTGCAATTGCCATGTTGGTAGTATTGAGTGTATGAACCAGGTTAGTGATGCTAAATTGTGGAATATTTATAAGCAGAGAAGGTTGTTAATTAAGAGGGAAATTGTAACTGAACATCCATTAATGTTGGGTTGGCACACCAGCTATCCATCTATTCACGTAATCTAAGATGGGGTTTTCATGGTTGGAAGTAACAGTTGTTTCTTCAGTCTATTACTAGCATTGGAGCGCATGTCTTGTTAAGGGTTACATGCGGTTGGAAGTAACCGCTGTTCGGCAAATGAGCAAGACTAAGGCAAGGGTTACCATGTGGTTCAGTTCGGACCGACCCGAAAGACCCATTTTTGCATGGGTTCGCCCTGTTTTTGTGTACGTCTACAACCAGTTAATTTGGGCCAAATATATATGAGGGCCTTTTTCTTCTTTACGTGAAAATTTTGTCGACTATTTAAATGAATTGGGTTTGGGCAATCACCAAATAATCAAGCATGTATCCATTATAATTTCTTTTATTGACAGTAATTTGTATCTAAAATATCAAGACCCGAGCTGAAACCTGAAGTTTTTAATACCCAAACCGATCATACCTGAACCTGTGAAGACACAAACCGATGATACCCGAAGCCGTTAACACATATGGGTCTATTTTTTTTTTCAGCCATACCAAGACCTGAACCTGACCCAAATCAAAATGGGTCAATTAAAGAGCCGACCAAATTATAACGGACCCACTAGATACCTGAACCCATTTAACCCATACTTGTCCACAATTTTTTAGTCATACCCAAACCCGAATTAGATTTGGGTCCTACTTTTAGACCCGATTCAGAATTGAGCTAAACTATCCAGTTACCCCCCTAGTCAGCTTAGCGTATTTACACATATTTTCTAATTTAAAGAAGTGATTACTAAGAGTGGTTGTTGAACAAAGTAATAACGGAAGTTCAATGTTAATGGAGACAGAATCTAGAAATAACAAGCTTAATATATATATATATATATATATATATCAACAGGCATGTTATGATTCAAAACAGTGTAATTGAGATCGTGTCCATGTGATTAATTTGGGCCATTTAGCTAGCAATGCAAATGCATAACATCTCCATTTCTAATTGTCACACCAATGCCAAATCCATACTTGTATACCCAAAGAAGCGACGACTTTTTTTTTACCCAAATAAGATCGCGATTTCTCACCATTCAATGAAAATATGTTTATGTTTTCCCAGAAAATGTAAGAAAATCATGAAAGAATCGACTGAAATTGCTTCTCAAGGTTTTCTTCATAAACCACTGATTGAGCATGAAATCAATCATTATTTCCTAAATAATTCGATTTTGGTTTGTGTTCTTTGAAAAATATCTTCCCTACGAATCAGCATTCAGATTCTTTTAATTTCTCTATATGGTTTAATTCGTTTCTTTGTTTATCTTGTTGTGTTCTTTTGGCAAGTGATTAGTGGGCTGAAAGGGGTGAGCTCTCTCCTTCACTCGATTTCTCAAAGAGGGTTTCAAGATTTCAAAAAACCACTCCCTATGTTTTTGGGCGGGTTTTGGATTTCGAATCCAGCAGGGTGGATCCACAATAGCCAAACTAACAAAAATAAATAAAAAAAGTACTACCCTAATTCCGCATACACCCTCCGATGGCCCAAATGGATCCTAACGGGCCATCGAAACCTAAACAAGAAAAAATACAAGGATTTAAAAAATCTCACTATGCTAAAAATTCAATCTCAAGCAAAATGTGTTTGAAGACACGCTAAAAATAAAACTCCGGACTTTTCAATCTTGGTGGGAGCTTGGCCTTAGCATTCGGGTTCGATGGTTCATGTTTTTTTATTCAAGCTCACTCAGACGCGCTGCATCAGGGATCAAAAAGGCTTCACCCTCATAGCCTGCACCCTGCCAAGTGGATTACTATAGTGCCGACAAAAACATTCATCAATAAATATTTTGTATTTAACTAATTTCATAAACTTAAAAGGAACAAAATAATATATATCCTTGGATGACAAAATGAATTCATCATGTCCGAAATTTACCTGATCACTCCACCTTGTGAAACCTTCTCGAAAATTGAAACTTACATGTTCTCATATTTCTAAAAAAAAATGGAATTCGCAATAGGCTTTCTTTTCATAGTATTTCATCAAAAAGATAATATCTAGCAATTTTACCTTGTGCTAATGCAATCAAATCCCTAGAAAAAAATGAATCATCAACGGGTTATTATCAATGATTCATCCATAATTTTTCTAGGATTGCTTTACTGATGACAAAACTCTTACATAAGAAAATCAAGTTTGAGCGGACACTACAAGAAAATAGGGGATTAGCGACGGATATTAGCGATGAAAAAATTCCATCGCTAATTTGTGAGGGATTAACAAGAGAAACAAATCCGTCGCTAAGAACCGTAATATTTACAAAATATCAACGGAATCGCTTCCATCGCCAATTAGTGACAACTTAGGGATGAAATGTTTGGTCGTAATAACAGCGTATTTTAGCGGCGGATTTGGCGAGGAAAAGTGTGTCGTCGCTATCTCGCGACGGATTTAGAGACAGAATAGTTTTGTCGCTACGTAGTTATATTAATTTACGACGGCTTTACGACAGATTTAGGCAGTCGTGAAATCCGTCGCTAAATGTCGCGTAAATCCCTAATCAAAGCCCTCTTTCTCTTTTTTGTTCTGTTGTTCCCGTCGGCCACCCTCTCCCTCCTGCCGCCCCATATCTCGCTCGTCGACGTCTCCCCGACCCCCACCGCCCGTCGCTCTTCGGCCTGCCGCCGTACCCGTTGCCCCCGGTTCGCCGCCCCCCGACCGACGTATCCTAGATTTTTCTGATAAAAGACACATTTTTTTTCTGATAAAAGGCGCGGATGCCACTTTTAGTTTTTCCGGCAGGGGGTCGGCCCCTCGGCCTCGTTAGTATTTTTCGGCAGGGAGGCAAACCCGCTGCCGCGTGTTGTGTTTTCCAACAGAGGGCCTGAACCCCTGCCGCATGTTGTGTTTTCCGACAGAGGGGCGACCCCCCTATGGTGTTTTCTGTTTCCCGGCAGGGGGTCTCCCCCATTGCCTCGTTAGTATTTTCTGGCAGGGGGGCCGACCCCCTCCCGCGTGTTGTGTTTTTCGGCAGGGGGGCAACCCACTGCCGCATTTTTTGTTTTCCGGCAGGGGGTGCCCCTCTACCGCATTTTTTTGTTTTTCGGCAGGGGGCGCCACCCTGCCAAAAAAAATAACCGAGGCAGGGGGGCGACCCCCTGCCGCGTTTTCTGTTTTTTGGCAGAGGGGGCGACCCCCATGCCTCGTTGTTTTATTTTGGCAGGGGGTCACCACCTGCCCCCTTTTTTGTCGTTTATTTTTTTTTCGGCAGGGGGTCGCCCCCTGCCCCTTTTTTCCGGCATGTGGGGCGACCCCGTGCCTGTTTTTTTTTTTTTCCGGCAGAGGGTTGCCCCCTGCCCCTTATTTTTTCGGCTGAGGGGCGACCCCCTGCCTCTTTTTTTTTCGAGCAGGGGGTCGCCCCTTGCCTCATTTTTTTATTCGTGCAGGGGGTCGCCCCCGTACCTCTTTTTTTTTCGGCAGTGGGGCGCCCCCTGCCTCGTTTGTTTTCTTCGCCAGGAGGTCGACTCCTGCCTCATTTTTTTATTCGGGCAGGGGGTTGCTCCCGTGATCCTCTGGTAGGGGGGAGGGGTGTGACCCTGCCTCTTTTTTTTTTTTTGCGGCAGGTGGTCGCCCCTCCGACCTCTGTTTTTTTTTTTTTTTTGCAGGGGGCGACGGGTCGAGGTTCAAGAACCCGGCGCTCGTCGGGCGCCTAAACCATGTCATCACCCTGTGCCTGCCGCTTTGAGAGACGATCACTGCCTCTGGAGTGTCTTCATTTTAACACTGTGTGATTTCATTTTAACACAGTATCTCTTGCAGATTTCTCAATGTATCCAGCTTGTGCTCTTCCACCCGTGGTAAGTAATTGACAAAAACAATGCAAATCGGGTAAATACCCGTGGTGAGTAAGTGATGCAAGCGCTTCACATGTTATTTAATTTATTGAATGCAACACTTTACTGTTCACACACTCACTTAGTTGTTGATATCTAGGACTGCTTTGTTGGAGTTTGGACATCATGGTGAGCATGATTTTAATGTACGAGAATAGAAGTGTTCTTATTTTTGGAGTACGGATTGCATGCTAGGCATGACAGTAGTTAGCGAGATATTGAAGTATGTTTGTTGGAGGTACATGTTTGACATTTTTTTATATGAATGATTTCCATGTATTGCAATATTTGATGTGATTATATACATGCTTGCATGTAGTTAATTTCAATTTAATTATGACTTCCATGTGAAATTGTATAATGATAGTATGCTTCAAATTAATGCATCATGTTATAAATAGTTTTGCATATAAAAATATTAAGTTATCAATGCATGCATCATAATTCTTGTGATTGTATGACATCATATATTGCATGATAAATTTGATATTTTCTTCATCACAGCATTTGATGGTTTTCTTTTAACTGGTTTGGATACATTTCGTAACATCATTCGACAAAATGACTACAAACCGTTTATGGATGTACCGTATGGTAGTTGACAATGAGTTATCGCATGAATATATAGATGGTATTGAAAGTTTTATTGAATTTGCAACTGCAAGTGTCAGTACAGTGGATCCCACAGGTCGGATTAGGTGTCCCTACAAGATTTGTAAGAATAATTGATTTGTAGAACCTCATGGCGTTAGACATCACCTATACAGAAAGGGTTTTGTGAGTGATTATCATAATTGAATGTTTCATGGAAAAGAATTTAGAAGCAATTTTGATGCACGGGTGAATGTAGTGCACGATAATCCATATATGGATTTGATATTTGATGCCACAGGAACAGAACTCGGTTCTGCTATGGGTCCTAGTGATGTAAGAATTGCAGAAGATGAAGAATCACCAAACGATGCAGCTAGTAGATTTTATGATTTGCTTAGAGATGTTGATGAACCACTTTGGAACGGTTGCAGGAGTCACGCTATCTTTTCTGTAGTTTTTCAACTAATGAATTTGAAGTCCGAGTATAATTTGAGTCAATCATGTTTTGACCATTTTAAGAAAAAGAATGAAGGATTGCGGTAAACAATTTCAAGAGATTATCCCATTACCCGGGACTGGGTCATCACACGATTTGTGATAATTATGTTACCATTTGATGATAACAGAGAAATGTGCCATGTTACCTAGGTGAGGTCGTCAACCATGAGAAAATATATTTGAAGAAAATGTAGGAGGAATGTCCCATTTACCCGGGATGAGGTCGTCACCCAAAATTTGGAACTATTTATGCTATAAACAAAATACAAGAAATAAAACTTTGGCCAAAAAGTAATTTTTATTGATATTAACATTCAAAGACAAAGAGAGGGTGGGCAGACAGTTTGCCACCATTCTCGATATTCAGATAATACATTTGGTCCAGGAAATACAGATAGAGAAATAAAGGAGTCCCAGGTATATTTAGCGACATGATATGCCCCAGACCACTGATCCGACTGTAGCTTGAATTTTGGCACGTTGCCTGTCGGGAAGCGGGTGTTGGCACGAACCTGCCGCTGCGAAAACTGCCTCAGACATCGTTTCGGTTGATAATCAACACAAAAGAAAGGGCCCATCAACTTGTAACGCTTATCGCGAGCGTAGGTGTATCGAGGAACGGTCTCTCTTCTATCGAAGAAGTCCCAAGTAATCTCCTCCTGATGCAGTTTCTCGATCAAGGCTCGACACTGAATGGCTGTCTTCGGCTGCTTACTGTTGAACCTGAAAGAACTGGCCTTCGAAGAAACGTGTCGCAGGAACCATGACTGCAGGGCGTAAGTGCATCCTTCTACCAAAATGGTCTCCCCAAGAGCAAATTGAGCCAAGCCTCTATAAAGAAAGGCTAATGCGGCCATGGAGACTGAAAGTTGACGGGTCTGCTTGCTTCCCCATCTTCGAAAGAGCTGGGCAACTCTGATATCTATGAAATTCTGACCATCTTGGAAGAAAGCTAACCCCACTGTGCACAGGATCATGGCATGCTGAATTCTGTCTTTCGCTGCTCGAGACAGAGTGCCAACCTCTTTGTAGGCTCCGTACTTTTGATATAGTTCGAATAGGTTGATGAACTGATTCCCACTAATCTCAATAAGGGGCCAAGATCTGCTCCCTGTTGCTCTGGCCAAGGCTTCTCGAACATCCACCCCTTTGATGTTGATGAAAAACTGCTGCTCGACAGGATCATCTGAATGGCCAACTGGTTCGGGCAATCCCATGATATCGTTGAACTCATCCATTAGCAGAGTCATCTCTCCTCATCGAAACTAGAAGGTGCAGGTACGCGGATTCCACCGCTCTGCCATAGCTTGAATCAAAGCTCCATTGATGGTTCGCTTGCCTACCGCTGATGCCATCTCCAACCCACAGTCATCCAAGTGGTCTGGGAACATACGTGAGAAGGTGGCGAACCAAGAATAATACCACCGAGGGAAGAAAAGTCGAGACTGGATGACCCGCAGATCCGGGGATCCATCCTGAATCTGATAGAAGACATGATCTCGGGGAAAGACAGCATCGAGAGAATCGGACGCCATTGGAATGATACTGGGGCAAAGAAGAAATAAGGAGAATTAGATAGAATGCAGGACTTACGGATAGACTCTTGAAGAATCAAACCTGGAAATTTTGAAAAGGTTGATGAAATTTTTAAAGGGATTTTCCAGGATTTTTGAAGAAAAATTGATCTAAAAGAGAAAAGAAATATAGGTAGATAGAAATATACACCTGGGGTTTTTGAAAATAAGGGTAAGTTTTGAATAATACACCCAGGGTTTTCGAAAAGGGTTTGATACATATATATGAGAGAATAAGAGAATTATCATATAACTAAAGCTGCACAAACAAGGATGCGCACACAGCACTCCCTAAAGGCTGACTCTAAATGCAATATTTGAAATCGCTTGTAGGACCTTAATCCTAACTCTAGGGTTCAGATCATCTGATTCCAATCAAGATACGCCGATATACCCAAGCCGAAGCTTGAAGTACGTGGCATAGAAATATTTCTTCGGTTCTAAGGTAATGGCTTCCCAACATCCTTGAGCACCTACCGATATACCTCGGACTATGGCCCTTAGGTACGTGGTAGGGGGGCGCGAACCCAAATAAGTGGTTCAGTTGTGAGGCTCTCTCCCAAACTATGGTTCAGTGAGACAGCCCAGCAACGTGAAGATCGGGACAATATTAGGTAGGGAGGTTTTCAAAAATATGTGCAACATGCAAGAAAATCAGAAGACTCTAATGCAAGTCCTAAAGAGATAGATTTAGATAAAGAGAAGCATACACTTGCATACATTGTTTTGCATTCAATCCCTAGAATTGAGGAGAGTTGTATTTAAGACCTAAATCTAATGTGAACATGGATATAATCTCCTCAATATGGTCCTACCAAACCATACTTAGATCCTATATGCAATGATGTCAGCTTTAGGACAGAATCTAGGCTCCTAAGGTTTGCATGAAAATGAAGCTGACATAGAAGAATAAAGACTTAGATAATATCAAAGCAAAAAGAAAAGGCATTAAATTCGACCGGACGGAGACGAGTCCCATCACGGTCGCCAAAACTGTGATCATCGCAAAAATTTTCCTCTCGTAATATTCTCTCTCTCTCTTCCTTCTCTTTTCCTTTCCAACCCCTTATTTCCTCCTTTTTGAAGGGAGGAGAATAAAAGACCGGAAGAAAGAGAGAAGAGAAAAGAAAAAGAGGAGAAGAGGAATTCTTTTGTGGGTCTCACTTGACCTTAATTTTGAAAAATATTTGAAATAACTCACCTCCGTTTTTGAAATATTTGCGGGAAAACTGGGAGATGGGATTCGCTCGTCGGTACGAGGTTCGACCGTTCCTGGCGCCTTTACCAGGGGTAATCGGACCAAGGGTTGAATTAATGCCTTTTATTTTGCTAAGAATTTATCTAAGAGATTATTCTAAGTCTAAATGCACAGAGAATCATGCTTGGAATTCCCAAGTATTTCTGAGATGAATCTGATAAAGTGAAGAAATGATTTCTAACTTAGAACTTAAGATTAAAGTTCTAGGTTTTTTTAGAATAATCAAGAGCTTGGAAAATAAATCTGGATTTTGGAAAATGATTTTGAAGTTTTGAGATAAAAGAAGAAGAAAGGAATTTTTTAAAGTTATAAATGGACTTTGAATCAGAATAAAAATGAAAATGGAATTGAATCAGAAGAAAAGATGGAATCGAGAAATCTGAATAAAATTGAGAAATGGAATTGATTTAAAAGTTGGAATTTCAAGATGAAGTCCAAATCCAAGATCTGGATTTTGAATAGAGTTCAAAGTTGAATTTTGAATTTAGGATCTGAAATGGGAATTTGATTTGAAATCTGAAAATGAAATGGAATTGGTTCTAAGAATGGGAATCAAGATGGAGTTTTAGATCTTAAATTTTGAATGGAATTGGATTCAAGATTTGGAATCCAAGATGAAATTTGGATCTGAGCTCTAAGATCCAAGATAGAATTGAATTTTGGACCCTAAAATGGAGTTGGATCTGAAGTCTGAGATCCAAAGTAGAATGGGATTCTAGGTCCTAAAGTGGATTTGGATCCAAAGTCTGAGATCCAAAGTAGAATTGGATTCTGGATCCTAGAATAGATTTGGATCTGAAGTTTGAGATCCAAAGTAGAATTGGGTTCTGGATCCTAGAATGAAATTTAGATCTGTAATCTGAGATCCAAAGTAGAATTGTGTTCTGGATCCTAGAATGGAATTTGGATCTGTAATCTGAGATCCAAAGTAGAATTGGGTTCTGGATCGTAGAAATGGATTTGGATCTGAAGTCTGAGATCCAAAGTAGAATAGGTTCCTGGATCCTAGAATGGAATTCGGATCTGAAGTCTAAGATCCAAAGTAGAATTGGATTTATACTTGGAAATTTGGATCTAAGATTAGGATTTAACTTTGGTTTTGGGTTTTGAAAAGTCCAAATAGGACTTTTAAAGATGGATCTGGGTTTTGAAAACCCAGATTGAACTTAGGAAGGTTTGGATTTTGAGATTCAGAGTCAATCTCAACTTTGATTTAAAACTTGAAGAAAACTTGATTTTGAATCAGAAGATGAATCAGAAACTTCAAAGTTAAATTGAACTTTGAAATTGAATTTTGAATTGAGTTGGAAATTTGAAGTTTGAAAAATGATTTTGGAATTTCAAAGTCAAATTGGACTTTGAAATTGAGTTTTTGAATCTTGAAATGAGATAGAATTGGATTTGAATAAGATTTGATCTGAGAAATGAAGAAGAAGAATTATTTGGAATTTTTGAAAAAGGGAATTTTGAAAATATGATGCAATTCTATCCTGTATGATGAATGAATTTGAATAAGTTTGAAATTGGATTTGAAAAATCATATTTCATTCTTCAAATGAATTTAAATAAGATTAATGATATAATACACTCCTGACTATGGTCATTGAATGTATTATATAATAGTCATATCTAAATTCAAATGAAGGATAAAATACTTTTTTGGTGCTTTTATAGAATTTAAAACGAAATTAACCCTCAATATACCCTTGCTATGGCCATTGGTATATATTTTGAGTTAATTTTGAGTTAAATTCTGATAAAAGAAGAAAATATTTTAGGAAAATATGATGGATTTTGAGAAATGGATCCAGTGTTATTTTGTAAAAGATAGAAATGCTAAGTTTTGTCCACACCCTGACTATGGCCATTGATGTGGATCATCAACTTAATATCTGTTACCTCCTACGAAATGGTGCACGTGTCATTCGTGTTTTGCCATTGTGAGAATTTTTTGAGAAATAAAGAAAATGCATGAAAACAAACAATTCATGATATTCTACAATGCTCATTCATTCTACCTAAAGCAGGAAATATAAATTTTCATTAAGGTCTAGCTATTACAACAGGTAGAATCAAATTTACAACCCCAAATAATGATATCTTCCATATTTCTTGCAAAACAACTGGGTTAGTAATGAAAAGAGAAGGAAAATCATATATATATATATATGGAAATCAAAAAAGGGTCATATGTTAAGATATGTATGATAAAAGGATGGAAAATGGCATGTATACTTATATACATTCATGCCTATATATACACACACATATATAAATATACACATATGTATATGTACATAAGTATATATATATATTCATATATATATATATGTGTATCATATGTGATATACATCCAATGTAGATGGATAAGAATGCTGCTGTGTGTTAAGGAATGTGGCAGTGACATAGTGATGGAGTTGAACTATTGATGATGGAAATATGCAGGTAAGTAGAGGAGGAAGAACATAGGAAATGGGGTTCAGGGAATGAGGTAGTCATACAGCCAGTTGCTGCTGTGTAGGACAAGTGCAGTTGGGGTTTATACAAGAAACAAAATGACATGGGGTGTGGGTTATGCACACGACAATGGTATGAACAGTATGTTTTGCAGAAGATCTGCATAAGATGAGATGTATATAGGAGGTGTAATGGCCACAGGTAGATTGAAGATTTGTTGGATGGTGGCAGGTGATAAGGATTGTGTGATCCTGAGATAACATACTGCGTATGCACGACAACACTGAATACACAACAAGATATCACATAGTAGAGTGCTGAAGTAAGGGGGATGTGTAGACATGACAGCTTGAGGGCTGCTATAAGCACTCATAACAGTGTGGATTTACTACCAGCCAAGGTCCAATCTCGATCCAGCAAGGCTCGGATCTCATAACAGATCTATTATAAATCAGAAGAACACTTGATTTCAGCTTAGCTGATTAGGATTTTAGGGCGAATCAACACCCAACCTAGGCATTTAATTTGGTTTCAGTAAATCAAGGTTTTCAGTACATCAGGATTTTGAGCTAAACATTCTAATTCAATGTATCCAGGTTTTTCAACAACCAGAAATTGAAAACAAGGCTTTAGTTCTTGACTCGGTAAATTAGGATTTGCAGCAGATCAAAAATGGATTTTAGGTTGAGCAAGACGTCTCTTGGCTGTAGCTCAGAACACAGGGAAAGATTTGTGAGTCCTAAGGTGCCAATATTGTGCTTGAAGAACGCAACATCCTGTAAAGCACAGGATGTTGTATGGTGTTAATAGGGAGGTGTAGGGAGTGAGACCACTACTGCAAGCACAGGAGATGGTCGGTGAATGTGGGAGTTTCTACAGCATGTGTTAAGGTTAGCACATAGGCTGTGTTGGGGTATAGGGATGCTTATAAGAGACTGTGTGTGTGTGTTTTGCAGTAGATGCGGCGTGGTGCCACAAGGGTACCAAATGGGAAGGCAGTACAGCAGACTTGGTGAAATAAAGGACCAAAGTAGGTAACTTACTCTGTTAATATGGATTTTATTCTACTGTAACGCGCAACAAACTGATGCTAATATTGGATGCTAGAGTATATCTAGGAAATCGCTATCATGATCAATATGAATCATACCCATGTACAGACAAATACTTGAAATACTGAATATTACCTGCATGATTTGAGGAAGTTGATATATAGATGGCAAATTAGTATGACATGAGTGATATTGTATACTTGGTAAGAGGCAGAGGTAGTGTATGAAAATGCTAGAGCTAAATGAGGCCTATTGTAAAAAAACAACAACTAGATAACTAGCTTAACAGGGGACTTTCAATATAGCATATTAACGACATATGGGATATGTTGTGAACTCAGTATTTCTAAAGAGAAGGAGAATAAACAAGTTATGATTGTGCACATGCCATGCCAAACATAGATCTGGACTTAATGCATTATTACTTAAGCATGACATACCCAATGAAAAGGATCTACTGATGATTAACTATTTAGTGAGTTATGTTGTTAAATGGAGGAAAGAGGTATCTAGGAAAAAGTTTATACATTAGAATTCTGTGAAATGCTGAAACAGAATCAGCAATAACAAATACTTACTAAAGCCTTAGGCATGAGGGAAAAGATAGCATGAGTGAACATACCTCCTTCAGTGGGGTGAGAAATGATGATGAACCAGGAAAAAAAATACAGGAATTTTTTGTGCAAGGTTAAGGCGCAAGGAGCCATAACAAATTTTCTTGGATCATTCAAACATTCCTTCACCTTCTCAGCATGAGGGAAGGGGTATTTTATTGCAGGAGCAGTAACCATGACATTTTGATATTCACGAACAAACATAGGGCCGCCGCGAGATTTGTATAAGAAAGGGGCCAACCACAATGTCATCACCATAAAAATACCATCTACCAGACCTTTTCATAAAATCATCTTCAGTTAAATCTAGAACTTCAAGAAAAAAAAAGAAAAAAAATTGGTATAAACAGAGAGCACAGTGAAATCACAGGAAAATGGCCTTATGTTTGACTTTACCAACAGAGCTATTTCAGACGAAAATCCACTGATATCATAGCTTCAGCTGTATCCTTGTTAATCCTGGTCTAAGGAATAACATCCTCGAATTGTCGTCCATCAGGGAGAATTGAGGAATCGTCAGGGCAAGGGGAAAAGGTTGTCTACATATTGCTGGCGCTGGGCAAACATGATGTAATGTAGGGACTATGTATGGGTAGCCTACAGGGGAGAACAGGAGAGTAGTGTTTATAAATATGCCATGAGAGGAAATGGAACAGATGGGTAAATCTTGGAGGTGAAGGGATATATGTCTTGACCCTAGCTACAGGAATATGCCTGTTCATGAACAGGGACTGGTACACAAGTGAAGCCTCAGAAAATTCAAATAATATGAAAATAGTAAGTCACAACACACGGTTAGAAGGACAAATAAAAAAAAAAATAAACCAGAACAAGGATTCAAATATGAAAGTAAAAAGAAGAATGCAGAGCAAAAATCATAATGAAAATATGAAGTTGAAATGATTCACGATATATGAGATGAGAAAGAAAAAAAAATGAAACTCCAAAAATATCGACAAGGGATGGAAACTGAAACAGAAATGGTATCTAAAAAGAATGCGTGAATTAGAGATTGAAGCATGGACTCAAACTAGAATAGACAGGAAATTAGAAGAATTCAAATCAGATAAGATCATCCATAGACCAGAATCGTAAAAAAGAAAAGAAAAGAAAGAAAGACATGTTGGAATCACTCGATTCCTGTAGTTGTAGCATTTGGTGGGTTGATGTAGCGATAAGCAGATCAACACCATCAATAATGCATCAATGGCAACCCCGCAACAGGTAAACAAAGGAGAAAATCAGAAAAGGGAGGAGAAAACTTACCCGATTCGCAGATGTTCTGAAGAAAAGAAAGCGATGCTCCTTTGGTGCGATCAAAAGGGGGAGCTCTTTGATTTTTCTGGCTTGCAAGGACTTCCCGGTCTGGAAGAGAGGGAAAGAGTAGGAAAAGTGGTTGATAATGGATGAAATCGGCCAATGGATGGATTGATAATTGCTCGCAGGGTGTGCAATGGATGCTAATAGGGAGGTAGAAGAAGGATGGCAGCGGAATGGCAGGAGACCGATGGCCCGAAGCAGAGGGAGTCCTCCTTCTTAAGAAGATGATGGAAGCTTCCCGAAGGGGAATCCGTTCCAGATCGATGGAGGAGAATGAAGAGGCTGTTTGAGATTTGCGATGGAGAGAGGAGAAGAGGGAAGCGCGGGAAGATTCCGTTGTAAGTTTTCCCTATTTCAAAAAGGTGGTTCCCTTTTTAAGAAATTTCTAAAAAATGGTTAAGGAATGAGGTTTTTGGTAAAAATGGCTTCAAAAGCTTGAAAATCATTCGTTTTCCTTGTAGCTTTTCTCAATTTTTTGGTTTTTTATGTTATTTTTCTATTTTTTTGTATTTTTAGAATAAAATCCTAAAGTTTTACGAGAAAACGAAGATTAAAACTATTTTTTTGTGTTTTTGTAAAATATTTACAAAAGGGAGTTTTTCTGAGAACTCAAGGCGATTTTTGAGAAAATTTCTTCAGAAAGTGGATTTATGTCCGGATTTTTAGGAAATATTTGAGGTTTACAACCTCGAACTGAGAAATATAGGGTTGGGGATTCAACAGAATGCCAGATGAATTGCCCGAGCCATTTAGAACCATTTTTGGTATTTTTATAATTTTAATTTGAAAATCGGACAACGGGACTCAGATTTGGATTTAAAACACTGGGTTCGGACCCGAAATCAATTTTGAATGGATCAATATGGTTTTTAATCCAGAAAATCTGAAGAATGACTGAAATTTAGCTTTGAAATCGCTTTGATTTTCTCAGAAGATGGAGTCAGGGGCAAAAAGGTCATTTTTATAAAACTTTGAAAAATTTGGGGTGTTCACAAAACTCAAAGAGTATAATGACAAAGTATTGTAACCAAAGGCAATGTACATGCTTGGACCTGATCAAATAAAGCAAGTATGTCAATGATTGAGGCAGTTGAGATTTCCAGATGGATATGTCTCTAACATTGCTCGTGCTGTCAAGATTGACGATGAACAATTATATGGGTTGAAGAGTCATGATTGTCATATCTTTATGCAACGATTGATACCCCTAGCATTCCAGGATATGTTAGACAAACCTATGGGGGGTATTGTCTGAGTTGAGCGGATTTTTTAGAACATTGTGCGTATCAGAAGTTGTAGTATTTGATGTAAAGAATTTTGAGGATTCTATCATCACTATTGTTTGTCTGCTAGAAAAGATTTTTTCGCCAGCATTTTTCAATGTTATGGAACATTTGATCATACATTTGCCATATGAACTAAGGGTTGGTGGTCCTGTGCAATATCGATGGATGTACTCATTTGAAAGGTATATGTTTTCTTATATTTGTGTTTTCAATGATAGATATTTCAAATTTGAAATGTATATTTTTTACAGATGCATGTTTGACCTCAAAAAAAAAAGTTCGTAATAAAGCAAGAGTAGAAGGCTCTATTTGTGAGGCGTATACTTTAGAAGAGATTTCAAATTTATCATCTATGTACTTTGAACATCACATTCCAACACATTACACATGCCCGCCTTGTAACGATGATGGAGAACAAGTAACTGTAGATGACAAACTGTCGATATTTTGACCACTTGGGCATGCATTTGGTAGTTGCTGATCAAGACTCTTGACAGATCAAGAGCAATACGCAACACACGTCCATATTCTTTTTAATTACTCAGTGATCGACTCATACATCGAGTAAGTATATGTAGACGCAACACAATTCTAAATCCTTTTATGTGCTATACATGCATACATGATTCGGTAATATAAGTATTTGTGGTTTGCAGACGATTTGATATGGAGTTGCGAAGAGAAGTTTCACATCTCACTGATGCAGAAGTACAAAAAGAACGTGAAACTAAATTTGTGGAGTGCTTGAAAGAGTTGGTAAGGACGCTCACATAAATTGTGTACTTGTAAACAACACTAAGTTACTTAATTGGTCATGATCACAATCATTGTTTATGTTTGTGTGTAGGTCCGCCATGGTGATGTTAAAGATCAAGGAATATGTGATTTACAAAATGGTCCAACCAAAGTTGTGCAATGTTACAACGGGTACATCGTGAATGGTTATCGATTCCATACAAAAGACTATGGTATAAACAAATCAACGATGAATAGTGGCATGTGTGTCAAGGGTAGCAGCTACGGTGAAAATGAACATGATTACTACGGTGTTATAGAGGAAATAATGGAGTTGACTTACTTAAGCATAAATAATAGGGTAACTTTTTTCAAGTGTCATTGGTTTGATCCAACTGCAACAAGAGTCGACAAAGCCTTAGGCATTGTGGAAGTGAATCACAAATCAAGGTTTGGAACATATGAATCATTCATATTAGCCTCGCAAGTTCAACAAGTTTATTATACTTCATATCCGAGTACAAAAAAGTCAGATAGAAATGAATGGTGGGCAGTTTGCAAGGTGAAGTCCAAACTATATCCTGAGTATGATCAGTTACAAGAAGACAAGTTAACTAAAGAGAGTGATTACTATCAATCAGATGATATCTATGACTTCTCTTATGGTCACGATGTTGCGCATGATATGCATGTCATATCTCCATTGATCGATGAAACATTCATAAAAGAATGTGATCCAAATGATATACCAAGTGGATGGGCAAACAATGAAGAAGAAGATTAAGAAGAAGATCATGAAGAAGATCTTGTAGTGACCGTTCACCCCCAGGTACATAGGAGAAACTTGAACTTTAGCATCAACGCGATGTTCTGCGAGTTTATTATTCTATGTATTTTAGATACTCTGGAGGCTTAATGACCTTGTCCATGGTGGGGTGGTAGAACTGATACCAGGATAACCCCATTAGATCATTTTGGATGCATCCTCTACTGCAGTAGTGAAGTTCAATCCCTAGATCTTAAGGATAACCTTACCTCCAAACCTCCTGAGTGGCAGAAGGTCCCTTGAACTTCTTGGTTCATAATAAATTCATGTCACTTATGGTTGTACTATCACTCTTTACCACGGTGAGCATAAGTCCCAAAGGGGTTAGGCGTCATAACCATAATTATAGGACATTCGAATTTCACTTGGGAAAATTAGTGTGTTATGAATTAAAGGACATATGTATCCAAACCCCATTCAGTATTTTGAAGCACAGACCGCCCATGTGGTCAATGGACTATTGCTAAGTTTTATTCATATGCATGCAAGACTCCATTGTCGACATCTACGGTCTTCACGAGCGTTTCACCTATTTCAGGTGGACAACCAACTCTAACACATCGGCCCATACGAGTCTTATTCTATAATAGTGTTTTACATGAGCATATATATACAACGATCACCTTTGATCGACTGCTCGGTGTATGTAGCCACACCCATACTTTGTAAGAATTTTCTCAATATAATGTGATTGACATAATGTAATGTCATTATTATTACTCGTAATTTTGATTCCTAAAATAACATCTACAACACCCCAAATATTTCATATAAAACATGGAAGATAAAAATCTTTGTTTGGTTTACGCATTCACTATTAGAACAAAAAAGAAGCATATCATCAACACATAAATAAATAATAATAATATAATTATAATCTACTTTATTTTAGACACACTAATCAACATCATATATTTTGAAACCATTATTTATTAGAGAACTACCAAATTTCTAACTCATTATGTATTTTGGAATATGAGTGTTCAATCCGGGTTTTGGTCTAGATCACATCGTATTACCGTTTCATTGAAAGCTTTAAGAGACACACTTGGTTGTGATCGTACCGAACATAAAGGACATGCCGACCACAACCTAGGAGTGCCTCAACCACCACGTCGGAGCACTACCACATATCTTGGGTAGGTTTGTGCATCAAACAATACCAAAGTTCTACTCTTCTCGATATATACATATTTGTTTATGTTTTTGAGATTGTCGTTGGGTCGAACAATTTCAAGACCCCTTTTTATGCAATAAATATGTATTTGCTTATGGGCATATGCAAACTATTAAAAAAAATCAAAATATACATTATTAGAAGTACAAAAAAGTCAGGAAAAGAGAAAAAACCACTATCTCATTAATATTTTGTGAAAATATCATAATATGTTAAATATAACTTATTTTTAGAATATTCATTCAACAAAAAAAATGCTTTTAGAAATATCGATTTTTCAGTATTTTATAACCTAAATAATTGGCAAACCATAAGCTTCATTACAACTTATGAAGCTCAACACCAAACAAACTCTAGTGGATAAGCTTCTAAAATGAAGGAAGAGGAAAGCAAAGGCACAATGCTTAATCGAATTGCATTATTTAGATATTACAAACTTTTACACTGAGACAAGTGTTTATTGAAGCAGCACAAGGATCAAACTGAAACATGTATTCTTTCAGGGATTTGGGAGCTTGGTTGTGTACCGCACCTTAGCGTTCCGCGGGCCATGTACTGCACGTGGTTGTGTGATCGAGCCGGAGGTGAGGGTGGGCAGCTTGTGCGAGACGTGGTTGCTGTAAACAAAACCTTTTCCCCTCAGTGACAAATTTTTAAGTGATAGGATTCCACATTTGATATTGAATTTTCAATTTGTCCTGTCATTTATGTTGTTTTGCAAAAACGTTTGCTTATATTGAAAAAAATAAAAATCTGAAATCCCAATGAGATTATGTAATAGGCAAATCTCTCTCATATTATATAACCATTATTGTTTACTATTTCTATTTACTCATTTGTAATAATACCTTAAAAGCAAAAATATGTGCCCAATATCCGCTTGCCTTGCTAGTGCACGTCACCTTGTGTTGGACGTTGCAAGTTCAAATCCCAATGGTATCCATGTATAACTGGTAGGGGTCGGAATAATCCCAGCTTGCCTTTAAAAAAAAATAATATATGCCCAATCAATGGGCGTGTACTCTACTTAATGAATCTATATTTGAAGGCTAATCCAAACAAAGGTAGTTCGGTTGGGATAGATAAGTATAAGAAACTGCGCAAATAATCCACTTGATAGGATATTCTATTTCTTCACATCGAAGATAGTAGAACATGGTTTTTCTTTTTTGGTGCTACAAGCCTGCAATAGGCAAGGCTAATATCATCTTGTGATTTGTCTTAGCAAGCTGGGGTTAGGCAGGCCGCTACCAGCACAGATACATAACAATGCAAGTCATGGTTCTCTCTCTCTCTCTCTCTCTCTCTCTCTCTCTCTCTCTCTCTCTCTCTCTCTCTGTGGTAAGTGCTTTAGCTGAAAAATATGCCACCATTGCATGGATTTTTCTTATGCCTGTATCACCTTTCGTCTCCCTTTTTCTTTTATGTTTTAATAAGCAAACTGGGGCTAGTGGAATTTGACCCCAAAGACCCCTTGGCCACGAGGCTATTCCATTCCGCCCCCAGAGCTTGCATGATTAGTTTTTGGGACAGCCAACTTCGCTTCACCATGTTACGTGAATTACCCTAACAAGATCTTCCAGAAGCACCCAAAGCTTATATGATATAGACCCAGCATTTGGTATCAGAACAAAGAAGACAAGCAAATGAATAAGACCACCTCGCCAAAGTAGATACAGTGAGCAGCATCGGCACAGATGCTTTAAGTGTTTCGCTAAAGAAGATCCAATAAACAAATGCAGGCAAAATGGTCATAAGCCAGGTCATTATCAACAACTCTTGGTTACGTCTATTTCACATACCAAGAGATTGAAAAAAAAAAGTGCACTCAAATCACGTTTGTGTTCAGCCGTGAACAAGCGTGCACACACACATGAAACAGAAATTCATGGAAGCTTTTTTTGCATATGAAGTGACTGAAAAATGGATTATGCTATTAAAAAAGCTCACTTTGTAAGAATACAGTCAAAGATGCCGAAGGTGGACAAATCTCCAAAACTGTGGGATTCTGATATCACCAGCTTAATCCCTCAAACAATAGCATGCAGTTCAATAAAATCCCTGAATCTCATCACAGCTACCTTGTGCAATTGCTACATTTACCATGTTACCAAACGTGGAGCATTGTGAATATCCAGTACTACGTATTGCACTATTCGGACCAAACCACCAATGAGCTTGCACACATGTAAGAAGCTGAAAGCAAGACTTGATTGACACTAAATCCAAAAAAGGGGAAAAATGACATCTCTTGGATCACAAGAATATGGTTTTGAGAATTAACAAGAGAAGCATCACAAAGCACATAATCACAAGAACTGTAGCACACATAACCATGCCTCCCTTTCTCTGTGTTCTTTCAGCCTGTGATAGAAAGGATGTTACATTTAAATGCCTGCAAATATGATACAGCAAAAGAACAAGACATAAAATATGGAATTTGTACCTTCTGCAATTGTTTTAGCCCCTCATCAACTGTGGCTGCAACATTTTGGATGTTGTAGTCAATCCGATCCACAATAGTTCCCTTCTCAAAGAAAATACATTTAGTCTCAGAAATCAGGGAAACGAAATCATCAGCTCAAAAAGGGAAGTTTATAGATTTCTACCTGATCTATTACTAGGACAGAAAGATCTTTCATTATCTGAGCAAGCTCATTTACTGATTGCACCACCTACAGTATTGCAGGTCAGAAAAGTTGGATAATAAAAGATTCACTGGTGGTTGTAACATTATTCAAGGTTGCATGTCAAACCTGGGAAATTTCCCTTTCCCTTTCAATAGTTAAGGCCTCGCTTCTCTTCAGTACAGACATGTGGTATTCATCAAAACCCTATCGTATCAAGGCAACCCAAGAGATTCAGTTTCAACAACAGTGGTTGCCATAATTAGTGTCAGAGACAAATACAAGATATGCCAAGAGAAACTGCTCAATTTCAAGCACAAAAACAGAACATACTGAGTTTTGTTTTTATCTTTCTTAGGAAAGTAATAAAATTGTCAAAATGCCACTGTGAATATGCATGTTACTTATGTCCAAATTGTAGGTATGCTGTCTATAACAAACAGAATATCATGAATGAAAGATTTGACACCACATATAGCTTCTGCCACCTTTTCCAAATAAACTTAGGGATGTAAACGGGTCAAACTCGGGTCAGGTTTAGGCAATACCTGATATGACCTAATCGGTTTTGGATTTGGGTTTGGATGGAATTAGATAAAATTGAATCTGAAACCGACTAGCTTAAAACCAGAAATTTACACTTAACTGGGTCAGGTTTTAGTCAGGTTCGGGTTTGACTGCAAAACTCAATACCGAACCTGAATCTGATTACTAGTCGGATCTGAAATTTTCTACCAAACCAAAGTAAACGGGTTCAGTTCGGTCGGGTATCCAAACCAAACCCATTCTGTTTTCATCCCTAAATACACTCGACCACCAAAAACTTTCAAATTCTAGGCAGTTAAATGGTCATGAGAGAGTTTCGGCTTCAGAGTATGTAACCATCATTGATAACCAGATCACGTAACAATCAGTCAAAAGTAAAGAAGTTTTTCTCAATAACCAATATGCTTTTCAACACACACGACTTAGAAAATAACATACCATGTCAATAAAGTCGTCATCTTTCACTTTAGATGTGCTGTCATTCAGATTGATCTCCAAGTCAACCTGATCCTTTCCCTTGATAGGAGCAAACCAATAAAGAAATCAATAAGTGTTTGGAAAGATAAAAGCCATATAGCATGATTAAGTTTCGTGTACCTAAGTTTCAACGAGTCTAGTTATTCTTGAATAACAACCAAGAGAAGAAAGGGCAAAGCAAACCTCTTTTTGCTGTTGAAGACGTTTTAAATACAAAGATTGTTTCTTCCGAAATTCCATCGAGAGCTTCTGAAGATCAGTTGCAAGAGAACACTGCAAAAGAGTAATTTAAGCTGAGATTTATCTCCATCAAAAGGATCTAGTGAAAAGGATAGGAGATTATATTTATGTGACACAGAGCTTGGACCACCATAATCATTCCCATGTGTCCTTGCTCACATGAGATAAACAGGTGGTGCGGAGAGTAGAATGAACATAATAGTTCCTAAATTGCGAAAAGGACCAAAGCCTGCTTTCACATTTGCAACGGGTTTTAAGATACAAGACCACACAGCTACCCTTGTTAAGGAAGCCTACTTCAACCCTTGTTAAGGAAGCAAATGCTACTTCAACGTCAAAGCAAGCCTACATAAAAAGGCCCTGACAATCCGCATCAATATATATATATATATATATAGATGTGTGTGTGTGTGTGTGTGTGTGTGTGCGCGCGCGTGGAAAAGAAAATTGCAGAAAATCCACTCATATATCACATCATAATTACCCATTATACAAATCTCTTTACCTGCACATTTTTGCGCACATTGGAATCTTCCGAGTGCCCATTAGCAGATAGCTTTTGTAAATTTCGCTCAGATCTTTTCAGTAAGCATGTAATCTCTTGCGTAAGAGCCTCAATCACATGCTGGTGTTTGTTGTTGAAAACATCAAGTAGAGCGCCCTCATGAGCCCTAACCAATTCAATAACTTTTTGTTTTGCACATTGCATGTCTGTGGTTATTTCTTCTGAAACATCCACCCAAGCTGGAGGTAGCCCTACAGTAACTGTACCCCTACTGCAGTAGCCAATACAATCATTCTTGGTCAAAAGATATGACCCATGGAATAACGCAAGTGAAGAAAACAAAAAGCTATCATGTTGGCGTGCAATTAGTAGATGTGGAACAACTATACAGCAGACTAATTTGCAATATCTATCAGATATCCATATTATGATTGGCCTTAGTTGAATGATATTATATGGATTTGTCTCACCTAATTAACTGCCTTTTATGAATTATATTCTATAAAGTGAAAGTAATGACATCTCTCTCACACATACACATACACGCAGACATACAATTATGCTAGACGAAGTTATTAACTAAGAACAAAGCCATAGTTAACTAACAGTTACTAATCAATACAAGAGTAAATGAAATCTAAAAACATGTCTGCTAAAGTAAATGAATTAGCAAACTAACATACAAAAACTTCGTCAAGAAAGCTAACATCATGCAGTTCATACAAAAACTTGCGAGAACTTAGAAACTTGACATCCTATGGATCATTCCAAAACACTTGAAAAGATCAATTCATGAAAATAAGCATCACACATGTTACACTTCTTCATCAAGTATATCAAATAAAGATGAAAGAATAGTGCTACCAAAGTCCATGTTGCGAGTTTGCAACCTTGTGACCATCAAAGTCAAAGCCCCTTGGTTTTAAGTGCTAGTTGAGTCATTGGATCCTTTATGGTAGACATTTTCTTTCAAAAAGCAGTATTTCCAAATGCTCTGTTACTTAAGGGAGTAGCAGAGAAAAATAGGATCCTGCTTTATATATATATATATATATATATATATATATATATATATATATATATATATATATATATATATAGGGTTTATATTTGGTACAAACGATTGTACCTACAATCTAGTTTGAATCTCACGATGAAAGTTGTTTTGACACAATCTAACCTCATAGATGTGTTCAGCAAGCTCGATTTAGTTGGAATCACCTCTTGGATCATGTTTTTTGACGAAAAAACATGTTTTTATGAGTCGGAAAAATTGATAACTTCATACCCGTTGATTTTTGGATCACCAGAAACACCTACATACAGGTCAGATTCCGGCGATCCAAAAGCCGGTTCCCACTAAACAAAACATGTACATCACATCTATAGTGTTAGATGTGAGAAAAAAACAATTCTGCCCCATTTTCTAGGTGGTTTGCACCTAGAAGCGACTGTAGCAAATCTCAACCCATATATATATATATATATGCTACAATCATTTGCATGTACAAATGACTTTGCAAGCTCCATTTATTGTATTTTGTTTTTTGGTCCAAATGACCCTATGGTTGTGAAGTACAAGCTGTTTTTAGTGGGAAGCAGCCTTTGAATTGCCAGAATCCAACCTGGGTACAGGTTTTTGCCGGAAATACAAAATTGACAGTTTAAATGCACCAATTTTTCTTGATTTTGAAAAACTTTTTTTTTTTTTTAAATCATGATCATGGTCATTTACCCCTACAAATGGGGGCTCCACTTGTTTGGTAGGAGTTGTTAGCTATGTCACACGGACAATCCATTTTTCCCTCCGTACCCGTGTTGACACGTGTTCCTGTGTCGACACACATCGACACCTGGACATGCCTTTTTACCCTCCGTACATACATGTTTGTATTCAATTTATATGTTCAGTTTATAACTTTATATTTTTAGTATATAATATATATTTTAGATATAGCATATATATTTAGATTATATTCAATTTATTTTGTATTTATGTGATATTTAATATACATATATATAGTTGTGTTCCCGTACCCACATTTTTTTGAATTAGCGTGTCGTACCCAGGTGACATAGGTTGTTAGTGCACGTCACCTTGTGTTAGGACATTCTTCCATTTAATGCAACTAGAATCTTTATTAGAAGAATTTAATTACTTCAATGGCAAATTGTGACTTAAGTAGTTATCTACCTCCAAGCTCAGAAAAACTATGAACGACAATTCTTGCAGAAGAGAGGGCAAATGTTGAGAGATTGCTAGAGATTAAAAAAATTTCATGAGAACAAAATAGAGTTTTCATTGTTTTTGATAGGTAGACAGATATTCAAAGGCATCTATTGATTAATTTTATTGTTTCTTTGCTTAGTGGCCTAGTATTTTTAAAAGAAATTGATGCATCTGAGCAATATAAAAATGTTGATTATTTGAAAAGATTGTTTATAAAAGTAATAAAAGAAATGAGTGATCAGAAAGTATTGCAAGCCATCACAGACAATACTATAGTTTGTAAAAATGCAGTATTGAGTTTGGAGAGTGAGTATCTTCATATTTTTTGGACTCTTTGTGTAGCACACAACTTGAATCTGACCCTCAAAAATATCATGCTAAAGTCACCATATACTCTATGTTCATGAATTGAGGAATTAAAAAAAATGTCAAAAGCATTAAGCATTTTGTTGTCAACCACCATCATGATAATATCATATTTAATAAGCATTCTGATATAAAATTGTTGAAGGTTGCTGAAATACATTTTGCATCCATTATTGTGATGATGAAAAGAATTAAGGAAGTCAAGAATGATTTGGTTAATATGGTGACTGATGAGAATTGAACATTCTATCGTGTTGATGTTGTCAAAGCTCAAGAAATTAAAAAATTCATTATTAATGATGAGTTTTTTGATAGAGTCGTATACTTTCTTGAGTTTACGCAACCTATTTGGGAAATGCTAAAAGAAGTTGACATGGATAAACTCATGCTTCACAAAGTTTATGAAATGTGAGATAATATGATTAAAAAAATCAAGTTGTAGTTTTCAAGTGTAAGGAAAAAAATCTTTCAGTGGATAATTAAGAATTTTCTAATCATATACATTCAATTTTAATCAGAAGATGGGATACGAGCAACACTCATTTGCATTGCATGACACATTTTCCCAATCCCAAATATTATGCAAAGAAGGGTCAGGAAGGTGGTGTTAGTTGTGTCCCTCCAAATTTAGACTCAGAGCTATCAAGACGTAAAAATGTGTATGGCAAGACTTTATCGAGAATCACATATTCTAAATCAAGTTACATAAGAGTTTGAAAATTTTTCATCTTCGAAGTTATATAGCGAGAGAGGAAGAGGATATAGATCCTATCATATGGTAGTCAACATATGGATCAAAAATGTCTCTTCTTCAACGTCTTGCATTGAGATTAATATCTTAGCCAGATATTTCATACAACAACAACAACTACGTCTTCATCCCAAAACAATTGGGGTCGGCGATATGAACCAAAAAAGAAAATCATTCTAGGTCTTCCACATGAATCTTTCTCCTCCAATCATTTCTATCTAATGCCATGTCCTCGATGAGGTTCAAAGCATTCATATCCTTTCCTATCATCTCCATCCATGTCTTCCTAGGCCTACCCCGACCTCTTTTAACTAATATATTTTCCTATTTCTCCATCCTTCTAACTGGAGCATCATTAAGCCTTCGCCGAATATGTCCAAACCACCGTAAATGATTCTCTCTCATCTAAATTTCAATGAGTGCAATGCCTACCTTCTTACGTATCTCCTTGTTTCGAATCTTATCTTTTATTGTATTTCCACACATCCATCTCAGCATACGCATCTCAGCTACACTCATTTTTTGAATATAATGTCTCTTGGCAGCCCAACATTTCGTACCATATAGTAAAGCGGGCCTAATAGTCGTCCTATAAAACTTTCCCTTCAACTGCAATGGCATTCTACGATCGCACAACACTCCAGTTGCACTTTTCCATTTCATCCACCCAACCTTTATCCTATGATTTACATCTCCATTAATTTCTTCATACTTTTGAATGATAGATCCCAAATATTTGAAACAATCATCCACCGGTATTTCTTGCTCACCAAGCTTCACTACACTCCCATCACTACTTCGTTGCTTACTAAACCGACATTCCATATATTTTGTCTTACTCTTACTCAACTTAAAACCTCTTGCTTCCAATGTTTGTCTCCATAATTCTAACTTAGCATTAACCCCAACTCTAGACTCATAAATCAAAACAATATCATCAGCAAACAACATACACCACGGCACATTTTCTTGAATTGATCTCGTAAGCTCATCCATCACTATAGCAAATAGGAAAGGGCTTAAAGTAGATCCTTGATGTAACCCAACCGTTATAGGAAAATTGGTTGTCACCCCTCCACAAGTGCGGACATTGGTTACTACTCCTTTGTATATATCTTTAATTATACTAATGTACTTGAGAGAAACACCCTTCTTCATCATTGTCCACCAGAGAACATCCCTAGGTACTCTATTGTATGCCTTCTCCAAATCAATAAAAACCATATGCAAATCTTTGTTCCTCTCTCTAAATCTCTCAATAAGTTGTCTAAGAAGATGTATAGCTTCCATAGTTGATCTTTCAGGCATAAAACCAAATTAGATCATCTTGTTGTAAAAAAAATAGATCACATATGCTCAAATCCATAATATGAAGAGAAACAAACTCACCAGCAAGCGTGCAGAAGATTTAGTCTTTGTTCATTTCAATCTTCGATTACTTTCACGAACCAATGAAGAATAAAAGTATTAATTGCTATCTTAGTTATTTGACTATTTCTTAGTTTCTTTATTTAAATATGCAAGTATTTAACATTTTAAAATTTTGATTGCAATGCAAACAAGGATCATCCAAATTTTGGGATGTAAACCCAGATGAGTCTAACTTAGAGGGGGAGAATGATTTAAACATTATAAACATGGACTTATCTTAGGTGGCTCTTCCTTCTTATAATGAATTTGATGATGAAACAAAAAATATAAGGATCATTACCTCATCGTCATATACATTGCGCAGAATATACTTGTAATGAAATGGATTGAATCCAATACACATGCAAGAACACACCTTCAATCAAGTCGAATACTTGATTGAATCAACACATCACCCACACAAGGGTATAAAAGGACCAAAATACCCTTGATGGGTATTTCGGTTTACAATTTAGTATATATACATATAAGTATATGTATATGTATATATATACATATACATATACGTATATATATATATATATATATATATATATATATATATATATATATATATATCTTAACACCCCTCCCTTAAACTCATGGTACAACTATCGAGAGTTTGCCAAGTACGAAATAAAATCTGGGTGATGGTAACGCTTTGGTGAAGAAATTCGTGAGTTGATACTCAAATGGAACATAAAGCAGTATGATAGTGTTCCGTAAGAATTCTTCACGAACGTAGTGGCAATCCATCTCAATGTGTTTCATCTTCTCATAGAATGTATGATTGCTTGCAATGTATACAACGCTCTTGTTGTCACAATACAATTTTGAAGGTTATGTAGCATGAACCCCCAAGTCTTCGAGAAGTTGTATCAGCTATACTAACTCAGACGTAGTTGTCGTTATGGCTCGATACTCAACTTCAGTGAAGGAGAGTGACACCTTCTGTTGCTTTTTGCATCACCATGAAATTAGAGAATCACCTATAAATACACATAAACCAATGGTTGAGCGTCTATCATTGACATTCCCTCCCCAATCAGAATCAAAATATGCAATAACTTCTAGTGAGGAAAAGGATGATAAAAACAAACCAAGATTAATAGATTTTTTAATATATCTAACAATTCTCATTACAACGCTCATATGTACTTTAGTGGGAGCATACTGAAATTAACTAGTAGAATGAATAGCATAAAATATATCAGGGCGGGTAATAGAAAGATAAGACAAAGCCCCAATCATCTATCTGTAGGGCGTTGGATCTTGCAAGGGCTCTCCATCATCTATTTTCATTTTGGCATTTATGACTTCCGGAGTATCGACCAATTTTTCATCCAAGAGTCCTGATCTTTCAATGATCTCCGTTGCGTATTTAGTCTGTGACAAAAAATAACCACGATGTGAGTAAGCAACTTTTATTCCAAGAAAGTATCATAAAAACGAAGATTTGTCATGTCAAAGTTGGCTTTAAGCACAACTTTGATATGGCTAACTCTTTGCTTATCATCTCCTATAATTATCATATCATCTATGTACAGTAGTAAAATCACCATTGTTGCATCATAAGACTTAACAAACAATGCAGTATCAGTAAAGCAAGATTTAAAATGAAATTATGTCATCACATTACTAAACATATCATATCAAGCTTTTGGAGCTTGTTTTAAGTCATACAAGCCCTTACGTAATTGGAGAGCTTTTTCAGGTGTTAAAGTCAAGCCAGGTGGAGGATCCATATATACTTTTTCATCCATACTGCCATTTAAAATATAGTCCATTCACTAATCGATGTTATAGCAATGAGAATTCTAACAGTAGTCATGATAGCGATTGGGGCAAACGTCTCATCATAGTCTATCCCATATTCTTGAGTATATCCTTTGGCCACTAACCTAGCTTTATATCTTTTTAATGTTCCATCGCACTTGGTTTTTACCTTATATACTCATCTGCATCCTATAGTTTTTCTTTCTTTAGGTAATGTTTGGATCTATCAAGTTTTTGCTCTTTCTAATACTTCTAACTCACCGTTCATGGCCTTAACCCATTCTTGAGGATGTTTAGCTTCATGATATGATTGAGGTTCAGAATATGAGTGAATGGTCATTAGGCAAGATCTATACCTTGGTTCAAAAAAATCATATGATACAAATCTACTAGGAGCTCTTGAAATTCTTATAGATTTTCTAAGGCTAGAAGAGTCTTCTTCTTGATTTTGAGAGTATTTTTATAAAGCACATGGTGGGTGACCTTTAGTACGTCGAGCATAGATTTGTAAATTATTGTGAGATAGGTCTACATTGTCAAGATTCTTACTCACATTCTCATTTTTCACGTGCATGTCTTGGCTTTCATGAATATTTTCACACTTATCATTGACTAGGTCAAAGAGGAACGAATAATCACAACTCTGATATTATCTTTGCTAAAACCTTTTTCATTTTCAAGAAACATAACATTTCGATAAACATACAATTTGTTTCTTTCAATGTCATAACACCTATATCATTTTTGGTTTTTGGCATAGCCCAGAAACATACAAAGAATGGCTTTAGGGGAGAGTTTATCATTCTTGTTGGTAAAAACAAAACATTTGCATCCGAAGATCCTCAACCTTTTGTAATCAGGAGATATTTTACAAAGTTTTTCAATGGGAGAGACATTTTCAATATTTTTTGAAGGCGGTCTATTTATCAAATAGACCGCTGTAAGTACGGTTTCGGCCCAAAAATCTTTTGAAACATTTCTAGATATTAGAAGTGTTCTAGTGGTCTCAATAATATGTCTATGCTTCCTTTCGGCAAGTCCATTTTGTTGAAGAGTGTACAGACATAATTTTTTATGTATAATCTCATTTAAGCCAAGATAATTTTCAAATTCTTTTGACATAAATTCTTCCTCGGAATAAGTTTTAAATATTTGAATATTGGTTTTGAATTGATTCTTTATATAACTGTTAATTTTTTTAAAACAATCAAATACTTCTGATTTGTGTTTTAAAAAAAATATCCAAGAGTGTATACTATAATCATCTATAAACACAACATAATAAGAAACGCCTCCTTTGGATACTACTGGTGTGGGTCCCCATACATCCGAATGCACTAATTCAAATGAATTCTTAATTATAAGGTGTCTTGTTCCAAAAGGTAAAGACTTCATTTTGCCAAGAATTCAATCTTCACATACAAAATTTTTTTCTTTACAATTTGAAAGAAATGAAAACAATTGTAATTTGGTCACACTAGGATGTCGTAGTGTTTTATGCCAAATTTTTATATCTTTCTTTTCTATAAAATTACAAAAAAGTTGTTTTGGTACTTCAAGATTGTCCATGACATAGAGGTCTCCTCTTCTATGGCCTTGCCCTCCTGTAGTAGACAAACATTAGATGAAAAAACTATTTTGCAACCATAGTCCGCAATTTGAGAAATAGATACGAGATTTAAATTTAATTTTGACATTATTCTAATATTTGGTATGCGAAAGATAGGTTAATTTGATAAATACCAAAAATTTTGATTTTCAATGAAGTGCAATCGGTAGTTGAAACACAAGAATCATTTGAATTAAACTTGCATTTGATCAATATTGACTCATCAGGGGTCACATGAAATGAAGCACCGGAGTCTAGGATCCAAGAAGTCTTACCATGGTTGTCACTTATAGATATGATCGCTCCTGAATAAGAAGAAGCTTGAGCTTTAAGCATAAGTTGCAGCTCCTCCATTAGTTGAGCTAAAGAGAGTGAACCGATGCATTTGGAGTCGTCCACTTCACTCCTTTCAACTGAAGCCACTGTTTTGTCTTCTTTATAATCCTCCTTCTTTCTTTTGGGACAAAAAGGTTTGATGTGTCCCGGTTCATAGCAATGGTAGCAAATAATTTTTTTACCTTTTCTAGAATCATGATCACCCCTCTTTTTATAGTTATTGGGGTTTCTACCATTCTCATTTCTTAAAAAATGAAGTGGTTTATAACTCTTAGTATGATTTTCGGGCTTTGACATAGCAAGCATGGATTTTTCATCCTTAGAAGTGGACTGTCTTTTCAATCTATTTTCTTCCATAGTTAATTCTTCAAGCGTTTCAACTATGGAGAGGACCCCTCCTCTACGAAGGAGAGCGAATTTAGTTCCTTCAAATTCGGGCCTAAGTCCATTTATGAATTGATTTGATTTGATTTGATTTTCACGGATAAAAATGCTCTATTTTGATTTGATTTTCACGGAGCTCAACATCTTGTGGGCAATGCCACTTTGGCTCAATAAGGGTCAATTCATCCCAAAGGAAAAAGAGTGCATTGTAGTACTCCCTTATGCTCATCACCCCTTCAGTCATAGTCCTTACTTTGTTTTAAATGTTACATATATGCGCAATATCCTTAAGACTATACATGTCTTTAAGATATTTTCAAGCATTACTAGTGAAGTCAAACTTCGCCAAACTAGAACACTTGTGAATGTCCACACTATTCATGAGTCATCCAATAATTTTGGAATGACCCATCCTCCATTCCTTTCATCTTTTCTCATATTCGGAAACGACTTTAACCATTTCCTCTCCTTGAAGAGCAACTTATTTTTCATTCTCAATTTTTGTAAAGATGAGTTTAGGCTCATTTTCGGTACCGTCAACCAAAGCCCTTTTTCCAATATTTTATGTTTTACTATGAATGCCCACATCACATAGTTGGTGTCATTTAGGCGTACGGGAATGGAGACTATCACTTCCCTTTCATTCTCTATTTACAATAAGAGAAAAGAAAAGAAGAAGAGAAAGAGAATGCAATACAAAACTTTTTGGAGATGGTTCGCTTTCCGATGTAACAATCAGAATTTTGTTAAATTTTGCCAAATCTACGATCCTCTTGATCATGATCTTTCTTCTAACAAGCACCCTTTAGAACACCAAATCTCTGATACCATGTAATGAAGTGGATTGAATCCAATACACATACAAGAACACACCTTCAATCAAGTAGAATACTTGATTGAATAAACGCATCACCCACACAAGGGTCTAACAAATTGTTATTGCATATAAACACTCAAGAAAATGAGTTGAGAAATACAAGGGGTCATATAGCTATTTATAATACAAGGGCCACAAAGGGAGCAGCCCAAAGTAACCGTTGGGCTGCTCCCAACGGTCATATTTATAATTGGTGGGAGCAGCTCCAAGAGCTACTTTGGAGCTACTCCCAATAAAACTCAAAAAAATAAAAAGTGAAAAAATACAAAAAAATAAAAGAAAAACTCAGGTTGTCAACCCCTAATAGGCTGATGCCTATTACAGTAAAAGGACTGAAATACCCTTGATGGGTATTTCGGTTTACAGTTAAGTACATATAAGTATATATATATATATATATATATATTAACAATACTTTTGGTATGTAATTATGTATTGTTTACTTCTTTTATTAGTATAATTTATTTCTTTTTTGCTTTACTTGTCTGATTGTTTCCATAATATATTTAGGTTGATTTAATTGTGGTGTTAGTTTTTATTGATGAAGAATAAAATTGTAGATTGCTAATTTGATTTATTGCATGCATGATGAATTGATGATATGATAATTGTTTTTTATTTCATTAGTGTTACTTTTAACTATTAAAAATTATATATATATATATATACCCTCCCGCGCCCCCACACCCAAGTTTTTTTAAAGTGTCGCATTGTCGCATCCCCACCCATACCTGCACCTATGTGAGATAGCATGAGTGTTGTTTCAAGGATTAACAAATATATTAAGAACACTATTACTAAAGGACTATTATAATATTTTTCTTCCTTTTTGAATTTGATTGTGAAGAAATCGAAGTGATAGTCTCAACTACTAGCTTTTGTGTGTGTTTAGAAGACTGAATTATTTCTTAGAGGTTAAGAAGCAACAAAAAGTATCACTATCATCAACGAAAGTTGAATATTATGCCATGGCAACCACGACCTTTGAACTTATATGGTTAAAGAGATTACTTAGAATGGGAATCAACATCTAAATTCCATCAAAGATATGATGTGAAAACAAAAGTGCAATCTATATAGTCAACAATCACATGTTGCATGGGCGGACTAAGCCTAAAGAGATGGATTACCATTATGTTAAAAAAGAATATCTAAAAGGAACAATTTAGTTGCCTTATGTATCATCAGAATACCAGCTTGGAGACCTCTCCACTAAAACATTGCCTTCACCTTTTTTTTCACATGTAAGTTTGAGAGAGTGTGTTAAAATTTGATGTATTTTTTAACACACACACACAAGTATATGTAGGTATATGTGTATAATACTTGTTATATATATACGTATATTATTTGTAAGTATAAATGTATATGTATACCCTATGTACATATATTATATAATATATATTAAATCTTGTAATTTTTTATTTGTTTGAAAGTAGCTATTGGCTACTAGCCATTAGGCATGTCTATCAGATAGTATGCCTTCTCTTTTGTCCTCATCACACACACACACACACACAAGTAAATGTATGTATATGCATATAATACTTGTATGTTTATACATATATTATTTGTAAGTATAAATGTATATGTATATCCTTGGTGTATATCCTTTGTACACATATTATATAATATATATTAATGTAATTTTTTATTTGCTTGAAACTATATTGGCTACTAGCCGTTAGGCATGTCTAACAGCCATTATGCCCTCTCTTTTGTCCTCTTCATCATCATGATATATATATGTGGGTTACTTACCATTGTAAAGGATGCCTGTTAAAGGCATTTTATTAATGAGAAATAATATTTTTTGTATTGTTCGCTCTTGAATGCTCTCATGTGCCTTGGTGCCTAGTGGTGTAACTGGGTCGGGTATACCCAACCTGACCTAACGTCCTGAACCGATATTGGTGGACCCGTGGGTTTGGGTTGGGTCCATAATTTAGACCCCTAGTGAAAACCGGTCGGGTCTTGAGTACTGTAAATGAAGGCCCAAACCCGAACGGACCCAACCCGATTACCCGAACCCAAATGGTTATCCATATTTTAAAACTGAACCGACCAGATTATGTGCCCGAACCCGCTTTGTACCCGAGCAGATTATACACCCGAACTCGAACTGACCTGACTATATACCTTAACTGGTTCACTCGGCTGAGTTGGCGAGTCAGCCAGTTCAGACCGAGATTAGGTACATTTTTTTTTACTTGGAATTTAGAAAGTTTCCAAAGGAAACCAGTTGCACGATCGATTGACATTCCCCTTGAAGATTATCACTTTGTTGTTTCCCAAAAATCTAACGTCTTGCCTTCTCTTGGCTTCTATCTCATGTTGTCTCTAATTTTTTTCCTCGTTGTAGCTTTTGAGACTTGAGACTTGAGAGGAAGAAACCAGGGAATGACCACTATAACAGCTTGAAAGTTGCATCTCTCTCTCTCTCTCTCTCTCTCTCTCTCTCTCTCTCTCTCTCTCTCTCTCTCTCTCTCTCTCTCTCTCTCTATATATATATATATATATATATATATATATATATATATATACAGAGAGTAATACATCCATGCTAAATGGGTTTTTCGGCTCTTTAGCTATGTCATAGGGATTCGGCTAGCAGGGTGCCGCACCCGCGTCGACGCGACTCAATGCGGGTGCGGGTGCGGCCAACCCGATCCTGGGTGCGTTGACCGCACCCAGGATCATTTAGGTCCATTTTTTTTTTTTTGATTTTTTTTTTAAAAAAAATTGCCCTATGAAATGAGCTGCGGAATTTTTTTTTTAAAAAAAATCTGTTGACAGCTGCTGCTGCTGCTCCTGCCTTTTCAATCCTGATCCTTCTTTTTCGTAAAGGATTTTCTCTCTCCATAATAAATGATAATGATGGTGGTAGCCTTGCTGATCCTTCTTTTTGCGTAAAGGATTTTCTCTCTCCATAATAAATGATAATGATGGTGGTAGCCTTGCTCTTTTTCGTAAAGGATTTTCTCTCTCCATAATAAATGATAATGATGGTGGTAGCCTTGCTGGCTATTAGTATTCACTGTTCTCCTGACGAGATGGGTGCGTGATGCAGTTGTATATAAAATGAAATTTGAAAAAACCCGCGTCGGGTTAGTATTCACTGTTCTCCTGACGAGATGGGTGCGCTATGCAGCTGTATATAAAATGAAATTTGAAAAAACCCGCGTTGGGGGAACCCCGGACCCCCTTATATATATATATATATATATATATATATATATATATATATATATATATATATATATATATATATATATATATGCCCCTGCCGCACCCCCGCACCCGGGTTTTTTGGAAGTGCCGAATCCACGCACCCGCGCCCGCGCCCGCACCCGCACCCATGTGACATAGCTCTTCAGGTGTTTTTTTTCACAGTTCGGACCCCATAAATGTGTTGGGCATTGTCGATTTACTAGGAATTTGCACCTCGATCATGTGTTTTCGAAGAAAAAAATGATATTTAGAGCCTCAAAAATTTACAAATATTTTGGACCGTTTCTTTTAAACCTTATAAAACCCACCCATGTGTCGGAATCGAGCGCTTCAAAGATGATCCCTATAAATTAAAGTACATAGATCACATCTGTATGGCCAGAATTCCAAAAAAAAATTGAAAAAAAAAGCTGAAAAATCCATTTAGCATATTTCATTTAGCACGGATGCATTACCCTATATATATATATATATATATATATATATATATATATATATATATATATATATATATATATATATATATATATATATATATATATATATATATATATATATATATATATATATATATATTCACTACCATGAAAGAATCTATATTGTTAAACCTTTTTAGTTTTTATGAGTCTTGTTGATGGTATGATGCATGTAGTGTCGATCGTATGATGCACGATGTATTGTTCCACAATTTAAATATTTTTTTTATTGGCGAGTAATTGGGTCTAGAATGCTAATCATATCAAGACCCAAACTGAAACCCAAACCAATAATACCCAAACCCGTCAACCTATATGGGTAGACTTTTTTCAGCCATACCTAGACTAGAATTAGAATAGGTCTATTAAAGACCCGAACCGATTATACCTGACATAATGCATACCCGAACCCGTTAACCCATCTGGGTCCATAGTTTTTAGGTGTACCTGAACCCGAATGAGATTGGGTCAGGTTTGGGTCTTACTTTTAGACCCAATTCAGAATCGAACTTGATAAAAACTGACCTGGTTACTCCCTAATAGTGCCTTTGTTATTTGCCCTTAGTGGCTTGTGTATTTGCCCATAGTGGTGTGTATTTGACCTTAGAGCCCATTGATATGTCTTGTAATTTTGTGTTATTTTATGACATTCCTTTTCAAACACAAATAAAGAGTAGGCAACCAGGCTGAGACAAAATCCATGCTCTCGAACTGCATTACAAAAGCTTTTAAACTATGAGTTTGACGCTTGCTTAAGACCATATATTGCCCTTTTAATCATACAAACTTGAATTCCCTTTTATAACCAAGTGCTCCATATGCACCTCATCATAGAGATTTCCATGCAAGAATGCATTTTAAATGTCAAGTTGTTCAATGTTTCATTTATTTCTTGTAGCTAACAACAAAACAAATACCCATATTAACAATTTATCTTAAGGTTTCGCCATGATCTAGGCCACATGCTTGGGTATAGCCTTCAGTCAGTAAGTTATTTTTCTTTGTTTTTGATAGAATAAAGGGGAATTCATTATTGAACTTAGACTAGGGAGTACTGGTTGTGTGTAGATGCTGATGCTAGCATCCATGCTGTTGACATCAGTGGTCATATGGAGAACCTCAACATGATGACATCACCCCTATCTAATCCCTTTTTGAGAAAGAGAATGGCCTGCAAAGTAGATCTAAGATAGGCTTGTTCTTTGTTCAACAAAAGAACCTTAAAAATGAGAAAAAAAAAAGTAAAAATGAATCGAGAAAAAGAGGGATTAAGAAAGGATTAAGATGATATTTTAAAGACCAAAAAGAAGCTTTGGTCAATTTTAGAAAAGCAAAGAAGAGATCTACAGAAAAAGATAGGAAAAGAAATATGATAGGAAGAAGTCTCGGGTAAGAGAATGAAAGAAAGACACAGGGTAAGGATGATAGAATGAAGAGTTCAAAAACCTGACCAAGATATAGTATGAAGAATAGCTTGGGTCACTTGTCTAAATCGAACCGTGACCTCATTGGATTCAATATTGCTTTGATAATATGCAAATAAGAGAAGATAAGAGGAGGAAGAGGAGAGAAGAGAGGAAAAGGAGAATTAGGGAAATAACCATTCAGCCTACTGGGAGGGGCTGAACATCCTTTATTATAATCACACATCTCAAATTAAAAAAATGCCTTTGATTAAAAATATGAGCAGAATACCCCAAAATGGATAAATATTACAAGCATGTCACTATGTAGAAATACAAATCTGCAACCAAATAGCTAGTCTGCAACTGAATAGCTGGTCTAACAGGTGTGAGACAGTTCATGAATTTCAAATGTCTCATTTGGCTAACTCTCCAAGACCACATGCTCCAAAATAAAACGATAAAAGGAAAAACTTGTGCAGGTCCCAATTGTGGGATCTCTCCCAATAAGAGGGCCATAATCCACTTTGTCTTGACACACTTTTGCTCCAGCTTCAAATGTAGTTCCTCCAGCTTCAAATGTAGTTCCACCATGAATAAATTTCCAACCTGCTCATTATCTCTCTAGGTGTGGATGTTTATGGAGAGAGGTGTCAGTCTATGTTCTCTACCTACTAAGTGACCTATTTAATGTGTATGAGACAGAATGTTCACTATCTTTTATCTGCAGCTTCCCCCTCAATTAGAATTGAAGAAGCCAATTTTTGCTCCCTAAAGAAGATTCATCTTAATCATGTGATTAAGCAATTATTGGTGTCTCTATCATATGAACTATATTTCCTCTTTGATATTTTCTAAAAGGATGGAAATGTTCTCTCTTCACTCTTATCATATGTCCCCCTCCAATACATCTTCAATGGACTATTCTATTCAGGCTTGATCTCATCCCGAAATGGTGGAGCAGCTACTTCTAATAAAGAGTCCTTATATTGAAACAATCAATGCTCTGATCAACTTATCAGAATATATTAGTTTAGAATGGTGTTAGTAGATATAGAAACTCTTCCTCTAACACCTTTCCCTCCTAGAGTCCAATTCTAACACATCCATTAATCTGATGATGAAAACTAGTTGAAACTCCTATTTTTTTAACTCTCCTAATTTTACAAGGACTCACCTAATTCATTTCTATTGCTGAGCTAGTACATACCACTAGAAGATAAATTTTCAACCCTTTTCCATCTTTCTAAGCAAAGGTGCAATAGCTAATAATAACCTCGCATTCTTGATCTAGCTAGTGTAGCAGTTTCTGGCACTGGCTAAATGGATATTCTGGAAAAAATCTAGGTGTTTTTCAAGTTGCAGAATATACCAATCTAGAAGCATCATCCCTATTGCTTGCTATAAAAGACAAAACAGTATCTTGGTGTGGTTCTTTCAGTTGTTCATTACACCTATCCCTAGTGTTTCCTTCAACTGCATTACTGTCAGTTCAACAACTATCGCCCTGTTAATAATGTCAGTAATTCCATCGTTCAAAATGCTAAACATCTTGGAACCATAAAGATCTTTGATCTCCTCCTTTTGCAAGGGTTTGTTGAACTTCAATTGCTTTAATTATTATCTTTCACCATAAGCTTTTCCAAAAATTTAGCGCAACTTTCATGATGTAGGCTGATTCTATGGTTGCCAATGTGGGAAGCAGAAGTAAGAGGCAAGGGTTTTTTAGGTCCATGTGTATCAGGAAGCATTTATTACTAGAAAGCATTTAAGAAGCGCTTTCAAAAGTTTTAGTAGAACTAGAAAGCAAAAAGAAAAAGAAACAAATTGTCATACCATATGATAGTAAGTCCAGTATAGTATGGTGCACAAAAAGAAAAGGTTAACTAAAACTCATCAAAATTGTATCAGCTTTAGCTTCGCCCAACTGCACAAGTGACAAAATAAAAACAAGGTCCATGTCATCTCATAATTCCATTGTGTGCATATATCTGCACATACCTGCATTCCCAAAATTTACAGCTAGGCTTTGTTGGGGCATATAATCTTGATCTTCAAAAAAACAATATTTGGCAACTAAGCCTATATTCCCTTTTGTCTCTTTTTGTACTTCAACAGAGATGCTGATCATACTTGGTACTGACTCAACTAGGATGGAAATAAAGAAAAAAAAGGAGGATATCTTTGTTAGTAAGGAGCCATTATCATCCTTCACATTTAATGATTAGAGCACACCATGATTCTGCTAGCAAACCACAGAAAGCAGTTATCTGTCCCAACAACTTATACATGAATTGCAGAATAAATATTCAATGACTCTCACAAACAGGTCAGACAATTGGCAAATACCAATATCAAATAATCAAGGTATCAGGATTAGATAACAGCCATGTTGTCACACCACTGGCTCACGTCCCGTGATGTCGAACTCGCCATAAAGGAAGATAGCTATGTTTTGGGCAATTGATAGCTGTCATCAATTTAAAAAGCAGAACAAAAATTCAGAACACTGTTAGTTGCATGTTTCAGCTGATGTCAGCATTTGTCAGAAGATGCTAAATAAACGCATTGCAATTAATGGTTAAAGATCGTATCAGAATCGAGTAAGCTACATAATTGCCCAGATGTCTGAATCATTCAAACCAGTCATATTTGACCAATTTCAAGAATGGGCCTGGCCACTGATGGTCTAACCATAACTCCGATAAAGGAAGAGATGACACAGAACCATTGAAAATCAAGGTGTTTCACATGCCATCAAAATAAGGAAAGGGAAAGCTTTGAATTCAAACAATATGAATATCCTGAAAAATCTCTGCCATCGACATAGATGACCTAACAAACAATAACTTCTGTTTTTCTCTTTTTGAAACATGAATAGAATTGATGATTTATTCATCAAAAAACAAATGTCTGCTTATCGAAAAAGCAAATGCTCTATTACACTTTTGCTGGATCTTCCACAAGTATCCGAAGAACAAGACTATCAGAGTGAGCCACACAGGAAAGAATAGGTTACCACGAAGGATGCAGAGATTCCACGGTTAAAATACAAGCAACATACACTGATTTACTAGATCTTCATCTTCCAAATGATAAATCTTTATTACCCTAGTATGGATTTTCACATCCAAATTTCAGCTAATCAAAATTATAATTTTCTAGCAGCAAGAAACTAAAACAAACTGGATCACCCACAAAAGGAAAAACAAGTCTAGTTTCGATAATGGGCAACGAAATAAAAAAGGAACGTAAAAATGAACCAGAACACCAACCGCGAAATCCCAGGATCTTCGGTGCTGAGAGGTGCATAAGAGCGTCCCTGATGCAAAAGCGAAGCGCTCACCATCTCGATTACTGGACCACCTGAAGGAGAAGAAAAGGGGCTCGAATGGACGCGAGCATTTCGGAGACCATCCCTATACTGTTTGTATTGCTGCGTTCTATTCCTCGTTGCCATCAGGGCCCGTTAGGTCACACCGAAACCCTTCAATTCGGAGGCGCTTGATGGTGATGAAGACCAAAATTACCTAATCAACCCACAAGCTTCCGAGCCGAACTCAATGCAATACCATAATTCGCACGATCTGAGCAAGAAAACTCCCGAAAACCACATACCAGTGTCGATCTTGCCCCACTTCAGCACAGGCCTACCAGGAATAAGCAAAACCCACGAACACCCAGATCGAAACCGACCCAATTTCCAACTCCCCAGATGCCAGAAAACGAACTAAAGCCCAAAAACGCCAGAGAAAAGCCGAATTCAAACGCTAGGTTTCGAAATTTCGGTCATTCACTAAGATGCGAACTCTGATTTGGGTACCAACAACGAAGAAATCAAGAAAGAAATGATGAATAATCAACACGGTCGGTGGAAGGAATGAGAAATCGACGCGAGTACTCGCCGATGTGTTACGAGCAAGAATGGAAAGCGCAAAGAACCCGGAAAATGGGAGGGTCGGGGGATTCGAATCTGAGGATTTCTGAGTTCCTTTCGCTTCGCACGTGAAAAGGTGGTGTTCTTCTGCAAATAAAACCAAAGGAACGATTTTCCATCTGCTTTTACTGCAAGTTTGGCAGGAAGGATCCGTTTTCATTTGTATATGTGAAAAAAATCCTATGGAAATATGGACCCTACGAAATTAGTTTCAAATGTTTGTTTTGAATATGAAACATGGGACATGATTCAATTTGCCATGTTTGTTTTCATTGCCCGGATTGTTAAATCCGACTAATTCCAAACCTTTCATAAATTAGATGTAGTTTTGCGTTGAAACCCAAGTAGTTTTGATCTAGGTATCATTTTAATTTTTTTTTAAATAAGATCCAAATCCATATGTATTGCATTGGGATCCAAATGTCCCTATCTATGATGCTTGATCTGAAACAGATCAAGTTATTCACTTTGTTTAATGGGTCGATTATGCTGAACTTGGCCAATGTCAATATGAATTTAACTTGTTTATCCAAAGGATTATAACTGTCCCCAGTGACCTATTTTGTAGGTTGTGTCTAAAGTCTGTTTTGCTTTTGTTGAGTTGTAAGTGTTGAGTCACTTGTAACTTTCTCTGAGTCATCATTGCACTTTGGTTAAGGTTGATCAATATCCTGAAGGGTTAACCCATAGATCTGAAATGTAATGAGCCTGCAGGCAAAATAGTGAATGAATGTAAAATGTATTGAACTTTCTTGTTCACCTTCATTGTGATTACCTTCAAGGTGATTGCAATTTTTCTCATTCTCTTCTATTTTGCTCTCTATACTCCGCTTTTGTAGCGGCAAGCGAGCGATTAGAAAGGCTTGTAGTGATAAGGAAGGATTGTCGTACCGCAATGGCCTATTGAAGAAATAGGTATATGACAAGTAGTACAAAATCTCATTCTTAAGTTGGAGAAGGGACTCCAGAGTCGGTGTCAAGAGACGTGCTGACAAGCCACGATTTGTGAGCAAGACATCGTGGCGCCTCAATACAATTTGCGAAGCACCAAAGGTAAGGCAGTTGCTGAGACCAAAGAAATGAGTTCACCTCGAGGCCATGAGCAGATGGCCAAGACTGTCAATAGACTGGTGGCTGATGTGACTTCGCATGAGGAAGCAATTTCACGTGCAGTTGAGTCGTTCAGAGCAATGGACGATGAGGTAACAATCCTGCAAGAGCAATTGAACTTGCTGGTAGGACAGGTTACGTCGTTGACTACGACAATGATTGCTTTGCAGACTGAAGTAGGGGAGCTTCAGTTGAAGAACTGCACTTTACAGCGGACGACGACCCTAAATGGTGGAAATGGTGATAGGCCATCAAAGATAGATGTGTTGAGGCCAACGAAGTTCAATGGTTCCAGAGACAACAAGGCCATAGAGAATTTTTTGTTCTAGATGGAAGACTATCTGGATATTCAAAATGTACTGGCCGAGGACATCATGGTAAAGGTTGTTGCAACTCTACTTGATAGAGATGCCATAGCCTGGTGGAGACAGAAACGTAGCGATATGGAAATAGGACACTGTGTAATTGATACTTTTGAGGCCCTCAAAACTGAGTAACGAAACTACTTTATGCCGCAAAATGTACAACGTCAAGCATATCAGATAGTGTCAGAATTGAAGCACACTGAAGCTTTGATAGATTACATCAGGACATTCCCGAAGCTTATGTTGAACATACCTAATATGCCAGATGAAGACAAACTCAACTGGTTTATTGTGGGACTACAACCATAGGCATAGTCCGAAGTAGAAATGAGCAATCTCGAGACTTTAAAAGATGCATATGTGACAGTCGAGCGCTTAGTGGATACTTAGTGCAAGACCTTCACTCCATCGACCAAGGCCGAGAAGAAGCCGGATCATGGAGGCAAGAAAGAGAATCAATGCGACAACAAGGGTGAGGCATCGACCCAACACCACTTCGATAAGAAGCAGAATTACAAGAAGTACAACAACGCCAACAAAGGGTGGGTTGTGACTTATTGGTTCTGTGGCGATAGGCATATCGCAAGGCAATGTCCAAAGCGTCTCATGAAGGACGATAAACAGGCTAATGCGATACAAGTAGAGAGTAGTGATATCGAGATCGTGCAACCCAGGATGGGGGTCATGCAGACCATAAACGTGGTCAGAAGCTGTGCAATGAAAAGCATACTGGTCAGCAAAGAACTCATGTACTTGGAAGTCATTGCGAATGGAAAGTCTACTATGACAATTGTAGACTCCGAGGCCACACATAACTTCATCTCTCGGAAAGAGACAGAGTAGTTGGGCTTGAAGCCGGAGCCAAAGCAGAGGACCATCAAGATGGTGAACTCTAAGGCCAAGCCCATCTTTGGTAAAGCAAGGGATGTGGCTATCCAAATTAGGAGTTGGGTCGGCAAAGTCAACTTCTCAGTGGTGTCCCTGGATGATTTTCGGATGATTTTGGGCATGGAGTTTCTTCACAGCCAGAATGTAATAATATTGCCGAAGGTGAACTCATTGACAATCATGGGGCCAAACTCTTTGCACATGATGCAGTAGTGTCGCTGACCCTTGCCAAACTTATTCTTAGAAGCAAGACATCAATGTTGTTTGCTATGCAATTAAAGAAGGGTGTCAAGCGGGGAGAGCATACATTCTTAGTTGTTGTGTGCACCAAAGGGAAGGTTGAAGCAATAGTGTCGTTGACCCTTGCCCCACTGTTGGTGGAGTTTCAAGAAGTGATGCCCCCAGAACTGCCAAAGCGCCTGTCGTCGAGACGCGAGGTCAACCATAAGATTGAGTTGACCCCGGGAGCAAAGCCCCCTGCCATGGTCCCTTATTACATGGAACCGACTGAATTGAAGGAGTTGCGCAGGCATCTGGAAAAGTTGTTAGAAGCAGGCATTGTTTGTCCTTCAAAAGAACCCTTCCGCGCCCCTATGCTCTTTCAGGTAAAGCATGATGGTTTCAAAAGGTTATATATGAATTATCGTGCACTGAATAAGGTCACGGTGAAGAACAAGTATTTGTTGTCACTGATAGCGGACTTGTTCAATCAGTTAGGCAGTGCTTATGTCTTTTCAAAGCTAGATTTGCGATCGAGTTACTAGTAGGTGAGGATTATAGATGGTGACAAATTAAAGATAACTTGTGTCACTCGCTATGGTGCCTATGAATTTCTGGCGATGCCATTCGGGTTAACTAATGTTCTGACCACATTCACGATATTGATGAACAAGATCTTCTACCCCTACTTGGACAAGTTTGTAGTAGTCTATCTTGATGACATCGTGATCTATAGTAGCAGCATAGAGGAACATGTCGAACACTTGCGAACAGTGTTTCAAGTGCTGAAGGAGAATAAACTTTGTGTTAAGCAAGAGAAGTGTCTCTTCGACCAAGAGAAGATCAACTTCTTTGGCCACATCGTAGGGCGTGGTTTGCTATGCATGGATGGATAGAAGATAAAAGTCATCCAAGAATAGAGTCTGCCAACCAAAGTGTCAAAGTTGCGGTCATTTTTCAGTTTGGCAAACTACTATCGGCGGTTCATCGAAGGCTACTCCCTCATTGTTGTGCCAGTCACAGATTTGCTGATGAAGAATCGAGTATGACTCTAGACAAGAGCTTGCTAAGTGTCCTTCGATGGCTTGAAGAAGGCCCCAGTGAGGGAACTAGTGATGTAGTTGTCGGACCACACAAGACCCTTTGAAGTCCATATAGATGCTTCAGACTTTGCCATTGGCAGAGTTATCATGTAAGAGGGACATCTGATTGCTTACGAGAGTCGAAAGTTAAAGGATGCTGAGAGGCGTTACATTGTGCACGAGTGTGAGATGATGGCTATCGTGCATTGCCTCAGGACCTAGCGGCACTACCTTCTGAGTGCCCAATTTTTCATTATGATGGACAATGTCGCCATGAGCTATTTCTAGATGCAAAAGAAGCTGACGCCCAAGCAAGCTCAATGGAAAATGTTCCTAGCTGTGTTTGACTTCGCTTTAGAGTATAAGGTGGGGAAGACTAATGTTGTTACTGACACCCTGAGTCGCAATGTTGAACTTGCGGTTGTGCGGGTGGAACCTTCCGAAGTTCACTTGGAGGGTGCGTTGCTGGACCGTATCTACGAAGGTATGCAGTAGGACACAACGGCGCAATACCTTGTCTCTCTGGCACAAGCGGGAAAGACTCAGCGATTCTGGCTACGAGATGACCTCTTTATGACTAAAGGGGGATGTGTCTTTGTGCCACGGTGGAGAAGTCTTCGTCACAAACTGCTTAAGGAGTGCCATAATACACTATGGGCTCAGGACATGAGTGAACCTTAGCACTTCTTGAGCATGGCTACTATTGGTTGTAGATGAGAGACAATGTGGAGGGGTATGTGCGAACGTGCCTCGTCTGCCAGTAAGATAAGGAGACCAACCAAAAGACTGTTGGTTGATCATGCATATATTTAGGATTTATTTCATATTAAAATATGCATGATTTTATGAGAAAATATTTTAAAAACCTAAATTTATGCTAGTTTTGAGTAAATGTGCTAAAATGATAAAAAAATAGAAAATGCTTAAAAATTAGTTTTATTTTGCAATTTAGTGTATATATTAGTGATTGTCATTAATACAGGAGGTCTAATTCTTAAAATAATAGGCTTAGAATAGTTTTTTATAAAATATACTGAATTTGAGGTATTTTGCAAATAAGTTTTCTTCAGGAGAGGTTTCAAAATGGAATTTTCAGAAAAGAGGACTTATGGAAAATGTTCAAAATTTATAAATATGATACATAGGGTTTGAGAGGGGGTGTCTTCTCCCTTGCAAAGCCCCTCCCTTTTTCCCCTTCCTCTCCACCTCTTTCTTGCCTCTTCTTCTCCTTCTCCCTCTTTTTCTCCTCTTTCCGGTGGAGTGCAATCTGGCGGCGGCGCAAGAAGGAGGATTCCAACCTCTCTTCTCAACCAAGTCAAGAGTAAGAATTCCTTTTCTTCCTCTTCTTCTTGTTCTTCTCTTCTTCTATCCTTTCTTCTTTTCTCAAATTTCAGTGTGTGTTGTGTTGATTTTCTGTAGCATTAGCATTAGCATCTGAAATTTTTGCATACTTTTCCTTTCATTAAAATTGTGCTTCATAGATTCATTCTGAATTTTATGTTTGTTTTTTTTAGTTTTTCATATTAAGTATCGCAATGTGCGTGTACAGTGAAATCATATATGTTTTTATAGTTGCCGGATTTCAGCACAAAGATATAGAAATTTAATCAATTATCTGGATCGATTATCATTTTCTTTATAGATTGATCGATCATCTGGATCGATCACTCTAATTTTCGGCAATCTAGCCATGCATTTTACTGATATCCATCAGAAATTTGAAATCCACCGGCAATCTGGTTGTGCTTTTCACTGATATCCGGAATCCTTTGCTTGAATCATTTTGGATCTGCCGTAGATAGTTGAGCGGAATCCCCTGCATAAGCCATGAATTCGTGAATCCTCTTTTTGTCGTGAATCCTTTAATCTGATGTTTGAGATCATCTGAGCAGAATGAATCATCTGGTGGAGTGAATCATTGTCGTGAAAAAGGAATCATCTGATCGGAATCTCCTGCGTAGCTGTGAAATCGTGAATTTTCGTCACGATTTACATTTGAAATTTCGATCAATATTGTTCACTGCATCCTTCGGTGAAGATCTTCTATATTTTGGAAATGCCGGTGGACTCTGGCTCACTTTTATTGTTTTCGACTTGCTTTTTACTGTTTCCGACAATCTGAGTCATGTTTTTCATTACTGTTTCTGGCAATCTGAGCCCCATATTTTTTTTACTGATATTATTGATAAAATTTTGATATCCAACAAATGTTTGATAGTTGTGCATTTTACTGCCAGAATTCATTGGAAAATCGAGGGTTATTGTTCAAACAGTGAAATCTCTGTTTGGAATTCATTGGAAATTGAAGGTTATTGTTCAAACAGTGAAATCTCTGTTTGGAAATCATCCGGAAAGCATTATGTTTTTTTTACTGTTCTTTACTGCTCATTTTCATTGTTTGAATGAAACTGAGTTTCACTGCAATGTTTTTATTTGAGTTTTACTTGATTTTTACTAAGCGTTTCATTGTTTTTTACTAATTTTTTGATTGAATAATAGTATTAGATATTAGTTAATTGAATTGTTAGATATTAGTTAATTTATGAGTTAGTTGTTAGTTGTTTTGTAGTTAAAATTACTTAGTTAATTAGTAGTTAGTTGCAAATTGCTATTAGCTATCATTAGGTTTATATAGTTCATAGTTAGTTTGCATATATTCATATTAGAGGATTAATATAGTTTTTACTTGTCATTTAGATTTCATTAAAATTTGTCATTTAGATTTTTTGCATATTATCTTTCATTTTTTTAGCATTTAATTAGTATAATCTGCTTAGTGTAGTTTCTATTACTCTCTTGTGCTGCTCGTGTTCTTTCAATTTGTGCAGGATAGCACGGAGTGGAGCATAAGCGAGAAAGTGACATAGAAGCACAAGAATAGAAGACTTTTGCTTTTATTTTAGAATTTAGGAATTTAATTCTAGGTTTGTAATAAAGTCTTTTAAGCCCTCTGCGTAGGGTATTCATTTGTTGTAATAAGTAGTTAATTAGATTTCTTTTTTTCGTACTTTTTTTCATTTTAGCAATAAAGAGTAGTTTAGTTGTTTGTTTGAATACGAAGTATTCCCGTTCCCTGAGTTTGACACGGTCTCTACCACTTGTGTGAGCCAGTTTTTATTATTTGGTGTCTTGCTTTCACACTTGTTTTTATTAAAAATATTGTTTTAAAAATTGTTTTCATAAAACTCACACCAAATTTTTGGCGTCGTTGCCGAGGAACGACGAAATACGAGTATTCACTTTATTGCCGAGTATTTGCCTTTTGCATTTAGGTTTAGAACCATGTGTGTGCATACCATAGAGATGAGCTTACTTTTCTGCACAACCCACCCACTAGAATCCCCTTAGAGGTGACTGTGTACGATTGGTACCGTGCACATAGATTTCATTTTTTGCATAATCCCTACTATGTGCAACTGCGTGGTGTTTGTTTATTTCTCGCTTTTTAGCTTTGTTTTTTTGTTTACTCGCTTTGTGGTTTGCGTGGTTTGGCCGCTTAGTGCGTTAGTTAAGTAGAAAACCCAAAGTTAGGATGTTTGCCACACCAGTCTACTCTGTTGGTGTATGCAAGGACGACGATCGCTCGACCCTGAGCTAGTTGAGTCTTTTGAGGATCCTGAGTCTCTCGTTAGGAGAATCCATCGACCTATCAATATGGCTGGCGACCAGCCTTTGATTCATCCTCTTAGGGAGTATTTCATGTCAAATCAGTACACTCTCGCATCCTGCATCACGAGACCTGATATAGGAGCGAGTCATTTTGAGATTTAGGCCAACATTATCCAAATAGTACATTCATTTTATGGCCTTAACAATGAAGACCCATATCGTCATCTCGACGAATTTCTTGAGATTTGCTCGACAGTGCGAATCAACAATTTTGGAGACGATGCTATGAGGTTGACCTTATTCCCCTTCTCTCTGAAGAATAAAGCCAAGCATTGGCTGAAGGCGTTAGATACAGTTCAAATTATCACTTGAGAACATATGCACAGGGAGTTCTTAAAGAAATATTTCTCAATTGGTAAGATGAATCAATATCGAAAGGCCATCACCAGCTTTTCACAAATAGAAGGAGAATTGTTTCACGAGACTTGGGAGAGGATGAAAGTTCTTCTCCGCAAGTGTCCCCACCACCAGGTGCCTCGCTGGCAACTAGTGCAATATTTCTATGACGGTTTTACTGAGAAAAATCATCAAATGATTGATTCATCGTGTGGTGGCACTTTTATGCTCAAGAGTGAGGACGAAGCTTGGTCTTTATTTGAGACCTTGAGTGAGAACGCGATGCATCATGCCTTATCTTCACGACTCGATAGGACTACATCTATGCCTAGTGGTCCTAGGAAAGATGGGATTTTCGAAGTAGGGTCCGAGTGAGATTTGCAAACCAAAGTTGACCAGTTGACTAGGAAATTAGATGAATTCATAGCCAATTCTTCGTGAAGTGCAATAGGAAGAGTGTGCGAGCTATGCGCTAGCCCTGCACACTGTGTTTCAGAGTGTCCGATAGCATCGCTATATCCTGAATTCGTTCAAAAGCAGGTGAAGGTTGCCCAAGGTTTCGCTAGACCCAGGCATGATTCATTTGCACCCACCTATAACTCAGGATGGCGAAACCAATCCATCAACCTACCCCATCAGCCCTCCCAGACACAGCATAGACAGAGTAACTTTTCACAAAGTTACTCGCATCCCATAGTTCCACAGGTCCAACCCCAGTATAGTCTGCCTTCTCCTTAGGAGCCCACATCGAGCACATCATTTCAGGAGAAGATGTTAGAGACCTTTTCTGATATTAAGGTCACTCTTTGTTTCCATACGCAGTCAATAGCGAAGCTAGAGACTCAAATGGGATAGTTGGCTCAGGCCTTCAGCAGGCAAAGCGAGGGACACCAATCTAGTCAGCCTGTTGTCATCCTCAAGGGAGAGAATTCCATGTCATTTGACCTGCACTCCACAGATTCACACCCTGCGCAGGTCAAATCTGTTACAACCCTTCAAAATGGGAAGGTGTATCACCTCGTTCAGGAATTGACTTAGGAGACCAATGTCATACCCACTGACGAGTCAATCTTCTCCATTCGACCTCAAGAGAAGGGGCAAAGCCCACAGCTTCTACAGTCATCATATATTTACCAAGGCTCAGTCTCCCAGGCATTCGGACCGCCGATTGCTTTTAGCAAGCAAGAGATGCAGATGCAAAAGATGCTTGACCTAGTCAAGAAGGATCATGACCACCCCATGTTTGATGTTTCATATATCGATAGTTAATCGATCCTAGACTCTTCTTTTGAGAGTAGTCTCCCAGATGATACTAATCTTCGTCTTTCCTGTAGCGAGAGTCATGATATCACTTTTAGGGGTAGAGTGGGCGGGAACACAATGCGTAGTGTCATAGATGACACTCTTTTTCTCAGAGAGCCTGATTGAGCATGACTTCATGTCCATTGATCTCATGGATAATGAAGGTTTTTTTCAGAGATCCGTCTGGCTGAGGACGTAAAACTTAGCGCTTTATGGGAAGCAACCCATATGTATAATGTACCATTAGTAGCTTTAGTATTTTTTATGTTTTTAGGTAGTTTTTCTTCATGAGCGTCAAACCTAGATCATGTATGCATTGCATTCTTTTGCATATTTCTATAAGTTGTGAACTAGGAGACAGGTGGAACCTATGCAGACCCATTGACATGTCGTATCAGGTAAGATTCCACAGAGTGGATCAGGTAACTTTTACTCCTTTTTCTCTCATTTATTTTTATTCTCATATGCATTCACTTAGTTTCATACAAACATGGGGGAGTGCTACTGAGGATAGTGTTATTTAAGCATGGGGGAGGGTGTAGTTTTTACATCTAAACTTTTCATGCCTTTGTACTTGCATGTTTGATGTAAACTCATAAAAATTAGGCTTTTAAGGAACGATTTTGAACTTGTATGTCTGCTTTGCAACATCTAATGTTTTTAGAGAATTTTTAAACCCCACAAAAAAATTTTTGACACGAATCTAGAAAACCGTGGTTGTTTATGTGGATTTCAAAGAAATGATTATAGATGCATGTTAGAGTCTATTTTGAATCACAAGTATGAATATGCACAGTTTTATTTTTGAAAACTAAGCAAATGAACAATATTGCATTTATGAGCTCAAAAAGTGAAAAAGAGCATATGTTTAGTTGTTTGATATCTTTGTACTCCCTAGTAGCTGGGCTTAGACACAAGTTGAAGTGTTTGAGTTTCATGTTGAAAAGGATAACGATGGAAGTCAATTCTTTATCTACATTGATATATATGGCCTATTTTGTTCGAGCAAGTAGAGCTTGAGGGGTATTTACACCTGGTGCCCTAAAGCCATCTGGTTTGGGAGGTACTGACCTGAAAGCCCGTTACATGGACTTTATAGAGAGCCTAATAGATATTGACATTGCACATGACAGAGAAGTAGACTATACATAAACTATAAAAAATTGAAGGTCTAGTGACTCGAGCAATTAAGTCCGAGGGATACTTTGTATCTGGTGCCCTAAGGTCGTTTGATCTAGGAGTCACTGACCCAAAGTTTGTTACACGGGTCACAGAAACTGGAAAATTGATATAATACTCAATAAAAGAAAGAAAGAAAAAAATGTGTGAAAAATTAAAAATCAAGAAAAAGAAAAAGAAAAAGAAAAAGAAAAAGAAAAAGAAAAAGAAAAAGAGCGTAAAAAAAGTTCACTGCTTAGAAGCAAATATTGAGAAAACCAGTGCAGAACACATATGAGTGAGGATAAGTAAATAATAACATGTATGTATTTGAATTTCTTAGAATGAAACATAAATGATTATGCTATTTAGAAAAGTGAAAGAAAATATTTTATTCTGTGGTAGCAGGTAAGATACTCTGATCATGTTTTGATAATGTAATGGCATGAAATATTTGTGAAAACAAACTCCTTGACTGCCTAATGATTTTTAAAGTTGAATTTTATGTATACATGATGGAGATGTTTGTGGGTAGCATCACTGCAAACCCTCACGATACCTTACTCGTCCACTGGGTCAACCCAGGGGTTAAAAGAGCTTGTTGCATGTGTTAAATGCAACCATGATTCCTACGAAAGTGAGTTATTGATAGTTGAAATTCTTGCATTTTTCTAGTTTGCTCAAGGACTAGCAAAACATAAGCATAGGGGTATTTGATCATGAATATATTTAGGATTTATTTCATATTAAAATATGCATGATTTCATGAGAAAATGTTTTAAAAACCCAAATTTATGCTAGTTTCGAGTAAATATGCTAAAATAATAAAAACATAGAAAATGCTTAAAAATTAGTTTTATTTTGCAATTTAGTGTATATATTAGTGATTGTCATTAATACAAGAGGTCTAATTCTTAAAATAATAGGCTTAGAATAGGTTTTTATAAAATATAGTGAATTTGAGGTATTTTGCAAATAAGTTTTCTTCAGGAGAGGTTTCAAAATGGAATTTTCAGAAAAGAGGACTTATGGAAAATGTTCAAAATTTATAAATATGATACGTAAGGTTTGAGAGGGGGTGTCTTCTCCTTTGAAAAGCCTCTCTCTTCTTCCCCTTCCTCTCCACCTCTTTCTTGCCTCTTCTTCTCCTTCTCCATTTTTTTCGCCTCTTTCCTCTTTCCGGTGGAGTGCAATCCGGCGGCAGCGCAAGAAGGAGGATTCCAACCTCTCTTCTCAACCAAGTCAAGAGTAAGAATTCCTTTTCTTCCTCTTCTTCTTGTTCTTCTCTTCTTCTATCCTTTCTTTTTTTCTCAAATTTCAGTGTGTGTTGTGTTGATTTTCTGTAGCATTAGCATTAGCATATGAAATTTTTGCATACTTTTCCTTTCATTAAAATTGTGCTTCATAGATTCATTCTGAATTTTCTGTTTGTTTTTTTTAGTTTTTCATATTAAGCATTGCAGTATGCGTGTACAGTGAAATCATATATGTTTTTACAGTTGCCAGATTTCAGCACAAAGATATAGAAATTTAATCGATCATCTAGATTGATTATCATTTTCTTTACAGATTGATCGATCATCTGGATCAATCACTCTATTTTTCGGCAATCTAGCCGTGCATTTTACTGATATCCATCAGAAATTTGAAATCCACTGGCAATCTCGTTGTGCTTTTCATTGTTATCCAGAATCCTTTGCTTGAATCCTTTGCTTGAATCATTTTAGATCTGTCGTAGATAGCTGACAGGAATCCCCTGCATAAGCCATGAAATCACGAATCCTCTTTTTGCCGTGAATCCTTTAATCTGATGTTTGAGATCATCTGAGCAGAATGAATCATCTGGTGGAGTGAATCATTGTCGTGAAAAAGGAATCATCTGATCGGAATCTCCTGCGTAGCTGTAAAATCGTGAATTTTCGTCATGATTTACATTTGAAATTTTGATCGATATTGTTCACTGCATCCTTCGGTGGAGATCTTCTGTATTTTGGAAATGCTGGTGGACTTTGGCTCACTTTTATTGTTTTCGACTTGCTTTTTACTGTTTTCGACAATCTGAGTCATGTTTTTCATTACTGTTTCCGACAATCTGAGCCCCAGTTTTTTTTTACTGATATTATTGATAAAATTTTGATATCCAACAAATGTTTGATAGTTGTGCATTATACTGCCAGAATTCATTGGAAAATCGAGGGTTACTGTTCAAACAGTGAAATCTTTATTTGGAATTCATTGGAAATTGAGAGTTATTGTTCAAAAAGTGAAATCTCTGTTTGGAAATCATCCAGAAAGCATTATGTTTTTTTTACTGTTCTTCACTGCTCATTTTCACTGTTTGAATGAAAATGAGTTTCACTGTAATGTTTTTATTTGAGTTTTACTTGATTTTTACTAAGTGTTTCATTGATTTTTACTAATTGTTTTGATTGAATAATAGTATTAGTTATTAGTTAATTGAATTGTATCACTTTTCGAGTTTGATTTTTAATCCATTTTTTCAGAGTCATATCTCCCTAATGAGAGATCATTTTTTAGATTTGTAAAAGTATCCTCTCCATCTGCATGTATAGTTCATCTTAGAAAATTTTCATTTATTTCTATGGAGTATTTCTGTTTCTTTTGCATTTTAAGTCAAGACAATGTCTGTTTTTAATTTCAGGCATTACTCAGACTTAAAATCAACTTGTTGCATTCATATCTCCCTAATGGAAGATCATTTTTTAGATCTGTAAAAAGGAGTTTTCTCCTTATAATGTCTAGTTTATGCATGCAATTTTTATAAATTTTCATTAAGTTTTATCTATCATTCAAATAAAAAACCAGAACCCTATTGATTTTTCTTTTACAGGCTTTTACAGATTTTTGGCCAACTTGATCCGATTGGATCTCCCCAATGAGAGATCATTTTCTAGATCAGATTGGATCTCCCCAATGAGGGAAATGCTTCCTTGATGAGTTAGAAATCTATAGAATCATTTTCAGCTCAATTTGAGTTGTTTTAGGCTTACATTCATTCGAAATACTCTGATAGGGTCGATTTGCATATCTTAATTTTGAAATATCTTGTTTTACTTGGATAAGAAAACTCAAATTCGGGTTTTCTTATAATCGTTTTATGCATTTTTTTATTCTAGAACACTTTTAAGATTATTAGAAACCTTCAAAGCAAATTTCATCAATTTCTAATATGTTTATGGATTTTTCTTTCATTTTTTGGGGTATAAAAATGCTAAATTATGGATTTTCTCAAATTTTCAATAATTAAAGAAAATTCATAAATGCTTACATTTATTTCTAACATCTTTGCTCATTTTACAAAATTTTCCTTTTCTTTATTTTCAATTGATGTAAATTCATTTAAGTGTTGTAATAATCTATTAATGAAAATTTTTATTTTATGCTTAGTTTAGAATGAATGAGCATTTAGATTAAATTCCATAATTGATGTATTTCATTCATTTCTTTTCTTTTCTTTTGAAATACACTATAAAAAATATGAATGACACGTGCACCATTTAATGAAGGATAAATAATCCTAAGTAAAGTTCATATTTATGACCCTAGTCGGAATATGAATAATACTTAAAATTATTATTTTTTATTTAATAAAAAATTGATCTACACTTAGATCATTTTGAAAATCATCATCTCTTTCATAATTCCTTTTTTCTTTTATTTGAATTGAAACAAAAATTAATTCAAAATGTATTTGTGACCCTAGTCATGAATATATTAAAATTAATTTTTTTAATTCTATAAAGGCATAAAATCTTTTTCTTTCTTTTCTTTATGAAAATTTCAAATAAAGATTAATTTAAAGTATATTTATGACCCTAATCATGAATATATAGAAATTAATCTTGTTTTTAATTCTATATAGTATGAATTTTTTCTTAAAATTCAAATGATTTTTCAAAGAAATAGCATATTCATCATTTAAGATAGAATTGCTTCATTCTTTTTTTCAAAATTATTATTCAAGTTATTTTCAAATTTCCAAGTGATTTTTGAAATATTTTTCATTTCTAAATTCAAAGTTATTTTTCAAATTCCAAATTTAATTTCATTTAAATTCAAATCCTATTTCAAATATCTATTCTCAATTTCCAATTTTTGATTCTTATTTTCAATTCTAACTTTTTATTTTCAAATTTCTAAATTTAACTTTGATTTTTTTTTTCAATTCCCAGTTTTAATTTTAATTTCCAAATTTCAAATGCTAATTTATTTCAATTTTAAATATCAATTTTATCTTCCATTTCCGAATTTCAAATTTTTTCTTTGAATTTTATTTCAAATTCAAATATTGAATTTAATTCTTTTTTTCTTTTAAAATTCCAAGTTTTGAATTCTATTTTTATTTCAAATTCAATTTTAAATTTTTCATTCTAAAACTTTAATTCTTAATTTTGAATTTCATTTCAATTCTCAATTTTATTCTAAATCAAATTTTGAATTTCCTTTTAAACTTCTAATCTTAAAATTCCAAATACAATTCCAAGTTTGATTTCTGAATTCAATTCTCAATTCAGAAATCAAACTCCAATTTTGATTTTCTATTTTAATTTAATTCAGATCTCAAATTTCAAAACTTAACTTTGAATTCAATTTTAAAATATTCAAAACTCAAACTTTCAAATTCATTTCAGGTTCCAATTTCTCAAATCAAAATCGATTTCTGAACTTCAAAGTCATCTCTTAAAGGATATTTTTAAATCCATTTCAAAATCACTTGGAAAATTCAGATTTCTGAAATATTTTCAAAAGCATACACATTCTCAAACTCAAAATCATAGCACAAGCTTGATTCAATGTGCATTTAGGACTTAGAATAATTTCTTAGATAAATTTAAGCAATACAAAGGCATGAATTTGATCCTTGGTTCAATTATCCCTGGTAAAGGCGCTAGGAATGGTTGAACCTCGTACCGACGAGCGAATCCCGTCTCTCCATTTTCTTGTATATTTCTAAAAATGGAGGTGAGTAATTTTTCAAAATCTTTTTCAAAAGGTTAAGTGGACCTTGCGAGAGTTCTTCTCTTTTCCGTAAAAAGGAAAAAGGAAATTTTTTTGCAACAATCACAGATTTGGTGACCGAGATGAGACTCGTCTTTGTCTGGTCGAATTTATGTCTTTGCCTTGTTTAAATTTTTCTAAGTTATTATTTCATAAGTGTCAGCTTCATTTTCATGCAAACTTAGGAGCCTAGACTCTGACCTAGCTGACATGATGCATATAGTCTTAAGTATGGTTTGGTAGGACCGAATTGAGAAGATTTATTCATTCTCACTTAGACTTAGGTCTGAAATACAACTCTTCTCAATCTAGAGATTGAATGCAAACAATGTATGCAAGTCTGTGCTTCTTTATGATTTTCAAAATTCTATCTCTTTAGGACTTTGCATTAGAGACATCTGATTTTTTGCATGTTGATCATATTTCTAAAAACATTTTTTTACCTATATTGTCCCGGTCTTCACGTTGTTGAGCTTTCTCCAAGAACCATAGTTCAGGAAAAAAACCTCACAACTGGGTCATTTATTTAGGCTAATAACCTCCCTGATATGTACTAAGGGCCCTAGTCCAAAGTATATCGGCAGGTGCTCAAGGATGTTGGAAAAACCATTACCTTAGAACCGAAGATAATTTCTATGTCATGTACTTCGAGCTTTAGCTTGAGTATATCAGCATATCTTTGATTGGATTCAGATGATCTAAAGTCTTAAAGTTAGGATCAGGGTCCTATAGCCATTTCAAAATTTGTGCATTTAGAGTCAGCTTTTAGGGAGCGCTCTTTGCGCATCATTATTTATACAACATTGATTCTGTGATGCTTGCGTATTTCTTATATTTTCTTACCTCTTTCAGAATAAATTTTCTCAAACCCTAGGTATTTCTTTAAAAATTTCTACTCTGCTTTCAAAACCCAGGTGTATATTTTCTCTATCTTCACTTCTTCAGATCAGTTTTCTCAAAACTCTGGAAATCCTTTTCTGAATTCTCCTCTGTTTTTCAAAATTCGAGGTGATTTCCTTTTTTTTCTTCCTTTCTTCTGGATCTCGAATTTCCAACCTTATTTTGATCCTGCCTGCTATTTTCTCAGAAATCATGTATTTATATCTTTCCTTTTCTCCTGGATTTTGATCCCTATATTTCGACCATGTTTTTAAATCTCTTCACATTACTTTCCTATGTTTTTTTGTAAGTCCGCTGATCATTGTAGTGGGAAACTGCCATCCCAAATCATCTATTTTCTTACTCATTCTTTCATCATGGTTGACAACCCCGCCTGAGTAACAAGGCATATTTTAGTTGTTTACTTCTTTCATGGGAGCGATAACGCAATTGTCACAACTTCTATGATGACCCAATCCCTGGTAATGGGATATTCTCTTCAATTGTCAACCTGATTCTAATTCTTGCTTATTTGTCATTTTCTTTACCAAACTTACTTTTTTTAAAACCTTCTATCAGTTTAAACCACCCCCTTTATTCTGCAGAGAGCTTTGACATTATTGCAAGATCCTATTAGAAGATTGCATTATCTCAGCGTGTCAGTTAGAGCAGCAGTAGCGAGCAAAAGATGGATTCTCTGAGACTTGCCAGAAGACAGGGTCAAACAACCACGAATGACATTGATCCCTCCATATATCAGTTGTTCAAACGAATGATGATCAAGATACAATCAGAGCAAGCTGGGGCAAGTTCAGAAAAGAGGCCCTCCAAGGAGAAATCCAAGGGCAAGACTGTGAAGAATCATGTCACAATTACCAAGGAAAAAGCTTAGTATGAAGATACTTTAGAAGAAACAAATTCTGTAGATGAAATCTCTGATGAAGAACAAGAAGTGTTCCTGTCAACTCGCCAAGTATTCATGAAGTAGATCCTAGAGCCTGAATCTGTCCATAAAACCAAGGATTAGCTAGATGTCAATCATATCCAACTACAGCTGAGAAAGATAAGTTGCTTAGTCAAAGACCTGCAAGTCCAAGACAAGGGAAAGAAGGTATGCACAAGCAAGGATTTTTATGATGGTTTCGTGAAAGGCATAAAATTCAAGACACCTGCCAGGGAAAAGACATCTATCGCCCCCTCCAAGAACAACACTAGCAATAGCAGCAACACGGGAGGTTCTAAGCTGTAAACACCCCAAATTTTCCTTATCTATTCTCAGACAACCCCCCTCGTGCAGTGCCAACTCTGGTAGGTCAATATAGGAGTCAAACCTCGAGTCTGTTTTAGAAAATTATCATTTTACCCACTTTTATTAGAAAATTACCATTTTACCCCTAGGTCATCCCAGGCCCCTGGTCAATCAGAGTCAACCAAGTTCATTGGTCAGTTCAGAACAGTTAAAATATCAGTCATTTCAAGCTCATCTGAGCTCACAATGAACATACCATTTCCATTTCTGACCATTCCTGCCAAAATAGGATCATTTCTTCAGAAATGAGTTCATTTCTCACTCAAATCCAAGCCAATTGTCTCCAAGTCAGTCATTCTCAGTCAATTCTATTCCCTTGAGTCTAGCTTGAGCTCACCAAAAGTTCAAGCGCTCCAGTTTCAGTTCAAAAACACTTCCAAGTGTCCAGAAACCCATTTTAGCTCATTTAGCTGAAATTGAGCTGAGTCCAGTCAGTTGAGCTAGTGTTCGAGCTTCACTTTTAGTTCATCTCAGTGTTACAGATCACTGTTCTAGCTCAAACCCAGTGCTGGTCTGCAATTCACTTCACTCTAGTGACCATTTCTCAGCTTTTCTTGACAGTTTAGTCGGGGCGTTCAATTGAGTCAGTGTCTTGTCAATTCATTTGAGTTCTGAAACCCTAAAACCCAACTCAATCTAGTTCATTTCAGTTTAATTTAGTTCAAACTCTAATTTTTAGTGTCACTCTGGCTCAGCAGAGACAAAAATCATTTCTTGAACCATTTTACCTATTTTTGTCAAAATTATCATTATCTGAACTGGTACAACTGTCAATCGGGGTTTAATATCCAAATTTCTTCATTCAGGGTTAGCATTTTGCATGACATTTCATATCATTTCTCAGCATTTCTCATCATTTTTCATCATTTCATACCATTTCATCACATTTCATTTCATTTTCGAGATCTAGAACTCCAGTTTTATAATTTCCAATCCAGATTGAGTTTTAAAAGTTTTCAAAAATCAATTTCAAACCCTGGGTTTCCAAAATTAACATTTTTACCCCCAGGATTCTAAATTTGGAAATATTTTCTCGAGACAAACAATCTGAATTTCTTTCAAACTCAAAATTTCAAATTCTAAACTAGATTTTCTTCGCAACGGGGTATGAAATTTCAAATTCAGAGCTCATTTCAAAAACTGCCAAAAATAGCTCATTTTGTCCAGAATTTTTTTAAGAGACCATTCTACCCCTCTGGTTTTTAAAATGGATCTCAAAAAAATGAATGTGGACCCGCTTCCAAGGTGGTATCACACTTCGAGTTTTCAAAAAGAAAATCAAAATTTTATCTTTTTCTTTTCTTTGTCTTCTTTTTTTTTATTTTTTATAAGAGGTGGGACCCACAAGGGGGTCGACCCCCTCTCCCCTCTTTCTTTTTATTTCTTTTCCTTTTCTCCTTTTCCCTCTTTTTCTTCTTTCTTTTCTTCTTCTCCTTTCTTTCCTTCTTTCTTTTCCTTCTTCTTTCTTTCTTTCTTTTTCTTTCTTTCTTCTTCTTTCTTTCTTCTTCTTTCTTTCTTTCTTTTCTTTCTTCCTTCCTCCCTTTCCTTCCCTCTCTCCTTGGCCGACCCACTTATTTCCCTCTTTTTCCATTCTTTCTTCTCCATCTTCTTCTTTCCTTTTCTCCTCCTTCCCTTTCTTTCCTTCCTTCTTTCCCTTCTTTCTTTCTTTCCCCTTTCTTTGTTCCAGCACCCTTAAGACCCCTCTTCTTTCTATTCTCAAGGGATCACACGCCCAACTCCCTTTGACAACCTTCTCCAGCCTTAGCTCTCCTCTCTCATTCACTCCCTCTCTCACATAACTTCAGCAACCTCATCGCAGCATCTTCCACCCTTCCCAGCTTCCTTGGATCTGATAGCAACTATCATCAACACCACCCTCTCTTCAATAGGATTTTTGGTAGCAACCTACCATTGGTTGTGGTCTTCACTTCAACAACAGTTGCAGCTCACCTTGAAGCATCACCTTCAGCTGACCTTCCATCTCCAACCTTTAGCAGCATCTTCCTCAACCTCGAAGCCGCCACCTTCAGTCGGTATTGCTCCACCCCTTTACAATAAGCAAGTATTGCTCCCCTTCTCGGTAGAAACTACAATAGCCTGAACGTCGATCCCTCCAGCTACTTCAAGTTAGTGCAGGCCAAACTCCAAGGTAAAATCCTCTTCTTTTGTTTTGACGTTATGAAGATCCAAAGGTGTTCATGGTTTAATGGATTTTCTTTTTAAATCTAACTTGGAATTAAGTCAAAACCGGTTTATATGACTGAAAGGCTTTAGTTGTCAATCTAAAAAACAAAAAGGGGGAAAAATCATGTCAGCTATAGGATCCATTTTGGCTGAAGCTCTCTTTTAGAGCCTTACATGTCATGCTATGTGAGTCAAGGGATCCATCCAGTAAGTGGATCGAACCCCTCTCACTGATAGCTAACATCAATTTATTTCGTGCCTCCTTGTTCTTTTTTTTTAATTCATTTTAAGTATTATTTTTGGGAAAATCCTAGATTTTAGGTATTTGATTTAATTAGTTTTATTGTCTTATAGATGATTTTGTTAGTTTCATTAATATTTGCCTAGGAAAACTATAGATTTTAATTTATGTGTGTTGTCCAATCATCATTTTATGCATGATCTTTTGTCGATAAATCCCGAAAATTTTGTTATCATGTATCTAGTTATCCTTGATTTCCTGTAGAAAGTTTGAATTAATTTGGGTTTGGAAACCTCATTAAATAAATAAAATCTTAAACTGGGTTTTTAACCCTCTGGAAATTCCAGATTTTGTTTTAGCAGACTTCCAGACTAGAGATCTCCACCATAGGAGATCCAAATCCCCCTCTAAAAAATACTGTAGCTCCATTTTTTAACCTGTTATTTTCCTGGAGTTTTCTAAAGAGATCCAGTCTCTTCTAAAAATTAGATCTTTTAACCCCTTGTGAAAATCTCAATTTCTGCTTGTCAGGGTCTAGACTGACTCTAATCTACTATGACGCTTCAATCCATAGGTTGGATGTCAAAACCTCTAACAATGGAGTTGTTCTTAGTGAACTCCTCTATCATTTTCCAGAATTTTAGGAATTTTAGGGTTTGGATTCCTAGTTTTCTAGATTTTACAAATTCAGTAGCTAATTCCTTGTTAGTTAGATTTTATTAGAATTAGAGGTTTGATAAACCTTTATATCCATCCAAACCGTTCATATAATCTCAAAATCGTCAAAATAGGAATCACTACTTTGTTTGTCAGGTCCATTGTCTCAAAATTTCAGTTATTTTCTTCATTGTTTGCTATTTTTCCCATAATTTTTTGTGAAACCTGTCAGTCTGCCCTAAGTTCTAGAGTCGCCAGATTCTGATCCGACTTGCCGGAGCTGTCAAGCTCCGACCATAGGTCAAAACTAGAATTTGTAAAAAGCAAAACTATTTTCCTAACTGTTTTTTGTCATCCTATAAAATTTGGAGAATTTCTATGGTCGTTTAATACCTAAAATTCAGTTTAGATTTAGAGTTTTAGGCAAAATCTTGATTTTTAGGATTTTTAGTTAATTTCAATATAAAAAAAATATTATAAATATATATTTTTGAGTTTCATTATGTTTTTAGAATTAGTCTAGGTGTCCTTTCCAAATTTGGCTCAATTTTAAGTTCATTTTCCATTTGTGTTAGTTTATTTTTAAATTCAAAGGCGAAACTCAGGCGAAAATCAAGTTAAATTCGATATTTTGTGATATTTTTGCCATTTTAAGGTTTTTATTATGTGAATAAGCATATCATATCATATTAGGGTTAATTTCAATATCATTTTCATTTCACATTTCAACTTTTTGCAAAATTTATTTTACAAAACCCTGGTTTCAAGGTCATAGTCTTGCTATCAAGGGCATTTTGACCTCAATTTTGAAATTCCAATCTTTATTTTTCTAAATTTTCATGCATATCATCATATTTCATCATATTGTGTTTTATTTTATTTTATTTTCAAATTTCCAAATTTTATAAAAAATTCTTTTAACAAACCCTGATTTCAAGGTCATCAAGGGTATTTTGGTCATTTTTACTCCATTTTCGAATTTCCAAATTTATTTTCAAATTTTATTACTTATTTCTTATGTTTATATCAGGGAGGTATGCATTAGGGTTTATATCTGAATAATATCTGATAATTTCTAATATTTTTGGATAAATCCAGATAAACCTACATTTTTGTGCTAACTTGTTTTCTAGTTTTACAGGAATATTCAAGAAGAAGACTTTATTTTATTTATTTTTTAATTCAATGTAATATCAAGTTGTAATATTTGGAATAATATTTACATTTCCTGCATAGAATAGGACTACATTGCATATAGTTTAATTCTGCAAATTTCAATATCTGATGTCTGATGCATGTGCATATTTTTCCAAATCCATTATGGTTTACACGAATGGCACGTACACAAGCTCTTAGAGAGTTCACAAACTCGGTGGAATTCGTATTTATGGTCATAGTTAGAATACGAAGGAAATCCAGATTTGCGATCTTCGTATTAGCCATATTCAGCCTACACTCTTAGGCTAACTTCAAAAATGCACTGCATTTTTCAAAATTTCAAAAGAATTTTCCAAATTTCTCAAAGAATTCTGTTTCAAATTCATTCATTCATTCAATTTGCATCATTTTCAAACTCATTTTCTAATTCTATTTCAGAGAAATCGATTTTCTCAGAACTTTCTAAGTCTTTCTTAGGATTTGATTTTCTCAGAACTCTGAGTTTTTAAATGGTATTTCAAAGTATTTCCCAAGTTCAAATCATGATTTCCCAAGGTTTCCACATTTTCAATTTCATTTTCAAATCCCAAAATTGATTTTTCCAAAGTCTCTGAATTACTTATGAAATTGATTTTTCTCAGAATTCTCAAATCCGTTTTAGACATCGATTTCCTCAGAAAAGCAATCCAAATCTTAAAAATCAATTTCTAAAAGTCCAAGTTTTCTTGAGAATCAATTTTCTCTTCAAAAGTCATTTTCCAATACAATTTCCGATTTCCAATGAAATTCAATGATTTTCCCAGAATCATCACTTTCCCAAGTATTTCTCAAGCATTTTCCAAGCAGATTTCAATTTCCAAAGCAAACATCATATTTCTCAAACTTGCATCTTTTCAAAACTCTATAGCACATGCCTGATTCTCTATGCATTTTAGGAAAATAGAGCATGATTTACATAATTTAATTTAGTCAAAGCACACATTTGATACTTGGTTCAATTACCCCTGGTAAAGGCGCCAGGAACAGTTGAACCTCGTACCGACAGGCGGATCCCATTCCACAGAATTTTCCCGCAAAATTTCAAAAATAGAGGCGAGTAATTTTCAAAACCATTTAAAAAAAAAACTTTGGTCGAGTTTGACTCACAGAATCGTTCCTTTCTCTTGCAGAGGGAGGGAAAAAATTTTGCGATGATAACATAAGCCCGACAGAAGCAACAATGAAGGCAGAGAGGGGGACATCTGCAAACAGAATAACAAGCCGTTCCAGTCAAACTCTCACCAAAAATCCCTGCAAAAAGAAAAGATAAAGCGTGATGGTTGGGATAATGACCGCCAATTTACTCCTTTAAATCGTCTGCATGAAGAAATCATTGAATGCATGCTGACCAAGGGACTAGTAAAGCTCCCAAGAGCCACAAACCCTCCCATAGTCATGGAAAGATTCCTGCATCATTTCTGCAAATTCCATCAGACAGTAGGACATGACACTGACCATTGTTTCGTTCTCAAAAATATTGTTCAATACTGCATTGATAAGAATCTTCTTGTTAAAGATGAAGAAGAAGACTGGCCAGTCGTCCCGACCAAGCCTGTTCAATCCTGCTCTCAACAGAAAGCAAGTACTCGATAGAAACCAAAGCACAATGGTTGGGGTTACGATCACAAATTCACACCTCTAGATCAGCCCCTTGAGAAGGTTCTTGAATATATGTTGTTCAAGGGTATGGTTAAACTCCCAAAAGTTGTTGATCCTCCTGTCACCAGGGGCAAATAGAAGAATCGATTTTGCAAATTCCATCGAGCAATGAGGCATGATATTGAACATTGCTTCATCTTTAAGAATATTATGCAAGATTGCCTTGACAAAGAGCTACTTATGAAAGACGAGGAGGAGAGTTAGCCAGCTCTCTCGTCGACACCTTCCTCGACCACTCAAGAGGATGATGATGCCAATGCTCTCTCGTTTCTTTCATTTTTCTTTTGCCATTTTTAAAGGGGAAGTGTAGTCCCAATTCTTTTTCCTCCTTATGATGTCATTTTAGTCCCTAGTCACTTGTTAACATTTCAGTAATAAAATATCAAATTTCTTCATGTCGTTTATATTCAATATCTCTTTCTTTACTATATTGGGGCAACTTTTATATCCTGTATGCAGACATGATCAAAATCTTTAATCATCAATTTTTATCAATCTCTATTAATTTTTATCAATTTCCTATTATTTCCCCTTCAGTATAAGGCACAATCCTAACATCATTCATGAGAGCGATAGGATTACCTATAGGGGTTTGCCCAAAATTGTGAATTTTGAAAATTTCTGCAAAATCCCCATCATGATCACCGAGAGCTTTTTAAAGCAACAGTCTTTTTCAAAAACTTGGGTTGAATCTTTTGCATCAATACCAGTTTTTGCTAGTCTCCTTTCAAAATTCAACCTTTAAGTGGTGTCTTCGTCAAAAATTAATTTTTACCGATCTTTTTCAAAGATCAATCCTAGGGTTGAAACTCTTACCAAAAATTGGTCTCAAACAAATCATTTTGAATCAACCCTCGCATTGATCTTCTTTTCTTAAAAAACGGTTTTGAACCAATCATTTTGAATCAACCCTCGTGTTGATCCTTCTTTTTCCAAAACTGGTTTCGAACTGGTCATTTTGAATCAACCCTCGTGTTGATCTTTTTTTTTTCAAAACTGGTTTCGAACCGGTCATTTGGAATCAACCCTCATGTTGGTCCTTTTTTCCAAAAACTGGTTTTGAACTGGTCATTTCAAAATCAACCCTCATGTTGTTCCTTCTTTTTCCAAAACTAGTTTCGAACTAGTCATTTTGAATCAACCCTCGTGTTGATCATTTTCTTTCCAAAACAAGTTTCGAACCGGTCATTTTGAATCAACCCTCGTGTTGATCCTTCTTTTTCCAAAACTGGTTTCAAACCGGTCATTTCAAAGCAACTCTCGTGTTGATCATTTTCCTAAATCAACCTTCGTGTTGATCATTTTCCGAATTCAACCATCATGTTGATCATTTTCCTAAATCAACCATCGTGTTGATCATTTTCTAAAATCAACCCTCTTGTTGACCATTCTCCAAAATCAACCCTCATGTTGATCATTCTCCAAAATCAACACTCGTGTTGATCATTTTTTAGAATCAACCCTTGTGTTGATCTTTTTCTAAAATCAACTCTCGTATTGATCATTTTTCAAATCAACTCTGATGTTGATCATCCCCTAAAAATCAGCCCCTGGGTTGATCCTTTTTGCCAAAAGAATTATATTTCACCGATCTCTTTCAAAATCAACCTTTGGGTTGATCCTCTTCTCAAAAATGAATTTTTACTAGTTTTTCAAACAGAATATTCTCGTCTTACTTTAAAGATCTCATATGCAGGCATGATCAAACAAAATCTTTCGTCAACAATTCTCCATCAATTTTCATCAATCTCTGTTTTACCCCTTTAGTATAAGGGATAATCCTGAGACCATTCATTGAAATAACTCATTTCTCTATAATAGTTCATTTAAATTGTGAATCTTCCTGAGCCCAGGATTTCCTAAAATTATCATCACAATCATCAAAAGTTCTCAAAGCACCAGTACTTCGCCAAAAGTCAAAACCCAGTCCTCGAACTGGCCATTTTCAAAATTTTTGATCTTAGATCGAATCATTTTCTAAACCCAGTCTCAATACTGGTCATTTTCAAATCTTTGATATTAAATTAAACCCTTCTTCTAAAAATCCAGTCCTCGCATTGATGATCTCCAAAAATTTGTTTTTCAGATTAAATGCTATCCAACTTCCAAGTTAGTCTAATTGTTTCAAAAAGTAGTTTTGACTCAGACAATTATTTCAAAAATGAGTTTCAACTCGAACATTATTTCGAAAATGAGTTTTGACTCAGACAATTGTTTCAAAAACGAGTTTCGATTCAGACATTGTTTCAAAAATGAGTTCTGACTCAGACATTGTTTCAAAAACGAGTTTCGACTTGGACATTGTTTCAAAAATGAGTTCTAACTCAAACTATTGTTTCAAAAATGAGTTTTGACTCCGACACTATTTTAAAAATGAGTTCTGACTCAGACAATTGTTTCAAAACGAGTTCTGACTTGGACATTGTTTCGAAAATGAGTTTCGACTCGGACATTGTTTCGAAAATGAGTTCTGACTCGGACATTGTTTAAAAAATGAGTTCTGACTCAGACAATTATTTCAAAAACAAGTTCTGACTCGAACATTGTTTAAAAAATGAGTTCCAACTCGAACATTGTTTTAAAAATGAGTTCTGACTTAGACAATTGTTTCAAAAATGAGTTTCAACTCGGACATTATTTCAAAAATGAGTTTCAACTCGGACATTGTTTCAAAAATGAGTTCTGACTCGAACATTGTTTTAAAAATAAGTTTCGACTCGGACATTGTTTTAAAAATGAGTTCCAACTCGAATATTGTTTTGAAAACGAGTTCCGACTCAAACAATTGTTTCAAATTGAGTTTCGACTCAGACATTATTTTAAAAAGGAGTTCTGACAATTTATGAGTTTCTAATTGTGGAAGAGAAAAAAACTCAGCTGACAAGAATACTTACAAGGCAACGAATGATGCGACCCCCTAGGAGTAATATGATATACAAAGATTTCTAGCAGATTTTGTAGGCTGTGTATACCAAATTTTGTAAGACTGTATACAAATTAGGTAAATCTCTCTGGGTTGAAATAAAATTTCAATTTTACTAAACAGGCGAATAAGTTGGACTCTTATTTGTCAGCTCTATAGATGACTACTCTCTGTACATGTATCTCTACTTACAATTTGAGAAATCTGAAGTCTTTCAGGTTTTTAAGAACTTCAATAGAAAACTATAGAAACATACTGGTAAAGTTATAAAAGTAGTCAGGCCTGATTAAGGTAGAGAATACTATGGGCATTTTACTGAGATGGGACAAAAGAAGGGTCATTACTGTGGTTTCTAAAAGAAGAAGGCATTATGCCTCAGTATACTATGCATGGTAGTCCCTAATAGAATGGTGTATCTGATAGAAGAAATCAAACTCTTAAAAAAATGGTTTGAGCGATGTTAAATCACTCAACCTTTCCTTTGACCTTATGGGGTGAAGCTCTTAGGACAACAATGCAGATATTGAACCAGGTTCCTACATAGGTTGTCTCCAACATAGACGTCATTTTACAAATAGTATTTGTCTTATCGCGATTTGCTTTTGCGAACTTTGTCTATGTGAACAAATCATTGTAATGTTTTCCCTTCGTAAATAAAAATCATAAAAAGGATTAGCGATGTGTATGGTAAACAAATTGGTGTAATGTTCACCCTTCGTTAATGCAAATTGTAAAAGTGATTAGCGTTGTGTATTGTTAACAAATCTTTATAATGTTCACCCTCCGTAAATGAAAATCGTAAAGCGATTACCGTTGTGTTCAGTGAACAAAGCCTTGTAATGTTCGTCCCTCATGAATGAAAATCCTAAAAGCAATTAGCGTTGTGTACAGTGAAAATGAGTTGTTTTCTGTAATGTGACAATTTTATTAGTGCAACACACAAATGTCACTGAACAAATCATTATAATAAAGATTTGCACAAACATTGACCATGCTGAAATGATTTGCAGAAACATTCATAAACGGCTGAAACGATTTGCACAAACATTGTCCATGCACTTTTACAGCGATTTGTACTCATGCATAGTGCGATTTTGGCCCAGTAATACCATCACTATTTACACAATGATGTATGAAGGCAACGTCTATATCAACGATATTTCCTAATCGCTTTTACGGGGGATTAGGAAATAAGTTTAGGGTTTGGGATTTGGAGTTTAGGTTTTAGGTTTTAGGATTTGGGGTTTTACTTCAACGATACAAAACGAGTTAACTTCTTAAATGCAAATCGATTTTGTTCAAAAAAACAAACAAAGACATTTATGGTTTAGGGTTTAGGGTTTAGGTTTAAGGTATAGGGTTTAGGATTTAGGGTTTAGGGTTTAGGATTTAGGTTGTAGGGTTTAGGTTTTTGGGGATTAGGGTTTAGGGTTTAGGGTTTAGGGTTTAGGGTTTAGGGTTTAGGGTTTAGGGTTTAAGGTTTTAGGATTTAAGAAGCTACCGAGACAACGATATATCTTTGTTTGTCTTTGTGAACGATATCGATATATAATATCATGATTGACGAGCTTTGTGTTTTAGGTTTATAGGTTTTTGGTTTAGGGTTTAGGGTGATGAGCTTTGTCTATGTGAACGATATATCCTATCACAATTTACAACTTGATACTAATTTAAGCTATAGTTGCAAATCGATTTCGCTGCAACAATTTATCCTATCACGATTTGTTTTGACGAGCTTTGTCTAAGTTAACGATTTTCCTATCGCAATTTACACAATGATAGATAAAAGGCGAAAACGAGGATGAAAAACAAATTGACACGAGACATGCTATCACGATTTGACTGATACTTCTTATCACAATTTGTAAAAGGTAGATGAATTATATTTTTTAATTTAATTAATGCGCAATGCAATTTATTTGCTCGCACTTTTTGGAAATAGGTGGTATTTTTTTGAAAATTATCGGTCTATGAAACGACGTTTCTTTTATATATGAATGACACATCGCATAAGTTCAGGATGGTGCGGCTTTGCTTTGCTTTGCTTCATGAACAAGGAACAAACACACTGATGGTTCCTTTATAAACGACATGTTCGTGAATCGATATCAATGAAGGAGACAAGAAAGGAGAAGACAACAGTTACATGACCAGTGATGGTGAATCAGACATATATTGTCTAAACATTATGTCGATTCTTCAAAAATTGTCTTTTTTTATGGCGTATATTCGATTTGTGTTATGTACTGTAGAACAAAATTTCTATATCGTTTCTTGAATATTATGCTCATGTTAGTGGAACATCCACAAAAGGCGGTGCCCAAAAACTCAAGAAAGAGCTCCAAGATAACATCAAACAAATGCAAAACGAATTTGTAGAAGAGAACACTATCAGTAATTTTATACGTATGAAACCACTATCAGTTATATATTTACGTATGCCATGGGTATGTATGTTAACAAGTTCATATTTGTTGTAAACATACTATATCCGATTTCATCATGTATATTCAAAGCAACACAACAACCAATACTAGACGTATCATCAACCCTTATTTCATGGTATATCGGTCCTCTTATATGTTTATTTTCTTTTTTGATTTACTCTTGTTGCTTCGTGTTTTAACATTACTATTATCACTGTTTCGTTCAACAGAGTATCGTCCGTTGATTGCCATACTCCATTGGATTTTAAGATGGACTACCATACTGGGGTAACAATGATCATTACGAAGACTTTTGGTCAAGTGAAAAGGTAAGTGAACAAACCTCTTGTCCAAGGTTTAGGCATAACAGTCCTAACACAATTTGTACTATTGATTCCTATACTCTGGCAAACTGATAAGCATTGGGTCTTATACGTGATGGATTTATGGGAAAAACAACTATGGTGCTACAACTCATTGGACTTACACAATTGTGTACATCGTGACATTTTATATTTGGTAAGTTTCTATCTATAAGGGTATCATATCATGTATGGTGGCCAGAAATTTACTTTCTTCTGCATTAACCACATGTGAGATTCGTCAAAGACGTTTTGGGTGTCGATATTGGCAAGTGGAGGTTTTGCTCAGCACACGATGCTTCTTTACAAAATAATGGCATCGATTATGGCGTATTTGTAATGAAGTATATTGAAGCAATATACAATGGACGAGAACCTGATTTCGACATTGTATGCTCTTTATTATCCTCTATTATTGGGAACTCAATTTATATATTGGTGTCACATTATATTTTTGTTGTAGGATGATATACCTGAATTTCGCACAGAACTATGCGAAACATTGACGGAGTTTCTAATTGTGGAAGAGAAAAAAAATCAACCGGCAAGAATACCTAGAAGGCAACGAAGGACACGCCCCCCCTCCCCCAGGAGTAATATGATGTACATCGACGTCTAACAGATTTTATAAATTGTACAACCAAATTTTGTATACAAAAATTTATAAGACTGTGTATATAAATTGTATAAATATCTATTGGTTGAAATAAACAAAATTTCAATTTTACTAAACAGGCCAAAAGTTAGACAGTTATATAGTAAAAGTAAATCGTTGTTATGTTTGCCCTTCGTAATTGAAAATCGTAAAAGCGATTAGCGTTATGTACAGTGGAAACAAACTATTTTCTTTAACGTGACTGTCTACAAGTGTATAAATCTATTTTAATCAGTGTAGCACATAAATGTCACTGAACAAATCGTTGTAATGATCGACCTTCATAAATTAAAATCAAACAAGCGTTTATATAAGGCTGAAACGATTTTGCACAAACATTCATAAACAATGATCAAGATTTGCACAAACATTGACCGTTGTAAACACCCCAAATTTTCCAAAAAAATCCAAAAATTCCTTCTTTGCCCCTGACTCCATCTTCTGAGAAAATCAAAGCGATTTCAAAGCTAAATTTCAGTCATTCTTCATATTTTCTGAATTAAATTCCATATTGATATATTCAAATTTGAATCCAGTGTTTTAAATCCGTATTTCCTCAAAATTCGGATCCAAATGTATTTTCTGAAGAAATTTTCTCAAAAATCGCCTTGAATTCTCAGAAAAATTCCCTTTTGTAAATATTTTTACAAAAACAAAAAAAAAATTTAGTTTTAATCTTTATTTTCTCACAAACTTTAGGATTTTTTATCTAAAAATACAAAAAAATGCAAGATAACACAAAAACCAAAAAAATTGGGAAAATTATGAGAAAAACGAATGAATTTAAACCTTTTAATCAATTTTGCTAAAAAAAATCATTTTTAAAAGCACTTTTTTTGAAAAAAACTTTTGAAGGAGCCTCTTTTTGAAAAAAAAAACCAATTTTTTTACAAATAAACCCTTCCAAACCCTTTCTTTCTCCTTCTCCCTTTCTCCCCTTCTCGGTTTCCCTTTTACGAAACCCTTGAAACCCCTCGCCTCTCTCTGTCGCCGCCCATCTCCAACAAATCCACCGAAACCCTCCTCCTCCGCTCATCTCCAACAGACCACCCTCCTGAATCTTCCCCTCTTCCTCCCTAAAAGGGCACGCAGGAAGCCCCGTTATCCCATCCATCTTCACCCCCGGCACCCTCTTCCTCTCTACATCCATTTTTCAACCGCTTCTTCACCCCTCCACCAGGTCTTTCTTTCTCCTTCTCCTTTTTCCCCATCCTCCTCTTTCTCTGGATCCAAGGAGTTCCACGCAAAGGGAAGAAGAAAATCCCTCTCCTTCCTCCTTCAGAGCCCTGCAAAACAGAGGTAAGTCATTGTTTGTCTTCCCTCCTCTCTTTCATCATTTATTCACTAATTTTCTTTGATTTTCACAGGTTTTAGAACATGTTTATAGTTGGATTTTCAATCTTCAGACGATTTTTTTTTATCTGCTTCTTGATTTCTAATACTCATCTTTGTGGATTTTTTTTATTTTTTATTTTTTTCATTTTCCATCCTTCCTTACGTATTGATGACCGACGATGCCTCGCAATGGCATTGTCGATTCATCTGCTTTTCCCTGAACTTCGATTGCATCTCTGCATTTATCTCATTTTTTTTATCTTTCGGTTCTTTCAGTTTTTAACCTCCATTAATGCACCCGGGATGGATATTGGGTTGCCTGTAGCAATACCAACACATCCTTGTGCTGCAGCAAAAAAATTACATATTCCAACATTCTCTCGTTCTCTTTTGTCAATTATTCTTGAATCTCTGAATTTACTGCATATTCTTTCTTTTTATTTTATTATTATTATAGATTTACATTCAATTCTCTGTTTATTTCGATCATCTGATAGGCAGGATCTCTTATTCACATTTCTGATGCTTTCGAGTTATGTTTTCTGGTAAGTTGTTTTGTTCATTTTTTTCCTCAATCTCATACATTACATGGTGTATGGTCGATTGATGTTAGTGTCCTCTTCATATATTATTTATATTCCCGTATTTTCTCTTGTTCATATAGATTTTAGTTTTTTTATTATTATTATTTATCTCTCTTTCCTGGTTACTCTTGATCAACCTGATCTTCTGTATTCAATAGTAAGAAATCACATCGCACTTGTTGGAATCTCAATATCATCCCTTGTACCCGATTTATGTCTTATACTTATAGCATCCTCTGTATCACACATCATCCATCAATCATCGATGCTTATGATGATAAAAGTAAAAATTTAATGGTTGCTAGTTCAGAAATTCCATTTCTTAATAGTTCGATTCAACTGCCATCGTTGATCAAGTGCTCGGTATAAATTTAGTGATTCTAAGTCTGGAATAAATGAATGTTTTTCAAATATCTTCTGCACTCAATGTTGATAGCAGCTATATCAGGGCATCACATTCTCTACATTTAGGGTTGCATTGTTTAGAGATGTCCTCGCTCAGTAAGTTGTATCTGTGCATTTTTTTTTAGTTAAATAACATTTCGTATTCGCTTAAGCAATTCCATGGCAATGCATATAATAGGGGAAGGATGTTCATAGCTTGTCTGTCTGCTATAGCAATTTAGTCATGAACCAACTCAGATTCGAACTGAGATTCACTGCGGGGTCTGCAACCTATCAAAAATTTGTTGGGGTATTGGAGGAATGGAAGCCATTACCGATGCAAAATCTTGGAAGTATCAAAAGATGGTGTATATTGATGTGTAACTGAAGGATTTGGTAAGATCAGATTTAGCAAGAGATTAATCTTGCAGAAATTCCTGTAGATGTTTAAAGTCTGTCAAAAGGGATAAAATCATCATCTCCAAAAATCGATTTGTTGTGCGAACCAGAGATTAATTTACCTTTTGAGATACATTTTATTGCAGCAACATAACCTCAGGTAGACTTGTATGTTTCATTGTACATGCGTGGATGTTTTATCAGGAAATAGAGCTTGCTATTGACTTTTGGATTGCAGTTGTTGCCAACAAAGTTCATGCTAAGTATACTTGGACTGAAGTCAGATTTCCATTTTCAAGTTATTGAATGGCTGTCATTACTGCTGGATATTCGGTTTAAAATTACCTACTTCAGGCAATCTTCTCAATTGTTATTATATCAGGTGCTAGTTTTTTTTTTTTCTTGCTATGTGCTGATTTTACCTACAAGTGTGCTCGAGTAAGATAGGTCCATTGCCCCTTTGCACCAGTTCGACTGGGGGAGGTGGGGTTGGTCATGCCTAGTACAACAACCGAAGATTGTTGTAACAAATCTGATTCTCTGCCTAAAAAAAAAAGAAGAAGGAAGCAGAAACAAAGGAGGGAAATATAGAGCCTTTTTTTTTTACAAAATTTGTTTCTATAGAATCTCTCTCGTGTTTTTCTGCAGAATCAGAGTATTGGCTCATATTCTGGATTTGACGCTGCATGATCTACTTTGCATCTATTATTTTCGTTGTTGAGATCATTTATTTTAAAACCTTGAGCCATTTCCAATAACGTAATACTCATTTTTGAAAGTTGATGTTATGCAGATACTAAAGAAAATCAGTCACCAGAAAGATTTCCTTCTTTGGTGGACCAAGTGAATGCCTTTGTCAATGCAATCTGGCCATCCAAATCATTATGGAGTGATCCGGGGATGCCAATCTGCTGAATATCTAAAATTCCAATTGGCAAGATTTCTTTTGGTTCACTGAACAACAGAGACTGATCTGTCCTGCTGAACTCCAATCATAAACACGTTAAGCATTCTCTGGTGAGTATTGAATATTACTTAGAGCTTTTGAACGATATTTGCCTTGTCCGAGCTGTAGCACGAGTCTTCGCCCGAGAGATATCTCAATCTACTCAAGCATTTGTGGGTAGATGCCATGGAACAGGTACGAACATTGCACCAAATTTGGTGGACCTTCACTATGTAGATATAAACTTGTTATCTGACCCGGTCCGGCTCTCAAGGTTTCTCACTGAAATTGCAGCAACTGCAGCTATTAAGTCTGGTGACCGATTGTAGGTTTTGATTTGTCCTATAGCCTATGAGCACAAAAGTTACAAGAGTTCTTAAGCACCTCAGTGACACTGACATTGGCATTATAATCCAATGTTGCCTTAAGGAAAACATTGAAAGGCCGAACTCACACTGTTCCTTATAGGTTTGCAATTTTATTCTTGTTGGTGTTTTTAATCATAGCTGGCTAGATCCAACTCTATCATCATTACACCATGCAGTCTAACATGAATATTGCCCTGTTGCATCGTCGTCTTTATCACGTTTTACATTGGCATATCCATAGTGCCATTTCCACTGTTGTATATTTCAATTTCTTCACCTGTCAGGCATCCATTTCAGAATTACATATTTATACAGAGGCATTGCACTTACACAGTACTGTGGCCATTTCCCTGTCGTTTCCTCTCATTGGGCATTCATATTTGCATTGTTACAGTATATCATCACTTACATTAGCATTTTTTTTTGGCATCGTTGTATATCACGTCCATACCCCCAATCTGTCAAAGCAAAAGGGCCCGAATCTCCTGCAATAATAGTTGTTTTCCACTAAGAATCATTTTCATATGATCATTCGGGAATGATCCGAATGTAATGTTTACAAAGAAGTAAGGAGAGAGGGATGGTTTCCTGGTCATCCAGAGTTATGATCATGGAGTCAGAACCCCTTTTAGTATCCAAATACTATGTAGAACAGTTACCCATCCCCACATGGTTGCTTCCCAGTGTGCATTGCCTCCGCCTTGTATATAGATTTCTGCAATTATCAATTAAACCATAGATGCTTGCCTATAGACTTTTTTTACTAATGGCACTATCCACTCTGCATACTGTTATGACATCACTTGTAAATATGAGTTGATTTTCCTACCTATCTACGAGCATCCTTTCCTCATTGAAGACCCCTCCCATATGTCACCTCATGGTCGGTGATTTGCCTCGATATCACAACACCTACTGTATACAACCACCAATGTGTATCTGTGGCTGAAAATTTTAACATAAGACTGTTGGACATTTCTCATGGATTTGTGATATTAAGGTTATCTTTTGATAGCCTAAAAGATCTCTTCATCAGTGAGATATTAGTAATGGCAAAGAGGTCATTAAGGGGAATTTTGTTGAGGATATACATGCATATACCTGTGATGCTTGGAGTTCATTGTTGAGAACTGATCATGGGGCCTTGTATAGAATATATATTTATAACACACTTCTTATATATATTTCAATGTCTTGCCATATAACTCATGGACATTATCTTTAATATAGATCATATACCTTGTTAATTTGGTATAAGTACCATCCTTGGAGGCATCTACGTCCCTCCTCTCATCTGCCTGTCCATTTTAGTATTAATTCTAAATGTAACATTCTTTTCTCCCTGTTGGATAGTTTTGCTTTGTAGATAACTCAACTCTTTTGCAGGAATTATATAGGAGAGGCCATTCTCCTTCATAATTTAGCAATTGTAATCTCAAATTTAGAATTGTAACAGCTAGATATAATGAGAATCATTTACATTTCCTGTCTTAGATTAGAATGTATGAGCATGCATGTGTCTTAGAAATTGCTTGTTTTTCATATCATTTTCTCTTTTGTTTCAAAAATTTACAAATGGGAACATGAATGGCACGTGCACCATTTCGTAAGAGGTAATTAATTCTAAGTTGATGATTTACATTAATGGCCATAGTCAGGATGTAAACGAGACTTAGAATTTTTATCTTTTACAAAATAACACTGGATCCACACTGGATCCTTTTTCAAAATCATCATATTTTCTTTAAATATTTTTCTCTTTTATCAGAATTTAATCTAAAATTAACTTAATATACATACCAATGGCCATAGTCAGGGTATGTTGAGAGTTAATTTCATTTTAAATTCTATAAAAGCACCAAAAATGTATTTTATTCTTCACTTGAATTTAAATGTGGTTATTATATAATATATCCAATGACTATAGTCAGGGATATATTATATCTTCAATCTCATTCTTAATTCATTTAAAGAATTAAATAGCTTTTCAAATTCCAAATTCAAATTCTTTAAATTCATTTTATCATTTAGGATAAAATTGCATCATATTTTCAAAAATTCCTTTTAAAATCCAAGTGATTGTGAATATCTCTTCTTCAAATTCCTATTTCAATTCTATTTCATTTCCAAACTTTGAAATCAAATTCAAAGTTTAAAATTCAACTTGATTCATTTTATAAAATTCCAAATTCAACTTCAAAGTCCAATTTGACTTTGAAAATCATTCTCAAAATCAATTTTGAAATTCCAAAAATCCAAAGTTAGATCCTAATCCTAACTTGGATCGAGATTTCCAAGTACAATCCTCACTTTTTGGATCTCAGACTTTAGATCCAAATTCTATTTAAGGATCCAAAATTCAACTCCCATTACTGGATCTTAGGCTTCAGATCCACAATCCATTTAGGATCCAGAATTCAACTTCCACTTTGGATCTCAGTCTTCAGATCCAAATCCATCTTAGGATACAGAATCCAATTCTATTTTGGATCTCAGACTTCAGATCCAAGTCTATTTTAGGATCCAGAATCCAATTCTACTTTGGATCTCAGACTTCAGATCCAAGTCCATCTTAGGATCTAGATCCCAATTCTACTTTGGATCTCATACTTCAGATCCAATTTCATTCTAGGATCCAGAACCCAATTCTATTTTGGATCTCAGACTGCAGATCCAATTCCATTCTAAGATCCAGAACCCAATTCCCCTTCGGATGTCAGATCTTAGATCCAATTCCATTTAAAAATCAGAATCTAATTTCATCTTGGATCCCAGAATTCAGATCCCATTCCCACTTCGGATTCTAAATCCTGAATTCGATTTTAAATCTCAACTCTAATTCAGAATCCATACTTTGAATTCAAATTCCATTCTGAATTCCAGATTTCAAATCAACTTCCATTCTCAAATTCCAAATCTAATTCCGTTTTCATCTCAGATTTCAAATCCGATTCCTATTTTCAGATTCTAAATCCAAAATTCAATTTTGAACTCTATTCAAAATCCAAACTTTGGATTCCGATTCCATCTTGAATTCTAACTTTCAAATCAATTCTATTTCTCAATTCTATTTAGATTTCCCACATTTTATTATGATTTCAAACTTCAAAGTTAGAATTCGATTCCATTTCATCTTTATTCTAATTCAAAGTCCATTTATGACATTGAAATTTCCTTTCTTCTCCTTTTTATTTCAACTTCAGAATCATCTCTTTCCAAATCCAGATTTATTTTCCCAAGCTCTTGATTATTCCAAAAACTTAGAACTTTAAAATCTTAAGCTCTAAGTTAGAAACCATTTCTTCACTCCCTTATCAGATTCATCTCAGAAACACTTGAAAAATTTCAAATCATTTTCAAAAAGAGCATACATCTTTGCATTTGCACAAGCATGATTCTTTGTGCATTTAGACTTAGAATAAATTCTTAGATAATATCTTAGCAAAGCAAAAGGCATGAATTCGACCCTTGGTTCGATTACCCCTGGTAAAGGTGCCAGGAACGGTCGAACCTCGTACCGACGAGCGGATCCCGTCTCCCAGTTTTCTCGCAAATATTTCAAAAACGGAGGTGAGTTATTTTCTAAATATTTTCAAAATTAAGGTCAAGTGAGACCACGCAAAAGAATTTCTCTTCTTTTCTTTTCTTTTCTTTTCTCTTCTCTCTTTCTTTCTGCCCTTTTATTTTCTCCTTTCAAAAAGGAGGAAATAGAGGTTAGAAAAGGAAAAGAGAAGGAAGAGTGAGAATATTACGAGAGGAAAAATTTTGCGATGATCACAGTTTTGGCGACCGAGATGGGACTCGTCTCTGTTTGGTCGAATTTTATGCCTTTTTCTTTTGTTTTGACATTAACTAAGTCTTTATTCTTCTATGTCAGCTTCATTTCCATGCAAACCTTAGGGGCCTAGATTTTGTCTTAAGCTGACATCATTGCATATAGAATCTTAGTATGGTTTGGTAGGACCATATTGAGGAGATTATTCCATGCTCACATTAGACTTAGGTCTGAAATACAACTCTCCTTAATTATAGGGATTGAATGCAAAGAATGTATGCAAGTGTATGCTTCTCTTCATTTTAATCTATCTCTTTAGGACTTGCATTAGAGCCATCTGATTTATTTTGCATGTTGAACATGTTTTCAAAAACATCCCTTACCTATATTATCCCGGTCTTCACGTTGCTGGGTTGTCTCACTGAACCATAGTTCGGGAGAGAGCCTCACAACTGGACCACTTATTTGGGTTCACGCCCCCCTACCACGTACCTAAGGGCCATAGTCCGAGGTATATCAGTAGGTGCTCAAGGATGTTGGGAAGCCATTACCTTAGAACCGGAGAAATATTTCTATGCCACGTACTTTGAGCTTCAGCTTGGGTATATCGGCGTATCTTGATTGAAATCAGATGATCTGAACCCTAGAGTTAGGATTAAGGTCCTACAAGCCATTTCAAATATTGCATTTAGAGTCAGCCTTTAGGTAGTGTTGTATGCGCATCCTTGTTTGTGCAGCTTTAGTTGTGTGATATTTCTCTTATTCTTTCATATATATGTATCAAACCTTTTTTTCAAAAACCCTGGGTGTATTATTCAAAATTTTCCCTTACTTTCAAAAACCCCAGGTGTATATTTTCCTCTACCTACATTTTCTTTTCTACGTTTAGATCAAATTTTTCAAAACCCTGGAAAATTCCTTTAAAATTTCCTCAACCTTTTCAAAATTTCCAGGTTTGATTCTTCAAAGAGTCTATCCGTAAGTCCTGCATTCTATCTAATTCTCCTCATTTCTTCTTTGCCCCAGTATTATTCCAAATGGCGTCTGATTCCCTCGATGCAGTCTTTCCTCGAGATCATGTCTTCTATCAGATTCAGGATGGATCCCCGGATCAACGAGTCATCCAGTCTCGCCCTTTCTTCCCTCGGTGGTATTATTCTTGGTTCGCCACCTTCTCACGTATGTTCCCGGACCACTTGGATGACTGTGTGTTGGAGATGGCATCGGCGGTAGGCAAGCGAATCATCAATGGAGCTCTGATTCAGGCTATGGCAGAACGGTGAAATCCACGTACCTGCACATTCTGGTTTCCTTGGGGAGAGATGACTCTACTGATGGATGAGTTCAATGATATTATGGGATTGCTCGAACCAGCTGGCCAGTCAGATGATCCTGTCGAGCAGCAGTTTTTGATCAACATCAAAGGGGTGGATGTTCAAGAAGCCTTGGCCAGAGCAACAGGGAGCAGATCCTGGCCTCTTACTGAGATTAGTGGGAACCAGTTCATCAACCTATTCGGACTATATCACAAGTATGGGGCCTACGAGGAGGTTGACACTTTGTCTCGAGCAGCAAAAGATAGAATTCAACATGCAATGATCCTATGCACCGTAGGATTAGCTTTCTTTCAAGATGGTCAGAATTTCATGGATATCAGAGTCGCCCAGCTCTTTCGAAGATGGGGAAGCAAGCAGACTCGTCAACTTTCAGTCTCCATGGCCGCATTAGCCTTTCTTTACAGAGGCTTGGATCGATTTACCCTCGGAGAGACCATTCTGGTAGAAGGATACACTTACGCCCTACAGTCATGGTTCCTGCGACATGTTCCCTCAAAGGCCAGTTCTTTCAGATTCAGCGGTAAGCAGCCGAAGACAGTCATTCAGTGCCGAGCTTTGATCGAGAAACTGCATCAGGAGGAGATTGTTTGGGACTTCTTCGACAGAAGAGAGATCATTCCTCGATACACCTATGCTCGCGACAAGTGCTACAGATTGCTTGGCCCTTTCTTTTGTGTTGATTATCAGCCGGAACGATGTCTCAGGCAGTTTTCGCAGCGACAGGTTTGTGCCAACACCCGCTTCCCGACGGGCAACATGTCAGAATTCAACCTGCAGTCGGATCAGTGGTCTGAGGCATACCATGTCACCAAATATACTTGGGACTCCTTTGTTTCTCTGTCTGTATTTCCTGGGTCAAATGTATCATCTGAATATCTAGAGTGGTGGCAAATTGTCTGCCCATCTTCTCTTTGTCTTTGAATATTAAAAATATCAATAAAGATTACTTTTGGCCAAAAGTTTTGTTTCTTGTATTTTGTTTTATAGTACAAATAGTCACAATTTTGGTGACGACCTCATCCCAGGTAAAATGGGACATTCCTCCCACATTTTCTTCAATATATTTTATCATGGTTGACGACCTCGCCTAGGTAACAAGGCATATTTCTCTGTTATCATCAAATGGTAACACAATTATCACAAATCTTGTGATGACCCAATCCCGGGTAATGGGATAATCTCTTGAAATTGTCTGCTGAAATCCCTCATTTCTTTTCCTCAAAAATTTTGGTTTAAAAAAAAAAACTTCTCCATACTCTAACCATTCTCATATTCTCCGGGAAAACTTTGGCATCAAAAGATGGTTCAGACAAGGGCTGATAAGCAGGCTGCTCAACGGCACAGTGACAGCGAACCAAAGGAGATGAACTCTCCTAGAGTATCCAAGAAGCATGACTCAGGGGATGAGAGCAACGTTGATCCGGCCATGTACCGGGTCTTTCAAAAAATGATGACCAAGATGATGGCCGAGCAGGCTAAGGCTGTTCCCAAGAAGGCAGCTTCTAAGAGCAAAGCTAAGAAGAAGCCCATAAAGAAGCCGGTCAAGATCAGTAAGCAGAAGGTACAGCGTGACAACACCTCTGAGGATTTCGGGTCAGCAGAAGAAGTCTCTGAAGAAGAAGAGCAGCTGATCTACATCCCGAAACATCTGCGATCATCCAAGAGGCCAGTGGAAGAGCCACTGTCAGTAAAAAAGCCCAAGTATGGCCCCCCCGCAGAGGATTCAATCCAAGCATTGACAAAGATAGTCAAAGACCTGCAAATTCGGGACAAAGGGAAAAGGTCATACACCAGACAGGATTTCTACCTCGGCTTGGAAGGGAACATCAGTCTAGAGAACCTCCCCCGGAAATTCATTAAGTTTGATGGATCCGGCGATCCTAAAGCCCATCTTGCCATGTTCTTTGCAGAATGCGCCCGGTTCAGCGAAGACAACCGTGCCCTCTTCCTCTGTTTCCCCCGCAGTCTGGAGGGGATAGCCGCCAAGTGGTATGCCGAGCACGTCAATCCCATCGAGTTAAGGGATTTTGACAAAGTTGTCAACATGTTTGTTGAACGCTTCCTGTTCAACATGGAAGCCCTACCTACTCTGAACCATTTGTGCAACCTCAAACAAGAGCCCAATGAGAAGGCCAGAGATTTCATCCACAAGTGGAGAAGCCTTTGCAACAAAATGAGAAACCGCATTTTTGAAGAGCATGCCCTCCAGGTCATTCTCAACAACTTCTCCCAGCCCCTAAAAAACCTCCTTTTTCCATATCCCTCCAAATCATTTATTGAACTGACGGAGCGAGCAAAATGGCTCGAGATGGGGGTGGAAAATGGAATGTACGAAGGTGTCGCTCTGGCCAAGAATGTATAGGATCCAAAGAAGAAGGCACACTTCACTTACTCAGCTGATGTTCCCGAAGATAATCAGGGCAGCAACAGCAAGCAGGGCAGCGATAGTGGCACGAAGCCCGAACAAAACAGAGAAAGGAAGGGGAAGTTCTTCAAGAACAATGACAAGCCTCTCTCGGTCGGTCCTCAACAAAAAGGAGACCTTCAAGAAAAACCCAAGCACATAAACTGGAGCAGGGATCGAAAATTCACTCCTCTCGACCAGCCCCTGGAAAAGATTCTGGAATATTTGCTATCCCACGGAATGGTGAAACTTCCCAAAGTTGCAGATCCGCCAGTGATCATGGGAAGATTCAAGGAACAGTATTTTAAGTTCCACAAAGCGATGGGCCATGACACTGAATACTGCTTCGTCCTGAAGCATCTGATCCAGGACTGCATTGATAAAAGCATCCTCATCGAGGATAAAGAAGAAGGCAAAATGGACATCCTGTCCGCCCCATTTTCGAAACATTCAGCATCAACCATTTCTGAACATTCTTTCCTGCCACAGAATCAAATACGTCCATGTTCCAGCAAAGAAATGAGTTTACAGCATCAGGTGATGGTTCTACATCAGGATCAGCCTGCGTTTTAGAGAGGGAATATCCTCTCATTTTTTAACATAAGAAACATATTAGTTGAGAGCAGAAGACCCAAGTTTTTCCAAAGAGATTTTTGAAGAAGGAAGCCTCCACAGAGGAAGCAGAAACCTCCGAGGCAGCTGAAGAGCGGGCCAAAAACCTTCAGAATCCAATTACCGCGCTTTCTAACATCTCCATTTTTTAGTTAACTCACTATTCTCCCCAGCATCGGGAAAAGCTAGATGATCTACTAAGGAAGATCAAAGTGAAGCCGGGCACCACGCCCGAAGACATGGCACAAATAGTGAATCAGGCGATGACTAATGCGCCTATTACCTTTTCAGATGAGGACCTGCCAAAGCCTCATTCTTTTCACAACAACGTATTGTATATTGTGGTCAAGACCAGGGGCATGACTGTCCCGCATGTGCTCGTTGATGGAGGGAGCAACCTCAACATTTGCCTAGAAATGACAGCAAATGCCCTGGGATTAAAGGAAGAGGAATATGTACCTGATCCCATTACCATCTACGGCTTTGACAATCACGGGCAGACTGCCAAAGGCAAGATCTTTTTGGAAATCTTCATAAACTATTCAGTACACACCGTCCTATTCCATGTTGTCAATGTGCCGCCAACTTACAATCTTTTGTTGGGACGAACATGGATCCATAATGTCAATGTCGTTCCATCAACCCTCCACCAATGCATAAAGTGGTCCAAGGATGGAATGATCACTACCATCTTGGGCGAAGACCATGAAGAAAGGCTGCCACAACCTATGATTCCCCATCCAACATTCACAGCTGATATTCCAAGCATCCGAAAAGCGGATGAAATCAATCTCAGTGACAACTTAGAAATGTTAAAGTTAAAAGATGTCATGGAAGAAGAGAACGTTGCGGCCACGGTCCAATGGCAAGGACCTTGTTTCTTCAAACTAGGAGGATGGATCAATTACACCTCCTTCAAAGATCATCCTTTATTTCCATAATTTTCTAAAGCAAGAAAGGGATTCAATCTGTTGATCAAACATGGATATCACCCGTTCCGGGGCATGGGGAAAGATGAAGACGGCATGATAGAGCCCATCATTCCAGTTCAGCATGCAGACAGTTCAGGGTTGGGATTCACCGGCCAAGATTCCAGCAAGAAAATAGTATTTGTCAGAGGGAACAAGTGAAGATGATGCCTTAGTTTTCCTGCTTTCTTTTCTTATCTTTTGTTAATCTTGTAGGGACGACGCAGTCCCATTTCTTTTGTTGATGTCTTGTAAATACTTCATTTCCAATCAATGAAAGATCAATTTTCTTTTCACATTTAAGCATCTATCATTCTTATCTTATATTTTGTCTATGCCATTATTCCTTGCTTTGTATAAAAGGCTCACTTTTTTACTTGTATTTTCTCTTAAAAACCTCCTCTTGGCATTTTCAGGACCATTAACTCCTGAATCAATGACAAAATTCGTTATCAATCCCAAATATCTAAAATTGGCAAGGTTTCCTGAGATGAAAGACAGAGCAGAGGTCAGACAGGCAGTAGAGCAGACTGAAGAGCTAGCAGAATTTGATTTCACCATTCAGGAATTGCCAGAATTTGCTCACATTCAGAAGCAGGATGAGCCATCATCTTTAGTTCAAGATCCAACTGAAGATATCAACATTGGGTCGGAAGATGATCCAAAAATTCTCAAAATCGGGTAGAGTCTAAGCGAAGTTGAAAAAGCAAGACTCATCCAATTCCTTGAAAAGCATCAGGAAGTATTTGCCTGGACTTATGAAGATATGCCAGGATTAGATACCAAGCTGGTTGAGCATCGCCTCAAATTGAAACCAGAAGCCAGACCAATCCAGCAGAAACTGAGGAAGTTAGACCCTCAAATTGAGCAGCAAGTCAAGGAAGGACTTGAAGATTTATTAAAAGCAGGCTTCATCCGGGCCATTGATTACCCAGATTGGTTAGCAAATATCATAGCAGTCCCTAAAAAGAACAGAAAAGTTCAGATCTGAATTGATTTCAGGGATCTCAATAAGGCTACCCCGAAAAATGATTATCCGCTTCCCAATATTGACCTGTTGATCGATAGCACAACAGGTCATGCCATGTTTTCTTTCATGGATGGATATTCAGGCTATAATCAGATCAAGCTGGCCATTCGTGATCAGTCCAAAACTTTATTTACTACCCCATGGGGAACCTTCTGCTATACTGTGATGCCATTTGGGCTAAAAAATGCCGGGGCAACCTATCAAAGGGCGATGGCCGTTATTTTCCATGATCAAATGCACAAGAATATGGATGCATATGTGGATGACATTCTGGTTAAGTCTAAAGAAGAAGAGGATCACCTTGATGCTCTTAGTCAAGTTTTTGAAAGACTTATTCTCTATAAATTAAGATTTAACCCTCAAAAATGTGTTTTTGGAGTTGAGTCTGACAAATTACTCGGCTTCATTATCAGCAAGAAAGGAATCGAGGTGGATCCGGCCAAGGCAAAAGCCATTATTGATATGCCACCTCCAACTAATCTGAGAGAACTACGAAGTCTTCAAGTGCATATTCAGTCTATTCGCAGGTTCATCTCCAATTTGGCTATGAGATGTGAACCCTTCAATCATTTGCTTAGAAAAGGAGTTAAATTTGAATGGGGATCAGAATGTCAGCTCTCGTTTGAGCGCATCAAGCAGTATCTCCTTAATCCACCAGTTTTGAAGCCGCCAAAGCTGGGAAAGCCTCTCTTACTATATATTTCAGTCAATCAGAATGCCTGTGGTGGATTCCTCGCGCAGTATGAAGAGGACAGCCTGATAGAGCACGCCATCTACTATGTGAGCAAAATATTCATTGATTATGAAAAGAAGTATTCTCAGATGGAGAAAACTTGTCTAGCTCTGGTCTGGATGTGCCAGAAATTGAGACATTACTTGTTGGCTTCTGAAATCAAGTTCCTATCGAAGCTTAATCCTCTCAGATACATCTTAGAACAACCATTTCTCACTGGACGGATTGCAAAGTGGCAACTCCTCCTAATGCAATATGACTTAGAGTATGTTTCTCAAAAGTCGATTAAAGGCCAAGCGATCGCAGATCAGTTGGCAGATTTTCCCCTGACAGAAGAGATTAAAGCAGAGGATGATTTTTCTGATGAGCATATCTGTAATATCCAACAGCCTCCAGTTTGGAATATGTTCTTCGATGGCTCTAAAAACATGTCCGGCATAGGGATTGGAGTCTTGTTAATCACTCCAGAAAAAAAAATGATCCCTTATTCCGTCAAGCTTGGTTTCCAATGCACTCATAATATGGCCGAGTATGAATCTTTAATACAAGGCCTCAAAATTCTGCAAAATTTCAATGTCAAGAGAGTGCATGTTTTTGGCGATTCACTACTTGTTGTCAGTCAAGTTAACACTGAATGGCAAGTGAAAGATTCCAAATTGATTCTGTATCAGAAGATCGTCCTAACTCTTGTGGACAACTTCGAAGAATTTTAGCTCAGTCATATCAGAAGAGAGCATAATCAAATAGCTGATGGTTTAGCCAGTCTGGGCTCCATTTTATCCTTCAAGGGCAGTGAATCATGTCGTTCTTTTGAAGTCGGCAGACTTGAGCAACCTGCTTTCGCTTTAGTTATGCAAGTAAACCAGGTCAATCAGAAGGAGAAGCCTTGGTATCAAAATATCAAAAATTTCATCGAAACTGGTGAATTTCCACCAGAGATGCCAAAAAGAAAGCAACGTGCGATTCAACATATGTCTACCCGTTATTTCATTCTCGCCAATGTCCTTTACTACCGTGGTTTCAGTTCTGAATATGTCAGATGTTTAGACAAAGAAGAAGCTATGGAAATTATCCAAGAAGCACATGAAGGGATTTGTGGTGGCCATGTCGGCTATCAAACTCTCGTCAAGCAGATCGTCCGAGCAGGTTACTACTGGAATACCATGCAGCAAGACTGTCATCGATTTGTGAGAAAATGCGTCAAGTGTCAGATGCATGAACCCTCCATTCATGCACCGACCACATATTTACAATCAGTTGTTTCTCCTTTGCCATTTTCTATGTGGGCTTTCGACGTCGTAGGTCCAATTACCCCTTCTGCTTCCAACAGCCACAAATACTTCCTGGCTGCGACAGAGTATTTCACGAAATGGGTTGAAGTTGTTTCTCTACGCACTGTAAAAGGCTGCCATATGGTTTCTTTCATTCACAAGAACATTCTTGCCGCTTCGGCATACCACATGATATTGTCTCAGACAATGAAACTTATTTTAAAAATGAGAGGATGAAAACCTTCTGTTCTAAATTCAGAATTTGCCATCATTTCTCAGCTCCCTATTATCCTCAAGGGAACGGCCAAGCAGAGGCCACCAATAAAATTTTGATTCATATTCTGGAAAGAATTGTGAAAACAGGTCGAGACTGGCATGAGAAGATTCATGACGCGCTTTGGGCATACCGGACCACCATTCAGACTCCTACTAATGCCACTCCTTCGGAACTTGTTTACGGAACTGAAGTGGCGTTACCTCTCCATATCCAAAAGCCCGCTCTCAAATTTGCTTCCCTTATAGAATTGTCACTCGATCAGTATCAGCAGCAGAGATTGGTGCAGTTGGATCTGCTAGATGAAAAAAGGCTCAAGGCAGCAAAGCACTCTCAAGCCTTTCGACAGAGGATAGCTCAACAGTATGCCAAGTCCGTCATTGAAAGAAGATTTCGAGTTAACGATTTGGTACTCAGATCAACGGCTCATCTCAAGCACCGACCACGGGGCAAGTGGTCACTCAATTGGGAAGGCCCCTATATGGTTAAAGAAGTACTTTCTCGCAATTCATATAGTCTAATCAACGCAGACGGAGTGGAAATGCCAGATCCCATCAATGCTCTGCATTTGAAGAAATTTTATACTTAGAATTTTCATTCTAAAGCCTTTTGTACTATTCAAAGAGTCATTTCAATAAAACAATGATCTTCTATCAATTCTTACATTCTTCTCCATGATACTGGGGCATTTTATTTTAATCTATAATTGTCTTCTTCCGTCATATGCAGGCAGGATTAGACGAAAGCTCTTTTCCTCAAATTTTGTTAATTCTTAATTAATCTTGTGATCTTTATTTTTCATTTCATTTGATTCACTTTTGGTTTGATCAAATTTACATCAAGCTAATCCTCATTTATGTCAAGTTTTAACAAATTTTTTAATCTTATTAAAATTTCATCTACTTTTATCTTTAAAGATCACCCTTTCAGGATAAGGGATAAACATGATGCCTCCTTTCAATGAGGTATTCTTTTTATTATTTCCCCCGTTCAGGATAAAGGGATAAATCCTGAATTATCTTCTAAAAACTCATTTTGAAAATCTAGCTCATCTTCAAAACCCAGTTCTCGCACTGGTTATTTCTCAAAATTGAGCTCATTTGGAAAATCTAGTTCTCACACCAGTAACCTTCTAAAATTAGTCTTCTGACCAAAGACCTTTCTCCTTCTAAATTCAAGTTCTGACTTAAATCTCCCAAAACTTCATGTATTTTCAAAAGATCCAGCTTTTGCCGGTCATGTATTTCCAAAAGATCCAACACTCGTTGGTCATGTATTTCCAAAGGATCCAACACTCGTTGGTAATGTATTTCCAAAGGATCCAGCATCTCGTTGGTCATGTATTTCCAAAAAGATCCAACACTCGTTGGTCATGTATTTCTAAAGGATTCAGCATCTCACTGGTCATGTATTTCCAAAAGGATCCAACACTCGTTGGTCATGTATTTCCCAAGGATCCAGCATCTCGCTGGTCATATATTTTCAAAAGATCCAGCATCTCGCTGGTCATGTATTTCCAAAGGATCCAGCATCTCGTTGGTCTTGTATTCCAAAAGATCCAGCTCCCGCTGCTCGTGTATTCCAAAAAAGATCAAACCCTTAGGGTACGACTCCTCAAATTCTATCATTTCCAAACCTTCAAGTTTTTCAAACTCACAAATTCTATCAGTTTCCCAACCTCTGGTTGTAATATCTTCAAAATCTTATCATTTTCTCAACCCTCGGGTTATAATTTCTCAAAATTCAATCACTTTCAAACCATCAGATTAAATCCTTCATTTTCAAATCCATTTTTTTATAACTGGTCGAAATTTTCAAATCCAGTTTCTATAACTGGTCGGGATTTTCAAATCCAGTGTTTTCACTGGTCGGGATTTTCAAATCCAGTTTATATAACTGGTCGGGATTTTCAAATTCAGTTTCTATAACTGGTCAGAATTTTCAAATCCAGTTTTTATAACTGGTCGGGATTTTCAAATCCAGTTTTTATAACTGGTTGAGATTTTCAAATCCAATTTTTATAACTGGTCGGGATTTTCAAATCCAGTTTCTATAACTGGTCGGGATTTTCAAATCCAGTGTTTTCACTGGTAGGGATTTTTAAATCCAGTTTCTATAACTGGTCGGGATTTTCAAATCCAGTTTTTATAACTGGTCGGGATTTTCAAATCCAGTTTTTTATAACTGGTCGAGATTTTCAAATCCAGTTTCTATAACTGGTCAGGATTTTCAAATCCAGTGTTTTCACTGGTCGGGATTTTCAAATCCAGTTTCTATAACTGGTCGGAATTTTCAAATCCAGTTTCTATAACTGGTCGAGATTTTCAAATCCAGTTTTTATAACTGGTCGAGATTTTCAAATCCAGTTTCTATAACTGGTCGGGATTTTCAAATCCAGTTTTTATAACTGGTCGGGATTTTCAAATCAAGTTTCTAAAACTGGTCGGGATTTTCAAATCCAGTTTCTATAACTGGTCGAGATTTTCAAATCCAGTTTTTATAACTGGTCGGGATTTTCAAATCCAGTTTTTATAACTGGTCGGGATTTGAAATCCAGTGTTTTCACTGGTCGGGATTATCAAAATCCAGTTTCTCATAAACTGGTCGGGATTTCCAAAACCTAATGTATTTCATCAGTCCAGTTTTCTAAAGTCGGATTCTTACACTATTTCTTTAAAATTACAGCTAAATGTCTCATCAAAATCTATATTGAGTGATTCTTTCATAAGAAATTCATGAAGACTTTGCCAATTTGCTAAAAGCATTAGTTGATTCTAAAAATCTGACTACACAAAGAGAATTTCCTCAGATTACCTCTAATATTTCTTTCCCAAAAGGTGAAACTTTTTACAAAAAAGAGGTAAAATTCAAATCTTTTCCCTTTGATCAACCAAACGGATGTAAGAAATGACCTCGATATGATCAGTGAAAGAAATATTCAATGATGTTGAAAAGCCAGAAGTGATTTGTTATTGATCATGGCTCTGACGCATGTTTTAAGACGACTTTCTGGCAATCAGGCAGTGAAAATATCTTGAGCTATAAAAAGAATCCACTCAACCTATGTCTTCACATTCATTTAAAAGTTGCAATCAAATATCTGCAAAAGGGATCTCTCAATTGTCGTCAAGATGAAGACGAATATGCGAGCAGACCCCCGGGGCCAAAGAAGATTTGGATCATCTCTGAGATGAAGGAGTTTGTGAAGGATCCTTCCAGGGAAAGTTCAAATCACCGTCGAGATGAAGGCGAGTGCGATGAACCTACCAACAAACCCTAAAAGATATTTGATTCCAGCTATCATCTAAAGACCTTTTGAGCCAGTAAGATCAATAGAATCCCTAAGATAAAAGAAGGATCGAAACATCTCCAAGATGAAGGAGTTTGTGACGTACCCTTCCCTGAAAAAGAGAGAAAAGTCAGAATACATCCAAATGAAGGATGACGTAAAAAAGCTGAGAAAGTTCAATAACTCAAAAAGAGTGCAAAAGGATCATCATGAAAAAACACCTAGATATCAAACTGCCAAAGTTGCCAGAAGTCACCTTTTCTCATGCAAAATTCCTTTATCAATATCTTTTCACTACTTATTTTTATGAAATTAAGAATATTTCTTCTCTTATCATATCAGAGAAATGGATAACTTCCTTGAAGAAAATCATCAGCGCTAAAATTTTGAATCTGACTCTTAGAACTGAGGAGTTAACCTCATTGGAGGAAATACTCTAGGTAAAAGAGGGAATATCTTTTGCACACACGTGCACATTTCCAAGCATTTGAATCAGCTATAATTTTATCTTATTGGCAAAATTTTCTAGCTATTCCAAAAATGAAATAAACATTCAATATCCATTTCTGATTCAACCTAGCGTTGTCTATATCTTCCAGAAGAGTTGCCTCATTCAGTTGAAGTATCTCTTCTTGTCCCATCGCGGTTTCTTTAGTCAAGGATTCCGTATGGTATTCCCACTCAGGTTAAGGGTCAAAACCTGAATTTTCTGTGAGAGGTCATTTGATTTCAAAAAGCTATTTCAGTCTCAGCAAATGAGACACCCAAAATCATTCCTTTTTCCAAGCTTTAAGAACCCTATCTTCTTCCTCTCGTAAAACCCCTTTTGGATTTGTTCGTCCAAGTTCCGAAGATCCCATTATGGTTTCTCCATTTGAGAAATCCGTATGGTAGATTTCCTATTCGGGCTAAGAATGAACCCGGAACCTCGCTTCACGAGGTATCTTCCTTGCAGGTTTGGGTTAAACCTAAGACTCGTTCCAACGAGATTCCTTGTTCTAACAAGATGTTTTCTTTCAGTCCCCATCATGGCTCTTCCCATCGAGGAATCCATGTTTTGTATATCCATCCAGGATAGGATCCTACTTAAGTTTCATTTCACGAGGCATTCTCCAAAAATGTCCCATCAAGGTTCTCATGTATTCCTTTCCTCATTCAGTTCATTTTTGACATATCTTCGTCCCATCCAGGTTAAGGGCTAAACCTGAATCATTCCAAAAAGAGTATCTCGTCTCACCCATGAGACCTGATCAAAATTCTGATTTTCCACCACTTCGGGATTTTCATCCAAAAGTCCCAACACGATTTTCTCATTTTCTACCCAATCATATCATCTTCGAGGATTTTGTCTCCCCAAAACCATTCAGGATAAGGTTTTAAGCCTAAGAAGCCATATTTTCAAAATAATTCTTCCACACCCAGTTCAGATCTGCTGACTGGGGCATTTTCAAAATTTGAAGTGTTGTCTTTGCCACTAAGCTCGGCTTTCAACCGGCTTAGCAGCAAAGAGGGGCATCTGTAAACACCCCAAATTTTCCAAAAAAATCCAAAAATTCCTTCTTTGCCTCTGACTCCATCTTCTGAGAAAATCAAAGCGATTTCAAAGCTAAATTTCAGTCATTCTTCAGATTTTCTGAATTAAATTCCATATTGATATATTCAAATTTGAATCCAGTGTTTTAAATCCGTATTTCCTCAAAATCCGGATCCAAATGTATTTTTTGAAGAAATTTTCTCAAAAATCGCCTTGAATTCTCAGAAAAATTCCCTTTTGTAAATATTTTTACAAAAACACAAAAAAAAAATTAGTTTTAATCTTTGTTTTCTCACAAACTTTAGGATTTTTATCTAAAAATACAAAAAAAATGCAAGATAACACAAAAACCAAAAAAAATGGGAAAATTATGAGAAAAACGAATGAATTTAAACCTTTTAAGTCAATTTTGCTAAAAAAAAATCATTTTAAAAGCACTTTTTTTGAAAAAAAACTTTTGAAGGAGCCTCTTTTTGAAAAAAAAACCAAATTTTTTTACAAATAAACCCTTCCAAACCCTTTCTTTCTCCTTCTCCCTTTCTCCCCTTCTCGGTTTCCCTTTTACGAAACCCTTGAAACCCCTCGCCTCTCTCCGTCGCCGCCCATCTCCAACAAATCCACCGAAACCCTCCTCCTCCGCTCATCTCCAACCGATCACCCTCCCGAACCTTCCCCTCTTCCTCCTTAAAAGGGCACGCAGGAAGCCCCGTTATCCCATCCATCTTCACCCCCGGCACCCTCTTCCTCTCTACATCCATTTTTCAACCGCTTCTTCACCCCTCCACCAGGTCTTTCTTTCTCCTTCTCCTTTTCCCCCATCCTCCTCTTTCTCTGGATCCAAGGAGTTCCACACAAAGGGAAGAAGAGAATCCCTCTCCTTTCTCCTTCAGAACCCTGCAAAACAGAGGTAAGTCGTTGTTCGTCTTCCCTCCTCTCTTTCATCATTTATTCACTAATTTTCTTTGATTTTCACAGGTTTTAGAACATGTTTATAGTTGGATTTTCAATCTTCAGATGATTTTTTTTATCTGCTTCTTGATTTCTAGTACTCATCTCTGTGGATTTTTTTTTTTATATTTTATTTTTTTCATTTTCCATCCTTCCTTACGTATTGATGACCGACGATGCCTCGCAATGGCATTGTCGATTCAACTGCTTTTCCCTGAACTTCGATTGCATCTCTGCATTTATCTCATTTTTTTTTATCTTTCGGTTCTTCCGGTTTTTAACCTCCATTAATGCACCCGGGATGGATATTGGGTTCCCTGTAGCAATCCCAACACATTCTTGTGCTGCAGCAAAGGAATTACATATTCCAACATTCCCTCGTTCTCTTTTGTCAATCATTATTGAATCTCTGAATTTACCACATATTCTTTCTTTTTATTTTATTATTATTATGGATTTACATTCAGTTCTCTGTTTATTTCGATCATCTGATAGGCAGGATCTCTTATTCACATTTCTGATGCTTTCGAGTTATGTTTTCTGGTAAGTTGTTTTGTTCATTTTTTCCCTCAATCTCATACATTACATGGTGTATGGTCGATTGATGTTAGTGTCCTCTTCATATATTATTTATATTCCCGTATTTTCTCTTGTTCATATAGATTTTAGTTTTTTTTTATTATTATTTATCTCTCTTCCCTGGTTACTCTTGATCAACCTGATCTTCTGTATTCAATAGTAAGAAATCACATCGCACTTGCTGGAATCTCAATATCATCCCTTGTACCCGATTTATGTCTTATACTTATAGCATCCTCTGTATCACGCATCATCCATCAATCATCGATGCTTATGATGATAAAAGTAAAGATTTAATGGTTGCTAGTTCAGAAATTCCATTTCTTAATAGTTCGATTCAGCTGCCATCGTTGATCAAGTGCTCGGTATAAATTTAGCGATTCTAAGTCTGGAATAAATGAATGTTTTTCAAATATCTTCTGCACTCAATGTTGATAGCAGCTATATCAGGGCATCACATTCTCTACATTCAGGGTTGCATTGTTTAGAGATGTCCTCGCTCAGTATGTTGTATCTGTGCATTTTTTTTTAGTTAAATAACATTTCGTATTCGCTTAAGCAATTCCAAAGCAATGCATATAATAGGGGAAGGATGTTCATAGCTTGTCTGTCTGCTATAGCAATTTAGTCATGAACCAACTCAGATTTGAACTGAGATTCACTGCGGGCTTTGCAACCTGTCAAAAATTTGTTGGGGTATTGGAGGAATGGAAGCCATTACCGATGCAAAATCTTGGAAGTATCAAAAGATGGTGTATATTGATGTGTGACTGAAGGATTTGGTAAGATCAGATTTAGCAAGAGATTAATCTTGCAGAAATTCCTGTAGATGTTTAAAGTCTGTCAAAAGGGATAAAATCATCATCTCCAAAAATCGATTTGTTGTGCGAACCAGAGATTAATTTACCTTTTGAGATACATTTTATTGCAGCAACATAACCTCAGGTAGACTTGTATGTTTCATTGTACATGCGTGGATGTTTTATCAGGAAATAGAGCTTGCTATTGACTTTTGGATTGCAGTTGTTGCCAACAAAGTTCATGCTAAGTATACTTGAACTGAAGTCAGATTTCCATTTTCAAGTTATTGAATGGCTGTCATTACTGCTGGATATTCGGTTTAAAATTACCTACTTCAGGCAATCTTCTCAATTGTTATTATATCAGGTGCTAGTTTTTTTTTTCTTGCTATGTGCTGATTTTACCTACAAGTGTGCTCGAGTAAGATAGGTCCATTGCCCCTTTGCACCAGTTCGACTGGGGGAGGTGGGGTTGGTCATGCCTAGTACAACAACCGAAGATTGTTGTAACAAATCTGATTCTCTGCCTAAAAAAAAAGAAGAAGGAAGCAGAAACAAAGGAGGGAAATATAGAGCCTTTTTTTTTTACAAAATTTGTTTCTATAGAATCTCTCTCGTGTTTTTCTGCAGAATCAGAGTATTGGCTCATATTCTGGATTTGACGCTGCATGATCTACTTTGCATCTATTATTTTCCTTGTTGAGATCATTTATTTTAAAACCTTGAGCCATTTCCAATAACGTAATACTCATTTTTGAAAGTTGATGTTATGCAGATACTAAAGAAAATCAGTCACCAGAAAGATTTCCTTCTTTGGTGGACCAAGTGAATGCCTTTGTCAATGCAATCTGGCCATCCAAATCATTATGGAGTGATCCGGGGATGCCAATCTGCTGAATATCTAAAATTCCAATTGGCAAGATTTCTTTTGGTTCACTGAACAACAGAGACTGATCTGTCCTGCTGAACTCCAATCATAAACACGTTAAGCATTCTCTGGTGAGTATTGAATATTACTTAGAGCTTTTGAACGATATTTGCCTTGTCCGAGCTGTAGCACGAGTCTTCGCCCGAGAGATATCTCAATCTACTCAAGCATTTGTGGGTAGATGCCATGGAACAGGTACGAACATTGCACCAAATTTGGTGGACCTTCACTATGTAGATATAAACTTGTTATCTGACCCGGTCCGGCTCTCAAGGTTTCTCACTGAAATTGCAGCAACTGCAGCTATTAAGTCTGGTGACCGATTGTAGGTTTTGATTTGTCCTATAGCCTATGAGCACAAAAGTTACAAGAGTTCTTAAGCACCTCAGTGACACTGACATTGGCATTATAATCCAATGTTGCCTTAAGGAAAACATTGAAAGGCCGAACTCATACTGTTCCTTATAGGTTTGCAATTTTATTCTTGTTGGTGTTTTTAATCATAGCTGGCTAGATCCAACTCTATCATCATTACACCATGCAGTCTAACATGAATATTGCCCTGTTGCATCGTCGTCTTTATCACGTTTTGCGTTGGCATATCCATAGTGCCATTTCCACTGTTGTATATTTCAATTTCTTCACCTGTCAGGCATCCATTTCAGAATTACATATTTATACAGAGGCATTGCACTTACACAGTACTGTGGCCATTTCCCTGTCGTTTCCTCTCATTGGGCATTCGTATTTGCATTGTTACAGTATATCATCACTTACATTAGCATTTTTTTGGCATCGTTGTATATCACGTCCATACCCCCAATCTGTCAAAGCAAAAGGGCCCGAATCTCCTGCAATAATAGTTGTTTTCCACTAAGAATCATTTTCATATGATCATTCGGGAATGATCCGAATGTAATGTTTACAAAGAAGTAAGGAGAGAGGGATGGTTTCCTGGTCATCCAGAGTTATGATCATGGAGTCAGAACCCCTTTTAGTATCCAAATACTATGTAGAACAGTTACCCATCCCCACATGGTTGCTTCCCAGTGTGCATTGCCTCCGCCTTGTATATAGATTTCTGCAATTATCAATTAAACCATAGATGCTTGCCTATAGACTTTTTTTACTAATGGCACTATCCACTCTGCATACTGTTATGACATCACTTGTAAATATGAGTTGATTTTCCTACCTATCTACGAGCATCCTTTCCTCATTGAAGACCCCTCCCATATGTCACCTCATGGTCGGTGATTTGCCTCAATATCACAACACCTACTGTATACAACCACCAATGTGTATTTGTGGCTGAAAATTTTAACATAAGACTGTTGGACATTTCTCATGGATTTGTGATATTAAGGTTATCTTTTGATAGCCTAAAAGATCTCTTCATCAGTGAGATATTAGTAATGGCAAAGAGGTCATTAAGGGGAATTTTGTTGAGGATATACATGCATATACCTGTGATGCTTGGAGTTCATTGTTGAGAACTGATCAGGGGGCCTTGTATAGAATATATATTTATAACACACTCCTTATATATATATTTCTATGTCTTGCCATATAACTCATGGACATTATCTTTAATATAGATCATATACCTTGTTAATTTGGTATAAGTACCATCCTTGGAGGCATCTATGTCCCTCCTCTCATCTGCCTGTCCATTTTAGTATTAATTCTAAATGTAACATTCTTTTCTCCCTGTTAGATAGTTTTGCTTTGTAGATAACTCAACTCTTTTGCAGGAATTATACAGGAGAGGCCATTCTCCTTCATAATTTAGCAAATTGTAATCTCAAATTTAGAATTGTAACAGCTAGATATAATGAGAATCATTTACATTTCCTATCTTAGATTAGAATGTATGAGCATGCATGTGTCTTAGAAATTGCTTGTTTTTCATATCATTTTCTCTTTTGTTTCAAAAATTTACAAATGAGAACACGAATGGCACGTGCACCATTTCGTAAGAGGTAATTAATTCTAAGTTGATGATTTACATCAATGGCCATAGTCAGGATGTAAACGAGACTTAGAATTTTTATCTTTTACAAAATAACACTGGATCCACACAAGATCCTTTTTCAAAATCATCATATTTTCTTTAAATATTTTTCTCTTTTATCAGAATTTAATCTAAAATTAACTTAATATATATACCAATGGCCATAGTCAGGGTATGTTGAGAGTTAATTTCATTTTAAATTCTATAAAAGCACCAAAAATGTATTTTATTCTTCACTTGAATTTAAATGTGGTTATTATATAATATATCCAATGACCATAGTCAGGGATATATTATATCTTCAATCTCATTCTTAATTCATTTAAAGAATGAAATAGATTTTCAAATTCCAAATTCAAATTCTTTAAATTCATTTTATCATTTAGGATAAAATTGCATCATATTTTCAAAAATTCCTTTTAAAATCCAAGTGATTGTGAATATCTCTTCTTCAAATTCCTATTTCAATTCTATCTCATTTCCAAACTTTGAAATCAAATTCAAAGTTTAAAATTCAACTTGATTCATTTTATAAAATTCCAAATTCAAGTTCAAAGTCCAATTTGACTTTGAAAATCATTCTCAAAATCAATTTTGAAATTCCAAAAATCCAAAGTTAGATCCTAATCCCAACTTGGATCCAGATTTCCAAGTACAATCCCCACTTTTTCGATCTCAGACTTTAGATCCAAATTTTATTTAAGGATCCAAAATTCAACTCCCATCACTGGATCTTAGGCTTCAGATCCACAATCCATTTAGGATCCAAAATTCAACTTCCACTTTGGATCTCAGACTTCAGATCCAAATCCATCTTAGGATACAGAATCCAATTCTATTTTGGATCTCAGACTTCAGATCCAAGTCTATTTTAGGATCCAGAATCCAATTCTACTTTGGATCTCAGACTTCAGATCCAAGTCCATCTTAGGATCTAGATCCCAATTCTACTTTGGATCTCATACTTCAGATCTAATTCTATTCTAGGATCCAGAACCCAATTCTATTTTGGATCTCAGACTGCAAATCCAATTCCATTCTAAGATCCAAAGAACCCAATTCCCCTTCGGATCTCAGATCTTAGATCCAATTCCATTTAAAAATCAGAATCTAATTTCATCTTGGATCCCAGAATTCAGATCCCATTCCCACTTTGGATTCTAAATCCAGAATTCGATTTTAAATCTCAACTCTAATTCAGAATCCATACTTTGAATTCAAATTCCATTCCGAATTCCAGATTTCAAATCAACTTCCATTCTCAAATTCCAAATCCAATTCCGTTTTCATCTCAGATTTCAAATCCGATTCCTATTTTCGGATTCTAAATCCAAAATTCAATTTTGAACTCTATTCAGAATCCAGACTTTGGATTCCGATTCCATCTTGAATTCCAACTTTCAAATCAATTTTATTTCTCAATTCTATTAATATTTCCCACATTTTATTATGATTTCAAACTTCAAAGTTAGAATTCGATTTCATTTCATCTTTATTCTAATTCAAAGTCCATTTATGACTTTGAAATTTCCTTTCTTCTTCTTTTTATTTCAACTTCAGAATCATCTCTTTCGAAATCCACATTTATTTTCCCAAGCTCTTGATTATTCCAAAAACTTAGAACTTTAAAATCTTAAGCTCTAAGTTAAAAACCATTTCTTCACTCCCTTATCAGATTCATCTCAGAAACACTTGGAAAATTTCAAATCATTTTCAAAAAGAGCATACATCTTTGCATTTGCACAAGCATGATTCTTTGTGCATTTAGACTTAGGATAAATTCTTAGATAATATCTTAGCAAAGCAAAAGGCATGAATTCGACCCTTGCTTCGATTACCCCTGGTAAAGGTGCCAGGAACGGTCGAACCTCGTACCGACAAGTGGATCCCGTCTCCCAGTTTTCCCACAAATATTTCAAAAACGGAGGTGAGTTATTTTCTAAATATTTTCAAAATTAAGGTCAAGTGAGACCCTGCAAAAGAATTCCTCTTCTCTTCTTTTCTTTTCTTTTCTTTTCTCTTCTCTCTTTCTTTCTGCCCTTTTATTTTCTCCCTTCAAAAAGGAGGAAATAGAGGTTAGAAAAGGAAAAGAGAAGGAAGAGAGAGAATATTACGAGAGGAAAAATTTTGCGATGATCACAACCGTGCACTTTGACCACGATTTGTACTCATGCACAGTGCAATTTTCATCTAGTTGTGGCTGACATAGACGTCATTGTGTAAATTGTTATACCATCGTGATTTACACAATGACGACTGTCTTTTAGACAATAAGCTTTGTCTAAGTGAACGATATGTACCATCGCAATTTACACAATGACGTATGAAGGCTCTGTGCTATCGCGATTTGCTTTTACGAGCTATATCTATGTCAACAATATTTCCTAATCGCTTTTATGGGCGATTGGGGTTGAGGGTTTAAGGATTTTGGATTTTACTTCAACGATACAAAATGAGTTAAATTCTTAAATACAAATTGATTTCTTTCACAAATACAAACAAAGACATATCGTTCTTGCCGTAACTTCATAACTACAAATCCATATGATTTACATGATTTACAACCACATTCAGATAAAAAAATTTAGTTACAATATCTATGGGAGGACATTTCCGTCAAACACATATCTATCTTTTAGAGACTCCCATTTTTACAGAAGAGATCACCAAAACATCCAGATTGTTGTTATGTTCGCCCTTCATTGTCGCATCCTTCTATGCTGTAAAGCGATTCTATGTGCAGCTGAGGATACATCCTCTCCAAGAAAGCAAGCTCATTAGTAATGACAACCCACTGCACCATTTTCCTTGGACTGAGGTCGATTATTAGAGACTCTAGCATTGATACGCTCTTGACAATAGGCTTCACAACTTAAGCTCAGGCACCGTCCTTTTGAAGGAGCTGAGGGGCTACATGATAAATCACTTTTACGTATTTGTCATGAAGTATATCGAACATTATATAAATGCTACGTTATCAGCATCAAACCCCATCTATCAAGCACAGGTAGAAGGAACACAAAAGAACAAAGAAGAAAAAAAAATACAAGGAAGAAGAAGAAGAAGAAGAAGAAGAAGAAGAAGAAGAAGAAAAAGAAGAAAAAGATGAAGACAAAGGAGAAAAAAGAAGAAGAAGAAGTTGCGCTGCCACAGAAAAGAAAGAGGAAGAGAGGTTAAATAGATTACGGTTTTAGACCTGGACAACGGGTCGGGTCGGGTAGGATTTTATATATAAATTTATATTAGGGTTTTACATTTTGCAGGGTTTTACACACGTGTACAACAATTGACACAATGTTTAGACTTAGTAAAGTGCAAATCAATTTAAGTAACAGTTGCATAATGTTATGAGTAAATTGCTATATTACATATCGATATCGTTCACATATACAAATAAAGACATATCGTTGTCGTAGTTACTTTATAAATACAATTAGACGTCCCATTAATTACCTACTGGTGATGATATATGTTTTATTGATGATGATGGTCATGTACTTTATCTAAGCCAAACCATTGTGGTCAGGAAAAAAAGACTAGGTTTTTTATAAATGATTGCAGTTGTAAATCACATCGATTTATAGTTCTAAAGTTACCACGACAACGATATATCTTTGTTAGTCTTTATGAACGAAATCGATTTGTATTTATGAAGTTACTGTGACAACGATATGTCTTTGTTAGTTTTTATGAACGAAATCGATTTGTATTTTTAAAGTTACCTCGATTTATATTGTTGAATTATTTTTGATTTGTTCTTTACTAAGTCTGTACATTGTGTGGCTTTGTTTATTGTTTTTCTTTTCGGCCATTTATTAATCAGTCATTTCGGTCATTGGGCATGATGTATTGTAAATAGATACTAATATGTAAGAAGCTACCGTGATAATGATATATCTTTATTTGTCTTTGTGAATGATATTGATATATAATATCATGATTTACTCATCGATTTGTAATTGTTTGTATAATATTATTTTTGTATAAAACGTAAATCGGTATCATGCTGTAAATTACTTCGAATTTACCTTGATTTTTTTTTGTACTCATGCATATTGTGATTTTCATCCAGTTGTACAAATCGTTATACACATTGGCAGAATATATTACAAAAATCGATACAGAAATACAACATAATAACTTAAAAAATGATATTAACAAACAAAACACTCTCACAAATCGGTATTATGTTAGTACAATAGTGATTTGCGATACATTTCATATACTGAGTGAATGGACAATACCGGATGGTGTAGAAGCTCTCCCATACAATATGGACGTTACAGTATATGCATAATGATTTGTATATGTGAAGGCTAGATGAGGCAACGATTTTCACTAATAGCATAAGCACTGAGCAACGACGATTTACTTATGGCATCAAAATTGTAGCTCTATATGCTAGATAAGACAACGATTTATACATGTGAATGATACATATTACAACGATTTATACATGTGAATGATACATTATTAAACAAATTTCACACGCGATTCTTTTATTTCATAGCTTTTTGGATAAAGCCATTTTCATGAACGGTGATCCACAAAAATATTAACAATTCTATTTTTGTGGCTCATGATTCATGAAAATGGCTTCATCCAAAAACTCTTTCTTAATAAGACCATCCAGTGTATAAGCATATTCATCTCCTGTTTTGCTACAATGTGGAAATTGGGTCATGCAAAGAGGCATGACAACTACTTTATGGTAAGACTTAAACATAATTCACACACGATTCCTGCGTTCTATAGCTCATTTTCAAATTGATCTATGCTTGTCATGAAACAGAACAATATAAGACACTACATTAAGTTTCACAAGAAATGCACTACATTAAGTTTCACAAGAAATGCAAACATCCTCCCAACATTGATTACATACCAAAAGACTTGTAAAACTGAAGTTATCATTCTAAAAAACTAGTCGGGAGGATTGAAGGTTACAACATTGGAAATTACGTCTATAGGGTATTATTGCATGTTAAAAATTACACAAGTTAGATATTGATAAGCTACACGTAATGCAATTTACATGGTAAGCAATATAATGTTTTACATATCTGTTTATGCGAAGGGTTTCGTTGCTTTTGCTTAGAGGTTGGTTGTTTCTTAGACCTTTTCTTGCCAACCAATTCTAGTGCACCCTTTGTCCTCCGACGACTGCGATCAGAGACAAGTTTTTTTTTAATACCCTTTCCTTGGTGAATTTTTCCATCATAATCTACAACGTTCACTCTTGACTTGTTGAAGATGATATTTACGCTTTGGTGTAACTTCTCATGAGTGTCAAGGAAAGCATGATTTTTACCTCCGTTGTTCGCTCTTATTTTCTTGAACTAGTCTTTATGAGCTGCAACAGACTTATAGTGAATTAACTGCACATTTTCAAGTATCTCTCTTGACACTTTTCTCATGCATACATAGGCTTCTTCATTTTTCAATGTCAAATCTGCAACATGCATAAATAACCTACACAGTTGTTGGTAACGGGAGGCTATATGGCACTTCTCATCAATAGCAGATTGACTGACATTATCTGTATCCAACAGTTTAATCTTTGCTTGTATCCTCCATCTTCACATTAAATATGACTCAGGTATTTCTTGTATCTTCGCTTGATTAAGTGCCTTTAATGCATGACAACATAAAATACCTTTGAATTCATACTTTTTGCATGTACATTCAACTGTTTTGTTGTCAACATTGTATGTGACATGTGCTTCTTGCCTTTTATGATGCTCTTTGCCCTCCCATACAATTTGGTATTTGTATATATTCTCGGTTTGCACTCGTCCTTCTATGTTGCAATTCATGACCTGTATAACCTCCTTCTTAATCCATTTAAATACAGTTAGTATATACAGATCTGCAAGTTGCATCAATATTTTCATGCCCAAAGTTACAAGGTGTGTATTGAAGAATTTCACATCTTGTTTAAGCTCATTCTGTCTAAGACCGTCTATAAATAATTCATATTGTTCCATAAAGTGAAACATTGTTAAACATGAATACAGGGTTTTCTTCAGTGTGGTATGCATAGATTTAGCTCTTTGTGTGCTTATCATACTTGCACAAAAGTAGTCTTCTATATGCCAATGCCCACTTCTCTTTTTCTGCATATAAATTTTGTAACCACAGACAGTCTTCAAGGTCGTACATCTGAATCATTTCCTCCCAATTAGACATAAAGGTGACCTCGTCTACGCTATCAAGTACACACCTTGTAAACTTTTTGTCAAACCTTGTCTTCTGATTAAATATGTGTCTTATGTTTTTTGCCGTATTTTGAAAGATATGCCGCAAACATAAGCGATGATGTGCATCTAACCATACATGAGACATTGCAGCCACAATTGCGTGATCACCATCTGTCAGTACAACTTCAGGTTGCTTCTCATTCATTGCCTGTGTAAATACTCTGAACAACCACTCAAAGCTTTCTTTGGTTTGGTCATACAAAAAAGCGCCGCCTAATATACAATTCTGTGAGTGATGGTTCACTCTGATGCGCAAATGACCACTGTTTAGTATTAATCTTCACTGTCGTATAAAAAACAGGCACATCATTGAAGCATTCATAATCTACTATTGACTTTGAATCTGTCCAAAATATATTCACAGCATATCTATCTTCATCCAGTTGTATTGCACTAAAGAAACCAAGGTCAATGCTTGATTTCTTTTGTAAGTAATCAACCAAAGAACATATTTCTTCATTCTTCATGTTATGTGTCATCTTCTTTCTCAAGTGGTTTCTCAGATCCATGGGTGTGAATGACACATTCTCACGACCACCATCTATGTGCGCACACAAATTGTATATCTTTCTTGGTGCAATGCTGATGCTATCAGCTATTTCAGCATGCACTGCAGTTACTTTACGATGTGACCTTAACATAGGAGTCATAAATGAAGCATATAAATCATGGTTATGATCACTGAACTACACATTTTTTTATTCGGAAGTCTTCTTAACACCATTCTCGCTGGACATCCATATCTTGAATCTGGATTGCTCCTTGTTGGATTTCCACTTGATTTCTTCCAACCTTTCTTAGAACAAACATATGTCTTTCTCACCACGACACCCTGTGCATTTTTTGACCAAGAATATCTTCTAACACTGAAGCCAAGTTTTAAGGCATAATCATTGTAAAATTTATATGCAGTTTCCTCATTATTAAATTGCATTCCTTCTATGGGAATAGAATCAGGTGTACTATCATGTACATTCTCAGTGCCTGCAACTTTATCAAGTGTATTGTCACGATCGTCTACCTCATTATCGAATTGCTTTTCTTTTGCTAGAACATTAAAGTCAAGAGTGAATCTAATGCCTGCACTCTTCTTATCATGTGCATCATTAGTGCACATGTTCACTTCTTTGGATGAGTCATTAGTACAGATGTTCACTTCTCCATAACTTTCCAATGATTAAGATGGATCATCTTCATTACAACCAGATGATAAGAGCACCACTGTTATAAGCAAGATATCAATTTGCGTTAGCCAGCGCATACGTTTGCTACGATTTATTCAAGATGCATATAAAAATGGATACCGATAAGGTTAAGCAAGTTAAAAGCAAGTCAAAGAAACGATTAAATGAATCACAGTATAAAAGCAACAATGATTTGTTATTTGCTTATACTATACATCAAGTTGTTATTTACCATGTCAATAAAAGAAACAATTTGTCGTATATGTGTGTTGATGATAGTGATTCACGTGACAATGATTTAATTATATCTACGACACTGTGAAGCGATTTCAATAGAAATCGCTAAATGAGCAGTGATTTGAATACAAAAATTTCCACTGCAAGCGCACAACAATGTATTTCCGCACACACACGTTTTAAAATTCTTTTTATAAATATCTTACAAATCGATACTAGAAAACACATAATATCTTATAAATCGATATACATATCGCATAATATATTACAAATCGATACGACAATTCAGCATAATAGCTTACAAATCGACACTACAAAACACATAATATCTTACAAATTGATATACATATCGCAAAATATACTATAAATTGATATGAAAATTCAGCATAATAACTTACAAATCGATATTAACAAACAAAATAATATATCACAAATCGGTAGTATGTTACTACAACCGTGATTTGCGATATATTACATATACTGAGTGAATGGACAATACCGGATGGGGTAGAGGCCCTTCCTCGCATTTGTAAACAAGCATTCTTGTCAACAGGTCCCAGCGTCTTACAAATATCGTTAAGTTTCCAACAGTCGAAAGGACAAGATCCACCAGCAATAACAAAACAACGCTTTAATGGCACTCACAACGACATACGTTCTTCAACAATAGCATGATGACATGGAAAGGTACTCACGACACCTTAATGGCACTTGTTGGAATGTTTGTGCGTCATTGCTTTCTTCCATAGTACCTAACGACAACGAAAAAGAAGAGAAGACTGTAAAAAGAGATGGCCGACAAATGCCCCTATGACGCCCACCAATAATCGAACCAGTCGATCGCGAACCCGGGAATGTTTTGTAACACAAGGCAAGAACGAGAAGGCGACAATGTGTTGTAACACAAGCTAAAAACCAAGGCGGGAACCTGGACTCCAGACGACGGCAAAGGATGCTCCGGCGGTAGCAAACGATGGTAAAGGGTGTATTGTCAAAGGGAGCTCCTATTACAGCAGATGGTGTAAAAGTTTACTGCTTAGGGCGAAAATGAAACGTTTGAACTTTGAAGAGTTTCTGGATGGAGGACATTTTTGTTCTTTTCTCAAACCGTGGTTTCCCTTTTTTTGAATGGAGGACATTTTTGTTATTTTGCTTGAACAGTCGTTTCATGGTGAGAATAGTAGGAAAGGGTACTTAAGTCTTTGCAACCGCACCGGAATTCAATGCTAAGTGATGCCGACACACACAAGAATACAAGACCCATGTGCTTATATATGTGGCGCTCATTCGGACCCCCGAACATGCATTGTAGCAAACAATGCGTCTTCGGGGGAGAACACGCAACACCCTCCCCTTGTAAATAGTACCTTACATGTTTTTTCTCAAGTTGGAGTTTGGTCAAGCCTTTACGATTTGATCCAAGCCTGAGAATAAATGTAGCCCAACTACATCAACTTATTTTGACAGCAAAAGAGGTTAAGCTTAGGTACGCAGTAATTGAGCTTTCCTTCATAAATTTATGAAAGAAATGTTATATCGATGAGTTAAGGGATGGCAGTGGGGCAGGGCGGGGCGGGGGACAAGGTCTCCACCCCCGCCACGCCTCAAGATTTTATCCTCCACCCCTGCCTTCATCCCCGTTTCATGTCCTCCATCCCTGGTTCAAACGGGGATGAGGCGGGGCGGGGCGGGGATATTGCGAGGAAAAGTGGTCGGGGCGGGGTTGGGATGGGGATGAGGCGGGGCGGGGAAAAGTGCACGTCCATCCCCGCCTCCATCCCCGGACGGGGATGGATTTTAACCTTTGTCCCCACCTCCATCCCCGTTTCATACCCTTCATCCCCGGTCCAAACGGGCCGAGGCGGGGCGGGCCCCGCTTTCCCCCGGTCCACTGCCATCCCTAGACGAGTTTCACAATGAATTAAATATCTTGCCCCAATGTATGACTAGAGAACGACATGGAAATCAAGTTCTAAAACATGAAGAATAGAGGGACCAAGGAGGAAGGGAGACTTAAAATTATTAAACTGTATAGTAATCGACCTATGGAGCGAGCACAAAGAATGGAAGGATTATAGGCATGTTTGGAATAGCATGAGAAGATTTTGGTTTTGAAGTTCCATACATTTTTTATATCCAGTTTTCCGCTTCCAAAGACAGCTTAAAAGCCGCCCAACTTAGAAGATGCCATGTTTAACCATCTGCTTTTTCTTGGTACTTCAATACGCACCTAAAATATGAAAATGTCAGTTTTTTCTTTTATTGGTAAGATAACCCATCTTATTTTCTTTTGTCATGCAAATAAATGTTGAGATTTTAGTCATTTTTGTTTGACCAAAACAATGTTATGTTCAATAGGGAGTAAAACACGAATCTTGAAAATATAAGCTTAAATAGCTTTGTGCTAGCTGTTTTCTTTGTCATGCCATCTGCAGAAAATACCCATAATTGCAAAACTAAGTTGTGCCATAAATAGGGCATGAATCTCCAAAATTTCATGAACAATGTACGGTCAAGGCAAAAGGCCATGGATGAAAATGTGGCAAACCTTAGACCTCCAATGCCTAAAATGGTTATACTCTCTCTCTCTCTCTCTCTCTCTCTCTCTCTCTCTCTCTCTCTCTCAAAAGAGAAAAAAACAAAACTATTTTTGTGGTATTGGACCAATTCACCCTCTTCCTGGAGATCCAATCATCTACGTTGCACCTATATAAGTTCTACCAACCCCTCCCATGAACGTTAAGGTGACATTACCAATTTACTATCAATTCTTGAACCAGTGATTCTGATCACTGGTCGACAATGGGTCACAAACTCTGCCTTGTCATCCTAGCCATCCTCCTTGTCCATTATTCCACTGCGGCTCGCGTCCTTCTAGAGGTGGCTCCCTCTCCCCAGGCCGACCATACTGCAACCAACATTACTGGTACCCCTCCCCTGCCCACCAACGATACTACGATGCCTACCATCCCTACCATTCCTACCATTCCTACCATCCCTACCATCCCTTCAATTCCTGATCTCAACTTCTCCATACCAGACGTGTCTTTGCCTCCCATGGTCTCTCCTAAGATTCCTTCAATTCCCCAAATTCCTTTTGTCACTTACATACCACATATAAATTTCCCTGCTTTTCCTTTATTCCGTAATCCCTAAGATAAGGGCTCTGGCCTTGCCTCTATTGGGACACAAGCTCCTTGTATAGAACTAGACAACTCGGTATTTTCTGTCTGCAGCACATTTTCTCCTTGGTTCTAATTCAAATATATACCTTTCATAGAACCTCATGCAACTGTGAGAATTACATTAAGGTATATATTTTTTTCATCATGCGCAAAATGAAATGAGCGATACCCACATTACCATGTCTAGTTCTATACATCAAATCATTGACAACAATCAACGGCTCTACCAATTTTAACCTCGACACTTTCTAGGGAGTTTCTCCCCAAGACCCCCAATACAACCCTTCTCTCATTCTAAAGAACTGCCCTCCACGGAGAAATCTTTGAGGTTCCTGATCAATATCATACCAGCACAGCATGATGGAGTAGCATAACAGCCAACGAGAATTCGGAGCACCTTGATTTTCTTTTTGTTTTTTTTTCCAGCATGAAGGGCCCGAGTCTGATGGCCCTATGATAGAGGTGAAGCATTTTGGCAAGTGGATCTTGTATTCAAACCACATGCTTGAAATAAGGATTTAAAACTCTGTATGGGATGATCTTGGTGTTATAATGGTTTTCATTTTCGCATATATAAATTGAACATTATTGGCATATTGGCACTAATGCTGCCATTATTCAATTACACATGCTGAAGAATATGTGAAGTTCCAGCATCAGAAATTTCTATTCTGGAATTGCGTGGAAAATGACAGTTTCTTTTATGTTGAACATTGGATTTCATGTGCTTAGAGACTAGGATATGATTCAAGAATACCCCTCATGGTCGACTGTTTCAATAATGGCTTCCTCTCAAATTGTATGGAAATTATTAAACCATTCAGCATTCAAAGAGTCCTGCTTCATTATGGTTTATGACCCAGTTACAAGAAGTGCAAATCACATTGGCTGAAAATCTCAAGCCTCATTAGAAGCCAAAACAAATTTCTAATAACAGGGATGCCAAAACCAACACGGTGGGCCCTGAACTTTGCTGTGAGCAATATATTACTATTACATTCTGATGTGCCTAAGCTCACAATTAGAAAAGAAACAGAACGCTTTATATTCCAAGG